>NW_024870703.1:4476250-5882500 GCF_019054845.1 Dipodomys spectabilis
CCAAGAGAGAAAGGGAAAGATGAGTGAGGTGACTGTTCTGCAGGCAGCTTTGAGTCCTTTGAGTATTTCTTTAGTGAGAGGAAAGGACAATGAGGGGACATCAAACAGATATAATGTGATCTTTATTATACATTCTGAAGACTGTCCTAGGGCAAGGGCCAGGCAGTCATCAACTAGGAGATGCTGGTGGTTTGGGCCAGGTTAGTAACAATGCAAGTGGTAAAATGTTTTCAGAGTCTGGATGTATTTTGAAGATACAGAGAGTATTGTTGATGCCTTGGGTGAAGAAAGTCAAGAAAAGAGCTTTAAAAAAAATACAAAAATACAAAAACAGTCAACCATGACCTCCGGGTTTGAAGAGGGAGAGGACTGTAGGAAAGAAAAGGTATAGCTAGAAGAATCAGGAAATAAGTTTTGGTTGAATTACATTTGAAAATCTTATGTTCAAGTATAGAAGTCAAGTTGGCAGCTGAATAGGAGACTCTGGCAAAAGTGTAGTGTACTGATAATATTTTAGTATTGTCAACAGTTAGACATTTTTGTCTTGCTGCTCATAAGAATCACTAGAGAGTTTTGGTGGTTGTTTGCATTTGTTGTGCTGGGGATAGAACCCAGGTATTCATAGATGCTGGGCATGAGGATTAGGATTCATTATTTTTCCAGTATGTGAGAACTTAGATTTGGGGAGACGAGGAAAAACAATACAGGATACACAAAAGGAACTACCAATGAAACAGGAGAACACCAGGCAAATGGGATGCCCTGAAAATTCAGCTCGACGAGCACTTCAAGTCCAACACTAGTGGTTTGTGTCTATTCAGACGGTTGACATTGGGAAGACTGTGATTTGAGGACAGCCTGGGCAGAAGAGTTAACAAGAACTGGCAATATAGGCTGGGAAGGTGGCTCAGTGGTAGAGTGCTTGCCTTGCATGCATGAGGCCCTGGGTTTGATTCCTCAGCACCACATAAGCAGAAAAAGCCGGAAGTGGCACTGTTACTCAAGTGGTAGAGCACTAGCCTTGAGCTGAAGAGCTCAGGGACAGCACTCAGGCCCAGAGTTCAGGCCCCACAACCAACAACAACAACAAAAAAGAACTGGCAGTATACACATGTTACCCCAGTTATGAGGGGAAGACTAAAATAGACACAGACTCAGGCAGGAAGCAAGACCTGCTTTCAAAAATAACCAGCATTGCCGGGCACTGATGCTCATGCCTGGAATCCTAGCTACTCAGGAGACTAAGATCATGGTTCAAAGCCAGCCAGGGCAGGAAAGGTCATGAGACTTATCTCCAATAAACCACTAGGAAACCGGAAGTGGTGTGGTATCTCAAGTGGTAGAGCACTAGCCTTGAGCTGAAGAGCTGAGGGACAGCGCCCAGAATTCAAGCCCTACCACAAACAAAAAAACAAACAAACAAACAAAAAACCCAACAACATAAAAAGTAACCAGCATTTTAAAAAGGGAAGGATATGCTGCTGAACGAATGGCTCAGTAGCAGAGCACCTGCCTAGCAAGTGTGAGGCCCTGAGTTCAAACCCCAATACCATACAAAGCGGAGTGGAGGAGGGTGGAGATCAAACACTTGTACTGTTGAGACTATCCATTGAAACGTGTCTGTTGCTCAAGTTCAAGTCTATATCTTCTAGATGCTTCCTACTTCTTTTTTTTTTTTTTTGTGGGGGGGTCCTGTCGTGGGGCCTGAACTCTGGGCCTAGGCACTGTCCCTCAGCTCTTCAGCTCAAGGCTAGCGCTCTACCACTTGAGCCACAGCGCCACTTCTGGCTTTTTGCTTTTTGTTTATGTGGTGCTGAGGAATCGAACCCAGGGCCTCAGGCATGCAAGGCAAGCTCTCTACCACTGAGCCACCTTCCCAGCCCTATGCTTCCTACTTCTATGAGTATCATTTCCTTCTTTCTGACCTTGAGTCTAACCTTAATTTACTCCTGAACCTGCTTGGAGGCATCCAGTGTTATTAAAAAAGAGCCTTTCTAGAAACTATGGGAAAGGACTAAAGTTTTCCCCCACCTCACTTTGTTCAAAGAACAGAAGCTCTCAGGAAGTAAGGATGAAATCAAGAATACTTACAAAACATAGTACAGTAATGGAGGATGTCAAAATTCTCATCTTCCTTCTTTTTTTTTTTTTTTTTTCCATTGGTAGTGGGGCTTGAACTCTGAGCTTGGGCGCTGTCCCTGCGCTCTTCAGCTCAAGGTGAGCGCTCTACCTCTTGAGTTACAGCGCCACTTCTGGTTTTCTAGTGGTTTATTGGAGAAAAGAGTCTCACAGACTTTCCTGCCGAGGCTGCCTTTAACCGTGATCCTCAGATCTCAGCCTACTGAGCGCTAGGATTACAGGCGTGAGCCACCGACGCCCAGCTCATCTTCCTTCTTACACTTATTTCTCCTTATAATTATTCCTCTTTACCTCATCTCTAGATCATGTATTATAAAGAGGCTCCTAGAAGTGCTTCCTGCCCCCGTAGGAGGATTCAGTAGGTTTCTATGTTCTCCTACCCAGATCATCAGAACAAGAGATGAAGTGAAACTTAGAGCTGAAATTCCAGTGTGTAATAAAGAAAAATTACCTCAATTCGATGTTCTCAATCTGGAGAGTATCTGGACTATGAACTAAATATTTGTGTCTTTCAGATTTTTTCTATTGAAGTTCCAATCCTCCAGCAATGGGATTTTAAGGTTAAAGTCTCAAGACCTAATTAGGATTAGATCATCACAGAATAAGTACCCTGATAAGAAGATCTCCCTCCCTCCTGTCTATCTCTCTTTCTCTTGATAAACTCCCCAACTCCCCAGCCTTCAGAAGTTGAGAAATAAATGTGTGTTAAGGCCCTCCATCTATGGTACTTTATTATAGCAGCCTTAGCTAAGATATTGAGGATATATTGAATGGATCAAAGGACTTGCCCACCCTTAGAATTTACAAGTAACACTTTTCCAGAAAAGGTGTCAAAACTCTCATCAGATTTGAAGAACCAAATGAATGAGCCCCCAAAAGATTATAGACCTCTCATGTGCAGTGACCCATGTAGTCTTGTATTACAGGTTTATAGAAAACTTCGTAATTGGGATCCTAGTCTAATTTCATTCTTACTTGAAAACATGACCAGTGTCTAGGAGTACTAACAAAGATGAAGATTCAAATGGACATTTGATTTGTCTGATATTGCTTTTGTTTTTGTTTTGTCAGTTGTGGGGCTTGAACTCTGGGCATAGGCACTGTCCCTCAGCTCTTCAGCTAAAGGCTAGTGCTCTACCACTTGAGCCACAGCACCACTTCTGGTTTTCTGGTGGTTTATTGGAGATAAGAGTTTCACAGACTTTCTTGTCAGGCTGGCTTTGAACCATGATCCACAGATCTCAGCCTTCTGAATAGCTAGGATTACAGGCGTGAGCCACCAGCACCTGGCTGTCTGATATTGTTGACTTCTGCCTGAGAAAGTTCATTATCCTGTATAAAATGCAGAATCTAGTATGTTTGTTTTACAGTCTATAGTCCTCAGCATACGTTTTTCAGTGTTGTGCTTCCTATAAGCTTTTTTTAAAATTAGCTTTAAGTAGTTTGTACAAAGGGGTTGCCATCCCCTATAAGTTTATAGTATCAATATTACATTTTAAGAAAACAAGATCTTTAGCCAACTTATTTATTGGGCAGTTATTTCTTTGAGGATTTGTTGTTGGGGGATATAATTTTTTGAGTTCCAAGTATATTTTAGATATGAGACCCTTGTCTGGCTAGTGAAGATCTTCTCCCAATCCGTGGGCTTTCTATTGATCTTGCTAGCAATGTCCTTTGCCATGCAGAAGCTCTGCAATTCCATGAAATCCCATTTGTCCAACCTTTCTTTGATTTGTTGTGTTTCTGGGTCTCTATTAAGAAAATTTCAGGGGTTGGGAAGGTGGCTCAGTGTAGAGTGCTTGCCTTGCATGCATGAGGCCCTGGGTTCGATTCCTCAGCACCACATAAGCAGAAAGAAAAAAGCCAGAAGTGGCACTGTGGCTTAAGTGGTAGAGAGCTAGCTTTGAGCTGAAGAGCTGAGGGACAGAGCCCAGGCCCAGAGTTCAGGCCCCACAACTGGACCCCAAAAATAAAATTTTTTTTAAAAAAAATTTCAGCCTGTGCCAAGGAAACCTAGGGTTTCTCCTATTCTGTCTTGTAATGTTTTCAGGGTGTCTGCTTTAACTCCATGGTCTTTGATCCATATGGAGTTGATTCTGGTGCAGGGTGATATATAAGGATCTAGCTTTAGTTTTCTACAAGTGATTAACCAATTTTGCCAGCACCATTTACTGAAGAGGCTGTCTTTCTTCCATTTTATTTGTTTAGCTCCCTTATCGAAGATTAGATGGCTATAGGACTGTGGGTTCATTTCTGAGCTTTCAGTTCTATTCCATTGGTTCTGAGGTCTGTTCTTGTGCCAGTACCAAGCTGTTTTGATTACTATAGCTTTGTAGTAGAGTTTGAAATTTGGTATTGATATCCCTCCAGCACTGTTCTTTCTGTTAAGGATTGTTTTTGCTATTCGTGGTCTTTTATTGTTCCATATGAATTTTTGGATTGCCTCTTCTATTTCCTTGAAGAATGAGGTTGGAATATTGATAGGTATTGGGCTAAAGACTTACAGAGAAACTTCTCTGAAGAGGAAAGAAGAATGGCTAATAGACACATGAAGAATGCTCAACCTCCCTAGCCATAAAAGAAATGCAAATCAAAACAACATTGAGATACCACCTCACCCCAGTTAGAATGGCTATAATCAAGAACTCTAGTAACAACAATGCTGGAGGGGATGTGGACAGAAGGGAACCCTACTGCATTGTTGGTAAACTTGTTCAACCACTTTGGAAAGTAGTATGGAGGTTCCTCAAAAGACTCCACATAGAGCTCCCTTATGACCCAGCAATCCCACTTTTGGGCATTTACCCGAATGATCACAAACAAGACCATACTAAAGCTACCAGCACAACTATGTTTATTGCAGCGTTATTTACCATATCTAAGCTATGGAACCAACCCAGATGCCCCTCAGTAGATGAATGGATCAAGAAAATGTGGCATATATACACAATGGAATTCTATGCCTCCATCAGAAAGAATGACATTGCTCCATTTGTTAGGAAATGGAAAGACTTGGAAAAAAAATTATATTAAGTGAGGTAAGCCAGGCCCAAAGAAACATAGGTCCCATGGTTTCCCTTATTTGCAATAACTAATGTACGTCTGAGACAAGCAGAAATGGTCAGATAAGTTGATGTTAGGTGAAATGAACCCCAAGATAAGGACTCAAATGGTTTTTCTTTCTTGCTATTGTTTCTAACATATTTATAAGATATTTCTTTGTTGCTTTGTAGTCCCTCCCCCACGGTATAACCCCTGTTTTCACTGTATTTGATGTTGGTATAATCTGGTGAGGGGAAAGGCAAATTGTTTAAATAGGAATACAGGTGGACCCATTGCAACAATGAGATGTACAAGATGTTATGTCAAAAAACAAACTTTACAACTTTGGCGCTGGGGAGGGGGTAGGGAGGTGGGGAGTGATGGGTGGGGATGGGAAAGGATGGGAAGGGGAAACAAAGGAGGGGGCAACAATGCTTGATAAGAAATGTACTCATTAGGGGCTGAGAAGGTGGCTCGGTGGTTAAAGCGCTTGCCTTGCATGCCTGAGGCCCTGGGTTCGATTCCTCAGCACCACATAAGCAAAACAAAAAAAGCCGGAAGTGGCGCTGTGGCTCAAGTGGTAGAGCGCTAGCCTTGAGCCGAAGAGCTGAGGGACAGCGCCCAGGCCCAGAGTTCAGGCCCCACGACCGGACCCAAAAAAAAAACAAAAAACAAAAAAACAAAACAAAAAAAAAGAAATGTACTCATTACCTTGCTCGTGTAAGTGTAACCCCTCTGTATGGTATTTTCACAATAAAAAAAAAAAACAGCTAAAAAAAAATCTTTTATTTGGCATCTCTGAACCCAGGCTCTATTTGTCACTAGGTTCCAGTGGCACTATTTGTCACTAGGCCAGATTTGTCACTCGGTTCCAGAAGGAACACCAAGGAAGAGTATAAAAAAAAGAAAGAGAGAAAGAAAACAAAGTCATTGGTTCTAACATTATCCCTGTGTTTCACCCTTCTCCCATGTCTCTATTATAATATATCCCAGAGTCAAATGTAATTTTTTAGTGATTCATTCTGATTAATTTTTTTGTATCACTGAGCTATCCCTAAAATATGCAATGCAACTTTGTAGAACAGGAGCAGTACAGCAAACATCAAGGGACAGGATGAGAATTATTGCAGCTCATATTGGGGAAAAAGCCTTTTAGAAAAAGATCAAGAAAAATATGACTCAACATGGATGACCCTTGAAACCATTATGGTAAGTGAAAGAAACCAACACAAAAGATCGCATATTTGTGAAATATTTACATGAAATGCCAAGAATATGCAAATCCATAAAAATAGAAAGTAGATGAGTGGTTGCCAGAACCTGGGAAGAAGGAAAGTTGAGTGACTGATAATGGATATGAGAGTTTCTTCAGGGAGTTATGAAAAAGTTTTAGAATTAGATAATGGTGATGGTTGTATGACTTTGTAACTATATTAAAAATTGCTAAAGTATAGTCATTAAAAAGCTGACTTTATCAAATAAGAGTTATCTCAATAAAAAAAAGAAGAGAAGAAGATGTTACTCAAAAGTGATTTATTACAATTATAGCTGAATCACTTATTTGGCAATTAATTTGGGGGTATGGTTTTGAGATATTCTCTGTCTAGTCTGTGCTATTTAACATTTTTTTCCTACATACCCCACCCCATCAATTTCATCATAGCAAAAGAAAATTATTTTACTGGCCTTTCATTTACAAAACAATACATATGTAAATGTGTTTTTAAATTTAGAAAATAGTAAGAGGATATAAAAATAAAATAACTTGAAATTTTCCCACCAAGAGAAGACCATTATTAATATATTTAGCATATATTTTCCAAACTATTATGCTGCATATATAACAGGGAAAATATTTTTGAGCCATATTATATTTTGTCACATTGGGGCTGGGAAGGTGGCTCAGTGGTAGAGTGCTTGCCTTGCATGCCTGAGGCCCTGGGTTCCATTCCTCAGCACCACATAAACAAAAAGAAAAAAGCCGGAAGTGGTGCTGTGGCTCAAGTGGTAGAGCACTAGCCTTGAGCTGAAGAGCTGAGGGATAGCGCCCAAGCCCAGAGTTCAGGCCCCACACCGGACCCAAAAAAAATAATAATTGTCACATTAATTAAATTAAAAGTACAAAAGTACTTTTTTTTTAATGTCACCACCCCTCATTCTGTACAAAACATCCTTTTTCTTCAGAAGATTATGATTATTACAGCAGAAATGAGAAGAGTGGGGAAAGAGCCAATGCTTAGGTTTTTTTTTTTTTAACTTGAAAATGAGATTTATGAGTAGATATTAGAGTTTTAAACTCAAGCATGGAAGCTCACACCTGTAATCTCATCAGTAAACTGTATCAGGAGGATTATGAGTTCAAGGCTAGCCTGGCATAAGAGATTCTGTCTCAAAACAAACAAAAAAAGTTTTTACGTCTTGTGCAACCATTTTAATAGACAGACAGATACACACATACATACATACATACATACATACATACATACATACATACATAATGAACTAAACCATAAGATTTACTATAAGGCAGAAGAGGGAGAAATCTCAGGATATAGGAAGTGCTTGGGAGGGAGAAAAGAAGAAAATGGAAAAAGGGAAAGTAGTAGTTAGATACCAGTATTGTAACAGCCCTCTGTAGACTGAATTCCTAGAAAGGAAAAGCAGACTGAGTAGATCCAAAGGTAAGCTAAAATAGAAAGAAGGCTTTGCTCTGTTCCCCAAAAGAAACTTGAGAGGGGACTGAATCTCTGGAAGATCCCACTAGCACAGGAGTGGGGATGGCCACAGCAGAGCAGCTGACATGTAGCAGCATGTCATCTAGTGACATGAGGCAGAACCACAATCCCAGACTAGCCATGGCGCCATTGTAAGCTGCAATGGACCTCTCCAAAGTGAATCTAAATCATAACTGAGCATCAGTTGAGGAACAGGTAGTAGACATTGACCAAATTAGCTGCCCGGGGGGGAACCAGCCCCTACTCAACACAGGTGGTAAGGCCTCAAGACCACCACATGGCCACCATCTTGAGAAGTAAGAAGCACTGAGAGAAACAACCCTGTTAGGGAAATGAACTCCAGTCTACAGGAAGTTTTCCAATAGAGGCTATTTTGAATAATAATAGTTTGTTAAATCAACAGAGATTATTTAATTTGGAGAGATAACTTTAACTGAAAGGGTAGGCAATTACTTCCATTTAGAAAAGTCACTTATTATTGCTTGTGAGTAGTAAGTCTCCTTCTCTCTTACTATTTTTTGTAAATATGGATTTTTTATAAGTATGCTTAGCAAAATGAAATAAATGAACTCTGTAAAATTTGTATTTTCAGCATACACACTTCTATAACCTGATGTTTTTCATTTTACTGTATTGTTTAATGTGTTTACTTACCATTTTCTTCCAACTAGGCTATAAATATCTAGAGGACAAAGACTATGTTTTATGCTTTTTGTTTGTTTGTTTACTTCTTTGAATCTACTCAGAGTTGAGCAGAAAACAGACTCCATATCGCTGCCATCTAAACATTCCTGATTCTGTCCCTACACAAGTACAATTAAGATAAAACAAAACACACACATAACAAAACAAGCAATCAGAAACCCTTACAGCAAGCAGAATTTGGAAGAAAAGAGAAGTGGATAAAGCACCCAACAGAAATCCCAGCTCTTCTACGAAGCAAGGCTGACTTTAAGCAAGCCACTTTCATATTCTCCATTGTGAATTGGGGACAGTGTTGTCACCACCTCACATGCATGTTCTGAGACTCCAGGAATGAAATGTACATGATATCACCTAAAATAAAAATGTTTAATCCCAATCTAACTTTACCAGTGACCCTGGATGAGAAATACCATGGTGCCTGAGACTCCTCTCTGTGTGCAATCTTTTCTCACAAGAGTCTCCACCCTCCCCACTCCCACCAACCTCCACCATCAACTCTCTCTTTCACTGTAACCACCAAGCTGCAAGAACAACTAAAAGGTCTTTATGTAGCTGATTTGTAACTATTTCTTGAACACAGATGGGAAAGGTTAGAGAAGGAAAAATAAGGTGTTTTTTTTTTTTTCATTCTAAGAGTGATTAAAGATCTTTATTTCTTTCCACTTCACCAATTAGCAGGTCTTTACTGATCTTGATTGAAACCAAACAAATACAAATAGAGATTTTCTTCAGATATTGGTAGTCTATTTTTATTCCGGTCACACTGCAACTGTAGTGTGGCCAGAATATCACTATGTCAGGTAGCAAACCTTTCTTCCTACACAGGAGACCTCTCATGTGACTTGTGGAATAAAGTTTAGAGACTCAGGCCAACACAGAATCACCTCCAGTGGTTTTCATAATCTAAAGTGACACAGTCTTAAATAATTTTGTTGTTTCTTGTCAAATCCCAATTCGGGAATCATCCACACTTCAATGTTGAATAATTTTCATCAACTTAGGAAAAGTTAAATGAGTATTTGTTATGTGCCAAGAGTTATGTTAGGCGCAAAAAAGAATCACGTTCAGCAAAGCAGAAAAACAAAAATGTGAACAAGGCATATTCTGCCCTGTGGAGGTGCAGTTACAGATGTCCAGTACTTCAGAGGAAGGGGGATCATTCAGCTCCAGGCTTCAGGAAACAATCCACAAGGAGGCCCTTGAGCCAAATGTTCTCATTCCTCTGCTCATTCCACAAATACTGAACTAATTCCCTATATAGACGGTACTGCAAGACATAAGGAAAACACATGAAAGTTGCCATTCTGCAGAAATTTATATTTT
Organism: Dipodomys spectabilis; assembly: GCF_019054845.1. Classification (NCBI taxonomy): domain Eukaryota; kingdom Metazoa; phylum Chordata; class Mammalia; order Rodentia; family Heteromyidae; genus Dipodomys; species Dipodomys spectabilis. The sequence goes on from NW_024870703.1 coordinate 4,486,195, forward strand.
TGTGTAGACAATAAAAAAGATAAGTAAATAGCTTGCATATTTATATGACTGATGATAAGTGGGCTGGGGTATGCTAAGTGGTACAGTGCTTAGTTAGTAGGCGTTGGTTTTGGATTTGATCCTTGCACTATGAGAGGGGGAGGAGGGGAGGGCAGGAGAAGGAAGGAAGGAAGGAAGGAAGGAAGGAAGGAAGGAAGGAAGGAAGGAAGGAAGGAAGGAAGAAAGGAAGGGAAATTGACAAATTTCTGTAAAGGGCTAAGAAACAAATATTTTGGGCTTCAGAGGTCATACTATACCCAGCTACTCAATTCTGTCATCGAAGCCAAAGGTAATCCCTGTATTAGTCAAGTTTCTTTAGAGAAGAACCTACAGGAAATATGTATTAAAAGTATTGGCTAAGACAATTATGCAGGCTAAAAAGTTCCATGGTCTGATGTTTGCCAGCTGGAGACTCAGGAAAGGTAAAGCTAAAGTCTGTTTCAAATATGATGGTCTGAGAAGCAGAGAGCCAATGATGTAGGTCTCACTCTGAGCTGGACATACTGGGAGAGCTAATGTCCAGGAGAAGATAGGTGGCAAAGAGTATAACCTTTCATCCACTTCTTCATTCTATTAAGACATTGAACAGATCAGATGCTGCACACTCCTTTACTCTGCTCACTGATTAAAATGATAATATTATCTTCATAGACAACACCTGAACAATGTTTATTTTAATTTGTGCACATCCTGGCAAGGCAAGTTGACATTTAAATTTGACCATTATAACTTCTAAATGAATGAAAGTACTTATGTCCAAATAAAAATTTATGGTCCCTGGACACTGAATTTAATATGATTTTCATACATCACAATCATTATATCCCTTAAAGAATTCAACCAGATTTAAAATATAAAAAGCACTTTTAGATTATACAAAAACAGATAAAGTCTCAAGTTGGCCCATGGGCTACTACTGTTTATATTGACTTCAGACCTCTATTTATAAGATGGTTAAGAGAGCAATGAAGAATGAAATTGCAGAAGTAGTCAAAGTTTATGCTATGAATTAGAAATATTAGGTAGGAAGTAGCTGGTACATGATAAGTACTTAATAAATGGTAGATGTTAGTATTGATTTGACGTGTCCTATATAGGGAGCTAGAAGCCAGCTTAAGCAAATGAGATTTATAGACCAAACTGGGACCTACAATTTCAGGATTTAGCAATAGCTAAGCCCAGAGAAGGAAAAGGGTAAGTGGGGCTTTCACTGAAATAGTATGGGAGTGAATTGAGGGGGCCCAGAAGTCCCAGCAAGATATCCTTGGTGACAGGTCCTGAACAAATGTACACAGAGTAGTGAAGAAGGATACTTTAATTTTTATAAAACATGCATGGAATTTTCTTGTGGTTGCAGGCATAACTTATTTGTGTAGCCCAAGAACTAAAGATATTAAATCATTAAGACAAAAGATGTTACCAAGCAAATGAACTATATATTTCTGTCCTCGAGGAGCTTCTTTATTTCTAAGCTTATCAAACCAGAGGTAATCAATGTTTGCCTTTAAATCTCTCCCTCACCAATCAGAATGCAGGTTGTGTAATAAAGTGAGCTGTCCACAATTCGCCCAAGCCCCTTCCCCACCAAAAGGCAAAAGTTTGAATTTACTTTTTGCTCTACTGCTAGCAGTTGGATGATTTTAGCTCAATCCCTTGACTCATTAGAGCTTTACTTTTTTTCTATAAATGGAACTAACAAAATGCTTACTCATTTGAAAGCTGGAGCATAAATTATTTGCCTTTTGGTTTCTTTTGGCAAAAGATCTTGCATGCTTCCAAAGGCCCATGTGTTGAACGTTTGGTCGCAGTCCATGGCCCTATTAGGAGGTGGTAGAACTTTCAGGAGGTAAAACCTCCTGGAAGTAACTTAGGCTATGGGGAGCATGCTTTTGAAGAGGATGCTGGGATGCTGACCCCATCTCCCCCTCCTCCATCTCTCTCTCTGCCACCTCATGGTATACTGTGCCACCTCAACTACAAAGCAACTGGACCAACTATGCATGGACTGAAATCTGAGCCAAAACAAGCCTTTCTTCTTCTAAAGTATCACAAACATTTGATACAGTAACAAAAGCTGATTAACAAACACGGCCTGAATAATTTTCCAGTCATTCATTCAGCAGTGCTGGGGATCAAACCCAGGACCTTACACATGCTAAGCAAGCCCTATACCACTGACTTTTATCCCCAGCCCTTAATTATCACTATTTTAAACTAAACAATGCTGGGAAATGTACTCTTTACCTGATTTATGCAACTGTAACCCCTCTGAACATCACACCTTTTTTTTTTTTTTCTGTCAGTCATGGGGCTTGAACTCTGGGCCTGGGTGCTGTCCCTCAGCTCTTTACCTCAAGGCTATAGTGGTAATGCCCTACCACTTGAGCCACAGTGCCACTTCCGATTTTCTGGTGGTTAATTAGAGATAAGAGTCTCTAGGACTTTTCTGCTTGGGGCTGGCTTCGAACTGAGATCCCCAGATCTCTGCCTCCTGAGTAGCTAGGATTACAGGCGTGAACCATCAGTGTCTGACTAGACACACTGTTGGGGCCTGGGCACTGTCCCTGAGCTTCTTTTTGCTCAAGACTACCACTGCGCCACTTCTGCCTATTTCTGTTTATGTGGGACTGAAGAATGGAACTCAGTGCTTCATGCATGCTAGGCAAGCACTCTACCACTAAGCCACATTCCCAGCCCCACACTCATTTTTAAAATGTGAAAAAATAGTTTTAAGGAGAAATATGGTAATCGGTATAGGAAACCACCTCCATAGTTCAGGAAATTTTTGAAGCATTTCTTTTTTGCCTATATATAATTACATTTTAAGATGGTAACTTTTTTGCCACCACAAAATTTCAATTCTCAGCCTGCTATAAAAATAACCTGAAAACACTAGTTATGTTAATATTATGTAACAGACATTCATCTTTTTCAGTACACAGAACAAAACTTCATAGTCCAGCAGCAATATATGATTAAGAAGCTTGAGGGTGTGCTTCAGGACTGCTTGTTGGACACTTAAAAATAAAAATCAGTGTTCCATTTTTAAAGACCAGCTGGCTGTGATTCCTCTGCAGTTTTTTGCTTTATGGTCCCTTCTGATTCTTAGCTATAATTAATTTACTGGAAAGATTCTTATGGCAGTACATTAGCAGTGCAAGCACAGTTGTATGATAAAAGTCCATCTTATTCTTCTTCATGTTGTTGTATTTTTGAAATTATAACTATTTTTCAAAGAGGCTATCAAATACAGATCAAATTATAGAACACGGCAACTATAAAATTATTTTTTAATCACAAGAAAATCAACAGCTTATCAATCGTGTGTGTGTGTGTGTGTGTGTGTGTGTGTGTGTGTGTGTGTGTGTTGGTATTGGGCTTTCTTGCTTACTGTTGATGTTCTACCACTTGAACCAAGCTTCTAGCCCAGCTTTTTGTTGATTAATTGAAGATGGAGTCTAACAGACTTTTCTGTCAGGCTGGTTTCAAACCATGATCCCTCAGGTGTTAGCCTCCTGAGTAGCTAGGATTATAGGTGTGAGCCGCCAGCACTCAGTTGATATTACCAATCAATTTTAAGAAATATTTATCAAATAAAAATCTTAGTCCAGCAAGGTATTGTCTCTTAAAGCTTGCTTGGACTGCACTAATGAGTTGACAAATGGCTAGTGAGCATTTCTGGCTTTTGCTCTGATTCCCATATTTTCGTTTTGCCCTTCAGTGTATTAATGCTGTGCTGCGGAAAGGTACAGCTAGTTAGTGATTTCAGCCCCTGTTTTTTGCCTGTGTTTCCCAGAAAACCTTTTCAAGATGCTTCTTTGGAATCAGACTTTACACATCCAAATCAAGTGCAAGGTCAGCATTTGCTAGTGAATGCAATGTCAGTGTCTAATATCAGGATTCCCTCTGTGGAAAGTAGTTTATATAGAGAAAGAGCACTAGGCTCATGCTGGGTTCTGATTCGGATCCTGTCCCTCTGTAGCTTGTGTCCCTTAAACTAAATGTGACTTCATTTGCTTATCTGTAAAATGAATAATATTAACTATCCTGCTTATCTCTTAGAGTAATTGTGAGCAACAAACAAGATAATGTGGTGATTTATGCTTTACAAACTGTATAGTCCTAAGCAACTGTTGAATATTTCATTCATTGTGGTAAAATATAACACATAGTTTACTTTTGGGCATGCTAGTACCGGGGCTTGAACACAAGACTTGGTGGTATCCCTTAGCTCTTTTTGCTCAAGAATGATATTATACCACTTGAGTCATAACTCCACTTCTAGCATTTGGGTGATTAGTTGGAAATAAAAGTCTCACAGACTTTCCTGCCCAGGATGGCTTCGATGAGCGATTCTCTGATCTCAGCCTCCTAAATAGGATTACAGACCTAAACCAACAGTACCTGACTCAAAGTTCTCTATTTTAAACGTTTTCAGGAATATAATGCAATGGTGTTGAAGATTGTCACAATATCATCAATCATTTTCAGATTTTTTTTCTACCCAAAATTGTTGAGTTGTGGATGTTCTTTATATAGTCTGCATATTAATCCCCTATCACATGTATGCTCTGCAAATATTTTCTCTCATTTCATAGGTTCCATGTTTTTATTTTAATTTTTATTCATACACCACATTTTATTAAAAATATGTTCAACATTCCACCATGAAGCTTTGGATGGAGAACTCTTCTCCATATAGACTTCACCCAACCTCCAGCTTCTAGAACACTTCTATATATATGAATTTGACCTCTTTAGTACTTTATACAAGTAGAATCAATATTTGGCCTTTCTGTCTGGCTTATTTCACATAGTACAGCATCTTAACAGTTCATCCATGTTGTAGCATGTATTTGAATTTTCTTCTCTCATTTTATACGTTTATCTTTTAGGTGGAAACAGGATCTTTATGGTGTCCAGGATGGCCATAAGCTCCAGGGCTCAAGCAATCCTTTTAGCCACCAGTATAGCTGGAACTACAGGTGAATCACCTTTGTTTTCAGGCTGAAAAATATCCTGCAGAATAACACGTGTTTGCCATTCATTTGTCAATAGGCATTTGGGTTGTTTTCACCTTCAGCTACTGTGAAATATTTTTGAGATGAAGATGGTGTTGAAGTCTCTCCTTTCAATCCTCATGGGTCAAAATGCTGGCTTATGCAGTAATTTTATGTGTCATGTTTTGAGGAACTGCTGTATTGTTTTTTACAGCAGCTGTGCTGTACCATCATGCTTGCCACCATGTTATTCCTGTCTTTATCTTTGTTTTAATAACAGCCATCCTAATAGTTGTCACATGATATTACATTGTGGTTTTTATTTGTAATTCCCTAATGATTCCTTAATGAGTTGAATATTTCTCATGTGATAATTGACACTTGTCTATCTTATTTAGAGAAATGGCTATTAAGGTCCTTGAATATTTTAAAATTGAGAGGATTTTGACTATTGTGTTGTGGATGTTCTTTATATATTCTGCATATTAATCCCCTATCACATGTATGCTCTGCAAATATTTTCTCTCATTTCATAGGTTCCATGTTTTTATTTTAATTTTTATTCATAGTTTATTTAAAATATGTTCAACATTCCACTATGAAGCTTTAGGATGGAGAACTCTTCCCCAAACAGACTTCACCTACATAAAAAAATTACATTATGGGTTAAATGACGAGAAATTTTCACTGAAAATACTTTTTCTTCAGGGATAAATAATATTGCTATTAAATTAAAGTTAATATTGAAGATGTTTTAAGTTTTCCCAACTTATAACTCATATCCTTAAGATATATTCATTCAAATGAATGGCAGGAAAGTAAAACAGGCTCTGGATAGGAGGAAATAGGAAGGAAGTAGCAGAAGATGGGAGGGCTAAGGAAGCGGGTGAGGATGATACGGTTCAAGTCATATATCTGACTAGATAAAATAGAATGCCTGTTGGCATTGGTAAAGAAAGGGGAGTGGGATAAGGGAAGGGAAAAAGCGATGAGGTAGCTCAGAATACTTTGTATATATAGGTGGAAATGTCGCAAGGAAATCCCCCTTGCACAACTGGTGTGTGCTAATAAAAAAAAATTTTAAGATACAATCATGAACCACATCACTATGATTCAGTCAACCACAGACCACCTGTGCCATGGTGGTCCTAAGATCATATCATCTAGTGATGCCATAGCCATCTTAATTTGAGTAAGTACACTCAATGATGTTCCCACCATGATGAAATCACCTAATGACACATCTCTCAGGCCCACCGTTAACTGATGCACAACTATGCTTGATTTATTACCAAGCTAGAGAGTAGTTCTCTTTACTTATACAGTAATTAGACAGATTAACAGATTTGACAACAGAAAGCTAAAGCTAAAGCTGCCTTAGGGGAAAATATAAAAACACTTTTTTTAAGTTAACATTTCTGAGATTGAATCCCCTTTGTGCAACTACTTAGTAAAAAATAAGTATTTTTTAAAATTCAAGTTTCCTCTGGGAAGGAGTGGAGAAAAACTTTTCTTGGTTGTGACTTGCCATTCACCATTCACCCAAAAAAAAAAAAAAGCCAACTATCTCTAGCTGGCAGAGAATAAAATGCCCCAGAACTGGTAAGTGGAAGTAAAACTGAAATATTTTAAATTCCTTTATGTCTTTCATTGATTCATTTACTTTATGAACTTGATAGGTTCAACTCTGTGTTTGTTACTAGAGACACAAAATCGAGAGAGCTCAGTTCCTACCTTCAAGAGACTTTCTGGTGGGGAGGTGAGGAAATGATCAAATGAACAGACAATTACAAGATAACACAGAGCATCAATGAGCTAGCCCTAAAGAGTGCTTTCATCAAGGATAATTCACAGCTAAATGCTGTGAGGAATACCTCACATTGAGAATGTGGAGGGGCTTATGAAATCCATTATGAATGTAACACTTTATGAAGTATTGGTTACTGTTATTATATTTTTAGTACTCTTTCAGTATCAAGGGATATGCTGCATAAGCCACTTCTGATTTTGTGTCTAATTTTTAAGAATTTGTTTTTATAATAAAACTAAGTTTTCTTATGGAAAATGCAAACCATTCAAAACCTCCCCAGAGGTAACCACTGAGGAGTTTGCTATACTCTATTTCATTTAAGATGCTAATTATAAGGTGTAGTCTAAATTCAAGGGTGCTAGCTGGGCACCAGTGGCTCATGCTTGTAATCCTAGATACTTAGGAAGCTGAGTTCTAGAGGCTCAAGGTTTAAAGCCAGCCTAGGAAGAGATTCCATCTTTGACTAACTGTCAAAATGCTAGTTTGGAGGTATGACTCAAGTGGTAAAGTACCATCCATGAGCAAATAAATCTTAGTCAGAACATGATACCTTAATTTTAAGCCTCTGGGCCAAGAAAAAAAATTTTTTTAATTAAATTCAAGGGTGTTAAAAAGTGAAGGGAGAAGCCAGTGGCTCACGCCTGTAATCCTAGCTACTCAGGAGGCTGAGATCTGAGGATCACAGTACAAAGCCAGCCCGGGCAGGAATGTCCATGAGACTCTTATCTCTAATAAACCACTCAGAAAACTGGAAAGTGGTGCTATAGTTCAAGTGGTAGAGTGCTCACCTGAGCCGAAGAGCTGAGGGACAGTGCCCAGGCCCAGAGTTCAAGCCTCACAGCCAAAAAAAAAAAAAAAAAGAAACAAAAAACAACAAAAGAGTAATGGGAGAAAAAAAATATTTTAGTAAGCATGGAAGCCTTGGACCTACAAGAGCAGATAGCAGACACATCCAGGAAAGCCTGAGCACAAAAACCCTGGACTATCTTATCAAAAGATGAGCTGGGTGCCGGTGGCTCACGCCTGTAATCCTAGCTACTCAGGAGGCTGAGATCTGAGAATCCCAATTCAAAGCCAGCCCAGGCAGGAAAGTCCATGAGACTCTTATCTCCAATTAACCACCAGAAAGCCGGAAGTGATGCTGTGGCTCAAGTAGAGCATTCGCCTCCAGCTCAGGGACAGGGTCCAGGCCTAGAGTTCAAACCCCACAACTGACCCCCTCGCAAAAAAAAAAAAAAGATGATGACACTGGTTTTCACACTGTTTTGCACTTATGGTAAACTCCTAGGTACATTGAGCTAAGAGATAGCCATGCTCCCAAAACCTTGGCTTAGAAGATGTTGCTGTGTTCCAAAGTTGTACTTAATGCCTTACGAGTAGGTTAAAGAACATGATCCTTACCTTTTTGGAAGATTTATTTGTATTATTCAGGTGAAACTTTGCCTAGAAGAAGATAAATCTCTAGTTTCTGAAACATTGGTCAATACGTATATATTGGTCTCCTGTGGACTGAACAGACAGAAAAGAGCATGTGACTTGTTTTGAATTCATCACCCTGTATTTATTTCTGTACTAAAATCCAATGGGTGTTAAGAAATGAAAAATGTTAGGATGCAACCTGTCCAGCTGTCAGGTTGCTTTGTCTCAGAAACATTAAGCATAACTTAGTATAGCTTGTACATTACAGTGTAACATAGCATAACAGGAAGACCTATGTATGGAGAAAGCTACATCTTGCTCTTAGCTCTACCACTAATTAAATGTGTAATTTTAGCTAAATCACTTAACCTCTCTAGACCTCTGTTTCTCATCTCTAATTACCCTATCTAGTCCACAGGTTATTAGGAAGATCAAAAGAAATTATAAATATGGAAGCAATTCACAAATGTAGTGCATGCACATTATAAGGTAGCATTAATATTTACACTTGTTATCAGTCTGCAATGGAATTCTTAGATTTGAGCAAGACGAGCCCCTGTGCTAAGCCTCATACTTCAGAGGGCTGTACATATCAAATCACACATGCACACAAACTCATTACACATCTATCAGCATGTTCCTAGGAGACATGGCCTCAACTCTGATAATAGCATTGACATTCTTTAGAGTAATCCGAAGATCATATATAATATATCCTGGATCATCTTGATTAAACACACATCAAAGGTGCCCTCACAGCCACTCTCCATGAACAATGGATATGCTATTTAAAATGCCATTAGAGCAGTTAGAATTAATTTAGACAAGACAGTGAGCTGTATTAGGAGAGTTATGGGAAACAGCAGAGAGTTCTCAAATAAGAAATTGTGATTGATGGTGGAAAATAGATTTTGTTTTGTTTTGTTTTTTGTGTGGTACTGAAGTTTGAGCTCAGGGCTTCCTGCTTGTTAGGCAGACACTCTGCCATTCAAGTCATGCATACACACCCCTTCCTCTCCCTCCCTCCCCCTACCCTCCACCAGCCCAGGGTGTATTTTTAAGATGTCTTTTTCTAGATATGTATACATATAAATGCATGGATAAAAAGTATTTGATGCCTTTAAATAGATAGCACTGGGGGCATAAAAGGATGCAAAATTAGCCAACAGTTGATCATCATTGAGGCCAAATGAAGCATACATGGGACTTCTTTATACTACATTTAATTCTATATGCTACAGTTCATGTATTTACATTTCTCAATTTTTATAGCTTTCCACAATAAAAAGTTAAACAAAAATCTTAAGGACACAGAGGAGAAAAAAATAATCTTTTCTTAAGCCCTTTGATGTTTTGTAACTGGGACCTGCAAACTAAACTGGCAAAAGAGAGAGCAAAAGGGGAAAAGGGGCATATAAATTTTATTTGATGGTAATATTTTTATTTTTATATGCATGAAGAACTTCATAGAAAAGAAGTGAAGACCCAATGTGGTTAGAACCTGGGTCTTATATACCATTTAACAAGGGATGATAAATTGTGAAATGACAAGACAAAGAAAAAGGGATTTGAGCTTTCAAGTACAGTAAATTGTGGCAAACAGATGTGGGAGGAAACTAATTGAAGATAAGGATAATTTTAGAAAGGTTGGGTCAGTGTAGACCCATCTCACTGCTGGCTTTCTATCTTCAGTGATAGTTTTTCAGGTGGGCAAAGAGCTTTTTTGATACTTGCTAGTCTTTGCGTGTATGGTGTTAGGGATCAAACCTACAGCCTCACCTGTGTGAAACAATCATTCTACCACTGAGCTACATTGAGTTTTACAGTAACCTCTATATCTGTTTCTATTTTATTGCTTTTGGTTTAAAATAATCCTTATATCAAAAAATACATTTTTAAGGTATGATATTCTGATCTCCTTGAAGTACACTGATTACAGAAACCTCATCTATTTTGCTATTATGGTCAACAGAGCACAATGATATGAAAATCTGGATTATGCTAATAATGTAACTATTTGGCTGAAAATGCAATATGTAGGTAAAAAGTACATGATGGCTTGTGAATTATGTACGTATTTATTTTTATCATTACCACTAATGCATCAACAGAGCACCCAAATGCACAATAATGAGGTGAAATCACTTTTACTGTTTAGTCACATTAAAATCATTGTTTTACATACTTTTGTGTATGTACCAGTACTAAGTCTTGAACTCAGGGCCTGGGTGATGACCCTGAGCTCTCTCCCTCAAGGCTAATGCTCTACCATTTGAGTCACAGCTCCACTTCCAGCTTTTGGTAGTTATTTGGAGATAAAAGTATCGCAAAATTTCCTACCTGGACTGGCTTTGAACTGTGATCCTCAGATATCAGCTTCCTGAGTAGCTAGGATTATAGGTGTGCACCACTGGTGCCTGACCACTTTACATACTTTTAAAGTATTGCCATTTGTTCCAGTATGGTGGTTCATGCTTATAATCTCAGCATCCAGGAGGATAAGTTGGGAAAATTATGAGTTCAAGGCCAGCCTGAACTACATAATGAGAACCTTTCTCAACACAACCACCCCCCGAAAAAAACTTACTAATTGTCACATTAAAGGTATAATTGACAATGTGTCAAGGAGAGTGGAGAGAACAATTACTTAATAGTTTGACTCATAATTTATAACCTATTGTATTGTAACTCCTGCCTTGTGCTCTTGTTCTGGGTACACTAAACATTAAGTATGTTCTCAAAATTTCCACTGTATATTAATTGTTCATTTCTTTCTTTCTTTCTTTAGTGTATAGGTAAGAGTTGGTATCTAGACTTAAAAACAGGGCCTTGAGCTCTTCCTTGTCTCTTTCAATCGTGGCTGGTGCTCTACCACTTAAGCTGTGCTTCCAAGTCCAGAGTTTTTGCTAGTTAACAGGAGATAAGAGTCCTGAAGATATGTCTGCTGAGGCTGGCTCTGAACCGTGATCCTCACATCTCAGCTAAGATTATAGGCATGAGCTATTGACACCTGACCTCCTGTTTTATTTAATTATTATTTATTATTGTTATTCATTTTTTGAGACATGGTATTGCTGGCCTAGAATTGCTAGCCTGGGCTAGCCTCAAACTTAGAATTTTCTGCCTTCATCTCCCAAGCACTGGGATTACAGGCATGCATCACCATGACCAGTACTAATTTTATTTTTAAATTTTGTAACAAAGATCTCTCAAATAATTTTATTTAACTTAAGGTCTTCCCATAGTAATTTAGAAAAATAATGTAAAATTTCACTGGGTTTCAGAAACAGACTTAGATATTTCACCCTTTCAGAAAGCATGCATGATATATTCATGGTTGTGCTCTCTAGCAAGACTGGCTGGGACTGAGCTATATGCTCTTTGGGGAAGAGCTTGGGGATGTTTTGAGATAGCTGGTCAGTCACAAGACATTCTCTAGAATTCTGTTTAAAACTCCAGCCTCTTGCTCAATAGGTCCATTCATGTAGAGAGTATTTGAGATCCCTTATCCTCTACATGATGAAGGCATTTAGCTTCATATTTCCTTTGCATTTATTCCTAAACTAGAAAATGTAAAGTGTTAAGGGCTTAAAGTAATTACCTATATTTGTATGTGTATTGCAACAGTTTAGATAACTAACTAACAATTAATTCATTTTGCTTGAACTGGCCATGTAGTCTTACCTGTTAATTCTTTTTTCTGCCACACAACTCAAATCTCTGTGAAGGGTTTTATTACCTGATTCTTTTTCATATTTTTTTATTTTTTTAATTTTTAGTGTGAAAGTGATGTACAGAGGGGTTACAGTTATATACGTCAGGTAATGAGTACATTTCTTTTTGAACAGTGTCACCTTCTTCTCTCCCTTTCCCTCCCCCTCAAGTTGTATAGTACATTTCCAACATAGTATCTAGTGAGTATCACTGCTAATTTGGTTCACCCCTTAAAAAATTGCTTGTCTCCAATAAAAGACATTCAAACCACATTTCTTTAGTCCCAATATAATTTTTTTGGACAGAATTGTTCAAAAAGGAACAAAAAAAAAAACGGTAATCAGTTTTCTTAGTTCTACAAAGGGGGAGCAGGAGTCATGTGACATTTATCAACCTCACTTCTACCATCACCTTCCCCCGCCTCCCTCCCCCTTCTTAAAACAATTCCAACAGGTTTCACTGTTCTATTTCCATTCATGCAAAGAAACTAAAGAGTACAGTTTTTTAGGAGAGAAAGGAATAAAATTAAATCCAATGGGGGAAAGTATGTGTTATCTTAGAATTCTAAAAACACTAAAATACTATGAAGGGCTCTGTATTGTTTCTTTCTTTGTGTGTGGGGGGGGGAGGGGCAGGGTTACCAGGGTTTGAAATCAGGGCTTTGCACTTGTGAGGCAGGTGTTCCTACCACCTGAGCCATTCCTCCACCTTCCAAGTGTCCTTTAGAAACCAGAAAGTTAATATTCACAGGAGTCAGAAAATGGTATTCATGAGGGCAATCATGTGGAGACGGCATTACATGATGAAATAATGCTCAGCACTGGTCATTGTGTCCTAGTATCTCAGGACAAGGATGTGGAAGGAAGGGAGGGAGGAGTGGAGGAAAGGGATGAAGTAGAGGCAGGGCTTATGGCAGCCACAGGTCTTGTGGGGACATCAGACTTGCCTTTGCCTGGCTCTGACTTGAAGTAATCCTAAATAACTAGAAATCTATAAGTTGTCCTGAAGGTGTGCCCTCATTTCTGAAGCTTTTTCCCTTAATTTTTTTTTTTAAAAAGGTCTTTCTATGCTATACAAGCTGACCTCAATCTCACTCTGTAACCTAGGTTGGTCTCAAACTTGGATGCTCCTGCCTTGGCCTTCCCAGAGCTGGGATGTGTACCATCACAGACAGCTCCTCACTGTTTTGTGTGTGTGTGTGTGTGTGTGTGTGTGTGTGTGTGTGTGTGTGTGTGTGTGTGTTTTACCTAACCATCATGTAAAACAGAAGACCTTTCAGTTTGTTTATTTGAGAAGCTGGGTTGAGTGTTCAACCTCCTTGAACTTTTTCAATGCCATGTAACCTCTTTTGAGCATGATGTCAAAATATTTTGAATCCCATGCGTTAAGAAATGTAAAATGTTTTGATACTACCTACCAGAGAGTCTCGTCATTAGGTGCTAATGTGTTTACCCCAAAATTGATTTATTTCTTAGCATGGATGAATCTCTGCTTCAGAGTGAAAAACAAATTTCTTGCATAAAGGTCATCTGAGCTCTTTGTAACCAGGAGCGAGATATTACAGTAACTTTGCTGAGCACCTACAATGTAGTCTGAGTAGCTTGCTTTACTCTATAAATGCCAATAACAAGTGTTTGTAAGTCTGAACTATTATAATGGCCATGTTCATGTAATAATTGCATCCTTATTCTCTGAAGAATAAACAACATGAAAACTGTGAACACTCTTTGAAGAGGGGAAATAAATATCTTTTAACAGTTTGGGAACAGTGTTTGAAGATCGAGAACAGAAATGGCCTTAGGGCATTCTGGATCTTCTTGGCAGTTCTGATTCTATCTCCACCATTTCTCCAAATCTAAGTGGATTCAAAAGCTACAAAATGACTTCCATGAATCTTTGCATTCCTCATTTCCATCTCCTTTCTAGGTGAAGATAGATGTGGTTGGGTTGAGAATCATTTCAATTTTAATGAGTCTCTTTTATAGTTCTATTTCGGGTGTTTGTGCATGCACACACATGCACCCCTGCCTGTACATGTGCACTCAGGGCACTATCCCTGAACTTTTTAATCTCAAGGCTAGTGCTCTACCACTTGAACCATAGCTCCACTTCTGGTTTTTTGGTAGTTAATTGGAAATAAGAGTCTCATGGACTTTTCTTGCTGGGACTGACTTTGATCCTCAGATCTTGGCCTCCTGAGATTACAAATAAGAACCACCAACACCTGCCCAGGTGTTAATTGGTTCTTTCCTTTCTCAAGTTCCTACTATGGGTCAGGAATTATGTTGGATATCATGGGACCACAAATGACTAAGGCAGAGTCCCATCTCTCAGAATCTGGAATGCAGTGGAGGGAAAGGCAGCAGGAGTTTGGTTTGGTGGAGTAAACAGATTGTTGCATTACAAGGTATTAGTTACCAGTAGAGATACCAAACAGAATTACTCAAATTAGACTGGGTATATGTATCTTGATGGGGGCTGGGGGTGGGGGGGACTGGGGGTTGAGGGCTGGGGGAGGAGGGTGAAGAAGCCCTTTCTCTCAAGGAAAGACCAGAATTTAAAGTTGTTGATTTTGTTTTACCAGGCTTGGGGTTTTGTGCTCAAGGCTAGCACTCTATCACTTGAGTCACAGCACCACTTCCAGCTTTTCTGAGTAGTTTACTGAAGTTAAGAATCTCACAGATTTTCCTGCCTGGACTAACTTTGAACTGCAATCCTCAGATCTCAGCCTCCTGAGTAGCTAGGATTACAGACATGAGTGAGTCACTGGTGCCTGGCTAGAATTTAAAGTTTTAACAAAAAACTGCTGGGCATACTGATACATGCCTGTACTCTTACACTTACTTGAGAGGCTGAGACAGAAGGATTACAAGTTCAAGACCAGCTGGGCTATGTAGCATGACCCTGTCCCAAAACCCAAAAAAATTTAACCAGTAAAGAGGGATTAGCCAGATGATGGGTAGCAAAGTGTCCTTTTTGGTAGAAAGGGCAGAATCAACTTGGCAGAACTCAGTGTGCCATCAGACGGGGTCTGAGGTAACAAGAGAAAGAGGAATCTCCTAGATGGGCATCTAGAAGCTACAGATGGGGTGGACAGAGCTGTCAGCATAGGGTTTTTGTTTTTGTTTGGGGGTTTTTATTGTTGTTTTGCTGGCCATGGGGCCTGAGCACTGTCCCTCAGCTCTTCAGCTCAAGGCTAGCACTCTACCACTTTAGCCACAGCGCCAACTTCTGGCTTTTTCTGCTTAGGTGGTGCTGAGGAATCGAACCCAGGGCCTCATGCATGCAAGGCAAGCACTCTACCACTGAGCCACCATCCCAGCCCTGTCAACATAGGGTTTTAAGCCAACCTTTCTTCTGTCAGCTCTGCTTTGGGGCTGCCCCTTGCCCCTTGTTGATTTCTCTTTGTCCTAATTCGTGTCATGGCTCCAGTAAAAAGCAGGCCAATAACTAACCTGCAAGTCTCTGTCTTTTTAGTTCCTTCCTTGCTCTCCTTCCTTGGCCCTCATTTTTGTTGAACCCCTTCATTCAATGCAAATTGGCTGGTGCCCCAAACGCTTAACACCAAGGTCAATTATATTTAGTTTTATACCTACCAATCTTTCTTACTAATACAGCTGTTCTAAATAGGAGCAGTCTTCCATTTAAAAAATGAATTTTCAAACTGAGAAAGTGTGAGGGAAGGGTGGCATTGTCCAAAAAGAAATGTACTCTTTTTTTAAATATTTTTATTGTAAAGATACTGTACAGAGAGATGTTATAGTTACATGAATAAGGTAATGAGTACATTTCCTATCGAGCATTGTTACCCCTTCCTTTGTTTTTCCCCTACTATCCCTTCCCTCCCTACCTTCCCAACTGCTCCCTCTTCTGCCCCCAAACTTGTAAAGTGTCTTGTGCATCTCATTGTTACAATGGGTCAATCTGTGTCCTTTTTCAGATTTTGTTATTTCCCTTCCCCTTCCCAAATTAGACAAATGTATATACAAGATCCAGGGCACTGGAATCTAATACAGTGAAAGCAGGGGTTATACCATAGAGGAAGAACATACAAAAGAAAAAAATCACATAGTATATTAAAAACAACAGGGACAAAGAAAAACCTCTTGTGTCCCTATCTTGGGATTCAAAGAAATGAACTGTTTACCTAACATAAAACTGTAAACACTTTGTGCATCACCTTTATAACAACAACTTGTTTTAAAAAATTAAAGATTTTCAAAAATATAGCTGAGTTGAGGGTTAATAAAGGCCAAAAAACTTAGTAATTTGCATGGCACTTAGCTACTTAGAAGGTTTAGATATGAGGATTATGCTCCAAAGCCAGCCCTGGCAGGGAAATGTGAGACTCTTATCTCCAGTTAATCACCAAAAAGCCAGATGTGGAGAGGCTGGGAAGATGGCTCAGTGGTAGAGCGCTTGCCTTGCATGCATGAGGCTCTGGGTTCGATTCCTCAGCACCACATAAGCAAAAAGAAAAAAGCCGGAAGTGGCACTGTGTCTCAAGTGGTAGAGCGCTGGCCTTGAGCTGGAGAGCTGAGGGACAGCGCCCAGGCCCAGAGTTCAGGCCCCATGATCGGATCTCAAAAAAAAAAAAAAAGCCAGATGTGGATCTGTGACTCAAGTGGTAGAAAGCAATCTTTGAGCAAAAAAGTTAAAGGACTTCACCTAGCCCTGAGTTCAAGCCCTAATACGGGGGTTGGGGGAGGGGGGAGCTCGGGACAGGGAGAGATGGAGGTGGGGGGGAGAAAGGGGAGAAAGAGGGAGGGGAAGTCAATCATTATAGCCTCTATAGTGGGCCTTTTGCCTTTGCTGGTCATCTCCTGATAACATTCCTGCTGTATGCTCTCCATGGTATCCTGATTTTCCTGTGGGAAACACACTCCTCCCCATACTGGCAGGTGCTTCCAGAGAAGCTGCTTCTACCCTCTCTCACTAGTTGAGATCAACCTTCATGTCCATCTTCTCATGCACACATTTTGGTTTCAAATGCCAGGAGAGGCTTGGGACTTAAGCACGTAAATGTTAGGATACTAGTTGGACTGCTGAGATCAAGTTATTTTCTCTAGATGTGGACAAGGGAACATATATTTTTTTGTTCCTATTGGCAGCCTCCTTGTGATCAAGAAGGCTGCTGGCTACAGAGTAAATTGGCATTGCAGAAGGCAGAGAGGAAAGACAAAGAGAAACTGAGTCCATAGTGATATGAGTCCTTGATGACTGACCACTTAGAGAATCTACATTCTTAGTCATATAAATTAACCCCAAAGTCTGCCCTATCTCTGGACTTCTTAATTTCATAAACCAATGCATTCTCTTATTTGTTGAAGCCAGTTGGAGGGGTGCTTTTCTGTGACTTGCAACATAAACATCCTATGCTATGTAGTTACTGCTTATTGAGAACCACTCTGTGTCCAACATTGCAATTAGTGGTGTTTCACAAAAAGTAACCCTCACTATATTTTCTAAAAATTGTGTAAACATGCTGGTGACCAGCGGATCACACCTATAATCCTAGCTACTCAGGAGGCAGAGATCTGAGTTTCATGGTTTGAAGCCCACCTGCTCAGACAGAAAAGTCAGTGAGACGCTTATCTCCCTCCCCCAAAAACCCATAAGTGGAACTGTGGCTCAAGTGGTAGAGAACTATCCTTCAGCAAACAAACTAAGAGACAATTCCAAGAGTTCAAGCCCCAGGATAGGCACACACATACATGTAACAGACAGACACAAATTTTATAATATATACAAATCTTCTCAGTTTAGTCTTTTTTGTGTATTTGTTCTTGGATAGTATCTTCTCTGTAGCTTAGGATAGCCTCAAACTTACAATCTTTCTTCCTCAGTCTCCTGAGTACTAGAATTACATGATTATATCTCTATGCTTGACAACCGTTCAAAAATGCATAGTTTTGTGATTAACCACATTCCCAATGTTGTGAAGCCAAGTACAGCCACATTTTGAGGTGAGTATATACAGTCTCGTTTTACTGAAAACTTCCTCCAAGAAGTGTATTAATACCTAGGTCTGACCACCATTTACTATTATAGTCAGGATCTAAGCACAACTCTGCCCGATTGCACAGCCTGTAACTTTCTATTTCATTTTAGTGCCAGTTTAAATGATCAAGCAAGAAAATAGGAAATATTGATCAAATGAACAGCTTAGGGTCTACAAGCCTAAAGATGAGGGTTGTGGGAAGAGTACATGCTACATATAGGAAACAAGGCAAGAACAAAAACTCATGTGAATATAAGTCATCAATGATAGGCCTGGACAAGTTAGAGTCACCAATACAGAGGAAGCCATGTAGGTTCTAGAAGTGAGGTTAGATCGGGGGTACGTAGTGGACAATTCAAGAATATCTGGCTGTACTAGTTCACCCTATTCTGGTTTGTCAGTGAATAATCCTAGCCCTGCCCACTATTCCAAAGGATTCTGACATAATGATGAATAATAAACTGTATTTTGAAACAAAACTACCCTCAATTTCATGTTAAGCATTAATTAAAATAAGTCACATAAGAAAGTTGATCTGCATCAGGAGAAAGACATCCTGTGGTGGGGGCTGGCCCTGTGAATGAGGTCTGTAATGACTGGAGAGCTTCATTTCCTTCTTGTTAGGACAAGATAGGTTCCAGGTACTGCCCTCCACCCCCACCCCACAAATCACTAGCTTCTGTGTCAAAAGCTGTTCACCTTTGATGAGTATCTCTTGTTTACTTTTTTAAGGAAGGTTTTTTTTTTAACTAAAGCTATTTGAAAGCAGGGAGATGTTTAATCTGTTGATCTGTTTGTTTTCAAAAGTCTGACTCCTTTCATTTGTGATCTTACCTAAGTAGTAGCTTGAAGGGTTTAACTTATACTACAAGATGAGTTCCCTAATTTTCCATTTCTGTAAGTGTAAGCTGCTGCAGTGTCAGAGGCTGTCTGAAAATCGGGAAGGGTAAGTGATGAGCAGGGGTTGGATAAGACTCCTCTAGCTATGTAGTGAACAAAAAAGATAATCATTCTCAAACTATTTTATGTATATATCTGTGTGCTGAAGTTAATGTTTTACTCACTGGCCACCAAAGGTGGTAAAGACTGCCACTGAACCAATGTCATTTGACCTGGTGAACAGGTGCACAAAGCTTTTTCTCTCCTTTTTTTCTCTGTGTGTGTTTGAACTGAGGGTCTTGAGATTGAACTGAGGGCCTGAGCACTGTCCCTGAGCTTTTGTGCTCAAGGCTGGCACTCTACCACTTGAGCCACAGCTCTATTTCCAGTTTTTTTGGTGATTAATTGGAGATAGGAGTCTCATGAACTTCCTGCCCAGGCTAGCTTTGAAGTATGATCCTCTGATCTCAGCCTTCTGTGTAGCTAGGAATATAGGCAATAGCCACCAACTCCTGGTTCTTTCTCCTTCTCCTTTCAGTGTTTATCCTGTCCTCCTCTTTCCCCCACCTCTCCTCGCAATAAGCCTGTCTTTCAGGAGCCATGGAAGAAGAGGTCTGCCACATGGTGCAGTGGACTGCATAAACTAGGCAACATTGGGCAGACTACAGGGTGAAAGGAAAGCTGAGAAAGGATTGGTTGGAGTCACATGGGAGCCTTGGGAAAAGGAGTAATCTGGCACTCCTTCAAAACAATGTTCTTTAAATAGCTAAGGACAGAGAGAAATTCATATTCTAGAAATACAAAATGTATGGCTCTTTATGGTCAAAATAAAGAATTTATTAGATGTACTGAATATTACTACTTCTTTAGAATTATCTTTCATTTCACATTTTCTCCATCTGTAATAACTTGTATAGATAGTTACTCACCAAGCACAAAAGTAAATTATGGTTATAAAATCTTGTTCAAAATATATTTGCCAGTTCGTTAAAAAATACATTTGTATCATAAAAACAAAACAATTCTAACTTTTTCAAAGTTCTTGTTCTTGTTCTTGTTTCTTTCTTTTGTGAATTTCTAAGTGAGACAGCCTCTTAAAAGACATAGCCATGGCTTTAAAATGCTGAAAATAACCTGTTCCCCATAGTAAGGTTAGAATTTGGAGTAGAATTCCAACAGTAAATCCTGCCCCGATCTTCTCCCAGCCTGGATCCTTGAGGTCACACATACACATGCACTCTATCCCAGGGAAACCACATCAGTAAGAAATAGGCAAACACCTAATTTTTAAAGGGAAACCATGTTAGTAAGAAATAGGCAAATGCCTACTTTTAAAGGAAAGCTTGGGCTATGGCTAGTAGAGATGAGAAAGTCAAAAGTGTGACCTCTTACTTTTCCAACTCCAAAGCAAAATCTTAGGACCTCTGTAGGCATGCCCAAAGAGATTGAGGATATGAACAAGATTCAAGCCAACTGCCAAGTGGCTCATACCTATAATCCTAGCTATCAGGAGGCTGAGATCTGGGGATCATGGTTTGAAGCCAACTTCAACAGAAAAGTTGACTAGACTTCATCTCCAAAACAACCATCAAAATGCAGGGCTGGGGGCATGGTTCAAGTAGCTCTTAGCAACTATGAAGCCTTGAATTAAATCCTCCTCTCAAAATGCCCCCTTCAAAAACAAACCAAAACAAAGAAACTAACTAATGAAAACAAAAACCAATGCTTAAGTAGAGAAGTATCAACAGCTAATGTCAAATCCATCTATCTAACAAGGTGCCAAGATCAAGTTGACCAGGCAGAACTATTAGCTAGAAAGGGAGAAGGGAAAGGAGAAGGAGAAGAAAGCCTTTTCTACCCTCTTTCACACTCTCCTTTTCTTCTTCTTGATTTGCTTTTTATATTTACAAACCAGTCTGCAACTCCTAGTGGCAGGAAATAAAAGTGCACAAAGTAATTCTTGAAGATTAAAGCCAGTGTCTTTTAAAGTCATGATCACTTTCTGATCCCTGAAGAAAAAGTCCCCAGGCTTTCTGATCAGACTAGTCACTTCTTCCATGAGCAACGTCTTATAAGAAGGTAAATGGAAGGACAGAGATCTGGGTGGAAGTTTCCTCCCTCATACAGGAAGAGTTGCTGAATAAGCCCTTCCCTCTAACCCTAGAACTGAAGATTTTCCTAAAGAAGTGAGCTTAGGAAGTGGCACTGTGACTCAAGTGGTAGAGCGCTCGCCTTGAGCTGAAGAGCTGAGGGACAGCATCCAAGCCCAGAGTTCAAGCCCTATGACCGACAAAAAAAAAAAAAAAAAAAAGAAGTGGGCTTAATAACCAGACCCCTTTTGTTCAGCATATTGTCCAACTAAGAGAGATTATCTGATTCCTCAATGATCACCATTGACTGTCATTAATACATATGAGGCCAATGAGATACACAATGAAACTGTCTCTCCAAGATTTTCTGTTATAGGTCAGAACAGGAATTTAACTTCAAGGCCAAATACTCACAGTCTAGTCTATTTTGCATTTAAAATGATGCTTAGTCTTCGTGTCCAAAATTGGTCAATAGAGAGTAAGATTACTCTTGAAAGTCCAAATCAAATAACAAAGAATGGTAGAAGAGCGAGTCCAGAGAAGCTCTGGGAATTTAATAATGGAGTCTCAGATGAATAATAAAGTCTAAGGCAAATTCCTCTTTCTATTGAAAATGGAATTCCAAAGACCTTGAAGCTTGATACTCTGCTTCCTGTTTGTTTATTTGTTTGTTTTTAGTGGTCCTGTGACTTGAACTCTGTGCCTGGGCACTATCCCTGAGCTTTTGTGCTCAAGGCTGGCACTCTTCAACTTGAGCCACAATTCCTTCTATGGTTTTTTGATGGCTAATTGGAGATAGGAGTCTCATGAACTTTCTTGCCCAGGCTTGCTTCAAACTGCAATCCTCAGATCTCAGCCTCCTACATAGCTAGGATTACAGGTGTGAGCCACAACACTGGGTGGGTTTTTGGTTTGTTTGTTTGTTTTCTGGTATCTGTTTTCCCTCAAATGCCTGGGGTTTGGGGTCCTTCAGTGGCCAGGGTGTTTGTTATTGTTGTTGTTGTTGTTGTTTTCCATCCTAAGAAGTATAGCATTTTCTTAAAAATGCACCTTCAAAACTAAAGAAACCCACTTAAATCTCTGCTCATAAATGTAGAAATAGATATGACTCCTATTATAACAACAACGTACTAGTATGTAGAAACATGTGACTATTGTCTATCAAAGACAATAATCAACTTAGTGTTTCCCGAGGAAAATTTTAACACAGAGGAATCAAAAGCTTAAGAGAAAACATCTTGGTTTTCTCCTTGGCAGGATTCCTGTTAGACCATGTCCATTTTCTAGCTACTAATTGTGAATTCAAATTCAGTGTGGATATAGTTCTCATCACAATGTTAACTGTTATACTTCATTTTTAGATAAGAGCAGAGTTGACTTCCGATATAACATCTTCTAGCTCTCCTACAAAAATCAAAACAAAAACCGAACAAACAAAAAACCCAACTTTTTCTAGATAATTCCATTTCTTTTTTTATTTAATGTTAAGCATCTTTTGTTTGCTTACATTAGTTATATACACAGAGGGGGTCTCATTATTACATTTCCACACATTTACAATGTATTCTAGACACTCTCACCCCTTTTATTGGTCTCCTATCCCATTTGCCAAAACAATTTCAGCAGGTTTCATTGATCTATTTTCATAGTTGTAAACAAGCATTATGAGCATATTCATCTTCCTTTAAAAAGGTATTGTAGGGCTGGAAATGTGGCTCAGTGGTAGAGTGCTAGCCTAGCATGCATGAAACCCTGGATTTGATTCCTCAGTACCACATAAACAAAAAAAAGCCAGAAGTGGCACTGTGGCTCAAGTGGTAGAGTGCTAGCCTTGAGCAAGAAAAGCTCAGGGACAGTGTCTAGGCCCTGAATTCAAGCCCTAGGACTGGCAAAAAAAAAAAAAAAAAAACTCAAAAAAACAGTATTTCAAAATTACTTTTTTTCTTTTTCCCTTTACTTTTCCCCATCTCCTAAGGAGTCCTTTAGAGTCATGTTCTATGTTTATAAATAAATATATATAATTATGTATATGTATAAATATGTATATGCATGTATATATATGTCCATGAGTGTGTATACATTTTAGCTGTAGTGTCACCTATATGGTATTTTGGTTTTTGAGCTTGTCTTTGTCACCTATATTTCTCCATCTGTCTCTCCCCATCTGAAACTACAAAAGCTAGCAGGTTGCTCTAAGAGTAATCCTCTCAACAGGTGCCTGTAATCTTAGTTGCTCAGGAGATAGAGATCAGGTAGATAACTATTTCAGGACAACAGAGGCATAAAAGTCCCTGAGACCCTATCTTAACAGAAAATGTTGAGTGTGCTGATGTGCATCCATCTCAGCAATAAGTAAGAAACTAAATAGAATTACAGGCTGGCCCTGGCAATTGGAAATGGAATTTCCTGGACTTTTTCTTACCGGGCTTTGAACTACAGTCCTCCAGGTTTCAACATATTGAGTGGTAGAATTACAAATGTCAGCCTTCTACTGCCATTTACTACTTTCCAGGAGGCCTTGATTGGTTCTACTTAAGTGGATCTTATTCTTCCTGTAACACAAAGTGTTACAAGTGCTGCCTTTCCTTTTTGCCTGTAAGGGTTTTTTGGTTGCTTTGTTTTGGGTTTTTGTTTGGGAGTATGAAAGTCTAGATTGTCTTTGAGCAGAGCTCTAACTGCTGAGCCACACCTCTAACCCAATGTTTTGCTGGTGATTTTTGAGATAGGGTCTCACTTGCTGCTTAGGCCTGCACTTGGGCACATTACATCTATGTTCCTCTTCCCATGGGCTATAAAAGACCCTCATCACAGCATCCGGTCCTTCATTTAGAAAGGTCTTGTGGACTTTTCTGCTGAAGCTGGCCTTAAATCCTGATCCCAATCATTTCAGCCTCTCCAGTAGCTAGGATTGCAGGGATGAGCTACTGGTACTAGCTGCATTTGTTCTTTGATTTACTCTTTCAACTCTTTCTTTGGGAGGCTCCATCGGGGTATCTGACATAAACCACATGATCTTCAGTTCAAGTACTGCTTGAGTGAAGAAACTGTCTCAGTCTCATTAGTTTCAACCTATGTCTTGTCTCAACTGCTTTATTTTTTCCTTTTTGTGTTATTTTTCTTGTAGCTTCTTTTAAAGTTCCTAGTGCCACGTATTTAACATCCATGTAATCTTGGAATTAATTAGGACCTGAAGTGCCACCAGCCACAATAACACTAATGGCTAATGGTTTATTGAGCACCTACTATGCACCAAGCACTGTTGTAAGCATTTTATAGGTATTAATTTACTTAAGCCTTGTGATAGTCCTACAAAATGAAGACTATTATTACCCCCATTTAACAGATGCAGAGACAAGCACAGAGGCTAAGGAATTGCCAGAGACCAGACAGTCAGCAAGTGGCCAACCTTTCTCTTAGTCTTCCATTCTCACATGCACTCAAACTTCTGTCACCTACAAACTTTTCAAATTCAATATGTTTTGATGTTTGTTTCTAAATCTCAAGACTTAGAAATTGAGTTTTCATTGGGTATGGAGACAAACACCTTTAATCCCAGCACTCAGGAGGCAAAGGAGGAGGATTCAGTTTGAGACCAGCCTGGGCTATCAAAGGAGTCCCTGTCTCAAAAACAAAACAATTTCTTTGCTTTAAAGGTAAAGATATATAACTATCAAGCCCATTCTAAATCTTGAATATAACTAATTTAATAGTGTTATGTCTGTATATTGTTCTACAGGGAAGTGTATTGAACTTAGATTCTATAATTCTTTTAAAGATAACCTCTATTATAGGAATTACTGGATTGTGTGCCTATGAGTTTTACCATATGTACATTAAATTTAAATCCTAAGTTCTAAGTTAATTTTCACTACCTGATAAAATATTATCTGAGCGTGGATGAAAAAATGAATTTTTACAGCTTAGTGAGATAAGTCATTCACTCTAACAAGGATATTTTAAACAGAGCTGGTTATTCCTGTAGGGAAACCATATTCAGATCAAACTAATTTCTTAAATGACATAAAAGGAGTGAGTACCTTTGAGGTGTCTTACATAACTGACTGACTGCTGATGGCTTGGGACCAGAATGGAATGACAGAGAAAAGGGAAGCTAAATCTTTGAAATATTTTTTAAAAATTATGATTAAAAAATCACAGTAAATATCACCTGCCAAGGTATTAAAGTGATTAAAAGCTTATTTTTCATACTCCTATTGTGATAGGTTTTATAAACAAATAATTTTATGTATACTAACCTGTTAAGCACTAGTAATTAGTTGAGAAAAGCAAACACAAATGTTCTTGAAGAGAGAGCAAACCCTGAGGGAATTCAGTCCTCTGAAATTACGTTGTTGCTGAAATAATTCTGGAAGACTTCTATCCCCAAATAAAAATCCCTTCTACATTACCCTCCTGTTTTCTATTATCTACAACTTCTGTGGCAACTAATTGACAGGATTATTTGTTAATATAGATGGGCCTGTTGTGGATGAAACCCTCTGGAATATTTTGTATTTTCACCAGAAGCATTAAGTACCTCTCATACTTAGTGAATGGAAAGACACTGGATTGGCAGTAGCTTTGCTATTAAGTAGTAATGGGATTTGGTTTTATCATCTCTCTTCTTTGAACTTTAGTTTCCTATTCTGTTGAACACAGAAGTGGATTCCATGTTCTCCAAGGCCCATCCTAAAAAGTCCCAAGTTCCACAATTTTAAATTATGATGATTTTGGACACTTTTGCACAAACAAGACTCT
The DNA here is from genome assembly GCF_019054845.1 of Dipodomys spectabilis. NCBI lineage: Eukaryota > Metazoa > Chordata > Mammalia > Rodentia > Heteromyidae > Dipodomys > Dipodomys spectabilis. Next base: position 4,511,905 of record NW_024870703.1, read on the forward strand.
AAGGCTCAATCCCATGTAATAAACTAAAAATATGTACAAACCAGTGATATGGGAATAGGATCAATTTTTTTAAATCTCTCCCAACAGATCCATTATTGTTAAGCTACTTTCTGTCTTGCTGTTCACCAAGGAAAAAAAGAGTAGAGCAAATGCCACCTAGGGTGTGAAAAGGAGTCTATAATTCCAGCACTTGGGGGGGTTAAGGCAGGAGAATCATAAATTTGAGCCAAGTTGGGCCACACAGTGAAACTCTGACTCTAACATTTTTTAAAAAAATTAATGATTTAAAGCTAGGCACTGATGGCTCATGCCTATAATCCTAGCTACTCAGCAGGTTGAGATCTGATGATCACAATTGGAAGCTAGCTAGGCTTCTTATCTCCAATTAATCACCAAAAGGCTGGAAGTGGAGTTGTGGCTCATGTGGTAGAGTGTTCAGTCTTGGGTGAAAAAAATGCTCCAGGAACAGCACTCAGGCCCTGAGTTCAAGCCCTAGGACTGGCTTAAGTAAAGAGGATATAGCACATTAGGAAATATCCAACCTTTGGCCTTACATGATGATGGAAAGAAGAAAAGGGGATAGGGAAGAGGTAATGAGCCTTACTTTCCATTGCCTTTGAGAGTAGAAACTGAAGTTGGAGGTATGATGTGGTCACCTAGATATAGGAAGATTCAAGAAAACTAATGATAGTGGTTTGTTTTTCTGGGCATGCCTGTAAAACGTCAAGATCTCTAGGGACTGTGCTTTCAGCCTGACAGTGTGTTCAACAGGGACATGAATGCAACATTAGAGGAGGTGGCCCAAGAAACCAGAAGCAAAGCCCTTGGCTCATCACGGCCTGCATGGAGTATTCAGGAAGGTTAGACAGGCCCACATGTGTCAGTGAGAAAACAGAAGGGTATTATGAGGGTCAATGGACCTGTGGAGACATGGGGTCAGAGAAGCTGTTCTGGGATGTGTCCAGGGAACAAATGCCTCCGAACAGACTTCAAGGAAAGGAGACTGCATAACATCTCAAAAGGACAGAAATGACCAGTTTTACCCCATAGGCTGGCAGTCCTGCTATCTACCATGCCAGCTGCCATGGCAGGGGACAACATAAGGACTGCCATTTGTGGTTTAGATTCCCTTCCTGTCAGATCGTGTCTTAGCAAAGCTCTCAGGTCTGCTTCCAGCCTACCAGTCACTGTATAAACTAGAAAAAGATACTCCATAAGACAGAGTAATACAGAAGGAGTGAGTTTGATCAAGGCACATTTTATGCATGTGTCAGTATCACAATAAAACCCCTTTGTACAACTAATTTATGCTAATAAAATTAAACTAGTTAAAAATTAAAGAAAAGGGTGCTTCTCTCAAGACATTATATTTACACTATATCAGAAAACTGTCATTACAGAATAAGAAATGCCATTTTAGATCAAGACATGCTACTATCATAGGCCAGAGACTTGTCCTAATTGGCTAAAAAAAAAAAAAAAGGATATGCAAAAGACACACTCTATATCTATACAATCCCCTATATCCATACAGATTAAGAAACTGATAGGGAAATAAAATGTAAAATAGAGCATTTCTGTAAAAGAAAAAAAAGTGTGTGTAATTTAGGTTTTAAAATACAGATATGAGCGAACTATATTTTCTTTGTACTTCTGAATTAATGTAGGCAAATATCTGACTCCAAAATTCTAGTTTTATGACATGGCTTAGCATCCAGGCTGCCCTTGAACTCATTATGTAGCCCTCATTTACCTTGAGCTTGCAAAACTACAAACTCTTTGTGCCTAAGATTTTCCCTTTTATTATTTCCTATAGCCTCCATATACATTATGCGTATATGAAAAGAATCAGTAAATACTTGTTGAATCAAAAAGAAAATTCTTTTTGTTTAAACAAAGCAAACTCAGAAAAATCAGACATGTGAAATACATTTTCCTGTACTTTTTTTCTCTATTTTTTAAATGTAAATTTTACTCATTTGCATCTAACAGCCATACAAACTGGATAGTGTTTTTTTTTAATTTTTTTAAATTGTAAAGATACTGTACAGAGGGGTTACAGTTACATGAGTAAGGTAATGAGTACATTTCCTATGAAGCCTTGTTACCCTCTTTGTTTTTCCCCTACTATTCTTTCCCTCCCCACCTCCCCAACTCCTCCTTTCCCCTTCCCCCAAGTTGTAATCATTTTCAACATAGTATCTATAGGTCTCATTGTTACAATGGGTCAACTTGTATCCTTGTTTCAGCATTTTGTTATTTCCTTTCCCCTTCCCAAATTAGAAAAATGTATATACAAGATGCAGGGAACTGGCATCAAATACAGTGACAACAGGGGTTATACCATGGGGAAAGAACATACAAAAGAAACAAAAAAGTCACATAGTACATTAAAAACAACAGCCACAGAGAAAAAAACCTCTTGTGTCCTTATCTTGGGGTTCATGTCGTTTAGTATCATCTTATATGGTCATATGTACATAGCTTTTGACCTTTCCTGTTTGTCTGGTAAGATTATCCTAGAAGTATACTAGTTACTGCAAATAAGGTGGAAAGTGGTTTTTTAGTAGCTATTCTCACCTATGTTTTTGAAAAGGAAATTTCTATGTAATTCTTTCCTTTCTGGCCCCAAAATTATATACATTTTAAATTAGCGTCAACTAATTGTCCAAATGTGTTTCATTTTTGCATGTCCATATATGCATACAATGTATCTTGATTAGACTCACCCCATTTTATCTCCTCCCCCTCCCCATGCCAGTCTCAACAAGATTGACTGTTCTATTTTCGTAAGTGTACAGAAAGTTTTGAAATCACTTAACTTTTAAAAACGGAAAGCAATATTATGAGGCACAAAATAAATTCTTACTTGTATGTGGGGAGGGGGAAGACATCTTGAAAGGTAATGCAATTTGCCTAGGGTCACATACTAAATTTAGGGCGCAAACACCGCACAGTACCAGCTCACCTCTTCTTGCACCTCTCTCCTTCCAAAATACATATATTTTTCTCTCAGCCTGCTTTCATCATGTTTTGTAATGACTTATCTTAAACTCAGACAAGCAACTCAGATTTCTCAAATAAGAGAAATCGCCGAATGGTCTGCAAACAAGGGAATCCAGCAGAAAACTGCTATTTTTACCATCAAAACTCGTTAAACAAAAAACAAGAGAAATTGAAATACACACACACACACACACACACACACACACACACACATTTTTTTTTCGGCCATCACAACAGCAGCCAGGGAATAAGAACGCGTTTTCCTTGGGGAGAGATTATACTGAAGGGACCAAATACAGACACAAAAGGTAATTCCACTTGGGGGGTTTTCTTTTCCTTTGAGTTTGTGAGAGCTTTAAAAAAAAAGCAAATCACATAAACAGTACCATTAACTTTTCTCCTCTCACTATGTTTTCTTTCTTCTCACAACAAAACAAGCAGCAAACTGAACAAAGGTCAAAACCTAAAGGTTTCGATGACGACGACTAGGGGAGCCGACTCCAAACTTGGTTTAACAAGCTCAAAGCTCCGAGAAAAGTAGATCGCTCAGGTCTGCAAATACCCTTAGCTGGGCGAAAGGGCACAGCATCGTTAGCGCTCCCTACAGCTCAGATTTTGAACCTACCGAGGAGAGAAAACTCGAGTTACCAAAGATCGACTCTCTGGCTCCACTTTAATTTTTTTATTTTTCGCTAAAAAAAAAAAAAAAGAATCGGGTGAAGGTTGGGGCGGCGGGAAGGGGGAGGAGGGGAGGAGGGGAGGAGGGGGAGGCCGACACGGCGCAAGGAAGGATTAATCACTTCTCCCCATTACATCAGCAGCCCCCGCCCTTCCCTCCGAGCACCCTCCTCTCCCAGCACGGGCGCTACGCACTGGCGCTCCCTCGCCTACCCCAGCTCTATTATATGCCCTGATACCTCCCCATTATCACCCGCCCTTCCACACTTACCCCCTCCTTTTCCTCCCCCTCCGCCCCCCCCAGCGGGGCAAGGAGGAAACCCGAGAGGAAACAGGGCGTTGAAGGAAGGGACTTCACGATAAGAGCTGAGGTCCTATTGGCCTGATGGTTGTATGGGCGCTTCCCATTGGCCGATGGGGCAGGAATCCCCGCCCCCTCGTTCCCCGCCCATTCACCCCTCCCCCCGCCGCCCCGCGGCCCTCCCCCGCGCCCCTGGCCAGCCCCGCGGCGGGGAGGGACCGACTGGGAGAGAGCCGAGGCTCCGTCGGTGTCAATGGCTCCTCCTGCCACGGAGCAGCAGCAGCAGCAGCGGCAGCAGCAGTGGCGAGGGCGACCGGGCTGAGGAGGAGGAGGAAAGGCTCCTTTAAGGAGGAGGAACGACGACGCCTCTTTTTCCCTCTATCTCCTCCCTTTACACCCATTTCCCCTTCGCCGAGGAGAGAAGGGAGGGAGGGGGAGGAGAGAGAAGAGGCCGAAGAAAGAGAAAAAATTCCTCGCAGAAATCTCTTTCAGGGGGTGTGGGGGGGAGGACGAGGGAGAAAAGAGAGCCGGGCGCCCCCCGCTCCCTCCCTCCCTGCTCTCCCTCGCTGCTCCCTCGCCCGCCCGCCCGCCTACTCCCCCCGCCGCCGGAGACGCCGCTCGGGAGCCGGCGGGACCCGGGTCTGTCTCCTCGGCCGCCGCCGCCGCCGCGCCTCGCCGGGGGAGCCCCGAGCGGGCGGACGCCCTTTCTTTCTTTCTCTCGCTGCGCCCGTCTCTCTGTCTCCGTCCCTCGCGGCCGCCCCGCCCGGCGGCCTCGGCCTTCCCCGTGCGCCAGGGCCCGCCCGGCCGGCCTCGCTCGGGCTCCGCGGGTCTCTCCGGCCTTTTCTCCGGACTCGGGGTCCCGCTCGGTCTCCCCTGCCCGCTCCCCCCGCTCCCCTTGCGCCCCTCTCCTTCCTCCCCCCTCCCCGCCCGGCTCTCCGGCCCCGGAGCTCGCCGTGCGTGTGCGCGTGAGAGTGTGTGTGTCCCTCCGCCAACGCCGCCACCTCAGCCCGGCAAATGAACTCCGTCCGAGCCGCCAACCGGAGACCCAGGCGAGTGTCGCGGCCGCGCCCGGTGCAGCAACAGCAGCAGCAGCCCCCGCAGCAGCCGCCGCCGCAGCCGCCCCCGCAGCAGCCCCCGCCGCCGCCGCAGCAGCAGCAGCAGCAGCCCCCGCCGCCGCCGCAGCAGCAGCAGCAGCCCCAGCAGCAGCCGCCGCCGCCGCCACCGCCGCCTCCGCCGCTGCCTCAGGAGCGGAACAACGCCGGCGAGCGGGGTAAGGCCGCGCTCCCTCCCGCCGGCTCGGGCGCCCGGCCCGTCGGGGCACTGCGGGCGGGGAGGCCGGGCGGGTGGGGGCGGCCTGCGCGCCCCCGGGATGGGAGACGGCGGCCGGGCGGAGGCGGGTCCCGAGGTGCCGCAGTGTCAGCCCCGGGGCCGGGCCGGCAGGAAAAGCCGCGGCTTCCCGACTCGCTCGGGCTCTGGTTCAGGCCGCGCTTTGTTTGGTTTCGGGGGCTCGGCACCCTCCAGCCCCCGCCCCTCCCTGGGGCTTCCCGGCTGGCTCGCGCACCCCGCGGGAGTCTGTTGGCGGCTGGGGAGGGGGAGGGCCGGCGAAAGGTGGGAGCTCTTTTCTGCCGCCTTCCCGGGTCTAGCCTCCCCGTTTCTCCTGGTAGGTGGGGGGTGGGGGGCGGCCGGGAGTGTTGGGGTGGTGGGGTTGGCTGGGGAACTTGTTTTTCCCTTTTCTCCGGGTGGCCTCCCCCCTTCCTGTGGCGGAGTGGGAGAGGGAGAGGGGTCCGAGGGGTCGGTGGTGTTGGCCAGGGAAAACAAGTTCCCCCGCCTCCCCCCTTCGGTCACGGGGTAGGGGGGGAGCAGCGACTCCTCTTCCCAGCCCCACGGTGTTTGCTGCGCAGTTTGCCTTCAGTTACCGAACCCCCGGGAAGGACCCGTTAAATCAAGACCTTTAAATAAATATCGAATCCATCGGCCATTTCCAGCCCCCTCCCTCGTGTGCAGTGCAGTTACCCTTCCGCTCGGTCGGCACCCCCTCGCCTGTCGTCCCCTCCACGCCGCGGTGCACCCCTCCGTCTCTTCCCGGGGCTTGAACACCCCTCTCCTAGATCCGGCCCCTTGGGGTTGTGTGTGTGTGTATGTGTGTGTGTGTGCGTGCGCGCGTGCGTGTGCACGCGCGTGTGTTGTGGCCAAGGCCTAGTGAAATGTGTCATTTGGACCCAACTGTGCAGCGCTGTCTGGTAACCACCATTGTCTAAGGGCTGAGGCTCCCGGGGTTGGATTCCTGCTTTCACAAAAATAAGGTCCAGATCTGCTTGGGTGATACAGTTATTTGGGGATGTTGGTGAAATGGGGGATGTTGCACCTTCATCTCCAAACACAACTTCTCTTTAGTAATTAGCTGCTTTCAGTCGGAGTGGAGGTCAGTACCATATTTTTTTGTGCGTGGTTGTTGTTTTAAGGACGAGAATTGTTAGGAGACATTTTGCATGTTTTAGTTGTCGGATTAAGGTTAATTTTAACATGCATTGGTTGTCACACCTCCTTTGGTTAAGTGGACTGAGATTAAACGCATTTTTAAAATTATACTTTGTAACCTGAAGAACTGTTTCATTGTTGTAGTTAATCAAAACATTTAACAAGTAAAGGAGATCTTAATCTGAAAAATAGTTTAAAAAGGTTTGCATTGGACACTGTTACAGATAGTCTGAGAAAGCAGTTTGCTATGTTGCTTGAAAGAAGGTAATGTTTCAATCCAGTTAGAGGTCTTGTGCAACATAATTGGTAAATGTTTTGATTTTTTGATATATTCATCTTTTTGTTAAATTAAAAATCTGTAGTCTTATCACTTCCTCTCACATAAGTATATCAGAGTTCCTCTGGTGTTTTCATACAAGTAAGAGTCAAATCTTCAAGAATTGGCTCCATATATGAGAGCTCACGTTATTTTTAGAAAACAATGAAGTGAAATTGAAATGCTAGAGTTTAATATTAAGAATCCTATAATTACAGGAAGCTTTTTCAAGACGTAATAATTTGGTAATATTAACAAGGAATCAATATGTCAGCAAAACTTAATTTACTTCCATTGTGCATTTTTAAGTGTTTATTCTGTATCACCGTGTCATGATTTGCATGTAATTTCAAACCTTGCTGAGTTATTCTTGGGACATTTTTCTTCATTAGTTCATAATTACTAGCTACCAAAGACAATTTCTACTTACTAAGTGTGGTGGTGGTTGTTAGTCACATATTAGAGTGTCAGTTTTCCTTCTATTGATGTTTAAAAATTGACAAACAACTTGTCAATTCATCAATGAGAAATTCAGTACGGACCTAACCAAATAGTAAGTGAAATCCACTGTAGGATTATTGCTTTGATCCAACTAGTAGAAACTGTTCTGGAGATTCATGTTGGCACAGAAAGGGAAAAAACTTGCTGATGCCTTCAGAAAAAATGGTATGTGTCTTTCAGAGGGCAAATAAATGTCCTCAAAATAACTAAAACACCAAGATGAATTAAAAACTAAAATAGTTAAGGGTTTGCTGGTCTATATAAAGACAAAATTCTTTGAAAAAAATCTCGTTTTGATTACCTGGCTAAAATACACAGTTCACATATTGATGTTAGCTAAATGTTCTTAAAAGTTATATGAAACATAGAAAGTCACTATTTCTAGTTCAGAAAAGCTTTTATTGATATTTGAGAATATTCAGGATTTAATAATTGTCATAAGCTTATTAAGGAAGGAAAGCTAAGAAGTATTTGCTGGTGGCTCTTCTTTTCTAGCCTTTTTCTGACACTTGATGAATATGTAATTCTTGCATTAGTCTTGGGTAGAGTTACATAATAGTAGATCAGCCAACTTTCCAGGTAGGGAACTGAAGTGAGAGTTACTGTTTTTAGACAGTTTAGTGTAATCTGTGTGTAATCCATATGTAATCACATAGTCAATATGAAGATGCACTTTAGGCTTTATAATAATTGGCTATCTTGTTACACTTTTTTTTTTTTTTTTGGTCCTGTCGTGGGGCCTGAACTCTGGGCCTGGGCGCTGTCCCTCAGCTCTTCAGCTCAAGGCTAGCACGCTACCACTTAAGCCATAGCACCACTTACCGCTTTTTTTTTTTTTTGCTTATGTGGTGCTGAGGAATCGAACCCAGGGCCTCATACATGCAAGGCAAGCGCTCTACCACTGAGCCACCTTCCCAGCCCTTGTTGGTACACTTTTTTCAAACAAAATTTCTGTTCAGCTTGTTAAGCACAAAGTCTTAGGCTTTTCATCCCTAGAAAAGGAGTTCTTCTACATCACATTGGGAAAGAGTGTCCTGGGCATTTTATGAGATGTTACCATGTTATCTGAAGTGGCCCATTGTCTTTAGATTTATTTATTTATTTATTTATTTATGTTGGTTGTGGGGTTTGAACTCTGGGCTTGGGTGATGCCCCTGAGCTTTTCAGCTCTAGGCTAGTGCTCTACCACTTTGAGCCATAGCTCCACTTCTGGTTTCTGGTGGTTAATTGGAGATGAGTTTCACAAACTTTCCTTCCCCGGGCTGGCTTTGAACCATGATCCTCAGATCTCAGCCTCCTGAATAGCTAGGATTACAGATGTGAGCCACTAGCACCTGGCTTAACCATTAGCTTTTAATTATCTTAATTTTGGGGCTTCACATAGCAATTTTAGGCTCATACAAAGTAATTTTTGTCCCATGAAATCAAATTTTGATAACATAGTCCATGATTTGATGAAATCGAAAGTATATCTTGTTGGATTTTTGATAATTTGTTTTGTTTATATATTTATATTTTTTAGTTGACAAAATTTTACAAATTTATAAAATACTATTCCAATGTGTATATTGTATATGTGTACATCATAAAATGTTCAAATCAAGTGAGAATATCTTCTCTGATTTATCACTTACCATTTCTTTGTGGTGAAAACATTCAATATCCTTTTTCTAGCTTTTTTTTGAAACACATAGTACATTATTATAGTCACCTTAATGAGCAGTAGAAAACTAAAATTTATTTTTCTTTTCTAACTGTAAGCCATGTTTTCTCCATCCTTCTCTTCCTCCAACTCTCCTTAATCTCTAAATAATTAGAATTCTACACTGAACTTCAATGAGATCAATGCCTTTTTTAGATTGCACATATGAATGAGCCCATGTGGTATTTTGTCTTTCTGTGTCTGGTTTATTTCACTGAAGATAATGATGTTCACTTCCATGCTTATTGTTTAAAAAAAAAAGATGGGATATTATCCCTTTTTTTTTCTGGATGAATAATTATAAGTGTGTATAAGATCAATCAGTCAATCAGTCAATCTCACATGTTTACCTATTCATCAGTTTATAGACACTTAGGTGGTTTCCATACTGTTGTGAGTAGTATGCAATACACATGGGAGTATACATGTTTTTAAACATAGGAATTTCATTTCCTTTGGTATGTATAATGTTTGTTTTGTGTTTTAAAAGGATTTTAGCTTTTTCACCCTTTTCTGCTGAATTTATCTTTATCCTTTTGTATTTTCTAGAAATATGGGGGAAACTTGGAAATTTTCAGAAGGGCTGTATGGATAGCCCAACCTCAGGTTGTTGTATTTGTTAAAACTAATTTCTTTTTAGCTTGGCAGGATGGTAATCACAGTATTTGGGAAGTAGAAGCTAGAGGATTGTGAGCTCTAGGCGAGTCAGTTCTACACAATGAGACTCTCTTCCTTCCCCCCACTCTGAAAAAAAAAAATAGCCAAGTGCTGGTGGCTCACATCTGTAATCCTAGTTACTCAGGAGGCTGAGATCAGAAGATTGCAATTCAAAGCCATCCCAGAAAGGAAACATCTGTGAGACTCTTAACTCCATTTAGCCACCATGAGAAGCTGGGTGCTCATGGTTCATGCCTGTAATGTAGCTAGGAGGACTGAGATCTGAGGAAACTGGGTTTGAAGCCAGCCTGGGTAGCAAAATCCATGAGACTGTTACTCCTAATCACCAAAAAAGCCAGAAATAGAGGTATAGCTCAAATGATAAAGCACTGGCTTTAAGCAAAAAAATCTCAAGGACCTGAGTTTCAAGCCCCTGGACTGACACAAAAAGAAGAAAAAAAAAAGAGTGGGTGTATGGCTCAAATGATAAAATGCTATCCTTCAGCAGAAAATGCTCAGGGACAGTATTAGAGCCTTGAATTCAAGCCCCAGTATAAGTGTGCACATACACAAATGATACTTATGAGGAAGTTTTTGAAAGTAAGTGTAATTTTTCTCTGGGTACTAGAAAATTATAGGACTATATGAAGTGCTAAAAATTCAACTATAAGATAGTTACAATTTAATAAAGTACCTGTACTTTATTACATCTTGTTATAAATTTATAGTCTAGGTCTGGGAAGGTGGCTCAGTGGGAGCGTGCTCGCCTTGCATGCTTGAGGCCCTGGGTTGTATTCCTAAGCACCACATAAGCAGAAAAAAAAGCCGGGAGTGGTGCTGTGGCTCAAGTGGTAGAGTGCTAGCCTAGAGCTGAAGAGCTGAGGGACAGCACCCAAGCCCAGAGTTCGGGGCCCACGACTGGACCCCACCCCCAAAAAATTTTGTAGTCTAAAGTTTTAAATTTTGTTGTGTAAAACATATATCTCTTTAGATCCATGCTTGCAAAAATCCCACTTGTGGAGGCTGGGCAGGGCAGCACACATCTGTAATACTTGCTACCCAGGAGAGTACAACAGGAAAATTATGTGAAGTTTCAGGCCGGCCAGAACAAAAGGGTCTATGAACCCCATCTCAACAGATAAAGCTGGGCATAGTGATATGCCAACCATCCCCTACTCCACCCTGGGCCAAAATGGAGACTCCATTTCAATAATAACTAGAGCAAAAGAGGGCTGTAGGTGTGACTCAAACAGTAGAGTGCCTTCCTAGGAACCACAAAGTCCAGAGTTCAGAACCTTAGTACTATTCCTCCATAAAAGTGAATGGGGCTCAGGTGTGATTTAAGTTGGTAGAACATCTCCCTAGCTCAAATGCCAGGTTTAATACCAGTACCACCAAAAAAGGGGAGGGGGTGGAAATGAGAGAAAAATCATCTATGAAATAATGCAGTACATAATACATAGAATATTCCTAATGGAATTATGTATATTGTATAATCACTATACCAATATGGTGGCATAGTCATGTATGCCACATATACCTTTCATGTAATTGTTCTAGCACACGGTATTTTACCTTCAGGTTTTTCATTTTGCTCATAGAATAGGGAACCACTGCAACCTTTAATAGTGGAATTTTGGACAAAAACATGATTTTTCCTGTTTGAGAAATTAAGTGCTCTGGGGCACTACTCTTCCATCTGGTGCCTTAACCTTCAAAGTAAATCCTATGGGAGAAGTGTCATTCCTCCCACCCCGTTTTTTCTGAGCACAGCCTGTTTTTCTCATATTGAGAGAAAGCCTGTAATCCCCACTCAGGAGGCTAAGGCAGGAGTATCACAAATTCAAAACAGTCTTGCCTACATATATGTTATATGAAAAAAATAAAACTTTAACGAATACAAATGGAGTAGTATCAGTGCTAAAATTTTTCGAGCAAGGCTTCAAGGTTATCCATTGTATTATTTTTCTTTCTTTAAAATTCTGATAAATCCAAGGAAAAACTACCATTTAGCTTGGAAATTTACCAGATAAGGCAAGAACAACTACCATAGATCCTGACCTGTTCAGTAAGGACTCCCTTTCCCCAATCTCCTCACATAGATTTGAATAATTCAAGGCTAGTGAGTACAGTTGTTACTCAGAGTCAAGGAGGCCTGGTTCTAGGATACTTGGAACCTCCATACAAAACTCTGCAAAAGCTCAAGTCTCTTGATTAAAAAAAAAAAATGACATAGTAGAGAATTTGTGAATAGCATAGCCTATACATATCCCCCCAAATTCTGTAAGTATCTCAAGATGACTTATATTACCTAATACAATGTAAATAAGATGTAAATAGTTGTTCTACAGTCTTTTTAGGGAAGAATAACAGAAAAAGGTTGTTCATGGCAGTTTTTTTTTTATTATGGACACATGACATAATTTTCCCACCTACGTATTTTCAGCTGGTTTATCATAGGGATATGATGAAACCCATAGATATACAGGAACAACTGTATTTTATCAGCTTTCCCTTTTCTCAAGTATCTTAACGTTAAAAACAACCATCTGTAATAATGCGTATCAATGTGAAATGTCATTTTTCAGTTTCTTCCTAATAAGATACCCTTATTTTTGTGTGTGTCTATCTTCCCACTTAACCTTTGAAGCATAATTTGTTTTCAACTTTACATTTCAGTAGTAAACTCTTCAAGTCACTTTTTCTTTTTTCAATTTATATTTTTAACTTAGGGCCTTAACCTCTTGCTCCACTTTTTCCATATCTTCATTCTGGTTCTTTTGCTTGTTAATTGGAGCTAGAGTCAGACTTTTCTGCTTGGAGTTAATTAACTTCAGACCAAGATACTCAAATCTCAGCCTTCTGAGAGCCCCTTATAAGTGAGTGCCTGGTTTGAATTACATTCTTATCTTCTAAACAACACAGGTCAGTATTGGAGATTAATGGTGAAATACTACCCTAAACTGCAATTGAATACATTTTGAAGTAAAATTATGGTGACACTACAAGGAATGAGAATAGAGTAATGTAAAGAGTTCAGAAGTAATCTGATACTGATTAACTGCTTAACATTGAGTAAGTAGTGTAGTGTAAACTCTCTGTGCCTTCAGAAACTTTAACATAGGGTTAACATTTGTCTTAAAGAATAACTAAGAATAAAAGATAGTGACAGGTACGTACATTATAAATGCTCAGTAAATGATAGCTCTATGAAATATGAAAATAATGACATTAGTCGGGCACCGGTGGCTCACGCCTGTAATCCTAGTACTGAGAAGGCTGAGATCTGAGAGTCACGGTTCAAAGCCAGCCCGGGCAGAAAAGTCCGTGAAACTCTTTTTTTTTTTTTTTTTTTTTTTGTCGGTAGTGGGGCCTGAACTCTGGGCCTGGGTGCTGTCCCTCGGCTCTTCAGCTGTAGACTAGCTCAAGGCGAGCACTCTACCGCTTGAGCCTCAGCCTCAGCCCCACTTCCGGCTTTTTCTGCTTATGTGGTGCTGAGGAATGGAACTGAGGGCCTCATGCATGCAAGGCAAGCACTCTACCACTGAGCCACATTCACAGCCCTCCATGAGACTCTTATCTCCAAAAAAACACTAGAAAACCGGAAGTGGTGCTGTGGCTCAAGCGGTAGAGCACTTCCCTTGAGCTGGAGAGCACAAGGATATTGCCCAAGCCCAGAGTTCAAGCCCCACGACTGACAAAAAATAAAATAATGAGATTGTATACAAAAATAAACCCCCCAAAATAGTGTGTCAAGTCATTTAAAAAAAGTTTTGACATACCCAGCAATTTGACTTACATAACTTGATATAAATTGAGAGTGATTTTTTTTTATTTTTATTGTTTTGCTAGTCTTGGGCTTGAACTCAGGACCTAGTGGGCACTGACCCTGAGTTTCTGTTGCTCAAGGCTAGCACTCTACCACTTCCAGCTTTTTCTGTTTATGTGGTACTGAGGAATCAAACCTGGGGCTTCATGCATACTAGGCGAGCACTCTACCACTAAGCCACATTCCCAGCCAGGGAGAGTGATTTTTTTAAAAAATTTTTTCCCTCACCCCCTACCACCACCCCTACCCCCTAACCCACCAAAGTTGTAAAAGTTCGTTTTTTGACATAATGTCTTGTACATCTCATTGTTGTAATGGGTCCACCTGTAACCCTATTTAAACAGTTTGTTTTTTCCCTTCCCCTCCACAAATTAAGGGAGAGTGATTTTTAATTGTAAATAATCTTACATTTAATGAGCTGAGATTTTTTTAAAGACAGAATAAGAGAGAAGAGGAAATTGAGATTTGAAATAGAAACATCTAACTTTTGAAGGAGGATACACTAATGACATTGTTTGTTGAGTCATTTGGTTTTACCTTTTTCAAGTAACCTGATGATGATTTTGCTGCCCATGTAGACCTGTCTCAAGAAGAAACTGCATTGATTGACCAGGACATATTTTTCCAGCATGTTGATGAGACCACTAAGCACTTACTATACAAAAAATGCTAGAATTTCCCTGAATTACTCATAAGTTATGAATAAAGAGTGTTAGGTCATTTTAGATAAGTAGTTCAGGAGGGGAAAAATGTGAGTAAAATAATAGTATTAGACTTTAATAGTGATTGTGACTTGTTTGTGGACTAAATATGCTTTCCTTGTCAGAGTGTTTTAGTTTGTTTTATGAGTAACTTGGTGTTTTTTTTTTCTTTTTTAATCTTTGGCTAACAGAAGGTAGGTGCTTACACTTAATCTTTTAAAAAATAGAGAAATGAAACTAACTAACTTCCTTTAAATTATTTTGGTTTAAGGCAAATATTGAAATACTACTTTGAAAATTAATATATTAATTTCATTTATTTTCATTTTAAAACATCTAAAAAACTTCTGTATGATTATTGCTTAGTCTCTTAATTTCTACTCTTCTAAATTGGACATTGTGAAATTATGTTCAGTAGAGGGGGAAAGTTATTAAAAACTTTTCTCCCATTTGGTGACTAAACATTAAAAGCCATAAAGTAATACTTCTATATCTCAAGAGGAAATAAAAAGTGCTCATTCCCCTTTGTGTGTGTGTGTGTGTGTGTGTGTGTGTGTGTGTGTGTGTGTGTGTGTGTGTGTGTGTGTGTGTGTGTGTGAGAGAGAGAGAGAGAGAGAGAGAGAGAGAGTGTGTGTGTATGAAAGAGAAAAGTGAAAAAATGCCTGCTTTTCTGTTTTCTCAATCTTAAAAAATACTTAGAGTGGAAATAAGTAATCTGTGCTTTAAATTACTTTTCGAGTAATAATCTTAGTTTCACTCTTTTCTCCTAATGAGCAATGACACTTTTTCCAGGTGGCTGACCTGAGTTGTGGTATTAAAAGTTTTTCTTTAGTGTGGACTTAACTAGCCACTATATGGGTTCAACCTGGCATGGGCTTAAACATCGTAATATAATTATCTGATTTGAATCAAGATTAGTCTGTTTTGCCACTTGACTTGGATTCGGATGCTTTCTTGACTAGGATTCAGGGTTTAATAGGACAATTTTTTTTCTATATCTAAGCATTGATTTTGTATCTTACATACATAGTACACGTGTACAACGTGTGGTTTTGTAAAAACCTTAATACTCGGAGCTGGAAGAGAGGAGAAGATCATCTATTTTTCCCTTGTTATGTTTTATTACAGACAGGATTGGTGACATCTCACCAATATATTTTGGAAAAGAAAAAAATCAGACTTTAAGAAGAATTAAAAGTGTATAGAAGCCAGGTGCTGGTGGCTCACACCTGTAATCATTGCTGCTCAGGAGGCTGAACTCTGAGAATCATGGTTCAAAACAAATTACCCATCAAAAAGCCAGAAGTTGGGCCTTGAGTATAAATGCAGGGCCTGAGTTCAAGCCCCAAGACTAATACTCCACCCGCCCCCCCCCCCCCCAAAAAAAAAGAGGAATCTTTTCAGACTTGTTTCTTGGCATGGAGGAAAGATGAAAGAAAGGGGAACAAAATTATAACACTATTCTTTGAAATGTAATATTTTTAATTTAAATGGTTTAATAATAAAATTGTGGAACTGTACATTTTTCCTTTACATATAGGATCAGCTGTGTTTGTAGCCACTGAATCCATAATTGTGTGTAAATGACTGATAACTTCACAGTCCTCTGAAAGACATTTGAATTCTTTTTTTTTTTTTTTCTTTTTTGTTCGTGGGGCTTAAACTCTGGGCCTGGGCACTCACTGTCCCTCAGCTCTTCAGCTCAAGGATAGCGCTCTACCACCTGAGCCACAGTGCCACTTCTGGTTTTCTGAATGGTTTATTGGAGATAAGAGTCTCACAGACTTTCCTGCCCAGGCTGGCTTGGAACTGAGATCCTCAGATCTCAGCCTCCTGAGTAGTTAGCATTACAGGCATGAGCCACCGGCGCCCAGCTTGGGCATTCCAATTTTTAAGAGTTTGATTATGATTCTTCTCAAATTTTGGTACTTTAGGCCCAGATAGAGATAGGTGAAATATAGTGGCTTGGAAAAAATGGTTTTGGTAGGAGCTACATACTTAGGAGGAAAGGAGCATCACATTATAGAACTAATTTTCAATTCTGATTCTAATAACTGAGTTTCTACTTCTGCTTTTAGACTTTCTCTTTTCCTTTTTCTTTTTGGCTGGTCCTGGGGCCTAACTCTGGGCCTGGGCGCTGTCCCTGAGCTCTTCAGCTCAAGGCTAGCCCTCTACCACTTGAACCACAGCGCCACTTCCAGCTTTTTCTGCTTATGTGGTGCTGAGGAATAGAACCCAGGGCCTCATGCATGTAAGGCAAGCACTCTACCACTGAGTCATCTTACCAGACCCCTAGCAATTTTTTATTTCTTGAAGTTTGCTTAACCAGCCTTCCTCCCTTTCTTTTCCAAATGACTTATTTTGGGTTGAGAACTAAAATGGAGAAAAAATTAGAGTTGAAACTGGTAAAAGTGGTCATGTGTATGGGTCATTTGAATTAGCAGTGATTATATGGGTTAGAGAACTTCTCTTTCCTTTTCTCCCCATAATACAGGCTATATATAGCATATATGAATTTAAATTACAAAAATAATGTTTTATTAATCTTTTAAAGTTAAGCTTGTAATTGCAGTAAGAGCACAAATGGTATGTAGCTTGATGACACTTTACAAAGTGGACATGGCTATGTAACCAATGATACTTAGATCAAGAAATGAAATAGTATCATCATCCTAGAAGTCTTCCTTGAGGTTCCTCTCAGCTACTATTCCCACCCTTGTCTGTCTAAATATTACTTAGATAAGATATCATTAATAGTCATCCAATGTATTCCTGTGTGAATGGCTTCTTTCCTGTAAAATTTGTTTGTGAACTTCATTCATGTAGCTGCTTGTAGCATTAGCTTGTTCATTTAATTTTTTAAATTGTTATTATAAAGGTGATATACAGAGGGGTTATGAGTACATTAATTAGGCAAGGGGTACATTTCTTTTTGGACAGTGTCACCCTTCCCTTGTGCTCTCCCAGTTTCCCCCTCCCATCCCTCTATCCACAAATCACGTAATTCATTTTCAACATAGTGTCCAGTGAGTACCTTTGTTGCATTTTTTTCCACCTCCTGTCCCGTTTCTGTGCCGCCTCTTACACTCAGTTTGTTCATTCATATTTTTTTTTTCTTCTGTCGGTCATGGGACTTGAACTCTGGGCTTGGGCGCTGTGTCCCTGTGCTCTTCAGCTTAAGGCGAGTGCTGTACTGCTTGAGCCACAGTAGCACTTCCAGTTTTCTAGTGGTTTATTGGAAATAAGAGTCTCGTGGACTTTTGTGTCCCAGCTGGCTTTTGAACCGTGATCCTCAGATCTCAGCCTCTTGAATAGCTAGGATGACAGGCATGAGCCACCGGCACCCAGCCAGTTTGTTCACTTTTGATGCTGTTTAATACTCTACAATTGATGAACATAGACATAAACATAAAAATTGGTTTGTGTTTGAGTGTCAAGAATAGTGCTAATGTCAGTATTCTTATATGTATCATCTTTGGTAAACACTTTGCTTATGAGTTTTATATCTGAACATGCATTATTTGCTTACATTTTCACAAAGACAACTTCCTTTTTTTTTTTTAACATATGCACAAGATAGAGACAGTTTTAAGACATGAGTATGATTGCTCCTGTTATAAAGCAATTGACCGGAAAGGATGAATCTTTTTCAAATATTAGTATAGTACTTTAAAAAAAATCTCTTAGTCTACCTGCTCCGTTTTCTTTGCCAGTTCAGTCTTGGGCCTACCAGTTAGGGCCTACCAGTTAACCTACAAAACAAGAACCATAACAATGTGTCTTATCCATTTTCATATTTACAGATAGCCACATTTAGTATTAGAATATGCTGAATTGTGCTATAAACATATTGTTACAAACATGTTTTTGATACTTTTTGCTACCACAACCATCATCCCTCCTGATCCTCCCAGCTCCTTTTAAGAGGCTGTCTCTGAACTTCTGGGCTCAAGCAATCCAAGCTCCTGGGTAGCTGAAACAATTAAGTGTATGCCACTGTGCCTGGTTTATATGTTAAATATTTTACATGAATAGTTTCTATTTTTTTAAGTTTTTGCAAGTATAATGTCAAAGTTTGCCTATCCATTTCTGAAATTTCAGCTACTCAGGTGTCTGAGGCAGAAGGGCCATAAGCTTGGACCACTTAAGACCTTGTCTCAAAAAAAATTTTTTTTTTTGAAGTTGGATATAGTTCAGTGGCTCTGGGTTCAATTCTCAGTACTCTTCTTTAAAAAAAAAAAAGTTCACCCGTCGGAAGTGGCGCTGTGGCTCAAGTGGTAGAGCACTGTCCTTGAGCTGAAGAGCTCAAGGACAGTACCCAGGCCCAGGCCCACGACTGACCAAAAGAAATAAAAAGGTCACCTGTCACCTTAATGTAGTTCATTTCCCCCCAAAATTGTCAGCTAGGATGTTTTAAAGACATCTTTTCTATATTTTGGAAGTAAGTGACTTTTCACTCCAAGAACTATTACTTAACTTTTGCTACTGAAATGGTCCTTAGTATTTTTTTTCTCCACTTACATTGGAACTTGAATCTGATTCCTTTTAAGCTTGTGCTTTTGGATTCCTTTAAAAAATAATACATCTGGGCTACAGTGGTACTAGTTCCTGAGACTCATCTCCAATTAACTACCAGAAAGCTGGAACTAGCACTATGGCTTAAAGGGGTAGACTTCTAGCCTTGAGCCTGAAAGCTCAGGGACAGTGCCCAGGCACTGGGTTCAAGCCTCAAGACCAGCAGGCAATCAATCAATCAACCAATCAATAAAATATACACTGATCATGGTGCCACCTCCCCCCCCCCCCCCACCTGAAGACAAGAGGTTTGAGTTCAAGGCCAAACTGGGTTACATATTAAGTTCTAGACTATCCTAAATCTAAACCCTGTCTCATAGAACCAAAACCAAAAAATCTGGTTTTCAGGGCTTCATGCACACTAAGCAACTGCTTTGTCACTTGAGCCACACCCCCCATTTAGCTTTTTGTGTATATATGCATATATTTAGTGCTAGTACTAGGGCTTTAACTCAGGACACTGTCCCTTATCTTTTTCATGGTGCTAGCACTCTACCATGTTAGCCAGAAACTCCACTCTCAGCTTTTTAGTGGTTAAGTGGAAGTAAGAGTCTCATTTACTTTGCTGCTTGAGTTAGCTTCAAACCACCTTCCTCAGATCTCAGCTTCCTGAGTAGCTAGGATTAGAAGCGTGAGGGGGCTGAGAAGGTGGCTCAGTGGTAGAGTGCTTGACTTGCATGCATGAGGCCCTGGGTTTGATTCCTCAGCACCACATAAGCAGAAAAGGCCAGAAGTGGCGCTATGGCTCAGTGCCCAGGCCCAGAGTTCAGGCCCCACGACTGACCAAAAAAAAAAAAAAAAGTGTGAGCCACTGTCACTTGGTTGTGTTTGTTTTTGAGAAACAGTCACACTAATTTTGTCCCAGCTATCTTCAAACTGGTGAGCTTCCCTGCCTCAGCCTCCCAAGTGTCTGGGATTATGGTCATGCACCACTGTGTCCAGCTATGTATTTTGCTAATTTCCTTTTGTTTCTGTTTGTCATGATTTTCTTTTCTTTTTTTTTTTTAATCTTACAGTCAACTTATTTGAAACTTTGACACTTTCTTAGAGATGCTTTTCTGGGCTTTTACTAGATCCATTCCTAATGTATAGAAGGAAATGTGGTAAGTTCTTCAAGGTGAAACCGTGCTAAAGTGCTCCTGAGCTATAACATACACTGCTGATGATATAAAAGACCTATGAAAATGATATATAGGGCTCTTATTTTTTGTTATCATTAGCACATAGTAGCTGTACAATAGATTTCCATGTATGTATACAATGTATTCCAATCAATCTCCTCTATCACTCTCCCTCTTCCTAAAACAATTTCAGCAGGTTTCATTATTCGGATTTCATACAACCAACAAGCTATTTAGACCATATTCATCTTTTACCGTTGTTAGCCCACCTCCCTCTCACTAGTACCCCCCCTAACAAAGTCTGTTTCCCCTTCTCCCACCCACCCCTTTTTTTTTTTTTTTTTTTGGTCGGCCATGGGTCTTGAACTCTGGGCCTGGGCTCTGTCCCTCAGCTCTTCAGCTCAAGGCAAGCGCTTTACCACTTGAGCTACAGCGCCACTTCCGGTTTTTCTGGTGGTTATTGGAGATAGGAGTCTCACGGTCTCTCCTGCCCGGGCTGGCTTTTAACCGCAATCCTCAGATCTCAGCCTCCTGAGTAGCTAGGTTTACAGGCGTGAGCCACCAGCGCCCGGCCCACCCACCCCTTTTGATCAATAGCTTTCATTGATATTCTTTATGCCATTTCTATATGTAATTGGAGTGTACTCATCTTCTTCCCTTTCCCTTCCTGCCCAAGTCAGTTACACTTGTATTTCAAAGATGGAGGTATTGAGCAGGGAAGGTGGCTCAGTGGTAGAGTGCTTGCCTTGCATGCATGAGGCCCTGGGTTCGATTCCTCAGTATCAACAAAGCAGAAAAAGCTGGAAGTGGGGCTGTAGCTCAAATGGTAGAGTGCTAGCCTTGAGCTATAGAGCTGAGGGACAGCACCCAGGCCCAGAGTTCAGGACCCACAACCCAAAAAAAAAAAAAAAAGGTGGATGTATTTAGACCTAAGCTGAGGTGTCCAATAACAGATAAATGGATAAAGATTAGTGTGTGTGTGTGTGTGTGTGTGTGTGTGTAGTATGAAATCACACAGCTATAACAATGAAACAATATATGCAGCAAAATGGATGAAATTGGAAGTCATCATATTGAATGAGACAAGCCAAGGTTAGTATCTCATGTAGAAGCTAAACCTAAAAGGCTTACACATTCATATGTATGTATCATAAATACATGCATTTATACCTGTATACATAATTTTAGACTAGAGAGAGAGAGAAGGGCTTTTTTTAAAAGAATTACTTTGCTTTGAAACTGATCATTGGTAGCTTTAAATATGAAAGGAGGAGGATTTTACTACTTCAAGCCTGATCTTTAAGCACTGGCCAGTCCAGTGTTAACAGTTGATCTTTTCTGCCCATAAAAATTGAGCTAGAGAACGGGGCTGGGAAAGTGGCTCAGTGGTAGAGTGCTTGTCTTGCATACATGAGGCCCTGGGTTTGATTCCTCAGCAACACATAAGCAGAAAAAGCCAGAAGTGGCACTGTGGCTCAAGTGGTAGAGTGCTAGCCTTGAGCAGAAGAGCTGAGGGACTGCGCCCAGGCCGAGTTCAGGTCCCACAACTGGCCAAAAAAAAAAAAAAGGGCTAGAGAAGGTTAATGTTTTCATTTTAATTTGCTTATTTTGCTAGTCTTTTTTTTCTTAGTAAATAAAAAGGAAATTTTTCCATTGACACTGTATCAATACTTTATTTCCTGGGCCAGCCTATATTTTTCAGCTAAGTCATTTGTACTTGGATTTCAAAGATAGAGGTATATAGATGGATTTGGACTTAGATACAGATTTCATCTGTCTCATATATCTCCAACTGTGTGTGTGTGTTTGTATAATTGAAGTTTTTATGTGTAACCTTAATTCTTAAACTTTAAGACTGGAGTTTTTCAGAGAACTTTCTGTGAGGTGGTATTTAAAGATGTAAGTTTGGCATGACCCTTTGCTATCTGGTAATATGTTCTGTCCTATTTATTGAATTACCTTTGTGTCAGACTTCAGAAGGTGTTTCAGTCCAACTAAGTTAAACTGTAGCATTTTTATGTGCTTTATTGAAAAAGAAATGTATACCAGGTAAGAGAATTGCTACAGTTGAGGTCATTTATTTTCATGGTATTCTTTTTATTTTTTTGCCTTCATGTCTAGAAACTGGAGGCAAGACAGGTTTAAATTAAATTACATGTTGCTGGAATTTAAGCACCTCAGTTGCAGAGATTAAAAACACTTCAAGGTTCTTTGTGGCATCTTATATCTCATATGTAAAGCAGTTGTAACTCATAAGGTGCCTTTGTGGATCTTTTTGATAGTTTTAGTATCTCAGTTGCTACATGTCACAGTGAATCTGTATTCTGTTTCTGTCTTTTGTGTTGGAACTTCTTAACTGTAACCTACTAAGCTGGGTATAGGGAGGTTGGGCAGGATCTGTTAAAGTTAAATCTCTTGTCTTTACGAGCTAGAAAAGTTTCACATACCAGTTAGAGACATGGGTTAACAAACAAAAAAACTGGTGATATACACTCTTGATCTAGTGGAACACAAAGTTTTTGGTGATATATTGGTAGTATCTTGTGATGGTAGAAATGAAGTAATTCTTGTTACATTCCTTTATTTTTCAAATACTATATATGGAATCTGGAGGGAGGAAAGCTTCGTGACATTGGTCTTGGCAGTAATTTCATGGATATGACAACGAAAGTAAAAAATAGATGGGACTACATTAAATTACAAACTGCACAGCAAAGGTTATAACCAGCAAAGTAGAAAGACAACCTATAAAAAGAGAGAAAATATTTGAAAAACATTTGAACCATATCCATAATGAGCTCAGTAGGAGAAAAACTAATAACCCTATTTAAAATGGGCTAAGGCCTTGAATGCACATTTCTTTGAATAAGACATACAAATAGCAAGCAAACTGGAAAAAAGACTTGTTGGTAAATTATCAGGAAAATGCAAATCAAAACTGAAAAGATCAGGCACCTGTGGCTCATGCCTATAATCCTAGCTACTTAGGAGGCTGAGATTTCAGGGTCACCATTGAAAGCCAGCCGAGGCAAGCAGAGTCCAAGAGACTCCTATCTCTAATTAACCACTAGAAAACCGAAAGTGGTGCTGGCTTTGGCTCAAATGGTAGAGTGATTGCCTTGAGCTGAAGAGCTGAGGGACAGCACTCAGGCCCAGAGTTCAAGCCCTACAACTGACCACACACACACACACACACACACACCTGAAAAGCACTTAGGCACACACACACCTGAAAAGCACCTAGGCCCAGAGTTCAAACCCCACAACTGACATACACACACACACACCTGAAAAGCACCCAGGCCCAGAGTTCAAACCCCACAACCGACACACACACACACACACACACACACACACACACACACACACACACACACACACACACACACACACACACACACACACACACACACACACACACACACACACACACACACACACACACCCTACACTTGAAAAGAGATATTCTCATCCCAGTTAGCATCGCTATTAAAAACCAAGATAGTGTAGAGTGCTTGTCTTGCAAACAAATCCCCAGTGCTGCCCCCGTTTTTTAAAAAAGACCCAGGTTTTGGAAAGGATAGTAGAAAGCTGGAAATGAACATAAAACTATACAAACTGCTGCTGTAGAAAACAAGATGGAAATTTCCTAAAACAAAAACAAAAAACAAGACTTCAATGTATCATCCAGTGACTTGCTTCAGGGTATTTATCCAAAAGATCTGAAATTTGTATCTTCAAGAGATACTATCTATCACTCTTATGTTCATAGCAATGACAATGGGAAAAAAATCCCCTCACTCTTGACAGTTAAATTCATAAATAAAACCTATATATGTACAATGAACTATTAGCTTTTTAAAAAAGGAAATT
Organism: Dipodomys spectabilis; assembly: GCF_019054845.1. Classification (NCBI taxonomy): domain Eukaryota; kingdom Metazoa; phylum Chordata; class Mammalia; order Rodentia; family Heteromyidae; genus Dipodomys; species Dipodomys spectabilis. Next base: position 4,535,643 of record NW_024870703.1, read on the forward strand.
CTATAATATGCAATGACATTGATGTAACTTGAGGTCATTTTGCTAAGTAAAATAAACCAGTAACAGAAAACATAAATATTGAATGAATTCATTTATATGAAGTATATAAAACAGTGGTTTTCGTAGAATAAAAAAGTGGGATGAGATTAACAGAAACTAGAGGGATTTGAACCCAGCACTACTCCATTGCTGACATAATCCCGAAGGAAGTCATTTAAATTTGAATAAGAACTTAAATTTTACATGTTTCAGTATTGTCTGTTTTTACTCCTTATTAATTTATGAGCATTTTTTTTTGATTGGTCAGGGGGCTTGAACTCTGGGCCTGGGCATTGCCCCTCAGCACTTCAGCTTTGAGTTGAAAAGCTAGTGCTCCACCACTTGAGCCACAGCCCCACTTCCAGCTTTTTCTGCTTATGTGGTGCTGAGGAATCGAACCCAGGGTCTCATGCATCCAAGGCAAGCACTTTACCACTGAGCCACCTTCCCAGCCCAATTTATGAGTATTTTTAGTATTGTAGTCACAGTACCTTTAGGATAAGTGTGTGTGTGTGTGTGTGTGTGTGTGTGTGTGTGTATGTATGTATGTTTGTTTTGTCAGTCTTGGGGCCTGAACTCTGGGCCTTGAGCTCTTCAGAGCAAGCCTAGCACTCTACCACTTGAGCCACAGCACCACTTCTGGCTTTTTCTGCTTATGTGGTACTGAGGAATCAAACCCAGGGCCTCATGCATACAAGGCAAGCGCTCTACCACTGAGCCACCTTCCCAGCCCCGGATATATCATTTTTAAGAAAATGAATAGAACTAATGATCAGGAAATTCATTATTAAAAGCAAAAATTACTACTTGGTAAATTAACAGTCTGTCCCTCAAGGAAAAGCTTATTGCTAGCATAGAATTCTTTTGTTTTTCATTAACTAGATTATGATAGTACATACAAATAGTCTTTTGTTTAATGACTGATTGAATGTTATCGTTATTTAGCATGTACAAACAAACTGAATAGTTGAAAAGAAAATAGAAACTTGTTGGCCACAAGTGGCTTTTTTTCTCCAGGAAGAATTATCTTGTCTGATAATTTTGCATGGTAGATAATTGTCTTTTCATAAAACGGGGTTTAATTCTGAAGAAATGAATGCCTGTTGGTTTATGTGGTATATAAACAGATTTCTAAGCAAAATTGGACATCACTTAAAAATACTTCTTCTTTTCCAGGTATTCTAAGAATTTTTAGTTGTGGAACCTAATATATTTGGGAGTAAATAACTTAAAAAACACAAAAACCAGAGGCTTTTGAAACTGAAATTTATTAGACTTTGAATTGACTCGTCCCATACTCAATTAATTGTCTGACCATCTTATACAGAATCCTTATAAAACAAAGCAAAGACAAAAAATAGGAGGGTTTTCTCTTAGAAAATACACTAAAAACTATCAGTAAAAGAGGTGAAATAAGTTGTGTTGTGTTTGAAAGCAGAGGATATTAGACTGGGAAGGTATACCTCAATGATGGAGCACTTGTCTAGTGTGCAAGGCACTGAGATAGATTCCCACAACTGAAAAATAATAAAATAGAGGCTATTGATGTGATTTGGGGGAAATTCGTAGATTCTAGGTAGTAATCATTGTGTATTTGTGTTTGTGTTTCTCTGAAATGACTTGATACTCAAAAGTAGTAACATAAAACGTAGATTTAAATAAAGCTTTCATTCTCTTATGGAATAGTCATTGTATTAGTTGAAGGAGATTTATAAAAGTTACGTTATAGGAAAGCTACCACTATGAAAAACCCTAATCATTTGCAAACAGACACTTAAAGAAGATTGTTTGTCCCTATGACTTCCTTCTCTGGACTCAGATTTATTCACACAATTGCTACTTCACATAACTGAGCATAATCAGTATGTTCATAGATAAAATTAGCTCAATCACTTGAAAAAAATTGAATTAGTTTTACTATCTTTTTTTTGTGTGAGTATGTCCATCATGGGGCTGAACTCGGGGCCTAGGTGCTATCCCTGAGCTTTTGTGCTCAAGGCTAGCCCTCTACCATTTGAGCCACAGCTTCTTGTGGCTTTTTGGTGATTAATTGGAAATAGGAGTTTCATAGACTTTCCTGCCCAGGCTGGCTTTGAATCCTCTGATCTCACCCTCCTAGTAGCTAGGATTACAACAGGTGTAGGCCACTAAGGCCAGGCTGGTTTGTTTTGTTTTGTTTTAGACAAATGTGTTATAATATATGTATAAACAAGAAAGTAGACTCAGGAATAACCTAGATAAAACTAATTACAGCAGTCATTGTTGATTCTGAAGTTAGGTGTGTGTGTGCATGTGCAAATACATGATACTGTATCAATGCAAAATGGTATATAAAATTTGGAGATTTAGAGATTGCTTCTTAGCTGGATGCAATGCCATATACCTCTAATCTCAGCACTTTTGAGAGGCTAACATAGGATGAATATCACAATCTCAAAACCATCATCTTAAAAATACTGTCTTTGAAAAAATTTAAGTTACATTCTAAAGAGAGACAAGTAGAGTAATCTTTTATGTGGTTGGAAGCAATTCTTAAGATGTTGCTCACTTATTTTCCCTTCTATATGGCTTAAAAGAGAGTGAAATAAAATGAATTTAAATTTTAGATTGGTTTAGACTGGTGTAAAAACCATCTGGTAAACACTAAAATGGAATATTAAGAGAACTATATGTGTTTCTTTTTTGGTTTTATATATATATAATATATATTAGTATTAGGTATATTTTATTTGGGGGATGAATTACTTAGAAACACAATTAAAGAATGTTTGAAATAGAAAAAAAAAAACAAACCAATCTCAATTCTTGAGGTTTATTCATTTGTTCAAAATGGCATTAAGATTTAGAACCCAAGCCAGGTGCTGGTGGCTTATACCTGCAATGCCAGCTATTCAGAAGGCTGAGATCTGAGGATTGTGCTTTGAAGCAGCTGGGGCAGAAAAGTTCATGAAGCTCTTATCTCCTGTTAACTACCAAAAAGCTTCAGTGGGCAGAATACCATCCTTGAACAAAAAGGCCAAGGGGCAGCACCCAGACCCTAAGTTCAAGCTCTAATTTTGGCTCATGCATACGCACACACACGCATACACAAAAGATATAGAACCTGTTTCCTGACTCTTAGATTTAACTCTTAGTACTTGTTTTTGCTTCAGAATTTTATTCTACTTGTACATTATAGTAAATTGATGAGCCTATTGATTTGATTTCTATTTTTCTCAGTTGAACTAACCAAAAAATTAGATGGTTAAGGAAGGCTTATTTTATTCAGTAATTTACAGGAATATGCAAGCAAAATTACAGTTCATTATTGTGGGCCCTGATTTTTTCCCCCCTGGTTCTCAGTCTTGAACTCAGGGTTTAGATACTATGTCTGAGTTTTTCCCTCAAAACTGTCATTCTACCACATGAGCCACAGCTCCACTTCTTGCCTTTGTGTGTGTGTGTGTGTGTGTGTGTGTGTATGTGTGTGTGTGTGTATGTGCACAATTAGAGAGTCTCACAGACTTTCCTGCCTGAGCTGGCTTTGAACTGTGATCCTCAGATCTCAACCTCCTAAATAGAAAATCTTACAGGTGTGAATAACTGGCACCTGGTAAGTATGCCCTAATTTTTTTTTTATTTGGTTTGATAATGATTATTGCAGTGCTGGGGGATTGAACATGCCAAGCAATTGCTACTGAGCTACGGTTTGACCCTTGTTTTGTTTTAGCTATAATTGGTTAGGGGAAATAAATTTTGTTTAAGGTAAACCATATTGTTGATAGATTCACACAGTGGAAGGAAAAAAGAAAGCCAAGTTCTTTTCCACTGTAAATCCAAATACCCATTTATAATTGCTGGTATTTCACATGAATGACAAAAATTATCATTCAATAAATAATATTGATGCAGTTGATTATCATTTGGAAAAACATTCAGTTAATTCCTTTATTTTTTAACTACCAAAAATACATTGTAGTTGATTAAAGATGTCAGTTTAAAAAAATCTTAGAAGAATTTAGAAGTACCTTTTTTTTTTAATAAGGACATACAAATACAAAGCTATTTAAAAAAAGTCCTTGTTAAAAAAAAATCAAGAATTTCCCCCATACTGAGGATTAAACCCAGGATCTTCAGTATGCTTAGGCAAGTCCTCTGCTTTTGAGAACTATATCCCTACCCCAAAATTCTTACTAAACAAAAGAATGTGAAGATATAAAGAATTTAACAAAGAAAATCAAGTACTTAGGTCTTCCTCTGTCTTTTCACTCTCTAAAAGTAATTGTGTTTATTTTTGAATTTTTAGTGCATTTTTATATAAATACCTCTCTAAAAACCACATTATGAATTAATTTATAACTTTAAATTTTGTTCTTAAAAGATATCCTGGGCATGCTGTATCATTATATATGTAAGGTTATCTCTTTTTTTGGATAGTTGTATAATCCATTATAGAAATGTGCCACAATTTATTAAATATTTTCTACTGATTAATACTTATTTTATTTTTGCTATTATAAAATTGCAGCAAACAACTTATACAAATACCTTTACATGTTTATGTTACACCTTCAGTAAATAGATTCATAAAAGTAGATAATTGGGTCAAAGGTATATTTTTCCATTCCCCTTCATTTTTAAGCTTTATTGAGATATAATCTACCAAAATGCTCATAATTAGTGTGTATGTTTGGATTAAGTTTGAAAGGGTTTTTGTTTTCAAATTTAGTAAGTGTTGCAGATTTGTGTTCAAAACAGGAAGTATAATTTATAATTCCAATGTTAATGTATGTGATTAAGTGTTGCTGCATGAGTGAATACATGAAGTCCTTAAAAGACTTAAGAGAAGCAGCTAGCCCTATAGGTAAAATAATATGGGAGGATCCAGAGAAAGTAGATTCTTAAAGTAGATATTAAAGAATGAGTATGTCATAGATGGAAAAAAAGGGGAAAACAGGGATATTCTTAGTGAGAAAAAATATCAAAGCTCATGAAAAAGCTATTATAAGGATGGACTATTTTACTCTTCTGCTATATTTTATCTTAGTTCACTTTATATTGACATTGCTTTTGAAAATGTATAGCACTTGTAAAATGTTGAACTCTGCAAATGTTTCACTTCAGTATTTAATGATTTCCTGTTTGTGTTCTTCTGCCTTTTTAGTAGCTACGTATATCTCACTCAGGTAATTTATGCCATTTACAGTTTCTGTAACACCCATTTGTAAGTATAAGTAAAGAATTACCAGCAAATAGTCGATAATTTGAATAGAAAGTTCATCTTGTTCACTGCCCTGAATGCTTTCTTTATACAAACTGAGAATCCCTAATCAGAAGTCCAAAATGTTCTTAACTTTTTGAGTGTTAGGTTGTCACTGAAAATTTTCAGATTTGGATTTCAGATTTTTAGATTATCATGATTAACTAATGAAATCTGTGCAAACACTCCTAAATCTGAAATTGATAAGGTCCCAAACATTTCAGGTAAGGGATAGTAAACCTGTTTGGCAATGAAATTTCCAAATACTTAGCAGAATGTCTTTTTCTTATTAAAACATTATTGATGCATGGACTTAAATACACAATAGAAATGTAATGTAATTTTTATATTAATGATCACAAAAGTTATTTTTGCTGGTCCTGGAGCTTGAACCCAGGGTCTGGGAACTGTCCCTAAGCTTTTGTGCTCAAGGCTACTATCTCTTGAGCCAGAGTTCCTCTTTCAGCTTTTTTGGTGGTTAATTGGAGATAAAAGTCTCAGGAGCTTACCTGCCCAGGCTGGCCTTGAACAACAATCTTCAGATCTCAGCTTCCTGAGTAACAAAAATTACAGACATGAACCAATGGCACCCAGCAATATGTTTTACATATAAATTGGAAACTACTTAATCTCTCTCTTTAGGCATATAAGACACCTCCAAATTTTTCTCTTAAGTTGTACTATAAGAAGAAGCCATCAAGATGGTGCTGTGATCAACAGATTCTCCATCCATACAAAGAATAAACAATGATAAACTAAGTATACACACATAGTTAATATTCTTTTTTTGAAATAAATGTAGTCACTTAAGTTCATGTTATCTTTTCCCTCTAGAAATTAAGGAAAAGAACAAGAAAGGAATATCTTGACCTTCATGTTCAGTGAATAGAAAGATTTTTATTATAAAGGCTATCAAAGGCATCTTAGAAGGGCAGAAGAAAGTAACTGGTTTGATTTAGGAAGGAGGAGAAAGTAGGGCTATACAAAAGCACACATGTATAACATAGAACAGCATGTGCAGAAACCAACTTTCTCTATTCTGTGTAACTTCCAAGGAGAGAGTCTTAGAATGTGAAACCTGACTTTTCCCCCTTCCTGTCCTCAGTAACCTATATGATTAGCTGTTTCAGTAAAATTCAGTGTGTTCTGTGATTTAAAAATACAAAGCAAACTGACATGGTAACATATCACTGCACTATTCACAATAGCCAAGATAAGGAAACAGCCCAGATGCCCTACAGTAGATTAGTGGATTAAAAAAATGTACCTATACACAATGGAATTGTACACAAACAGAAAAAATAATGTTATTTGCAGGGAAATGGATAGACCTAGACAAATCATGTTAAGTGAGGTAAGCCAAGCTCAGAGACAAATGACATATGTTTTCTCTCATACACAGAAGTTAGATCTAAAATACACGAGGATATGATAAATTATACAGGATTCTAGACACATAGTGAGACTGAGAGAGGATACTGTTAGAGGAGAAACAGAGGTACAATGCCTATATGCCTTTTTATATTTATATAAAAGTGTGTATATATATATATATATATATGAAATTTATCTTAAAATGAACTCCGAGATATACAAACAAGGGATCTCTTTTTTTGTGTGTATAAAAAAACTACAAAAGAAACTGACATAGTAGCATATTTTGCTAAAGTAGTAGCTTTCATTACTCTACGAGTTGATTAAAATTATGAGCCATCTTTTTTTCTTTTTTGCCAGTCCTGGGGCTTGAACTCAGGGCCTGGCCACTGTCCCTGAGCTTCTGTTGCTCTGTTACTTGAGTCACAGCACCACTTCTGCCTTTTTCTGTTCATGTGGTCCTGGGAAATCAAACTCAGGACTTCATGCATGCTAGGCAACACTCTACCACTAAGCCACATTCCCAGCCCATGAGCCATCTTTTTTAAGAGCTGGAAATGGTATAAAAAGTTCTTCAAAAGCTCAAAAAACAGAAAAGCACCAGGCACCGGTGGCTCAATCCTATAATCCTAGCTACTCTGGAGGCTGAGATCTGAGGATTATGGTTCAAACTGCCCAGGCCGGAAGGTCTGTGAGACACTTACTCCAATCAACCACTCAGAAAACCAGAAGTGGTGCAGTTGCTCAAGTGATAAAAGCACTAGCCTTGAGCTGAAGAGCTGAGGGACAGCGCCCAGGCTTAGAGTCTAAGCCCCATGACTGACCAAAAATAAATAAATAAATAAAAATAAAAAATATATATACACACAATTGAAGAAAACCTAACTGAATTGATGAATTGAAACAATACTTAAATGGGCATCTGTGTCAGGAAAAAATTATCAGAACGGTCTAGGGGGTAGCTGCCATCCTCAGGACCCCCATCTGTAAGGTTATTTATAAAGTGTTGATAGGGGCTGGGAAGGTGGCTCAGTGGTAGAGTGCTTGCCTTGCATGCATGAGATCCTGGGTTCAATTCCTCAGCACCACATAAGCAGAAAAGGCTGCAAGTGGCGCTGTGGCTCCAGTGGTAGAGCGCTAGCCTTGAGCTGAAGTGTTGAGGGACAGCACCCAGGCCTAGAATTCAGGCCCAGGACTGACCCCCCCCCCCCCAAAAAAAAAAAAAAAAAAGTAGAGGTTTATAAAGTGTTGATGGTTGGACTCAGATTTCTCCATATCTAACAGCAACATTTACAAGGAGGTAAAGTGATAGCCAAAGATTTTTCATATTCAACCATGCTATCAAGTAACATACAACTCAGTGTATTTAGTATGAATACCTTTGGAGAAAATGATATGAACTTTAGAGTCAACAGAGACATCTGAGAGAGAATTGGTAATAAGAATTAAATACTTTTATGTTTTTATAGATACACTGTGTAAAACAATGATAATTGTGATAGTAGATTATGTTGATGTTAAAAAAATCCCTACTGATTTAGAAATTATAAGACTTAATAAAATTTGAGAGTAGGGTTTAGATTGGCTCATAATAACTGATACTCAAAATATATTTAAAGGACTGGGAATGTAGCTTAGTGGTAGAGTGCTTGCCTAGCATGCATGAAGTCCTGGGTTCAATTCCTTAGTACCACATAAAGAGAAAAGGCCAGAAGTAGCACTGTGGCTCAAGTAGTAGAGTGCTAGCCTTGAGCAAAAGAAGCCCAGGGACAGTGTCCAGGCTCTGAGTTCAGCCTCAGGACTGGCCAATATATATATATTTAAAGATTACAGATCAATTGAAACATATTATACCTCAAAAGAAACTTTAACCACAGTAAGGATAAGTAGTGGGAAGAAGAAAAAACATTCTAAATATTATATTGTTCATATTAAGGACATTGTTTTTATGGCAGTGTTTAATGTAGATATTACCTAAAGAGAGACATATAGGGGGATTCTGTTCAATTACAGACTTCTGCCATGTAATGGGATCAATAACAGACTGTGGACAGAAGTAGTCCTATGAGATTGTTACTTAGTGATGGTATAGCATCTTAATTTGTATAAACATTATGATGTTTACATAACAAAAATATCTAATATACATTCTCAGAACATATAAAATTCAACCAGAATTACAAGTAAAAATCAGAAAAAAATGTCTACTGAAACAATTCATATATAGCCATGCCTGTAATCAGACATAGCAATCCTAAAACCAGACATTTCTTATTGAAAAAATAAGCCTGGGCGCCAGTGGCTCAACTTGTAATCCTAGCTACTCAGGAGGCTGAGATCTGAGGATCATGTTCAAAGCCAAACCAAGCAGGAAAGTTGGTGAGACTCTTATCTCCAATTAACCACTGAAAACCAGAAGTGGCTCTGTGGCTCAAAGTGGTAGAGCACTAACCTTGAATACAAAGAGGCTCAGTGCCCAGGCCTGGAGTTTAAGCCCCAGGACTGAATAATAATGATACTGATAATGATAACTGGACACTGGTGATTCACACCTGTAATCCTAGCTACTTAGGAGGCTGTAATCTGAGGATCATAGTCTGAAGTCAGTATGAATAGGAAAGTCCATGTAACTTGAGACTTCCAATTAACTATCATAAAACTGAAAGTGTGGGGGGGATTGGTGGGGAGGTGGAGAGGAAAGGGATGGTAGAGGAAAAACAAAGGAGGAGTGTAACAATGCTCCATAGGAAATGGACTCACTATCTTGCTCATGTAACTATAACCCCTCTGTACAGTTACAAGATATATACTGAAAGTGGAGCTGTGGCTCAGGTGTTAGAGCATTATCCTTGAGCAAAAGAGATCAGGGACAGTGCGCAAGCCCTGAGTTCAAGCGAAAACAAAACAAAACAAAAAACTAAGCAATACCTGTAATTCAAACACCCAGGAGGCAGAGACAGGAGCCAGGAGGATTTTGACTTTGAAACCAGCTTAGGCTACATAGTAAGACCCTGTCACAAACACCAAAACAGCCTGAGTCCCAGTGTCTCAAGCCTATAATCTTAGCTACTAGAGAAGCTAGAATCAAACTAGCCAGCCAGGTCTGAAAAATCTGAGAGACTTTTTCTCCAACTAACCAGCAAAAAGCTGGCCTTGGACCATGGCTTAAGTGGCAGATTACCACCTGTGAATTTCAATGAATATGGAGTTTCAGCAAAAGTTATTTGCATCCTGAAGCTTATTTGCAATTAAAAACTAGCCTAGTGCTGGTGGCTTTCTCCTGTCTCCTAACTATTTAGGCTGAGTTTTGAGAACCACAGTTTGAAGCCAGTCTAGACAGAAAAAGTAAGACTAGAAGTGGAGCTGTGGCTCAAGTGGTAGAGTGTTAGCTTACGCCACACACACACACACACACACACACACACACACACACACACACACACACACACACACACACACACACACACACACACACACACACACACACACACAATAATTCCAGCCACTGCAGTTTGAAACGGACCCAGACAAAAGTCACCTCAGGCCATATACCAATGGCTCTTACTTATAATCCTGGCTACTAAGGATTCAAAGCTAGCCCAGGCAAAAAAAAGTTTTATATTGGACTGGATGTGTGGCTCATAGTGTTTCACCTGTGAGCAAGAAGGTTGAAGGATAACACAAGGTCCTGAGATCAGTTCCTAGTACAGCATAAGCACACAACACACACACACTACTCAGTTAACTGAATAGTTAGATAAACAAGACAAACAGTGGAAGGCACTGTTAGAAAAGTAAAGCAAAAAGGACTGGGGCGTGATTTAAGTGGAGCTCCAAGTTCAAAGAAAATCAAGATAAAACCTCCTGGGAACTCATAAAGACTTTGCAACTGTCCCCAAAAAGATGGAGATGAGTTTCACAGCATTTCCTGCCTGGGCTGGCTTTAAAATGCAATCCTCAGATCTCAACCTCTTAAGTAGCTAGGATTATAGGCACAAGCCACCAGTGAGCAGCTACTAAATGGGCTTTAAACATACAAGAAGTTGTAGGCCTCATTGATAAAGAAAACAGTAATGATACAGTTTACTTATTAGGCAGAAAACAAACACATGATTTGTTGTGGGATATGAGAAAGAAGGTGTACATTCATGTTGAGAATATAATTTGCAATAACCATTCTGGAAATTAGGCAATATCCACCACAATAAAGCCCCATTATTTGGTTCAGAATGTTGTATTTCCTAAGACTTACATTGCTTGTTATACTTGTATTCTTGCCACATGTAATCATATTACTTTGGAGCATGGTTTGTAATAATAGGTTAGAAACAATTCCAAAGTCCCTTCAGTAGGGGATTGTCAAGGAAATTTGCCTGCTCAAAACTAAAAGAAAAATTAAAAACATGTTTGGCTTAAAAGAATGCAAGTTCTAAGTAGCTACTAAATAATACATGAAAACGGGTTAGTTGCCCCTGTCATCTCTGCAGAATAGAAACCAAAACTGCTGTATTTTGGTAGGGAGTTGAAGAAAGGAGGTGCACAATTTGTGTTTATCACTTAAGAAATGATGGGAGTCTAAGTCAAGAAAGAACTAAAGATATATGAAAGAACTAAAGATATATGGATCTGGCTTTTATAAATTGTATGTTCTCTGTAATGAAAGAAAGCAGTTAAAACCTTCTAGATAAGAAGAGGCATGCCAACATATACATGACTTAATGGCTAGATCTTAAGGAAGAGATAATTACAGTAATATAAGAAATTCATTTTGGGTTGGGGAGGTAGCAGCAGATAAAAACTTATTAGGGAGAAGTAAGAGTATAGAAGTACAAAACTTTGAGTAACAGTCAGCTGGCAAATTTTCAAGTATACAGGAAATAGTAATCCTAGAAAACACCATTAAAAAGAAAAGGGGGGTGGGGACTGGGAAGGTGGTAGAGCGCTTGCCTTGAGCTGAAGAGCTGAGGGACAGCGCCCAGGCCCAGAGTTCAGGCCCCAAGACTGGACACCCCCCCAAAAAAAAAAGAAAAGGGGGGACTAGATGTGGTGACAGACATCTGTATCTCAGGTACTCCACAGGTGGAGAGAAGAGAATAGCACTTCAAAGGCAGCCTGGCTTTAAAAAAAAAGAAAAAAATGCTTTCTGTGTTCTGAAAGCTAATTAAATTTCATTTAATTAAATTAAAGCATTTCCTATAATTATAAGATAAGATGAAATGGGATATTCAGAACATAAGTCAATGAAAAATTAATAGTTTAGAATTTAACATTAAGGAATTCACCAAAAATGTAGCAAGAGATAGCAAAAAAATAATAAAATTAATAATTAAGTTATTAAGAAAGTTGATGGAGAGATTCCAAGGTACATTAGATTGGTAGATAAATACTATTTAGTAAGATAATGATTAAACTTTTTCAAAATTCAGAGAAACAGCATTATCTAATGTAGCTATATATAAATTAATACAAATTAAAATTCTGTTCTTCAGTTATAACCACATTTGAGACTGTTTTGTAGCGGGAATATAACTCAATTGTTAGACTTCACTCTGGCTACTGTGTTGGAGTGCACAGATAACATTTTTATTACAGAAAGTTCAGTTGGATATTATTGCCTGAGATTCTAGTGATGATAGTAAAACTGAGGACATGATTCTTGACAGTCATACCCTGTATGGTGTGTGCGTGTGCATGTGTGTGCTTGCTTCCATACAGAATCTTGAACTCAGGTGCTTTGAGCTCACATTTGGCTTCTTGCTCATGACTGGCTCTCCACCACTCAAAGCATGCCTCCAGCCCTATATAAATATTCTTAAGAATTATGTGTTAGTCACCAGGGGCTCATACCTGTCATCCTAATTACTCAGGAGGCTGAGATCTGAGGATTGTGGTTCGAAGCCAACCCAGGTAGGAGAATTGTGAGACTTTTAACCACCAAAAAGCAAGAAGTGGAGATGTGGCTCAGGCGAGTGTATACATATTATTTGAGCCATGTTCTCAGCCTTTTTCACTTTGTTTTTCAGTTACAGTCTTGTGAATTTTGTTTAGGGTCAGCCTAGATGAGTCTTCCTGCTGGTATGAGCACCATTCCCAACCTTTATATTCAGGTGGGGGTCTTGCTGACTTTTTTTTTTGCCCTGTGTGGCCTTCAACTGTGATCCTTTCCATCTGTGCCTCTTGAGTATTTGGAATTACAGGGATGCGCTATTATATTCTGGCCATCTGCAACATACATTTCTAAAAGAGAAACTATGATGCTCTTAGACAGTTACTCAGCACCAATATTTTGTATCATCCCTTTTATGCCCCCCCAAATCCTCTAACTATTCTTTTATCTTGTTATATTTCTAAATTTTTTTATTTGCTACGAAGAACCTTGCTATGCTTAAATTCGTATTAATATTTCTTATAGTAGAGTGGTACGTATTTGTAATCTTAGCACTCAAGAGGCTGAGGAAGGAGTCAAGGGCTATATAAAGGTGAAACAAATGATTAAAAATTGTCTTATCTGGGCACCGGTGGCTCACAACTATAATCCTAGCTACTCAGGAGGCTGAGATCTGAGGATCCTGGTTTGAAGCCAGCCTGGGCAAAAAAATCCCCATGGGACTCTTATCCCCAATTAGCCACTCAAAAACTGAAAGTAGAGCTGTGGCTCAGAGTGGTAGAGTACTAGCCTCGAGCAAAAGAGCTCAGTCAGCGGTGCTGTCCCACAACTTGTCTTGTGGGCTGTGAATGTGGCTTAGAGGCTGAGGAAGGAGGCCTGGACTCAATAGAGGGGGGAAAAAAAATCTATTAAAAGTTGTCTTATGGGCTGGGAGTGTGGCTTAGTGGTAGAATGCTTGCCTAGCATGCATGAGGCCCTGGGTTTGATTCCTCAGTACCACATAAACAATAAAGTTAAGAAGGTGCATGTATTTTCTATGTAAGTTGTCTTGACAGGAACTAAGGAAGCTAAGTTCTGAGGATCCTGGTTCTAAGCCAAGTTGGGAAGACATATCTGAGAGACCCTTAAATTAATAGTAAAAAACTGGAAGTGAAGTTGACTCAGTGGTAGAATGCCAGGGGGCTGGCAAGGTGGCTCAGTGGTAGAGCGCTTGCCTTGCATGCATGAGGCTCTGGGTTCGATTCCTCAGCACCACATAAGCAAAAAGCTGGAAGTGGCGCTGTGGCTCAAGTGGTAGAGTGCTAGCCTTGAGCTGAAGAGCTGAGGGACAGCGCCCAGGCCCAGAGTTTAGGCCCCATGACCGGACCCCCCCCCCCCCCAAAAAAAAAAAAAAAAAAAAAAGAGCAAAGCCAGAATCCTTGAGTTCAAGCACTGGTTACCGGCACCTCTCAAAAGAAAATTGTGCTATCTTTTTATTCTTCTGTTAAAAAAAAAAGAAAAAGAAGATACAGGATAGATTCAACAAAACCAAAGAGTAGAAATATCACAATTAATGGATTAAATATATGTATTTAAGCCGGCACCAGTGGCTCATATCTATTATCCTACCTAGAAGCTGAGATGTGAGGAATGAGTTCAAAGCCAGCCTAAGCAGGAAAGTTGTGAGACACATTTCTAATTAACCAGCAAAAAGCTAGGGGTGGAGCTATGGTTCAAGTGGTAAGAGAACCAGGTTTAAGCAGTAAAGCTAAGGGACAGCACTCAGACCTTGAATTTAAGCCCTAGTACTGGTGGGAAAAGTGTGTGTGTGTGTGTGTGGGTGAGAGAGAGAGAGAGAAAGAAAGAGTGAGTGTTATTTTTTAAATGATCAAGTTATCTACTATTTCCAATAGGTATATTTAAAGCAAACCATGTAAATAAATGAACATGTGGTGAATGAATCACATGTATATCTTTGTTTTCTTTAGAAACACTATAGTGTTATACTAAAATAAAATTTAACATGCATGAACCCACAAAAACAGAAGAATAAATAGGGAGAACAAAAGAACACCTAGAAACTGAAAGTGAATGAAGTTTACTGTACCCAATAAAGTTGAAACTGAGCTTACAAGAATGAAAGCTAAAAGAAACTATCTAAATCATGCTGAAGAACCTCAGAAAGAATAATTTACCTTTGAAATATGTGTAGTAGTGCAGGATAAAACCTAAAGTATTGGTTATAAACCTTTTGTGTTGTTGTTGTTGGTGGTGGTGGTGGGTGTGTGTGTGTGTGTGTGTGTGTGTGTGTGTGTGTGTGTGTGTGTGTGTGTGTGTGTGTGTGTGTGTGTGTGTGTGTGTGTGTGTGTGTGTGTGTATGTGTATGTATGTTCCTGTTCTTGGGTTCAAACTCAGGGCCTGGGAGCTGTCCTCAGTTTTTTGTGCTCAAGGATAGCATTGTAACACTTTAGCCACAGCTCCACTTCTGGCTTTTTGGTGATTAATTGGAAATAAGAGCCTCATTGGGGGGGGGGGGGGGGGGGGGTTGGAGGCATGCCTCAGTTGATAGAGTGTAGCCAATGAGGGAATGTGCCAGATAGTTCAAGTCCTGGTCTCTGACCTTCAAAAAAAAGTCTTATGGGCTTTCCTACCCAGGCTGGCTTTGAACCAAGATCTTTAGATCTCATCCTTCTGAGTAGCTGAGATTACAGGCATAAGCCATTGGCTCCTGGCTTTGGCTATAAAACTTTTACCAAACCAATTAGACACTTAGTTCCCTTCTTGCATCTTGTGTGATCTCGTTTACCTTCTTATCATCTTGGTAGAAGCGAGACCTATTAATGGAAAGAATATACCAGATACAGATGATGGCCTTCAAACTTGAAAATGGTGTTTAAATGGAAAGTCTACATGGAAGTTGAGAATCCCAGTGCCTTAATACCATCCTTGGTTATTAAGTTTTAAAATTCATGCTTTTGGAGGAAGCATACCTTCTAGAAAGGTATTCTTTAGGTAAACTAATCTGTGTAGAAATAAAACTGTGGAATTACTGATATTCTCATTGACACCTTATTGTGTTGCTGTTTTATTACTCTATAGTAACAGATCTTAAGTTTTGTGATTTCAGAAGCCTGTGTCTATTTAAAAGTTACTGAGACACTCCTAGTAACTCTTTGAGTGGGTTATAGTATATTTATTATAGTATGAAAACAAAAAAGCTTTAAAACCTTTAAAAGCAACAATAATAGGATTAGGGATGGGGTTTAAGTGGTAAAGGGTCTGCTTAGCAAACACTAAGCTAGGTTCAAATCCTAGCCAAAAAAAAAAACTTTTAGGGGACTGGGAAGGTGGCTCGGTGGTGCCATGCATGCATGAGGCCCTGGATTCGATTCCTCAGCACCACATACACAGAAAAAGCCAGAAGTGGGGCTCTGGCTCAAGTGGTAGAGTGCTAGACTTGAGCTGAAGAACTGAGGGACAGCGCCCAGACCGAGTTCAGGCCCCATGACTGACCAAAAATAAAAACAAAAAACTTTTCCAAAACAAATTTAGAATGAATGCTTTATTTCTGTGACTCTAATGTTCAGTGTAGCAGAAACTGGATTTTAATGTCTGCTTGTTTAATATCTACCTTCTTGTTCTTTTGTCATATGCCACATCACGTATTATTTAGCCTCTGGAAATTTATACTGTGTGTACTCATTAAGTAGTTGTACAAAGAGATTACAACTCTATAAGGCAGTTATGAGTACAGTGCCTCTTGACCAGTGGCACCTCTTCCATCTTTCTCTCCCATTTTCCTCTTCTCATCCCTACCTTCAAGTTACGTAGCTCATTTTTTCCATAATGTATATTGAATACAGTGACTGCATTTGCTCATCCTTCCTCCATTCAAGTGCCTTCCCTTTACCCTTCTCTACAAACTTTTTGGTATTCATTTTTATAAATAGAATGTTACTTATTCAGAGGAGTTACGCCTTTGGACTCTTCCCCTAACTATACTAGCCTTTAGTCAGTTTTTGTATATACATCGAGCAAGTTTGTATTTTAGATCTAACTTCCACATGTAAGAGAAAATATACCTCATTTGCGTCTCTGAGCCTGACTTCAATTAACATAATTTTTTCTAGGTCTATCTGTTTCTCTGCAAATTACGTAAATATTTATTATGGATGAGTAAAATTCTATTGTATATATGTACCACATTATCTTGATTCACTTATCTGTTGTACAGCATTTGGACTGTTTCTATAACTTGGCTATTGTGAGTAGTGCAGCAGTAAACATGGACGTGCCTTTACCATATGCTGACTTGCAATGTCGTGGGTTAGATGCCCAAAAATGGTATCGCTGGATTATAGGATAGTTCTGCGTTCAATTTTTTGGGAATCTCCAAACTCATTTCAGAGTGGTTGTACTAGTTTACATTCCCACCAACAGTTTAATAGAGTTCATCCCCCCACCCCCTTCCCTGATTCCCACCAGCATTTGTTATTGTTTATGTTCTCGATGCTGGCCACTCATTCTGGGGTGAGATGGAAATCTTGGTGTTGTTTTGATTTGTGTTTTCTTTATGGCCAGGGATGTTGAGTAATTCCTCATGTGTTTATTGGCTGTTCTTGCTTCTTCTTTTGGAAAGTCTATTTAACTCCTTTGCCTAGTTATTAATTGGGTTATTGTTTGGGTCAGGTTTAGTTTCTTGAGCTAAATGGGATTTTAGTAACAGTTTCTTTAATATCTATCTTGTTCTTTGATTATCTCCCACATTATGAATTAGTCTCTGTAAAACTATACTGTATACTTATTTAAAAGCAGGAATAAGTTAAAAAGACATACACACAGTGTCTTAATGATGACTGCCAGAAATTTCAAGACCATATTTTGTTAACAACTGGTCTGCATTAAAGCCCACTAGTCATGTCCCAACATAAAATTCCTAGCCAGATGTGGTTGTGTGTGACTAATCCCACATAGGATGCTAAGAAGTAGAACTCCCAAGTTTTAGGCCTTAGAAACCTAGTGAGAAAAAAGCTAGAAAAATAATATATAATATAAGTAATAAATAATAAAATAATAAATATCTCTAAGCATTTAGTATCTTACTCAGATGTATAAATGGACTGCAGGTGAGTACTACACACTTGAAGAAAACCTATAAACATGAAAGATGGTCATCAAAACAAAGGCTGAAAAAAATAACTTGGATGAAAGAGAAACGGTATAGGGAAGAAAACTCGAAATTTGTAGATTCAAAGGACTAAAGGAACCTACTGTATTTGTGAAACTAGAACTGGAAATTATAAATATAGGAAAATCAGTGATCAAAACTGATATCTTGGTAATTAAAAGATAGAAGTAGAGCCAGGCACTGGTGGCTTATACCTATAATCCTTGCTAATCAGGAGGCTGAGATCTGAGGATCTCGGTTCAAAGTCAACCCCTGCAGAAAGTCTGAGAGACTCTGATCCTCCAGTTAACTAACAGAAAACTGGAAGCGCGGCACTGTGGCTCAGTGGTAGAGCACTAGCACTACCAGCCTGGAACAAAAGAGCTCAGGGACTGTGCCCAGGCCCTGCATTCAAGCCCCATGACCAGCAAAAAAAAAAGAAGAAAGAAAGAAAAAGGAAAGAAAGGGAGGGAGGCAGGCAGGCAAGCAGGCAGGCAGGCAAGCAAGCCACAAAATGTGTAATGCATAACTAAAGTAATGTAAGTAATAATATAAGGAAATGTTGGCAAATTATATTTATAACATAGGAGCAGGGAGGAACTTTGAGTACGAACTTCAGAAGCAGTGGTGTCAAAATGTAGAATGGGCTTGTTTACCAGAAATAAAAAGCTTTTCTCATAGATAGAACACCATTATAGAATGGGAAAAGATAGTTATAAAATGTGGAAACAAGAAATTTAATATCTAAGAAATTCAAAAATCTCCTAAAAAGCCAAGGAAAAAGACAAGTAGGAGTGGTGCACGCATGCCTACAATCCCAGGATTCAAAATGTTGAGCATTGGGATTGTGAATTAAGGACAACAAGTTTGAGGCTAGCCTGGGTTACTCAAAAGTGAGACCCTATCTCAAAAAGAACTGGATCTGGCCAAGATGTGGCTCACTGGCAATGCACTTAGAACAAGTGCAACATCCTGAGTTGGATCCCAGTACCCAAAAAGAAAAGGCAAACACAAATGCAGTTAAAAGAAGAAGAATTGGAGAGGACTGTGGATAGAAAACAAGAATCCCAATATAGAAACACCAAGCTAATAAACCTATGTTGACATGCTTGAAATCAGTAATTATCAGAGAAAAAAATAGATTAACACAAGATCTCAATACCCATTAGTTAGGGAGACAAAAATAAAACTGACATTATTTATTTGTAATAGATTACCCTCTAATTTGATCTTAGAAGATCTCACAGATGTTGAGGATTGGAACTCTGACAGAGACTTAGCTATATGACGGTCTCTTGTCAAAGACTAATGAAAACTTTTCAGACTGCCAGCTAGAGCTAGAGTCATAGAGGTTTAAGATAGGAATGGCTGCTTCCAAAGCTATTGGTAAAATAGCTGCTTACAAAGCTATTGGTAAAAGTCCCCAGTTTCTTGCTGATGTTGACAAGTGTTAGTTCCCTGCTTGTGTGGGCCAATCCACAGGACTACTTGAATGGACCTATAAGACTTCTAATGACAAACATCTGCCTTTTTCCAGAGCATATGATCCAAGAAAGAGCAAGCAGAGAGCCACTGTGCCTTTATGACCTCTCTTCCAGATTTTGTAGTCAATTTCTGTTCATTACAAGCAACTCACTAAGTCTAGTCCTATGTAAAAGGAGAGCACTAGGTAATATGCCTTTTCTCCATGAAAAGAGAAAAATAAGATGATCTTCTAACAAGCTAAGATTATAAGCATGAACCCCTAGTACTTGACTATACCCAAACCTTTTAAAATTATTTTTTAGAAAGGGTCTTCGTTAACTTAAGAGATACAAAAATTATATCAGTGAACTCTTGAGCACCAGACCCAACTCCATAATGTGACTTGGTTCCATCCAGTAAGCTTTGGACTTGAAAAGAACAAAATGATTGACCACTTCAGGCAGCTAGTTTTCTAGAATACTACCTTTAGAGTTCATATGTACCATCAATGTTTTTGGATCTCAAGCTTGCCCAGGCCATGATACAGATTTTGAATGCCACAGACTGCATAATGAGACAATTCCTTATGATAAATATGTGCATTATTTCGTACATGTAAGCCAGGTGTGGCAGCGGGCACCTGCAATTCCAGATTCTGGGAAGACTGAGTTAGGAGGCTCACTTAAAAGCAGCCATAGGCAAATCATTTTTTTTTTTAAATTAACTACATTAGTTATATGGTGGGGGAGGGAAGGGGCAGGAAGATTTCTTTTTTTTTTGGAGGGGGGGTGTCCAGTCCCCTTGGGTACTGTCCCTCAGCTCTTCAGCTCAAGGCTAGCGCTCTACCACTTGAGCCACAGCACCACTTCCGGCTTTTTTCTTTTTGATTATGTGGTGCTGAGGAATCGAACCCAGGGCCTCATGCATGCAAGGCAAGTGCTCTACCACTGAGCTACCTTCCCAGCCCCAGGAAGATTTCATTATGACGTTTCCACACAAGTTTATAATGTATTCCAATCAATCTCATTCCCTCTTGTCACTTGCCCTTTGTATTTTCACTTTGCCCTTTCCTCTACCCCAAAACAATTTCATCAAGTTTCATTGTTCTATTTCAACCAAATTGGCTTTTGCAAATATAAGTTCATTATGTTGAGCCCAGGCATAACTTCCATCCCTGCCATCGAGGCCACTTTACTCATTAGCATGTCATTGGGCAACTGACAGGGATGGCTGAGGAAGAAGGCTAGTCTTTACAAAATAGATCCTCCTTATCTACTTGAATACTGAAAAAATTCCTCTGTTGGTTATCACCCTTTGGTAGGCATTGGCAAGGAACAGAAATATTTTGAGTTTTGCCCATGTGGAGAGGTGTACCCTTGTACCTTATACTCCGATTAATTAGCTACTAATCAGTTAATTGATTTTCATACTAGAGGTTGAACTAGGTAGGGCCTTTTACTTGCTAAAAGTGCTCTACCTCTTATTAAACTATGCTCCTGGCCTTTTTATTTATTTTTATTTTGTTTTTGTTGTTGTTGTTGTTTTGTTTTGTTTTTTTGGGTCCGGTCATGGGGCCTGAACTCTGGGCCTGGGCACTGTCCCTCAGCTCTTTAGCTCAAGGCTAGCGCTCTACCACTTGAGCCACAGCGCCACTCCTGGCTTTTTTCTTTCTGCTTATTGTGGTGCTGAGGAATCAAACCCAGGGCCTCATGCATGCAAGGCAAGCGCTCTACCACTGAGCCACCTTCCAGCCCCTGTTATTTTGTTTTTGAGATAGGGTCTTGTTAACTTTGCCCACTGGACTTGCCATTCTCCCCCTCTGCCTTCTAAGAAGATGGGATTATAGCAGTGTGCCACCATGCCTAACCCCAAATTTCTTTGTCATCAATTTTTAGTTATGTTCTTTCCATGTCCCTGATAATCAAGCCAAACCATTGACCATAGCCCATAGATTGTTATATAATCATGTATGTCCATTTCTCCTCCCAAGGAAAATGACCAACCTATTCACTACTTGAAATTCTGTCCACTGGGAGAGTTTCTCTACCAGTGTCGCCCAAATGGGACTTTTAACAGTTTTCAGTTAGTTCTTACATACTATATAGAACTATCTGTAAACCAACCCTGGCTTCTTCTTTTGACTGATATTAGAGAACTCTCCATGGGAACATATGATAAAAGTAGAATAGCAGGAGCAAGGTCCAGGAGTACTCGGGGCACTTCTTTGTTTATGTTACTTGAGCCTTAAAATTGGGCCATGTGATGATAGAATCCTGCTATTCATGCTCAACTTTAGGGATTGATCATGAGACACACTAACACAGTTCATGATAGACAACTCAGATTGTATGACAGTAAGATGGCCTGTGGTAGAATGTCTAGTCTCTACTAGGACCTAGTATCAGGTCAACAACTTTCTCAAAAGGAGCGTAAAGTTATCTGAAGAGAATGGTAGAGCGTTGATCTAAAACTCTGAAGGCTGTGCTGTAGGGGTCTGCAGAGGCTCTCGGCAACATCTCCGTCACTGACACTTGAAGCACCGTTGGATCTACTATGGCCCAAGTGACACTGCAGTTTACATAATGGCTTAGAAATGTGGCAGAGCTGCCCTGTCTTAACGTGCCATACCACTAGATCCTGGACACTGGCTGAGGTTGATGGCCCTTAAATTTGTTAGAGTTATTTTGTTCCTTGCAGCATGTATTTATCTTAGCAGTATCTCAAGAATAGTTGCTAATTCTTGCTTTCAGGATTAATGTTTTGTGAGATCTCAGTGAGGTAGCTTATGAAAGAGAGAGGCAACCAAGAGCCCTTATTATGTATATCATGTGTTCAAACTAATGTTTGTTTTACAATAAACAAGGATACACATTATTTAGTAGTCACCTTTATTAAGAATTAAAATTGGAAGCAAGACTATAATAAAGAATTTAGAGGCCCAGGCATAGTGGTACATGCCTGTAATCCCAGCTGTAAGGAGTGGAGATTAGGAGGATCATGGTACAGGCCAGTCCAGGCAGAGAGTTAATGAGACCCTATCTTAACAAACAAGGTGGGTATAGTGTTGCCTATAATCCTAGCTAGGCAGGAGGCATGGGTAGGAGAATTGTGGTTCAAGGCTAGCCTGGGAAAAAGAAAAAAAGCATAATATCCTGTCTGAAAAATAAGCAAAAAGGATGGGGACATGGCTCAAGTAGAGATCTTGAATCAAATCCCAGTACTGCTGAAAAAGTGAAAAAAGAATTTTTTTTTAAAGCTAAGGAGACCTTTCAGAAACAGTTTAGAAGACCCCCCCCCAAAAAAAAAACACCCCCCCAAAAAAACAAAAAAAAACTAGATAGATATGGTATTTGAACAAATTGTGTTAATTGTAATAGTCATGTTGTTTCCACTAATATTTTAAGTCTAGTGCAGATTTTTACACACATGGAGAGAACTTTTTGTTTTTTAATGTTGAATGAGTATTAGTTTGGCAGACTGATGGGAAACTTCAAAACAGAAGTATTTAAAAAGAGAAGTTTTCTACTTCTAAAAGTAAGCATCGACCTGTGGGTAGTAGGAAGTTTCTGCTATGACATTAGAGAGCTAGGTTCCTCTTTTATTAGTCTACTGTCCTTAATCATAACGTTTTTATGGTACAGACTGTCTGTACATGCTTCAACATTTTATCTAGTTGAAAGCAGAAACTGTGAAGGGCATTCTTTCTTTCAGGACACTTCTGTTTATATTCCCTTGGCCAAGTTCTAGTTAGATGGCCAACTCAATAGGAAGAGAGGCTGAGAAATGTGGGCTTTATTCTAGATAGACATCTCCTCTGCTAATGAGGTCTTGTCATAGAAGAAGTCAATAGATTTGAGGTGATAGCAGTTCCAGTCACAGTGATGCAGATTGTATTGACAGATTGTATTTCAAATTGCTTATATATAGGTACTTATTAAGCAATTATGATGTACCAGACACTGTGGCTCATAAATATATAAAATGATAAACCATATTAGTTCCTGCATTCATTTACTATTTAGGAAAACTTAAGTAAAAGAGTATTTAGGTGTTTTTATACTTGTAAAAGTCTGGTTAATTGTTATTTTACTTGAAAAAAATTGTTGGCAGTATAAATGAGGCAGAAAGAGTGCTCTGGTCATTCTAATGAGGACTTGAAAAGTAGAATTTGATTTCAAGGCTTTGTCTCTTATTTCCATCTTGCATACAGATTTTTATGAAGTGAAGGTAAGTCAAGTCATTTGCCTTTGTAAATATCACCAGATTGCTATTTAACTAAAGAAGTAAATTTAAGATTCTAGTAACCAGTCAGATACAGTGGCTCATGTCTCTAATCTCAATTTTTTTGGGAGGATTGTGGTTTAGGCCAGTGAGGACAGAAAAGCTGGACAAATAAGTTGGATGTGGTAATACATAACTCCAGTTCCAGCTACTCTGGAGGCTTAGGCAGATGACACTGAAGCTGGCTCTAGGCAAAAATTCCTGACCCTATCCGAAAAATAACTAACGCAGAAAAGGACTGGGGGGCAGGGTTTGCCTCAAGTTGTACTGCCTCTTACCTAACAAATGTGAGTCCCTGAGTTCAATCTCCAGTATTGCCCAAAGGGAGAAAAAAAAGTTTCCAGTGACCACCATTTTGTAAAAATTGGTTACCATTTTGTTTAAAACAGTAAGCAAGCAAAACTATAAATTTTGCTTTAGATTTATCTTTGTGTTCTAGTGGAAGATGCTATATTTCTTCAAAATTGGCCATAGCTTTGAAAGTTTGTATACACAACCCCAAATTATTAGGTATAATGAAAATCATGGGAACTTTTGAAATAGTTAAATCTTTTACGTAGGTACTTTTTTATATTAGGAGCATTTCTAGGCCCTTACTTTAAGATAAACTGATGTCCTTATGATTTGATTATGTATTTCCTTGTACTTTTCTATAACTGGATTGTTTCAGAGCCATGAAAATTAGCTTATATAAAAGTAGAAATTAGACCTTATCTCAAACTTAAAAAAAAAGTAGAAATTAAAGTATATTTTCATTTAAGTTTTCTATTGGCTTTTAAAGCAGATATCTTCTAAAATCAGTTAGTGATCCCAGGCGCCAGGGGTACTGGTGGCTCATACCTGTAATCCTAGCTACTCAGGAGGCTGAGATCTGAGGATCGAGGTTCAAAGCCAGCCCAGGCAGGAAAGTCCGTGAGACTCTTATCTCCAGTTAACCACCAGAAAACTGGAGGTAGGACTATGGCTCAAGTGGTAGAGCTCTAGCTTTGAGCTGAAGGACAGCACGCAGGCCCAGAGTCAAGCCCTACCACCCCCCCCCCCCCCAAAAAAAATCAGCTAGTAACTGAATATTCCTAACAAAAATGTGTAAATATAATTCGTGTGTGTGTTTGTGTGTGTTGGTTCTGGGGCTTGAACTCAGGGCTTGGTGCTGTTCCTGAGTTTTTGTGCTCAAGGCTAAGTGCTTCACCACTCAAGCCACAGCTCTACTTACTTTGGTGGTGAATTGAAGATGAGTTTCACAGACTTTCCTTCCTGGGCTGACTTCAGATCTTGACCTGCTGAGTAGCTAGAATTGTAAGTATGAGCAACTAGTGCCCAGTTAGAATTCTCATTTAGTAATTACCTCATTATTTCTTCTGTGATATCAACAGATCTATTTCATATTGAGCTAATTAAACAATGGTTCAGTTTTATTTTCTGTATTGAAATAGGTTTGAAAAAACTATAGTTGAGGCTAATAAAACTATTTTGATTAATTGTTTTAGATTTGCTGTAGTTATCAACTAGTATTTAATCACTCTGCTAATGAAATATTTGAGGAGAATCCTTAGAAAGAATTATACCTTGCACATATTTTGAGATTTGCACTTGAATTTTGAATTTAGGGCCTTGTACTTGCTAAGCAGGTACTACTTGAACCACATCTTTAGACCTTTTAGCTTTAGTTATATTGAGGTTAGGGTCTCAGTGTGTATGCCACGGTTGGCCTACATAATTGAGATGGCAGGTTTAAACCAACATGCTCAGTCACTGATTGAGGTGGATGTGCTAATTTTTGCCAGGTTGGCCTTGATACTCAATCCTCCTGCTCTCTGCCTCCTGACTAGTTAGGAATTATGTTACAAGTATGAGTCACTGCTCCTACCTTGAATATTTTGATTGTTTGCCCCGTATATTGGGTTTTCATTTTTTTAAATTTTCACTGTTTCTTCATCGTTCTTCAGATTACTACACTTTAATCCTTTTTGAAAGTCACGTTTATTACTTCTAATCCAATCGTTTTCAACCCTAGCTGTATATCATGAGAAGTGGAGCATTTTCAAAATAAGTATCAACATATAAGCCATAGGTTTGTTCTCCTTAAGGACCTAGGATGACAGTTTAACACACATAATACAACATTTATCTTTGTTTGATTTTACTAGGAGAAAAAGAAAAGACCATCCCTCTCTCAGACAAATAAAAAAATAAAAAAAAATTGAGCTGGACCAAATTGATATCTACCATCCTACCCTTAGTTGGTATAAAATGACCATAAATGGCTTAGGTTGGAATGGATATGTGAAGCCAGTTATTGTATCTAGTTCATGTTTTCAGGGAGACTGCCATTCAGGAGAAACCACCAATCAGGCTACATAGAGTTCAGTACTCTAAAATTAACTTGTGCCAAATATCAGTAGACCTGAACATCTATAACTTGAAACTACATGGACTAGGTTCCATTACTGTCAGAAAATTTTTGTTGAACACAACTTACTAAAAAATCTAGATTTTAATGATTGTTATCTTGAATACTGTAATACTGTGAAATGCATGCTTCATTTTTCCCATAATACCACTCAGCTTCCCACCAAAGATATGTCATTTTTCAACAAATCTGAAGTTTTCATTTTATCGCTTCAATTAAGCACATTATTTACATTGCTTTTGGGATACCATTTGCTTTTTGAAATGCTATTTTCACAAAATCAAGGGCAGAGAAACATTCAGATAACACAGTGATTTAAATACAGCTGATG
The DNA here is from genome assembly GCF_019054845.1 of Dipodomys spectabilis. Lineage (NCBI taxonomy): Eukaryota > Metazoa > Chordata > Mammalia > Rodentia > Heteromyidae > Dipodomys > Dipodomys spectabilis. Next base: position 4,561,814 of record NW_024870703.1, read on the forward strand.
ATAATTTGGGACTGACCTTCTCCACATCAGTTGAGCTGCATAATACATTTGTGGGAATTTAGTTTTGAATTTTTTTTACACCAGGCATTTGTTTAGGATCCCTAATTCTTTCAATGTTTGTCCCACAAATCAAAAACACTTTTTTAAAAAATTATTATTATTACAGAGATGATGTACATAGGGATTATAATTACATGAGTCAGTTACGTAACGAATACATTTCCTTTTGTACAGTGTCTTCTGTTAGTTTCCCCGTTCTCTTCTAGTCCTTCTTTCCTGTCTCCACTCATGAGTTGTATAGTTCACTTTCATTGATGTCCAGTGAGCTCCAGGCTTAGTCAAAACTCTATGTAAGAAGTTCACAAATAAGAGGCTTATTATACGTTTTTTATGGATGTATATTTTTACAAAGTCTTCAATAATTAAGTTTGAGATCTGTTATATGTACTGATTTAAGGATTAATAGGGAAAGGGCGCTAATTCTCCGTCCCCCCTCCCCCATTTTCCAGTAGAACAGAGCTAAGTCTCTGTGGCCATTTGGTGTAACTTTTGTCTCTTCTAAAGAGTCTAAAATGTTTATTAGCCTTCTTAATTAAGGATATAAACTCATTTATAATTGCCTTTTACATTTAGTAGCCAGCCACACCAAATATAACCTGTTTCTAATGCCCTCGTTGTTGAAGATCCTTCAGTTGTATGCCTTCTGACAAGAGTTTACTACTCAGAGTATTTAAACTATTTGTGATAAAGTGTTCAGTAGTCTCATTTATCTTAACACTAAGAAATTGAAGCAGTAAAGACTTCTGATTAGCATACTGTGTTAGTTTTAAAATCCATGTACTTTTTTCTTAGAAAAATTAAGCTCCTGGGGCTGGGAAGGTGGCTTAGTGGTAGAGCGCTTGCCTTGCATGCATAAGGCCCTGGGTTCGATTCCTCAGCACCAATAAGCAAAAAGAAAAAAAAAGCCGGAAGTGGCGCTGTGGCTCAAGTGATAGGGCGCTAGCCTTGAGCTGAAGAGCTGAGGAGACAGCACCCAGGCCCTGAGTTCACGCCCCATGAAAAAAGAAAAAGAAAAATTAAGCTCCTATTTAGTGCCTCTTTACCTTTTTTTACTAGTTTATTGGAAAATAAGTTTCTGTTGTCAATTTCATGGGCAGCTAGGAATTGTGACAACATGACAGCAAGAAAAGGAGAAACGGCTTATAGGTGTATCTCAAGAAACCCAGCAAGCTGGGCACTGGTGGCTTACGCCTGTAATCCTAGCTACTCAGGAGACTGAGATCTGAGGCTCAAGGTTCAAAGCCAGCCGAGACAGAAAAGTCCGAGAGACTCTTATCTCCAATAACCCACTAGAAAACTGGAAGTGGCGCTGTGGCTCAAGAGGTAGAGTGCTTTCCTTGAGCTGAAGAGCACAGGGACAGCACCCAGGTCCAGAGTTCAAGCCCAACACACACACAAAAAAAGAAACCCAACAATTTAGGATGCCTCGCTGAGGATATTCTTTAAAAAGACAAAGTACTTTGAAGCCAGATGTTATGGTACAAGCCTATAATAATCCAAGCACTTGAGAGAATGAGAGTGGGGCAAAAGCATTGAGATGAGGCCACCCCAGGCCAATAATAGAATAGGTGCTGACTCAGAAAAAAAAAAAAAAACTTTGGAAATATTTTTAATGAAAATGATTAAAATCAAAATTCTGGTATTGTGCTTATTTCAGATATCCTGAAAACTATTAATGTGAAAACATTGAGAACTATAGGTTAAGAAAGACATGCTAAAGCTTAACTATTTTCTAAACAAGGTCTAGAACAGTTTTGTTGGGGGGCTTGAATTTCACACCTCTAACTTTTTCAATCAAAGCTGGCTTTCTTACCACTTGAGCCACACCTTCATTTCTTTCTTTTTGCTGGCTAATTGGAGATAAGAATCTTCCAGATTGCCTGGACCGGTTTTGAACCTTTGAATCTCATTCTCAGCCTCCTAACTAACTAGTATTATAGGCATGATCCACCACCACTAGGCTGGATGGATCCTGTCATTTTTAAATCATGACAGATACTGCTCAAACTTACCCTCCCCTCAGCCAGTTCAGATTAGTTTGATCTAAACTTATATGTCATAAAAATGAAGCATCGATTCTGGCACAAAGCAATGCCTAGTCCTCTGTATTTTATTTTTACATTTTAATATTTGATTTTTGAGTAAGTAGGTTTAAGTTACCCATATGACTTACCTGGTTAGTGCAGTAAGAATTCATTACATACATGTTAATATGAATGTTTAGTTTTATACATACTAATAATTTTTGCAGACTAGTAACTGCTTTGTGTTTGTGTGTGTGCGCGCGCGCATGTGCGTGTGTGCGTGTGTGGACTTGAAGTATGGGCCTGGGCCTGGGTGCTATCCCTGAGCTTTTTTTACTCAAAGTTAGCACTCTACCACTTGAGCCACTGTTCCATTTATGGTTTATTAATAGTTAATTGGAGATAAGAATCTCATAGACTTCCATGCCCAGGCTTGCTTTGAACCATGATTCTCAGATCTCAGCCCCTTCACTACCTAGGATTACAGAGATAAACCTCTGATGCCCAGCCTAGTAAAACTCCTTTTTAAGAACTATAATTTGAATTTTAGTAAAGCCAGAAATTGAGATTCATTAATTATTTATACTTCAGAATTGATGGCCTCAGTTTGTGAGAGTACCACATACAAACCTAGATAATTTGTAATATTTTTGTCTAGTTCATACTTGCCCTAATATGATGGTTCCCCCCCTATACTTTGAGTTACTCGTACATAGTAACCCTGAGGTGTAGGGTATCTTACTGGTATTTTGGCGCCATCTGCTGTTCTTTAGTGCGATTCTTTATTTACTCTGGTAAAAACTAGTAGGTAGTAGATTGAGAGATATTTCTTCTTTTTGTCCATATAAGCATAAGAATAAAATCTTGATTCTTATTTCTCAGTTACTAGTTATCTTTTTATAATTTTAGTGATAAGAAATAAACTTATATTTCTGTTGGCTCTGCCACTTTGTTCAGTGACTTTGAGTTCCTGAATACTGTCCTCAGCTTACTGATTCTCATGACAAAGGCATCCCAAGTCAGACTTCACTGGATTCTCTGCTTACCTTGCTCATGTTTTTAGTGTCCCATCTCTTTAACATTTTGTACTTTAGTATAGCAATATGTATGCATGGGAGTTTGAAAGTATTGATTTGCTCATTAATTCCCATGTATGTCTTTTTTCCCCCAAAAGTGGCATGTTCTTTGTTAACTGGTGCAATTTATATGCGAATTAGAAAGTAAATCTGCATGCACTAGTAAGCATAGACTTCTATTAGAAATTTGTTGCCCTAATTAAAAGACTCGTGTACAGAGTAATGATAGATGAATCCTGAGCAATGGATTTTGAGTAAAGTAGATGAATTTCTAAGAGTGGTATCTATTTTAATTGCTCACTTTACCCTTTTATTTATGTACCACATTTAAACATTGTGTATTGACTTCTGTAATGATCTACTTAAAGCATTTGATCTTCCTGCCTCATCCCCATGTAACTTTTTTTTTTGAGGGGGGGTCCGGTTGTGGAGCCTGAACTCTGGGCCTGGGCACTGTCCCTCAGCTCTTCAGCTCAAGGCTAGTGCTCTACCACTTGAGTCACAGCTCCACTTCCGGGTTTTTCTTTTTTGCTTATGTGGTGCTGAGGAATTGAACCCAGGGCCTCAGGCATGCAAGGCAAGCTCTCTACCACTGAGCCAACTTCCCAGCCCCATCCCCATGTAACTTTAACTCAGTTATTTTACAAAATTTTATTTTTCCTTAGCTTGCTTTTCACCATTATACGCTTAAATTTTCTACTTTCTTCACTAAGGTTAATGTATATATCACCTCTTTAACCTTATTATAATTTATTGACATAAAAGATGTATCAAAAATTACAAATAATAGTAGAGTATATTGACATTTTAAATTTCATATAACCAGTTAACTCTTACACATGAATTTTTTTTTTTTAATTTTTCACCTAACTTTTTTTTCTATGGCCAAACCTACAGTGGCAATTGATGAGTAAATACAGTTTGGGCTTTACATTCAGGGTTTTATTTTGGTGTTGTAGCTGTTTGTAGAGTGTTTTTTGTTTGGTTAGGTGGGTTTTTAGACCTAAGCAGGAACAGGTATAAACAAAGGGATTACAAAGGTGATTACAAAAGAATAGTAAGTCAGATGGGAGCATGGGCAGGCTAGAGAAAGGGCAGCCTCCATGAGAGGCCGAAGACCAAAAGGTACTATGGAAATCTATATAACTGAGCATGATGATTCTTGCTGTATACCAGCTATGATGATGTGGTTTTCTTCAATGGTTTGTTTGTAGATTGACTTTTTAAAAAAAGTTATTATCTTAGGTAGTTGTACAAAAGGAGCTATAGATTGACATTGCAAGTTGAAAATGTAGCCTGGTATGATGGCTTATAATCTTAGCTACTTAGGAGGCTGTGTTCTGAGGATCATCTGAAACCAGCTGGGGCAGACAAATCTGAGAGACTGATCTCTAATCAATGAGCAAAAAGGTCCAGTAGTGGATGGCTCAAGGGCAAGAGCTCTAGCCTTGAGTGAAAAAGCTGAATGAGAGTACCATACCTGACTCACGTCAGCAGAAAAGGAAAAAAAAAAAATTAAGGGAGAAAAAGAAGGTGGAGAAGTAGTAGTGGTAGTAGTAGCAGCAGTAGCAATTGTTACTGAGAAATAGAAATTGTTTTAAGAACCTGAGTGTTGTGGGATAAGGGAATGTGATAGAGAAGTTAAGGGTGGTCAAGATACATTGTATACATGTTTGGAAATATCACAATGAAAACCTCTTTTCTTGTAAAAATGTAACAGGTTAAAAATAATAAATAATAACCAGGCACTGGTGACTACTCAGGTGGCTGAAACTTGAGGATCACTATTTGAAGGAACCACAGTTAGGAGAATCTGTGGGACTCCTATCTCCAATTAAGCACCAAATAAGCCAGAAGTGGAGCTATGGCTCATATGGTAGGTAGAGCGCTAACTTTGAGGAAAAAAAAAAAAAAGCTCAGAGATAGCACCCAGGCCAAAAAAAGTAACAGTGTTCACCTTATAGGGACTATACAGCTGTATTACTTACTATGTAGTGCTCTGATACTTGCTAAAATTCTATTTCTCCAGCTAATATTATCTATCATCCCTGGACCACTCAAAAGGGATTGTTCTTAGCTGTGCTGAGAGATTCTTTTAAAAATACTACTTACTGCTTTTTATCTTGTCCTCAAGTTTTACAAGCTTCCTACTAGTTATTACCTTTTGTGTGTGTGTGTGTGTGTGTGTGTGTGTGTGTGTGTGTGGAACTGCTTCATACTCTGCCTTTTGGAAATAGGAATATTGCAGCTTCCTTCAGTTTGGACTTTACTGACTTAGAAGTCATTCTGAGGTAGCTGGCTTGATAGCACTAGTCTTATAGGTCCCAACGTCACATCTTCTTCTACCTGATTTCCTTGCACCTCTGAGGTAATCACTTGCTCCTAATTCCTTTGCATGGTCTCCTAGGGGAGGCAGACCATGATGACAGAGCTCTTAAGCATTTTATCCACAGAAATGGAGGGACAAAGTAGAAACTATGTTGAAAATGATAATTTTTTTATCTAGTTTGACAACTTAATACTTGTCAGATAATTATTTGGTCCTTTTACATTTAGGTCTAGAGAGATTCACTAATTTGTTCAAAGTCATACAACTAAATACAGCTTGTGTTCTAACACTTCACATTTGATTTTACTTTTTACAAGTTGTAATTAGAAAGCAATCTGTGATAAGAAGTAATGAAAGGCTTTAAAGACAAGGTGGAGTTGTTCTGAACATTGAGTGACAACATTGTATAAGTACAGTTGAAAGAGATGAGTATTTCAATCACAGATATGTGGCATTTGTATATGTGTATATGTAGCATCTTTGGAAAAGATTAGTACAGTTCAGCTAATAATAACTAATGAGGTCTTCTTTATAGGAGTAGAGAAATAAGGTTTTTTTGTTTTTTGTTTTTTGTTTTTGCCAGTCCTCACACTTGAATTCTGGGCCTGAGCCCTGTCCGTTAACTGTTGTGCGCAAGATTAGCAGCCACAGCTTCACTACCAACTTTCTTGGTAGTTTGTTGGAGATGAGAGTCTCGGACTTTCCTACTTTCCTGCCTGCTGACTTTGAAGCATGATCCTCAGATCATCCCTTCTGAGTAGCTAGGATTATAGGCATGAGCTACCAGCATCTGGCAGTAATAGGTATATTTAGTAGTATTTAAATATTAAGAGTTTGGGGCTGTGAATGTGGCTTACTGGTAGAGTGCTTGCCTAGCATGCATGAAGCTCTGGGTTCGATTCCTCAGTACCACATAAACAGAAAAAGCTGGAAGTGGTACTGTGGCTCAAGTGGTAGAGTGCTAGTCTTGAGCAAAAGAAGCTCAGGTATAGTGCCCAGGCCCTGAGTTCAAGCCCCAGAACTGGCAAAAAAGATAGAGTTTGGGGTTTAGTGGCAGTCTTGAGTTCAGATTTTATTTCTTGCTACTTAATATGGTATAGTTTTGCGCAAATTATTTAACCCTTCTGTGCCTGGCTTTCTATAAAATGATAATATGTTCCTTATAAAGTTAATGGGAAAATTTAGTGAGATGGTATATATTTGAAATAGTCTATACATGTACGTTTTCAGTAAATGTTAGGTACACAATAGTAGTAATACTATTATTCCAGTTATGGTTGCTATATTGTCATCATCTTTGAATTGATTTTATGAAAACATCCAAATTATTTTGTAATGAAAATAAAGACAAAAGCATTATACTTAACCAGCTGACCTGAAAATGATTTTATTATTATATACTGGCTTATACCATTTCATGTAATTTTAATGGGTCTCAGATATCCACCAATAATAATTACTGTTTTCCTGATATATGTGTGTATATAGTTTTTTTGGTGGGGGTGCTGATACTGTGCCTTAAACTCAGGGACTCACAGTCTTGTTCAGCTTTTTCATTTATAGCTGGAACTCTACAACTTGTCATTGTCATATTCCTGTGGTCCAGTTGTTTTGTTTTTTTGTTTCTGATTAATCGGAGATAAAATTTTGCAGGTTTTTCTGTTCTGGCTGGCTTTGAACCTTGATCCTCCCAATCTCTGACACTTAGGTGATTTCTTAACATATTAATAGAAATTATATTGCAGTTACAGTCTAAAAGAAACTCTGAAACAGAACTGGTCATGCCTATCCTCCCATTTGTTTTCCTTTCAATGGGATAGTTGTGACATTCACAAAGATTAAATGTTGAGTGATTTGTAAGACTATATAGTATCTATATTTTGCCCTTTATACTTTACTTTCCTGATCTTGGCTATTCCTATAAAACTAAATCAATAAAAGGCATTTCCAGAAATATCTAGATTTTATGTGGAAATAAAATTGCGGGCAAGTTAAATTGTTTTTCTTTAACCTGTGTACATATGATGGCTTGTGTGTTCCACTTGTCTATACCCTAGTATAGCACGTACTGTATTGTTCAGTTATTTGTTTGCATGTCTCTTTCCCTTCTAGAACAGTTCTTTGGCGGCATATCTCTGGGTCCTAATGCTTGCTAGGCAGGCATTCTTACCACTGAATCACAGTTCCATCCCTGTTTCCTACTGATTAGTTTTGTTCGTTTGTTTTGAGATCTTCCTATGAATGTTATATCTATGTTATGCTTTCTGACATACACAGCCATGTCCTCCTCTCTGTTGAGAAAGGATCTCATGAACTTTTCTTTCCAGGCTGAGTACTCCCAATCCTTAGCCTTCCAAGTTGCTAAGGTTACAAGTGTGAGCCACTGTTGCCTGGCTTGTGGCAGATCTTTATTTACAGTGATTACCAGGTAGATGAAAATTAGCAATATTTAGTTGATAAATTCTGTGAATCCTACTTTAGCCTAAAATTAAGCTAGAGTTGTTAATTTGGAGCTCTGGTCATTCTGATTTTGTTGTTGTTGGTGGTGGTGGTGGTGGTGGTCATGGGGCTCCTCAGCTCAAGGCTAGTGCTCTACCTCTTGAGCCACAGCACTACTTCCAGTTTTCTAGTGGTTTATTGGAGATCAGAGTCTCTCTCACACACTTTTCTGCACTTTGAACTGTGATCCTCAGATCTCAGCCTCCTGAGTAGCTAGGATTACAGGCATGAGCCACCAGTACCCGGCTTGGTCATTCTGATCTTAATGACAGATTTGATACTCTAATTACATCAGTGTTTACTTGAGTGTAATAGTACTTCCAAATTTCATTGTTACCCAGTTGAATTTGGATATATTTTAAAGTGATGAAGGTTATTAACTTTGAAAATAATTTTCATCACTTAGAAAAAAAATGAGGGCTGGGAAGGTGGCTCAGTGGTAGAGCGCTTGCCTTGCATGGATGAGGCCCTGGGTTCGATTCCTCAGCACCACATAAGCAAAAAGAAAAAAAAAAAAGCCAGAATTGGCACTGTGGCTCAAGTGGTAGAGCACTAGCCTTGAGCTGAAGAGCTGAGGGACAGCGCCCAGGCCCAGAGTTCGGGCCCCACGACCAGACCCCTCCCATCCTCCCAAAAAAAAGGAAAAAAAATGAAGCTGTTTTTATGAGCCCCCACCCTCATCCCCAGTCCTGGGCCTTGAACTGTGGGCCTACGCACTTTCTCTAAGCGTCTTTTTGTCAAGACTAGTGCTCTACCACTTGAGCTACAGCACCGATTCCAGCTTTTTCTATGATTAATTGGAGATAAGAGTCTCATGGGCTTTTCCTGTCCTCTCTGACTTCAAACCCCAATCCTCAGATCTCAGCCTCCTCAGTAGCTAGATTACAGGTGTAAGCAACTGGCACCTGGCTGTTTTTATGTTTTTTTTTTTTTGTCGGTTGTGGGGCTTGAACTCTGGGCCTGGGCGCTGTCCCTCAGCTCTTCAGCTCAAGGCAAGCGCGCTACCACTTGAGCTACAGCGCCACTTCCTGTTTTTATGTATTTTGACTTTTAGAAACTACTGAAAATGTAAAGCTGGATAAATAAATACAAAAAATTAAGAAAGAATTTTTAAAGGTTCCATTTAAGGGAGAGTACGTATTTATGTATATGCTAATACTGGAGCTGAACTCAGAGTCTTGCTCTCTTACTTAGCTTTTTCACTTGAGACTGGTGTATTATCATTTGAGCCACATCTCTACTTCCAGCTTTTTGCTGGTTAATAAGAGATAAGAGTCAGATTTGTCTGCCTGGGCTGGCCTTTAACTTCAGTCCTTAAATCTTAGTCCCCAGAGTAGCTGGGCTTGTAGGCATGAGTCACCAGTGTCCTGCAGAGGAGGCTATTTTATACTCCTTTTCCTGAAAGCAGTGGTAGAGAATTTCTTGGGCAGATAGAATGTGATATTGTAATAGGAAAATGAAAATAAAGTGAAGTTATTCCCAAGTAATCCTTGAATTAGTAATTGTCAAAAATCTAGAGACTTTCTTTTTTCATCAGGCTGAATTGTATCAATTCTGGGATATAGATACTTTGTTATCTGCAGTATTTATAATTTTGACATAAACAAGTGCCAATCCTCTCAACATGATGGGCTTTTTCAAATACAGGATAGCATGTCCAACATGATACATCAATATTGTGCCATATGTAAATGATAATAGCTACTCTGTGCATTCTGACTGTGTACTCTCCTACTGTCAATGCTTTTTCAGAGTAATAAAATTCCCTAATTTTTTCTTTTTTGTTGTGTTATGCCAAGCCAGTTCTAGGACTTGAACTCAAGGCCTGGGTGCTGTCCCTTAGCTTTTTTACTTAAGGCTACCACTCTACCACTTGAGCCACAGCTCCACTTCTGACTGTTTGTTAATTAGAAATGAGAATCATGGAGTTTCCTGCTCAGTCTGGCTTCAAACTGGGGTCTTCAGATCTCAGCCTTCCTAGTAGCTAGGATTACAGGCAAGAATCACCAGTGCCCAGCCTCATATGAGTGTTTTGTTTGTTTGTGCTGGTAATGGGGCCTGACCTGGGCACTGTCTATGAGCTATTTTGCTCAAGGCAAGCCATAGCCACTTCCTTTTTTTTTTTTTTGGTAGTTAATTGGAGATAAGAGTCTCATGGACTTTCCTGCCCAGGCAGCTTTGAACCACGATCCTCAGATCTCAACTTCCTGAGTAGCTAGGATTACAGCACCTGGCATATGAGTTTTTAGTTTTTATTTCTGGTATGGAAGATTTACATCCTGAAGAATAATCAGAAATATCTGATTACAAGTCAAGCTTTTTTTTTAGTTGTAATTTTTTTAATATGCATTTTTTATTGTAAAGATATTGTACTGAGGGGTGACAGTTACATGAGTAAGGTAGTTCATACATTTCCTATTACAGGCCAAGCTTTCACTTTTGGCTTCCCTACCTTAAAATATGTAAGTTTTAAGTTAAGTATTTCAAAGAATATTTTAAATTAATTTTGTCTTGATTGTAATTTATTTCTGCATTTTTTAAAGTTAAACCAAATCTGTGGTGGTTCCCAACTGTGTTAGAAACAGTTGTCAAGTGGTAGTTCCTTGCAGTGCGACTGGAGCTGTTTGTTCTAAACACACAGTCCTTAGTAGCGCAGATTTGTATGTGTCTGTTGGTAAGTAGTTTGGAATATACATGTATTTGTGGGAGGAAAAACTTTTATATTAAATTTCATAAGCTTCTCTTTTTAACCTAAAGTGTAGAGACTTTAAGCCAATAGTATAGATACAGGATTCTTTTTGAATCCTAACATAAATTTTCAGTGCTGTTTAATGCTAAAATTTCAAAGATAAATTTTTGTTAAGAAACATTTATTTTTCAGAAGGCTTTACTTACCCCCATGGGTTCCTATTAATAGTGAAGAGTATGTATTTTTAGGATTTGAAGTTAAATCTAGAAATTCTAAAATTGATGTATGACATTTTTAATTGCATATTAATTTTATCACTTAAAAGAACTAGTAAGCTTTAATGAAAGATACATACAAATGTATGACATATAGGTATGGGGAGTTCACATACAAACATGTGCACATGCCCTACAGTAGTAGCTACTAGTTTCATTTGGCTATTGAGCACTTGACATGGTTAATCTGAATCAAAGGGTTAAAAATGCATACTGATTTTTAATGTAGTATCAAAATGTAAAACCTCTCAGTAATAATTAAATATTTTGCTTACATGCGGAAGCAGGATTTTTTATTGTCTTTAAATAGTTTTACAGAGGGGTTACCATTCAGCATGTCCGTTTATGAGTGCGGTGAACCTTGGTCAACCCCCTCCTTCATCATTCTCATACCTTCCAACCTCACCCATGAAACAACATAGGTAGAATGTGTTAAAATGGGTTGTAAAAAAACAGCTATTGAATGTTTTTGCTATGGAGAAATTTTAGTAGTCTTAGATTATAGCTTTACATTTTAATATTGGAATTCTGTGATTACATATTAAAACTACAAAGTTTAAGAATTTAGGCTGGAAACTGGGCACTGGTGGCTCAAGCCTACTAGCTACACAGGAGGCTGAGATCTGAGCATTGCAATTAAAAGCCAGCCCAAAGCCGGCACATCTATGAAACTTATTTCCAATTAACTACTCAAAAACTGAAGTGGCACTGTGGTTCAAAGTTGTAGAGCGATAGCCTTGAGCACAAAAGCTCAGAAACAGTGCCAGGCCAAGTTCAAGCTCCAGGACAGGGGTCAAAAAATAAAAAATAAAAATAAATAATAGGCCAGGCTAGCGATATATCTTAGTAGAGTGCTAGCCTAGTATGTAAAGTCCTGGGTGCTTGATCCTAGCACCCCACACACACAAAAAAATACAAGAATAATACACATCAAAATAATAACTGTTGCATATGTGTGTGCATGCTGGTCCTGGAGCTTGAACTCAGCCTGGGTGCTGACCCTGAAATTTTTTGCTCAAGGCTAGCGCTTTACCACTTGAGCCACAGCTCCATTTCCAGCTTTTTGGTTGTTAATTAGAGATAAGAGTCTCACAGACTTTTCTGCCTGAGCTGATTTTAAACTCTGATCCTCAAATCTTAGCCTCCTGAGTTATAGGATTTACAGGCATGAGCCATCAGCACCTGGCTACATAAAAATTACTTTAAAGCCTTGGTTTTAGACTTGTTGGCATAAAATTGTAATTAATCAGTTGTGGTAATGCACTCCTTGATTCCCTCGTTTGGGAAGCTGAGGCAGGAAGATGTTGAGCTTGAAGTTTACACTGGTTACCCTGGGCTATATAAGCAAGGCCCTGTCTCCAAAAAATAAAATAAAATGAACAAAATTTAAAAAAAATCCTCCTTGCCCATATAATTGTAACCCCTCTGTACGATATTTTCACAATAAAAAAAATTTTAAAAAGATGTCCTTTCTCCTTCATGGCCTCATGGTTCTGTGTGGAGCCAGTTTGGCAGCTACCATGGATAAGTGCTATCATAGCCATCTCAGAAAATTCGGGTATCAAACATAAAAATAGATTTTTAATGGAGAAGACATATTAGGGATAAAAGGAAGCCATTACATAATGATGAAGGGGATACTTCATCATAAAGAAGAAATTAATCTTGAATCTATATTATATTAAATAAATTAAAAATATGAATATATATTAAATAACAAATACAAAATTTAAAAGACTAAAGGTATAGGGAGAAATTTTGATGTATTTCCTTTTGAAGCCAATAGATAGATTACCCCCACCCAACAAAAGAAAGATATGCAATATTTGAACAACATAGTTAAAAGCATGGGTTAAAGCATGTTTAAATTGTAGTTGAAAAAAATCATAGATATTCCTTTCAACTACAGATAAAACATTTGTAGAAATTAACCACATATTAAACTACAAAAAGGATGGATCCTCAAATTCCTTTTCTTATTACATGCAGTACATTTTCTGACTATAGGAGAGTACATTGAAAAATTAGTTTTCCCAGTTTCATTTGAAAGCAATATTCAAAGAATAATGCCAACTCAGCATCGGTGGTTTATGTCTGTAATCCTAGCTACTAAGATCTGAAGATTGTAGTCAAAGCCAGAAGTTAGCTGTGGCTCAAATAGTAAGAATGCCAGCCTTGGGCAGAGAATCTAAGAGACAGTATCTTGACCCTGAGTTCAAGTCCTAGGACCAGCACAAAAATGGAATAGATGAATGAAATTAAAATAAAAAGGTTAAAAACTTTCTGAATATGAGCCAAGCTTACTTATTGTTGAGGTTTCTGGTTGTTTTTTGCATGTACCATTCAGTTCTTGCATAGTCCCTAGATTTTTTTTTTTTTTTTTCTGCTTATGTGGTGCTGAGGAATCAAACCCAGGGCTTCAAGCATGCAAGGCAAGCACTCTACCACTGAGCCACCTTCCCAGCTTTATATAAATTTTTTTAAGCAGGTTGGTGATTATAAGATACTACAGTAATTCTACCCCTCCCTAATCTACAAGTTCACTTTACATGGTTTTATTTACTTAAAAGCAGCTATGGTCCAAAAATGTTCAATAAAAAAATTCCAGAGCTAACTTATCATAAGCTTAAAATTGCGCACCTTTCTGAACAGCATAAGGAAGTCTTGTGTGTTCAGTTCTATCCCAATTCACAAATAATTTCTTTGTCCAGTATATCCAGCTGAATATGTTATCTATCTGTTAGTTACTTAGTAGTTGCCTCAGCTATAGAAATAATTGTTAATATCACAGGACTTGTGTTCAATTACCTGTCATTTAAGTTAGCCTCAAAGCGTTGGGTGTGCCAGTGGCTCATGACTTTAATTGTAGCTGCTCAGGAGGCAGAGATCTAAGGATTGAGGGTAGCCCAGGCAGAAAAGTTCCCATGAGAATTATCTCCAATTAGCCACTCAAAAACCAGAAGTGGTGCTGTGGCTCAGTGATAGACCACTGGCCTTGAGCAAAAGAGCTCAGGGACAGCACCAGGCCCTGAGTTTAAGCCCCATGACTGACCAAAAAATGTTCAGGGAATAGTGCATAGGCCTTGAGTTTAAGCCCTAGTACTGGCGTGTGTGCGCGCACACACATACACAAAAAAGGTGGCCTCAAAGTAAAAGAGTAATAATGAAACAATTTGGTCATGCCAAAGAGAAGTCAGAACACGCTCCCTTGAAGTGAAAAGGTGAGTGTTCTCAACTTAGTAAGTACAGAAAAAGTCACATGCTAAGATCTAAACTAAGAAAGAACTAACCATGAAATTGTGAAGAAAGAAAACAATTTTTTTTTTTTTTTTTTTTGCATCTCAGACTAAAAACTACTGCTGCAATGCATGGTAATTCGTTAAAATGGAAAAGGCATTAATTTGTAGGATTTGGTACTACGCATGATTTCAGACATTCACTGGGGGCTTGAAACATATCCCCCATAAACTAGGAGAGACTTCTAATTGTCTTTAATAGATTAAACAATTTGGGCTTAAAAGATTAAATTACCCACCCAGCTGACTGAAAAATGTCTGCTATCAAGTATACTTGTCTCACCCCCTTTTTTGTTTTGTTTTGTCGGTCATGGGGCTTGAACTCTGGGCCTGGGCGCTATCCCTCAGCTCTTCAGCTCAAGGCAAGTGCTCTACTACTTGAGCTACAACGCCACTTCCTGTTTTTCTGAGTGTTTATTGGAGATAAGAGTTTCACGGACTTTCCTTCCCTGGGCTGGCTTTGAACCTCGATCCTCAGATCTCAGCCTCCTGAGTAGCTAGGATTACAGGCGTGAGCCACCAGCGCCCGGCCTTGTCACCCCTTTAAACATGCACTTGTTAGCTGCAGGTGGTAGCACATTGTGTAATCCTAATACTTGGAAAGCTGTGGTAAGAGACTCATGAGTCTGAGGCCAGCCTAGCCTACATAGTATATTCAAGACTTTTTCTATCTTTTAGATGCCTTACTCAATCTTTGTTTCCCTTCCTCTGCTAAAAACATTTGTATGAGTTTTCTGACAGTTTTCTTTATAGATTTAATATCAGTGTTCTTTTTTTTGGGGGGGGGGCGGTCCAGTCCTGGGGCCTGAACTCTGGGCCTGGGCACTGCCCCTCAGCTCTTCAGCTCAAGGCTAGCGCTCTACCACTTGAGCCACAGCGCCACTTCCGGGATTTTTTTCTTTTTTCTTATGTGGTGCTGGGGAATCGAACCCAGGGCCTTATACGTGCAAGGCAAGCGCTCTACCACTGAACCACCTTCCCAGCCCCCAATATCCATGTTCTTAAACAGTTATGTTTATGTTTTAGGTTTGTTTCCTTTCCCCCTCCCCCCCCCCTGCCTTTTTTTTTTTTTTTTTTTTTTTTTTTGCTGTTGTGGGGCCTGAACTCTAGGTGTAGGCACTGCCCCTCAGCTCTTCAACTCAAGGCTAGCGCTCTACCATTTGAGCCACTACTCCACTTCTGGCTTTTTCTGCTTACGTGGTGCTGAAGAATCAAACCCAGGGCCTCATGCATGCAAGGCAAGCACTCTACCACTGAGCTACCTTCCCAACCCCACCACCTGCCATTTTTGCCATCCAGTTTACTTGACAAAGAACCTGGTAGTTTGATACTGGAATCAGTTCCCTTACAAATTTGATCAGATTCAGGTTTGATACTTTCCATGATTTTTTTTTAAACCTATCCTGGGGCTTGAACTGGCCTGGGCACTGTCCCCAAGAGCTCCTTTTGGTCAAGCCTAGTTAGTACTCTACCACTTGAGCCACAGTACCACTTCAGGCTTTTTCTGTAATTAATTGGAGATAAGAAAAGAATGTCATGGACTTTCCTGCCAGGGCTGGCTTTGAACCGGGATCCTCAGTCTCCTGAGTAGGAGGATTACAATTAAGAGCCACCAGTACCTGGCTTTTCATGAAATTATATTGTGATGGGTAGTACTCTTTAGCAGAAATTCTAGTCTAACACTAACGGGATTTTTACTCTTGCTTCCTATGTTACCTTCTCTAATTCATCTAGCTTCTGTTACCCTGTTTGCTTATTGGACCATCATTCACTCTAATACACATAATCTTATATCCCTCTTCTATGTCATGATGCCCTTCTCTTCTTGCTCTGATTCTTAACTCCCCATTCCAGGCTATTCCCTTTCCCCTCCCTCTTCCAGACTTCATTTCAACACCTCTTGAGCTCCAACACCATGTATCAGACCACCTTCTGTATGGATATTGGTGTTTGTTTTTGTTTGTTTGTTTGTTTGTTTGGGGTTGCAGGGCTTGAACTCTGGGTCTGGGTACTGTCCACTTGAGTGCCACTTCCAGTTTTCTAGTGGTTAGTTGGAGATAAGAGTGTCACAGACTTTATTGCCCAGGCTGGCTTTTTTTTTTTTCTTGTCAGTTATAGGCTTGAACTCTGGGCTTGGGCCCTGTCCCTGTGGTCTTCAGCTCAAGGTGAGTGCTCTACTGCTTGAGCCACAGTGCCACTTCCAGTTTTCTAGTGATTTATTGGAGATAAGAGTCTCATGGACTTTCCTGCCCAGGCTGGCTTTGAACTGTGATCCTCAGATCTTGGCCTCTTGAGTAGCTAGGATTATAGGCATGAGCCACCAGCACCTGGCATATTATTGTTTTTATTAAGTGCTTGTATAAGGAGGCTTCAGTTCTGTTAAGTCAGGTTGTGACTACAATGTATCTTGATCACTGTTACTCCTTCCACCATTCTTACCCATTTCCTCCCTCCTGTTCCTACCCTCAAGTTCCATCCTTCAATTTTTTTTCCAACAGTAATTTTTTTTTATTGTAAAGATGCTGTACAGAGGGTTTACAGTTACATGAGTAAGGCAATGAGTACATTTCTTGTCGAGCATTGTTAGCCCTTCCCTTGTTCTCCCACTATCGCTTCCCTCTCCCACCTCCCTCATTCCTCCCCTCCTCCCCGCCCAAAGTTGTAAAGTTCACTTCCAGTATATTGTCTTGTGGGCATCATTGTTGCAATGGGTGTCTGTGTCCTTGTTTCAATGTTCTGTTATTCCCCTTCCCCTCCTCAAATTAGACAAATGTATATATAAGATGCAGGGAACCCAAATCAAGTACAGTGACAACAGGGGATATATAAAGGAAACAAAAAAAAAAATCACATAGTACATTAAAAACCACAACAAAGAGAAACCTTATGTCTGTATCTCGGGTTCATTTCACTTAGCATTATCTTTTTAATTTTTAAATTTTTTAATCAATTTTTTTCTCAAATACTGTTTTACTTTGTCGTATCTCCTTACATATTATATTTAGCATCCACATATCAAGGCGACCATGTGCGTCTGTTTGTTCTTGGCTTACCTCACTCAAAATGATTTTTTCTAGTTCCACCCATTTCCCTGTGAATGCCATTATTTTGTCCTTTCTAATGGCTGCATAACATTTCATTGTATATAGGTACCACATTTTTTGGACCCTCATCTGTAGTGGGCATCTGGGTTGTTTCCATATCTTGGCTCTTGTGAGCAGTGCTGCGATGAACATGTGTCCTTGTATCCTGGTTCCTGTTGCTCAGGGTCGATGCCTACGAGTGGTATGACTGGGTCTTTCCAACTTGCTGTGCCTCTGGAATGTTTTGTACCTTACTTGGTATCTAATAATCCATATTTTTCATACCCTCTTTACTCTGCTTTGTTATGATATCACTTGATAGCCATATAGTACAACTTTCCTTCTTATTCCTCTTGTCACATGGACATCTTCCTCATCCTTTTTATTTTAAAAGGTATCTTCAAAGTTGAATAGAAAGGTAACATTTATTTCAAATGGTGTCTAATTTTATAAAAAAAATTGTATCTGTGGGGCTGGGAAGGTGGCTCAGTGGTAGAATGCTTGCCTTGCATACTTGAGGCCCTGAGTTCTATTCCTCAGCACCACATAAGCAGAAAAAGCCAGAAGTGGCGCTGTGGCTCTAGTGGTAGAGCACTAGCCTTGAGCTGAAGAGCTGAGGGACAGCGCCCAGGCCCAGAGTTCAGGCCCCATGATCAGCAAAGAAAAGAAAGAAAGAAACCAAGTGCCAATGGCTCACGCCTGTAATCCTAGCTACTCTAGAGGCTGAGATCTGAGGATTGCATTTCAAAGCCAGCCCAGGCAGGAAAGTCCATAAGACTTTTTTTTTTTTTTTTGTCAGTAGTGGGGGCTGAACTCTGGACCTGGGCACTGTCTCTTAGCTCTACAGCTCAAGGCTAGCACCCTAGCACTTGAGCCACAGCACTTCCAGCTTTTTCTGTTTATGTGGTGCTGAGTAATCGAACCCAGGCCTCATGCATACAAGGCAAACACTCTACCATTGAGCCACCTTCCCAGCCCTTATCTCCAATTAGCTACCAGAAAAGCAGAAGTGGTGTTGTGACTCAAATGGTAGAGTGCTCGCTTTGAGCTGAAGAACTCAGGGACAGTGCCCAGGCCCAAAGTTCAAGCCCCATGATCGGCCAGTGGGGGTAAGGGGGGCCGGAAGGGAATGCTGGGCTCCAGTGGTATATGAGCTACTCAGGAGGCTGAGATCTGAGGATCACTGTTTGAAGCCAGCCCGGCAGGAAAGTCTGTGAGACTCTTATCTCCAGTAAACTATTCAGAAAAAGCTGGAAATGGCACTTTGGCTCAAAGTGGTAGAGAGCCCAAGCCCTGAATTCAAGCCCCAGGACTGGCCAAAAAAAAGGGTCTTTTAAAAAAGATTATTGTTTCCATTGGCCTAAAAAAGGGAGGGGGATGTGTCTGTCATTTTTCTTACTTCATTTGTTTTTTTGCAGATGATGATGTACCTGCAGATATGGTTGCAGAAGAATCAGGTCCTGGTGCACAAAATAGTCCATATCAACTTCGTAGAAAAACTCTTTTGCCGAAAAGAACAGCGTGTCCTACAAAGAGCAGTATGGAGGTAAGTTACTTGTAACTGCATTTTTTCCCTAGTAATGAAGCATTTTTATTTATAGAAATACTGCTACAACTAAGAGGCTATTTATTATTCTCTCTTAATGTTTTGTTTTTGTAGTTGAAGAATTTTTAGGAAACAAAAATTGGGAATGTTCTTTTTTAGATGTGATGATTCTATATGGTAAAAATATTTACTTAATAAATTTTCTTTTTGTTTGTATTTTTGAAGGGTGCCTCAACTTCAACTACAGAAAACTTTGGTCATCGAGCAAAGCGTGCAAGAGTGTCTGGAAAATCACAAGATCTATCAGGTATTTTGTATGGGAAGCTAAGGGACACAGGGTAAATGATTTTTAAAAGGTTATATTAGATTAAAAAAAATGAAATTAAATATAATATCAGATTTGGGAATGAGACAATTGTTACTACTAAATGTACATCAGAACCTAGCCTTCCCTCTGACTTTTTTCCCCCCAATCTGGTACTGTTGCTTGAACTCAAGCCTCAAGCTCTTGCTCAGTTTTTTTACTCACTGCTGATACTACTACCAGAGCTTCACCTCCACATCTGGCTTTTTGCTGGTTAATTGGAGTTAAGAGTCTCAAGGATTTGTCTGCTGGGGCTGGCTCAGAACCACAGTTCTCAGGTCTTAGCACCTGAGTAGCTAGGATCACAGGCCTGGGCCATTGGCACTTAGCCCTCTTTGACTTTTATTACTATATAAAAGAACTTTCTATATATGTTAGTCAGTTTCTCAAATAGTAAATAATAACTAAGAAAAAAGAATATTTGTTAAGTCAAGATAAAGGTGTGTTATTTCTAAAATCCAGATACTTAAAGCTGTTTATTAGAGAAAATGGAAACGATGTTCTTTAAATAATGAGAAAATCATTGTTGGCATACTAAGTAGATTGTTTACATTTGTTAATGTCTTTTTTAGCAGCACCTGCCGAACAATATCTTCAGGAGAAACTACCAGATGAAGTAGTTTTAAAAATCTTCTCTTATTTGCTGGAACAGGATCTTTGTAGAGCAGCTTGTGTGTGTAAGCGCTTCAGTGAACTTGCTAATGATCCAATTTTGTGGTAAGTGAAAACCTCTTTATCTTGAAATACATTTTTTGCCCACTGAAATGCTAACCATACAGAAGTTGAAGTCTGAGTTGGTAGTTACAAGTAAGTAGGTAAATAAAGTTAAATGCTTATAAATTTCAAGTTATCTTTTTTATCATAAATTTAGGTTTGTCAGTGCAGGCAGGATTTGTGAAACAGTAAATGAAATGCTGTTTCAATTAATCAACTGAATAGCAACTGTTATCAATTAATAGCAACTGAGTGATTATAGGAAAGCTTTTTCATTCTGTGTGTGTGTGCATGCATACACACACACACACACACACACACACACGCACGCACGCACGCACGCACGCATGACAGTCCTAGGGCTTAAACTCAGGGTCTAGGCACTGTCCCTGAACTTTTTGTTGAAGGCTTGTACTGTGCCACTTGAGCTAAGTTCCACTTCTGGATTTTTTTGGAGGTTAATTTGTGATAAGAATCTCATGGAATTTTCTTCCCAGCACTGGCTTCTGAGTAGGATTACAGGCATGAGCCATCAGTGCCTTGGCATTTAATAGTGTTTTAAAAGCAGAACTATGTAATTTAATATAGTAAGTGGATTCAAAGTTTAGAGTAAGGTGGGTACTGATGAATCACTCCAATTAACCACCAGAAAACCAGAAGTTGGTGCTTTGGCCCAGAAGTAGTAGAGCACTAGCCTTGAGCAACAGGAGCTCAGGGATAGCACCCAGGCTCTGAGTTCAAGCCCCATGACTGAGCTCTTTCCCCCCAAAAAAGTTACAGAGCATATATTTTATAGCTCATTTTTGAAAATAGTTATATTCATAATCTTTAAAATATGTATTCCTCTTGACCACTGAGTAATTTGACTTTTTTTTTTTTTTTGCCGGTTGTGGGGCCTGAACTCTGGGCTTGGGCACTGTCCCTCTGCTCTTCAGTTCAAGGCTAGCACTCTACAACTTGAGCCACAGCGCCACTTCCAGCTTTTTTTTCCTTCTGTTTATGTGGTGCTGAGGAATCGAACCCAGGGCCTTGTGCATGCAAGGCAAGCACTCTACCACTGAGCCACCTTCCCAGCCCAGTAATTTGACTTTTGAGAATCTGTTTGCTTTATGTGTAATAGGTGATGAAAAATTAAAGATTGAGTTTTTAGGAATAAGAGAAGGAACAAATTGAACTATATTTACTTTGGAAGGCTGAGTTATGTTTGCTAATAGCAATTACAAAATGTCGTGGGGCTTTCTTTATTTTTTGTATTTTGTTTTTTTATTTTGATGGGTGCCAATTCTGGGGCTTGAAATCAAATTGCAGGTGCTGTCCCTGAGCTCTTTTGCTCAAGGCTAACACTCTACTACTTGAGTCACAGCTTCACTTCCGGCTTTTTGGTGTTTAATTGGATATAAGTCTCATGAACTTTCCTGCCCAGGCTGGCTTCAAACTGAGAGGCTATGATCTCAGCCAGGATTACAGGCAAGAGCCACCAGCAATCAGCTCAGTTTTTGCATTTTTGTAGTGCTGGTGATTAAACACAAGGCCTTAAGAATTTCTGACAAGGTTCTTATCACTGAGCGATACCACAGCCCCACAAAAAACGTTTAACAAAACATGAGAAAGCTGAGCACCAGAGGCTCATGACTGTAATCTAAGCTATTCAGGAGGCTAAGATCTGAGGGTCTCAGCTCAATGCCGGCTTGAGCAGGAAAGTCCATGAGACTTTTTTTTTTTGGGGGGGGGGGGTCTGGTCGTGGGGCCTGAACTCTGGGCCTGGGCGCTGTCCCTCAGCTCTTCAGCTTAAGGCTAGCGCTCTACCACTTGAGCCACAGTGCCACTTCCGGCTTTTTTCTTTTTGCTTATGTGGTGCTGAGGAATCGAATCCAGGGCTTCAGGCATGTAAGGCAAGCGCTCTATCACTGAGCCAACTTCCCAGCCCCTCCATGAGACTCTTATCTCCAATTAACCACCACTGGAAGTGGCACTCAGGCTCAAAGTGATAGAGTACTAGCCTTGAGCAAAAAGAGTTCAAGGACAGTGTCTAGGCCCTGAGTTCAAGCCCCACAACTGATACAAAAAACAAAATTATGGGAAAATAATGTTACAAAAAGTGAAATAAACAGATGACAAAAATTCATCTGGTTAGGTAATTAATCTATGAAACAATTTAAAAAGACTAGAGTGAGCCAGGTGCTGGTAGCTCACACCTGTACTCCTAGCCACTCAGGAGACTGAGATCTGAGGATCGCAGTTCAAAGACAGTCCAGGCAGGAAAGTCTGACACTCTTATCTCTACTTAACCACCAGAGAACCGGAAGTGATGCTGTGGCTCAAAGTGGTAGAGCCCTAGAAGAACAAATAAGATCTAGACTTGAGCAGGAAGAGCGCAGACATAGTGCCCAGACCCTGAGTTCACACCCCACAACTGACCTCCCCCCCCAAAAAAAGACTAGAAGAAAAACCCCACAACAGATTCCCCCCCGCAAAAAAAAGACTAGAAGAAAATAGAGTAAATTGATAATAGTGAGTGTATTATAAGTATTATTTCCTTTCTACTTTTCTATATTTTACAGATGTTATCTATTTGTGTAATGTGAAAAGTAAGGAATTAGTTGTATTTAAGAGAGAAATACTGAGGTTAAAGACCTAAGAATGAAGAGCAGTAAAAGATAAAACATTACACATATACAAGAACTAATAATAGTTACTATTACTCCAATTCCAAGATTTGGTGTAGTACTTGATAGGATATAATAAATACACTAAAAATCTCAGATGAATTGTTTAAAATTACTTTATTGAAAATTATTTTTAAATAATATCATAAAGGTTTTTATACTATGGGTTTAAAACACCTGTTAAACAATTTTTGAAAAACTCACCTTTTACTGTTTATAGATTAATTTTTGTTTTAAGCAAAAACTTAATTTTCACATTTAAGATTTCTTATTTTGCTTGATAGTACATACAATAGACCTTAAGAAACTAAGACAGGAGGATCTTTTGATTCAGGCAACCAGATCAGGTATCTGCCTGAGAATATCAAGGCATTCAAAGCCTGTCTGCACAATAGAGCAAACCATTAGGTAATCACTGTATATTCTCCAATCTTACACAAGTTTTTGAGACTTTAGATAATTGTTAAGTTTGCATAGAAGTTTATAATTCTAAAAGACAGTTGATGGGGAAAAAATCTTGTAATTTCTTTTTCTCTTCAGGAAACGATTATACATGGAAGTATTTGAATATACCCGTCCTATGATGCATCCTGAACCTGGTAAATTCTATCAGATTAATCCAGAAGAATATGAACATCCAAATCCTTGGAAGGAGAGTTTCCAGCAG
Organism: Dipodomys spectabilis; assembly: GCF_019054845.1. Taxonomy (NCBI): domain Eukaryota; kingdom Metazoa; phylum Chordata; class Mammalia; order Rodentia; family Heteromyidae; genus Dipodomys; species Dipodomys spectabilis. The sequence continues at coordinate 4,585,102 of NW_024870703.1, forward strand.
TTGGTATGAAATATAAATATAGTAGTTTATATATTATACACTTATAAATACATTTCTTTAGAAAAATAAATTTACTTAAGATTAGATTATGATGAAAAACTTGGATGAGAGCAAAAGAAGGGGTGACATTGTCCAAAAAGATATGTACTCATTACCTGACTTATGTACTTTACCTCTTCTGTACATCACCTTTATAATAACAAGTTTTTAAAAAATGCCAGGTGCCAGTGGTTCAAGCCTGTAAATCCTAGCTACTCAGGAGGCTGAGACTTGAGGATTATGGTTCAAAACCAGCCTGGGCACAAAAGTGTGAGACTCTTATCTCAAAGGAAAAGCTGAGGAAAAGCTGAGGAGGTGCAGTGGCTCACACCTGTAATCTTAGCTATTCAGCAAGATGAGATCTGAGGATCCTAGTACAAAGAGAACAAGAAAGTCTAGGAGATTCTTATCTCCAATTAACCACCAAAAAGCCAGAAGTGGAGCTGTGGCTCAAGTGGTAGAGTGCTAGCCTTGAGCAGAAAAGCTAAGAGACAATGTCCAGGTTCTGAGTCCAAGCCCCAGGACTGGCACAAGAAGAAACAAAAAAGATTGTAAAAAGCCGGGCGCTGGTGGCTCACGCCTGTAATCCTAGCTACTCAGGAGGCTGAGATCTGAGGATAGCGGTTCAAAGCCAGCCCGGGCAGGAGAGACCGTGAGACTCCTATCTCCAATAAACCACCAGAAAACCGGAAGTGGCGCTGTAGCTCAAGTGGTAGAGTGCTCGCCTTGAGCTGAAGAGCTGAGGGACAGCGCCCAGGCCCAGAGTTCAAGCCCCACGGCTGACCAAAAAAAAAAAAAAAAAAAAAGATTGTAAAAATAACCAATGAATATCACCTAGCAAAATATTCAGCTATTCTTTTCACTGGTGACATATTTGTTAATAATTTGCTCAAAGCTGGGCATAAGTGTATGTATCTGTAACCTCAACAACTTGGGAGAGGAGCTGAGTTCGAGGCCAGGTTGGGCTCATTAAATAAATAAATAATAAACAAATAAATAAATAAGGGCTGGGAATGTGGCTCAGTGGTTGAGTGCTTGTCTAGCATGCATGAAGCCTGGGGTTCAATTTCTCAGTACCACATAAACAGAAAAAGCCAGAAGTGATGCTGTGGATCAGGTAGTAGATGGCTAGCCTTGAGCAAAAGAAGCTCAGGTATAATGCCCAGGCCCTGTGTTCATGCCCCAGGTCTGGCAAAATAAAAATAAATAAGCAAGCAAAGAGCATATTCAATGAGTATAAATATCAGAAACGTGGGATGTTATGATTCCAATGGATTTGTTTTACTTTATATTTAAGTTACTATTTTTTGTTTGATTGGTTTTACAATTTGGGTGTTTGAACTCAACCTCACGATTTTTAAGTAGGCACTCTATCACTTAAACCACTCTTTAGTCTTTTTTTGCTTCAGTTAGAGTTTTCAGTAGCTGGAAGCATGGGAACATGCCAAAATGCCTGGCTTATTGATTGAACTGGGGTCTCACTAACTTTTTACTCCCTCTCTTAAGTACAATCCTTTGGATCACTGCCTCCAAAATAGTTGGGATTACATGCATGAGCCATCATACCTAGCTAATTTACTAGTTCTCAGTAAGTTTAAATCTCACATCCAGCTTAATTTTCATATGGTCCAACTGGATGTGATCTTGCTCTGTCAGGTGTTCTGGGGACATTTGCAATATCGCTAAATACTTTGTCACAATGGGTGAAGAAAGTGTTGAGGGCATGAAGTTGGATAGAGATGACGAGTGCTAATAAACACACCCCAGTATATAGAACAGCCCCACTGTGTGCCTGTACTGTGTTTATTTTCTATTTTGTATTGTACTATCTAGCAGAAAATTAGTGTAATAGTTAAGAGATTTTATACCTAATGAACCTTGTGATATAATTAGTTTAGAATGTAATATTTGGGTTAGTTGTCAATGTTTTGTTTTTGACATTTTAGTATAAAGGTGCACATGTAAAGCCAGGATTTGCTGAACATTTCTACAGTAACCCTGCAAGATACAAAGGAAGAGAAAATATGTTGGTATGTTTGATTTGCATTTTTATGACTTAAAAATGGTAATTTTTCAGTTCTGTACTGACAGTTGTATTTTTTCTAGTATTATGATACTATTGAAGATGCCCTTGGTGGAGTACAAGAAGCTCATTTCGATGGACTTATCTTTGTTCATTCTGGAATATATACTGATGAGTGGATATATATTGAGTCTCCAATTACTATGATTGGTGCAGGTATTTTGAAATGCATTATTACAATTTTAAAATTTTATTCTTATTAATTCAGTTAAGATATTAATCGTGTCTAGTGAGTGAGTTAAAATCCAGTTGAATATTGTTAATATCATTTCTTTTTGGGTGCCAACCTTGAACTTGAACTCAGGTCCTTAATGTTATCCCTGAGTACTTGAGCACAAGGCTAGCACTTTACCATGTGAGCCACAGCTCCACTTCTGACTTTTTGGAAGTTAACTGGAGATAAGAGTCTCATGGATTATTCTTTCCTGGGCTGGCTTCAAATTGCATTCCTCAGATCTCAGCCTCCTGAGTAGCTAGGATTATAGGCACCAGCCACAGACACCTGCAACTTTATAATATCTTAATAGGGAGAAGAAATAGGAATGAAGATGACTTTATGTGAAGGAAATGGAAGTATAGAAAGTAAAAAAATGTATTTTTTTCAAGACCTTATTATGAGTCTTGAACTCAGAGCCTGGGCACTGTCTCTGAGCTTCTTTGGCTCAAGGCTAGTGCTCTACCCCTTGAGCCAGAGCCACAGTGCCACTTCAGGCTTTTTTCTGTGTATGTGGTATTGAGGAATCAAGCCCAGGGTTTCATGCATGCTAGGCAAGCACTCTACCGCTTGAGCCACAGCGCCACTTCCGGTTTTCTAGTGGTTTATTGGAAATAAGAGTCTCACAGACTTTCCTGCCCAGGCTGGCTTTGAACCTCAATCCTCAGATCTCAGCCTCCTGAGTAGCTAGGATTACAGGCGTGAGCCACTGGTGCCCGGCTGTCAGTACTTTCTTTATTTTCCTTCATTTAAATTTACTAAAGAAAAAAAATTGTTTTGCCTTTCATTTGAAAGTAAAAATGGTAATATTTTGTCTTCTCTCCTTTTTTCTTGTGATGCTGGGGATCAAACACAGGGCCTCACCAATACTAGGCAAGTGCTCAAGCACTGAGCTCCATCCCCATAGCTAACGTTAATGCTTTTATTGTTGTGTTTCTAAGTGAAATTAAATACATTTTAGAATACTTCTTATAAGTTTCAAAGATAATTCTTATGGTTAAGCTTTTAAGAATAAATACAATGAAATATTTGTTGGGTCCTAATGAGTCATTTGGAGGTATGTGCCATCTGATGTTTTGCTGAATTCTCAAAAAAACAGTTAAGCTAATTTGCTAATGAAATTTACATTTGCTGTTTCTACTTTGCTCCCTCATCTCTAACATAAAGAAGAGGGGAAAGATCTAGGTGTATTGCTAAGCAGTAGACTGTTACCAGACTTGAAACCCTGTGTTCAATCCCTAACACCAGAAGCTCTCCCTTCTACCCTACCAAAAACAAACAAACAAAAAGAGTAGAAAGTAAAGAAAATTCTTGTTGCTGAGTTTTTTTCCTAGTCCTGGGGCTTGAACTCAGGGCCTAGGTGCTGTTTTTGAGCCTTTGGGTACCACTTGTGTTACAGCTCCACTTCCAGCTTTTTTTGTTGTTAACTAGTCTCATGGACTTTCTTGCCCTGGCTGGCTTTGAACCACAATCCTCAGAGTTCTCAATCTCCTGAGTAGCTAAGATTACAGGCATGAGCCACCAGTGCTGGCTGCCTGCTGATTTGATTACTTTCCAAATTGAGGCCCTGGTTTGAAGTAAATTTAAATACAAAGGTTCCTTTCATTCTCCCTTCTCCCTGAACTTCTTTCCTGCTAGTGGTGGTGATTTTGTTTTTATAAGATTACCACTTTTAATGTTACTGTATGTGATATTAATACCTTTTGTAGTTGAATCTTATTTTGAAAGTATTGCATGGTTGAGCCTGGTGGCACATGCCTGTAATCCCTGTAATCCTCAGGAGGCTGAGGCCTTAAGGATTGAACTATTATCTGCATCTCAATCTCATGTCTGTAATTATTGCTACTCAAAAGAGTGAGATCTGGAGGTTGGAAGATTGAGGTCAGCCCTTGCAGAAAAAGTTCACTAGAATCCATCTCAAAAATAACCAGCATAAAGCCAGGCTAGAAGGCCTGACTATAGTGGCGCAGGGCTACTCTGGCAAGTGTGAGGACGAGTTCAAACCATACTACTAAAAAATTTCTTGTTCATAGAGATTCCCTGTCCATAAGAATACAAGATTAATTACTTAAAATATCTTTTCTACAGCACCTGGAAAAGTGGCAGACAAAGTTATAATTGAAAACACTAGAGATTCAACCTTTGTTTTCATGGAAGGTTCTGAGGATGCTTATGTTGGATACATGACAATAAGGGTAAGGCATTTTAAGACTTAAAATATACTTTTTAAATTTATTAATACAATGGTTATTTGAAATAAAATTTCTCCTTTTCAGTTTAACCCTGATGACAAATCTGCTCAACACCACAATGCACACCACTGCTTAGAGATAACAGTAAATTGTAGCCCTATTATTGATCACTGTATCATCCGAAGTACATGTACAGGTTAGTGTTTTCTTTACCTTGCAGAATAAAATTGAGCTGCTTTGTTGTTGTCCAGTAGACACTTACAATGAATAAGTACTTTTTTTTTTTAATAGTTGGTTCTGCCGTGTGTGTCAGTGGTCAAGGAGCATGTCCTACCATCAAACACTGTAACATCAGTGACTGTGAAAATGTTGGACTTTATATAACAGATCATGCACAGGTATTTTTTAATTTGGGCTTTTTTTTTCTTTCTAACATATGAAAACCTTTACTAAGGTTTGTTTCTGATTAATTGTAGGGAATATATGAAGATAATGAAATTTCCAATAATGCATTAGCTGGGATTTGGGTTAAAAATCATGGAAACCCAATTATTAGACGGAATCATATTCATCATGGGCGTGATGTTGGTGTGTTCACATTTGATCATGGCATGGTAAGAGCATTATTAGTGAATATCTGTCTTTGTTATCAAATAAATTCTCCTTTTCCATATGTGTGATACACATAGAATTTCAATTTGTTTATAAAATAAATCATAAAATACTTTCCAGTATTTTAATTTAAAAAATTATTTTTTTGCAAAAATATAGCCATAACTTTTAGAGTTTAATTAAACTTTAGAAGAAATTAACTCCAGCTCCTTCTATTAAAAAAAATGACCCTCCCCCACAGTATAACCCCTGCTTTCACTGTATTTGATGTCGGTATAATTTGTGGAGGGAAAGGGGAAAAACAAATCGTTTAAATAGGGATACAGGTGGACTCATTGCAACAATGAGATGTACAAGTCATTATGTCAAAAAATGAACTTTACAACTTTGGTCCAGGGGCAGGGAGGATGGGAAGAGATGGAAAGGGGAAACAAAGGAGGAGGCTACAATGCTTGATAAGAAATGTACTCATTATCTTGCCCATGTAATTGTAACACAATAAAAAAATAAAAATAAGGGGCTGGGAAGGTGGCTCAGTGGTAGAGCGCTTGCCTTGCAATGCATGAGGCCCTGGGTTCGATTCCCCAGCACCACATAAGCAAAAAGAAAAAAGCCAGAAGTGGCGCTGTGGCTCAAGTGGTAGAGTGCTAGCCTTGAGCTGAAGAGCTGAGGGACAGCACCCAGGCCCAGAGTTCAGGCCCCACAACCGGACCCAAAAAAAAAATAAAAATAAAAATAAATAATTAAAAATTTTAAAAAAGAGGTCTGGGATGATAGCTCAGTGGTAAAGCACTTGTCTTGCATGCCAGAGGCCTTGAGTTCGATTCCTCAGCACCACATAAGAAAAAAGAAAAAAGCCGGAAGTGGCACTGTGGCTCAAGTGGTAGTGGTAGCCTTGAGCTGAAGAGCTGAGGGACAGCGCCCAGGTCCAGAGTTCAGGCCCCACGACCGGACCCAAAAAAACAAAAAAAAAACACCTTAAAATTTGGGCTGGGAAGTTGGCTCAGTGGTAGAGCGCTTGCCTTGCATGCCTGAGGCCCTGGGTTCGATTCCTCAGCACCACATAAGCAAAAAGAAAAAAGCCGGAAGTGGCACTGTGGCTCAAGTTGTAGAGCGCTAGCCTTGAGCTGAAGAGCTGAGGGACAGCGCTCAAGCCCAGAGTTCAGGCCCCACGACTGGACCCCCCCAAAAACAAAAAAAAATTTTTAAAAAGAAAGAAAAAGTACTAATCATAAAGAAAAAAATGAAATAAGCAATTTTGGCTTATTTGTTTATGGCAAGATTTTGTCACCTAGCCATTTTTTTTATATACATAAAAAGGCTTATGGTGTTGTGGCTCAAAATTTTGTTGCTTGAGAAAGCCTGTCCATAACTTTTTTAATTAGCTGGGAATACAATTGAATTATACTTTTTTTTTTTTTTTTTTATGGTCGGCTGTGGGGCTTGAACTCTGGGCTGTCCCTCAGCTCTTCAACTCAAGGCAAGTGCTCTACCACGTGAGCCACAGTGCCACTTCTGGTTTTCTGGTGGATAATAATTGGAGATGAGAGTCTTATAGACTTTCCTGCCTGGGCTGGCTTTGAACCATGATCCTCAGATCTCAGCCTCCTGAGTAGCTAGGATTACAGGTGTTAGCCACTGGCACCAGCTTGAATTATACTGTATTTCCCACATTTTCATAGCATTTTTCTGTTCTAGCATTGTCTAATAACACTTCAAACCACTGTGAGTTTCGCTCCCTCGTTCTCTCCTCCTCCTTCCCTCTCGTCTATTAGTGGTGATCCCTCTCCTCCCTTCCCTGTACTTTAACACTTGTATGTTGGTTTTGTTGTTTTATGATTTTCCCTTTTCCATATATTCTCTTCTTTTTTTTAATTTAATTTAATTTTTTTTTGTGAACATACTGTACTCCATATATTCTCTTCTTTAGGAACTTTCCTGTCTTTGTATTATTTATGCTTTTGTGTGTGATTTCCTTAAGTCTATGTCCCTTTCTTTATTTCCATTGTTTTTGTCTGGTTTTCTGTCATTTTGTTTCCATGGGTTTTGCTTCTAGTTTTTATCTTTTTTTAAATGAAATGTTTCTAATAACACATAAGTAGAAGTTAATATAATAAGTCTCCATGTATCAATCAACAACTCACAGCTAGTTTTGTTTTTTTCTCTGCCTCCTTTTTTATTTTTACTTCTTTATATACTGCCAATTATTTTGCTTAAAGTGATCTAGAGGTCACCATCGTATTTGTAAAAGTTTGAGCATGTGTTTTTAAAAAATGAGGGCTTGGGGCTGAGGTTATAGCTCAGTAAGAGAACCTGTATACGGAAAGAGGGAAAATGAATGAGGGAATAGAAATATGAATCTTTTTTACTGATGATATAATCCAGCTTACCACTTGACCTGTACCCTTTCTAACCCTTTGCTTTCTTTTATTTTTTTAATGTTTATTTATTTATTTATTTTTGGTCAGTCATGGGGCTTGAACTCTGGGCCTGGGCAATGTCCCTCAGCTCTTTAGCTCAAGGCTAGCACTCTACCACTTGAGCCACAGCACCAATTCTGGCTTTTTCTGTATATGTAGTACTAAGGAATCGAACCCAGGGCTTCATGCATGCTAGTCAAACACTCTACCACTGAGCCACCTTCCCAGCCCTCTTTTCTTTTATATAACCACAATATCAATCTACCTTATAAAAGAATAACTAGGAATAATCCTGCAGTATACTCAGATCTTCTGTCAGTGTTCCCTGTTTCCCATTCATCTTTTTGCTTAATATATTTAGTCCATAGCAATGTTACTGTTGTAAAATATGGTTGAAATAACACCCCCTACTGCTCATAAAATGTTTAAGCATTCCTAATCTATAAGCGTAGCCTATGACAGATGACCGATTCCCGGTGTTGGTTGTGCTGCAGTCTGGCTGTCCTTCCTGTTCTCTCACGTTACTTCCCTTTGGATAATCTTCTTTGGATAGGAAGCATAAGTTTATATTCTGCAAGTTTTTTTTAATCATCATTATTATTATTATTATTATTGGAGGTAGGAGGATATCTGGAAGTGAAACCCAGGGCCTCACACGTGCATCGTAAACATCACTTACCACTAAGCTATACCCTCTAGCCCCTGGAAGCATAACTCAAGAAATATGTATGTTGATTCCTTTATTCACATCCACACACCTTTTATGCCTATTCTTTCTATGAAAATATTGCTATGGTAGAGGTATTAGTTTTCTCTCCCATTCCACTCACACCCTTTCTATTAGTTTGCTTTTTATCAGTTGCTTTTTCTGTTGTTGTTGGTCATAGGGCTTGAACTCTGAGCCTAGGCACTGTCCTGAGCTCTTCAGCTCAAGACTTTAGTGGTAGCACTCTGCCACTTGAGCCACAGCACCACTTCTGGTTTTCTGGTGATTAATTGGAGATAAGAGTCTCACAGACTTTCCTGCCCTGGCTGGCTTCGAATTGCCATCCTCAGATCTCAGCCTCCTGAGTAGCTAGGATTACAGGTGTGAGCCACTGGACCCCAACTATCAGTTGCTTTTTGAAAAAAAGTACCAATAACAGACTGGGTTAATTATACAGAAAGGAGGATGATTTTGACTGGTGGTTTTGGTCTAGAGTCAAAGAACTGTATTTAGTGATAGCCTTGTTGTAAGCAAAATCCTAAGGTGGCTCAGGGCATCACATGGAAAGAATTAGGGAACTTGGGTGTGTCTACCTGGTCTCTCTTACCTTTTTTTCACCCCCATCTTTAGTGCTATGTCTAGACCTCTGACTTGCAAGGCAGGTACAATGCCACTTGAGGCATATCTTCAGCTCTTATTCCTCTGTGCCTCTTTCTTCTTCTCTCCCTGCTTCTTCTCCTTCTCTCCCCATCTCTTTATAAAGCAGCCAATACTGAACCATGGAGTTTCCACCCTCTAAGTACCTTATCTAATCCTATTCACCTCACAAAGGTCCCACCTCTAAACATTTTGGCTAGATTGAACTTCCTTCTGTTTTTTGGGTTTGTTTGACTTAGGGATCCCCCCACACACACAGCCGTCCTGGGGCTTGAACTCAGGGCCTAGGCATGCTGTCCCTGAGCCTCCTTTTGCTCAGGCTGGCACTTACCACTTGAGCCACGTACCACTTCCTGCTTTTTCTGAGTGGCTTACTGAAGGTAAGAATCTCACAGACTTTTCTGCTCAGGCTGGCTTCAAAGCAAGATCCACCAATCTCAGCATCCTGAGTAACTAGGATTATAGGTGTGAGCCACCAGTAGTACCTGCTTTTGACTTAGGGTTTTTTGTAGCATCTTTTCCTCATACCCCCATGGCTGGGTTATCAAATGTAGTGGTTTATGTATATTCATGAAGCATACTACCACTAAACTACATTACTAGGTGCTGGTGGCTCATATTTACAGTCCTAGCTATGTAGGAAGCTGAGATTTGAGGGTCACAGTTCAAGCCAGCCCGGGCAGGAATGTTTATGAGACTCTTATCTCCAATTAACTCCCAAAAAGCCAAAAGTGGAGCTGCGGTAGGGTGCTAGCCTTGAACAAAATAGCCCAGGGACAGTGCCCAGGCCCTAACTACAAGCCCCAAGACACACACACACTCTCTCTCTCTCTCTCTCTCTCTCTCTCTCTCTCTCTCTCTCTCTCTCTCTCTCTCTCTCTCTCTCATACATACCTACCTACCTTGCTAATATTCTGAAGTTACGTTTGTTAGCTCTCAGAATCTTCCTTTTCCTTATCCAGAATTTACAATATTTAGCCAAGTGTTTTATAGAGAACATGTATTACGGAAGATCATTTGAATGAAAATAGCCATTGTTTTGTACTTTTTTTTATTTTTTGCCAGTCCTAGGACTTGAACTCAGGGCCTGGACACTGTCCCTGACCCTCTCTCAGGCTAGCACCCTACCACTTGAGCCACAGTGCTACTTCTGGCTTTCTCTGTTTATGTGGTACTGAGGAATAAAACCCAAGCCTTCATGCATGCTAGCAAGCACTCTACCACTAAGCCACATTTCCAGCCTTGTTTTCTACATTTTCTTTCTTTTTGAAATAGCTTTCTTTCTAACTAGACCAAGCTGTCTTTGAGCACAAGATTCTTCCTCCCTCTGCTTCCTTAGTACTGGAATTACAAGCTCAGATAACCTGGCTTTATTTCTTGTTTAACTTGGAAAGTTTGTGATATCTTGAACACCTTTTTAATTTGTGATATTTAAGATAATTTTCATGTCAAAAATTAGATATATTATGTTGGATATTTTAATAGTTTGCCTCAAGAATAGTATGGCTGTGTCCCTATTGGGTTATGATGAACTTAGAATTTCTCATTTTTAATTCTCTTTCAGTCTCTTTTTTTAAATCAAGTTGTTTCTAGACAAAGGATCAATATTGCCCAGGCTGGCTTTGAACACTTGGGCTCAAGCAGCTCTCCATCAGCCTCCCAAGTAGCTGAGGTTATAGGTACACACAGGGCCTGACTTTAGGTCAACTTTTAGAGGTTGATTAATTGGTTTGTTGGGACTTTTTATTGTTATTATTAATTTACTTTATTGTTATTATAGAGGGTGAGGTATGAGGGATTACAATTACATGAGTCAGGTAATAAGTACATTTCTTTTCATACAGTGTCTTCCATTCCCTCATTCTTTCCCAGTCCCTCTGACCTATCTCTACCCATGAGTTGAATAGTTGACTTTCCTCAGTTTCCACTGAGTTCTACTGCTGCACGTTTTCACCCTTTTTTCCCCTTGAGTTCTATACCCTCCTCCAAACTCTTCCAAAGATAGACACTTGAATATACCATACATAAAGAAGAATGAATCATCAAAAACTAAAAACTTTAAAAAGAAAAAAATTTAAAAAACAAAAAGGTTTCTCCTATAACATAGAGTTAATTTCGATACATATTTTATATAAATGTGAAAAGGCACTTGGCATTGTACTTTGTGTTTCTCTCCTAAAAGTATCCTCTTTGGGTTTCATTGTATGTGAATATCTAGAATCTTGTATAATTGATCATATCTTATCTCAGTGTATTTTTTTTGGGGGGGTCCGGTCGTGGGGCCTGAACTCTGGGCCTGGGCCCTGTCCCTCAGCTCTTCAGCTCAAGACTAGCGCTCTACCACTTGAGCCACAGTGCCAGTTCCGGCTTTTTTTTTCTTTTTGCTTATGTGGTGCTGAGGAATCGAACCCAGGGCCTCAGGCATGCAAGGCAAGCGCTCTACCACTGAGCCACCTTCCCAGCCCCTCAGTGTATTTTAGATTTAATTTTTACATATCAGAACATGTGTCATTTGTCTCCCTGAGCTTAGTTTACCTCACTTAACATGATTTGTTTTAATTCCGTTCATTTTCCTGCAAATGACATTGTTCTTTCTAATGGCTATAGAAAATTCCATTGTGTATAGATACCACATTTTTTGTATCCACTTGTCTTTTGTGGGGCATCTGGGTTGTTTCCATGTCTTGGCTATTGTGAATAGTGTGGCAAGGAACATGGATATGCAAGTGTCTTTATATGTCCTGGCTCATGATGTTCAGAGTAGATTCCCAGGAGTGGGGTGGCTGGGTCATAGGGAAGGTCTATGTTTAGTTTTTTGAGGAACCTCCAGACTGCTGTCTGGAGTGGTTGTACTAGTTTACATTCCCACCAACCAACTAACAATAGGGTGCTTTCCCCCTCCCCTCCACTCCCCGGGTGCTGGTGATTCATGCCTGTAATCCTAGCTACTCAGAAGGCTGAGATCTGAGGATCACAGTTCAAAGCCAGGCCGGGCAAGAAAGTCTGTGAGACTCCCATCTCCAATAACCCACCAGAAAACCAGAAGTTGTGCTGTATTCAAGTGGTAGAGCATTTGACTTGAGCTGAAGAGCTGAGGGACAGCACCGAAACCCAAAGTTCAAGCCCCATGACCAACAACAACAACAAAAAAACCAGGGTTCCTTTTTCCCCACATCCCCACCAACATTTGTTGGAACAATGTTGGCCAATCTAATAGAATCTCAGAATTGTTTTGATTTGCATTTCCTTTATGGCCACGGATGATGAACATTTCCTCATGTTATTTCTTTGCCATTCTTACCGCTTCTTGAGAAATCTCTCCTTAGCTCCCTTGCCCAGTTAGTGATTGGTTTATTGGTTTTGGGAACTCCTTATATATATATTGGATGTTGGAACTTTTGTTAAAATGGTGCTAGGGATCAAAATACTAAGCACTTTATCACTGAAACCCAAACCCTGTTAGAACATTTTTTTAAGGCAACCAAAGCTTATTTTCTTTTCTTTATCCTTTTGAAGAAGGATACTATATATTTAGGTTATTATATGTGTAATATTTATTAAGTAGATCTTTCTCCTTTTCTTTCCTTTGAATGTATTCAGAGGAATTAGAACATAAGTAGTACTTTACTGAATCATTTAAACATTAAATTTTTTCATATTTGTATTTGAACTTTTACTCTGGAACATTCTGATCCATAATTTGGAGAACTGTATTAAAAGGTCTTTAAGTGGTATTTCTTTTCCACAAGCCTTAAAAAAAATTCTGTATTTTTCAGGGTTACTTTGAAAGTTGCAACATACACAGAAACAGGATAGCAGGCTTTGAAGTCAAAGCATATGCTAACCCCACAGTGGTTCGATGTGAAATTCACCATGGACAAACTGGAGGAATATATGTCCATGAAAAAGGAAGAGGACAATTCATAGAAAATAAAATCTATGCAAACAACTTCGCAGGTGTATGGATTACCTCAAATAGTGACCCAACAATAAGGTATTTACGTATAATTATGATGGATATTGCTCTTTCATATCAAGGCTGCAGTATAAAGAAAAGTTAAGATCCTGAGCTTTAACTTTTATTAAAGCTCTTAATTTCTGACAACTGTTATAAATTAGGGTGTGAGCAGGGAATGTGGCTTAGGGGGGTAGAGTGCTTGCCTAGCATACATGAAGCCCTGGGTTCGATTCCTCAGTACCACATACACAGAAAAAAGCCAGAAGTGGTGCTGTGGCTCAAGTGGTAGAGTGCTAGCCTTGAGCAAAAAGAAGCTTAGAGACAGTGCCCAGGCCCTGAGTTTAAGCCCCAGGACTGGCAAATAAATAAATAAATAAGGTTGGTTGTTAGTTTGATGTGTGTGCCAGTCCTGGGACTATCCCTGAGTATTTTTGCTGAAGGCTAGCACTCTACCACTTGAGCAACAGCTCCACTTCTAGCATTTTTTGGTAATGAAAGAATCTCATGGACTTTCCTGCCTGGACTGGCTTTGAACCACAATCCTCAGATCCTGAGTATCTGAGTATCCTGAATGTCTAGGATTAAAGGCATTTATCACTGGTGCCCAGCCAAGTTAGGTTTTTCTCATCATATAGATGCCTCTGAATGAAGTTATTTCACAATTTTTGCATTATTTTCTTGTTATTAATGATCTGTGCCATACGCATTATTTATGAACAATTGTAAATGTTGTGGTTTCTGTTTTTAATTCATCAAACAGTATTATATATGACAAAAAAGGGCTGTGACTTTCCTTTGAAACCTGAATGGCTTGTCTTTTTTTTTTTTTTTTTTTTGATCAGTCATGGGGCTTGAACTCTGGGCCTGCGTGCTGTCCCTGAGCTCAAGGCAAATGCTTTACCACTTGAACCACAGCACCACTTCTGGTTTTCTGGTGATTAATTGGAGAGAAGAGTCTCACGAACTTTCCTACCCAGGCTGGCTTTGAACAGCGAGCCTCAGATCTCAGCCTCCTGAGTAGCTAGGTTATAGGGGTGAGCCACTGGCACCCAGCTTGTCTTTTCTTTTGTAAAAAGATAAATAAATAAAAATAGAATGACTAAAAAGTTAGACTAACTCAGAAAATTCATTATGTCAAAAGTGGGGTTTTTTTGGCAGTCCGGGGATTTGAATCTGGGGCCTTGTTCTTGCTTGGCTGGCACTCTACCACTTGAGCCACACCTCCAGCCCTGTTTATCTCAAAGATTCTTAGAAAAACTAAGAAAGTCAAAACTTGAAGCTGTCACTTACCTGTAGTTGCTACTGCCCCTTCAGATCACAACAAAGCAAGTAAATCTAGGTTTAAGGCATTAGCCAAGACAATAGCAAAGAGCTATTCTAATTTAATCAAATAGCATAAATTATTCTTTTTCTTTTTTTTTGGTTTTTGGTTTTTTGTGCTGGTCCTGGGGCTTGAAGTCAGGGCTTGGGTGCTATCCCCAACCTTTTTTGCTCAAGGCTAGCATGATACCACTTGAGCCATAGCTATACTTTCAGCATTTTTTTCAGAAAGGAGAGGGGAATTCATTGGAAGTAAGAGTCTCCCTGATTTCCTGCCTGGAGTGCCTTCAAACCATGATCCTCAGCCCCCTGAGTAGGTAGGATTACAGGCAAGACCACCAGTGCCTAGCTATATTGTTCCTGTCAAATAGTTCCACTAGCTTAGGAAAGTATTGTAGGATTTCTGTCTTCAATATTAAATGTTTCTAACTTAGCTAAAAGAAATTGTGTTTAATGCTTTGAAAATAATTTTTAAGAAAGTTATTTTTTGGACTGGATATATAACTCAATAAGAACATTTGCCTAGCATGTATACAGCTCTAGGTTAAGTCCCCAAATGCTTTTTTTTTCCCCCTCCGGTGTTAGTCTTAGGGTTTAAACTAGGGGCCTGAGTACTGTCCCTTAAATTTTGTGCTCAAGGTTAGTACTCTTACCAAGTGAGCCACAGTTCCACTTTTGGCTTTTTCCATGTTTAATTGGAGATAAGAGTCTTAACAAACTTTTCTGCCCTAGCTAGCTTTGAACAAATCTCAGCCTCCTTAAGTAGCTAGGATTACAGGCATGTGCCACTAGCACCCAGCACCAAATGCTATTTTTGTTCCAAGTAATAGGTGGTTTTTCCAGCACTTTGGTATTAAAAGAACTAAAAGAAAATTTAGAAATCCTATCAGAGTGTCATTACCTGTAGAAGTTAAATAATTTTTACATGCCACGAATAGCATTATAGTTACATAAAACAAGCTTTGATAAATAGATGTTGTGATAAAAATTATTTCACATAATTATAGGGGGAATTCTATATTTAATGGAAATCAAGGAGGAGTTTACATCTTTGGTGATGGACGAGGCCTTATTGAAGGAAATGACATTTATGGTAAGTATATGGTCTTATTGTTTAAAAATTAGCCTTGATACTAGTTTGGTACTGATTTCTTTTTATTTTATTATCCTTAAGTAGTTGTTCAAAGGGGTTTCAGTTCAACATATCAGTTTATGAATACAATGCATCTTGATCAATGTTATAACTCTTTTCATCATTCTCCCTATTTGATTTCTTTTAAGTGCTCAATAAAGATTATTCTGATATACTCACTTAAGAAGCTTTTACCCAGTACCTCCTGTAGACCAGGCACTTTGCCATATGCCAAAGAAAATGTAAGACCATAGCCTCAAAGACTCCATTTGGTTAGATTTATTGCATTGCTTAACAATAAATTACTTAATTGGCAGTTTAATAAATTTTGAATCAATTAAAGAATTAAACTACATCTCATTAAGCTTTCACCTAACAGTGATTAGATAAACAATGTGCTAGACACCAATGTATTCATGGGCTATTTGGGTAGTTGATCTGAATAATATACAGATAAAGCTTTAGAAGGCCCTGTGCTGAGCATCTTACTTCAATTAAGTCATATACTATTCAACATCAATTCTATGAAATAAATATTATTAAGTAGATATTATTAAATACTGGCTAGGACATAGAAGTTAAATTATTTTTTCAGTGTCATACAGGAACTGAAATTCAGTACTTGGCAGCCTGGCTTGAGTTTCTACTCTTAACCATACTACAACTATACCACCTATAATCCCTCTATATCTGTTTACAGTCAAGTTCACTTAATTTGGTCTTGTAATGCTCATTAAAATTCTGATGTAAGAATTTTTACCTACTGCCTGATAAATGTCTGTCTATGTCTCACTGGTTTTTTTTAAGTATTGACATTGTGTAACTTTTATTTTTAAACAGGCAATGCATTAGCAGGAATTCAGATTAGGACAAACAGTTGTCCAATTGTTCGACATAACAAAATCCATGATGGACAACATGGTGGAATTTATGTGGTAAGTTACAATATGTAGACTCATGTATCAAAACTGGGGGAAGCTAGATGTAGTGGCACATACTTGTTTATAATCCCAGTATGTAGGAGCCAAAAAAAAAGGTTTTGAGTCCATCCTGGGCTACACAGTATGTACCCCTTTCTTTCCCACCTCTCAGAAAACTGGGGGGAGAGAAAGGATTGAAGGGACTACATCAAGTTTGAGGGAGGCCCTATTCAACTTTTGGGGTGTGATTTTGTAACTATCTTCAATATTTAGAAAATAGAACTAGGAACATAACTCAAGTGATAGAGTGCTTGCTTTGTAGGTGCCAAGTTCTTAGTTCAATCCCTAGCATCACCAAAAAAATTAGAAAATAGACTTTTGTTCTTCCTGATATTATGTGAATGACTTATTCTATGTGTGTGAAAGTATTTAAATTAATCAGCAGCTGACTAAATTTGGGCCTGGGTACTGTCTCTTAACTGTTTTGTTCAAGGCTAGTGTTCTATCACTTAAGGCACAGCTCCACTTGTAGCTTAGGGTTAAATGAGGATAACAATCTCACAGACTTTACTACCCAGGTTGGTTTTGAACCATAATCCTCAGAGCTCAGCCTCCTGAGTTGCTATGACCACTAGCTCAGCAGAACACATTCCTTCTTCCCCACCCTCCATCCCCCCTGGTCGTGGGGCTTGAACTCTGGGCCTGGGCGCTGTCCCTGCGCTCTTCAGCTCAAGGCAAGCACTCTACCACTTGAGCCATAGCCACACTTCCAGTTTTCTGGTGGTTTATTGGAGATAAGAGTCTCATGGACTTTCCTGCCCGGGCAGGCTTTTGAACTGCGATCCTCAGATCTCAGCCTCCTGAGTAGCTAGGATTATAGGCGTGAGCCACTGGCGCCTGGCTCAGAACACATTCTTAACACATGGAAGGTCGTGGGTTCACTCACTAGCACTAGTACCCAAAAAGAAAAGAGAAAAAAAGTTGTATGTGTCATTACCAGCCAGAAAAACAAAATCAAAATGTTTTACATGACCATCTTTAACAGGAGGACATGCTGTACTTGCTTAGAGATGCATATTAATTGTAACCAGTGTAACTTTTATTTAGCATGAAAAAGGACAAGGAGTAATAGAAGAAAATGAAGTTTATAGTAATACTCTGGCTGGGGTCTGGGTGACAACTGGTAGCACTCCAGTACTGAGAAGAAACCGGATACACAGTGGCAAACAGGTAAGATGACAGTTTATACTTGCTTTTTTGGAAAATACTGCCTTGTAAAGAAAACATCACTTGAACTTTTAAAATTTTATTTTAGGTTGGTGTTTATTTTTATGACAATGGACATGGAGTGCTAGAAGACAATGATATCTATAATCATATGTATTCAGGGGTTCAAATAAGGTAAATGTTTTCACATTTGGCTTGCTTTGGGGAAGTCTTGGGAGTATTTGGACTATGTGGAAAGATTTTCCTTATTGTTAAATACCTAGTCCTTTATCCCTCTGGGGTGTGGTGTGTGTATGTGTATGTTCACATTCTTATTACTCTTAAATTATCAGAATGTAGCTTTTCTTGGTCTGGTTGGATAGGAACCAGTGACATGTCGTAAGAGCTCATTTCTACCGCCCTGCATTTCTACCCTATGCCTGGCATGTCATTAGTAAAATAGGAGCTTCTATTTTTATAAAATTAAGCATTTTTAGGAAGTGGTGCTGTGGCTCATGGTTAGAACACTCATCTTGAGCTGAAGAGCAGAGGATCCGCCCAAGCCGAGAGTTCAAGCCCCACAACCATCTAAAAAAAAAAAAAAAAATCATTTTTATACTCTTTAATATTTTAACTTTCCAGAACTCTAGTAATCTTTGTGATTATGTAAGTCATCCTTTCATTTTTACATAAGGCAAACATATACCATTTAAGTTAGCCTCAATTTAGTTTACATATTTGGATGCCCTGTAGTGATACTTTTACTCATTTCTTAGGAAATACATGATTGAGTGAGTTAAATCTTTTTTTTTTCTTTTGTGATGCTACTGAAGCTTGAATGCAAACTCACACTCTTGCTTGGCTTTGTCACACACTGCTAGTGTTCTACCACCTGAGCTACACACTCCTTCACGCTTTTTTTTTTTTTGGTTGGTCGTGGGGCTTGAAGTCTGGGCTTGGGCGCTGTCCCTCAGCTCTTCAGCTCAAGGTGAGCATTCTAACACTTGAGCCACAGTGCCACTTTCAGTTTTCTAGTGGTTTATTGGAGATAAATCTCATAGACTTTCCTGCCCGGGCTGGTTTTGAACTGTGATCCTCAGATCTCAGCCTCCTGAGTAGCTAGGATTACAGGTGTGAGCCACTGGCACCCAGCTCCTTCCACTTCAAGCTTTTTGTTCATTGGAGATAAATATTTTGGCTTTGTCTGCTTGTTTCCAGCAGAGATTCTCAGATTTCAGCCTCCTGAGTAGTTAGGTTTACAGGTGTGAGCCATCAGTGCCTGGCTTAAATAATTTTCCTTACTAATAGCACATCAGAGCATCTTGACCCCATTGTATGATTAATTGTGAATGTCTCCACATGGGATACAGAAGTAGAAATTATTTAAATGTATTACTTACTTTCTATCTTACCCATAGGACTGGAAGCAACCCCAAAATTAGACGCAACAAAATTTGGGGAGGACAGAATGGTGGAATTCTAGTTTATAATTCTGGTATGTTTAATTCATCTTGTTCTCTATGTTAATAAACTTTAGAAATATACTTTCTAAATAACACGCCTAAATGTTTGCATTTATAGGACTAGGCTGTATAGAAGACAATGAAATATTTGACAATGCTATGGCTGGCGTATGGATTAAGACAGATAGTAATCCTACTCTAAGAAGAAATAAAATCCATGATGGAAGAGATGGTGGCATCTGTATATTTAATGGGGGTCGAGGTATTGTTGTTAATTTTGCATTAGTGAAAAAATCAATTTTCCGTTATTCTTCTATATCTTTAATGATTAATAACGTTGCTAACTAGTGTTATAAATGAATCTTTTTCCTTATCAAATTTTGAGATGGTTTAAATTCATGCCTAAAGTTAAAGAAGACAAATGCTTACTTTTTCCTTTTGTAGCCATTTTTCCTCTGCCAGTTTATCAGTAAAGCTTTTTAAAGATAGAATTTGTTTATTTCCTCATTCTGGACCTTTTATTATTCAGTATAGTGATCATACAATAAATGTTAAAATTAAGACCTAAGTGTGAGAAATTAACTGGTATGTTAAATATATGAAGATGTAGTAAACAGGTATGGCTTTTGTTAAAGAACAAAATTAAATTAGCCTAAGTCTGCCTGATTTGGTATCCACATGTCAACTTCCCTGCTCATTGAGGCAAAAAGTTCCAGTTTATGCTGTTCAAATAGGAGGAGAACCCTGAATGCAAATCTATCAGTAACTGAAAATCATACTGTGTCTTACATGGAAGGATAATTAAAAATGCTAAGGCTTAATGAACAAAAGTTACTACTATAGGCAGGCAGTGATGGCCCTATTAATGATGTACTCTCAAGTTTAGAATCTAGTAATTCGGTTCTCTGATACAAATCTGTACAAGAGAAAGTGAGAACACAAAATACAAAAATGCTTTTTGTTGCAGTTAAGTTTGTGCAGAATATATTCATTGGCAAATGGGGGGGGTTACATTCCTAGTGTAATTATTTCACTTCCACTGGTTGTATAAAATGCTGACAAAACATCTACCTACCACTGTGATAGAGATGCTAAAGATAAAATGGTGAATAAAACAGTACTATATCCATAAAATTTAGTCTAATGGAGTGTGGCACATTGTATTATTCCAGTGGATGAGTAAAACCCCATGTGTATATATACCACATTTTCTTGATCCATTCATCCTTTGAGGAGGGTTATCTGGGCTTATTTTATACCTTGGCTATGGTGAATAGTGCTGCAATGAACTTGGTTGTGCTGGAGGCTTTGCTGTATCCTGGTTTGTGATACTTTGGACAGTTGCCAAGAAGTGGAATTGCGGGATCATAGGGCAATTCTGTTTAGTTTTTTGAGGAACCTCCATATTGCTTTCCAGAGTGGTTGAACAAGTTTACATTCCTACCAGCAGTGGCACCCCTAATGGGTCACTATATACATTTTATAGATAAGGAAACTCAGTCTAAAAAGAAGGTAAGTAACTTGCTCACTCATATAGCTAAAGGGTAGAGCATTTGAAAGCATTGATTCGTCAGCTCACTCTCATTGTTACAATGCCAGGGTAAGAGATAGAAAGCCTTCCTGAGCTGAAACAAGGTACACACATAGATGTCACAATATGTAGCAGAGCATCTAACCATAAAGGTACATGCATGTAGTCCCACCTACTGAGAAGGTAAAGACAAGATTGTGTTTTTAGGCCAGCTCACGCAGTTAAGAGCCTATGTCAAAAATAAGCTAAATGTGGTCATACATGCCTTTTGCCCTACCTACTCAAATGTGGGCTGATCCAAGCAAAAGCAGGAGTCTGTCCTAAAAGCACTAAAAACAAAAGCACATGGGGACGTGTCTCAAGTGGTAAGACTGTCACAGGTCCTGAGTTGAGTCCCAAGTTAACATACTTGTACAAGTAAGCTGAAAGACAACATGGCAAGTTAAAGTATTAAAAGTAATCATGATAGAGTTAAGACATACTTACTGGAAACCATGCAGCAGGTGAAAGGAGACAAATCAGGTAATGACTCTTGTAATAAAGGCTGGCAAAAACTTTTTTGGTTGAAAAAGTCCTATGAATTTACAATGCATTGTGTATGAAATAAAAGGAAAATCAAATTACCACCAGAAACATTAGTGAAGTTTATCATGTGCATTAGCCTTAATCTAAGGAAATATTTTATTATAGGTCTCCTTGAAGAAAATGATATTTTCAGGAATGCTCAAGCAGGTGTTCTCATCAGCACTAATAGTCATCCAGTTTTAAGGAAAAACAGAATATTTGATGGATTTGCTGCAGGTTTGTATTTTCCCTTGTTATGGCTTGTTTATAGTTCTAGTGTTTCATTTTCTGATGTATTCTACTTGGGTTATTAAACTGTGTAGTGAATGCTGCCAAAATAGCTGAATGCCTCTCTATTTGACAGTGTCGTTCTAGATTCTTGTATTCAATGCCAAACTTCTTATTGCCCACTAGTAATTATAAAATATGAATGATTAGACTATATGTGGGCCCTGTACTACCACTAAGAATAGGTAATAAGGAAGTGGCACTGTGGCTCAAACCGTAGAGCGCTTGCCTTGAGCTGAAGAGCACAAGGACAGCACCCAATCCCAGAGTTCAAGCCCCACGACCGACAAAACAAAAAAAAAATAGGTAACATTTAAACTTTTATGCGTACAAAATCCAGACATTCCTTTTCTCTCTAGTATGTAAACTAACTCCTACCCAAACTTACTTCTGTGCACTGTATTCTTCTGTTTGTCAGCAGTAGAATCTAAAATACTTGGAACTTATTAAGAGGATTAATGTGCCTTCAACATGTTTTTTTCTTAAAAAAAAAAAAAAAAGTACCAATTAAGCACTTTACAGCATTTGTAGTTTTGGGTTTAAGAAATGGCATAGTGATATATGTGCTTGTTTGTAAATTTTACTTCAGGTATTGAAATTACAAATCATGCAACTGCAACACTAGAAGGCAATCAGATTTTTAACAACCGATTTGGAGGCTTATTTTTAGCATCTGGTGTTAACGTGACAATGAAAGGTATGTTGGTGCCTATTCTGACTACAAATACATGGGTAATCAGAAGTCACTGCGTAGAATCCTCCTGTCCCTTCCCAAAAGAGTAAAAAAAAAACAAAAACCCACCTGTTTTGACTTGTTCAAACCCACTTCCATTTCTGTAATCCTTTCTCCTTTTCTTTTATTACAGATAACAAAATAATGAACAATCAAGATGCCATAGAAAAGGCTGTTAGTAGAGGCCAATGTTTATATAAAATATCAAGTTATACCAGCTATCCCATGCATGATTTTTACAGGTATTATTTCTAAGTTATCTGAATCCTAGAAAAGGATACAATTCCTTTGTAAGCTGGCAGTGGTACCTACCAGTTTTTGGCTGCTTGCCAATCTTAGGAAGGAACTGAAATTTTTTTTCATATTGTCTACATTGAAGTTTATAATCAAACCCATTACTATGTAATACGTAGTATACAACACAGTACTAATCAAAATATGGAAGTGTTTATCTGTAAAAGTAAAGCTTGTCATTAATTCCACTTAGTGAACATTGACTACTTTCCCAAATTGATTCAGCCAAGACTTAACAGCTTTATTTTTACAACTTTGTTGTTGGTGATGGTTGTGGGACTTAAATTCTGGGTCTGGGGACTGTCCCTCTCAGCTCTTCAGCACAAGACGTGCGTTCTACCACTTGAGCCACAGTACCACTTCCGGTTTTTTGATGGTTTATTGGAGTCTCATAGACTTTCCTGCCGGGGCTGGCTTTTAACCATGATCCTCATATCTCAGCCTCCTAAGTAGCTAGGATTACAGGCACGAGCCACGGGCACACAGCTTTTTTACAACTTTAAAAAAAAAAAAAAAGTCATTCCTGGTTCACAGTGGCAGAGCTCCTGCCCAGCTAGTACAAGGCCTAAGTTCAAATCCCAGTACTTCAAGAAAAAACAAAATCTCCGAAGACAATTACTTTTGTTTTCAAACAAATAACAGAAAATGTATTTTGAATTCTTGACTTGTTCGAAGAAAAATAATGCAAGGCTTTGCTTTTTTAGATGTCACACTTGCAACACCACAGATCGAAATGCCATTTGTGTGAACTGCATTAAGAAGTGCCATCAGGGACATGATGTAGAATTTATTAGACATGATAGGTATGTAGCACACTTACTGTATATACTATGTTTCCTAATTATTTTCTCCCTTACTTTCCTAATTTTTGGGTTTTCGTTTTGCTTTAGGTTTTTCTGTGACTGTGGTGCTGGAACACTGTCTAATCCTTGTACATTAGCTGGTGAGCCTACACACGATACAGACACACTATATGACTCTGCTCCACCTATAGAATCTAATACATTGCAGCACAACTGAATTCCTTCCCTAAAGAAAAAATCCTGCCATTCTAACATCATAACTTAAAACATTTTTTGGAAGAAAATATTTGCCCATGCTACAGGAAGAGACTGTATTAAAAAAATGGATACAAAAGGTCAGTTGACACTATGAAGCTCAAGCTACCAAAAAGAAAGTGGCAATATATTGACTCAGGATCTCAAAGCTGGGTGTTTTAGCATTACTGTGTAAAGACTTTTGAAAGGACAGAAGTGAAGAAAATAAGCTGCAATTTTGTACAGATACCAACTTTCTGAAAAGCTGGTGTTTTTACAACTAGCATTGAATGCAGTCTAATTTGCAGTAGTAATCTTCAATAGACAAGCAGCTTTGTTGCTGCCTTTATGGACATGGGTACCAATTGCTTTTGTAATATGGTAAAAATGTGAGCTAGCACTTCTGCGTTTCTTTTGATTTTTTTAACATGTATTCAGATTGAGAAATATGATTTTAATGCTTTAATCTCATGTAGTTTGTTTTTAATTTCAAGCAAAATCTTATTGTACTTGAATGTGCCCTGTTTTGTTAGCACACCTAGACTTGCTGTAACTGTACTCATGTCCCAGTATGTACGTTCTTTCTATGAAAGAGAAAACACTAATCTTAAATTATATCCAGCAATGTTTCTGGTATCCTTTAAGAAAAGTTAAGACTATTATTTCCTTCCCTTCCCCATGCAGCATTCAAAATCACCCCTAGAAAAAGTGAGTGTTTTAATGAGACTTCCTAGGAAGGGATGCACTGTAAAACAAAAGTATTCTTGTAACTCAGTTTTGTGAAAGGTTAAACTACTATGTTTTAAAGTACACTTCAGAAAGTCTCTTCAAAACAGTCCTGTATTTGAACTCTGTTCATAGTTTTTTTTTGAACAGTTTAGACAAAACTGCTGGAAATTTAAAAGTTTCCTACAAGCTGAGACCAGTATATATATATATACAGCCCTATACCGTTTCATAGCTCCCGTCTTCCCCCCATTTATGTGTATTGGTGACAGTGGGTATAAACAGCCTGAAAGTGTATGCATGTACCATAACATCTAGACTTAATATATTGTGGAGTATTCAATAACCATTATGTAGAAGGTAGGTAAGAATTAAAAGGGTTTAATTTCCTAGAAAGAAATGGAAAAATGGTCATTTTTAAAAAATAAAGTTTATTAGATCATAACGTTGTCTGAATTTACCACCTTCGTCAAAAGTCAATTCCAAGCTTCCAATGTAGTTTAGTCTATAATTCCTTAATCAAAGTCAGCAACTTATGGACAGCTTCAGCATCTATAGTTGACCTTTCACTAACCAGGCAAACTTCCCTTAAAATAAAAATAAAAAGTGTCTTTTAAACTTTGTCATGGTGTATATCATCCCTCCCCCTTTCCCATTAAAAATTTACTAAAAAACAATCATGTATTTTAATACATATAATTACCGAAATAACCGTAGTGACTGATTCATCTTCTCAAATTCTCTTGCTTTTCTATGTCCCTTCTGAATAACTTCCTCTGGGAGATTTGCAAGTTTTGCTGCATTAAAGCCATAGCTCTTAGGACAAGCTCCTTTAATGAACTTATACAGGAAAGTAATGGTCTCCTGGCTGGGATCTTCACTTTCGTTTTCTACCATGCATGCCTTAAAGGAAGGAGAAAACTGCAGTTGAAATACCCACTTGATTCCGTCAAAAATAAACAATGTTTGAATAAACAGTTTGCACATACCATATGTCCTAGGCGCACAGAAACATTTTTAGAATAATCTTCTACTAATGAATGGTAATGGGTAGAAAACAATGTACGACACTTTATGGTCTCAGCAAGTTCTTTAACAACTGCATTTGCTATTGCTGTCCCATCAAATGTTGCAGTACCTCTTCCTGTGGAAGCGAAATATGCATACATTGTCTATTACTCAACAGGCTTATAACAAAAGGGATGTGCATCTCACAAGTGAATGCAGAAAAGTATCACTGTAGTATTGTCTGTCTATAATGTAACTAGCCACTGAGACTAAGGCAGGCAGCTTCGGCAAAATAAGTGATAAAGGGGGAGAGGCCTTGTACAAGAAGTCTTATTAGCAAGTCTCTGTGGCATGGAGTTTTTGAGTATTGCTCAAGTCTAGAAACTTCCTATTAAGGAACTAGTAATTTTCATCTTATATGGTTAAGAAATTTAGAGCTTTAATTATTAAACCTTTTAATTATGAAACAGGAAAATACTCTTACATTCATCTTTTGTGAGTAGCTATTGTAAGCCACTTATATGTTCTCCAGATTTTTTTAGAAAAATTGTACTTTTTTAACATAGCCTTCACATTAAAATTTTGTCTTACCTAATTCATCCACAAGCACAAGAGAATGTGCTGTTGCATGCGTAAGAATGCTGGCAGTTTCACTCAATTCAACAAAAAATGTACTTTCACCTAAAAAAGAAAAAGTCACTGTAGAATGTCTGAAGCATTTCATAAAACCTGAAACACTAAACATCAGGTTTAAACAACTCATACACAAGCAGTTTACATGACTTAGGTGTGGAGGAAAAGAACTACTCACCTGACATTATTCTATCTGAGGCACCAAGTCTAGTAAACACCCGATCAACTGGTGTGAGCCTACATACTTCAGCAGGTACATAACAACCCAACTGAGCCAGTACAGTTAACAGACCAGCCTGTGAAGGTAGGAGAAAAGGTATTTTATTATTGACTGGTATTAAAAGAACCTAAACACAGGAATATTTGTCCTAAGAATCCTTATTTAATAAGGCACTTGAGATTCATGATTCTAGAAAGACTGGTTCTATCTGAAACCCATTTGCTTATGAGGCTTAGGCAAATCAAAATGCTCAGGACCTCTTCATCAGAGCCTGTTGTCTACCTCTACGACACTAGTGATCCCAACCCTGTCTAGAGGAGAACCAGCTGGGAATCGCTTAAGAACACAGATCAAGTGAATCTATTTCAGGGGATCCAATTCTAATACCATTTTTTTTCACTCTTCAGATTTTCTTTATAACATCTTGAAAAATACAGAAGTATTTTTAATCCCTGGTGTAAAAAAATAAAATAAAACAGACTATCACACCTTCCCTAAACCAATAGTTAACAAAGTCATTTTATTTACTTCCTTGTCAGAATATGTTTGCCAGGCTTTTGCAAGGATTCCTACAAGTGAGTAATTTTAAAAGGACCAAAAGAGACAAGAGGGTAAAAGTTGTAACTCAAATATAGAAGCATGTTCAAGGCCCCTGGTGGAATCCCCAGACTAAACAAAATAACATCACTTTTACATACATTCTTTATATTTTGTGACTATATCTATCATAACCTGAAACTTTCCTGGTATCCCCCGCTTTTTTTCTGTGGGTCATGGGGCCTGAACTCTGGGCCTGGGCACTGTCCCTGAGCTCTGTAGTTCATGGCTAGCACTCTACCACTTGAGCCACAGCACCACTCCTGGCTTTTTCTGCTTATGTGGTGCTGAGGAATCGAACCCAGGGCCTCATGCATGCAAGGCAAGCACTCAAACACTGAGTCACCTTCCCAGCCATCCCTTTATTTTTAACATGAGAAAATATTTGACCAATGAGAGGAATATAATTTCTATAACAAGTTTTCCCCTTTGCTTTCTAAAGCAATAATTTATATAACTGCTATATGAAAAAGATTCATTCTTAGTATTACAAGTTTTCTTTTGGAAAGAAGTTGCTGAGGATTTAACCCAGAACCTCATGCATGCTAAGCACACTCTACGTTAACAGAACATAAAGAATTACCTGTCTTATAAGTGTGGACTTCCCTCCCATATTCGGTCCAGTAACAAGCACACAAAAGGCTTTGCTATTTTCCTCCTCTTCCCCACAGGCTATTAGAATATCATTAGGAATAAAATCATCTCCAAAAAATGTCTTCGTAATGCAGGGATGTCGTGATCCTTTAAGCTCTAAGAATGGGAGAGTGTCTTCTCCTGGTAACAGAATTACTGGGCGACACATAGGACCATCACCCCCTTGACTATAGTTAGCTAGGCACAGTAAAACATCTGTTAAAAAGAATAAAAATAAGGCTTCATCATTGGGGAGTTTCTTGACAGTAAACTATAATCCTATAAAGTTCTATAAAGTCTTCTAAGATGCATTTTACTTGGAATTTGCTTTCTGACAGACACATGCTTTTCCTACTAACTAATACTCTAGTTAATGATATCTTTACTATTAGGTGACCTTGTTATTGAAAATCAAACAGCAGCCTGTTTAATATTTTCACAATATATGTAGCACTTGGATGAAATAGTAGTACATTTGCCTGTTATTTAACAGAATCCTGGGGCATAATGCTTGGAAGCAGAATGTTCTAAAAGTTGTCATTGTCATGTAATACTAAAATCTTAGGAACCAGATAAGTTAACCAACTTCAACTATCCAAGCTAAGGAAAGAGTTTTTAAATTATTTAACTATCCAATACCATACACACTAAAATACAAGGTTCAGATCAAACCAATTTTGTGTTACAAATATGACCATTGGAGCTATGAAGCTAGGGGTGTAGCTCAGTTTACAGTGTATGCTTGACATCCTAAGTCCAATACCTAACACCAACAAAACTTTTTTTTAAATTCAAGCAAACTATACTTGTGCTAAATTTTTAGATAAATCTAGCCGGGTGCCAGTGGCTCACTTCTGTAATCCTAGCTACTCGGGAGGCCAGCCTGGGCAGGAAAGTCCGGGAGAGTCTTTATCTCCAATAAACCACCAGAAAACCAGAAGTAGCGCCATGGCTTGAGTAGTAGAGCCCTAGCCTTGAGCTGAAGAGCTAAGGGACAGCAACCAGGCCCAGAGTTCAAGCCCATGACTGGCCAAAAAGAAAAAAAACTTAAATCTAACTCAAAACATTTAAAGACTTCAGAACTTTAAAAACAGAATTAAATATAAACTGAATTTTAGCTAGGGTGAGGGGTACTTTGTGTACATGAAACCCTCAATTCAATTCCAAGCACAGCAAAAGTGAATTTTTAAAATTTTTAAAGTCAAAGTTGAGCAAGATAGCTCATACTTGAAATCCTAGTTTACTCAAGTTTGAGGCCATTCCAGGCAAAAAAATTGAAGACCATAATCTCAACCTACAGAAGTATGGGGCTGGGAATGTGGTTTAGTGGTAGAGTACTTGCCTAGCATGTATGAATCCCTAGGTTTGATTCCTCAGTACCACATAAACAGAAAAAGACAGAAGTACTGGTGTGGCTCAAGTGGTAGAGTGCTAGCTTTGAGCAAAAGAAGCTCAGAGACAGTGCCCAAGCCCTGAGTTTAAGCCCCAGGACTGGCCAATAACAAAACAAAACAAATCACTGGGCATAAAGGTATACACCTCTTCCCAGCTAGCTGAAAGCTTAGCTGGCCAGCCCAGGCATAAACCCAAGATTCTATTCAAAAAAATAAGGCAAAAAGGGGCTGGGCTGTGGCTCAAGTGCTAGATAGCACCACTTGCCTAACAAGTGCCAAAAACACAAAATCTGTGACTAGGTGCAGTGGTATGCCTATAACGACAGCTACTTGAGAGGTGGATAGGATCATAATTCAAGGCCAGCTCAGTCTAAAATGCTACTGAAAATTTTTCAACAAATTGGCATAGAGTGTCATGTAATCCTGTATGAAATAGGAAGTTGAAGTCCAAGGTCAGCCCCAGACATCAGTGGGGAGACAGTGTCTGAAAATTAGCTAAATCAAAATGAGCTGAGGTGTGGCAAAAGTGATCTAAGAGTTCAAATGTGATGCCCAGAGTGCAAACCCTGTACTGCTTCCAAACCCCCAACCCAAGAAATTTAACCTAGTACTGCTGAAAAACTTGAAATTTGTTGAAAGTAAAAGTTGTCCCACTATTAAGACTTTTTTTTCTTTGTGGTACTGGGAGATGAACCTAAGGCTTCACACTTGTTGGGCAGGCACTATACCTTTTGAGCCATGCCTCAACCTGGTAATGTTTTTTCAGTAGTGGGACTTGAACTTGGGGTCTGGGTACTGTACCTGAGCTCTTTTGCCCCAGGCTAGCACTCTAACACTAAGCCAAAGCACTACTTCTGGTTTTCTGATGGTTAACTGGAGATAACTATGTCATGGGTTTTTCTGTCTGGGCTGGCTTTGAACTGCGATCCACAGATCTCAGCCTCTTGAGTAGGATCACAGGTGTGAGCCACCAACATCCAGCCAACACTTAAGATACTATGAGCAACAAGTATATATGCAGCTGGGCGCTGGTGGCTCACGCCTGTAATCCTAGCTACTCAGGAGGCTGAGATCTGAGGATCGCGGTTCAAAGCCAGCCCGGGCAGGAGAGACCATGAGACTCCTATCTCCAATAAAACCACCAGAAAACCGGAAGTGGCACTGTAGCTCAAGTGGTAGAGCATTCGCCTTGAGCTGAAGAGCTGAGGGACAGCGCCCAGGCCGAGTTCAAGCCCCATGGCCGACCAAAAAAAAGTATATATGCATCTGTCAATATACATTATCTTGTTACTAAAGTTTAGCATTACTTAACTAAGGCCTGAGAAATTCTACTGTTCAAATTCTTACCCAACACTGCAATGCATTCTACAGCAGATTGCCAGTCCTTATAATTTTTATCAAAGTTATAGAATAGTCGCCGCATACAGTCCTTTAGCGATGTGTCTCTACGTTCTTCAGCATTTATCAGATTAGCCAACTTTTTCTCAATAGTTTTGGTCCAGTATCGTTTACAACCTTTCTTGGTAGATTTCAATTCATATTCTTCTGGCAGATTACGAGTAGTGAAATTCTCTGGAATTTCCAACTGGTAACGGTTCCTACCAATCCCCCAATAAACAATGCTCCTACAGCCCATTCGAGTGCGCTGTTTCTCTAAGTACTCCAGGAGGCTCTGTTCATTTTCTCTTATGTCGGCCAGTGCTTGGTCATAATCAGCGTCAAATCCTGCTTTGGGAATGATCAATCCAGTCTTTCTAGCCTTTTCATGGTCAAAGGCTGTATCCCATCGGTTCAGTTCTGCAGTCAAGTCAGGAAAACGACCTTCGGGACTTTTTGCCTGTAGAGTCACTATCTGCTTAAGGATTTTGGACTTAAAACCTTCAGTTACTTCTCCCATAATCTCTATAATTTTACACATTACTTTGAATCCTTCCAGAGTCGAAAGAAAATCAATTATCTTTTTTTTACTATATGTGGTTTCTTCATACATTATAGCCCTGCTATCTGGGTGGTTGTGGTTTTTTAAGGGAAATCCAACATTATGAATTTTACTCAGGAGCCTCTCAAGATCTGGAAGCTTTTTTAGAAGTTCTGCAACTTCAGAGATTTTGTCAGGGAGTACCATGAGGTCTTCTATGGCATCTAGGCGATCACTGATGGCAAAAGGGCTACAGAGCGGGGCACAAAGCCATTGTTTCAGAAGCCGCTTTCCAAAGGGAGTATGACAGGTATCGATCCTTTCTATCAGGGTCCCCTCAGTAGAACCATTCGTCCCATTCAGGAAAATCTCCAAGTTGTTTAATGTCACTGCATCTAGCACCATACGTTGATTGGCTTTAGTAAAAATAGCACCTGGTTTTGTAGTACTAACCATGTTGGAATCCAAAGGAATATACTCTTCAAAGTTAGCCATGGATAAAAGTTCGTGATCAATACAGCATTTTTTGAGGTAGAAGACACAACCACCTAGAGCAGAGAGGGCCAATTCACTTTTCTCTCCTGGTGTCAATCCAATGGAATCTGACTCTGAGGTCATACCTTTAAGCACCTGGGGTAATGCAACTCCACTGCCTTCACTGATCTTTTCAGTAAAATACCCTTCTTCAAGCAGTATTCTCAAAGTTTTAGTTGCATCCCAAAATTGGGAGCCAGGTACCAGACCTTCCTGAAGGGAAGATGATAATGAACCCTTCAGAACTGTCTTAGTTTCTACTGAAAGATTCCCTTTTTCAAACAAGACTTGTACTGGAGGATAATGTGCTACCAGAGTCCTAAATCTGGAACAATGGCGATCATCTGAAAACTGACCTATGAAAAACTTGCCCAGTGTAGTATCAACAAAGCATACGCCATATACACGACTATGGCCAGAAAAATCTTCTGCTTTTTCTTTGAGGCTAAGAAGATACTTACTGTAGTTCTCAGAGGGCTCACCTTCCAGCACACTGTAAGTCTGTGTACCCTTGGTTATGATCCTACAAATTTCCCTCCTTACCACCCTATCAAACTTAGATATATGTGCCATCTTCCGACATCTTGCTTCCATCATTTCTGGAGTTTCAGTCTGTTCCACTCGTGCTACTTTATAGCCCTTCTGCACCAAGGAATCTGAGTATCGGCCAAATGCTATTTCAGGAAAACCAGAATGAGCCCAACTGCCTTTCATGAACACCAGCCCCAGTTCACTGACTCCAAGAACAGCATCCATATGGTATAGTTCATAGAACTTCCCCACCTTGTAAAAGATGACAAGATCAAAATTTTGAGACTTAATCTGCCACCACTTCCTCATCCCAGGAGTACAGGAATTAAGAAAATCTTCAGGCACATAGAGGGTAGATGCATCAAAATCTGGGTGATCAGGCCGCCTCCTGCGCTCATCTCTTCTATTTTCCTTCTTAAGCCATTCTAAAGATTCATGATACCAGATAGTAGGGGGGCTGTTGTCATCACCTAGACTAACATGGACGTGGGGTTCAGAATTTTGAAGGGCAGAAAAAGCACTCAACGTGGTCTTGTTTCCCAAAATTCCAGTTATGCATTTGGTGGTTGCGGGTGTTTCCTTCGAAACTTTTGCAGATGTCTCCTTTGGAACTTTTGCGGGCATCTCCTTTGAAACTTTTGCAGGTGTCTCCTTTGAACTTTTCCTTTTAAAAGTACTGCTTCCAGTCACCATTCTTTTCCGTTTTGGAGCAACTTTGACAGGGCTGCTCAGACCGTCACTCTCACTATCCCCCATTCCACTGCTCATTTCATCACTGCTAGCTTCCTCCTTAGTACTGGGCTTGAATTCCACATCAGAGTCACCATCACTCTCTGAGTCTGATATGACCCTTAGTTTTTTTACTTGCCGGCTACTTCTCCTAGGTCCTTGTTTCTGAGGCTGCATTTCAGCTTCACTGTCCTTTTCTTCACTGTTATCTGATGCATAAGTTGCACCTACCTGACAGACAAGAAAACATTTTAAAATAAAGGACTGGGAGCCATGTAAAACGACCTACTTCTCATTTCTAGCACCAAAAATAATAAAAGCAAGATTTGAAAAACTACAATAGTGCTGTGGAATCTCTCAGTATGCTGTAACTTCATATACCTCCAGAAATGATTGTTTTCCTTCTCAGTATCATCAAGTGTCATGGCTGGGCCTGGTGATGGTCTATAATCCCAGCACTTGAAAGGCTAAGGCAGGACTTTGAGTTGAAGACACTCTTGAGCAAGAGACTATTGGGAGCACTGTAGTGGGGTTGTTTGATGATGACCAACTGTTAAGATTTTATATAATCTAACCTATGATACAAGAAGGTACAGAAGTGTGCACATACACACAGATAGTTTCCACAATGAAAGACATGTATACCTATCAAAATTAAGTCACCTCATTACTCTCCCATCACAATTGTTTTTCTCCCTGCTGCCCCACCAATCTCCCCCCTTAACTAAATGAATGCCGCACCTCTGTCTCTTCCTCTTCTTCTGACTCTGAGGGTTCATCACACACTGCCATTTCAAGCCTCTTAATCTTGTCTTTATTTAGGGCTTCATCTGCTCGTTGCATTGCTCTGAGTATTTCAGACTTTGAACTATAAAAATGGCCACCCTTTTGGGCTTCCTGTGATTTTGAACCTAGAAACATATTTATAAATAAGAACCTTGTTGGATGAATAGTTGGCTCAATCTACAACAAAATTTCTAATGCGCTGTTATTTTGTTAACCCATATAGATAAATAAAACCCAAAAAGAATTTTCAGGAAAAAGCTGCTATTGAAACTGGAATTGCCACTTTTTATTCTTAAGTTGCCCTAACTATTGAGTCACCAAGACCATAGTTTCTTCTAATGACTTGGGGCCATGACCCTAACAAGTATGGCATACTTCTTCAAGTCAAGCAAATGTAAATTGGTTTTGGAACACTCAGTAAAGTTAGATCCAAAAAGCAATTAGATCAGATAACAAAACAAAAACGATCAAAATGAACTTTAAATGTCCCTGCTTTAAGTAAAAATTTCCTTTATTTCATTTAAAATTGATTTCACAGGACTGAGAATGAATAAAGTTCAATGGCAAAACATTCTACCTAGCTTGTGAGACACTGGGTTCAATCCAAGAGACTAGGCATGCACCAGCCAAAGTGAGGCTAAACATGCAGAACTCCTGATGTCTGTAGTAAAACTGGGCCTAAAGAACGCAAGCTGTAGGTCCAGAATTCAAATTTGAAATACAACTCAAATGGACAATCTTGGGGCGTAATAGAGTATATATCTTTGTTGGAGCATCACGGATCCATGTTGTATCCTACTTTTGCCTCCTTCAAGATGAGCATAGCTTACCCTTCTCGTATCTGAGTTTCATAGTTATTAACCCCAATTGTAAGATTAATTTTGTGTTAAGTGTTTTAATTGCTATAAACAGTTGTAAGTTATTCAACGGGATAGAAATTGAAGTTCCATCCCACATAACAAGCCAAAGACTAACTGCATCTCATGCCTGAACTCTCCAACTTTCCAGTCTTACAGTCTACAAGAAAACAACACAATTTCACTGTATACAAGTGTCTTTCTCATTCTCGCACACAGAGTAAACCTTACCCTCTTACCTGTATATGGCTTTAATAGCCTTTTGCTGACCCAGCCCCTTGTTGGGCTGTCATCAAAAAACTGCACATGAACACGGACTGATTTCCCTTTCTCCCGGATGAATGTTCCATCAAAGGGATGATTGTAAACCAAGCAAGGCCACCAGGGGTAACCCTCCATCTTGGCCCAAACTAAATCACCTGGTGAGAAGTCACAGGAACTGCTGACAAAAGAAAATACATAACTTGGTTATAACTTGGTTAGGTTACTTTAAATACAATTATCTATACAAATAAACAATTCCAAACAAGTTATAAGACTCATGAAGCCTCTGGCTTTAATATTCAAGCACAGAGGTCCCCGAATTAGCCAGATGCTGGTGGCTCATGTTTATAATCCTAGTTGCTAAAAAGGCTGAGATCTGAAGATTATGGTTCCAAGCCAGCTCAGGCAACATAAATGAAGAGACTCTATCTCCAATTAACTAGGTGTGTGGCTCAAGTGGTAGAACACCAGCCTTAACCAAAAAAGCTAAACAAGAGTGCAAGGGCCAAGTTCTAGCCCCAGTACTAGCACCAAAAAAAAAAGGGTCAGAATTATTTTTTTTTTTTTGGTTGGTCATGGGGCTTGAACTCTGGGCCTGAGCACTGTCCCTCAGCTCTACAGTTCAAGGCTAGAGCTCTACCACTTGAGCTACAGTGCTACTTCCAGTTTTCTGGTGGTTTATTGGAGATAAGTGTTTCACAGACTTTCCTGCTGGGGCTGGCTTTGAACCTCGAGTAGCTAAGATTACAGGTGTGAGCCACCGGCGCCCAGCTATTATTTTTTTTTAGTAGGTCGTGGGGCTTGAACTTTGGGCCTGGGCCCTGTCCTTCAGCTCTTTAGCTCAAGGCGGGCACCCTACAGCTTGAGCCATAGAGCCACTTCTGGGTTTCTGGTGATTAAGGGGAGTCTCAGGGACTTTCCTGCCTGGGCTGGCTTTGAACCTCCTCACATCTCAGCCTCCTGAGTAGCTAGGATTACAGGCGTGAGCCACCAGTGCTCAGCAGAACTAGTTATTTTTAAGCCAAATGTTCAGATAACTTTTTAAACATTAGCAAAGACTGGTATTATAATGCTTGTGTAATTATTAAGACAAACACAAATTAAATTCTAGTATTTGTAATCTTCATTAATAATCTTGGTAATTCTAGTACTTAAATGAGAAACTATTTTTCAGAATGATTTGAAGTTTAAAATCTATGACAAAATTCTGATGGACAAGGAACAGAGTTCCATGGAGGCAGACAGAAACTAGTGAAATTCTGACAAACTGAAAAAAGTATTGGGCTGCCTGACTCATTTAGTAGATAGAAGAGCAACTTACAAGGCCTTGAGTTAGTTCAATTCCGAACACTAGAAGAATAAAAGTCTTAGTGAATCATACCTATACTATAAAGAGGATCTAGTCCACAGGTATCGGGAAGACATGCTGATTCTATATATAACTATGCTAAATATATTACCTGATTAATTATGCTTTCTTTAATTTGTCCAGTTCCTGTGTATTCCAAATACTCCCAAAAGCTATCTAGTACTATGACCTCCCAAACTATTTTTATAGAAAAACCTGTCAACAAATAAGTGCCTAATTTTTTTTTAAAGAAAAAAAAAGAGTGCATACATATGCCTATAAAAACAAAAGCATTCTTAACAAAACTGACTTAGCCCTTGAGGGTTTTCTCTGAGAAAAGGAAAGGAAGGAGGAAAGGGAAGATTGTAGCTAGAATACTTTAACTAATGAATCGATCAACAGCTGTTGATTCCCACCCAAGTGTATTAAACTGATCTTTACTAACCGCAAACTTTAACAATTACAACAAGAATACCTTAGACATTTCTTGAAAAATAGCTAACTAAAAGCCACCTGATTTAGACCTGATCCTGAAGTACATTTCTTTCTCCAAAAAATACAAATATAGTTCAGTATTAGAGCCTAGATTATGTGTAAGGCCATATTCAATTCTCAGCACTACAAAAGAAAAAGAAAAACATGATAATGCGTGCAGAAACTTTCAAGTTTAGAATATTAAGAAAAGCCAGATTAGGAGCACTATTTCAGTTTGTACTAGTCTTAAAAGGGCTCTATAAGGATACTCTCAATTTACACAAACAAGCCCATGAATACTGTCTCACAATCTCTGGGTCTACTACTACATGGCTGGAGCTGGGGACATAGATCAAGAAAGCACAAGGCCAAGTTCAAACCCCAGTATTACTTAAAAAAACTTCGTGGTTGGGGAGGGCTATGTTGGCTATGTTACTCAGGCTGGTCTGCAACTTCAGGGCTCAAGCATTCCTCCCACCTCAATATCCTAAGACCTGAGTCTATAGGCTAGTGCTACCTTGCCCAGCAGAAACACAGTGGTGGCTCATCAGATAATCCTAGTGGGTTGAGATCTAGGGATCCTAGTTTGAAGCTAGCCTAGGCTGAGTCCATGAGATTCTTACCTATAATTAACTAGCAAAAATGCCAGAAGTGGAGGTGTGGCTCAAGTGGTACACCATTCCTTGAGCAAAAAAGCCAAATGAGAGCATGAGTCTGAGTTCAAGCCCCAATACCAGTACATACAACAGAGAAAGAATGTACACTGGAGGTGGAGGCATGGCACAGGTGGTACACAACAGCCAATGAGCCATAGTGTAAGATACTGAGATTGAGTCTAGGTCTCAAACAAAAAAATGAACGTATAATGTGACAGTATACTTGAATAGAGAATAGAGTGGTCCAAACCCAATGGAATTTTATACTATCTGTTATGAGACAACAAAGATTACAAGAACCCCAGGTGTCACTGTATCTCCCAGAGAAATTTAATGACTACATCAAAACTCATAAGCAAAACTACGACACAAAATTCCTCCTAAAAACTCCTTCCTATCTTCAAGAGTAGTTCAAGGGCGGGCACCAGTGATTCATGCCTGTAATCCTAGCTACTGAGGGGGTAGGATGTTAGGATCTTGGTTTAAAGAATGTCTGAGACTCTTATCTCCAATTAACCACCAAAGAGCCAGGAGTTATGACTCAAGTGGTTAAGTACCAGTCTTGAGCAAAAAGGCCCTGAGTTCAAGCCTGGGGGAGAGACAGAGGGAGTAGGTGAACTCCAGGGCTTAAGGTGTGGTTGAGTGGTACGTGAGATCCTGATTTCAAAGCCCTCCAAGTAGCACGCAAAGGGGGAGAGGGGTAGTAAATAAGACCACAGTAAATCAAGTTTCTAACAAAACTTTCAGGCATGTGGAAGTCCTCATTTGAAATTTTTCTTATTTGTAAAATATGAAAAAAGTACTATCTTACACATGAATAAGCTACTCATTCTAGTTTTATTCCTATGTCTTATAAGAGCTGTTACTTTAGAACTGTCATTTGTACAAATGTAGTACAAACTTACTGTAAATGTTTTTTAAGCCTCAAGGTCAAGAATACGTGTTTCCTTTCCAAAGCACCCAACTTTAAAAACTGAATATAAAATGTCTTTTTAAAAAGTCTTCGTATATATTTGAAATACAAATACGCATCCTCAATAGAGAGGAAAAAAATGTGATAAAAGCTTGTAATACTAGCATTCAAGAGGCTGAGATCTGGAGGATCACAATTCCGAGGCAGTCCCAGCAGGAAACTCTGTGAGACTCTTTTTGCTGATTATGAGGCATGGCTCAAAATATCAAGTATCTGCACATCAACCCAGCAAGCAAGCTGAGCAAGGGCAAGGCAATGTTTCAACTCAGGGCCTCTTATGAGCACTCTACATGAGCCACACACCCCTAGCCTGATTTGCTTGTTATTTTTCTCAACCATGATCCTCCTGATCTCTGACTGAGTAACTAGGACTACAGGCAGGAGCCACCTCTCTGGGCCCTCTCACTGGTTTTTAAAAAACAATTTTTTTTAATAAAATGGTATTTAGAAATACATCTACGTTTAGATCTGGGCATGGTGGTTTTTCAACGTCACCTTACCTTCAAAATAACCTTTTATCTGGAGACTTAATATAACTTGATGTCTGCTAAAAGATAGAAATATACTATAAATGTCAAGAGTACAAAATCTAGATAAAGAGGGCTGGGAAGGTGGCTAGGTGGTAGAGTGCTTGCCTTGCATGCATGAGGCCCTGGGTTCCATATTCCTCAGCACCACATAAGCAGAAAAAGCTGGAAGTGACGCTGTGGCTCAAGTGGTAGAGCGTTAGCCTTAAGCTGAAGAGCTGAGGGACAGTGCCCAAGCCCCAGAGTTCAGGCACCATGACTGGCCAAAAAAAAAAAAAAAAAATCTAGATTAAAAAAAGTCAAGTATGGTGATACATCCAGTCTCAACTACTCCAAAGGTTGAGGCTCCAATGCTAAAAGCTTTAAGAAAAAGTGTTACACTTTTTTTTTTTTTTTTTGGGGGGGGGGGGGTCCGATCGTGAGGCCTGTACTCTGGGCCTGGGCACTGTCCCTCAGCTCTTCAGCTCAAGGCTAGGGCTCTACCACTTGAGCCACAGCACCACTTCCGGCTTTTTTCTTTTTGCTTATGTGGTGCTGAGGAATCGAACCCAGGGCCTCAGGCATGCAAGGCAAGTGCTCTACCACTGAGCCACCTTCCCAGCCCCAAGTGTTACACTTTTAAAATCTTGATCCTAGGAATAGTGGTTTCCAAGCCAAAGAGAATTATGCAGGTATTGAAATAAAACTTTTTAAAAGTTTCCTAATTAAAATTTGTCTTAATGCCAACAAAGAGAATTTAAAGCTACAGGTGTCGGTGGGGTGGGGTGGGGGGGGCTGTTGGGGATACAGGTGTAGGGGTGTGTGTGTGCTGTTGGGGATAGAACCTTGGGCCTCACACATGCTAGGCAAGTGCTCTACAAATGAGAAACATCCTTGTTCAATTCACTCATTTTTGTGTATGTAAACTTAATTCCTTACAGGTAACTTTAAATGTTCATTTCTATTAATTGTGCAGTTTCCAAGAATCCAAGAATTCACAGTAAAAGGAACATACTTCAATCAAATAGTTTCCTATCATTACTAAAGATTGTAAGTTAAAGCAATTAAAACAATTTTTTTGTTTTAATTGCTTTAACTTACAATCTTTAGTAATTGTTGTATCAGTAAATATGAGTCTACAATGGTATCTTCAACAAAAATATGAACTTCCTTTTACAATAACATAATAATTGGCATTACTTGAGAAATATTAGCATAAATGTTTAGGTGAAGTCTCAAGAAAAGAACCTACAACTTAAAAGAACCTAAAAGAGCATTAGTTGGATATACTTTTCTTGTCTATGAAGGAGGAACAGAAGTAAAAGCTTCTCATCAATCAACATACAATAATCACTGGAATGGGATAGTAGGAAACAGAATAGCCATGACTGAGTGAGTGAGTGAAGCCTTCACTCACAGCTGTTACCATCTTGATAACAAAAAAATACAACTCCAAGTAAATCTAAAGTCCAGCTACTTTTCTCTTATTTCATAAACATCACTCCAACTCCTGCCTCCCCCTCATCTTCCATCATCTAACCACCAACACTGATTTATTTCTTGGGACTCTAAACCCTAACCATCTCTAGCCACTACATTTCCCTAATGCCAAACAGGTCTCCTCAACAAAAACACTTCAGCCAGAGTGATGTTTCAACAGCACAAAATGTCCTCTTCAGACTTGTCAAACAGGAGGATCAACCATAAAGAGAAAGCTAGACATAGGGAAAGCCAGGCATAATCCCAGCTACCCCAAAGCTGGAGGCAACAGGATCAAGAGTTTGAAGCCAGCCTCGGCCTCGCTGTCAGAAAACAGACACAAGAGACACAGGATAGGAGATTTCTTCAAGGTAATTTACTTCTGTGCCGAAGGGCGCCAAGGTCCCCATGCCCAGAGCTGGGCAGGCACACTGCAGGGTGGTCGCTCAGATTTCATTCCAGCTCAAGCTGTCCCTCTTTGCCAAAGAGTTTACCTCCCACTCTATTTGTAAGTGGTTAGCAGGACTAATACAAAAAGTTAAAAGCGTTCCAACCATAAGTAACAAGTTCCCCCTAGAAGGGAGTCTTGTCTTGTCACTGGCTGGAACTGGACAGATGGCTGCAGCGGAAGAGGCTGGTGAAGTTGGTAGAAAGTTCCCACTCAAGGATGGGGGGGCTGGGGTGTCTACTCTTGAGCTATGAGTACGGACTCCTATCCTCGACGTGGCTGGTTACAAACAACATTAAACAGTTACAGGTGAAGGCAAGAAGTAAATCATTCCAGGACAGATCAGTACAGAACGGTGACTGGTTACAAGGTAGACACTTCGGTTCGACAGAGGTTTCTTTTTTCTCTCACTAGCCCTGCTCCCTCGTCGGTTCACACGGCTCCCATTTCACTCTGTAACGCCGCAGGAAAGCAGGCTTTTCAAAATGTCTCCCGCGGCCCCGCCAAACCCTGAAACCTCAGACTCCCCAGGCAGCTCCCGCAGGCTAGCCTTCCCACGGCTGCGTCCCCACACGTGTCCGAGCCCAGGGCCACATCAAAGGGCTTTCCAACTGAACCGAACCCCGAAAGCACACGCGTTGGTGCCACTCCTTCACAAGGAGTCGTGAGTACACACGTGCCCCCCCCCCCGGAACGACTTCGGGAACTCCCGCGAGGGGCAAAAACATACCCAGTCCTACCCACTTCACCGGAGTCGCGGCACCAGCTTTCTACCTGGGGAGGGCCCCGCCCCCGCAGCCTCCCCGTCCAATCAGACGCCTCGCCCGCAGCAGGACACGCCCCCCCCGACCCGCCTCCAGCAGCTCATCCCCCCCCCCCCCCCCCCCCAACTTGAGCCTCGAGCCCACCAACTGGTCCCGGGCTCCACCTCCCCATTAAGGAGCCTCAAACCTCTCCTGGAACCCCAAATCACTCGGAAAGGAGAAAAAAAACACCACCCTCGCACCCCAAACACTGCCTCCCCGACCCCAGCGTGCCCGCAGGCGTTCCGCCTTCCCGCCTCCCCTCCCCCGCCCTGCACGAAGCAGCCAGACTCCCGGCTCCGGCCTCACCCCCCCCCCGCCGAGCGCTCACTTCCTGCGTCGCCCCCCCAGCCCAGGGCTGCCAGCACCTCCCCTCCCGCGCCCCCCTCCCCGGCAGGCCTTTTCCGGGACCCGTCTTCCCCCGCAGAGCCCCAACTCGGCGCGCCTATCCCGCGCCAACCTTGCCCCTAGCAGAGTTCTGGTTGCAAACAACACGAGTGCTCCCGGCTCAGCCCAGCCCGCCCCACCTCCCCCCAGCCCGGCTCCCGGCCGCACACCCCCGCCCCCGCCGCTACCTGGTCGGGGCTGCAGGTGCAGCCGAGCTCCGCAGCCTTCCATTGAGATTCTTTGCTTCCGGCGGCGACGACTCGACTGCCTGTGGCCCGGGCTCAGGCCCAGCCTCGCTCCGGGCCGCATCCCCGCTGAGGGGAGGGGAGGCCCCAGCGGCGGCGGCGGCGCGGCGACCTTCCCTAGAGGCCCCGGCCTTCTTGGCATTATTCAGCGCCGGAGACTTGGGGAAGAAGCTATACAGGGTGCTCTGTCGCGACATTGCGACGGTCCGCAAGCCAACCGTCCGCTCAGGCCGGGCACCCAAAGGGACCGTCCCCACCGCGCGGCTCCAGCTGGCGGGAAACCTGGGGGGGGAGGTGCGACTCGCCGGAGGTACGCGGGCCGCGGCAGCCAATCAGCAGGCGCCTCGGCCTGCGCGGGCGGCCTGCGCGCTAGGCCCCGCCCCCGGCGCGCGGCGACGTGAAGAAGGGAGGGGTCTGCCCGACGAGCCGCAGATCCGTAGCTAGCGCTTGGGGGAGGCTGCGGCCCCGCCCTCCGGCCCAGTCCGCTAGCCACGCCCTCCAGTCACGCCCTCCAGCCACGCCCTCTGCTGGAGGATGCTCGGAGATTATAGCTGCTATAGAAGCTCTCGGTGACGGCAGCGGGGGAAGCCCGGAAACTGGTGGCTGCGGGAGCGCGCCACCCTTGCCCCGAGCGCGGCGGCGGTGGCGGACTGGGCGCAGGCGCCTGCGGGA
This sequence comes from Dipodomys spectabilis, assembly GCF_019054845.1. Classification (NCBI taxonomy): domain Eukaryota; kingdom Metazoa; phylum Chordata; class Mammalia; order Rodentia; family Heteromyidae; genus Dipodomys; species Dipodomys spectabilis. The sequence continues at coordinate 4,627,292 of NW_024870703.1, forward strand.
AAGCCTGCGGTTGGAGCACTTTTCCCAAGTTGTGGAGCCCGGGTCGCCGGTGCACAGGGTGGTCGCGGAGCGCTGCAAGTCGTGAACGCTGAGTGAAAGCTAAGCAACGTTCCCAGGTCACGTTAAAAACCTTTCCTCGGCCAGACGCGGACTCGAGCATTTTACTTTTAGTGTAGCCCTCCTCCCAGTACCTTTTGCCGGTACTGGGACTTACACTCACAGCCTGGGCTCCATCCCTCAGTGTTTTTGCTCCTCAAGGCTGGTGCTCAACTACTTGAGCCACAGCTCCACTTTGAGCTTTTTGGTGATTAAGTGGAGATCAGAGTCTCACAGACTTTCCTCCTTGTGCTGGCTTTGAGCTTTAATCCTCTGATCTCAGCTTCAGGAGTGGCCAGGATTTCAGGCGTGAGCCGCCCCAGCCACAGGCCAGGAGGTACAGTCTTAAAGGCCCATAGTGCCCTTTAGCCCAGGTGAGCCTTTAGAATGCAGGATTTTTCAGAGTTTAGAACCTGTGAGAGTAAAGCTATTCAAATTCAAGAAAGAAATTGGAAATCGCAGTTCTTTATCACAAACTATAGGGGCCGAGACTTCAGCCCCACCCACCAACCGTTGCACTTGGGCCTAAAGCTGCCTACTATATTAAGCTTTGCTCTCCAAGCCTCGTGGTTCTCCTTTGTTAAGCAAGTAATAAAACCAATTTTGTTTCAGGTATATCTCAGAGATGATGTCTTCCCTCCAACTGGATAAATCTATGACTAGAGCCTGTAGTAAACTTGTTCCACCAAATGGGGTAAGTACAAACTAAACACTTCAGATTAGCTCAAAATGGGCTACCAAGGTGAATTTGCTGCAGATTTGTTGGTTTTCAGAACTGCAGGTAGAAGAATCTCAACTGATGGATAAAGACTCAGGCACAGATGAAGGAAAAGACCCTACCTTCTGCCCTGTTCCAATGTAAAGGAAATGATAACTTGATGGCTTGACAGTGGAGGATTGAAAGAGGCCCCATCACAGACTCCATTTTGTTTCTGACTCCATCTTTTTCTGGGGCGGCTGCCATTCACTGACCCTAAAAGATGGAGGGTTGAATGATACCAAACAGCTGCCAATTTTACTTTTATTTGAGAGGACTTCTACTTTGGGCTGGCTTTGGTTGCTTCTTCCATCATTTGATGAAATGAGTCTCGGGGATTACAGGCTTTTAGATTATTGGAGAGGTAAAACTTTTCCAACAGTACACCAGGGACCTTTACTCTTTCCTCTTTTGTCATTTGAACTCCTGGGGCTATTCTGGGTTTAAGCCATTTCTTTCCCCAGGGGAATTTTATATTCTCATGAAACTATAGTTCCGCATAGGGAAAAGAGATTAGGCACTAGAGGAACCAAGGTATTAGAGAGATCTTGATTGTAATTTCTGTAACAATGGGAAATGCTGTCTGTGTTATAAGGAAGCCCCCTGGGGAAAATTCTAGATTATCTTACTTACAGCTAGGAACCTGTGTCTTAGGAATAGAAGGTTTAATTCTTGTGATACTAGTTGGCCTACATAACTGAATTGGCATTCTGAGTTGAGGCTACTGTTTTCTTAGAAGTAATTGGCTAGAATATCACTACTTTTTGCCTTTCTGGACTCATGGTTTTTCTGGTAAATTCACTTTCAAGTTCTGCACATTTAATATGCAGGATATTAATCTCCTGGTGCATATTTTAATTAACATGATACTAGCTTTGTTTTACTGCTAACCCAGTACTATCCTGCATCAACACTAGGATTGATCAAGGTTCTTAGCCAGCCTAGACAAAGCTTTTAGACGTTTGTGTGTGCGCTCTAAGTGTTGTGTATGTGTTGGTCCTGGGGCTTGAATTCAAGGTATGGGTGATGTTCCTGAACTTTTTTGCTCAAGGCTAACACTCTACCACTCAAGCCACAGATCCACTTCTGGCTTCTTTGGTGGTTCATTGGAGATAAGATCCTCATGGACATTTTTGCTTTAGCTGGCTTTGAACCGCTATCTTCAGATCCTAGCCTCTTGAGTAGCTAGAATTCCAGTTGTGAGCCAGCAGCTCACGACTGCTTTTAAACTCTTATCTCTAATTAACCAGCAAAAGGCTAGAACTAGAGATGTGGCTTGGTACTATCACTTCATCATGTGCCAGCCACTCAGCTAGGGTATTATATCCTGAGTTCAAACCTTAGTGCCAGTACCAAGAGAAAAATAATAAAATAATTAAATAACCTGACTATGAAGCAGGTACCCTTCTATACATCACCTTAATAATAACAATGCAAAATGTAAATAAATGATTAATTAAGGACTAGACAAGAAAAATAAGAGAATTTTGATGGAATGCCATCTCTGACCCAAATTCCATAGAAATGAGTCACAGTTCCACAGAAAGTATTGAAAGAGGGTCCAGTCACTGGCCTTGCTAACTACATTTTATTTTGTCTTTTGGTTGTTGTTGTTATTGTTTTTCCCTTCTGTATTCTCTTGAGACTTACCCCTGTAATTACTGTGAATCCCAGAAACAACATCCTTATGAGTGAACATCTTAAGACAAAGCAACAAAGACCTTTTTGTTACACTCAAAGCCCTACGAAACCATCCTGAGAGAATGGCCAGAGGTATTGATCAGTCAGACCAAGGTGCCCTGGACCACAGCCATGGAAATCTCCAATCCTTGCTCTCTCTTTCTCTTCCTGAGGCTACTGTAAGCACTTGATGACAGGCATTAGTTCATTAGATCTCTGTTCTTCTCAATATATTCACACTACTAATAAAGCTCTTTTTTTAATCTCTTCAGTTGGCCTTGTGCAGAGAGTACACAGAAATAAAAAAAAATGAATAAATAAAATCTCTGTTAGAGTTTTTTTGTCCTAACTCAAGTATCAATAAGTTAAGTGACTTTCCCAGACAAGAGATTTTTATTTTGCAGGCTAAAGTGTTGAACCCAGGACCTTGTGCATACCACCTCTATCCCCAAGTAGCAATTTAAATATAGAGAAGCTGATTCTAGCATCTTTCCTGAGTTCAAGCCCCCATACTAGCACTAAATCAATAAATAAAGATAAAGAAATCTCTTAGCATGCTCCAAAAAATTCAGTTCCCTGTGTTCTTCTCTGTGTTAAGAGAAACATTATACTGTCTCTCCTCAACACCATTTTGTCTCATTGAATTCTCACAACCTTGAATCAGATTGAACTTGACGTTAAGTTGACAATTTTTTATCTTTTTTCAAATACAAAATTTTAATTCCTTTTGATTCAACTTCCAGTGATATGTTCTTGGGTTATGAAGAGGACTGTGGACTCAGAAGGGATGTGGTTATGGAATAGAGATTGTGGGGCCTGTATTTGGGGTAGATGGGGAATGAACTCAGCCCAGCATGCCAACATCTGAAGTTCTTTTGATAACAATCTTGGGAGATAATACCTCTGGGTGAAATTTCGGAAGCTACAGCTTTATGCTTCTCACAAGCTTCACTAAGATTTAAAGCAGTAAGAAGTCACATCTGTTCCAAAGTTGATAGGAAGGTTATTTTAAACAGCGACATTTGAGCTTTACCAGATGTAGAACCGTGCAGCCTTTTCAAAGCTTCCCTTATCTGACTGAATCTTAGGCAGAAATTTCTGGGGGTTTGAGGGCACTATAAATCTCCCAGCTGGGGGAGTTCTACAGACCAAAAAGGAGACAAAGATCATCCTTACCTCCCCTTTACTTTCCAGGCAAGCCTTTTCTCTCCCTCCTTTTCTCCTATTAAGATGGCCTTAGAGGGCTGGGAAGTTGGCTCAGTGATAGAGAGCTTGCCTTGCATGCATGAAGCCCTAGGTTCGATTCCTCAGCACCACATAAGCAGAAAAAGCTGGAAGTGACTCAAGTGGTAGAGCACCAGCCTTGAGCTGAAGAGTGTCAGGCCCAGAGTTCAGGCCCCACAACCAACAACAAAAAAAGAAGAAGAAGATGGCCTGGGAGCCGGACTGGTGCCTCACACCTGTAATCCTAGCTACTCAGGAGGCTGAGATCTGAGGATCTCAGTTCCAAGTCAGCCTGGGCAGAAAAGTTTGTGAGACTGGTCTCTCTAATTAACCACAGAAAGCCAGAAGTGGAGCTTTGGCTCAAGAGTGCCAGCCTTGAGCACAAAAGTTCAGTGATAGCATCTAGGCTCTGAGTTTGAGCCCCAGTACCAGAAAACAAAAACAAAGAAGATGGCATTGGAATCCCTGCCTCAGTGAACTCACATTTTTCTCTGTGAACTTTTGTGTACAGACGTGAATAAAACGCTACCTTTTCTTTCTTTCTTTTTTTTTTTTTTTTCTTTTGGCCAGTTGTGGGGCTTGAACTCTGGGCTTGGGCGCTGTCCCTGCACTCTTCAGCTCAAGGCAAACGCTCTACTGCTTGAGCCATAGTGCCACTTCTGGTTTTCTAGTGGTTTATTGGAGATAAGAGTCTCACAGACTTTCCTGCCCAGGCTGGCTTTGAACCATGATCCTCAGATCTCAGCCTCCTGAGTAGCTAGGATTATAGGTGTGAGCCACCAACGCCCAGCTAAAGCTGCCTTTTCTCTTGCTGATTTGTCTTCAGTTTGTAGTGACCAACCAACATATACATTCCATTGCTATATATGAATTGTTCAAGAATGCAGTTTTGGAGCTGGGCACAGAATCTCAAGACTGTAATCTAGCTACTCAAGAGACTGAGATCTGAAGATTGTGGTTTGAAGCAGCCTGGGTAAGAAAGTTCATTAGACTTGTGTGCATGTGTGTGCAGGTCCTTGGGCTTAAACCTGGAGCTGTCCTGAGCTTTTGTGCTCAAGGCTAGCACTCTACCACTTGAGAGACAGCTCCACTTTGGGCTTTTTGGTGGTTAATTAGAATTAAGACTCCCATGGACTCTCCTGCCCAGCCTACTTTGAGCCAATATCCTCAGATCTCAGCCTCTTGAGGAACTAGGATTGCAGGCATGAGCCACTAGTGCCTGGCACTGTGAGACTTGTCTCCAGTTAATCACCAAAAAGCCTGAAGTGGAACTGTAGCTCAAGTGGTAGAGCCATTAACTAAGGGACAGCACCCAAGCCCTGAGTTCAAGTCCCCAAACCAGCACCAAATAAATAAAGATAAGAAAGCTGTAAGCATGCTCCAGAAAAATTCAGTTCCCTGTGTTCTTCTCTGAGCCCATCTAAGAAATAGGCTGATCCAACAAATTTCTTTGTCCTGGGTCTTGAGAGATAGAAGTCAAGGCTGGAGAGAGGCAGGGAGAGTTTGCAAAGGTCCTCTCCCTGCCCAGATAGCCTAGAATCACCAAGAAGGGCCTAGAATCTGACCTGGTCAGGGTTGGGGCTAGTTTCCTCCCTGATAGAGGAGACAGGCAACATCTAGCTAAAGGAAAATACCAAGTGGTTACATGCTTTGGAGGAGGGTGAAGTTTGGGAGGAATTTACCAAATGTTTTGCAAGTTCAAAGCTACAATACAAAGTAAATTCAAGGTCCTTTTTCTTAGAAACTGCAAAGTCTAGAAAGATGTCCAAAAATCACTTACCCATAGCTATATACCAGGTTGTAAACCAATCTCAATCTCTCTCCTCCCTCCTTCCTTCCCTCTTCTCCTTTTCCTGCTCCTCTCCTTTCTTCTCTTTCTACTTCTCCCTTCCTCCCTCCTTCTCCATCTCCATTCTTTCCTCCTTCCCTCTCCTCCCACTCCTCCTTTTCCTCCTTCCCTTCTTTCCTTCCTTCCCTCCTTCCTCCCCATTCCTCCCTCTTCCTGTTTGTCTCTGACAAGAGTCTTGTTCTGTAGCTCAACCTGACTTTCAGATTCTCCTACCTCAGCCTCCTGAATGCTGGGATTACAGGTGTGTACAACCATGCTGGGTGCAGTAACATTTCTGTAAAGTCTGAGTTTAGAGAACAAGATATTTGAAATGACTGACAGGGATCCCGAAACAGAATTCCTCACGCCTCTTCCCAGCTGCAGTTTGTCCTTCAAGAGAAAGTTCCTGTTTTAACCTTTATCTTTGCTGTCCCAGCTGGATGAATGCAGAGCATATTTCAAATTTCTCACTCCTTGCTAATTTTTATTTCCCAGTCCTCAGGAAACAAAAAGACTGTGTGGCAGCCAGGTGATCAACACCTGCAGCTTGCCTTTGGGGCAACAGAGGGACAGGAACCAAAGTTGGCCTGTGTATATCCCAAAGTAGCCAAGGTAGGGTGTAGGTCACTGGTGACTAGCTAAGGAAGCAGAGGCCACTGTCAAGCAGAGAGGGCAGAGCCCTGGATGTCCTCCCTCCAGCCTTCCCCAACCTGCGTTAGTGTTCTTGGGGACTTGCATTATGACCTGTGATCACACATGGCGTTCTGGTAGGCAGAGAGAAGAGGATAGTACAGGCATTTCTGACTCTCTAGAGCTATCCCTGATGGAATTACTGGGCACTTTTCTCATTCGTGTGCCCCCCTTCACTTTGGACATCCGCTCAGTCTGTGCTGTCCAGAGTGTAGACTCAATCTTGCTTCCCAACTGTCTCAGCCAATCCTGTCCTTGGACACCACCACCACTGCTCTGGGTGCAGGCCCACCCCGAGGCCATCCAGACCTGGTTTCAACCCTAATGCAGGTCAGGGATTCCTAAATTATTGAACTTCATTCTTGATCTGACCTCATAAAGGGAGGCTGAGTAATAACTGCTTCCCTGGATGTAAAATGTATCCTGTAAAGAAACCCTTTCCCTCTTAATGCTCTCCTTAACCCCAGTGCAATATTTGGTCAAGAAGCTTAGCTTCCATCCTCAGCACTGGGAAGGAAGGAAGGAAAGAAAGACAGACAGACAGAAAGGCAGGAAAAGAAAGAAAAGACAGCACTGAGGAGCCTAGGGGAGAATCCTGAGTTCAAGGTCAGTTTGAGCCACATTATAATACTCTATCTCAAAAAAGAGAGGGGAAAAAAGCAACTCAAAACCTTGGTCAGCACAGCTGACGTCCCCTGGCCTGCCCACCCTTTATCCTCTCAGAACATCGTGTGCTGATCAGTGCATATCATCAGGTGGCACTCTGAGCTGTGGTTTGAGAGTTTTCACCCCAATGGCTAGAACAAGCATTCATTCCCATGCCTATCTCAAGTTGTCCTTTGCCAGTTCACAGTGAGCCAGAGGACAACCTTCAGAGAAAGATTATTTTAAGCTGAAGACATTTGAAATACAACAGATGCAGAAAAAGGTCTCTGCAGAGCCTCGCATTTATCTGATTAAAAGCAGAAACTTCTGAGAAATGAAGACTGCTATAAATTCCCTTTTTAGGAAGCTTCTACTCCTAGGAGAGGAACCAAGAGTAACCCTACCATAAATCCTGCATGGGGCTGGGGTTTCATATCTATAAAGGAGATTAAAAAGACCACTTACACCTGCATAAACAAGCATCATTACAAAGTTTCTTGTCTCCAGTTTGTCCTATAAACTTCATCGTATTTTCTAAGAATATCTATGATTATTCTTTTCCCTGACCCTCCATTTTTCCTACTAAGTTATAGGAGAGCCCCAACTTTTAACTACTTTTTTGTTACCAGAGGAGAACCTAAACAAATCTTCTGGTTTGCTAGCTCGTAGGTCACTTAAAAATCACTAGTTTTGGAGGTCACATGGCTAGATAATACCTCACTTGTTTCCCACTAGCCTTGCCATAGATTACGCCTCTGCATTGTGGGTCAGGGTAACAGCTTAGGATGTTTTCAGGGACTTAAGGTCACACCTGAAAACAGTTGACTCCTCACTTGGAACTTCAGAGGGATGAAAACACTCCTGTGTCTATTCATGTTATGTCTGACTCCTTTGATGCCTTAGCCTTTGAGTCCAATCCCACCCAGCTCCTTGTGTAGACACATGGGGCATTGGAGAAATGTTTTGCTCTGAACTATAATACGAGGTTAACTTGCCCTAAACTTTCCTGTCTTTCTCTTCCCCTCTGAAGACTAAAGAAATCTACCATCTGGAAACACCAGCCCATGACAGGAGTGTAAGGGACAGCACATGAGTTCCTGAAAGATCTCCACCTATTCTCAGAAAAGAAAAGAGACACTGTCCCTCAGTATTTCATCTCACATCTGTAAGCCTTCAATTCCTCTGGAGTTGAGACACTAATGTGTGAGCAAAGCTCCCTTTTCTCCATTCTTTGGCCAATGAATGAAGCCTTTATTCCCAGCACTTATCTCCCAAACGCTGACTTTTCTGGGGGATGAGCTTTCAGACCTGAGACAGTAACATTTTGAGTTCACTCACAAGACATCAGATAGCACTTCAGACATGTGCCTTTGGTTAAATAGGGAGAATTGGAGGTGAGGGTGAGAAGCCATGCTTAGCTAAAGTCTCCCAATTGTCAGTGTGGCCTGCCTGCCTGGTACCATTATGTCAGTCTGGAGGGGTTCCAGAGAGGTTATCTTTTCTAGCCCCTGGTCTGTCCTGAGTAGGGAAATGGAAGAGAAAGGAAGGAAACAGGCTGGACTAGATCTTCAACAGGCTAGGACTGTTTATTGAGGAACGATAAAGGGTACAGCTTTCCTGTGGGCTTGGAGACTGTGCAAGGAAGAGGTCTAGGAGTTGGATTCTTATGGGGTCTAAGCAAGGAGGCAGCTGGGCGCTGGTGGCCCACACCTGTAATCCTAGCTCTAGCTACTCAGGAGGCTGAGATCTGAGGATCGCAGTTCAAAGCCAGCCCAGGCAGGAAAGTCCATGAGACTCTTCTCCAATAAACCACCAGAAAACCAGAAGTGGCACTGTGGCTCAAGTAGTAGAGCCCTCTCCACTTGAGCTGAAGAGCTGAGGGACAGCACCCAGGCCCAGAGTTCAAGCCCCATGACAAAAAAAAAAAAGTAAATAAATAAACAAGGAGGCAGAGGTTAATGAAAAGCCATTAGGTCAAGGGAGGCGAGGGCTTCTCAGTTGGGCCCACAATGGGATGTTTACAGCTAGGCTGAAGTCCATTGCTCTGCCTGCATCAGGCAGTCTGTGCAAATCTTTGGTGGCTTGCCTGACATCCATATGCACCTTGGCAAATAGGGTGGGAATCAAACCTTCATATTCCATCTTTGGATTTGTAGAAAGATTGGGGCAAGAGGAGAGAGGCAAGTCCTTCACTGAGCTTTGGGCATTCTCTTCCTTTGGAGTATAAACAAGATAAGAAGGCATTCCTGCCCGGTGGGTGGTTTGCCTTGGATCACAATATGTTTAGTGATAAGTCCTGTCCTTTCTGGAGCCCCAGGTGATCGTATTGTACAGCCAGAAACAGAAGCCACTTTGAGAGGTCAAATTGGGAGTCTTTATGGGAGAGTGGGCAGCTGCAGGTGAACTGTCTCAAAGACCTACAGCCCAGAATTGAGCTTGAACCAAGCAAGCTTTGAAAGACTAAAACCACATACGTGGGGTGGAGACCAAGTTTTAGTAAAAGTATTATACATAAAACAAAGCATGCTAGATGAAGCTGCTTATTACTAGTAAAAGTGTCAAACTAGGGGATAGCAAACTATCCAGGGAAACAGTAGGGAGCCATCAGGACCCCAATTATCTAGAGGAATCATGAACTTCCTGGAGCCCTAGACTCAAGACACATCTGCAGTCCAAAGAATATGTGTCCTTTAGAATTCTCAGAAAGCCCCTGTCTTCTATTAACTTCTATCCAGATGCCAAGATGGCATTACTTAGATCCAGTATCCTTATTTCAATCACAAGTGACTGCTGCAAAGATTGGCCTAGAGAAAAGACACAAACTTTTCTCCTGTTTTTATTTATTATTACTTTTTTTTTTTTGTCGGTTGTGGGGCCTGAACTCTGGGCCTGGGCACTGCCCCTTAGCTCTTCAGCTCAAGGCAAGTGCTCTACCACTTGAGCCACAGCGCCACTTCTGGCTTTTTTCCTTTTTGCTTATGTGGTGCTCAGGAATCAAACCCAGGGCCTCATGCATGCAAGGCAAGCGCTCTACCACTGGGCCACCTTCTCAGCCCCTCTCCTATTTTTAGTTAATTCATAGGCCCCAAGTAAGTGGAACTGGAATTTTTTCCAGGTTCAAACTCCCAGAATCTTACATTTCCTCTTCAGCCCTCTTCAGGGGTACAGATAGTTGCCTTAGGTTTAACAGGTAGAATTTAGAGCAGGGAGTGAGAAAGGTAAGCAGAGTGAAGACAAGTTGCTGGTCTGTTCAGGGGTGGCCTCTGGTGGTCTGCCAGTCCATTGTGTCAGAATTGCTGAGGTGGGGGCTCTATAGAATAAGAGTCACTGATGTAGAATAAGAGTCACTGATGTCTGGCAGGTGGTCAGATCTCTGGCACACCACTTCATGGATTCTGAGATAGCTCTGTACTGAGTGGAGAAAGAACAGTACAAAACGGGATTCCCAGCCTTTGTTTCTCCTGCTCCGGGTTAATTCATAAGCCCAAGTAAGGAATCCAAGTGGTTTAGAAAGAAAAATAAATCAGTTTTTAAGCATAGGTGCTTTTGCTGACCTTTAAGGTCACCTTTCAAAGCCACAGTAATGATAACTAAGATAACTGAGAACAGCGCACTGGCAGTGGCTCACACCTGTAATCCTAGCTACTCTGGAAGCTGAGATCTAAGGATATGAGGATCCAGTTTTGAAGCCAGCCTGGGCAGAAAAGTCCAAGAGACTCGAGTCTCCAATTAACCAGAAGCTAAAACTGGCTCTGTGGCTCAAGTTGTAGAGTGCTAGCTTTGAGTCAAAGAGCTCAGGGACATAAGGGTTGATAAAAGGAAAACATTAGGAGGTTCAGATAGACTTTGTTTGGAGAACCAACTGCCCTGGGCTATAGTCTAGGGCAGGGTGTAGCAGTCAGACTTAGTTACCCAGTGCAATTATCTTGAGTATGGCTAGAGGAAGTGTAGTGCATTAGATTAGGGATTTGCCCTCCAGTGTGGAGTCTTTTCACTGACTCACAGCCAGTTGCTTGGTGATCAAGGGCCTGCAAAAAGAATTGGGGGAAGCTGGGCGCTGGTGGCTCACACCTGTAATCCTAGCTACTCAGGAGGCTGAGATCTGAGAATCTCGGTTCAAAGCCAGCCCGGGCAGGAGACCGTGAGACTCCTATCTCCAATAAACCACCAGAAAACCGGAAGTGGCGCTGTAGCTCCAGTGGTAGAGTGCTTGCCTTGAGCTGAAGAGCTGAGGACAGCGCCCAGGCCCAGAGTTCAAGCCCCACGACTGACAAAAAAAAAAAAAAAAGAATTGGGGGGCAAAATGAATTGAGCAAGATGCTCTAACCAGTTTTTCAAGTGGAGGAGGTCGGCACTTCTCCTAAATTCCTGTAGATCATACATCTCCCCCCCCCCCCCCCCCCCCATGAAGGTACAGAAAGAAAGGCTTAAAGAGTGAATGTTTGTGGGATGAGATAGGGCTGTTAGGGAAGAGATAAAAGGGAAGGATTCCTCCAGAGGGCCTTTCACAGCCTCCTAGAGGAGTTTTGCCTTAAGGGAGGAATTAAGAATCCAAATTCTGAAGTGAGTAAAAGAGAAGGAACAGATTTATTGTCTGAGTGAGGGCAGGGCCGACCTTGGGAGTACAAAGAGTGGAGAAAGCCTGAACAGATGACCATTTGCCATTGCTTTGACAGAAATTCTGAGAGTATTGTAATCAAAGGTCCCATATCCTGTAGCCTTATTTGATTGCAGTAAAAAATGAGTCATTTTGACTTTACTAGATCCTTTACTAGAAGGGCATTTAGAAAACGTAGAAACGGGCTGGGAAGGTGACTCAGTGGTAGAGTGCTTGCTTTTCATGAATGAGGCCCTGGGTTCGATTCCTCAGCACCACATAAGCAGAAAAAGCTGGAAGTGGTGCTGTGGCTCAAGTGGTAGAGCACTAGCCTTGAGCTGAAGAGCTGAGGGACAGTGCCCAGGCCCAGAGTTCAGGCCCCACAACCGGACCCCCCCCCAAAAAAAAAAGAAAACATAGAAACACTTCTTGCCCACTGACCTGACTATGAGTGATTCCACACAAACCATGAATGAAATCACAAATAATCACTGAATAATCAAATGAACCACAAAATATGAAAAAAGAAATCTTAAAGACTATTGAAGGCTCAAAATGTTACATATTCAAAGGAAGCAGCATATGGAAGTCTATTTGTAAAGACAATGTACAAAAATGGTAAAGAATAAGTATCTCTGGGTGGTGAAATTATTATTGTTAGGTTTTTAAAAAGAGGTAGCCGAGTAAGAACAGCACCACGCACGTGGTATTCAAGTAAGGGGTAGGGTTATTCAGTAGACCTGCTGGGACCAGGCAAGGTTGGCACTCCATGCAGCTGGCAAAAGAGAGAGCGTCTGGCCCTGGGTTAGGCCTTATATAGGGGAGGGGGGAGGGGAGCGAGGGGGGAAGGTGTGTCCAGGTAAAGGGAAGTGGGATCAGATAAGAGGTGGGACCAGGTGGGAGAAAGGTGTGGCCACATCCCATTCAGATGTGACCTCTTCCAGGTGTCCCAGTTGCCTAGGTAATGCAGGTACTGGGCAAGGTCTGTTCACCGTCCAGGAATGGACCTTACAATTATCATTTATATTTTCTCCTTACTATTTATTTTCTAAAATTTCTATAAAAGTATAATACCCTTTACTCTCAAGAAAATAAAAGTTATATGTACCAGGTATCAGTGCCTCATGCCTGCAATCCTACCTACTCAGGAGGCTGAAATCTGAGGATCAGAGCTCAAAGCCAGCTCATACAGGAAACTCATGAGACTCTCATCTCCAACAAGCAAAAAGCAAGAAGAAGAGGAGTTATGGTTCAAGTGCTAGAGTGCCAGCCTTGAATGAGAAAGTTAAAGGAGAGTGCAAATCCCTGAATTCAAGCCCCAGTACTGGCACACACCAAAAAATTATACGTGATTATCATTGTTTAATTAATTTATTGTCATGATAGAGGTGATGAACAGAGGGATTATTAGACATGTAATGAGCACATTTCCTTTCATACAGTGTCTTCTGCTCCCTCATTCTCTCCCAGGCCCTCCCTCCCATCTCTACTCACGTGTAGTTCACTTTCTCCAATGTCCAGTGAGCTCCACTGTAGCACATTTTCACCCTTTCCCCCTCGTGTTCTGAGCCCTCCTGAAGATACACACTTGCATACACCATACTTAAAGAAAAGAAGACAGAATCATCGAAGAAAAAATTTTTTGAAAGAAGAGAGGTCTCGTTTCAATATCTTGGAGTTAGTTTCAATATATAGATCTATCTTTCTGTCTAATGCTATGTAAATATGAAGGTAATATAGGCATTACCCCCTTTTTTTCTCTCTTAAGAATATCCTCTTGCTGGGCACTGGAGCTTTTTTTTTTTTTTTGATTGGTCGTGGAGCTGAACTCTGGGCCTGGGCATTGCCCTCAGCTCTTTAGCTCAAGGCTAGTGCTCTACCACTTGAGCCACTTTCCCAGCCCCCCAACATTTATCTTTAGATGTTAAGTAACAAAAATTAGCATCCTTTGTGATCCTTTCAGAGGCATCCTTTGAGATGCAAGAAGTGGCAAACTCTTTAAATGAGAGAGAAAATTGGAGGGCGTGTCCAGCAAATGGAAGTCCTGAAACTCACCTATCATTATCTTTGTGTTTTAGGTAAGGTTAGATACTTTTCCAAGTCTTTTATTATGATCAACGTCCATCTTGGCCATGTTTTAGGTAAGAGGCCTACCCATGTTGGCTGTTGCTAGTAGTTGAGGCTGGCTAGACCACAAGATCGTGTGTTATTTCCCCCCACAGCTCAGGAACTCAAAGACCCCAAGTAAGGACCATTTTGAGTCTATGTGGGAAGCAGGAAATGCTCCTCTTCCCACCGCCTCCCCCAACTTATCCTGGTTTGCTAAAATGATTCCTTGCTAAAACTTCCACCTTCTTCCGGTGAGATCCCCTTGAAACACTTCCTTGTGGATCTGAGATTTGCATGGAAATGGAAGCTGAGGAAGCCCTCTCCCATTCCTTCTTCTCATCCAGTAACTGTGTAAGGTGAGGAAGCAGAAAAGCCACACTTTAAGAGGTTGAATCTTGGAGTTTTTATTAAACAGCCGGTGACTTCATGGTTGGGCTCCTGTCTCAAAGACCAGCAACCAGCAAATAAATACACATAACACAGTTAGGAAACCGGCCAGAGAGGAAAGAAAAAACAAAAACAATCCCAACAAACCATTCCAGCCCCAATGGAGAGCTGAATTGGGATGCCATGGTGACCAGAGAACAGCCAGGGCACAGGACAGGAACAGGGAGACACAGGGCATGGCATACTGGCATACTGGTCCAAGCCTAAATAGGGTGAGATCAAGGGGAAGGGTCACAGGAAACTCCCAGTCCCAGGCACCGGACTGACAGATTTAGTAACCTATCAGCCAGGTGCCCGTCCCTGTCTCCAGGGATTCAACTATGCCCATCACTTGATGGGGAGGAGGATTTCACCTTTCCCCACCAGTGAGACAAGATGCCAGACCTTAAATGGACATACTCAGGTAAAGCAGAACTGTTCCATCTAGAGAAGATAGGCCTCAACCTTCCATATAAGGTGTTCTTAGAGGGTACTCAGAAGCTGGTGATTCAAGCCTTTTAGGGAGTTAAGGCAGAATCAGAGCATTTCTCTACATAAATCTTTCCTAAAGCTATGACATCTGCATTTCTCTGAAACAGATCCCTCCTAGCTTACCTTGAGATAGACACCTGCATTCGATGAATGACCTCTCTCACCTCTAAGCTTTTCAGCACTGGGTGGAATTCCCTCCACCCAGCAAGAACCAAGAAGGCTGTAAGAAATTACTTAGAAAGCAGGGTGCTAGTGGCTCATCCTATAATCCTAGCTATTCAGGAGACTGAGATCTGAGAATCACGGTTCAAAGCCAGCCAAGCAGGAAAGTCCATGAGACTCGTATCTCCAAAAAACCACCAGAAAACCAGAAGTGGCGCTGTGGCTCAAGTGGTAGAGGGCTAGCCTTGAGCTGAAGAAATGAGGGACAGTGCCCAGGCCCAGAGTTCAAGCCCCATGACCAAAAAAAAAAAAAAAAAAAAGCTAGTACTTAGACTCAGCCTCCTTACTTTATAACAAGGCAAGAAAAACTGAAGCCACTTACAGGGTCAGAAACAACAATAAATAAATATTATTTTAGGTGAGTGTAGTCAATAGAAAAGCAGGTAGTGAGGGAATTGTAGAAATTACAGATGGAAAGAAATAAGCTGATCTAGCAAAACCAGCTGATAAAGAGATGGGGGCAAAGAACTACAAAACAGTGAGGAAGAAGGACACAAGAATGAGGGAATAGGGTGAGGAGCTAAGGCTCTGTTACCACAACCTGACAGGAAACAGAGTGGAGACCCACCAATCAAAAGGCTATCTGCAAGGACTCCAAGTCTCCCTATTTGACCCAAGGCCAATAACGAGGAAGACCGGTGGTTGAACTGGGTTGAAGTACTATCTTCCTGTGGTATGTCTATGTCATGGATTCTTTTTCTCCACCATATTTCTTTTTTGAATAAATTTTCCTATTACCTTTATCTGCATCTTGCTCACATTCTTCTCTTGTTAGACACAATTTAGCTGCCTGGTAATTATGTAACATATTTTGTGCATTGGCCAGAAATGTTCGGGAGTGAGCATGTCTTTTTCTGATTCATTGAAAGGTAACGATTGTGTGTCTTTTTCTTTGCTGTTATAATAGATTACCTAAGACTGGGTAAATTATCAAAAGCAGTTATTTCTCACAGCTCTGGAGGCTGGGAAGGTTTATTGTCTGACAAAGATCTGATCTCTGTTTCTGAGGTAGCGCCTTGAACACTGCCTCCTTGGGAAGAGAGAGATTTTGTGTCTTTATGTAGCAGCAAACAGAGGGGCATAAAGAGACGGGTCCTCTGTCAATCCCTCACTCCTTGTTGTCATGGGGCTTGCTGTTTTGTTCAGGCTGGTCTTGAATTTGTGACTCCTGTGAGTGCTGTCTCTAGCCTCTTGAGTGCTGGGATTACAGGTGCACACTCTCATACCTTGCATGTCAAGTCCTTTTATAATTTCACTCCATTGTGTTTGTGGAGGGTGGGGTGGTTGGTGTTTGTGTCCTCATAGGACAGGGAAAGAATGCCCTAGAGAGATACAAAGAAGAATCTGAACAAACAGGCCATGCTGACTTACCTTAGTTTGTCATCATCAGATCACACCCTGCTTTCCCCTCATTCTTCTACAGGATGGTCTGCTCATGTGAGGTCTACACATAAAATACATACCATCTTCCCAAGGGCTGTGGGTCAAATGGAGTTGTAATGCTTTTCTCTTGTTCACCCTCTTAAAGGGTGTCAACCATGGTTGAGGAAAAGACAGCTCCCCTCACCCCTACCACCCACCTTCAGCACTTGCAACATCTCAGCACAGAGGAAGGGTGCATATGAGCCCTGTAGTCAACGCCTGGATCTTTGTTTTTTTCAGGAGATCAACACAGAGGCTAGCCCTGTGCCTGGAAAGGGACTCACCTCCGCTACTTTTAATAAGTGACTATCTTTACTTTTGATTGGACTCCTTTACCCCATAACTCTGGAATTGGGCACAAGAGCCAGGAGGCTAAGAGCAGAGGGTAAGCTAATGAAGGGCCTATATTAGTTCCTTCTGTGGTCCTTGAAGATTTAGGCTGCTCTTTTGCGGAGGAGCCGCCTGGGGGCGACAGAGTGGCAGGCCCGAGAGAGAAGGGGGACGAGAAAGAGCCTCCAGTTTTGCCCAATGGTTAGAAAACTCTCCCGTCATGACCGGCTCTGACCCTGGCCTCTCTCTCCTGGCTTTCTCTTTCACAGCCTGAGTGCCAATCCCATTGCTGTCAGTAGAGAGCATCAGCACTCAGATCAGATATCCACTGCGGGAGCCTTAAGCCCATCTGGCTGCAGCTGCAACGCGCCGCGCGGCCACCAGGGGTCACCCCTCGCTAGGCTCGCAAACCTGGGTTTATAGTCTCTCCTCCCCCATCTTTCTCCCCCACCCTTCCTGGGACATGTTGTTGTTGTTGTTGTTGTTTATGTGCAGGCCTCATTGCATCCTAATGGCCTCATTGCACTAATGGCCAGCGTCCTCTCACTCCTCCTCCTAATCCCAAAGACAAGCGTCAAACATTAGGGGTATCAAGATGGGGTTGTCAGATGGACTATGGGGAGCAGTTAACTCTGGATGTCTGCTGAGTGAGTGAATACCTACTTAAGTCTGGCAACCCTATTTTGGAGTAGACCCTTACATTCAGTTTCCAACCTTACCTTTGACAGACTCCTCTTTGACTGAACTTTGATGCTACTCAAGTCACCTGAATTCTTCAACCAAACCCCACATTGAGCTTCTGTGGGACATGGGCCAGATGAACAGGAATGCTGCTAAGTCAGTTTGGCAAGGAACCAGGTATCTTCCTTCCATATCCTGCCATCTTCAGTATCTACTTGGGGGCCCCCCTCCCCTTCCCACATCATCTCCTGGATGGTATTGGAGCCCAATGGCCGGGCTTCAGCAAGAGGCTTGCTACATCACTCTAGCTACCATGTCTCACTGTTACTTATTTTACTACTATCTATTTATTATTTATTTAGTGCCAAGATCTTACTATGTTGCTTCAGCTGGTTCTTGAACTCCTGATCCTCCTGTCTCAGCTTCCTGAGTGGTGGAATTACAGGCTAACGCCACCGCAACATGCTGATGTTTCTTCTTGGTAATTTTCTACCCACCGACTCCTCACCCTTCCCCTTGGGATATGTTCTCATTTACCCCTGACTATATTTGGAGTTAAGCTAAAACCACAGAGCTAAAACCACCTGTCTCCATAATCCTGTTTTGAATAAAGTCTGGTCATGAGAAGGGTCACGAGAAAATGTTTTACCCTCATTTCCTGAGTGGCAGGAGTGACTAAAATCATTACCAGGCAGATTTGTTTTTTCATTTTAGTGTGTGTTACAGCTGTGAGATCTGCACAGGGACACCTCCCTCCCTTCCTCTTGGCTAAGTCTCCACCCAGTATCTGTTACCTAGGTAACTGACAGACCTGGAAGCAGTTACCTTCCCCTCCTGCTAGGTCACATCCTGGGCCATCTCTGATCACATGCCTCCCATCTGACCTTAGGAGGGTCCTAGACCCTGAGGTCACATCCAGATCCTTTCCCCCACCTGGCCACACCTCTTCCTGTCTCTGGCCCAAATAAGTCCTGGCCCAGAGGTGCACCCCCCCCCCCCCCTTTCCTTTTCAGCCATGCTTCTCCACCATGCATGGCGGGGGCAGCAGTTCAGTAAATAAACTTCTTCTCCTGCCTGAATAGCACGTGGTCTTCTCCTCATCTGCTACCTAATGAAACCTACCTATTTAATATACCTTACAATAGCATTGAGGCTTGAACTCACAGCCTGGGTATTGTCCCTCAGCTTTTGTTTAAGACTGGCCTTCTATTTCTTAAGGCACAGCTCCACTGTCAGCTTTATGGTAGCTAATTGGAGATAAGAATCTCATGAACTTTTCTGCCCACTGGCTTAGAACCTCCATCCTCAGATCTCAGCCTCCTGTGTAGCTAGGATTACAGGCGTGAGCCACTGGTACCTGCCTTCTCCTTTTCTTCTGAGGGCAGCTCAGAAGGATTTGAGAGACTATTTGCATAACAGACCATCTGGCAAGGCCCTGGGTTCAGATATATAGTGCCCCAAACAAACATAACCAATGACTAAAAGATGGAGTTGAAGCTCTCCTGAAACTTTCCACTCCCTTAGTCCCTGCACGACCTCTGCCCCCTTTGGCTGTGAGAAGACCATAATATGCTGGCCCCAACCATTCCCCATTCACATGGGGAATGCCAAACTGAAAGCAAGTACACAGACAGACCTCTCTGCTTGCTCTTTCTTTGCATAAAAGCAGGAAGTGATTTACAAAGGCAAAAGACTTCTTGCAGCCTCTTTCTAACCAAGAGGAAGAGTCAACCTCTGAGGACATTTTAGGCTCTTCCGGGCCTGCATGTGCCACCAGAGGAGCCTTACAGAAACAAGCTGACTAACTGGCCTTTGTCACTGATTTACTGTCTCGCAAGCTGCAAGCCCTGGAGACTCAATGTCCTTCTTGGTCTTTACAGCTTCTCCAAAAATTTACTTATTTGTTCTATCTTTCACCTTTGAAATCTCCTGAGTATCTCACTTACATGTTTGAAATATATATGTGTGTGTGTGTATATATATATATATATATATATATATATATATATATATATATATATATATATCAAACTGCATGTTAATTGGTCTTCCATTATAGGCTTCTGTCCTAGCTAAGAACTTACAAAAGATGAAGAATTTATTTTCCTCCCGTACAACTGCCACAAGGCTATTGAATCCCATTTCTGCGAGACTGGCTTGACTACCTCACCTTCAGAGATTGTTTTAGACTTGTTTAGAAAGTACTGGGCCAAATCACCAGTGCTTAGTTCTGGCTGAACGCTGGACACTAAATGAAAGTGTTATATGAAAACTCAATCAGCAAGATACAGATGCCACTTTTTTTTTTTGGTCAGTTGTGGGGTTTGAACTTGGCCTGGGCACTTTTGCTCAAGTCTAACACTCTACCACTTTGAGCCCCAGTGCCACTTACAGGTTTTAAGTGGTTACTTGGAGATACGAGTCTCACAGGAGTTTTCTGTCCAGTCTGGCTTTGAACCATGATTCTCAGATCTCAGCCTACTGAGTAGCTTGGATTACTACCAGCGCTCACAGAAGCCACATTTTCTTTTCTTTTTTTGGGTGGGGTCCAGTCGTGGGGCCTGAACTCTGGGCCTGGGAGCTGTCCCTCAGCTCTTCAGCTCAAGGCTAGCGCTCTACCACTTGAGCCAGAGCGCCACTTCCGGCTTTTTTCTTTTTGCTTATGTGGTACTGAGGAATCGAACCCAGGGCCTCAGGCATGCAAGGCAAGCGCTCTACCACTGAGCCACCTTCCCAGCCCCATAAACCACATTTTGAAAGATCAAATTAAGGGTTTTTATTGGAAAGCTGGTGAGTGCAGATGGACTCCTGTCTCAAAGACCTGCAGCCTGGAAAGTAGCTTGTACAAACTTTTTTTTTTTTTTTTTTGGTCAGTTGTGGGGCTTGAACTCTGGGCTTGGGTGCTGTCCTTGCGCTCTTCAGCTCAAGGCAAATGCTCTACTGCTTGAGCCACAGCGCCACTTTTGGTTTTCTAGTGGTTTATTGGAGATAAGAGTCTCACGGACTTTCCTGCTCAGGCTGGCTTTGAACCTCGATCCTCAGATCTCAGCTTCTGGCTCACTCCCATCTAGCAAAGCAATCCCTAAAGCAATGGCCCTTGAGATCCCTTCCAGTTCTCAGGGTCTGTGAGCTTTGATTCACTGAGTTTAATGAAATAGACGCATCTATTGTTCTGTGAAAACAGAGTATATTAATTCTTTCCAGGAATTCTGGGTTCTCAAGGAGAAAAACCATGAAGAGCTTTTTTTTTTTTTAATCATCTTCTGGAAACATCCTGGCTCCTTTTACTCTGTCCTATTAGTGGCCCTTCAAGGAATATAGTAGAAAATTTTGTTTTGAACAATTCTGTGCAGAAAATGTCTTCTGTGTAGGAAGAGCTTCAAGAAAGGTGGGGATGAGTGGGAAACCAAGTTTAAAAACTCATCAGGGGCTGGGTAGGTGGCTCAGTGGTAGAGTGCTTGCTTTGCATGCATGAGGCCCTGGGTTCGATTCCTCAGCACCATATAAGCAAAAAGAAAAAAGCCGGAAGTGGTGCCTGTGGCTCAAGTGGTAGAGTGCTAGCCCTGAGCTGAAGAGCTGAGGAACAGCGCCCAGGCCCAGAGTTCAGACCCCACGACTGGACCCAAAAAACAAACAAACAAAAAACCCCATCAGGATTGGAAGCAAGAAAAGCAAATAGCCTAGCTAATCAGGAGACTGAGAGCTGAGGATCTGGATTTGAAGACAACTCAGGGAGAAAAATCCAAGAAACTCTTATCTCCAATTAACCAGGAAAAAATGTCTGGAAGTGTAGGTGTGCCTCAACTGGCAGCCAGGAGCCAAACGCTGAGTGAGATTGGGAGAGCCTGGGTTCAAGTCCTAACATTGGCACAAGGGCACCCCCCCCCCAACATACACATACAGCCTTCCCTTGTCCCCAGAGTCTTTTTGTCCACTGCCCATCGCCCACCACACTTCAGCTCTTTAAGTCTGCAGGTTTTCCTGAAGACTCTAATTGCAAAAAGCCCCCAAGGCAGGCCTATTCTCCCACTACCATTTCCCAGCACTTGCTACAGCAGCAGCAGTGAAGACAGCAGCAGAGATGAGGAGTCTGTCAGTGGGAAGCAAAAGAGGGAGGGAGGGACACTGGCTAGAAGGAAGCAGGAAGGGAAGCACTGGGGGTGTGGGGGTGTGGGGGCTGAGCTGTCACCAGACCTCCTTGCCCAGGGCCACTGAGGGAGGGAGAGACAGAGGCTTTGCAGTTGAACAGCAAATGAGTTTTCAACAGCTCATTCATTGCTCCTCTAATTCAGTACTGAAATATTGCCTGGGTGTACTTGAATCACCTTCAGGGGTTTGTAAAACAGCCCTGAAGAGATTAAAATGATTTCCCCTGAGTACCTCATGACTTAATGCTAGCTCAATAAGGAACAGAAGCACAAACACTGCCATGTAGGAGAAAATGATGATTTCCCCTGCTCAGAGGTCGATGTGGGGCACTGGTGACACACAGCAGCAAGGAGGAAGGAAAGGTACTGTGGGCTTCCAATGTGGGGCTTTTTCTTGATCTTGGGGTCCCTACATGTTCCCATCTATGAACTGGACATGATGGCACATGGCTGCACTCAGAACAGGTAGGAGGACCGTGAGTTCGAGACGAGCTTAGGCTACAAATAGCAAGTCCCTGATAAAAAAAAGTAAAGAGAAAGGCCTTTGATTCTTTCTGAGACAACACTGGAGGTGGTATGGAGCACAAGGAGAGGGGCCTACAATGAAGCACGATGACCGAGCCTCCAAATTTTCTCATATTTAAGACACTTGCCCTTTATTTTGGGGCAGTCCTGGGGCTTCAACTTAGGATCTGGGCGCTGTCCCTGAGCTTCTTTTGCTCAAGGCTAGCACTCTACCACTTGAGCCACAGTGCCACTTCCAGCTTTTTCTGTTTATGTGGTGCTGAGGACTCAAACCCAGGGCTTCATGCATGCTAGGCAAGCACTCTGCCACTAAGCCACATTCCCAGCCCCATTTGCCTAAATTTTAACCTTCAACTGCAATGGATTGAATAGTCTCATATGTACATAGAGCTCAGATAATGTTTGCTGGTGGGGAAGATTGTTTTTTGTTTTTCTGAGCAAGAGTCTTGACAGGTAGTCCAAGCTGGCTTTGAACTTACATTACTCCTGTCTCAGCCTCCCGAGTGCCCCGGTGCATTTTTATATGTTATTATCTTCTAACAAGTGTGAAGTGCTTCCTTTGGAAAGGAAAGGAAGTGAGTTAAATGAGAAATGCTTCCCTTATGGAAATAAAACACTACTTACTCATTTCCATGTTGCTTTTTCTGTTTTCTGTTAGCAGGGAAACACTGAAATCAAATTTGTACATATCTCCACAGCTTTGTTTTCTTGCTCATTGTGTTTTGGGCTTCATTATTGAAGCAATTTTCCTCATTTGATTTTGGGCTTCATAAATGAAGTAATCTCTAATGGCAGATATTGTCCTGTCAGTAATTGTTTGAGCAATAAAATATTATGGTTTTTTTTCTTCTTCCTCTCCTTAACTCAGTAGAACTGACCCAAAATGTATATAACAACTCAGATGCCCACATTATTGTTTCCCCACATTTTTAGAACAACCAAGTTTCTATAAAGGTTTGGAGTCTGAGTACAGAAAACTTCCTAAAGGCCCTGATGTGTGTGTGTGTGTCTGTGTGTGTGTGTGTGTGTGTGTGTGTGATATTCAGAGCCTTAAGCTCTCATTTATTCTTGTTTTTGTTTGTTGATTTTTGGCTCAAAGCTGGTATGCGTTACCACTTGAATCACACCTCTACTTTGGGGGCTTTATTGCTAGTTGGCCTCCTAAGTAGTTAGGATGATAGGCATGAACCACCAGCATCTAGCTCCTGCTGTCATTCCTACTGATTTCCCCTCTATGTGTGAAGGTATTGTATGTGTGAAGCTCACTAAACTATATACTAAAATTTTCCTAAGGATTGGGCTTGGGTTAATTTATTTTGAGAACTATACTGGTAAATCATAAACCATTCAGGAACTGGGGGATGGTGGCTTACACCTGTCATCCTAGCTACTCAGGAGGCTGAAATAGTTCATAGGGGGAAAAAAGGTAACATCTTAGATGGTAAAACTTTAGGTAAAACCATTTGAACTTGGGTTAAACCAAGATTTCTTAGTTCTGTTACCCAAACAAAGAGATTAATAACTTGGGTCAAAATTAAGAACTTTTCCATAAGTGCAGCTATGGCTTAAGTGGTAGAGTGCTAGCTTTGAGCGAAAAAGCCAAGTGAGAGCTTGAAGCCCTGAGTTCAAGCTCCAGTACTGGCAAAAATAAAGTAAAAAGAACTATTTTTCTGGAGTTAAGGGCATAGCTCAGGCACTTAGCATGCACAAGGCCCTAGGTTTAATCACTAGCACTGAAAAATTAACAACTCTCTAAAATAAATATCCTGTTTTTTAAAAGAAACCATTACCAATGTGGAAAAAATAGTTGTATTGTCAAAGCTCATAGAACTCACAAACACGATAGACCATAATAATGACAATTTGCCTTGTGAAGGTTAAAATGTGTTTGTGACTTTAACTAAGTATCACTATCTCACTATCCTGTGAAATTTATGTAATCACTTAATAAAAATTAGCTAAAAAAATAAAAGAGACCATAAAAAGAATGAAATACTAAACCACAAACTGGGAGGGAATTTTTTCAAACCATATATCTGAAAAAGAACTTGATTCTGGAATATATAAAGAACTCACAAAATTAAATTAAAATAGTAAATCTGGCTGGGTGCTGGTGGTTCACATCTGTAATCCTAGCTACTCAGGAGGCTGAGATCTGAGGATTATGGTTCAAAGCCCAGCCCGGGCAGGAAAGTCCAGTGGGACTCTTACCTCCAATAAACCACTCAGAAAACCAGAAGTGGTGCAGTGGCTCAAGCGGGAGAGCGCTCACCTTGAGCTGAAGAGCTGAGGGACAGCGCCCAGGCCCAGAGTTCAAACCCCACGACCACCAAAAAAAAAAACAAAAACTGTAAAGTATTTGAGTAGATATTAACTCAAAGTAAACATATGCATGAGAAGCAAGCACATGCAAAAATGTTCAGCATAATTAGTTATTAGAGAAATGCAAATTTAAAACAATGAGCCACTTCTTCACATATCTATTAAAATTGCTCTCAAAAAAATTTAAGTTCTGGCGAGAGAACAAAGCAACTGGAATGCTCCTACATGGAATGTGTAGGAATGCAAACACATACAGCCTCTTTGGAAGACAGTTTGGCAATTTCATATAAAGTTAAACATTTACCATACAGCCCAGAAATCCCACTCCTAGGTATTTACCCAAGAGAAATGAAAATCTATGTTTATAGCAGCTTTATTTATAATTGCCCCAAACTGGAAACAACCCAGATGTCCCTCAACTAGAGCATAAATAATGTATGGTACATCCAGACAGTGAAATGCTACTCAGCAATAAAACAGAATGAACTATCAATGTACAGAACATGAACGGATCTCAGTCGTCTTATGCTAAGTGAAAGAAACTAGACTCAAAACCATATACTCTGTTCCCAGTCATATGAAATTTGGGTAAATTTTAAACAATAGGGATAGAAAACAGATCAGAGATGTACAGGAGAGCATTGGGGGAAAAGATTGGCTACAAGAGGGCACAGGGATTGTGTGTGTGTGTGTGTGTGTGTGTGTGTGTATGTATGTATGTGTGTGTGTGTGTGTGTGTGTGTGTGTGTGTGTGTGTGTGTATGTGTGCTGATACTGGTGCTTGAACTTGGGTCCTCACACACGCTCAATTAGCTTTTTTGGCCAAGGCTGATATATTCTACCACTTGAATCATACTTCTCCTTCTGGCTTTTTTCTTTTTTTTTTTTGGTCAGTCATAGGGTTTGAATTCAGGGCCTGGGCATTGTTCTTGAGCTTTTTCACTCAAGCTAGTGCTCTATCACTTTATGCCACAGCTCCACTTCTGGTTTCCTGTGATTAATTGGCGATAACAGCTCATGGACTTTCCTGCCAGAGCTGGCTTTGAACCACAATCTTCAGATCTCAGCCTCTTGAGTAGCTCTGATTACAGGTGTGAGCCATTGGTGCCTGGCTCAGATCTCAGCCTCTTGAGTAGCTAAGATTACACATAGAAAATTTTTTTGTGGGCTGGGAAGGTGGCTCAGTGGTAGAGCGCTTGCCTTGCATGCCAGAGGCCCTGGGTTTGATTCCTCAGCACCACATAAGCAAAAAGAAAAAAGCCGGAAGTGGCGCTGTGGCTCAAGTGGTAGAGTGCTAGCCTTGAGCTGAAGAGCTGAGGGACAGCGCCCAGGCCCAGAGTTCAGGCCCCACGACCGGACCCAAAAAAAAAAAAGAAAATTTTTTTGTGACTGACAATGAACAAGAAAGACAGACCCAACTCTGTTGGGCTACTAGTTGTCAAATTCTGTTAAATATTGTTAAGAATGTTAATATTAACAATAGGTCTTGAGCCAGATGTGTTTGCACACCCACATATAATCCCATACTTGGAAGGCTGAGGCAGGAGAATGATGAGTTTGAGACCAGCCTGGCCTGCATAGTGAGACACTATCTAACATGTACTGTTGAGGACTGTCTGAGTTGACCATCTGCCAATTAGATTGACAGATGTCAGAACCTTCTCTTATGCCTGGCTGCCTTGAGAAAGTAGCTGTCAATGAAAAAACCTTTTCACTGGTGACTACCATCATTGTTAGGAAAATGGAGGAGAAAGGAAGGAAACAACCCCAGACTCAATCTTCCACAGACTAGGACTGTTTGTTGAGGAACAGCAGGGAGGGGGCAGCAAACCTTCCCATAGGAATGAAGGTTTGTGCAAGGAGGTGGGGCCAGAGTGGGGCTTTTGTGGGCTTGAGTAAGGAGACAGAGGTTACTTGAGTTTAGCATATGAATGTTCAAACAACTCTACATCTGTCTTGCCTACACAGTTTGATCTTCACAGAGTCCAGTTCTGTCTTCCAGCCTCTTAACCTGTTCCTGCTAGGCCACCAGTGGAATGTTTACAGCCAGGCTTAGGTCTGATTCCCCTGCTTGTGTCAAGCACATTCATGCATACCTGGGGTTAATCCTTTATATTCCATCTTTAGATACAAAAAAGATAGCACCTGAGCTGCTTTGAACAGTTTGTGAAGGCCTTGAAGAAGCTGAACTCCACTGCAAGGAACACTGGAGCTGTGCCAACTGCTCAAGCCACAGTTTGGCTTCAGGAGACCTTGCTCCGGTCATGATCGCACCATGCACCTTGCACTGGCTCTTGAAAACTGCACTTCTGACAAGGTAAGCCTTGATGAACTTGAGTGACCCTGCTCCCTCTGAAGCTGTTCTCACTCAAAACTGGATGGGGAATGCCTTTCTAGTGATTGAGCAAAAATCCTATGATTGGTGCCCATTTCGGGCTTTGATTGTTCCATAAGTAAGGTGTGTGATCGGCGGAACTAGGTGCAGTGTACATGTGAAAGATGAACTTGTGTCTATGCACAAGCATGCCAGTGGGGCTGTTGGCCACTTGTTTAGGATTAGTCTGGGAAACTTCTCTCCTGTGTACTCTTACTGCCCCTCCCCTTCCCTTCTCTCTAACATTAGGCTCAAATAAAGGCTTTCCCAAATAACCTTTTGCCTACTTACAGCTCTTAGTAGGGACACAGCAGCTAAGTTGGTTGCCTCAGCCCCCTGAATTGTTGGAATTACACATGTGCTATACCATGCCTGGTCTAACTAAAATTTCAGTGTCAAAAAGGGACATGTGGCTGGTGAGACAGCGAACCAATAAAAAATTGGCAGGTTTCTGTACTTCTTGTGATGTTAAGTAAGCTACTGGCAGACCATTAAGACCTATAACTACAAAAAATGGCCACAAATTCAATTGAGGACTGTCCTTGACCTTCATTATACTTCCATTGTAATATGGTACCATAATAAGCTCTCTGCCCAGGGCTGCAGCTCTAACACAAGTGCACTTTAAACCATGTGCAAAGCAGCGTATGAACCCTGAAAGTCTCCTCTTCTGGAAAGTTCATGAATATTCGAACTCTTCCTCTTAAAATGCAGTAACATCTTTGTTCATAGCTACTCTGTCTATTCAGTAGATAGTTTCCATTAGAGCTGCCTTCTTATTGGGCCTTCTTTTGAGGAGCATGGCTCTGGAATAGGCTTCTCTTCTTTTGGAGGTACAAGGTAAATTTTAATAATTTCCAAAATCAAATTTTCATGTATCATCATGGATCTTAATTCCCTTTATTGAGGAATGTGAAGTAATATGTACAGCAGGCTTCTCTAATCCTTAGAACAGAGATGTGGCTGCATTGCTAAGTGGAAATGTAGAATCTGATTCTAGGTTTTTGCTCTATTGCTTTTTGGTAAATAATCAGGAATTATATTTCAGCTGAGACGCACTGCCAAGATTTGCTCTAGGCTTGATTTCCTATGACTCATTCATTCACTTATCAAATGACTTTATTGAACACCTATAATGTGACAGAGCCTGTGACAGAAGCAGGCACTGCTAGTATAAAAGACATGGAGCGATAGGAACAATAGGGGCTTTCTACTTTTTCTTTTTTTTTTTTTGTCGGTCATGGGGCTTGAACTCTGGGCCTGGGCACTGTCCCTCAGCTTTTCAGCTCAAAGCGAGCGCTCTACCACTTGAGCCACAGTGCCACTTCCGGTTTTCTAGCGATTTATTGGAGATAAGAGTCTCACAGACTTTCCTGCCCGGGCTGGCTTTGAACCGTGATCCTCAGATCTCAGCCTCCTGAGTAGCTAGATTACAGGCGTGAGCCACCAGCGTCCGGCAAGCCTTCCACTTATTAATGAGGAAACTAAGGCACAGGACCTTAAGTAACCTACTCAACTACTCACTCACATAGTTAACTTTAAATCCAGTGACAGGCAAATTTACTGACTATAAATGGATAGTGGCCATACTGAGAGATATTATAAGGACCTATGTCTGCCTGTGGTACTGTTAAGTAATGTGAAATCATGATTAATGTTAATGATGAGCCTTTAGTGTATGTATCTCTTGTAATGCTTATTTTTCTTTTAAGTAGGCTAAGATGCTAAGGGCTGGGGCAATCTGGATCCCTAATTAATAGCTGTAGACCTTTCCCCTTGTGTCTTGGCTGCCTTGAGTGAAGGACTGACAGACTAACAGCCACTTGGACTGCTCGAATGGCAGTGCCAGCTCCCTGAGCCCTCTGGATGCACTATTGTTTCAAAGAGCTTGCACTAGACTCTTTGCCATTACAAGGCTTGGGGAAATTTCTGATGCACCTGAAGTCATTCCCACCTAGGCTAGAAGGGGAACACTTCCTTTGGGGGTTCCAGAAGAAGGCATGTGACTGATACAAACACAACCCTTCCTTTATATGAGGGACTGCCAGAATTGGTTCAAGTGCTGTCTTTCATTTGCCTGAGATACACCACGATTAGTAGAAACACAAATCTTCTGCATGAAGTCTTCCAGTGATAGGTGGAGACACACTGGCCACACCCCCATTCTGGCTAGATTATCAGACTGTTGGGTTAGCTTTGTGAGCTAGCCAACAGAGACCCTCTATGCTATCCCCTGGTGTTGCTATGTTAGGCCCAATAAAAGGCTCCTCTTTACTGATCTTTTCTTGCCTACTTTTGATCTTTATCATTAGTAAAATGAGTTGATAACCTACAGGACAGTGGAAATAGCAGGGTGGTAGTAGCAGTGAAGGCAGTAGCAATGTCACTATCTGCAGTGACTGTAGTAACCATAGCTGCAGTAGCAATTAGAAAATAATGGAAGAGTTCCAGAGAGTAGCCAGGGTGGCAATGATGGGAAACAGAGTCAGTGTAGGCAAAGGACTATGAAGAGAATGTGGGCCCTGATTGCTAGAAGAATTCTGGAAAGATGGCAAACCTTAAGGGCTAAGAGTCTCAGACACACTAAGCACAAGACCTTGTTGCATGAAGGGCTCAGGCCTTCTAGGCCAGAGAGCTATAATACTCATTGCTATAAGGTTAGGGGTTCCAGTGCCCCAAGGTTTGTACTAGAGCTGTAGCAGAAGATGTAGCCAACAGCTGCCTGCTGCTGTCTGCTGCCACAAGCTCTTCTGCCAAAAGCTGAGGATTATAAAAAGTTACCAAGTTCCAGGACTGCTGGTGGTTAAATCCCAGCGTGAATGTCTCCAACATCAAGGCCTACAGCCATCCGTCTCTGGCTTCTAAAGTCTGGAGCAATAGGCCTATAGCTCAAGGCTTGGAGCTGCAAACCTCTGGGTAGACCAGCCCTAAGTTTAAGTCACTCAAGGGCCCAGGATTGCCAGCACTGAAACACCACAAAAGGAACCTTGTCAGATGATTGGTAGATAACATACCATATGTTAAAACAGAACTGCAACCATAATCTGCAGCGACCAGTCCAGGCTACCTACTCATGATCTACTGTAACTAGTGTGGGAAGCAAGATTGCTCTCTGTGGGTTGGACTTTAGGAAGGCAGGCTACCTCTGTCAAGTCCATGAAGCTAAACAATAGCCCCTGGAACAAATGGAACAAAGCTATTAGGATTTTATTAATAACTGATTTGGGTCCCTTTACCCAACTTAGAAGCAGAGAAAGCTCAATATGTCCCTCTAAAGAACCAAAAAGGATGCACAATCCAAATTAGACCACACATATCATCCCCACACCTACAGCCCCACCAGAGCCCACGTGGGGCCTCCCCTTTCCCAATACAGCACTTTCTCTTTCCTGTCCTGCTTTAGAGTCCTGCTGCCAAATACGATTGACTGTGGCTGACTCCCTTGCACAGGAAGCTCTGGCTAAATAGCCTTTACTTCTGCTCATGAGTTGGTTTTTGTTTATTTCTACTCTGTGAAGAACTAGCTATAATATAATTGACTTTTTGAGCCATGCAACTCTGTCACACTACCGAAAGCATCTGCAGACCGTACGAATGGGCACAGCTATGTTCTACAAAACTTTGTATGAGCCAGGCTTGGTCTGGGGACCTTAATTTGTGAAACCCCATCTTAAGTTAAGGTTGTTGCTCTGATTGGGTGTCACTGTAAACTCTATGATTCAAGAAAAGGTATTGACACTCCTTTTGTAGAAGAGGACCGCCTGATTCAGGTACTTTTGTATCTATCCTTTAAAATTTGGTCCTGACAGATTAGCAGCTCATGGAAGCCAAAGACTACATTTTGTTCCTCCTTCTGTTCCTTATGGGCTTAACTAGCACCATGCTGGATACATGGTAATCTTACCAGATGCTTGCTAGAATGAGTGGAGTTGAACTAGACTATCACAAGAATTTGGTGCAGAATATAAACTTGAGGCACTGAGAGTTAAGAAACTTGTCTGTTTATCTAGAACAAGAATTGGGACCCTAGCTGGGTACCAGTGGCTCACACCAGTAATCCTAGCTACTCAGGAGGCTGAGTTCTGAGGATCATGGTTCAAAGTGAGCCCAGGAAGAAAAGTCTGAGACTCATCCCTCCAATTAACGAGCAAAAAGTTGAAAGTGGAGGTGTGGATCATGTGGTAGAGTTTCAGCCTTGAGAGGCCCTTAGTTCAAGCTCCAAGACACATACATACACACACACACACACACACACACACACACACACACACACACACACGATTAAGTCTTTCTTTGGAAGCATTATTTAGCCAGCTTCTTAGTGATATTACTCTTTCTCGAGTCGCTATTACAAACAGTACCACAATAAACAGCCTTGCATAGAGATTGTTACAAACACACATATAAGAAGTGAAGTAGCTGGCTAAAGGGTGTGAGAATTTTAATTTTGGATAGATTTTTAAGTTCTTCATTTTAAAAAATGCAGTGTAAAGTTGGGAGCTGAGGTAGGCGGATAAAGAGCTGTACAAACACAAGACCCAAGAGAACTTCTCTGCTATTAGGTGGAAACAACCTACACAAACTTTTCTTCAGAAGACAGTTTGGATTCTTCCACAATAGGCTTTCAACAAATACATGGAATTTTCTGAGTGGCAGAGTGCCAAGGAGCATGTCAATGCTTTGTGTGTGAGCTAAAGAGGAGCCAATGAGAACCCCTCCAACTCTGAACATATCTTCCACCCAGCCTCCTGCCCCCAGCCTCCATTTTCCCACCTCCACCTCTCTGGGCTTCATTTCCTCTCCCTTTCGGTGGACCCTCGGCGTGCCATCTCAACTATGTGTCAAAACCTTCAACTCTTAGCGTTTTTCCTTCCATTGCATCTGCCTGATGCTCCCCAAACGTTGGTTCTTCTGCTGATTCCACTAGGTTACTGAGTATGGCTGGAACAACTCTAACCTTGAGAGATCACAGATCCTCAAGGTCAACAGGCTCAGTCAGGCCCCTGGAATACCTTGACAGTCATTAGGCCTATCTCTAGTCAGCTCCATTTCCCATCATCCTCTTCCCCTTGTTCCTCAGTGTCCACTGCATTGGTCATGGAAAGCTCATCTCCACAGGACCCTGTCTGTCATCCTCTTCCTCTATGTCTTCACCTTCTTCCTCTATGCTCATTCTTCTCAGTGTGCAAACATGGCATCCAGTAGGTATAGAATAAAATTTATTCAGATCCTCTATGAACAATAGTTGCATGTTGCCACATAAGTACCATCCCAGGCAATATCTAGAACTTTCTCATCATTCTAGACAGTAAGTTGACCTCTGCCCTTTTGTGCTCACACTGCACACACTCAGCTTTCTCATTGTAAACTTTTACCCAACTCCTTTTTACTTTCTTTCTTTCTTCTCTTTCTTTCTTCCCTTTCTCTCTCTCCTTCCCTCCCTTCCTCCTTCTCTCTCTCCCTCTTTCCCTCCCCCCCTTTCTGTCTTTCTTTCTTCCCTTTCTTTCTCTCTCTCCTCCCTTCCCTCCCTCCTTCCCTCCCTCTGTCCCTTCCCCCCTTTCTCTTTCTTTCTTTCTGTCTCTCTCTTTTTCTTTTGTGTGTGTGCCAGTACTGAGGCTTGAATTCAGGGTCTGGGTGATGCCCCTTACATTTTGCGCAAGCCTGGAGCTCTACCACTTGAGTTGCCCCTCCACTTTTGGCTTTTTGCTGGTTCACTGGAGTTGAGAATCTCATGGACTTTCCTGCCTGGGATGGCTGTGAACCTAGATTCTCAGACCTCAGCTTCCTGAGTAGCTAGGATGATAGGCATGAGCCACCTGTGCCCAGCTTCAACCTCTTTATTTTCAAAAAGATATTCTTCTAGCCGGGCACCAGTGGCTCATGCCTGTAACCCTAGATACTCAGGAGGCTGAGATCTGAGGCTCACGGTTCAAAGCCAGCCAGGGCAGAAAAGTCTGTGAGACTCTTATCTCCAATAACCCACTAGAAAACCGGAAATGGCGCTGTGGCTCAAGAAGTAGAGCGCTTGCCTTGAGCTGAAGAGCTGAGGGACAGCGCCCAAGCCCAGAGTTCAAGCCCTATGACCGACAAAAAAAAAAAAAAAAGATACTCTTCTACAGTTTTCCACTTCTCTGTGCCCAAATGTGCTCTGTGTGTATTCCTGTCTTATCATTATCTTAATCTTTCAAACTATTTCCAATTATTAAAGTAATATGTATTTGTTTAAAACATTCAAATATCGTGGTATATACTATACACTAGGTAGAAAATGAACTATATAACTTAGTGGCTGGGACGGAAAGGAGAAATGGGAGAAAAGCAAAGGAAGGGGTGCCATTGCCCAAAAACGACTTAAGAAATGCTAACTCCTCTATGCAACACCTTAATAATAACAGTAAAATGTTATCTTAAAAAATTCAAACAGTGCCAGCACATACAATGCAGAATGCTTGAGCAAGAAATCATTGGTGTGTGTGTGTGTGTGTGTGTGTGTGTCTGTTAGAGAGAGAGAGAGAGAGTGCAAGTACATGCTGATCCCTGGACTTGAACTCAGGACCTGAGCTCTGTCCCTGAGATTTTTTTGCTCAAGGCCAGCACTCTACCACTTGAGCCACAGCTCCACTTCCTGCTTTTGTGTGTGTGTGTGTGTGTGTGTGTGTGTGTGTGTGTGTGTGTGTGTGTAATTGGAGATAAGAGTCTCATGGCTTTCCTGTCTGGACTGGCTTCAAACCATGGTCCTCAGATCTCAGCCTCCTGAGTAGCTAGGATTATCGAAGTGAATCATCAGCACTTGGCTAAGAAATAATTTTCCCACTCTTTCCTCTTCAGCCTAGGACCAACCCAGAGAATGGTATATTTTAGCAAGACACACACACACTCACCACATGACTCCTTTTTGCTTTTTACTTCTTGGTGTTCTTTGTATATCTTTTCTGATGAGTACATGAAACAATACCTCATTCCTTCCAGCAGTTGCCTGGTTTTCCTCAATGTGGACAGACTACAGGTATTTATTCAGTCTTTTCTTCCAGGACAACCATTGTTGGTAAAGTCTGCTGCTTTTCACCACTGGCCCAAGTTTTGCTTTAATTGTGTGTCTGTGCCATTAGCCTATCTGCATTTTCTTCTTGGTTCTGTGTCTAACACCACTCGGTCCCTAGCACAATGTACAACCAAGGCACTGAATTCCAGTCCTACCAGAGCCTGGCTCAGGGGCCCTCCCCCCAGGGAAGTTACCAGTAGACAAGTGTCTTCATAGCCCTTGACCTTCACCTGCTGGCTTGGCTGGCAGGTGAGCGCCTCCAGAGGCAGCTCACCTCCCACACGTGCGTCTCCTGCACTTTCCTGGAAATGTGGCCTCAGAATCACTCACTAGGAGGGTCACAGCCTCTCACCACCACCAGCCCCTGCTCTCCTAAGGCTCTCAAGTGGAGGAGACAGCTGCTGTCCCCCGTGAAGTGCAGGCCCTGGTACTACTGCGGCCCTGGGAAGCGAGCCTTGGGCAGCATGCCTATTATAGTCCTGCTGGCAGAACGTGGAGCTCTCATCTCCCCCATCCAACCCCAAACACAGCCCCTCACAGCAGCCCTCCTCCCCAAACAGCCTGCGTGGGTCGCCGTCACCAAGCGAGCAGTATGACTGCTCACGGTGGCCTGCCCCGGGTCACCCCCAAATGTCACCTTAGAATTCTGCTTTGTCACTTGAGTCCCTGCCACAGCTTCTGGCTCAGTGGCTGGGCACGAGGGCCTCACCTCTGTGGATTGAGGGGAAAGGAAATGAGATCCAGGGATAAAGTGACAAACTAAGGTCCCATATACCAGGCAATATACCACTCTCTTTGGGGATCCAACCATGGCTAGAAGTTGTGCTGCTGCTGCTGCTGGTTTCAAGCTCCCCTTTCTTGGGACCAGGATGCTGAGAAAGTTTAAACCTTTCCAAAACTCTGTACACATCAAGTCCTGTTTGAGACACTTGACATACATTCACATATTTTTTTTTAACTCAACAACGCTATGATGTGTATTTCTTACTTTAGAGATGTACAAACTGAGGCCCAGAGAAGTTAAGCAATCTTCTCAAGGCAAGCTACAGAGTCGAGGTTCAAGCCTGATTTCAAAGTCAGTGTTCTTAATTTCTGTACCATCCTGCCACTCCAAATAACAAGTTGTTTGCGTCTGTCTTTAGAGTTTACAGGCAATATCTTCATTATAGGCATATAGGAGGAAAACACTCTTACTAATCTCTCTCTCTCTCTCTCTCTCTCTCTCTTTCTCTCATCAGTCCTGGGCTAAAACTCAGACCCTGAGGGCTGTCTCTGAACTTCTTCTGCTCAAGCCCAGTGCTCTACCATTTGAGCCACCACGCCACTTCCAGACTTTCGGTAGTTAATTGGAGGTAAGAGTCTCATGAGCTTTCCTGCCCAGTCTGGCTTTGAGCCATGATCCTCAGACCTCAGCCTCCTGAGTAGCTAGGATTACAGGTGTGAACCCACCAGCACCTGGCTTCATCTCATTTTTAGGGAGGAGAGTACTGGAGTTAGACAGGCCGTCATGTGATGGCAGCTATTCAGCTAGTGAACAGAGTCAGGACTAGACCCAGATCAGCCTGCAAGACAATTAGAACCAAAACTTGCTTCCTGGATCCCTGTAGAAGCTTCTAGCACTCAAGAACCCACAGGTGAATTATAGTTAATGACTTGAAGGAGCAGGAAAGGAATTTGTTAAGAAATTGGAAGCTGCTGTTCAACAGAGGCTACAGAACAAGACTTCATATCTTCCTAGGACCAGGGAAGGAGAGAGGGAAAAGGAGTAATGACCTGGGCCGAGGGCCTGGGTGTTGCCTCCAGCTGTCTCTCCCACCATGAAATCTCAGCTCCCACATCACAGGTGGACGTATCATTCCAGCCCACACCAAGCTGTGTCTTGCTGCAGTGTCTGTTCACGCTGTTTTGCTGGCTGGAGTGCTTTCCCTCTCCCACTCCCCTTCCGATGGCTGCCTCCCACCCATCCCCAGAACACAGTGCAGCCAGGAGCCCTCCCCAGGATCCTTCCTGGAGCCCCTGCCCTGAGGCCAGCAGATCCCTCAGCACAAATTTTCCATCTGCACCACCACTGTCTTCCTTGCAGGGCAGAGCAGCCCTGCAGACCGTGATGTTTTCCAAAGGCCCACATGTTAAAGACTCTGGGTCCCCAGCTTGCTTTGAGGTGATGGTGGAAACCTCAGGAGAAGGGACTTAATGAGAGGTCTTTAGGTTGTTGGAAGGGGATTGTGGGACCTGTCTCTTTTTCCTCTCTTTTGTCACATGCTCCATGATAGGATGCCTGGACATAGACTCAAACAGCAGGACCAACCAGTCATAGACTAAAACTTCCCATACTGAACCAAAGTAAAACTTAGAAGTTGATTATCTCCAGGTTGGTTTTTCATTCGTTTGTTGGTTGTTTTCTTTCTTTTTAGTGCTAGTACTAGGACTGGAATTGAGGGCCTCCCGCTCCTGGTTGGCTTTTTTGCTCAAGGCTGGTGCTTTACTACTTTAGCTATACCTCCACTTCTGACTTGTGTGTGTGTGTGTGTGAGAGAGAGAGAGACAGACAGACAGACAGACAGACAGACAGACAGAGACAGAGGCAGAGAGAGACAGAGGCAGAGAGAGAGTCAGTCATGGGGCTTGAACTCAGTGTCTAGGCATTGTCCCTGAGCTTTTTTGTTCAAGGCTAGTTAGTGCTCTACCACTTGAGCCACAGTTCCACTTCTGGCTTTTTGGGTGTTAACTGAAGAGAGAGTCTAAAGTACTTTCCTGCTTGGGCTAGCTTGAAACCATGATCTTCAGATTTCAACTTCTTTTTTTTGGGGGGGGTCCGGTTGTGGGGCCTGAACTCTGGGCCTGGATGCTGTCCCTCAGCTCTTCAGCTCAAGGCCAGCGCTCGACCACCAGAGTCACAGCGCCACTTCCGGCTTTTTTCTTTTTGCTTATGTGCTGCTGAGGAATTGAACCCAGGGCCTCATGCATGCAAGGCAAGCGCTCTACCACTGAGCCACCTTCCCAGCTCTCAACTTCTTAAGTAGTTAATGTTACAAGCATGAACCACTGGAGCCTGCTCTACTAACTTTTTGCTAGTTAATCAGAGACGGCATTGAACCACCATCCTCAGATCTGCACCTCCAGAGTAGCTAGGATTAAAGGTGTGAGCAACTGGTACCTAACTTCTCAGGTATTCTTTTATAGTGATAGGAAGCTATCCAATCCCATCTTTGTAGCCCATGACTTGGCACACAGTCGGCAATGAGAGGAAATGATGTGGCAAAAACATGGTGGCAGGACCAACTTTTTACTGTTTAAATGGAGACAAGAGTCTCACAGACTTTCTTGCCTAGGTTGGCCTCGAACCTGATCCTCAGCTCTCAGCCTCCTCAGTAGCTAGGATTACAGGTGTGAGCCATCAGTGCCTGGCTCCATTGTCCTTTAGTTGGTGTTTTGGGGAGAGTGGCTGGACTTGACCTATGGAAGTTGGGAGTTTCAGGCCTCATGCCTAATCTGCTATTACACTTCTAGGTAAAGGCAAGACCCAGAGGCCCAAACCCATCTGTGGGAAGAGATGGAGGCAGGGTAATCAAGCTAGAGAACATTCCACAGGATAAACAACACAGTAAGAGCAAACATGCTTGAATGCTTACCCAGTCACAGACTCTAAGTGCTCTGTGTAAATTTGATTTTCTCAACACTGTAGGTAAGGTAAGAAATAGGCTCTGAGAAGTTGAGCCCTTTCCCCAAGGTCACGTGGTAAGTAAGGGACAGGCAGGGATTTGAACACAGACCCATTAGTTCCTCCACAGGAGGAGATCTCCAGTTGGAGGTTTCTCCCTTCTCTTTGTTTAAAATCGAAGCTCTGGGTAGCCTGAGGGTGTGAGAAGTGTGCCACATCAGTGTTAGCATTTTCCACATCTTTTTAGATTTAATTAGTCACAGAATTAGCTTCTTGGAGAAACCAGTTCTCCTCCGCCCTCTGTGGAACCACAGACTTAGCTTTTCCCACTTAGCATTTCCAAGTGTGGGAAGAACTTGTTGAAATTTCCAGGAATGTGATAGCCTAGGTCAGGACTTACTCTAAAGCACCCCAGATGGCTGGAGGACCGGGAGACACAAAGGATTTCAGACAGAAACACCTGCCCGAGGATTGCAGTGGGAAAACCACTCCTTAGATCTGAGGCTCCGAGTCTCTACCTGGCAAGAGCCACATGAGAGGAGGGGCTACTGGGCTATTTAAAGCATTTCAAACACCGTGAGAGGAAGCTTTAAATTCTTCCAGATGACAGGAGAACACATCAACTGCCAGGAAAAGCAGGCCCAGGAGCTCCCTTCACCTCTTCTGTTCACATATTCTTGGTCAGAAGTTAGCCATTGGTCTCCCTGAGTCGCCAAAAGATAGGAAAGGAAAAAGGACTATCTGGTGGTGTTGGGGAGTAGAGAAAGAGGAAGAATACTGACAGAGATTCAATTTATTGGACTGGGTCCCCTCCCCGCCCCCACGGGATTCAAGACACCAACTCTGGCACCTACTGACTGGATACACTGACATGCACCATTCTACTCCTCTTCACATTTCTCATCTTCACAAGCAGACTCTGCTTCACACTGTGGTCAGCTCTCTGTCAAATACATATGAAAAATGCTCACTAGCATTAAGCTTCTAGAAAATGAGAATTTTACCAGACATGGTGGTACACACCTATAAATCCCAGCATCCACAAAGCTGAGGCAGGATCATAAGTTTGAGACCAACCTGAGCTATCTAGAAAATTCAGGTCCAGCCTGGGCTACATGGTGAGAAACTAACACAAATAAAGAACTAAGTCAAATGTAAAAGTATACCCATATACTGACAGAGGGCCCAGTCACTGACCTAGCTCACTCCATTTTGTTTCTGATTCCATCTTGTTTCTTTTCCTTCCTTCTGAGATTTCCTGAGTCTTTATCTTAAAGGACAAAGGAAATGACCTCCTAAGCAGTAGAGATTCTCTTGGCACACTCCAAGTCCACATGGATGCTCCTGAGATAATGGGTTGAGGTAATGATGGACCAAATCAAAACATCCTGGATTACTGCCATGGAAATACCCAATCCTTGCCTTTGTTTCACTTTCCTATGTAACACTGAGGCCGCTGGAAGCACTTTGAAGACAGACATTAGATCATTAGGACACTGTCCTTCCCAGTATGTTCATGTTGGTTTTTTTTTTTTTTTTTGGTTTTGTTCTGTTCTGAGACTGGGACCTGTTCCCATTAGTTGGTGCTTTACCACCTGAACCACACCTCTAACACCAGTCGCACTAATAATAAAGCTCCTTTTCAGCCTTTACCAAACTCATCTCTGATCAGTATTTTCAGGCAGTTGGTTGAGCCTAGTCTACTGGGACCAGCAGCTTTTGAATTAACTCCAGTAACAGGAAGACAAAGCAATCAAGACTCCTCAGCCCTGCCTTCAAGGGTACTGATTTGAGTGTGAGGTTTCAGTAGGAAAAGGAGAAAAAGTAAGGAGCCAGAAGCAAGATGTTTATCAGTCTTGATCCAGTTGCTTAAGGATTAGTAAGGTAGGGCCTTTCAGAGATAAGAAATAGCTATTGCCTGATGTATTTGCCATTGCTATTATAGTTTAGACTCATCAAAAGATATTTATCTGGACTGTTGTTCCTAAAATCAAGTTGGCTGCAGGAGAAAATGACTAGAAGCAAAAGGAGAGAGGTGTAAAATGAAGACAGTGATTCTAAGCATTTATCC
Organism: Dipodomys spectabilis; assembly: GCF_019054845.1. NCBI lineage: Eukaryota > Metazoa > Chordata > Mammalia > Rodentia > Heteromyidae > Dipodomys > Dipodomys spectabilis. The sequence continues at coordinate 4,666,634 of NW_024870703.1, forward strand.
TGCTTTTAGTTATCTATCCAGCATCTGCAGGTATCTTCAGGCCCAAGTGAAGAGTCAGCACTTTTAGCAAATGCAGGCTTTGAGCTCTCTCCCCTAGTGTTCATAGGGTGTTTTATTTGTCTCAGTCACTGCTATTTCCCCAGGATCTAATACAGGGAGTAGTTCAGGAAAAGCACATGGAACGGAAAGAATTTGGCCTTCAAGGCACCAATGAAATTTCTCTCCTGGACATTTCCCTAGCCTTGCAGCCTTCATAACTTCCTTCGCTGGGTCCTGGGGTTCATCTTTTTTTTTTGCACACATACACCTACACTTCAAGTGGGGGAGGGCAGGCTTTTGCGGTCCTGGCATCTAACATGACTTGAGGCTGCTGATTGTTACTGATAGTAAAGACTGGTAGAGAGAGAGAGAGAGAGAGAGAGAGAAAGAGAGAGTGCAGAATGCATAAAGACTTCAAGCCAGTGTATTCAGTTCTCATCACCATCAGAAAAAGAATTTAGAGATGAGACAAAGTAAGTACATTCTCTAGGGGGAGTGTGGGCTTCTTGAGAGAGTTGCTTCCCCTTCCCTGGAATTTTGGATTACATCTGATGGGCAGACTTTAAAGGACAGGAGAATTGTCTATGAGTTAAAATGGGGGAAAGCCTTGGAATGACAGGAATTGGTTAGGTATTTCCCCCTGTTCTGTCTCGTGTGTGTGTGTGTGTGTGTGTGTGTGTGTGTGTGTGTGTGTGTGTGTGTGTGTGTGTGTGTGTGTGTGTGTGTGTATTGTGCCTTTTGTGCTCACTGCCTAAGCTACAGCTCCATTTCCAGCTTTTTGGTGATTAATAGGAGATAAGAGTCTCAAGGATCTTCTTGCCCAGGCTAGCTCCAAACTATGAGATTTCAGATCTCAGCCTCTTGAGTAGCTATAGGTGTGAGCCACCTGCACCCAACTCTGTTCTGTCCTTATATGTCCTTATTTTTGGACCTGTCATGGCATTAGATATATGATAGGTACAACCAAATCTGCAAGGCTAGTGATATAGAGATGCCCTTATAATAAGACAAAGGTGGGGCTGGGAAGGTGGCTCAGTGGTAGAGCGCTTGCCTTGTATGCATGAGGCCCTGGGTTTGATTCCTCAGCACCACAGAAGCAGAAAAAGCTGGAAGTGGCTCAAGTGGTAGAGCACTAGCCTTGAGCTGAAGAGCTGAGGGACAGTGCCCAGGCCCAGAGTTCAGGCCCTATGACTGGCCAAAAAAAAAAAGACAAAGGGCAATCAGTGGTCATCTAAGATGGCCAGCTTTGGGAAGTCTCGTTTGTCAGTGTTTGAGTGGTCATGCAGTAATGCTGCTCCAATGTGGATGAGAACAAAGGTGTTGTGTGGGCTGGCTGAGGTGTGAGGGCTGCGAGTTCTCAGACAGGCGCGGAACGGGCAGAAGCCTTTCATTCTTCCCCTCTTCCCCTCATCTTTCCTTTCCTTTCCTTTTCTTTTTCTTTTCTTTTTTTTTTTTGGGGGGGGCGGGGAGGTCCGGTCGTGAGGCCTGAACTCTGGACCTGGGCGCTGTCCCTCAGCTCTTCAGCTCAAGGCTAGCACTCTACCACTTGAGCCACAGCACCACTTCCGGCGTTTTTCTTTTTTTGCTTATGTGGTGCTGAGGAATCGAACCCAGGACCTCAGGCATGCAAGGCAAGCGCTCTGCCACTGAGCTACCTTCCCAGCCCTTCTTTTTTGGGGGGGTCCGGTCGTGGGGCCTGAACTCTGGGCCTGGGCGCTGTCCCTCAGCTCTTCAGCTCAAGGCTAGCACTCTACCACTTGAGCCACAGCGCCACTTCTGGCTTTTTTCTTTTTGCTTATGTGGTGCTGAGGAATCGAACCCAGGACCTCAGGCATGCAAGGCAAGCGCTCTATCACTGAGCCACCTTCCCAGCCCTCTTTTCTTTTCTTATATTATCTTCTCTTCATTCTTGTCTTCTCCTTTTCTCTCTTTTGCTCAGGTCTGAGGAAGAATAGAGTTGTGAAGAATTCTTCTGTGAAGAAGAGAGAGAAAGAAAGAAAGAAAGAAAGAAAGAAAGAAAGAAAGAAAGAAAGAAAGAAAGAAAGAAAGAAAGAAAGAAAGGAAGGAAGGAAGGAAGGAAGGAAGAAGAGAGAGAGAAAGAAAGGAAGGAAGGAAGGAAGGAAGGAAGGAAGGAAGGAAGGAAGGAAGAAAAAAAAGGAAGGAAGGAAGGAAGTCTGTTTGGAGAAAAAATTGTCTGAGCTAAGAATAATGAACTGGGGACATTAACAAGGCCTGTTTGTTCAGATTCTTCTTTTTTGGGCTTGAACTAAGGGCTTGGAGACTCACTGTCCCTGAGCTTCTTTTGCTCAAGGCTAGCACTCTACCACTGCTTATGTGGTAGAACCCAGGGCTTCATGCATGCTAGGCAAGCACTCTACCAATGAGCCACATTCCCAGCCCCCAGATTCTTGGGAGTCCTCATATGACATTCCCTCCCTGCACTACAGAGTTGATTCCCCTGTCCCAGGAGAATCTTTAGGGGAGTGAAGAGGGCAAAAGTCAAAGAGTGGCCTTCCTGGGTTTTAGAGCCTGCTTCCAGGAGCAAGGTGAGAGTAGTCTCCCGGTACAGGGCTTTTCCAGCGGTGCTGGATCTCAGATGCAGCGGCTGAGACAATCCCTGGATGCAGACGGTGACGTCAGCCAGTCATTGCCAAGATAGTGGTTTTAAAATAAAGCAGAAATTGAAGAGGGAAAGTCAATTAGGATTGAGGAGATGGCTGTTCTGTGCAGCCCATTTCTCCCTCAGCTCAAGTGGTTGCTGCCTTGCCCCAGGCTGGAGCAGAAGCTAATTGAAGGCCATTTCTCTTCCTTTGCAAGGAGCAGCTTTCATGGAAATAAAGTGTGGCCTTGGGCTCTGTAGTTGTATAAAAGTGGCCTTGGGGGTGAATGTGCAACAATTATCCTGCAACCACAGTGCTTCTGGGGAGGGGCAAACTCTAGATTGGTGGTTAATGCTCAATCCCAAGGCTCCCTGACCTGAAGCAGGAGGAAACCATGCTCAAGTCTCAATGCTTAGGACCACCAGTGAAAGCGATCTGCACTTTCCAAATGAAAAGCAAAGGAGACAGTAGGGTCTTTTTTTTGGTGGGGGAGGGGGGAGGAGGGTGGCAAGGGAAGGGTAGAAGTTTCTAAAACTAGTCAGCCTGATAAGGGAGCACAAATGGAGTAGAAAACAAAACAAACAACAAAGAAAATAGGCTCTAGTTCAGAGTTCTTCTATTAGGAAGGCCAGTACAAGCCATATGGCTTCTATTAGCTTTGATTTCTGTCTGCTTCTCAGAATAAATCATTCAATTAAATTGCAAAATTCATAGCAATAGCATTAATCCCTTTACAAAGGTTGAAAAGAGCACCTCTTAGAAAAAGCAAATCCCAACTTCCGGGAGCCCCTGTTCCATTTGCGGAAGTTCCAGGACAATAAAAAGGCGTAGCTGTAAGCCCAAATGTCAGCTGAGGTCCTCCTACCGCAGGAGTAGTTAGATCAAATGACCTTGAACTCCTATTCCACAGCTACCCTGCCCAGAGTTTCTTTGTGTTCCTGGGGGTTATGGATGGAGGCAGCAGAGCTTACAGTGTCACGGTAGAGGAAGGGATAGGAGGTAGGATGGCCCACTGGTAAAAATAAAGATAAAATAGAGGTTCTTTGGGTGCTAGTGGCTCATGCCTATAATCCCTAGCTATTCAGGAGGCTGAGATCTGAGAACGGAGGCTCAAAGCCAGCCTAAGCAGACAAATCAATGAGTTTGTTTTTCTTTTAAATCTCCAATTAACCTGCAAAAAGATGGAAGTGAAGGTGTAGCTCAAGTGGTAGAGTGCCAGCTGTGCCAAGGGGCAGGAGTAGGAAAATATAGGAGCTCTGGAGCCAGATGACCTCAGTGGGAATGCTAATTCATCAACTGTGTGGACTGGAGAAAACAGTATCATCTCCTATGTCTCAGTTTCCTCAGCGGTAAAATAAAGCTAATGGTGTGTATACCTCATTAGATTATAGAGAAGATTAAGTGAAATTGTGAGCAATATTCAGAAAAGTCTTAGAAAAACACCCAGTGCCGCTCACATTGGTCCGAGGTTCTACTTCACAAAGGAGCAGTTTGTAGATCTTCTCTCCAAACACATGTACCCACCCTACCCTGTTCCATTCACATAACTCAGTTTCTTTCTCTTTCTCTTTTGCCAGTCCTGGGGCTTGAACTAAGGTCTGGGCACTGTCCATGCACCACTTCTGGCTTTTTATGTTTATGTGGTACTGAGGAATCAAACCCAGGGCTCATGCATGCTAGGCAAGTGCTCTGTCACTAAGCCACATTTCTAGCCTTGGCCTCTCTCTTTGGCTTAAGTTAAAACAAAGCAAAAGCTAAAGTCAAAAGTTCCACAGACATAAAGGCTGAGCTGTAAAAAACTGCTGAGTCCGAAGAAACTTACACAAACAACAGAAAACTTTGATGGTTTAGCTTGATGCCAGCAGTTAACACCTGCAATCCTAGCTTTCAGAGACTGAGATCATGGTTTGAAGCCAGCTTGGGCAGACAAATCTGAAAGACTCTTGTCTGACTAACCAGCAAAATGTCTTGAAGTGGAGCTATGGCCCAAGTAGTACAATGCCAGCCTTGAATAAAAAAGCAAAGGAACAATGCCCAGACTACCAGTACTGACACAAAAACCAACTGAAATGACCTGTGTTTTGAAGTCCCTAATGCTCATGTGCCACCCTGACTCCTTGCCAAGTCACTGAAGTCTCTGTCTGAAGTAGGCCCTGAGAGGAGACTCAAGCTGATACAGCTCCATTCCAGGTTTTGCCCTTGTTTTAGGCAAAGACTCCATTTTTGACTGACCTTCAAGGGTGCTGACTAAGAACCTTTAAACAAGGTTCAAACTAGAAAAACAACCTTAATCACAGGGCCACAACTTGGCTCCTACAAGCCCAGTTCCCAGAATGAAAACAATGCCTCTGGTCCCCCTCCCCTTAACAACCTAACCCACTCTTGATTGTACAGTTAAAGACTGACGATAAAACAGGTAGGTTATAATCAGGCTCAAACTGGCCACACCATTGACACCCCGCCTTTTGCCCACCAAAATGTAAACCCCGCCTTTTGCATGCTAAATTTGCCAGCCATTTTAAACTAAGTGATAGACTGGTTTAAACAGCCATTATGAGACAAACTAATTCATTGGCCACCTGCGTGTGACCAGACTTGACGGCATGAATTTTGCCTTTAAAAACTCTAGCTTGTGGGCCATTCAGGGTCGCAGTATCAGCTCCCAAGCCTGTGCTGTGGCCCTGACCAGTCAGTGTAGGAACCTTCTCGATAAAGTTGCTTCTTTGTTAACAACTTTGTTGCGGTGGGCTCTGTCACTCCGGATGACTAGGTGGGCTTGCCTGCCTGAGTAGGGGTCTTCCTACTACAGTCTCTCTCCTTACTGAGCAAACCTCAGCTGCTTACCTCCACGCCAGCCTCTTCCATGCTCTGGAAAAAGCAATTCAGCTCAGACTTCATTTCCTTCCTTCCAGATCCTAAGTCTTTTCCTTATCATAAGCCTAACAGTATTTTCCTGAACTGTGAGCATTCTCCCCACCTCAAGTCCTCAACTCCACCCAGACCTGAGCTCCTCCCCGCCCTAGAGTGCCCGCCATGATAGCCGGCCACTCCCTCTCTCCCTACTTACCTGCCTACGCAGGGCACCTGACTCACTCGCCCCAGACCTACCCACCTGGGAGAGGGCAGATGCCACATTGCTCCCTCTCCCAGGGGAGATATGGCCCCTCTAATAAACCTTATAATAATCTTTCTCCTGTGCCTGCCTGCCTCTGCATGGTCCCCTGGGATGGCCCGGGAAGGATCCTAACGTGAACAAACACCACTCTTCCCCAAGCAGTAGCTTTGTGCTCCTAATGTCCTAAGTCTCCATCTGGTCCTCAGGTGGCTGAACTCCAGTACTCACTGGAACAGGGACTCTGCAGGCACTACCTGTTGGAGGAAGTGAGTGGGGGTGGGAATGGAGATGAGGGACAGGGGTCTAGAGCGCTAAAAGAAAGTGTTCAGAAAAAAGCAGAGCTCCTGGCAAGCCCAACTCGAGGGCAAGTTCCCCTAGCTTCCGGGTTGCAGAGTGAAGCTCAGTCCCCATCTCGCAGTGAATCAGGGCTGTCAAGCACAGCCCTGCTTCAGCGTGCACCTGTTAGTGTCTCATTACTATAGAAACCATAAATGCTGGCTCTGGGCTAAAACAAAGTAGACTCAGAAAACTTCTGGATTATCAGATTGACCTTAAAAAAAAAAACTGCTGAGGGTTGGGAATGTGTCTTAGTGGTAGAGTGTTTGCCTAGCATGCATGAAGCCCTAGGTTCGATTCCTCAGTACTACATAAACAGAAAAAGCCAGAAGTGACACTGTGACTCATGTAGTAGAGTGCTAGCCTTGAGCAAAAGAAGCTCAGGGATAGTAAATTGCCCAAGCTCTTAGTTCAAGCCCCAGGACTGGCAAAAGAAAAAAAAAAATGTGTGGGCTGGGAAGGTGGCTCAGTGGTAGAGCGCTTGCCTTGCATGCATGAGGCTCTGGGTTCCATTCCTCAGCACCACATAAGCAGAAAAAAAAAAAGCTGGAAGTGGTGCTGTGGCTCAAGTGGTCGAGTGCTAGCCTTGAGCTGAAGAGCTGAGAGACAGCGCCCAGGCCCAGAGTTCAGGCCCCACGACCGGACCCCCCGCCCCACCCCTCCTCCAAAAAAAGAAAGGAAAAAAAAAAAGAAAAAAAATCCTGTCAGTGAAAAAAAATTTTGACTTTTCCCAACAGGTGCAAACTGAGGCTTCAAGTGAGAGAATGAGGTTAGTGGCCAGCACCAGCAGGCAAGGGGGTGCCTTGGAAGCAGGCCCAGAGGGGATGGTCTGAGGAAGAGGGCACCATCCCTTGTTCCAGGGTCTCCACGCCCCATAAGATGGATCTGCAGCTGTGTCAGCATTTTGCAGCTAGACTCTTCCCCCAGCATCATCTCTCACTGTCAGGGAGATAGGTCAGGAGTGAGGGGAGGGCTGGCCACTCAGAAAAAAGTCCACTCAGGGCTGGGGGGTGGAGAAAGGCATTCCAAGGACAGTCACTTGCATTGGGCTTTGAAGGACAGATGAGATTGGATGGGGGCAGTTTAGCATAACAACACACACACACACACACACACACACACACACACACACACACACACACACAAAGATTTTTGGACATTTGCTGAGGAGAGTTCACTAAACCATGCCTTGTCCTTCCTGTGTTTTTATTTTTGTGCCTGTACTGATGGATAATTTTTGTTGTTGTTGTTGTTGGTCATAGGCTTGAATCATCTGGGCCTGGGCGCTGCCCTCAGTTCTTCAGTTCAAGGCTGAAGAACTCAAGCTATAGCACTTGAGCCACAGCACCATTTCCGCTTTTTCTGTTTATGTGGTGCTGAGGAATCAAACCCAAGGCCTCATGCATGCAAGGTAGGCACTCTACCACTGGGCCACCTTCCCAATCTCTGATGGATAATTTTGTTGTTGTTGTTGGTTGTAAGGGTTGAACTCTAGGCTTGGACGCTGTCCCGGTGCTCTACCACTTAAGCCATAGCGCCACTTCTGGTTTTCTGGTGGTTAATTGGAGATAAGAGTCTCACGGACTTTCCTGCCCAGGCTAGCTTTGAACTGTGATCCTCAGATCTCAACCTCCTGAGTAGCTAGGATTACAGGCATGAGCCACCAGCGCCCAGTGATCATTTTTTTAATTATATTTTTATGATCTTTAAGTAGGTATGCAAAAGAGTTATCATTCATTGTGTTTATTTTCTTTTATATACTTAACTCTTCCTTCTAACTTGTATTCTGAATTAATTATGTGGGACTCAGGAGCCAGAGACAGGCCTTCCTGGGGGAGTCTCCCGTATTGCACCCCACAACCAGCCTTCTAGGCCAGCCTCATGCATGCTCTCTAGGGCTTTCTCTTATTTCCTAAGCAAAAAGGGGAGGGCCTGGCCAGTGGCAGCACCAGGCAACTGTGAGGCTGGTCTCCGTGTCCCAGGCCCCCTGTAGCACCCGGTGCCTCCTTCATGGTTCCTCCTCCCATTGTTCAGGCACTTGCACCCCTGGGACCTTACTATTGGTGACACTCCCCAGGGCTGCCAGCCTTCCCTGCATGCACAGCGGAGCTTTGCTGGGATTGTGGATTGAGAGGTGTGGCTGCTGAGGTGGCCCTGGCTGGTGCTCCCACGGCCACCCACAGGGGCTGTGAGATCTCAGGCCTCCCACTCAGCCCTCCTGCACTGGACAGCACATCAGACACCCCTGAAAACCTTTAAAGAACACCCTTTCATTGCCTCCAAGTAAGTTAAAACCACGGCTCCTAAGCCTCAGGATTTTGCCAGAACTCCCCAAGTGACTGTAACATGCTGTCAGGGCTGCAGTGTTGCTTCCTTCTGGAAGGAAAGCCTGGGACCAGGCAACTTCCACCGCTGCTTAGAAGTATTCCCAGCTCTGGAGTCAAGCACGGAGTTTAAGCAGAGCCCTGCTCACCTGTGTGGTCATTACAGTCCTAGGTGCCATGTGCCATCCCCATGTTGGCGGGTCTCTGGGTGATGCAGAACGTCAGTTCTTACTCTGTCCTATGCTACCAATGACTCCTGGGATGGTCCTTGCCCTCTCTCTGTGGTTTTGTGTCCCTATCTATAATGCAGCATTTGGACGATACCATAATATGTACTTAGAAATTAAAGAAACTAAAAGGCATCAGATTCTTTTTTTTTCTTTTTTCTTTTTGTCTGTCATGAGCCTTGAACTCAGGGACTGGGTGTTATCCCTGAGATCTTCCACTCAAGGCTGTACTACTTGGAACCACAGTGCTACTTCCAGTTTTCTGGTGGTTAATTGGAGCTAAGAGTCTCACAGACTTTCCTGCTTGGGCTGGATTTGAACTGGGATCCTCTGATCTCAGCCTCCTGAGTAGATAGGATTATAGGCATGAGCCACCAGTGCCCAGCTAAAGCATTGAATTCTTACTTGGGTCTATAAGTTAAATAAAAACAGGATAAAAATCTGACATCCCTCCCTCCATTTTTCATCTGTCTCCTTTCATCTCTCTTGAAGTCACCCTGGATACCAGAAGGATGGGATAGATCTACAAGATCTTTCTAGCAAAGGCATAAAGGACCTGCAGAACCTAACAGGACAGATCACCTCCCAGATAAGGACAATTACCTATGATGATGGGAGCAGTAATCGTCCCATGGGGACCAGATTGCTCCCCCTCAAGTGATGACAGTGATGACTTCACTCAACTCTTCCAGAACCAGAACCGAGGCGATCAACCAGGCCATACTTACTGATGTGTGAGCTCACTCCCCTGCCTTATTGTACCTCATATAAGCACCTCTCATGGTAGTACACTGAGAATCCCTTGGATCTCTTTCTTCTGCCTGCATCCATGGCTGGGTGTGCACTGTCCTTTCCTTTATGTCCAGGCTTTGACTATGAAACACATCTGCTTTTGTTTGTTTTACTTGCTAACTCTGTGTGTCTGAAAATTCTTATTCGCACTTGGAAACAAGAATCCAAGGGGCAGAGTCAAGAATCCTTCATTTCCAAGCTCTCCTCAGACTCTCACTGAAGTGACCAAGTGACCCCTGGGGTCTTTCTACTTTTCTCGTTGTCACCTCCATAGCCATCATCTCTTTCCAAGGACCTTGCCCTGGGAAGCTTTGCTCCCAGTCAAGACCCTCTGTGCCCTCTGTGTCCAGCCTCAGTCTCTGCAGCCAGCCCGTGGGAGTACAGGCCTGCCCACATTATGCCCCAGACGATTCCTGAGGTGCCAGGTTGAGCCATGCACAAAACGACTCCCACCACCCGCCCTGGCAGGCCTTCCTTCAACAGACCTCCTATTTCTCTAGTTAACATTCTATTCTAACCACATGTGATGGTTCATGCCCTGTCACTTGTGGCAGGAGGACATTGAGTTCAAGACCAACTTGGACTACCTAGTGAGACCCTGTTTAAACAAACAAAAATTCTGTATCCACTGAAGATCATTTCCCAGCAAGTTTTTATTTTTATTTTGTGCTGGTCCTAGGGCTTGAACTCAGGGCCCAGGCCCTGACTCTGAGCTTTTGTGTGCAAGGCTAGTGCTCCACCACTCGAGCCATGGCTCCAATTCCAGCTTAACTGGAGACAAGAGTCTCACAGTCTTACCCAGGCTGGCTTTGAACCTTGATCCTCAGATCTCTGACTCCTGAGTAGCTATGATTACAGGCATGAGCCACTGATGCCCGGGGTCCTTTCTCAATGGACAAATGAACAGCATTATTTTCATGGTACAAACAGGCCATTATGACAGTTTAAGGGGTATGAGAGTGTGCTCTGGGCCCCATTCGCCAATAGAAAGGCCAGTGGAAGATAGGGCCTCTGCTGGCTGCAATGTCAGGATAGATTTGCAAAGGGGCCTAATATAAAGATCTTAGCCACCCTGATTCATGCCAGGGCCCCACTCCCTGAATCCCTCAGCAGGTAGAAGATGCTTACAGCGACCCTAATCCCAAGGTGGCTATGTAAACAGTTGCTCCTTCCTGCCCCACCCTCAAGTACTGAGGAGAATGGGCTGGCCTCTCACTCTTACCTGCCATCCTGGATCCTGGTGGTGGTGTGCAGGCCCCAAATCACCGGGGATGCGGGGGTAGAAGGGCATTCATTCTGGAGTGAGTGACTTCAAAGATCGAAACAGATGCGGCTCCATGGGCCACAAGATGGCCCAGGGATGGAGCTGCCAGCGTGTGATCCTGGGTCGCTTTAACAACTGGGGTCCTTGTGTAGCCTAGGCAGGGCTGTCGGGCTGGCTGGCGCTGTTGAGGGAGCACCTGAGGCTGTGGAATCTTCACCGGCTCATCTCTGGGACATTCTTTGCATTCCTGCATTCCTTGAGTTCCCTTCTTGATTTCTGAGCTTCCCGTGTAATAAGCGGAGCAGTTGGGTGAGCTAACCTCTTCCCCTGCCAAGTATTCACTGGATTCTTTTTCTGCCTAAATGTCCTGGAACCAAGACTCTGTCTGAAGCATATATTAACTGAGAAAACATTATGTCAAGTGGAAAGTACGAGGAACATCAGAGGCTCTAGGCAGTGAAACCTCACAGACCCCTGCCCTGCCCTGCCCTGCCCTGCCCTGCCCTGCCCTGCCCTGCCCTGCCCTGGCAGCTCACCCTGATGCCCCTTGGCTCCTCTGGGTCTGTGCATTTTCACAAGCCAGATCATCACAGAATGCAAAATTTCCCCTCCACCTGTGTCTCTCCTAGAGAATCAAACATTTAAATTGGAAATAAATGCAGCAAAGGGCAGGGTAAGATGGGCTCCCCCCTGTAGATGTATTCTTATGCATGTGTGACTCGAAGTGTATTCAAAGTTATTCATTGCAGCCTTGTTGGAAGCAACCGGAAGCATAGGAAACATCAAGAGGGAACTGGGTAATAGTGATCCTAGAGCAATGGCCTATGAATTGGAGTTCTGTATCCATCATACAGCAAGCTCTTTATAACTAATAAGGAAAGATCCTCCCAAGACATTGTGAGGTGAAAACAGTAAGTTACAAAACTGGCTGCAGTGGCTACCTATTTTGCAGAAAGAAAATTTACCACTATCCATATCCCCTGAGAAGAATACAAAAGACTGAAGACTGAGCTAGCACCCGGGTGGAAAGCACCCTGGGTGCTTGGGAGATGGGAGTAGGGGAGAGAATTTTCACACTAGCCTTTTGTTCCTTTTGAATATGGAACGATGAGAATGTACTACCTATTCAGAAAAATGCGTGCGACACTTTTATGGATTTTGTTTTTTGTTTTTGTTTTGCATATGATTTTTTTTTCCATACTGAGAATCAAACCCAGCCCTCACATTCATCTTCAGCCCCAATATATGATTATTTTAGCCATAAAAAATTAGCTCACACGAATGATATTGGTGAGGATTTCATTGTTATGTTCCCATACATGTTGGAAATGCATTCCAGTTAATCTCACCCCCCTATATTATTCAAAACTAAAACATCAATAATCTCAGCAGCAGGAAGGCCAAGGCAAGAGGGTCTTGAGTTCAAGACAAGCCTGGGCGGCATAGCTAGCTAGACCCTGACCCCAAAACAGAACAAACTCCAAAAACCCTGGATTTCAAAATATCAGGTTTCAGCTATCAGTAAGGGGGTGGTATTTGGAGGGGAACTAGAGACCCCCTGAGGTACATAGTCATCTATTTTGTACATGAACTGGAGAGGGAGGATCCTCCCCCTTAGCCAGAGAAGCCCCTAATCCTGTGCCTTTCCCCTCCCTTCCCCCACTTTCAGGTTAGTCAGAACCAATAGCAGGACAGTCATCAGATTCCTACCTTTCCCCAGAGGCAGAAGAACCCTGGCAGAGCCCTGCAAGGGGGGCAGAAAGAGGTGCAGAGTCCTATTGCTCTGCTATGGGGCCACTGTGGGGCACCAATCTGGCTCAGGACTGGGCTATATATGCCATTAGCATCTGAAGATCTCTCTTGTCAGAAAAACTATCTCTAAAGGTGGTCACCACCATAGGCTACATCTACCAGTAAGGTGTCCCATCCCATGTTCTACTTTAAAGCCTTATGTCCATTAGCTGGAGTCAGGGGCCATATGCTATCCCTACTAGGTTTATTAAATCTTCCCCTCTTCTCCCTCCTCCCTCCTCCCCAGCTCCCTTCATAGGAAGAATGGAAGAGCCTAGGTAGGTGACAAATGTCTCTACCATGGGTTAATAATTATTCTCTCAAAAGGTCTGTCACCAGGAACTTAAAGATGCGATCTGGTTTAGAATAAAGGTCTCTGCCGATGTAATTAGGTAAAGCTCTCATGATGAGATCATTCTGGATTAGGTTAGGCCCTAAATCCAATCAGTGTCCTTTCTAGGGACTTAAAAGGGAAAGAGACTGAGCCACTGGAAACAAAGGCTGTGTGAAGGCGGAAGTAGAGATTGAAGGCTGCAAGTCCAAGGACTGCCAGAACCATTGGTAGCAATGACATAGACTCCCGGCCAACTTCCTTCAGAGCCTTAGAAAGAAGCAGCTCTGTTGACCCATCAACCAGGAACTTTCAGTCTCCAGAAAGGAAAGAAAATAGACCTCTGTGGCTGAGATCACCCAATTTGTCCTATTTTGTTGTCAACCCTAGGATCTTCAATGAGGAAAGAGAGGCAACTTGGGGGCACTGAGTCACTCAAAACCTTCACAAATTAATTAAGAACTGGGCCTGCTGTTATGTGAGCCTGGATGATAGGCAGATAGGCTGGCGTGTTTAGTTGGGGAAAAACGTCCAGGGGAGGCTGGGCCCTACCGCTGGTCTGGCAGCTAGCTCCTCTACCATTCCCTGGGCAAGAACTCTCCGCAGTTGGTGCGCCTCCAATGGGAAAGGTATGCCTACCCTGTCGCTAGGAAACAGGGAGCTGGGCCTGTGGACTCCCAGCCTGGAGTGAAGGCAGATGGTGACAAGATTAAATAGTGCCTTTCATTTCAACATAGGAAATGTTTTCAATTCTTCTCTCTTCATGTCTCTAAAAAAAGGCAAGTGGCGGAAACGTCCCACTGGAAATTTATTAACAAAAAGCCCAGGCAGCCTAAAAAAGAAGACTTTTTTTTTTTCTTTTCAAGTGTCTTTGCAGCCAGTCGGCAGGCACGAGGAGGGCAGAGGCTGTACCTTCACACCATGACCCGACATCCAGCCTGCGCAGCCTCCTGTACAGCTCACAGTCAGTAAGGTGTTCCATTCCATCCATGCAGAGACCAAAGCCTGAAAGGTACAGGAGTCCCTTGGTCCTCTGGGCTATATTCTAAGACCCCTCAGGGAAGGCTTGAAACCTCAGAAAAATACTGTATCTACCACAGATGTAAGGGGACAGCCTGCATATTGGTTCATAGGTAGTTTTATGTTGTTGTTTTTGTGCTAATACTTGAACTCAGGGCCTCCCATTCTCCCTTGGCTTGTTCTAGTCAAGGATGGTGCTCTATAGAAGTAGAGCTATATAGTTATATATAGTTAGATAGCTTTACTTCTAATTTTTTGCTGGATAATTGGGGATAAGAGCCTCATGGACTTTTTAACTAACTGGCTTTCTACCATGATCCTCAAATCTCAGTCCACTGCAACATCAGCAGCTTCTTTTTGCTTTGCCATTACACAGTGTAAGGAGGCATAAGAGCTCTCTGGGGCCTCTTCCTACGTAGCCACCAATACTGTTTATGCATGCAGAGCCCCTTACCACCAAACACTATCAAATTGGAGATTAGACATCAACACAAGAACACAAGGGCATGTAAACAAAACATAACAGACAATGCAAAAAGAACACAGCAAAGGAAAATAGCCTTGTGTTAGTGACAACTTAACTTGGGTCAAGGAACTTAAATGGACTGGAAGTTCAGAGTCCACTGGCTAGCTCAGTGTCTCCTGTGACCAAATCATTTCCGGTAAAGCATGAGGATTCCTTGGTCCAGTTTCACAGACTCACCAAACAATTACTCCTACAACAGTAATGATCCCTTAGGTATCTACAAAGCAGAGTCCCAGCCCAAGTATCATCTGATGCTCAGCTCAGTCCTTAGAGGCTGAGGAACAGGTACAAATCTACCAATGTGTATACAGAGAAAGGGAAATCCACCCATCTTATTTCAGCACCCATTTCCCAGTCTTTCTAGGCAGTGGCAGTTCTTCCCATTAAAACTCTATCTCCTTTTCTATTCCTAATGCCAGTGCCTTATTTCAGCTTCTCACCAGGCCAAGGCTCATGTCTCAGCCTTCTGTCTATCTTATGCCAAGCCATCCTACACACTGCCCAGGTGTTTGTTCCCTAAAGAATTGCTGTCATTGTTGTGCCCCACTTACCATTGTTTCTTAACAACTCGTCAAAACCGAATGCTGCTGCTGCCTGACTTCCAAAGCCCTCCTGAATGCAATGCCACCAACTCCACTGTCATCAAAAGCAGAAAGTAGGCTGTTTGCTCCGGCTAACCCACTTTCCTCTCTGACTAACCATTCACAATGTTCATTCCTACCTCTGCCTTTGCTCATGCTGGCCTCCTGCCTGGTTTGCCTTCCCTCCATGCACAGATAATTCTCTGGCTGAGAGCTATTTGTTAAGATACAGAGAGACTCTTTCATCAACAAATCCTGTGCATCCCAAAGATGGTTTCATGCTCCAAGGTCACACTTACATGCAGGACACTTGTTAGCCAGCCTTTAGTAAGGTCCCCTGATAGGTCCTCACATCAGGGTCCTAATGCTCTGGCGTAGTCTTTGTCAATGAGTAGAGTTGACCTGGATAACTAGTAAGATTCCGCAGAAATGACCTAGTGTGGATTCTAAGGCTAGTTCATATAAGACATAGTAGTTCCTGGCTTGTGTGCTCTTGGCTTTCCTGCTCTGGTGGAATTTAGTCACCATGTTAAGAAGATACTTACTTAAGCAGGCTAGGAGTATTGGCTCATACTTATGCTGAATGCTCGCAATCAGGAGGCTGAGATTAGGAGGATCACAGTTTGAGGCCTGCCCAGGCAAAAAAAAAAAAAAGGTAGCAAAACCCAATCTCAATGAAAAATAAGCTGGGCCTGGTAGCTCACATCTATAATCCCAAATACATGAGAAGTGATAGGAGGACTGTGGTCAAAACTGGTCAGGGTAATGTAACTAAAAAGTTAAGAGAGAAAGCTGAGTACCAGTGGTTCATGCCTGTAATCCTAGCTACTCAGGAGGCTGAGATCTGAGGATTATTGTTTGAAGCCTGCCAGAGCAGAAAAGTCTGTGAGACTCTTATCTCCAATGAACTATTCAGAAAAAGTTGGAAGTAGTGTTGTCGCTCAAGTAATAGAATGCTAGCCTTGAGCATAAAGAGGCTCAGGGACAGCACCCAATCCCTGAGTTCAAGCCCCAGGACCAGCAAAAAAAAAAATAGTAAGAGAGGAAAATAAAGAGGGAGAAGGAAAAGGAGAAAAAGAAGAGGGAGAGAAGGAAGGAAAGAGAGAGGGGGAGGGAGAGAGAGAGAAAAGAAAAAAATACATTGTGATAAAACAAGTCTACTGAGAGTTGATCAACCCGTCATCTTGGAAGGGTACCTTCCACCTCAGTCAAACATTTAGATGACGATAATCTTGACTGACACAGTCAATTCAAGCTCACAAAATATCGACCTACAGAAACAGTTTGAGATGATAGATGTTTATTTTTTTAAGCTGCTAAATTTTGGAATAATGTTTTTATCGAGTAGTAGATAACTAAACCAACAGTCTCGCTCTATAAATATCTTCTCAATTCTATTAAAATGAACTTCTATGACTCCTACTTCAAAGTAGACACTTTAGCACGTGCTACAATATGTATATATTGCTCATTCATTCAACAAATAGTCACTGACAACATTTATTCAATGTACATTAGACATTGTGTTCACCACAAGGAACATAGGAGAAGCTTATGACTTGGCCATCAAATGAATATGACAAACATAGTAATTACCATGTAAGTGCTATGAATTAAAAGGGAAGGTAGGGTTCTGGCACCACTGGCTCAGGCTGGTAATCCTAGCTACTCAAGAAGCTGAGATTTGAAGTTTATGGTTTGAAGCCGGCCTGAACAGGAAAGTCCATAATACTCTCATCTCTAACTGCCAAAAAGCTGGAAGTGGAGCTGTGGAGCACTAGCCTGGGCTGTCCACCACACATACACACAAGGTAAAGGTAGGGGAGAGGTAAGGTAAGAGGGTGGATTAGAAACATCTCTAGTTGTTGTTTCCCCATTCCTTGAATGAGAAGGCTCTGGTAGTGCAGAAAAGAGTCTTTTCTGAAGAGAGGAAGAGAAGAGAACCAGGAACAATGAAGGAGGTGTCAGGAAGACAAAAAACCCCAAAGAAACCAACCCAATAGAAGAAAAGCAGTGGGGAAGTCCGTGCTTATTTCCAGCTCTGGGAGGGGAGGAGGGAATTGAAGACTACATTGCAAAGTAAAAAAAAATCAATGGCCCTGGTGACAGATTGCCAAATCTAGGCATGGGAAAAGCCCATCTATTCTGTCTTATTGCCAATATAAGGGTTTGTGAGGTAGCGACTACTCGGGTGTGGGAGCATTCTGTTACACCTCTTATTTTAGAGAGTGACAGGAGGATACCATCTAGACAGAGTGCTTATTGCTGGAGACTGAATTTTTCTGAGCCTGGGAATAAGGAACAGTCTTGGCTCAAGAAAATTACAGAACTCCTTTTCATAGAATCACAAGAGGTAATTGAAGAGAGAGAATGAGTCTAATCGAGGCCCTCAAAGTTTAAACTGTAAGGATCTGCACTGAAAGTTCAGATGGTTGAGCTAGCTGCTCTCAGATACCTGGCAGTGATGGTAACTTGCACACAGTAGAGACACAGGGATGGAGGCTTCTCATGGTACCACTCAGTTATCTGTGGAGGAGTGTTACCGTGGCTCAAAGTGCCTAACAGAGGTACAGTTAGAGGCAACAGTGATGTGGAGGATGTATATATAGCAGTTGTGGGAGGATTCAACTTCTCTGGCCTTAGTGAATCCTAGATCTATCTACTTATTTCATACCACTTTTTCATTAATAATTTCTCCTCCTCTTCCTCCTTCCTCCTTCTCCTCCTCCTCCAACCTCCTTCTTCTCCCCCTCCTCCTCCTCCTCCTCCTCCTCCTCCTCCTCCTCCTCCTCCTCCATCTTCTCCTTCTTTTGCCAGTCCTGGAGTTTGAACTCAGGGCCTGGGCATCGTCCCTGAGCCTCTTTATGCTCAAGGCTAGCATTCTACCACTTGAGCCACATTGCCACGTCTTTTTTTTTTTTTTTGCTTTGGTTAGTTGTGGAGCTATAACTCTGGGCCTGGGTGCTGTCCCTCAGCTCTTCAGCTTAAGACAAGTGCTCCTGGTGCCTGTCTCATTAGCATCTTCTATTAAACAAAATCATCACTGTTTCTTTCTCTATATAACTCCATTCCTTGTTTTATTCATTGTTATCTCCTATTTCCTTCCTGTTACCTCTCTGGTTAATGTCTTCTTAAATCATGTAGATATATTTTTGCTTCTATATTAATTTAAAGATACTGGGACAATAGTGGTGATTGGTCTTCATTAGGGATGACCACAAACACAAGGTTGTACTTTATCACCCACAAATGGCTTTTGCAGCCAAGTTCCCTCACCTTGAGTAGACAAGAGGCCTGCACACAGTGTTTTGAGCATTGAAATAGAGTGTTTGGCCTTGGAACCATACCTCTCCCATTTAATAACAAGAAAATAAACCATAATCCAGCTACTACTCAGTCTTAAAGAAAATCACTAGCTAAAAGACACAGAAGATTGAAAGGGTCACATAAAAATGAGATCCTACATGCATAAATCACAGTGAAAAATCCATGCCTGGTTTAACCACCACATTTCCCTCAAAAACCAAAAACTACAGCAAAGGAATTAAGTGGCAATGAAAAAACAGAAATTTCAAACAATGTTTTAAATGACAAGAATGATCAATGAGATTAATGAAGATATGTCTCATCAGATAAATGACTTAAAATAGTCACAACTAATTCAGCTCAAAGAGAGTTCAAAAAACAACTGCAGTTAAGAAGGCAACATAGGATATGAAAGGGAAATTTAATAATGATATAGAAAGCTTAAAAAGAAATCAAAATGAAAACATTAGAAATGAGGAGTTCAATGGCCTAAACTGAAAGCCTAGCTAATAGTACAGAACAAATTGAAAAGAGTGTCAAGTATTGAAGATAAAGTAGTGATGAGAAATTAAATCAATCAATCAAAAGCCTTGAAAAAACACTAAGAAATACAAATGGAATTTACAAGACCTCTGAAACAATGTCAAAAGATAAAATCTAGTTGAGTCCTGTTGGCTCATTCCTACATTGCAGTTTGAGGGCAAGTTGGGCAGAAAAGTCCATGAGAATCTGTCTCAAAAATAACCAGGTAAAAAAGCAAGACTAGAAGTGATGTGGCTCAAGTGGTAGAGTACCAGTCAATACAAAACTCAATAACCCCAGTAACTGCCAGCCCCCTAAGAATAGAAAAAGACCAAACCTATAAATCATGAATGTAGAAGAAATACAAACTGAAGGCATAGACAAACTTCAATAAAATTATAACTGAAATATTCTCCAACCTTGAGAGAGGGTCATTCATGTAGCGGTGGCAAGATTATGAAAGAAAAACTTCTAAATATAGACAAAGCACTAAATTTAGAATATAGAATAAATATAGAGCAAAGAATGTCGATAACTGCAAAATCATAAGCCCAGTATAATAACATCAGACTTCTCAATACAAGCTCTAAATGCAAAGAAGGTATGCAATGACATTGAAGCATAATAATGACCAACCATGCTTAGTGTACTCAGACAATCCATGCTTCACAATTGTGAGAGAAATAAAAACCTTCCATGATAAACAAGAGCTAAAGAAATCCATGTAAAATCAGCACTGCATAATATCCCTTAAGGAATCCTACATGCAGAGGAAGAAGGAAAACAAAAACTGGAAAGTACAGCAAAGAACAAACCCACTAGATGAGTAAAATAGCAAAGGAAGAATAGGTAGAAGTGACATCATAAAAACAACAAAATGACAGGAAATATGACATACCGTTCAATATAAATACCAAATATTAGTGGTCTCAGTTCTTCAATTCTAAGATTTAAAACAGCAAGTTGGGTTACAAACTAAAAGCAATAATTTGTTGTCTACAAGAAATAAATCTCACTGACAGACAGCTATAGATTTAGGGTTAAAGGACACAAAAAGGTTTTCCATGCTAATGGACCCAAACAGCAGGCTATACCTGCATCTGAGAAAATAGCTCTTAAACTAAAATTAGTCAGAGGAGACAAGAAAGGTCATTTCATGTCCATAAAGTAAAAACTCCATCAAAAGAAAAAGTAGCCAGGTGTAGGTAGAAAGTCCACCAGACTCTTATCTCCAATCAACCACCAGAAAACTGGTGGCTCAATGTGGTAGAGTGCTAGCAAAAAAGCTCAGGGACAGTGCCTAGGCCCTGAGTTCCAGCCCCATGAGAGAAAGCAAGAAAGCAAGCAAGAAAGAAAGAGAGAAAGAAAGAAAGAAAGAAAGAGAGAGAAAGGAAGAAAGAGAGAGAGAAAAAGAAAGAAAGAAAAGAAAGAAAGAAAAAATTGCTAACACATATGTATAAAATTTTGATGCTGGGGCTGGGAAGATGGCTCAGGGGTAGAGTGCATGAAGCCCTGGCTTCGATTCCTCAGCACCATATAAGCAGAAAAAGCCAGAAGTAGTGCTGTGGCTCAAGTGATAGAGCACTAGCCTTGAGCTGAAGAGCTGAGGGACAGCGCCCAAGTCCAAAGTTCAGGCCCCATGACCAACCAAAAACAAAAAAAAATTATGCTCCTCAAATTTATTAAACAATTACTTCTAAAATTACAAGCACTGATAGACCCCCAGCACAATAATAGTGGGAGCCTTAATAGTCCACTCTCACCAACAGATAGATCATTCAAATGAAAAAAAAAAATCAACCAAGAAGCCTTAGAAGTAAATGACAATAAAGACCAAATGGACTTAACAAACATCTCTAAAGTATTTCTTTCATACAGCAAATGAACAATGCACGTTCTTTTCAGCAGCATATAGAACTCTCTCCAAAATAGATCATATTGTAGTCTTAAAAAACACAAGCAAATCACAATATTCCCTGCATTTTATCATACTATATTGGAAAAACCAGAACTCAGTAGAAGAAAAAGCACCTCTGTACACACACACACACACACACACACACACACACACACACACACACACACACAAACTACAAAAAAGTATTCAAACACAGGGAGAATGAACAACACATTGTTGAATGACTAGTGAGTCTATAAAGAAACAAAGGAAAAAAAATGTCAAGCTGGGTGCTGGTGGCTCATGCTTGTAATACTAGTTATTTAGGAGGCTGAGATCTGAGGATCATGGATAGAAGCCAACCCAGACAGGAAAGTCCATGATACTCATGTCCAGTTAACCACCAGAAAGTCAGAAGTGACAATGTGGCTTAAAGTGGTAGAGTGCTAGCCTTGAGTGGAAAAGCTCAAGGATAGTGTCTAGGTCCTGAGTTCAAGTCCTATCAACACCAAAAAAAAGTTTGTAGAAAAAACTGTTCCTAGGATGAAATGAAAATGGAAGTACAACCTTTCAGAACTTCTGGGATATAGCAAAAGCAGTACTCAGAAGGAAGTATATAATTATGAGAATGTATATATAATGAATATCTTAATAATGATGTTCTTAAATCCTAGAAAAATAAATAGACAAACCCTAAATTAACAGATGGAAAGAAATAACAGAGGTTATGTCAGAAATCAACAAAATGGAGACTAAAAAAACAACATTGAACCAGGAGCCAGTGGCTCAAGCCTGTAGTCCTAGCTAATCAGGAGGCTGAGATCTGAAGATCATGGTTCACAGGCAGCCCAGGCAGGAAAGTCCATGGGACTCTTATCTCCAATTAACCACCTGAAAACTGGAAGTGGTACTGTGGCTCAAGTGGTAGAGCACTAGCCTTGAGCTGAAGATCTCAAGAACAGTGCCCAGGCCCAGAGTTCAAGCCTCACGACTGACAAAAAAATAAATTGAAATAAAATCTGATTTTTTTTTTTTTTAAGGATAGGGTTGGGAAGGTGGCTCAGTGATAGAGTGTTTGCCTTGCATGCATGAGGCCCTAGGTTCAATTCCTCAGCACCACATAAACAGAAAAAGCTGGAAGTGGCGCTGTGGCTCCAGCAGTAGAGCACTTGCCATGAGCTGGAAAGCTGAGGGACAGTGCCCAGGCCCAGAGTTCAGGCCCATGACCGACAAAAATAAAAATAAAATAAAATAGAAAAGTATAAACCCCAAGCCAATCTGACAAAAAGGAAGGTACAAATAGAAAAGAAAACATCACATCAAATACAAATGAAATCTAGATGCTGATGAGAAAATACTTTGAAAACCTTTATTCAAAGATACAGGAAAATCTAGAAGAAATGTACAAATTTCTAGATTCATTTGAAGTATATATATATAAAAAAAGAACATAGAGGAAAGAAACCACTTACACAGATCTATAATAAATAATGAGATTGAAGTGGTTATAGTCCCTCAACAAAGAAAAGCTCAGGACCTAATGAATTCACTGTTAAATTCTGTCAGACTTTTAAAGATCATCATTATTTCTCAAATTTTCCCATGGGACAGATCGGAACAAACATTGCCAAATTCATTCTCTAAACCCAGTATTATACTCAGGCAGAGAAACAACAAAAAATAGAATTATAGACCAATCTCTTTGATAAACATTGATGTAAAAATCTAGTAAAATATTTTCAGACCTAATTTAATAACACAGAATAGTTCATACAAGCTGGTGGATCACAGTTCAAAGCCAGCCCAAGCAGGAAAGTCTATGACTCTTATCTCCAATTAACCACTCAAAAACTGGAAGTGATGCTGTGGCTCAAAGTGGTAAAGCACTAACCTTGAACACAGAGGCTCAGAGACAGTGCCCAGGCCCCAAGTTCAAGCCCATGACTGACAAAAAAAAAAAAAAAGAGTTCATACATCATGATCAAGTTAGTTTTATCCCAGGGATCCAAGGATGGTTCAACACAGAGAAATCAATAAACATAATACACTATATAAACAGAATCAAGAACAAAAATCACATGATTATCTCAACACATGAAAGTCTTTGACAACACTTAACATCGTTTTATGACAAAAATTTTGAAGGAACTAGGAATAGTAGGAATGTACCTGAACATAATAAAGGCAATCTGATAAACCTATCAATATCATACTAAACACGGAAAATCTGAAATCGTTCCTATAAAGTCAGGAAAGAGACAAGTCTGTCCACATTTCCCAACTCTATTTTATATAGTACTGCAATTCTTATTTCTAGTCAGATAAGTAAGGCAAGATAAAGAAAATGAATTCAATAAATGGAAGGAAAAACTCAAATCATCCTCATTTGCAGATGATATGATTTTATATTTAAAAAAACCTAAAAAAAAACAGGTGATGGTGGCTCATACCTGTAATCCTAGCTACTTAGAAGGCTGACATCTGATAATTGCGGTTCAAAGCCAGCCCGGGGAGGAAAGTCCGTGAGACTCCTTTTTTTTTTTTTGGGTCCGGTGGTGGGGCCTGAACTCTGGGCCTGGGCACTGTCCCTCAGCTCTTCAGCTCAAGGCTAGTGCTCTACCACTGGAGCCACAGTGCCACTTCCAGCTTTTTTCTTTTTGCTTATGTGGTGCTGTGGAATCGAACCCAGGGCCTCAGGCATGCAAGGCAAGCGCTCTACCACTGAGACACCTTCCCAGCCCCTCCGTGAGACTCTTATCTCCAATAAACCACTAAAAAACTGGAAATGGTGCCATCGCTCAAGTGATGAGCTAAATTGCTGAGGGACAGCACCCAGGCCCAGAGTTCAAGCCCTGTACTCCCCCTCCCACCGCCCCGCAAAAAATATATCTAAATGTAACATCTGACACTAAAATTACTTAGGAAAACTTTTATAGGGAATGTACTGGAATATATAGACATAGGTGATTATTTTCTGAATATGACTCTAATTGTCTAGAAATTAAGAGCAAAAATTATCTAAATGTGGCCTTAGCTACATTAGCAAGACTCTGACCCAAACAAACCAATAATGATAATAATAAAAGGGACCTCATGTTGAAGAGGGCAGTGGTGGTCAGGTTTCTCTGCAGAAGTGACATTTAGGAAGCTCTAGGGATAAGTAGCATCACCCAGATAACAGGGAGGAACCTAGGGGAAGCATCCCAGCTATGGGTTCACATCCCAAGACACATCAACTTCAGCAGGTAACTACTAAGTCAGAGTAAGTCTTCCCTCCCTTTAAGTTAGTTCTTCCAGGTATTTGCCACAGCAATGGAAATCTGACTAACACAAGCAGATATTCCAAAGAGGCTGCCAGGGCCCGTACCCCTTCCTATCTTGGGGTGAAATTATACATCTTTTTCTAGCCAGTGGACCTACTATCCCCTCCCCTCCAGGCCAGAAACTCTTAACTCAAGGCTCACTAGCACAAGAGTCCTAAATTCCTTGTAAACAGACTTATTTGTTTAGTTTAGTACAGGGAAGGTTACTATAGATGTGTGCAGGAAACAAGGTATCAATACATTTGTTGTTACAGAGTTTGCACACATAGTGATAGCGGACTCCCTTGTTATCTTCTGGTAGAGAGAAATGGTAAATACTGTTGAAATCTGTAACTGTAAGCACTGGTGAGACAGCATTCCAATCTCTTAACCCTCTCCTGGTCTTACAGCTCTGCTTCAGAGTGAGTATGAGTGCCCATCTGCCTTTATTTACCCCCACTCCTCATTTTTTTCCCTTTAATTATGCTGTGGATATCTAAATCAGCAACAAAGAGCTCTTTCTAGTTCCTTAATAGTAGTTCTGAAAACTTGAATGGGGGTAGATGAGAGAATTCTGGAGGCAAAAAGGGCACCAGCCCCTGTCTATGGCTTTATTTTTTGGTCTGATCCTGGGGCTTGAGCTTCTTTTACTCAAGGTTAGCATTCTACCACTTAAACCATAGGATCACTTCTGGCTTTTTCTGAGTAGTTTATTGGAGATAAGAGCCTCATGGACTTTCCAGTCCCAGTTGGCTTTGAACTGTGATCCTAAGCCTCCTGAGTAGCTAGGATTACTGCTGTGAACCACCGGCACCCTGCTGTCTACGGTTTTTGCTAATCCACTTCATCTTAATCTCCTTCTTCTCTGGGTCTGTGGCTCTGGTCCCAGCCTCTTACTTGAAGGGTCCTTGTTCCACAGTCTTAGATATTTCATATCCTGGGAATGTCTCACGATTCTGTTTAGCTTTTGCCAGACAGGAAGTGGATCTCACAGAGCTTAGAGTCTTATACTTTATTGTGCATCAAAGTTACCAGAAGCCTTGGAAAAGCACAGCTTCCAGAGGCCCTCTTCCAGAGAACCTGGTCCAGGAAATTACAGTTTTAAGAAACACTCTAAATGTTCCTGGTGGCTCCTGGATAGCACTGGGAGAAGCTCTGCTGCAGAGCACTGGGTCGGGTGATACCCAGATCATACCTGGCCAAGCTAAGCATCCTCCGAAACATGGAAGCAGGTGGAGTGGGAATCAAGCTTTGCCAGAGGACCAGTGTCTTCATGGTTGTGAGAAGTTGTACCTGGGCCAGGCCCTGGGGTTACTGACCCTGAGGGCCTCCTACATCACATCAAACCTGAAAATACTCCCATAGCCCGTGCCATTTGCATCCCTGTTTTCTAGAAAACTTAAAAAGCCTTTTATGATTTTAACTTTTTAAAAATAAATGATCCATGCTAGGTACAAGTGGTTCATGCCTATAATCCCAGCCACTCAGGTGGCTGAGATCTGAGGATCTCAGTTTGAAGCCAGCCTGGACTGAAAAAGTTATGACTCTTATCTCCAATTAACTCCACCCCCCCCCCCCCAATAAAAGCCACAAGTGGAGCTATGGCTCAAGTGGTAGAGTACTAGCCTTGAGCAAAAGAGCTCAAGGACAGTGCCTAGGCCCCAAGTTCAAGCCCTAGTACCAGCACAAAATAAAATAAATTATCTGTTTGTTTAAACTATCATAGATAAATCTTATAGCTATATGTTTTATTAGAACGAATCCTATAAAAGCAACAGGGCTACATTGTAGGTGACTATTAACATTTTATGGGCCTTTAAGTAACATTTGTTAGTTTCAATTTTTTCCTTAAAGCCAATAAATTTTTAATTCAGATTTGAAATGTTTTCTGCAATCTCTTAAAAAGCCAGCAGGCACAGGGCTGGGTGCCCATGAAGAGGCATGGTGCCATCTGAGACAGCTCTTCCAAAGCCATCTGGGGCAGGGAGGTGGTGTCTGAGTTGGCGTGCAGCACCTCCACATTACCATACACGCCCTTGGGGGTCATCCTGACACACTGTGGTGGTGAGCAGAGGGGCCAGGCTCAGCACAGCCAATGTCCACCTGCCACCTGGGCACTAAATATAGCCCCCCACAACCCTCTCTACCTAAACCTGCGGAGTTGACTTAATTGGCTGGAACTGCTCTTTGAAAACAGGCTTCGCCCCTCAGTTCTAGGATGCTGAGATTCGTAATTAGGCAGTGTCTTTATCCTGATAGCAACAGAACATCTTTGGCCTTCATCACTGATAAACATTCTGGCTTAGTTGCTTCAGGTGGTGAAACCAGGCCTGGTGTAAATATCTATGATATACTCTTTCTACAGTAGCCCCACAACACAGCACTTTCCCTTACAGTGTTCTTTCAGTGTCATAGACCAAATGTTTATGTTCCCTAGGAGGAACACATGTTGAAACTCCAGCATGGCTCTATTTTGGATGGGGTCTCTTAAGAAGTAATCAGTGTTAATAAGGTCGTAGGAGTGGGGCTCTGATCTGATATGATTAGTGTCCTTAAAACAGCAGGGAGCTCACTTTCACTCTCTCCCCAACAAGTAGTCATATAAACATGTAGCAAGATGGCAGCTAGCAAAATCTAGGCTGAAGGCATGGCATAAGGGGTATAATACCAGCTAAGCAAGTAGCTGAGTAAGCTGAGGGCTGGAATTTAGACATCTGTCACCACAATCCACATTCATTTGGTTTTTTTTTATCTCTTAAAAATTAATTTACTTTATTATTATTAAAGAGGTAATGTATAGAGGAATTAGATGACATGAGTCAGGTAATGAGTATATTTCCTTTAGTACAGTGTCTTCTGTTCCCTCATTCTGTTTCTAAATTTTAAAAAAGTTGTTATTATTATTAAGTATTTGTAAAAAGGGATTACAGTTTCATGTCAGGTTACAAGTATAATGCTAAAAAATAGGGAAAAAAATCTGAAAGTAAAAAAGAGTACCATGAAAAAAAGAGCCCACTACAAGTCAAGAAATGAAGTCTGCCCAGATATTTTTTTCTTTTTGTTAGTCCTAGGGCTTGAACTCCAGCTTGGGGGCTGTCTCTAAACTCATTTGCTCAAGTCTGGCATTCGACCACTTTGAGCCACAGTGCTACTTCCAGTTTTCTGAGAGTTAATTGGAGATAAATGTTTCATGGACTTTCCTGCCTGGGCTGGCTTCCAATTATAATCCTTAGATCTCAGCCTCCTGAATAGCTAGGATTATAGCCTCCTGAGTAGCTAAGATTACAAGTGTAAGCAACAGCTTTCCTTTTTTTTTTTTTTTTTGCCTTTACAGATCTTGATATTGAACTGTAACCTCCGGAATTGGGAGCAATGCTTTCTTGGTGGTGTTGTTTTGTTTTGGTACCATTTGTGGGACATAAATTCATGGCTTGAGTGATATCCTTGGAGGTTTTGTTAGTGTTATTTTGCTTAAAGCTAGAATTTTATCACTTGAGCACAGCTCCACTTACGGCTTTTTGGTAGTTAATTGGAGATAATTGTCTCATGGTCTTCCCTTCCTGGGCTGGCTTCAAACTGTGATCCTCAGATCTCAGCCTCTTGAGTAGCAGGATTATAGGTGTGAGCCTGCTTTAGATTTCATTTTCTTTCTTTCTTTCTTTCTTTCTTTCTTTCTTTCTTTCTTTCTTTCTTTCTATGTATTTATTTATTTCCATGTATTTATTTATTTTGGTCATGGGGCATGAACTCAGACTGGGCGCTGTCCCTGAGCTCTTCAGCTCTACCAGTTGAACCACAGCACCACTTTGGCTTTTTCTGCTTTATGTGGTGCTGAAGAATTGAACCCAGGGCCTCATGCATGCAAGGCAAGTGCTTTACCACAGAGCCACCTTCCCAGCCCTAAATTTCTATGTTTAAACCATCCAGTCTATGGCATTTTACCTTAGTAACTAAAGCTGGCTAATACATTTAGTACTTGCACCTCTCATCTATAGTCTGGCATCACTGAGCCCAACCCCAGACCTATACAGGAAGAGCCTACATTATAACAGGATGCCTGGATGATTCAAAAGCACTGTTGAAAGGTGTTAGGTCTTCAAAGGGAGAGTTTTACTGAATTAGTGGCCATTTACTGTTTGGAGTAGAGGCTGCTGAATACCTTAGAGCAAGAAAAAAAAAAAAACCCAATACAACTAAAAATAGCTGATGGCTCTCAGCCTGGCTGGAGCGGAGACTTAAGGAACTGTTTATGATTGGTCTGGTGCAGGCCTCTGAACTCTGCTTCCTGTATATGTATGAGGCTGGGGACCGTCTTTAAGACTCTTTTCAACTGACACAGGAATATGATTTGTCCTGAAGAAGGGGTAACAATGTTTAAAGTACACATCCTGACTTGTTAAAGACTTGATAAAACCCCATGCCTTGGATGAATGTTGGCTGGAGGCAGGGAAATTTAATCTCACAAATTCTAATCAATTGGTGATGGTCATTTGGACTACTGCCCTGAGAAAGATTCTAAGGCCTTCTCTGGTATGGGAGAAAAACAGAACCTTGATGGATTATCAATGTCTTCCAAGAACGTGGGTGGAAAAGACTACCAGGTACAATCAATACATGAAAGAATTAATCATGCCATTTGATTTAGTTCTACTTGTGCTGCTATTATCACTTATTTATTTGCCATTTGTTATCACTTACTTGTATAAATAAGATCTAATGACTTAACTAATCACAAAAAAGGGGGGGCAGAAATTCAGGGATGACAGGCAAACAAATGCAGCAGTGGTACTCACTAGATACTATGCTGAAAATAAACTATATAACTTGTGGGTGGGGATGGGAGGGGATAGATAAAAAGGGGTGATATTGTCTGAAAAGAAATGTACTCATTACCTGATTCATGTAACTACAACCTCTCTGCACAGCACCTTTATAATAACAATAAAAAATTCGAAGGAGAATAGCTAGAAAAAGTTATGGACAAGAAGAATATGTAAGGAGAGTTACCTTACCACATATTACCATTTTTTGTTTGTTGTAGGTTTTTTTGTTTTTTATTTGAAATTGAGATGTGGGCTGGGAATGTGGCTTAGTGGTAGAGTGCTTGTCTAGCATGAATGCAGCCTGGGTTTTATTCCTCAGTACCACATCAACAGAAAAAGCTGGAAGTTGTGCTGTGGCTCAAGTGGTAGAGCGCTAGCCTTGAGCAAAAGAAGCTCAGGGACAGTGCTCAGACCCTGAGTTCAAGCCCCAGGACTGGAGAAAGAAAAAGAAAGAAAGAAGGAAGGAAGGAAAGGAAGGAAGGAAGGAAAGGAAGGAAGGAAAGGAAAGGAAGGAAGGAAAGAGAGAGAGAGAGAAAAGACATTGAGATATGTTATCTATTTGGTTATCCAGGTGGCAGTCAGGTTGGCATCATTACCTGTCTATACACATCAGTACAGGCCAAACTGGTGGCAACTTAGAAGATAACCTACAGACAATGGTGAGCTTGTCTTCTAAGAAATGCAGTCGCATCAGGGCTCAGGAGTACAGTGCTTGCCTAGCATGTAGGAGTCCAAGGTTTGATCTCTGGCACCACAGAAAGAAACAAGGAAGGAGAGAGAGAGTGGCAGAGACAGAAAGGAATGAAAGGAAAAGGAAGGAGGAAGGAAGGAAGGAGTGAGGGAGGGAGAAAGAGAGAAAGAAGAGAAGGGAAGGGAAGGAAGGAGAGGGAAAGGAAAGAAGGGAAGGAAGGAAGGGAAGGGAAAGGAAAGGAAAAGAAGGAAGGGAAGAAGAGAAAGGAAAGAAAAGAAGGAAAGAAGGGAGGGAGGGGAAGAGAAAGTAATCAGACTAGAACTCTCCAAGTCACAAACAAAGCTATTAATAGCCAAAAGCAAAATGGGCTTTGGATCTGGGCATGGTAGAACACTGTGTAATCCAAGCAGTTGGGAGGCTGAGGCAGGAGGATCGGGAGTTCCAGCTCAATATGAGCTATATATATAGTGAGTTCCAGGCTAGCCTCAGCTACAGAGCAAGAAAAAATTGTTTTTAAAAAATATGATTTTTAAGAAACAGAAAGGCTCCAACTATGAAGAAATTTAGGGACGACCTTCGCCAATTATTTTGCTTGTATTTTCTTATGTACATGTTATATACGTGTGAGGATAAGCTTCTATGTCTATGTACATCCAAACAGGCTTTTGCCAGTAAGCATAAAATTTGAGGCTGTAAGAAAGCATGGTATTATGGTTTAATCAGTGCACAGATGAAGAGAGTGCCGATCAAAGGTTCACTTTTGTACATACGAAAGCCCAAGCTGTCAAGAGATACCAAGCAGAGATATGAGTAGGCCGTTGAATATACAAGTTTACATTTTAGAAAAGTGATCTGGGCTAGGGATATATATTTGGGAGTCATCTGCCAAAAGATGATATTTAAAGCCAGGAGAAGAGATGAAATGCCTAGGGAGCGAGGGAAGAAAGAGAGGGAAAAAAGGCTCCAAGGAACACTAACGTTAGATGCTGGTGGAGGAAGAGACCTCAGTGAACAAGTTCAACAGCAACTTAGGACTTTTCTTTGTAGCCCAGGAAGCAGAGTTCAGGTGCTTCTATGTAACAGCAATAGGTATTTCAGATAAGGGTTCATGTCCATCTAGGTATCCTCCTCTAGTCTTCACAACCCAGGTTCCCGTTTCTTTTCCTTGCAAGGTATACGTTAGAGTCTTTCCTCATAGAGGTTGTTGTTTTCTCCAAGTGTCTTTCTCTGAGAATGACACTTCAGTTGTCACTGCTCAGCCCAGACTAGAGAAGGACTAAGCTGAGCAATATGACAGGTACTAAACAAGGGCCAAAATAGGAGAGCTGGAGACAGCTGAGCCCTCTGGCGGTGTTGCTAAGACTTTCCTTTGCACTTCCCATCTGTGGGGAAGGGCTGAGGGTTTCAGAGGAAGGCCCATAAACAATACAATGAGCTCAGCACTCTGTTACTGTCTGACAGCCCCAGAGGCAGAGACCAAGTGCACTTCCCGGAGCAGAAAATAAATAGTGTGGAACTTCCAACAAGACTTGCGAGTCGTAGGGCTGCTGGCCGGCTTTATGCTGAGAGCTCTAGATGGATTATTCGGGAAAAGCCAACACCAATAAACACACAGCCAAAGAGTTCTCCATCTTTTGCTCATTTACTTTGTGAACTTTCTCATTGCTGTGATGCCAAAGCTTAAGAAATATGTTAGCTGTGTCATTGTTCCCTTGGGTCGTGGCTAGAAAGGAGCACTGAGTTCTCCACCAACACTGTTTAGATTCACTACACATTCTGCCTAGAAATCTAAGGAACAAAAATGCAAGTGTGCAAACACACACACACACACACAAACTCCTGAGAGTTCAGTTTGAAAATGTGTCTAGCCGCGTGCTGGTGGCTCATGCCTGTAATCCTAGCTACTCAGGAGGCTGAGCTCTGAGGATTGCAATTCAAAGCCAGCCAGGGCAGGAAAGGTGGTGACACTCTTATCTCCAATAAACTACCAGAAAAGTGGAAGTGGCACTGTGGCTCAAGTGGTAGAGCACTAGCCTTGAACTGAAGAGCTGAGGGATAGTGTCCAGGCCTAGAATTCAAGCCTCACAGCCAACCAAAAAAAAGGCAAATGTGTCTTAGCCAGACTCCTGTGGCTTATTCTTATAATTCTAGCTAATTAGGAGGCTGAGATTTGAGGACTGAGATTGAAAACCACTCTGGGCAGACAAATCCAAGAGATTCTTAGCTCCAATTAGTCAGCAGAAAAGCCAGAAATAAATGTGTGGCTCAAGTGATAGAGTGCCAGCCTTGAGGGAAAAAGCTAAGAGCAAGAATGTGAGGCCCTGAGTTCCTCTCCTGTACTACAAGATAAACAAGCAAAAGACAAGATACTACAAACATGGAATTGTGGGAAAACTCTCCTTTGACCATTTGGGGGCTATTCTCTTTGATTTTGAATCTTCAAGCAAAATCTCTAATACGGGCAGCAAACAGCCTCCCATTACTATAGACAAATCCCATGCTGCACTGACAAGGCTTGCAGAAGACCTCCAATACCAGCTTCTGTGAAGGCTTGCCTCTGGCAGGACTGGAGGCCCCAAGCAAGGCTCCAGGGGTGCAAGAAAACCAGTACTGGGGGCCAAAGGTGGCAGGAACTCCAGCGTCTAAACATTAGCCTACTAAAACCTGCAAGGACAGGAGATCAAACCTTAGTGACCTCAAGCTCCCTTGAAAGCGGGTTCCAGGATGTGCCTCTGATCATATAATATTTATCATAATGAACTCCAGGAAATGGAAACAAAGCTTTTTTCCCTTTGTTGTTGTTTTATTTTCTTTTTATCTTGTTTGTTTACTTATAGGTTTTTGGGAGAGTAAGCGGGGGGCATAGAAATAGAGCGACAAAAGGTGAACAAATGCAGCAGTGGTACTCAGTAGAAACTATGTTAAAAATGAACTATACAATTTATGGGGGGGGGGAGGGAAAAACTAGGAGAGAGTGAGAGAAGGGGTGACATTGTCCAAAAAGGACTGTACTCATGGGCTGGGAATGTGGCTGAGTAGAGGGCTTGCCTAGCATGCATAAAGCCCTGGGTTCAATTCCTCAATCCCATGTAAACAGAAAAGGCTGAAAATGGCGCTGTGGCTCAAGTGGTAGAGCATTATCCTTGAGCTCAGAGACAGAGGCTCAGAGACAGAGCCCAGGTCCTGAGTTCAAGCCCCAGGACCAACCAAAAGAATAAGAAAGAGAAGAAGGAGGAGGAGGAGGAAGAGGAAGAGGAGGAGGAGGAGGAGGAGGAGGAGGAGGAGGAGGAGGAAGAGGAAGAGGAAGAGGAAGAAGAGGAGGAGGAGGAGGAGGAGGAAGAGGAAGAGGAAGAAGAGGAAGAGGAAGAGGAGGAGGAGGAAGAGGAAGAGGAAGAAGAGGAGGAGGAGGAGGAGGAGGAAGAGGAAGAGGAAGAGGAAGAAGAAGGAGAAGGAGAAGGAGAAGGAGAAGGAGAAGAAGGAGAAGAAGGAGAAGAAGAAGAAGAAGAAGAAGAAGAAATGTATTCATATCAGACCCTGGTGGCTCATGCCTGTAATTCTAGCTACTCAGGAGGCTGAAATCTGAGCATCATGGATCTAAGCCAGCCTAGGCAGGAAGGTCCATGAGACTCTTATCTCCAATTAACCACCAGAAAGCCAGAAGTGGCGCTGTGGCTCCAAGTGGTAGAGCACTAGCCTTGAGTAAAAAGAGCTCAGGGACATCGTCCAGCCCTTGAGTTCAAGCCCCATGATCGACAAAAGAAATGAAATGTACTCATTACCTGAGTTATGAAACTGTAAACCCTCTGTAAATCATCTTTATAATAACCATAAAAGAAAAGAGAGAGAGAGAGAGAAATGAGTCCTAGCGAGGAGAGAAGGGTTATAGCTGTTTCAGCTGGCCTGTCTCTGTCCCACCAGGCAAGACACAGTCTGCCTGGCATTGTCCCCAGATAGAGCTGGTTTTTCAGGTGCCCTGAAGAGCTATCCAAATCAGCAAGGGGTGGCGAGCTGGATTTTATCAGACTATTAGAAAGCCCCCTCCCCCTCTTGTAGGAGAGAAGTTTGGTCACAACTGGGAAGGAAACAAGGGGAAGCTGAGGCTAGGGTCAGCACTGGGCTGCTATGAATGTAGAACAGGAGTTATCCTGTCCCCAACTCTGCGCAGAGAAGAGTCCCACAGACAGTGAGGATGCCGTGGCTACTACAGTCAGAGCAATGGCTGGCTGGCACAGATCTGAAGGTCAATCATGGCGCATCTGTAGCTTAAGGACAAAGAGTGGCAGAATTGTGAACAGAGATCTCTCAACCACCATCAAACAGCTTTGTAGAGGTAACTGATTAGGATGACAAAATGCCAATGCACCAGGACACACTTGAGAGACAAAGCATGCCCTCCAGAGCTGCCTCCTCCTCCTCCTTAGAGAGTCTGGGTGCTCCCAGGTCAGAGTCGCTGGGGGTGACTCATGTCTCAGCCTCCCTTTCTAGGACACTGGTAGCCACCTCCCGCCCTCACAGGCTTGATGAAGACACGACTGCTCACTCTTTATTTATTCCCTATTCCTGAGCTGCCTCTCCTCACCCCAGCCCATGACTAATGGCTCCCACCACATCAGGGCATGCTGGAGGGCATCACTACTGCTACACTTATCTGGATCATTCAGGCCCAGATCGGCATCTCCACCTCCACCCCCAGTGTCAGCTTAGCTCTGAAACCACCCAGATCCTTTATGACCACCACAAGATAAATCCTTTAGCCCCTGGTGTCCTCTGGCTGTGAAGGCCAGAACCCTGATGACTACACATTCATTTCTTCACATGGACCACTCACTAACTCTCCTCTCAGACACAGAGTCTGCCAGGCACTGGAGGCTCACACCTGTAATCTTAGCTACTTAGAAGGCTGAGAGCTGAGGGTCACAGTGTAAAGCCAGCCTGGGCAGATAAATATGAAAGGCACGTATCTCCTGTTAACTAGCAAAAAGTCAGAAGTGGAACTGTAGCTCAAGTAGTAGAGCACTAGCCTTGAGTGAGTGAAAAAGCCAAGTGAGAATATGAGGACCTGAGTTCAAGCCCTGGTACCAACACACACACACACACACACACACACACAGTCCTTTTAGAGCTAACAGGATGTTAGAGGGATCGAGTACGACGCAGGTATGTGTGGGCCATGTCCATAGGAGGACTGTCCAGTGGGGAATGTTCCTCAAGAGCACCCATTTTCTAGGCTGGGAACCTCAGCTCTCATCTGACCAAGGCATAGGTTCAGACTCTGTAGTGGGAGGGCAGGGTTGGGTAAGTAGGTGTGGCTGAGACTCCCAGCACCCTGCCACCCAGGCCCCTCGCTCTCCTTCAGCCTCTTGGCTGTGCCACCTCTCCAGCCTGAAATCCCCTCAGCACCCGCACATCTCCTTTCTCTGAGGAGCTCCTCAGTGCGCCTCACCCCCATTCCCAGTTCAGCCTCCAGTCAGACTTGGAGTCCTTTTCTCAGCAAGTCTTCCTACCTGTCCCCTTCTCTTCTCTGCTCTGTGACATTGACTGGGGCATTCAGTAAAATGTCTATTTGTCATTTTCATTTGGGAAACTCCAGAAGGACGGGGAGGATTCTCAGATCTCAGTCTCCTGAGTAGCTGGGATTACAAGAATAGCCACCAGCTCCTGGTTCAGCCTGGGCTCTTTACATATGCTTCTCATCAACAAGACAAGCAGGTCTGGGAGGCTCAGAGAGCAGGCACTGGGGCTCTGCACCTAGATTGTATGCTCTCACATTATGTCACCCAACACAATGGAAAACAATACAATTGTGAGCCAGGTACTGGTGGCTCAGGCCTATAATCCTAGCTACTCAGGAAGCTTGAGATCTGTGGATCGTGGTTCGAAGCCACCCCAGGCAGAAAAGTCCATGAAACTCTTATTTCCAATTAATCACAGAAAAAGCTGGAAGTGGCTCACAGTGGTAGAGTGCAAGATTTGAGCAAAAGAAGCCCAGGGACAGTGCCCAGTCCCAGAGTTCAAGCCCCAGGACTGGCAAAAACAAACAAACAAAACAACAACAAGAAAAACCAACAACAATACGATTGTGATATTTAGAACTTCAGAGACCTACCGGTTGTGATGGTAGACGCTGTAAAACGAGGAATTGGGAGGCTGAGACAGGAGAGTGAATTAGAGGCTTGCCTGGGCTGTGTATCAAGACCCTGTTTCCAAAAGCAAACAAAAAACCCGGAGCCAGTAAGGACCCCGGGTCCCTCCTTCTGCCAGTTTTATCTGAGGCCAGGCTGCCAAGAGTAGACACCTAGGAGGTCGGATATTGGCCTGAAAGGGCACTGCCAGTCCAATGTGCTGCCGGATAGAGAGGGCAGGCCTTGCCATCTGCCTACCCTGAGGGACACAAGCATCTCTCTGCTTGGTAGCAAAGGACCATCTCTGCCAAGGGCTCTGTCCCCGGGAGCATGTGTCTAAGTAAGTAGGAGAGGAAGGACTAAGCAGGTGCTGGGAACTCGGGTGTGGAGTGGGGCCAGTCCTGGGGCTTGAACTCAGGGCCTGGGCACTGTCCCTGAGCTGCTTTTGCTCAAGGCTAGCACTCTACCACTTGAGCCATAGCTCTACTTCTTGCTTTTTCTGAGTGGTGTATTGGAGATAAGAATCTCATGGACTTTTGTGTACGGGCTGGCTTTGAATCGTGATCCTCACATCTCTCCTGAGTAGCTAGGATGACAGGTATGAGCCACAGGTGCCCAGTGAAACTTACAATCTTAAGCACAGCCGTCAGATTGGGACTTCAGAGCAGCCACAGTAAGATGTGGAAGGAGAGCTATGAATGCTCAGGACCACATCTCTTCTGCTCTTCCTCTTCTCACTGCTTAATCAGGACTTAGTTCCCCATAAAAGTTGCCCTTTGGGCTGGGCATTCTACATCTGTAATCTCAGCTATTTAGAAGGTAGAGATTGCGAAGCCGTTTGAGGCCAGCCCAGCCAAAAAGTTAACAAGGCCCCATCTCAACATCTAAATGAGCTGGGCCACGGTGGTTGTACTCCTACAAACCCACCTACACAGGATGTGTTGGTAAGAGCATCATAGTCTGAGGCTGGACCATGGCAAAAATCATATGCATATTATTAAAGCATACAACTCAAGCAAAAGATAGACTGGGGGCATGGTTCAAATAGTGGAGTGCCCACCTTGCAAGTACAAGGAAGGCCTTGAATTCAAATCCCAGGATTGATCCCCTCTCCCCTCCCCTCCTCTCCCAAGGAGAAAAAGCAAACCTGCCTGTAGGAACCTAGAGCCCCATGGGAGCTAGAACTAGGTTCAGGAAGTATGAGTGGATGGAATGTGTGGAGAAAACCTGATGCCAGCAGAAAGCAGATGGTTTGTGTCTGAAAGACACAGGAGTCTGAAGGTTTGACATCCCACAGGGCTGTTGCCTGGCAGGATGAGGAGTGCCTGTGTGTGCTGCCTGGCCTCGGTCACCTGCCCTTGGGGCTGGGCCCTTTGATCTGTAACTGAAAACACCCCAAGGCAACACATTCTCTCTGACTCATTAAAAGGGGAGGATGAAGAGATTCTTGGATTTAATCAAGTCTGTTCCTAGTCTCCGTGGTGGCATAAAATATAGAGTCACATATATGAATAATGTGGCATGGTAACCCTGCCACCCTGGTGTCCACTGGACAGAACTGGTACCCGCCCTTTGCCTACAATGCTGAACTCCTTGCCTCTTCTCTTGTTTTATCTCCCCAGCATTTCTCTGCTTCCCTCATTTCCACTCTTATTCTTTCACCCTTCCCCAGTTAAATGGCTTCCAGTCCCCAACACAAGCTTCTCTTAATGCCCCCACCTTTACTCTCACTCTTCTCTCTACCAGCAATAGCTTTTCCCCAAAATCTGGCAAACTCCTACAAATGCCTCAAGACCCAACTTCCATGTGCGCACTCCTGGTGCAGCCCTTCCCAACCCGTGAATCAGTCAGTTTCTTGCTACTGTTAGAGTCCTGGTGGTGCTTCTCCATACGTTCTGTTTACTTGTCAGTACTGATTGTGCGCCTCAGTAAACTGCATTGACGCGTCTCATTTCTTCCTCCTTTTAAATACTGATGTTCTTAAAGGCAGTAGATAGCTGTCTAAATCCACAGTGCATCATAGTGTTTAGTCAGTAAAAGTTGGTTGAGCCAGGCATGCAGCTCAGCGGTCGCTCACTTGCTTAACATTGTTGAGACTCTGAGTTCACTACCCAGCCCTGTGCAAAAACAAACGTTTGTGGAATGAATAAATGAGAGGGCTGCTTCCATTCTGTTATTCCATACTTTAGAATGCTCTAGAACCCTGCTTTCCTATCTGGAGATTGGACCCCTGACAATTCATTCCACACACTTTCTGTGCACATGGTAATTATATCCTGGTCAGGCATTGTAGAGAAACTTAAATATGCAAGAGCATATTTAAACCGTGCATAAGACCAAGGCCCAGAGGAAACCATGAGGAGCAGCAAGACCATCAGGGGGCTCTAAGGGACAAGCGATTCCAGGACGCTCTCCTGGGTACGAGATGACACTTGAGTTACCGCTGAATGGGCTCAGGTTGCAACTGTGAGACACAGGGCTTCTTGTCTCAGAACATCCATGGGAGAAAGGCCAAGTGGGCTGTTTGATGGGAGCAAAGGCCCTGGAGAAGGGCTTGTTGGCAGTGTGGGTTTCAGTATCCAGTAGCCATATTATTGCTAAGGGGGTACCGCTTCCCTGTCATGGCCCAAGCGGGAGGCGAGGGGTAGAATGGAGGAGCCAGCTGTGAGAGCAGAGAATGTTGTAGAGTTCCCTTATCTCTGATAGTTCCTAAATCCTGTTCTTTCTAGGGCTTAGCCCAAAAGGGCTTCTTAGTCCACCAGCCTCCAGTGAGGTGCCCCACAGAGCTCTACCTTCTCTCTCCTGAGTGGACAGAGTTCCATGGAGCTACCTCGTGCCATCTCAGAGGGGATTCATGCACGGAGGGCACAGAGGGCTAGTAACGGACCACATCTGGCACAAACACATACAGAGACAGGCTGGGTCACTGGTTGGAGTGTCTGGTGAATACAGGGGAGCAGTTGGTCTCTCCCTTTTCAAGTGACCCTATAAATGATTGTCTGAACTGGACAAATGGAAGGAGGAGCTGTTAATGAGTACTCTGGAACATGGCAGGAGCAGGAGCCGGAGCCGAGCAGAATGGGGCTTACCTTGTCCAGATAATCCCTGTGTTTTCTAAACTCCTCCTGCAGCCTGTCCTATGCTCTGAGAGCCAGAACCATAGCCCACTGCCCACAGGCCCTTGTCCTGTGCATGTCTGTCCCGTGCGTGACTCAGTTAAGAACATCCATCTTCGAAGCCATCGCTCTGCTCCTAGGCTCTCATCTCTAGTCCCCCTGTTCTGTATTCTCAATGGACAGAAATGTCACTTACCTCAATCAAAGCTTCCCAGAAGACACTGATGTGGCCTGGATTCCTCTCCATGAACTGAGAACAAGACTTACTTCCTCTCACTGATGCCACTTCCTTCTGCCCTTCACGCGTCTAGGTGTCCTTGTCTTTGCCCTTGACTGAGTTAACAGCCTTGCTCTGCTCCCTGCCCCCTCCATTTGTGGGTTTTTGTGGTTTTGTTTGCAAGGGGGATGGTACTGGCACTTCAACTCAGGGCCTTGAGCTCTCTCTTGGCTTGTTCACTGGAGGCAGAGGTCTACCCCTTAAGCCACACTGCCACTCCCAACATTTTTTTTTTTTCTGGTAAATTATAGATAAAAGTCTCTTGGATTTGTCTGCCTGGACTGGCTTTGAATTATGATCCTCATATCTGTTAGGTTTTTCAAAAGAGGTAGCTGAGTAAGAACTGCACCACGCTTGTGGTATTCAGGTAAGGAGTAGGTTTATTCATCGTTCCGGCTGGCACCAGGCCATCTTGGTCCTCCACGTGGTGGGGAAAGGCGTGGGAAAGAGAGCTGGGAGAGCTGGGAAAGAGAGCTGGGAGAGCTGAGAAAGAGAGAGAGCTGGGAAAGAGAGGAAAGAAAAGAACTAGAAAAGAGCAGAGAGAGAGAGAGAAGAGAGAGGGCGTCTGGGCCTGGGCTAGACCTTATCTAGGGTATGGGTGGAGAAAGGTGTGGCCACATCAAATTCAGATGTGACCTCAGCAGATGCAGATGTGACCTCTTCCAGGTGTCCCAGTTGCCTAGGTAACGCAGGTACTGGGTGGAGACTTTGCTGTGAGGAGGGTGGAGTCTGCTAGCCATCCAGGAGCTGACCTTACAATATCCTAGCTTCCAGAGTAAGTAGCTAGGATTACAGGCCAGGGCCACCAATGCCCTGCTCTATCCTCCATCATGGTGGCAGAGACACAAGTGTCTCTTCTGACACTTGGACACTTGGATGTGGTACCTGCCAACTCTGCCAACTCTGGGGTCTCCCCAATGCTCATGCTTTCACCCTTACCTCTATGTACCCTCTGGACCCAACCAGTCAGCCCCAAGGACCCTATTGAGCTCTATGCTGCTTTTCTGGACTTTACCCTGCTGCTCCCTGCTTGGATGTTCTCCTGCCTCTGTTTCCCCTCCCACCTTCCTGGGCCTCAAGCAGCCCTTACCATCCAACAGGCCCTGCCACTAAGGACTGTCCATCCCACCACAGCCATCCATTCATTCAGGGGACACAGAGTAGCTGGTGACCAATTACCAAGAAATGCAACCATGGAGACAGAGAAAGCAAATATGGCCAAATGTTGTTTAAATAAAGTAAATTTAAATGCAATTAGATCAGGTACTGGTATTCACATACTATAATCCTAGCTACTCAGGAGGCTGAGGTCTGAGGATCAAGATTGGAAACCATCCTAAGCAGTAGAAAGCCAGAAGTGGAGGTACGGTTCAAGTGGGAGAGTGCCAGCCTTTAGTGGAAAAGCTGAGCAAGAGTGTGAATTCCAGCCCCATAATTAATTTGGACTAGAAGTTAGAAGAGTTAAATATATGAGACAATAAAATCATCTACTTCAAATCTTGCCGCTCACAGGTAATAATCGTAATAACTTCAGAATATCCCATCCTGACAAATTTTGCTATGTAGTTCAGCTTCTTAAATACAACATGGATTGTGTTGTGTGGTTTTGTCTCCTGTTCTTTTTACTCCATAAGATATCAAAAACACTCTTTCATATTGATAAATCCATCTGTATTTTAATAGTTGTTCTGCTTCCCCTGGAATGGGTTCCCCATAATTTGTGTGACCCTATGATCTTTCTCCTACATGTCTATCACAGCCCCAACACTCTGATTCTGGCACCTTCCATGAGTCCAAATCAAAGAGGGGAATCAAAGCTAATGCTGGCCCTTTGTTTAGGGAGGTGGCACATTGCTATTTGCACTTCAAAGGGGAAAAAATGAAAACTGACAGGTTAGAATTAACTGGAAAAAGCACCACCTCTCAAATGCCACCAGAGTTTCAATAAGTAGAGTCCAATCTGCTTGCAGCTCTGCTATGGAGGCCCATGGAGTTTCAGGCTACGCCTGAACCACTGAAGATTGAGCGGAGCTAAAAATAGACCCAGAACTGAGCATTGAGACTCTTCTGAATTCACAGGCATAGACTGCCCCAGGAGGACCTGCCTCACCAACGTTTTCCACCCGCAGCATGTCACGCTGCCTAAAATTCCTAAGAGTTATGTTTCTCTAAAAGGCTCCGATCAGAAAGCAGACAGCTGTCCTAGAGGAAAACAGTGACAGACGGAAGGGAGCTGGGGAATTGGCTGTTGTCTGATCCTGTCCATCACCAGCTGTGTGGCCTTGGGTCAAGTCCACAACCTCTCTGAGCAACAAAGAGGCTTCACAGAGTAGTAAAATGGTAGGCGAGGGTCTAATGTCATTCATCAGGTATAGATGGTGAGAGATGCATTTTGATGGGGTTGTTAGTAGGCATGAGCAAGGCCAGAGACCAGAACCTCAAGCATGATGCTTTAGGGTGGCGTAGAAACATGCTGACATGGTCTCAGGATGCCTTGCTTACTGTTGTGGCCCCCAACATTCATCAACCTAACACTCCCAGTGCTAATGTTCTCTAGTTGATACTGAAGATTTGAAACCTGTATTAATGGGCTCTTTAGCTGAGAGAAGGATTTGAAGCTCATGATCTTAGTCTACAGAGAGATGCTTGTAGGTTTCCTGGAAACAGCCCTCAGGGACTTTGCCCCTGAAACATTGAAAGCTTGGAGAAGAATCCAGGTCATTTATCCATCAGCCCCTGACCCCAGGCCTCTGCTCAAGAGTCCATGGTACCAGGCACTAGTGGCTCACGTCTATAATCCTAGCTATTCAGGAGGCTGGGATCTGAGGATCACAGTTTGAAACCAGCTCAGGCAGGAAAGTCCATGAGACAATTGTCTCCAATTAACCACCAACAAGTCAGAAGTGGAATTGTGGATCAAGGGATAGAGTGACAGCCTTGTACAAAAAATATTAAGGGACAGTGTCGAGGCTCAGCATACGTGCGTGTGCGCACACACACACTCACACACACACACACACACACACACACACACACACACAAGCATAGAAAAACACCCCATGAGGCTTGTCGCACAGTTAGCACTTTACTCTGATTTTGACCAAGTTCTATCACTGGCTCCAGTCACAGTGAGTGACGGGAGAGTCATTGGTAAGTGACATTGGTACCATGATTAGATCCAGCAGGATCCTGCTGGATCTAATTATGGTACTTACATGAAGGTGCTGAGGGGCAAAGTTCTTTTCACTTCGGTATTAGTTCCCCAGGGCTGCTGAAATGAAATACTGTAAGCTGGGTGAGTTAAAACAAAAAGAAGATACAGTTCTGGAAGCCTGAAGTATGGAGTTAGGGTGGGCAGGGCAGTGCTCTGTCTGAAACCTTTGAGGGAATGTACTTTTGGGCCTCTTCCAGCCTCTGGTACTGTAGCAATCCTTGGCTTGTGGACGCATCACTCCAGACTCTGCTTCAGTTGTTACATGGTCTGGATGACTGTCCTGTTCTTCTAGGGACCAGTCACAGTAAATTGGAGATGCACTGTACTGCAATATGACCTTATCTTAGCTAATTGCTCCTGTATTAACCTAATTGCAAATATCACATTCTGAGGTCTTGGAGGCAAGGACTTGAACCACCACCCTGGGCACAATCAAACCAGTCACAGCCTCTGGACCCATTCTGAGACAGTGTGTTCTCTGGTGCCCGGACTCAGATGAAAACACCAGACATCCTCTCCACTGCCAGGGAGTACTCCCAGGAGGAACCCTGTGGACCCCGGCAGCCTGGTGGGGATGCCTCAGGGGTGGGGGATGGAAATCCAGCCCAGGAGACAGACAGATGCTTTACTGATCCTTACAACTGACATCTCTGATCTACACAGCTGTGAGGTTGGCACAGTGGCTTGAAGGGACTGACCCCGGCTCCTGGCCCTGCCCTGGGCCCTGGGGTAGGTCAGTGGTCTGATGGAGGAGAGTCAGGCAGAAACATCCTGACCCATTTGCTTAGGAAAGGGAAAGTGATGACAAAGCCCAATTCTTCACACATTTTAAAGTCCTCCACAGAACAAACCTCAAGGCCTGAATAAATTGGCTCCCTCATGCTGGCTCTGAACAAGCTGGTTAGAAAATGGAAAGGTAGAGAAGGAGGGGTCAGTGACCAGGGGGAAGCAACAGCCTGCCCCTCTCCTGGCAGAGCCAGGAAGCTATTTTTGTTTTTTTATATATAGTTATATATATATATATAGCTACATATATATATAAAACTATATATATATATAACTATATATATATATAGTTTATAAAAGATTAAAACAATTCTTTTGGATTATCATGT
This sequence comes from Dipodomys spectabilis, assembly GCF_019054845.1. Classification (NCBI taxonomy): domain Eukaryota; kingdom Metazoa; phylum Chordata; class Mammalia; order Rodentia; family Heteromyidae; genus Dipodomys; species Dipodomys spectabilis. Next base: position 4,709,965 of record NW_024870703.1, read on the forward strand.
AATAATCGTGCCTATTTCTGGGATACGGTTGGAAATTTCAGCACATGTATAGAACAGGTATTAATTAAATCCCGGCGATAAATGGGGCTGGCATTCTAGCTGCTTATCATTTTTCTATGCTGCTTGGGAGAGAGGGGAGGGGTGAATAGCAGGAATAGCAGAAAGGGGTACCAAGGACCAAAATGCACAGCACAGTGGGGAAACTAAAGCTAACAATCACCCATCACACGGTTGCTGAGGAGCCAGGCAGCTTCCTAGTGAGGTGCCTGGCCAAAGAGCTACCAGAGCCCTGGCCAACCCTCTCCAGTCCTCAAGAAGCAGCAGCAGGGTAGATCCTGGCAGCAAATCTTCTTGCAATGCCCACTGGGATGGCACAGAACAAGCACTGGAAGCCTCCCCCTTCTTCCTTCTGCTCAGGAAGAAAGCAGGCCTAAGCTTACCCCCAGAGAGAAGGGTCACCTCAGAGTCAAAGGACAGCTTGTTGAGGCTGCTTGTTGGGAGCAGAACTAGCCAGCCCTGGCCTAACCTCTCATTTGTGAGCCTTCTGCAATGACTTGGGGGAGGGTAGGCAGCTCCAGGCGGGTAGAAATGACCTCCAAGGGCTCTTTCCTTACTCATTCCCAGCTCAGTGATGGAGTCTTCTCCTCTGCCCTTGGACACCCAAGGGCAGCCACCACAGATTCAATATAGAGTCTGCAGCTCAGAGGGAGGCAGGCCTGAGGGTGGTTCAGAGGGAGGGCTTAGGCCTAGATAGGAAGAGGGACATTTGCTCTATGGCGACAGTGAGGTACAGGTGGTCACTGACGATGGGGCAATGGGTGCGTGAAGGCAGCATCTCTAGTGGTTTCTATTCTCCCTGCCAAGGATGAGGCCCTGGGCAAGGTGGTAGAGAGGGTATGGGTGTGACATGGGGGTGTACGTTCAGCATAGAGGGGCAGGGGCTACCCAGGAAGGTGTGGAAAGTTGCCTGACAGTGCTGGGTGCACATGTAAGCATCAGAATCCTACATGTAAATCCCACATAGTTGGCCTGACACAAAAAATGCTGGGCCTCAGGCACAGAGGAAAGACCAGGGTTTCACAAAGGAGGAGAGGCAAGGAAGTGAAAGTCTGTTCTGAAGCTAGGTTCCAAGCTGGGACAAGAGCAGAGTCAGGCTGGTGTGACCCGTGCCCTATGCTTTTGGCTTATACAGGAGCAAAAGTAGTTTTCTACCCAGAAAAGACAGAGCCACGTTGCTTGCCCTCTCCTCTGGGTAGGAGGGGTCAGGAGAAGTCATACTGTAAAGAAAGGTTTTTCTGGGCTGGGAAGGTGGCTCCGTGGTAGAGCCGCTCGCCTTGCATGCTTGAGGCCCTGGGTTCGATTCCTCAGCACCACGTAAGCAAAAAGAAAAAAGCTGGAAATGGCTCTGTGGCTTGCTCAAGTGGTAGAGCGCTAGCCTTGAACTGAAGAGCTGAGGGACAGTGCCCAGGCCCAGAGTTCAGGCCCCACAACTGGACCCCCCAAAAAAAAAAGTTAAGCTTGAGAATTGTTTTCTTTTCCTGAATCTGTTGAAAGTTATGTCTGTCGTTGCATTTTATCTCATTTACATTGGACTAAGCTTCCTTGTGTGGAGAGAAATGACTAGAGTTAGAGCCACCCCTCAGGGGGCTGTGCCAAATCTGCAGAATGGCTTTTTGGCAGAGCCCATAACTCTGAGGAGCACGAGGTTTTTTTTTTTCAGCACATGATTGACAATGGTTCAGGGGTCTCCATACCCCCTAAAATGGCTCACTTTTGCGGTCCTGGCTGCAGCTCTGTAGCCCACAAATCCATATTCGGGGATTGTTATAAAGACTTGGTCATCAGATGCCACTGTCTTAAACCTGTAATTTTAGCTACTGGGAGACTGAGATCTGAGGATTGAGGTTCGAAACCAGCCTGAGCAAAAAAAAAGTCTGTGAGACTCTTACCTCCAGTTAACTATCAAAAAGCCCTAAGTAGAGCTGTGGCTTTTATGGTAGAGCACTAGCATTGAGTGAAAAAGCTAAGGGACAGCAAGTGCCCAAACACTGAATTCAAATCCCAATACCGGCATAAAAGAAGACGAAGAAAAGACGGCCATTCCTCTTTCCTCACCCGCTTTCTCTCTCGTGTGAGAGTCAGCTGCCCTGAGCACTCTGGACGGCCCCCAAGGGAGGTGTCCAGTTCAAATCAGCTGCAAGTTAGTGTCACTAATCATATTTCATCACCTAGCATGAAGTGGGCATTCCATCCCAACTTTTGCTTCTCTCTGAGATCTTCATTTGTTTTTAGAGCTAACTGTATGTGTTCTGGGTCAGCAGCTGGTTCTAGGAGCAAAATATTCTTGTCACCCTCTCATGCAGACCACCCTGATAGCTCTGCTGGGAGCCGCTGTGTGCCTGCCATGTGGAAGGAGCGAACACTCCATCATACCAAGCAGGACTCAGAACATGTTCTATGCAATGTTCTGAGACAGGGAACCCCAAATCCTGTGCTGACCCAATGACACTTGCCATCTTCTCTATGTGGACATAGAGGGTTGGAACTTACTAATCTCCTCCCAAGCCACGTCAGCCTTGGAGGAAAGAGAGGCAGGCTTCAGTGAGGAAGTAGTGTCAGAGAACCTAAGTAGTAAGGGGAGGCTTGGGGCTTGTTTCTATTGCTCAAGGAGACAGTAGTCACAGCAAAAACCTAGAGCAAGGCTGGACATTCCCATGGCATCCAGCAGAGGAAAAGAGAGAGGAGAAAGAAAAGGGCTGGGCTGGGGTGAGGATAAGACAGTGGAGAAATCCGCTGTACACCTTCAGCTTGGCTATCCAGACACATGTGTAGGGATTTTACATCGGCGATTGATTGATTGATTGATTTAATTTTGTCGGTTGTGGGGCTTGGACTCTGGGCTTGGGCGCTGTCCCTGAACTCTTCAGCTCAAAGCTAGTGCTCTATTGCTTGACTTACAGAGCCACTTCCAGTTTTCTGGTGGTTTTATTGGAGATAAGAGTCTCATGGACTTTCCTTCCTGGGCTGGCTTTGAACCATGATCTTCAGAGAAGCTAGGATTACAGGTGTGAGCCACCATAGGCATTCTTTAATGGCATGGCACTGGATGGTTTGTGGCTTTTCCAAGGACACAGAAGCTTGGAATTTGATGAATGATCTTTCCAGAGAAGGTAGATGATATGCTGAAACTTTTCTGCATTAAAGAAAGGTACTGGGCTGGGCGCTGGTGGCTCACGCCTGTAATCCTAGCTACTCAGGAGGCTGATATTTGAGGAACGTGGTTCAAAGCCAGCCTGGGCAGGAAAGTCCATGAGACACTTATCTCCAATAAACCACCAGAAAACCCGAAGTAGTGCTGTGGCTCAAGTGGTAGAGCTCTCTCCTTGAGCTGAAGAGTTCAGAGACAGTCTGCACTTAGGCCCAGAATTCAAGCCCCACAACTGACAAAAGAAAAAAAAAAAAAAAAGGCACTGAGATGGGGGAGGTGAAAGTCTTGATTTAGAAGAGAAACAGAATCTAGGCATGGAAGTGTCAGCCACAGACTAGCGACCTTAGAGAGACACAGACTGAATGCTTGCAGAAGATCAAAGTAGCCCCATCATCCTGGCAGAGCCCTGCTGGACAGCTAGGCACAAATGGTAGAGTCTTCAGTGTCTCTCCAGACCATTGCTTTAGGGAAACTAAGGCAGGTTCATCTCCCCACCACTGGAGGTGGGCTCGTATAGAGGCTGCTTTCCAGAACACAGGCGGTCTGTTCTATCTAGGAAAGGCTTTGCACTCTCCCTGCCTTCTTCTAATCCCTTTCTCCCTCAGTGAATCCGTGCCTCCTCCCTCAAGGCTACAGTGCAGAATGTAATGTGGGAGACGTCTAAGCATCTGTGAAGTTTAACAGTAGGAGGAAAACTTATAGGTTTAGACAGGATAACAATGGGTTTTTGTTTTGTTTTGTTTTCTGGCACTGGAGCTTGAACTCAGCCTCATGCTCTCACTTAGGTTTTTCCTCAGTTTGACATTCTACCACTAGAGCCAGGCATTTAATTCTGATGTGTGTGTGTGTGTGTGCACACGCACACATGCGTGTGCATATGTGTATGCATGAAAGAGAGAGAGAGAGAGAGAGAAACTGGGGCTTGAACTCAGGGGGGCCTGAGCATTATCCTTAGCTTTTTCACTCAAGGATAGTGTTCTACCACTTGAACCATACCTCCACTTTCAGACTTTAGGTGATTAATTAGGGATAAGAGTTTAATAGATTTTCCTGCCCATACTAGCTTTGAACCAGGATCCTCAGCTCTCAGTCCTCTGAGCAGCTAAGACTTTGGCTATGAATCATTAACATGTAGCTAGTTCTGGCTTTTTGGTAGCCATTGGGTATGAGTCTCTTAGTTTTTTCTGTCCTGGGCTGGTTTTAAACCCTGATTCTTAGATCTTAGCCTCCTAAGTAGCTAGGATTATACACATGAGCCACACCAGTGGCAATAGTAACCACTTTTATAGTGGAAAATTTCATTCTATAGCACTGCTTAAATATACAAAGCATCCAGCTTTAAGATTGAGGAATATGCACTACAGTTACTTTGTATTAACCTTCTTTCCAACTGTTCATCCTTAAAGACAAAAAAAGACTTTTCCATTGATTTTTTGTTGTTTTTGTTTTTTGTTTTTGTCGGTGGTGGGGCTTGAACTCTGGGCCTGAACGCTGTCCCTCAGCTCTTCAGCTCCAGGCTAGTGCTCTACCACTTGAGCTATAGCACCACATCCTCCATTGATTTTTTTAGAGAAGCTAATTCACCATACTCCAGTCATTATAGTCCAGTCTAATCAAAGTCCTTAAATGTATTTGGGTAGCTATTATTTATTTATTTATTTATTTTTTGTCGGTGGTAGGGCCTGAACTCTGGGTCTGGGTGCCATCCCTGAGCTCTTCAGCTCAAGGTTAGCGCTCTACCACTTGAGCCACAGTGCCACTTCTGGCTTTTACTGCTTATATTGTGCTGAGAAATCGAACCCAGGGCCTCATGAATGCAAGGCAAGCATTCTTACCACTGAGCCACCTTCCCAGCCCTGGGTAGCTAGTATTTAAACAGCATGCTCAATGGAAAAGACTTCCAAGGCAGACATGGTAATGACCTGAAATCCTAGCTACTTGGAGAGGTAGATGTAGGAGGATCTAGGTCTAAAGCCAGTGCAAAAGCACAATACCCTATTTAAAAACAAATCAGAATTCGAAAGGATTATGAACACAGCTTATGTGGTAAGCACTTGAATAGCAAATGCAAGCCCTGAGTTTAATCTCCAGTTCTACCAATTTTTCCCCTTATTTTCTTTTTTTTTTTTTTGTGTCAGTCATGGGGCTTGAACTCTGGGCTTGGGAGCTGTCCCTCAGCTCTTCAACTCAAGGCGAGTGCTCTACCACTTGAGCTACAGTGCCACTTCTGGTTTTCTGGTGGTTTATTGGAGATAGGAGTCTCAAGGTCTCTCCTGCCCGGGCTGGCTTTGAACCGCGATCCTCAGATCTCAGCCTCCTGAGTAGCTAGGATTACAGGCGTGAGCCACCAGCGCCTGGCTTCCCCTTATTTTCCATGAATATGAGACCCTGTGAGAAAATAAAATAAAGGCTCTACAGCCTAAATTGGATGGAAACAGCTAGAGAGGGTGGATGATTTAGGGAAAACCACGGTCCATCCCTTCGATGGACATAATGTGGAAGATGAACATGTGAGCTCAGGCCAACTCCCAGTTCTAGAGGATCTTACCTGCCTCTGCCTCTCTCTCAGATCACTTGTCCCTGGAATCCAGCTGCCATGTTGTAAGGAAGTTGGGGCCACACAGAGGATGTATTTGCTGGATGAGACCCCTAGCCAAGGTCCCAGGCTATACCAGGACCAATTTCCAGACCTATGAGTTAACTGTTCCAACTGAAAATGAAGTGCAGCAGAGATTAGCCATCCTACTCAATTAGCTCTCCTACTCAAATTGAAGACCCATGAGAGAAATTACTATTGTCATTGTTTTGAGCCACCACATTTGGGCGTAGCTTATTGATCACCAATCACTACCTGATGTAGACTGTGGTACCTGGCAGGGAGAGATGATCACAGTAAAAGCTAGAAGTAGAGGCTATGGGAGTCTTGGAGATCATTGTGGAAGGGTGAATGGAAATCCATGGGCCTCAAGAGACTCTCTAGGAGCCAGGCACCATTGGATCACGCCTGTAATTCTATCTACTCAAGAGGCTGAGATCTGAGGATCATGGTTCAAAGCCTGCTTTGGCAGACAAATCCAAGAGACTCTTATCTCCAGTTAACCAGCAAAAAGCCAGAAGTGGAATTATGCTTCAACCGACTTTTCTCATGACAATAAAAAACAACTTGAAGCTAACTATGCAGAAGCTCAGCTTCAACTTTGCAGTTCCAAGTCCAAGCCCTCCAAATGGGCTGTTCTGGCAGCCTGCAGCCTTCCCATGTGTTTTATGCCTTCCCATATGCTTTTCGTACCTTACCTAATTATCAAGTCTGATTTGAGTTTAAGCCTCACCCCACCCTCAGACCACCACCCCCTTCAATACATCAGAATATCTCGTCTCATGGTTGCTATTCTGAATTCTCACCATGCTGTTCCAATCTGACCATGCCTCACTTCTTGAATATATTTCAGTCCAATTGGATTCTGAGCATCCATCCTGTCTGTCTGGCTCTCACTGGGGTCACTTCAAGGACAGCCAGAAAGCACAAAGATGATCCTTGTAGCATCAAGGCTACTAGAACAAGTGGAAACAAATAGCTGGGGGAAAAGTGCAAGCCCTCAGCTAGGTCATACTCAGGGGGACACAGCAAGGGGAGAAATGCATAGGGAGCTATCCAGGCCTGGAAAAGCCTAAGGACCAAGCATGGAGACCTCAAACTAAAGGCAGTGTGTGGGATATGAACACACCTATATAGCTCCTTTCATCCAGGGCTGATCACAGGGGAGCCAGCCCGGAAGCTGCTGAGAAGGGTAAGGATTGCATGGACACAGAGGTCCACAGGGCTCTCATCCATGCCAAAGCCTGGGGCAGCAGAAATCCAGCAGCTAGAATAGTCTGCACGCTATTGACCACCCCCCACCCCTTTTGCAGAAGAAGATCTAGATGAACTCACTCAACCCCAAGGACCATGGTGGCTGGAATGTCTATCAAGAAAGGAGTTGGAATATAATCATCTGTAAAGACACATAAAAATGACAGTGCCATATGTCCCTCCAAGACCCTCAAATAGCAGGCTCAGGTGGCACAAGGAGGACAGGAAACTGGGCTTGACAGCAGAGGCCCCCTGTGAGCAGAGAACAGTGCACACATCCTCTGCAAACAAACCTGTCCGTGCCCTGGTGAGCTGGACAGGTTGGCAAGAGAGGCTGGGAGTTTCATTCCACGCAGGGAAGCAGAGAAGCAAATCCTGCCTGACCAGGCAGTGCTTTCCAGAAGACCGGACTTGTCACCCATCCCTCCGGGTGCTGAGTCAGCACGAGATGAGGTGCGGGGAGGGAGGGGAGGGTTCATTATGTGTCTAGCTAGCTGTGTCTGCAGCAGCACAGGCCCCAGACTTAGAATTCAACAGCTCCATGTTTGTGGCTGACATTTTGGGTTTGGAGGTTGAGAAAGCAAAAGAGAACAGCAAGAAAAGTCAGGCTAGTGTAGATAGTTTCTTCTTGTTAGAACCTCCGCCCCCTCTCCCGCGCCCCCACAGGCTGAACTACCAGGAGGGTTTGAGGCAGAGTGAGCCATGCAGAGCGGCTTCCTGGTTAAGATTCCAAGCTCCTTGGCCTGCTGGACTTTGACCTGGAACAGATTGAGTTAGGGACTGTGGTTAAAGCAGAGGAGGTATGCCTGAGTCTGCCTACACCGTTCTGCAGGCGGAGACTGAAGAAACCTGCTGGCTGCAGGCAAGTCACCCAGGGCTGGGGAGGCCCATGTACCCCGTTCTGTGTCAGGTGCTCTGTGGGGAATAGTAGGAAGGGGAAGAAAAACCAAAGAACAATAAGCAGGCAGACCCACCCCAAGACAGATACAGCAAGGCTGTGAGTCATACCCAGGGCCCCAGGGCCAGCATTGGGATGCACACTCTCCACCTCTAGGGACTGAGAAACCTGGATCTCAGGCTGAGCACCCTTCAGGGTTTGGGCCATTGTAATAGAGCAATTAATCGTGATTTCACACTACAACACACATATACTATGGCATACACATGACAGCCGAAAAATGACAAAGTACCTCGAAAAAATGTAGACACAAAAGACTTCCTATCATATAATGTTAATTGGCTGAAATGTCCTGGATAAGCAAATACAGAGGGAAGGGGAAGGGACGGGAGGTGGTGAGGGATGAGGAGTAATTGCCTTGCGGATCCAGCATACCTTCTGGAGTGATGAAGATATTCTGGAACTAGGCCCTAAGAATGGTTGTACAATTAATGTCACTAGATTGCTTAACTTAAAAATGATTAAAATAAGCCGGGTGCCGGTGGCTCATGCCTGTAATACTAGTTACTCAGGAGCCTACGATCTGAGGTTTGCAGTTCAAAGCCAGCCAAGGCAAGAAAGTCGTGAGACTCTTTTTTTTTTTTTTTTTTTACCGGTTGTGGGGCTTGAATTCTGGGCCTGGGCACTGTCCCTCAGCTCTTCAGCTCAAGGCTAATGCCTACCACTTGAGCCACAGTGCCACTTCCGGCCTTTTTCTGCTTATGTGGTGCTGAGGAATCAAACCCAGGGCTTCATGCATACAAGGCAAGCACTCTACCACTGAGCCACCTTCCCAGCCCCTGTGAGACTCTTATCTCCAATAAACCACCAGAAAACCGGAAGTGACTCAAGTAGTAGAGCACTAGCCTTGAGCTGAAGAGCTGAGGAACAGTTCCCAGGCCCAGAGTTTGAGCCCCATGACTGACATGAAAAAATTAAAACATGATTAGAATAGTAAATTTTATCTTACATGAGGTTTTTTTTTGCTTGTTTATCTTTGGCTATGAGTTTTTAGAAAAGAAAGAGCTCATTTGTTTTCCTGTGACCTAGAGGGAACAATCTTCAGGAGCTTTAGCCTTCTTCTTCTGTACCCTAAGGCTTTCTGCCCTGCCTGTCCTCCAGGGCTACATAAGAGGGAGAAGGTTTCGCCCATGGGCTCCAACCCCACCCACTCTGCTCACTCGCTATGGGACGTGGGCAGGTTGCTAGGATCTCTGAATCTCCATGTGGATATCTACAAAGAGAGTTGTTGGAGCCCAGACATTTGACGTTTCAGTTAGAAACAACTTTTCTATGGAAACAAACTTTTATAAATCAATCAAAAATATGCAAGTGGCCAGAGGCTCATGCCTGTAATACTAGCTACTCAGGAGGCTGAGATCTGTGGCTCATGGTTCAAAGCTAGCCTTGGCAGAAAAATCTATGAGACTCTCGTCTCCAATTACATACCACAAAGCCAGAAGTGGAGTTGTGGCTCAAATGGTAGAGTACTATTTGCCTTGAGCAAAACAAAAGCTAAGGGACAATGCCCAGGCTCTGAGATCAAGTCCCAGAATCCTCATCTCACACACACACACACACACACACACACACACACACACACACACACACACACACACACACACACATTGCAAGTATGTATGTGGAAGGGTGGTCTGTCATAGATAGTATTAGCTAGTAGGACTGGTAACTACTAGAAAACTGGCAGAAGTAATAAAAGTGAAAGTAACTTGTAAAATCAACCCCCTGATTAAACCTAAGGAACAGATGATAGCCAAGTGGGCCATATCTTTATAGAAAAATAGGATGCAAGGGCTGGGAAGATGGCTCAGGGGTAGAGTGCTTGCCTAGCATGAATGAAGCCAGAAGTGGTGCTGTGGCTCAAGTACTAGCCTTGAGCAAAAGAAGCTCAAGGACAGCACTCAGGTCCTGAATTCAAACCCCAGGACTGGCAAAAAAAAAAAGAAAGAAAAGAAGACCTGTAAGGTGAGGGAAGATTTGTGCAGGTGGATTTGGAGAGGGACAGGACAGATAATGGATGATCTTTGAGGTGGGAGCTTTGGCTAGGTGGCGAGGGGGGGGGGAGGGGGAAGGGGAGGGGGGGAGGGAGACTGGTCTGTTTAGAACAGAGCATTTGGGGCCCTAGGGAAGAACTCAGTTTGGGTTTTTCTTCAATGCCAGACCAAGGAATTTGGAACTTATCCTATGACATTATGTCATAAGAAAATGAATCTAATCCACCTTGTGCAGAAATGGTTTGGAAATTAAAAAGAAAAGAAATCAAGAGGCAAGGAAACCAGACTGGCTTCTGTGGCTTCAAGCCGGCGTGAGTCATGTGGTATGGGTAAGTGGAACAGACCCATCTTAGAAAAACCCTTTGGAAGAACACATGAAGTTCTTCCGGCTCCACACTCGCCTTGACACCACTGCTTCTTGGCTTTTGGCATCAACCACACTGGTGTCGCTATTCCTCATCTGTGGGTATTTTCCTGGAAAAAAAAAAAAAAAAAAAACTTAGAGTGGTAGCCAAGAAAATGATTCAGCGGACATATTCCAAACAGCCATGTCAGGAGCTCAGTGAGAGAAATGAGCTGGCTTTTCTGGGGTTCAAGAACACTACCCCCAAATATGGCAGGTTAGGACTTAAGAAAACTGAAGGCCACTCTCACCTACCCGCTTCTTCCTAGAAGCAGTCCAAAACCCTCATTGGAGGGGTAACCTCGCTAGACCAGGAAGAAAGAAACATCCTCACCCTAGAACCCAGGCCTTGTTAGGTCACTCAGGCGGATACCATTAGATCACCCTTTTCTTTCCAATCACGCCTACTTCTACATCAGCCCTGCCATGAAAAATGCACGTTTGCCTGCTTCAGGAGGGTATGTAAAACTTGTATTAAATACATTTGCATGCTTTTCTCTTGCTAATTAGTCTGTTGTTTTGAGAGACTTCAGTCATGGTCTGGCTGGGTGAAGGAAAGATGCTTTCTCTCCCCTCCAGGTTCAGCCTGGCTTCTGGAGGTTTGGAAGCCAGGCCAGAGTTGGGCATGAAGCCCTAAGGCACTGGGGTGTATCCTCAGCTCTGATGGATGACAGCCAACAGCATTCATCCATTCCCAGAGGCAGCTCTCTGGCAGGGTACATTGGCAGCTGTTGACACCACATATCGGTCACTGTCTGCATGTGCCCAGCAAGTGGCCCCAGGACAGGTTCCTTGCTCTATGCATTCATCACAATAACTTATGCAATGAATGCCCAGCCAGAGCATGCTGGAGATGTGGAGATACAGATGTCCTGCAAACACCTGCAAGCTACACAACATCAAGAGAAAGCCTAAGCAAATTGACAGATGGACTGTGCTGAAGCTCAGAAGCCTCAGCTTGTTAAGATGCCAGCTTCTCCCAAGTTGTTCCATGGAGTCACTGCAGTCCTGGTTTCCCAGTCAAAATCCAAGAGGTTTTTTTTATTATTATTATTAGAAACTGATATTTTAAAAAAAACACCTGTAATCCTAGCTACTCAGAAGGCGAGATTTGAAGATTCAGGTTTAAAACCAGGCAGGAAAGTCTATTAGAGTCTTATTTCCATTTAATCACCAATAGGCCAGAAGTGAAACTATGGCTCAAATGGTAGAGTGTCAGTCTTGAGTGAAATTGCTAAGGGACAGTGCCCAGGTTCTGAGCTGAACCCCAGTACTGGGACACATACATACACCTACATATAGACACAGAAGAAGTTTGTGGAATACTGCCTAACTTCATGTTTATTGTAAGGTTAATCAAAATGGTGTTAACTGGTATAAAGATAGACTAACAGAACTATAGAACAGCTTAGAGTCTAGAAAGGGGCCCACTCATGTGTGAACATATGATTTTCAACAAAGGCACAACATCAATTGCATTGTTGTCAATAAAAAGTATAGGAGCAATCATACAGCCCAATGGGAAAGAATGAACTGCAATCCATCCATCTTAGAGTCTTACAAAAACAAATTCAACATAAGCCATAGACTAAAAATGCAAAACTTATAACTTAAAACTTAGAAGAAATTAGGCAGCCTGGTGCTCATGCCTATAATCCTAGCTACTCAGGAGGCTGAGATCTGATAATCATGGTTCAAAGTCAGCCTGGACAAGAAACTTCATAAGAGTCTTATCTCCAGAAGACCAGAAGTGGTACTGTGTCTCAAAGTGGTAGAGCACTGACCTTGAGCAAAAGAGCTCAGGGACAGTGACCCGGCCTTGAGTGAAGCCCACAATGAACAAGAAGGAGGGGGAGGAAGAAGAGGAACAGAAGGAGGAGGAGGTAGAGGAAATAATTAGGAAAGCCAGGTGCTGGTGGCTCACACCTGTAATCCTAGCTCCTCAGGAGGCTGAGATCTGGGAATTGTGGTTTGTGAAAGTCTTGAGTGAAAAAGCTAAGGGACGGCAACCAGACCCTGAATTCAAGCCACAGTACTGGTACCAAAAAAAAAAAAAAAAAAAAAAGCTGTATGAAAGATGTTATAAGAGAATGAAAAGATAAATAGCAAATGGGAAGAAAATATTTGCAAATTATGTGTCTAATAAAAGCTTTATAGTCAGAATACAAAACTGTAACAGGCGCTTAAACAGCTGTCACTGAAAAGCACTAACTCCTTATTGGGACCCTTGAAATAACTACAAACAGGAGAAAAACTTAGCATCCTTGCCTCCATTGTCCATTTTCTTTCTTTCTTTCTTTTTTGTCGGTTGTGGGGCTTGAACTCTTGGCCTGGGCGCTGTCCCTCAGCTCTTCAGTTCAAGGCTAGCGCTCTACTACTTGAGTCAATGGGCCACTTCCAGTTTTCTGAGTGGTTTATTGGAGATAAGTGTCTCACAGCCTTTCTTGCCTGGGCTGGCTTTGAATTGCAATCCTCAGATTTTAGCCTCCTGAGTAGCTAGGATTACAGGTGTGAGCCACTGGCACCCAGCTTCCATTTTCCATTTTCTATTCTTTGCTCTGAGACTTTCACCTTCAGGTCTCCTTGGAATCCAGGAAGGACAGGACTGATCCAATAGCATCTAGGAAAATTTCCTGAAAGAAAGGGAAAAGCAGAGCCTTCTCAGGACAGTCCACTGTCCAGGAAGCAATGACTTGTTTATCCTGATAGTGTTCCCCTGAATGCTGGCTGAATCAGAAAATAAGCAACTCATTTTTTTTAATGGGTGGAAAATTTAAATAGACACTGCTTCAAAGATAAACAGATGACAAGTGAAAGGTCGTTGGAGAACATCACTAAGAAATGCAAACTAAAATTATGAAGAGAACTCACTATGGCTCTACAAGGATGACACAGATATAAAAGACTGTTCTAAGTGTTAGCAAGTATGGAGAACAACTCAAACTCTCATATACTGTTGCTTGGAGTATAAAATGGTACCATCGCTTTGGAAAACAGCTTGTTAATTTCTTATGAGGTTCAGCATTCATCTACCACATCATCCAGCATGGAAACAACCACAATGTCCATCAACCAAGGAATGAATAAAGGAATTGTAGTATTTTCATACAATAGAATACTACTCAGCAATGCAAAGGGATGAACTGTTAATACTGACAACAGTATGGATGAATTTCAAAACAATTATGCTAAGACAGGAGTAGTAGGTGTATGTCTATAATTCTAACACTTGGAAGACTAAAATGGGGAAACTGAGCTTGAGGCCACCCTGGGCAACACAATGAGTTTTACCCCATCCTGGGCTTGGCTCTAGAGAACAACTCTGTCTAAAAACAAACAAGCAAAAAAATCATCGCTGTTATTAAGCACAAGATGGACCAACTCCAGATGGAGTTACCTTATCACCTGGTAATTTAACTTGTGGAGGTATTCCCAAGGAAATGAAAACATAAATCCATACAGAAACTTGTTCAAAATAGCCAAAAAGCAAAAGCTAATCAAATGTCTACCAACTGATTAAATGAAAACAAAATATGAGATATCTGCAAGAGAATAGTATTTGGCAGGAAAAAAAGAATGTAGTGGCAATATACACCATGTAATCGAACTGAAAGAGACTACACTAAGCCACAGAACCTGTCACAAAAGACCACATGCCACGTGATTCCATATGTGATGACATGTCCAGAACTTAAGACTCTATAAGGCTGGGCACCTACAGGCTCACTCCTGTAATCCTAGCTACTCAGGAGGCTGAGATCTGAAGATCGCAGTTCAAAGCCAGCCCGGGCAGGAAAGTCCATGAGACTCTTATCTCCAATAAACCACTAGAAAACTGGAAGTGGAGCTGTGGCTCAAGTGGTAGAGCGCTTGCCTTGAGCTGAAGAGCGCAGGGACAGCACCCAAGCCCAGAGTTCAAGCCCCACGACCTACCAAAAAGAAAAAAAAAGACTCTATAGGGACAGAAAGGCAGAAAGGAGATTATTTGCTGGTGGCTCGTGCTTGTAATCCTAGCTACTCAAGAGGCTGAGATTTGAGAACTGCAGCTCAAAGCCAGCCTGGGCAGGAAAGGCCATGAGACTCATCTCCAATTAACCACCAGAAAACCAGAAGTGGCACTGTGGCTCAATTGGTAGAGTACTCACCTTGAGCTGAAGAGCTCAGAGACAGAGGCCAGGCCCAGAGTTTGGCCCCCATGACCTCCAAGAAGAAAGAAAGAGAGAAAGGAAGGAAAGAAGGAAGCAAAGGAGGGAAGATTATTTCAAATTTAGGGATGGATGTATTGATGGGAAGATAGGGAGGTGACAGGTGGAGGGTCTAAGGTTTCTTTGTGGAGTGGTGAAGATGTTCTAAGATCATGACAATGGTTGCACACCTCTGTGAATATACAGAGAACCATTCAATGATACTCTGTAAATGGGTGAATTGTGTAGTATGTGAATGAGATCTCCACAAAGCTATTTAAAAATAAAGAAGGAGGTGGTGTGCCCAGGAAGGCACAGCTCTGGCTTGGTGTGTGGAGAGGATGGTAGGCGATGGCTCCTTTTCCCTGTTAGGTTACCAGTATGGATAGGACCCTGTCAAGTGTGCCCTGAGAATAGGGGTGGCTCCAGCTGTCCTGCAGAGAAGAGGCCAAGGGCTCAGTAAGCACCCTTAGTTTGCGCAGATCACCCTGGACTTGCACAAGCAAAGGAAGGGATGAAAGCAGGTTGCTGCCAAATCCCTGCAGCCCACAGCAGCGGGGACTCTGGCTGCTGCCTTGAGCTGTACCTAGCGACATGACATCCCCCAATTGCCTCCCAATGATAATACCTTCTATTTATACCAAACACCTCTCCTCCCAGGAGAGCACTGTGTTTTCCCAACATTGATTTAGTCATCCAGACAGACTGAATTGATTCAAAATGCATAGCAGCCACTCACAGCATGTCTACCCTTTTCCCCTGCCCGCCAGCTCCTCGCCCTGCGGTGATGTTCCACAGCAAAGTTGGGGGAACTAGGAATTCTGGACACTTCCACACATGCCCCTGGGGAGACCTCCACCCCAATCTGCTCCAGGCCTGGGGGGAGGCATGGAGCATGGTGCCATGTAGGGCCCCTGTATCTAGCAGAACTACAGCAGGAAGAGAGGGGTCTCCAAGAGTGACACCCTCCCTCACCTTCCCATGAGCACATCTGTTGGAAACCATTAAAATCCAAAAGTAAAACTTGCCAAAGAAAGGACATCAGGCACACAAGACAGAATTATACTGAGTGACATTGACACCATTGTGTGTGTGTGTGTGTGTGTGTGTGTGTGTGTGTGTGTGTGTGTGTGTGTGTGCTGGAGCTTGAACTGAGGGCCTGGGTGCTGTCTCTTAGCTTTTTTTCTTTTTGTTAGGTCTGAGATTATGACTCTAACTCAGTACCTGATGCTTTTGCTCACTGGAGAACATTCTATCAACTAAGTCACACCTCCAACCCCTAGCTTTTTGCTCAAAGCCAGAGCTCTACAACTTGAGCCACAGTTCTACTTCCAGCTTTTTATATATATATATATATATAGTTTGTTATTGAGATTAAGTGATTACATAGGCAGAATGGACAACTGTGTTAAGAATTTGAAAAGACAGGAACAGTGGTAGAGTGCTTGTCTAGCATGTAGGAGTCCCTGGATTTGATCCTCAACATAAGAGAAAGAAAAAGGATACAGAAAAGACTCCAAGGTGGGCTCCCAGTGGGCATGAGAGGAGGGCTCTCCACTGGGTAGAGACTGCCTGGAGCACTGGATGAGCAGAATAGGCTGCTGGGCCCTTTCCCCTTAGTGCAGATCAGGCTGGCCTTGGCAGTCCAATCTATAACCTTAGCCTGAGGGACAGAAAGCTGTGAAGGCCCAACGAGGAACCTTCACTGCTCCCATTGGGTTGTTGAATGGATGCTTCCAAATGTCCATCATATTCTCTCTCTCTCTCTCTCTCTCTCTCTCTCTCTCTCTCTCTCTCTCTCTCACACACACACACACACACACACACACACACACACACACAAGAATGCCTGAGGCCACAGGGGTAAGGATAGTGCTGAGGGCAGGGGCCTCCTCCTGCACACGCCCCATTTGTCACCCATCAGTGAATCAGCCAAGGATGAGAAGATACTGAGGGTCTGCCTCTCTCCACCTTCTATGGTGGCACCTGCCCTGCCCAGGCGGGGAAACCCAATGTTCCCATGTTGTGATTCATCTTGAAACTCATCTAGGAAGCTGTCAGTTTACATCCCTTGGATTTATGAGGTGCAAAATAATAACAACAGTATTAATAACAAAATCCCTTATTCTCTTCTAGCACTTTTGCATAGTTATATGTGCCCTAGTACAGAACAAACATTTGGTTTGAGAGGCCTTCAAGGTAAGTAGTATGCAAAAGTACATGTTCCGTGACAGCAGTTGTGTCAGAGAGAAAGAGGTCACACCGGTGGCTCAGTCCTGTAATCCTAACTACTCAGAACACTGAGATCTGAAGACCAAGTTTGAAGCCAGCTTGGGCAGGAAAGTCTTGAGTCTCTTAGCTGCAATTAATCACCAAAAAATCTGAAAGTGGATCTTTGGCTCAAGTGGTAAAGATCTAGCCTTGAGCAAAACAGCACAGCAACAGTGCCCAGGCCCTGAGTTCAAGCCTCAGGACCACCTGGGGGGGGGAGAGAGGGAGGGAGAGAGATAGGGAGGGGGAGAGAGAGAAACATCCCAGATCCTCAGATCCTGCTCAGTTCCAGCACCCTGGAGGTGGGCATGTGTGTAGGAGTGATGACAACACTGCTGATGGCGTGAGTGAGCCTGATGTGCCCAGGCTTTGTATTTAAACAGGATGCTGACTCCTCCTGCAGTCCCAGGAAGCTCCAGTGTCACTAAGGGCCAATTGTGAGGAGCACATCTCAGCACCCTTCTGTCGATCATCTGTGATGGCCTCTGCTTGTGCACATAAAGCTTCTGCAGGAGCTGCCGTTGGTGATGAAGGCTTCTACAAGCCACGCCCACACAGTACTCAGTGGATGAGATCAGCAACCCCACTGGAAAAAGCCGGAAAAGAGGCCAGCCAAGGTGAGCTGGATTATAGCCCCAGGCCTCTAACCAGCTGCAAAATTCTAGAGTCAGAGACAGAAAGAAAGCTTGGGATAAAGGCAAAGGGAGAGGCACACAGCCTTCAGACTGTTGGTGATCTGTGATTAAGCCCTTCTCTTTTCTGTTTCTTTTTATTCTCTCTGTCTCTGTCTCTGTCTCTGTCTCTGTCTCTCTCTCTCTCTCTCTCTGTATGTGTGTGTGTATGTGTGTGTGTGTGTTGGTACTGGGACTTGAATTCAGGCCTTTAGCTCTTGATTAGCTTTTTATTTTGCTCAAGGCTGGAGCTCTGTCACTTGAGCAATGCCTCCACTTTTAGCTTTTTGCTAGCTCATTGTAGATAACAGTCTCTCAGATTTGCCTGCTAGGGCTGAATTTTGAACTGTGATTCTCAGATCTCAGCCTCCTGAGTAATTAGGATTACAAGCGTGAGCCCAAAACAGTGCTGACTTATCTCTCTCTTTTCACCCTTGAGAAACAGACCTAGAGGCAGGAAGGGAGTTGCTTAGGGTCATATCCAGGGTAGGTGAGACAATCCTAGCTACTCAGGAGGCTAAGACCTGGAGGATCAAATTTTAAAGCTCTTCTGGGCAGAAAAGTCCTCAAGACTCTATCTGCAATTAACTAGCAAAATGCAAGACTAGAGGCATGGCTCAAGTAAGTGTACCAGTCATGAACAAATAAGCCAAGCATGAGTGTAAGGCCCTGAGTTCAAGCCCCAGGATCACACACACAACAACAACAACAACAACCTGGGTATAAACCACTCGTCTGTGGACTCCTAGTAAACGAATCAAGATTCAAGTCAAATCTCACATCCATGGCTTATCTCACTAACAATATATGGGCTCCATTTGTTGAACAGACTCCAGAGCTAGACAGGTTGCATTCAAAGTCTAGCTCCATCTGTGGTTTCCACAATAAGAAAATGATCCCTTGCGTGTGAAAACTTGAAAAACCTATTTGATCCCAATCTACCTTGACTCTGAAGGCTGACTTCTCTTCTAGCTGGTTTCTTACTCACCCTAGTTGGGTGTCTAGCCAAGTGGGTGGATAGATGGATTGGATGACACACAACAGTCCAGCAGCTTCTCCCTTTGGAGTTTCCACTCAAGCAGGAAGAAGACAAACACAAGTAGCAAATCCCACTTACTGAGGCAACTAGTTGCAATGATTTATTGTAGTTCAGATGTGGTGGATGACTGGGTCAGTTCTCCATTTTAATCAAAATGGTGGCCAGTGGAGAACAGTTAGGAAATAGGATTTGGGTCTAGGCTAAAAGCAAATTCAAAACAAGAAAAAGTACTTTTATTATTCATTCATTTCTTTATTACATTTCTTTTTTGGGGGGGGGTATAGTTGTGGGGCCTGAACTCTGGGCCTGGGCACTGTCCCTCAGCTCTTCAGCTCAAGGCTAGCGCTCTACCACTTGAGCCACAGCGCCACTTACGGCTTTATTCTTTTTGCTTATGTGGTGCTGAGGAATCGAACCCAGGGCCTTGAGCATGCAAGGCAAGCGCTCTACCACTGAGTCATCTTCCCAGCCCTCTTTATTACATTTCTATCAAAAGATAAAATTACATTAAATATGGTTAATTGATCAAACTATCTTTAATTCTAGATTCCTGAGTTGGAGTAATATCTCCCCTAAAAATATAAAAAGCTGTCCATAGGTTGGTGATACAGGCAAAATGGGGCTGAAGAAAGAAGAAACTGGGGGGCTAGGAAGGTGGCTCAGTGGTAGAGTGCTTGCCTTGCATGCCTGAGGCCCTGGGTTCGATTCCTCAGCACCACATAAGCAAAAAGAAAAAAAGCCAGAAGTGGCACTGTGGCTCAAGTGGTAGAGCGCTAGCCTTGAGCTGAAGAGCTGAGGGACAGTGCCCAGGCCCAGAGTTCAGGCCCCAGGACCAGAACCCCCCCCCAAAAAAAAAAAAGAAAAGAAAGAAGAAACTGGAAGAAAAATAAATCTGTCAGTATCAGGGCTCAGAAAACAACACCCCAAAGTCTAGCACAGTGGCAAAGCTGTGTTCTTTAAATGAAAGGAAATGGGAGTGAAAGCCTTAGGGGCCTCCTCAGAACTAATTTAGGTACCTTGTTTCTTCCCCAAGTACACAGAGGAACTTGTCTCTGAAATTCCCTTGTCTGAGGGAAGGAACTTCTTCTAACAGGAATGTAATGGTCTTAGATTCGCTCCCTGACATCTCATTAACCAGGGAAGATTAATCATGAGGTCATCACCACACCTGCTCAAAGAGACTTCATCTGTTCTTCTGAGGGCCGTTGCCTAAATGACTTTTTATGTAGGAAGACAACATTTGTTCACGGGTAATTCTGCTCCTTACTTACGCACAAAATGTCACCTCCTCCTGCAGAGCCCAAGGGAACTTTGTCTCAACCTATTGCCTATTCTTTCATCATATTCATTGTCACTAAAAATCATTTATACTTCCTTTAAGATGGCCTCTAAAATTCCCCCACAGACCTCTCCCACTATGGAGAAGGCATTAAACCTCAGTCAGTTTATCCTCTGTTTTATATGGCTTCTATGCCTAGCACAGGACTCAGTCTAAATCAATTGTCTCTTATACATTTTATTTAACTTTTTTAAAAACAAAACCATCATTAAAACTCATTAACCCAACAGTCACTTTTAATTAAAGCATATAGTTCAGTAGTTTTTCCTGTATATACAATATTGTGAAATCGTTACCACTATCTAATTCCAGAACATTTGTATTGCATCTAAAAGAAACTTTGTACCTGCCACCAACCTGCACCCCAGATGTCTAACCTCTTACCATCCTATTGTCACCAAGAAGAAGTTTGAAAAGAGAAGAATCCCCAACAATGAGTAGACACTGATTCAGCTCCCCATTTACCCTCTGGTACCCAGGTTTGTGGATCCAATGACAAAAAGAATTTCAAGATGATTCACAAAAGGAGCTTATAAAATAAGAAACCAGTAAAGATTTATTTAATAGAGCAAATTAAGACAGGGGAAAAAGAGCACTTCCTAACATGCAGAGCTCCGACATCCAGAGGTTGAAAAATAAGAGACTCAGGCTGGGAATGTGGTTTAGCATGCCTAGCATGCATGAAACCCTAGGTTCAATTCCTTACTACTACATACACAGAAAAAGCTTAAAGTGGTACTGTGGCTCAAGTGGTAGAGTACTAGCCTTGAGCAAAAGAAGCTCAGGAACAGTGCCCAGGCCCTAAGTTTAAGCCCCAGGACTGGCAGAGAGAGAGACAGAGACAGACAGGCAGGCAGATAGACAGACAGACAGACAGAGAAAGAGAGGCTCATACAGGTGGTCTTCATCCCAAGAATGTTGACACCCTCTAAGCAGTAGGATTTCTGTTTAAACATTTTCTAGGTAAGAGTGAGCCTGGCAACCTTCAATAATTCTAAGTTCCTGTTTTTCTGTGGTTACCCAAACATGGAGACACTGGGTCTAGGGTGACTTTATAATCAGCAGACCTTGTGACATAAGCATCAGCTTCTTGTGACCTTAAGCATTCCTCTCTAGTCAAAGAATTGCCTTTTATTCTCAGGCCAAACTACTCATCTAAGGAAACTATAACTCACTTAACACAGAAGGGAAGGGGGAATGTGATTCCAGGAATGCATGCTGCCGAGTGCTTCAACAATGAATTCAACTTTTGCTGCTCTAGTGATTTTTTTTAATCTCCGCTTCTGACTCTGGCTTATTTTCAGATGTTTTTGGATTTCTAATTTCCCTGACACCTTGCCCTATCCATCCTGCTGCGGCATGAGCTGCGTTTTATAGAAAGATGCTGCTTGTTTGTAAAAGTTAAAGCCAGACACTGATCCCTACACGCTCCCAACATGGAGGGGTTCTCCAGACTGGCTTCAGGGGCTTCGAAGGCCATATTGACACTCTAGACGACCTTAAACTCATTAAAATCCCCTTGTAATGATTTAAAACACACCCATTGGCACTATGAGAGATCCAACCATGCCCAAATTAGGAAAGAAAAGAGATGGCAGCCTGACTCCTGGAAGCCTCCTCCCTTTTTCATGAAAAACTCTGATAACAGCCTGTGTATAACACCCCCTCATACCAGATGTAGTAAAAAAAAAAAAAAAAAAGACTACAGAGCTGCTCAGAGACAGTGACCTCTCCTGCTCCAGTCTCTGACCAATAGAATACAATTCCCTGCCTGCTCTTGGAACTACTTGGTTATTTGCCAATAGTATTAAGTAGGAAAGAACCTATAAATTCAGTAACATAGCTTCCAGTCCTCCATCCACCCCTTCTCCCTGGCCTCTGATCTGTAAGGATTTACCTATTCTGGAAATTTCATAAAAGTAGGAATGTATGCTGTGACCTTTCCTGTCATCATTTCTTGAGTACCTGCCATGGGCAGATACTATATGAATGTCTGCCCCTGGAAGGTCAGGGAAAAGGACCAGTAGCAAAGGACCAGAAGTGTTTTGCCTAGGAGAGCTGATGATGTCCTGACATTTTTGTTGCTATGTGGACAATGTAAAAGTCATATTCTAGGGATGACAAGGAAAGAGCATTCCAGGAAAGAGAAACAGAGATGCCATATGTATTTGGGAAGGTGCAGAAGTTTTCTGGAGTGTGTAGCATTAAGTGTGGGGTTAAAACATAGCATGTGGGAGGTAGGAACAAGGAGATAAGGCAGTTAGGTCTGGTCAGAAAGAGCAGAGCCTTGGAGGCTCCTATGACAAGACAGAGTTTCTAGGCCCTAGGAGCAGCCAGCAAAGAGATTGAGGCTAGGCACAGATCGGCTATGTGTTTCAAGAAGGATCAGCTGTAGGTTGCTGAGAGAAGACTCTTACATGTTAGGCTACACTTGTCTTAATGCACAGACCTTGGGATAGGCCAAGGCAGACTTGTCAGTGTAGTGCCCTCTGCATAGTACACATGACTTCCTGTTTGTCCTAGGTATTCCTATGGTGCTTGGAAAGCCCTGGAGGGTTAGGCCTCTACCTATCCCCTTCCCCAGACTCTCAGTGGTCTTCAGCTCTGCCTCTCATTGATGGCATGTGTAGCTTGCTGTGCAAAGTTACTCTCTGACACACACCCTCCTCCTGGCTACCACCTATGCTTATGCATCACCACACCAAGGTCATGTGTCTACATCAGTATCCCCACAGCCAACAGTCTGCCTTCATTGCTATTGTCACTATGATCACTGTGTGTGTGTTTGTGTGTGTGTATGTGTGCATGCACATACACGAGTGATTGTGCCTGTACTGATACTGGAACTTGAACTCAAGCTATGGGCTTTGTCTCTTAGCCTTTTGCTCGAGGTTGGTGTTCTACTTGAGCCACAGCTCCACTTCTTGTTTTCTGGTGGTTAATTGGATATCAGAGTCTCATGGACCTTCCTGCCTGATCTGTTATTCTCAGATCTCAGCCTCCTGAGTATCTGGGATTATAGACACCAGCCATCAGTATCTGGCAACTTCCATATACTTACATAATCATCAGGTCTGAAGTTCTTTGATGGCAAGCCATTTTCAGCTCTTGTAACCAGCCTAGAGCAGCATATGTGGCCTGTAATTGGTGTCCCATTTAGAAAAATTAAAAATGAGCAAAGGAAACTGAAATGTTTTCAATAGCGCAGCCTGGGCCTACCACCACATAAAATCTGCTTATGAGGAATGCCAGGGTAGTGGCAGCTCCCAGGGGATCCAGCTACTGCTTTGCTGGCTTCTGACCCTCAAGTCACAGTATATTATGCTTTCTACACATAACATAATGAGGACGCTTATAATGACAAACACCTCCCACATTGCAATTGTGTCTGAGGAAGAGAATGTATTCAGCACTTTCCTTTCTGCTCAGCATGCTCACAAAGACTTGAGTTTTCCCAGCAAACCTTTGGGGAGCTGGTCCCTCCATTCTCTGTGTGTACGCTCCCTCATCTCTCTACCCAGAAATTCTTCTATGAGGGAGTTGCTGAATGTACTGCACAGGGGGCCCATTCACTCAGAGCCTTAGGGGAAAACAGAGGTGGGAGACAAAATGGAGTCCATCAGCCAGTCCAGTGGGGGTTGGAGACTGCAAATGTGCCAAGGCTGAATGCTTCTCATCCACCTTTGGGTTTTAGCATCCCCAAAGACACTCTCCGCTCTCCCTCCAACCTAGTTATTATGACAGAGGCAACCAGAATTGACTTGGGACCCTGAATAGCACAGTGCTTGGCACAGAGCAGAGATCTGGGGGGAGAAGGAAACAGGGAAGCAGAAGACCATACTCATATGCTCAGCTTTAAAGTTGACCCTCCATCCTTAGGAATATTCTTGGCCCTAAGAGCCCTAACGGACTTATATATCCCCCGGAAAGGTATATCCAAGGTATATATCTTCTCCACCCCACCTCCAGCAGTCCTAACCCTGTAGCCATCATCTCCATTGTATACCCCTCCTTCAGTTTCCATACCCTCAAGGTTCAGTTCTGGGCCAGCCCCACTTTTCCTCTCTGTTTTGAAAGCTTAAGATATAAATGTTCTGAGCTATGATCACTCTCAACACAGGAGTTCTTGTTGCCATTGAATGAACTGATCTCTTGTCTTTTCATGTTTCACAACCCACAGCTAAGTTTATCAGATGAAGAATGGTTTGCTTACAAGCACAGTTGCTTTCATAATTTCTGTCCACATAGGGCTGGGACGGTGGCTCAGTGGTAGAGTGCTTGCCTTGCATGCACGAGGTCCTGGGTTCAATTCCTCAGTACCACATAAGCAGAAAAAGCTGGAAGTTGCGCTGTGGCTCAAGTAGTAGAGTGCTAGCCTTGAGCTGAAGAGCTGAAGGACAGCGCCCAGGCCCAGAGTTCAGGCCCCATGACTGACAAAAACAAAAACAAACAAATAATTTCTGTCCACAGTCTGTCCCGTCCAGTGCTGCTTCCATTCCTTCTCTTCAAGAGGCCTCACCCCCTTCCCTTTTGAAGAAAAGCTTCCCAGCTAAAATAAATGTTCTAACTCCCCTAAAGCATCAGTCCAATATTGCTAGACCTCCAACTCCTTCCAACACTTCAAAGTTAGCTAGAGCAATCCCAGAGCTTCTTTCTCCTGTGCTCAGCACTCTGTCTTTGTTTTTGTTTTAGGATAAAAATAAATAAATAAAAAAAAAATAAATGATATTCATTTCTCCCAGTTACAAGAACATGGAGGAATTGAGTGGGGACAAACCATGATAAGATCACAGGACAGAAAATATCTGAGAGGAGGGAGGTTGGACAATAACGGGAAACTCAAAGCAAATGGAACAGATAGGCCATCTCATACTTTTGAGCATCCAGAATATTCAATTAGTAAAAGAGACTTGAGCAACAGTGAATCAAATACATGAGGTTAATTCTCTCCTATAAAAGAAGAATAGAGATTATTACATCATCTTCCTCATTCATGTTGTAGCTTTGATCTCCAAAGAGATCAATATCTCCTGATTCAATATGGTAGCTGGAGCCCTAGCCATCACATTCACATTCTAGGAAGCATATCCAAGGAAAGAGAAAGGATAAAAGGACCACTTTTCTAATGGAATTTGGGTTTCTTTGCGTAATCTTCCTGGAGTCTTACACAATATTTTACCAGATCTTAAAAATACAATCTCCTTTGTTGAATGACAAATCCTTTGTACAATTACTTAAAGATTTGGGGTGGAGGGGGGGCTTGGGAAGGTGGCTCAGTGGTAGAGTGCTTACTTTGCATGCATGAGGCCTTGGGTTTGATTCCTCAGCACCACATAAGCAGAAAAATCCAGAAGTGGTGCTGTGGCTCAAGTGGTAGAGTGCTAGCCTTGAGCTGAAGCACCCAGGCCCAGAGTTCAGGCCCCATAACCAACAATATTTTTTTCATTAAAAAAAAATCTAATGTCTGGGGTGTGACTCAGTGGCAAGGGATGCACCGAGTATGTGCAAAAGCTGGGGTTCAATGCCTAGCACCAAAACAGAAATAAAACAAACACAGTTCCACCTAAGTATGGTGGAGACAGGGAATTAAGGAAGTTGGTTGTTGATTTTTGTGCCACTACTTGGGCTTAAGATCAGGGCACTCTCCCTTAGCTTTTTTGCTCTTGAGTCAAACCTCCACTTCTGGAATTTTGCTGGGTAATAGAGATAGGCATCTCACTGCCCACAACAGGATCTTTAGATCTCACCCTCCTGATTAACTAGGATTACAGATGTGAGCCGCTGGCTTCCAGATTGAAAATAGGGTTTTTGGTTAGGTCCATTGATATCCAAATAAAATGAGCACTTTCTTGCTGACAAAGAGGTGGAATGTGTATTGGCATGGGAGTTAGTGGTCTCCTCAAGAAGCCAAACCCAGACATTTCCTGATATTTTAATGGGAAAGTATAAGGAGAAAAGGACAGGGAGAAGGAAGTGAAGGAAATCTTAAAAAGAAAAATCTAGCAATATCTGCCAAGGAGATTCAGCTAAAACTTCATGTGGGAGGATATCAGGCAAATAGATGATACTTTATATATAATTATTAACATGATCCACCCAAAATCCTTTAAAAGAGTGCTTACATGTAGTAGGCACTCAACTTGTAGTTTTAAATTGAGATATCTGAAAAGTTTCTGAAAGATCTGTAATGCTAAATGTGAAAAAATTGGTGGTACTGGGGTGTAAATCTTGTTCTACAATCTTATTCTCCTTGTTCTACAGTTTGTGTCACACCTGCAACCCTTTTTGCTTTATTTATTTCTGAATAGGGTCTTGCTTTTTGCTAAGCCTGTTCTGGACCATGATACTCCTATTTAAAATTCCGTGAAGTGCTGTGATAACAGTTTGAAATAGGGTCTCCCTTTTTTTCCAGGATGACCTTGAACTGTGATCCTGCTGACTTCTGCTTCTCAGGTAACTAGGATTATAGGCATGAGTCATGCATTTGGCTTAAAAATAATTTAAATTTTTATTAACATGCATTAGTTGTGTAAGGGGGTTTTCATTGTGGTATTTCCATACATTGATTCAATGTACCCCATCCACCACACTCATGCCTGTATTCCTAGCTACTCAGAAGACTGGGATCTGAGTATCATGGTTTGGAGCCAGACTGAGCAAGGAAGTTTGTGAGACTCATCTCTAATTAACTTTAAAAGTAACTTTAAAGCAATATGCGATGAGTTAGCCAGGCACTGGTGGTTCATACCTGCAACCCTAGGTACTCAGGAGACTGAGATCTAAGGATTGCAGTTTGAAGCCAGCCTGGGCAAGAAAGTCTGTGAGACTCTTATTTCCAATTAACCACCAAAAAAAAGGAAGTGGAGCTACTGTTTAAGTAGTAGAGCACTCCTTGAATAAAAAAGCTCAGAGACAGTACCCAGGTCCTGAGTTCAAGACCTAGCATGCGTGCACACACACACACACACACACACACACACACACACACACACACACTCACACACACATGTTGATTTCAATCAAGTCAATTCATATGCATTTATATATAGTCAGAGCCATTCAACTGGGCAGAAGAGTCATTAAAATGTTTGATAGTGGTAACTGTGGACAATAGGATAGAATTTGGAATCATTCCTATTTTCTTTTCTGAAATTTCCAATTATTCTAAGTTAATAGTGCACTACTTATATAGCCTTCAAATTTTATAACAAAAATCCATTTGAGAGCTGGGTATGGTAACTTATATCTATACATCTAGCTACTCAGGATGCAGAGATAAGGTGCAGTTTGGAGGCCAGCCTGGGCAAAAAGTTCATGAGGTCCCACCTCTACCAATAAGAAGCTGGGCTCAGTGATGCATCCTTGTGGTATGTGAATGGGAAGTGTAAGTAGAGGGTCGTGGTCCAGGCCAGCCTAGGTAAACAATGAGATCGTATTTGAAAAAAAAAAAAAAAAAGATGAGCCAAGGGGCTGGGAAGGTGGCTCAGTGGTAGAGTGCTTGCCTTACATGCATGAGGCCCTGGGTTCAATTCCTCAGCACCACATAAGCAGAAAAAAGCCGGAAGTGGCGCTGTGGCTCAAGTGGTAGAGTGCTAGCCTTGAGCTAAAGAGCTGAGGGACAGCGCCCAGGCCCAGAGTTCAGGCCCCATGACAAGCAAAAAAAAAAGATGAGCCAAGAATTAGGAGGAGGAGGAGGAGGAAGAGGAGGAGGAGAAGGAGAAAGAATGGCAAATAGACACATAGACACTAGAGGAAATGCTTAACAACCCTGGCCATAAAGGAAATGCAAATCAAAACAACTCTGAGATTCTTACTCTTGTTAGATTGGCCAACATCAAGAATTTGAACAACAGTAAACACAGGCAGGGATGTGGGAGAAAGGAACCTTATTGTACTGTTGGTGGGAATATAAACTAATACAACCACTCTGGACAGCAGTTTGGAGGTTCCTCAAAAAACTAAAAAGAACTCAAAGACCCAGCTATACCATTCTTAGGCATCTACCCAGATCATTACAAATCAGGATATAGCAAAGACATGCATCCATGTTCATTGCTGCACTAATTCACAATAGGCAAGATATGGAAACAGCCAGATGAGTGGATCAATAAAATGTGATATATATACACAATGGAATTTTACTCAGCCATTAGAAAGGGTAAGAATATGTCATTTTTCAGGTAAATGGATGGACCTACCACAAATCATGCTAAGTGAGGTAAGCCAACCTCAGAGAGATAAACACCCATTTTCTTTCATATGTGGAAGCTAGATCTAAAATATAACGGACATAATCTAAACCAGACTCTAGTCATTTACACAAAAACAATGAGAGTAAAGGAGGATTTCTTAGGGAGGAACACAACTTTTCTGAATAGTTAAAATACCATTTATTGAAACAAATTTCAGGAAATGGAAAAATGAGGTGGTTGTTGTTGTTTTTGTTTTGCTGGTCCTGGCACTTGAACTCTGGGCTTGAACGCTGTCCTTGAGCTCCTTTGCTCCAGGTTAGCACGCTACCATTTGAGCCACAGTGCCACTTGCAGCTTTCTCTGTAATTGGAGATGAGAGTCTCACAAACTTTCCTGCCTGGGCTGGCTTCAAATGTTGATCCTCAGATCTCAGCCTCCTGAGTAGTTAAGATTATAGGCATGAGCCTCCAGCACCCGGCTTGTTGTTTTTCTTGTTGTTATTGGTGGTGGTGGTGTTTGTTTTTGCTTTGGGTTGTTTCTTTTAGGGGTGACTGGGAGGGGGAAAGAAAGGGAGGGAGGAAGGGTGAACAAATGCAATCATGCTATTCAGTATATACTATGTGAAAAATGACCTATGTAACTTGTGGGCAGGGATGGGAGGGAAAAACTGGGGGAGCGTGAAGGAAGGACTGATATTGTCCAAAAGGAGAAATATAGTCATTACCTGACTTGTGAAATGGTAATGCCTCTGTACAACACCTTAATAATAACAATAAAATACTTTTTAAAGAAGGTAAAAGAGGGCTCCCACGAATACATTTTGACAGGGAGACCACAGCTTTCTGCACAGGAAGATTGGGGAGTTTTTTGTTGTTGTTGTTGGTTGGTTGGTTGGTTGGTTGGTCTTGGCTTTGAACTCAGGGCCTGGGTATTATTCCTGAGCATTTCTAATCAAGGCTAGTGCTCTACCACTTTGAGCCACAGCACCACTTACAGTTTTCTGGTGGCTAATTGGAGCTAAGAGTTTCATGGTCTTTCCTGACTGGACAGGTTTTGACCCAAGATCCTCAGATCACAGCCTCTTGGGTATCCAAGATTACAGGCATAGGCCACCAGCACCTGTCTAGACAGGAAGACTTGAAGATAAAACTGGTCTCTAGTGGCCTTGAAGCTCCTCTGCACCCTGTGACTCTGCCTTTCACTTCTAAATCCTTGTAAACATGGAGTTATTAGATGCCTCATTAGTTCATAAGCATCATGGCAACATGAAGATATATAGTGCATTCTTCCCACAGACAGATGTGGAAACTGGAGAGATGCTCTTCCTTGGTCCTTCTTCTCTTCTGCAAACACAACTAATGCCTCACCAAGTAGCAATGCATGTGGAGAAAGTGAAAACCTATCATGAAACTGCCTTCATCAAGTTCAATTCCACTTGTATGTGATATCTGACGCCCACTCTGAAAGGAAAAAGACCCTCATCTTTCAGTTGTGCAGTTCACATTAACAAAATAATCCATCAAGAAACTGTAATAATGCTAAATAGATATGCACCAAACAACTGAGTTCCAGATGAATGATGCAACATTGATAGATCTGAAGAGAGCAACAGACAGATTTACCCTAATAGTTGGAGACTTCAATATCCTACTTTCAATAATGTCTAAGTATGAGATAAATAAGAATAAAGACTAACATTCCTCATGAATTTTATTGAATCTAAAGGAGCTCTCCCTTCAAATATCAGTTGAAAGAAAAAGAGTAAGACATAGTATGTGTTCTTATGCATGCTCTTGTATGTGATGTTGTACCATTTGTGATATTGCTTGTGTCTCTGCTCAGTTGCACTTTTCCATGAAGCTCCACTTTGGGCACCAGGGCTACCCAATTCTATCTCCAAATTTCATACAGTTCCTGGGCAATGGGCCTATAAGACATCTAGTATTCATTATATCTTGCACCACCCTGAAGCATTTAGACTCTTGTCTGAGTCCAAGACTCGAGCCAGACTTTCTTTTCTTGGAATAATTTTATTTCAAGGGGCCTACCTCCCATGTCCTGTCTTAAGAGGATCTTGTTATAAAACCCAGGTTGGCCTCAAACTTGAGATCCTTCTCTCTGCCTCCCAAGTGCTGGAATTACAGGCATGGCTACTACACCCATCTTCTTGGGTTTTATAAACGATGGAAAGGCACAGAGAGAAAAAGTGATAAAGAGAAATGCTGCACCTGTTCAAGTGTTTTATGTAATGTGCTTGAATGTATGGCAGACTCAAGAATCTTAGATGGA
This sequence comes from Dipodomys spectabilis, assembly GCF_019054845.1. NCBI lineage: Eukaryota > Metazoa > Chordata > Mammalia > Rodentia > Heteromyidae > Dipodomys > Dipodomys spectabilis. The sequence continues at coordinate 4,740,363 of NW_024870703.1, forward strand.
GATGATGGCAAAATGATTGGGTCAAAATATTCTACAAAGTTTCCTGGAAAATATCTAAGCTGAGTAGAGCTCTCTATGTGAAGAACTGGAGAAGAGATGAAGATATCACTCCAGTATGGGCTACAACACAAGCAAAGCGCTGACGGCTGATTTGAAAATAAGTAAGAGATAGCAGGCAAGGCTGAAGTGATTTGCCTAGAATTGCATCATTAAGGGTTTTGAGTGGCAATTTAACACTAAATGCCTGTTATACCCTTAGGGAGCCACTGGAGATTGTGGTTTAAGAGATGAGATATCAATCACAGACTTAGATCAGATGGGATCAAAGCAATGACTAGCAGGTACAGGCAGGATGGAGCAATGTGGAGGAATATTTGCAGCAGCAAGCCTTGTCCATAGGAGGCTATTGCAGCAACTCAGGGCTGAGGTAAAGGCTTTGAGGATGGCCAGCTGGCAGTCAATGGCTTAAATATTGATTTAGCAGGCAAAAGCCACATTCATCATGGGCCTTATTTCCTAGAGGACACATGTCTATGTGCAGGGAACTCATTATTTCCCTATTATATAAATTGATTGGGTCATTCAGAGTTGAAATGGATGCCAGAGGTTTGCTGCTAATCAAGCCAGAATAACAAGTTGGAGGACAGGCATTCCTTCTTCCAACTGTGCGCGCGAGGAGCTGGCCCCAAAGGCACAGGACATTGCAGCAGAGCACCTTGTCCCTGCTCTGGGATTCTGGGCAAAGAAGCACAGGCCTGGCGGTGTCCTCTAACTGCATCTGGAGGTTTCAGGGCCAACTCCTAAATGACACCTCTCAGCACTTCTTTCTAAGCTGACCAGCCAAATGGAATTCAGCCCCTGAGGTCCATGGCTAAACTAATCTTGTCAGCGAGGGGTATAGTGTCTGGGTCCACACCTGTGGAGAGCCCAGGACAGGCAAAGGGTGGGAGAGCAGTTGACAAGAAGGGTCTGCACTGACTGTATTTTAGGTTTGTATAAGGCTGCCACTCTGCTTCAGAAAGAGAGGAGGGGCTCAGACATCAGTGGATGTTTCTCCCCCTTCCCTCATTCGAAGACTCCCTTGCTTCGTTCCTTTAAAAAAAAAAATGGCTGCAAAACTAGCCTTCTGTGCCATCCAGTGCAACTTAGTGCAGTTCTGACCCGGGTGGCGGCCTGTCTGCACTAAGAAAGGAGTGCAGTCCGTTCCAATAATTAGTGGACCGGCATTTCTGGAAAGATCAAATTCCCAGCCGCTGGTTTGCCATAATCCACATGCCAAGTCAGGCGCCTCACAGACTTCTGGCTGCTCTCTTGCCCTCAGCCCATCTGTCAAGTATGGGGTCAGAGGACCCCAATTTCATCGCTGAGAAATGCTCATGAGTGGTGGAGGTTCATTCAGGGAATGCAAGCACCCCGTTGGGGGGGGGGGCAGGGGCTGGTGTTTGGGACCATCCGTCTGAGGAGAGACCTTAGTTGAGGTTTTTCTGTAGTGAAGACCACACAGCCTGCGTTTGGGCCTGAGGGCCGGAGCGGCTCTAACTTTGGTCACAGGTCGCTCACCCACCTGGAGGCCTCATCCTCATTATCTTCCATTTGTTTCCCCATCGGTATATATCATGGTCCGGTTCCTCATCCCTAGGCTTGTGAAAGGAGATTAAGAAAAGGAAGGGGCTGGCTCCCCCAAAGGAACATTCGTGACCTCAGAACTTTGTGGCTGCAGCCACTCTGGCTTGTGTCAGACAGAGAAATAGCCGAAGCAGCGCTGAGCACCCGCTGTCTTTCCCCTCGGGTGGTGGGAAGGAGAAGGCCACATTTCTTCTCCCCGCCCCCCCCCCCCCAGGAGCCCTGAAAGCACACCCTTTCCGTGCCAGCCTCTGGGGGAAACGACCAGCCAGCTTCTCAAGCCACTTCCCTCCCCTCTGCCGCAGGCTCGAGGCCCCCGGATGGGCGAGCTGGAGCGGTGAGCGAGCCCCGCAGCCTGCCAGGCCTGGGCGCCTCCTCCCCGGGTGCCCTCAGTCCCCCACCCGCGCCGAGTCCTCCGTCTCGGTTCCGCAGCGTCCCCGCCCTGTCGGCACGCAGCTTTGGCGACCGCACCTGCCTGGGGATGGGGGGGGGGGGGCGGGAGAGGGACACGCGGGAAGGAAAGCAGCAGGAAGGGCTGGTGGGGTACTCCGCCGCGGGGTGATCAGCCTCACCCGGCAGCACGGAGGATCCCCGCAGCCCAGGCGCCGCCTGCCGCGAGGCTGCGGCACCGATGCGCTGTCCGCGGTGCTGACGGTGGCCGCCCGCTCGGCCCGGCGGGCGGGGGCCGCGAGTGTCCCGGTTCTCGGGTCGCCCAAAGCCCAGCGACAACCGCTCCTCCCACCCCAAGCCCAAATGGGTCCCGCCGAATCCCAGCGCTGCAGTTGGATGCAGGACAAAAGAGTGCGCGAGGGGAACTGAAACTTCCAACTGCAGCCGGAGATCCTGGCGAGAGGGATCGCGCTCCGTGGTCCCCCGGCCCCAGAGACCTCGCAGCTCCAAGTTGAACAAAGTTTTCGCGCGGCTGGCTGGTGATAAAGGAGGGATTCCGGAGACGCCGCGCAGGGAATGGGACGGGACGGGGTTCCCTGCAGAGGTGGCAGCAGCTCCGCATTCGGACCCTTGCTCTCGTGCCCCGCTTGGACGCTGCCAGAACCACCTCCCGAGGCATCGCGGCAGCCCAACTCCCTACCCTTCCCTCCCTCCCTTCCTCACCCCTCCCTCCCTCTCTCCCTCACCGCTCCCCAACACCCCGCCCCAGGTTCCGCTGACTCCGCCTCTTGGTGCCAGGCGGCTCTTCGGCTGGAGCTGGGGAAGGGAGTGCTTACCCAGACTCGGAGGCTCGGAAGCCGACGCCGCTAGCTCAGCCCCGGGGGTGGACGCAGGACTGATCGATCGCGCACCCAGCACCCACAAAGCCGCAGGACCCGGAGAGCCTCCTGGGGCACCCCCCCCCCGCCCCGAGGACACTGTCTGCGCCCTTCTACCGCGTCCCAGTCGTAGGCTCCAGAGCCCCACGATTCGTCCCGCCCGCAGCCCAAGGCCTTTCTGGAGGGGAGCATGAGGCCTGGGGCCCCGTGGACGCTGACCACAGGGCGGCAGGGGCCTAGCTTCCGAGTCCCGTACCCGAGGGCAGGGGGTAAGGAGCTGCGGGAGCCCGCGAGGCGTCGGGGGGTGAAGAGGGGCGCCCCAAGCCGGCCGCCCGCTGGACCACTTGACCCGTGTGTGGCCTAAGCGCCCCGGGAGAAGGCGGAGGCGGCAAAGGGGCTCCTGCGGCGGCCCCCCCGGACCCCTTGGCCACCATTCTTACGCTCCTGCTCCCGCGGGGGGGATGTCGCGGCCCGGGCTTCAAGCGCCACCCCAGCTCCGGGGCTGAGCTCCGGACCATGTCCTCCCGCAGCCCCCGGCCCCCGCCCCGCCGCTGCCGCCGCCGCCTGCCGCGCCCCTCCTGCTGCTGCTGCTGCTGCCGCCGCTCGCACCTCAACGAGGACACCGGTCGCTTCGTGCTGCTGGCGGCGCTCATTGGCCTCTACCTGGTGGCGGGCGCCACCGTCTTTTCGGCGCTCGAGAGCCCCAGCGAGGCGGAGGCGCGGGCGCGCTGGGGCGCCACGCTGCGCAACTTCAGCGCGGCGCACGGCGTGGCCGAACCGGAGCTGCGCGCCTTCCTCCGGCACTACGAGGCCGCGCTGGCCGCCGGGGTCCGCGCCGACGCGCTGCGCCCGCGCTGGGACTTCCCGGGCGCCTTCTACTTCGTGGGCACCGTGGTGTCGACCATAGGTGAGCCGGTGCGCCCCTGGCGCACGCGCGCGCGTTTTCCCTCGGTGCGCCTTGCACGTTCCCCTTTCCACCCTCGCTGGCTCGGGCCGCACTCCCCGGGCCCGTCTGTCTTAATGCCCCAGTGCCTAGTTTTAATCAAGCTCAGTCCTCTCTGCGCATCCCTCTTCCTGCCGTCCCCGCTTCTCTTTCCTGCTCAGAAGGTGGCCTGAGGGTGGCCCGTCCCTGGCGCCCACCTAGTGTGTTGATGTCCCGATAGAAATGGGCCTCGCCTAGGACTCCAGCTCCCCAATTACCGATCTGATGCCGCAGCCTCCTTCCTCCTTTCCCACACCAGCCTGGCCTCAGTCTTCTCATCCCTTGGGCAACCCTGTCTCCCGCTACTCCCAACATTTTCATTTCCTCTTCCTTCGCACTGTCCCTCCTCCTTTACCCAGCAACCCCCCCCCCCCCCCCCCCCGGCGAAGGGGCCACTTTCCTAAGATCTCCTAAGATTCCCCCTCCTCAAAGTAAAGCCCTTTAAATCAGAGGCCAGGTTTGTAGCTTCGTGGTTCTGTATCCACTGCCCCTCACTTTGATTTTTCTCCTCCCTTTACCTCCAGCTTCTCCTTCTATTTCTTTGCTTCCTTGCCACTTTGTTTCCCCCTACCAGCTGTAATACTGAAGTGTACCTAGGAGCAGAGATTATTCCCCTGCACTTTCCATGATCCTTTCTGCCACTGTGTGTGTGCTCACGCGCGTATACACGCTCATGTAACACTACGAGGGCTTAAACTCAATGTCTGAGCACTGTCCCTTAGGTTTTTTGCTCAAGGCTGGCCCTCTACCACTTGAACCTCCACTTCTGGCTTTTGGCTAGTTAATTGGAGATAAGAATGTTACAGACTTTTCTGCTAAGGCTGGCTTTGAACTGTTATCTCCAAGTCTCAGCCACCTAAGTAGGTAGAATGATGGGCATGAGCAACTTCAGCTTGGCTTCTGCCACTTTTGATATATGATACTGTGTAGACAGTCTTTCAAGTCCCAATTACTTCCTCCCTTTTTGGCTAGTTTGTAGCCTCCAAGCTCCTCCTGGAGAGAAATTCTGAAGTCCTCAGAGCTATCCACTGCATCTCTTTCCTCTTGGCTTGGCATGCACTCTTCCCAGCTCACCCTTTTCCTTGGCTATCATATGAAACACAGTCCCCTCCTCGTTTATTCACCTGTACAGAGGGCAGTAGAATTACAAGCTTTGTACTTTGATGGTACTTACTTGAATCTCAGGAAGGGAGAAGCACTTGGCTGGTTAAGCTAGTTACTGCAAGTGTCTTCTCTAGGGGCTGTTTGAATGGGGGAGGGGCCCTTTATTTATAGGGCTGAGAAGTGAAAGAGCTCATAGACACACCTTCCATGGCATAGGGTGGTCCCGTATGCCAGCTGAGGACATGGACTGAACTGACCAGTGGCAGCCATTGCTTATGGCTGGCTGCTCAGAGGCTGGGAGAGGGGGTGCATGCATGCGCAGAATATGAGCAACTAGAGATGTCTCTGAGTATATATGTAGAGTCTATGAAAGGGCTTCCTTCTCTTCAGTGATTTTTTTTCATGTGTCATGCTCCATCTGATTATTTTAAATAGAAAGGCAAATATGGCCCGAGTCCAAAATATACACAATTGGATAAAAATACCCTTTAAAAGCTATATCACGTTGTTATGGTGATTGAAGATATAAAATGACCCCCTTAAAAAAAAGCCCCTTTTAAGAGCTGCATCAAGTTGCTATAGCAACAAGAGGGTTTTTTTTTTTTTTTTTTTTTTGGTAAGTGCTTTAAAAGTACTAAGGATGCTTAGTCCTGGAGGATGACATCATACATTCATAGCTCATTATTAACTTCAGCTCTTCCTTTTGTAAACACACTCTTGCTTTCTATCACCTAGAGGCACACCTGTGAATATATTAGGTGTCACAGAATCTTTTTCCAAATGATGTGCTCTAGTGGAACCCACAGGCCAAAGGGGAAGCTGCCTGTAGTATCTTCCTATATGAGCTGTGAGTCCATCCAGATAAACCCCCATTCCAGTGATCTCTGGTCACTATGCCTCTCTGATGAGCTCCCATCAATCTTCCACTCACTACCCTGTCAGAGATAGTGATTCTGAGTCCAGCCACAGCTTCTAAAGCTTCTCTCTCGGCTCTGTGCACAAAATCAAGTCAGCATGTTGGAAAATTGTTCCAGCCTTTCTTTAATCTACTGGCAGAATGGGCTGTATTTTTGTCAAGCAGAAAAAAAAACACTATGCTCTCTTTCTTGATTTGTGTTTTTAAATGTAGGCAAAGCAGTGTGGGAGGACCACATTGAAGCATGTGGCTGTGCTATGAATGACCATGCACGCTGCTTCCAAAATCTATAGAGAAACATTCAAACAAGCCTATGGACAGCACAGGATTAAGCTGTGTGGATACCAAGATTCAAGCCACAGAATAGCAGTCTCCACCAGCTATCTACTTGCTGTGGCAGCCTAGGGTAGTGGTTTAAATTGGTCACTTCTGTCAAACAAATGAGTTCTACTGAATCCCTCAATAGCATGATTATCATTTCAGTCTTCTTTTTGAAAATGGCAATTGGAAAATGGCAATTGGATGAGATTTAAGTAAAGACCTATGTATGTCAGTTTCTCTTCAGCTTACATAGTTCCTTTCCCTTAAATGTCCTGGCTCTTCAGAGACAATTTTTATTACTCCCTGATGCTTTTATGGATTCAACAGCTCACAGAGCTAAATGGATAGTCCTAAGTGGATAGTCAGGGTTCTTTGCCTGCCACCTTGTCCGTTGAAGAGGAAAATGAGCACATACTTAGCTTTATTTGATCAATGAATATCACAATGTGTATGGTTTATGTGGCAGGGTAGAATTCAGGGAACCAAAATGATTTGGCTCAACTGTTTATACTGGCTAATCAAACAGGAATCTCTTTTTGGATCATATAAACTTAGCTAAATGATTCATCTAGTCTTCAGTAGAGCTCCTCGCCCTTCTTCATTTCATAAATATGAAGTGTTATGTGTGTCAAGCTGTATTTTGAAAGGTTAAAATTTATGCTACATGGCAAGAGTTAAAACATATTCCAACAGGGGCAGCTAGACTGAAGCCTATTTTGGTCATCCTCAATAAAGATGACTGAAACAAGATCTTTGATCCAAACCTATATGGCACAGTGCTAAGACACTTGGCCAGTCAGGCACCAGTGGCTCACGCCTGTAATTCTAGCTGCTCAAGAGGCTGAGATCTGAGGATCGTGGTTCAAAGCCAGCCCAGGCAGGAAAGTCTGTGAGACTTTTATCTCCAATTAGCCACCAGAAAACCAGAAGTAGCACTGTGGCTCAAGTGGTAGAGCACATGCCTTGAGCTGAAGAGCTCAAGGACAGTACAGGCAGAGTTCAAGCCCCATGACCAACAAAAAAAAAAAAAGGAGAGAGACTTGGCCAAGGTGACATCATTAATGAGAGTTTAGCTAGGTTCAAAATCCAAGTTACACAGTGCATGTCTCATGAATCACAAATATATAATTGATGGGAACAGTCTTGCCTAAGACTTAAGTATTGATCATGAGAGAGACAGAGACAGAGACAGTGTGTATCTGACACCAGAACAGCGACTGGTCTGCTAGTCAGGCAAGCAACTGATTCCATCCAGAGAAAACAAAGAGTCACACTGATCCTATAGATTGTAAAGTTAGAAACATATGTAAGCAAAGACCAGGATGAAGAAGAGTAGAAACAGGGCTACTCCTAAAGAGTAAACATTTGGTAAACTCTGGTAAAGGACTGAAGCCTCTTGTCTTCTAATCCCCCACCTCTTTGTGGTTCTGAGGTTTGAACATTGCTTAGTTCTTACTAGGTGGGTGTTTTACTGCTTACGCCACCCTAGCAAGCCCTTTTTTCTGTTTTTTAATTATTATTATTATTTTGCCAGTCCTGGGACTTGAATTCAGGGCCTGGGTACTATCGCTGAGCTTTTTTTGCTCAAGGTTAGAACTCTACCACTTGAGCCACAGCGCCACTTCCAGCTTTCTGTTTAGGTGGTACTAAGGAATCGAACCCAGGGCTTCATGCATGCTCGGCAAGCATTCTACCACTAAGCCACATGTCCAGCCCCTTTTCTGGTTATTTTGGCATAAAAATGGACTTCAATCTGCCTATTTCACACTTTTCATCATAGCTGGGATGATGGGCACACACCACCTTGTCCAGCTTCTTTCCATTGAGATGGAGTCTCATGAACATGTCTGCTTCAATTGGCCTGCAACTGTGATCTCCCTAATCTCAGCCTGGGATGACAGGTGTGAGTTCAAGTGCCCAGCTATTGGCTGAGAAGGGTCTTGAGTGAGGCTAGCCTCAAACCTTGACCTTCCTGATCTCAGAGCCTCCTAAGTAGCTAGAATTGTAAGTGTGAGCCACTAGCTGTTTTCTGCCTATTTTTGCATGAGTATAGGCAGGTGTACATGCATTCAACTTCTCAAGAGTGAATGCACAGGAAGGCAAGAAAGGAATAGGCCTTCAATTAGTGGGGGACATAAAGAAAGGTCCAGCCAGGTGCTGGTGGCTCACGCCTATAATCCTAGCTACTCAGGAGGCTGAGATCTGAGGATTGCACTTCAAAGCTAGACCTTCCCGGGCAGGAAAGTCCGGGCGACTCTTATCTCCAATAAACCACTAGAAAACCGGAAGTGGTGCTATAGCTCAAGCTGTAGAGTGCTCACTTTGAGCTGAAGAGCTGAGGGACAGAGCCCAGGCCCAGAGTTCAAGCCCCATGACCACCACCAACGACAACAACAAAAAGAAAGTAAGGTCCAATTTGACTGAATATACTCAGGTCAGATGGAACATCGTAATGAGATAGAACATTTGGCCTGACATTTGGCTTGAACAGGGCCTCATATCCAGAGCTGGACAGTTTGCAATTGTGTAAACACAAATGTATACAAACAGACCCATCTGTCTGTGATCATCCAGCTACAGTTGAGGCTGTATAAAAAGTCAGTCCCAGTAGCTCAAGCACTTTGTGCTCTAAATTATTCATACTGATTGCTTACACAGAACCGAAACTCTGTGTAATTATTTCTCCTTTTTATACTCTGTGACATATTCCCTGGGGGTTAAAATGAAGTTTGTTTCAATGTGAATGTATTTGTTTATTCATTTTCCATTTAATAAATATCTAAGACAAATGTAACTTATTGAAGATGCATGAATGTGTGGTCTTTAGCATGCATCTGTGTGTGTGTGTGTGTGTGTGTGTGTGTGTGTGTGTGTGTGTGTGTGTGTGTGTGTACACGCACCAGTACTGGGGTTTGAACTCATAACCTGGACACTTCCCTTAGCTTTTTTGCTCAAGGTTGTGCTCTACCACTTAAAGCACACTTCTACTTCTGCCTTTCTTGGTGGTTAATTGGAAATAAGAATCTCAAGCACTTTCCTGCCTGAAGTTGCCTTCAACTTCTGTTCTGAGATCTTAGCCTCCTGAGTAGCTAGGATCATAAAGGGGAGCCACTGGCACCCAGCTTTTTGCATATCTTCTGGGGTCATATGAACTAAAGATAAATAGTGGCTTGACTTCTTCTAGTTCTAAATCATATTCCTGGAGGTAACACTCCAGCTCTGAGATATTTAAAATAATCCAAAGAGTATTAATCTATCATTTCACATCCAAAAGGATGTTTTACTCATTTACTTTGAAAAGATTAAAAGGAAATCTCCACTGGGACTTTAATTATGCATCTGCTGTCAGATTTACACATAGGAAAGAACATATTTAAAAGTCTCTCTCAAATGGCAGCTTGATAGAAACAGAAATATTTTTGCTTCCTTTTATTAGGTTTCCTGGCAGCATTTTTTAGCTGTAAAGCTAAACCCATGCCGGTATCGATGGGATGGTGTAGGTACGAGAGTTGTCGCTTTTGACACTGCATAATTTAGCTTGCTACTTTCAGAATTAGGCGCACTTAATTATTCAGCCACGAGATTAGTAACAAGTCCTAACTTTTCTCCTCTTTTTCAACATTTTTTTAAATGCATTTGCTGCAGAGGAAACTCAGACATTGCAAGATGGAAATGTCACTACCAGGTTTCTTCTTACATGTATGCATTGTAGCCGGAGGTGGTACTGACACCTGAAATGAAATACATTTCATTTCCAGAAAGAGGAAAATGTCTTTCCCTGCTTCTTTTTCTCACGAACTGGTTTTTAGTGAAACACGATGCTGTGACAGACTTGAAGGACATTCGATAAAAAGTGTATCGTTGGATTTAAAGGTGGTGATGGAGCTGCGGTCCCATAGTCAGCCTTCAGCACTGGACCCGGCATGTAGTAAACACTTAGTCATTAAATGACTCAGAGAACAAATTGCTCATAATCCCACTGCCCCAACACAACTCTTCATTTGCACAGGGAACCCCACAGTTCCTTATCATACCTTTTACATGAAAAGAAAGGGAATCTGGTTGGTATGGCTTCACTGTTTATCTTCCTTTTGTTAAGGCGTTTTGCTTTTATGTTTTTTTGTGTGTCTGTGCGTCTGTGTGTTGGAAGGGGGATGTCGTGTGTGTGTGTGTGTGTGTGTGTGTGTGTGTGTGTGTGTGTGTGTGTGCTGGTTCTGGAACTTGAACTCAGGGTGTTCTTGCTTGGCTTTTTCCACTTAAGGCTGGTGCTATGTCACAGCTCCACTTTGTTTTTGTTTTGCTGGTTCATTGGCTAAGAATCTCATGGGCATTCTGCCTGGGTTAACTTTGAACTTCCATCCTCAGATCTCAGCCTCCTAAGTAGCTAGTGTTTCAAGCAGGAGCCACCAGCGCCCAGCCTTGCTAACATTTCATCATTGTTGGTTCTGCATTCCACATGGCCTTCACAGGCTGACTTGAAGGGATGCAGAATCTTCCATCTAGTTGATGCTTCCCCTAGTGTTGGGGTGTGGGTGGTGCCCAGTTTGGGGGCTATTTTGAGTAATGCCACAGTGCTCATATTTTCCCTGGGCTGCATTTCCAGAAATGAAATTGCTGAGTCAGTGAAATTGCTGGGTACTGCTGTCTTCACATGCTGTGCCCAGCCCTTTTAGAGTGAGGAACTGTCTAGTCTCTCCCAAGCAAAGCCTCTGCTTCTACAGAGCAGAGCAGAGACTGACCAGTGCATTATTCCCTGGGAGCAGGCCACACAGTTTCTTGGTTTTCTCCAGGAGCGTGTTCAGATCTGGGGGCTCATTTGACTACTGCACAAGGCTGTGGGTCGGGAAGCCCAGCCCTTCCTTGCTTCCTGTGTTGCCTCCTAGATTGCTTCCCAGTGGAAGTATGGTGTGATGGGAGAAGAGCAAAGAGAAACCGATGGGGTGAAGCAGGGACATAGGCCCTCTTCCCTCCTGTCTCCTGGGCTCATAGGCTCAGTCTGCTGCTATCTCTAAGTCAAACTAGCAGGCATTCTTCCACCCAGTCTCAACTGCACCCCAGTCTTGAATGGCCTACGATTGCACAAAATAGAGCAAAAGTACATTCCTAGAATATTCCAGCTGGAAGCACCACAAAGATCCTCCAGAACTTTCCCCAAGTGTTTACACCATTTTGTCAACCTGTAATAAAAAGCCATCAGTTGCTAACTTGTTCTGACTGGGGGTAGGCCACAGCCCCAACCATTGGCTCGGCCCTTGAATGCCCATCTACTCCTTGAAGACTTTTCTGAGAAGGACTGGAGCTCCTCCAAGACCAGCCTGGAAAGAGAGGACAGGCTCCCCCTCCATCCTCATTTCATATTAGGCCCAGAGAAGGACAGAGGTTGTCCAGGAGACAAGTACAGAATCCAGCCAAGGCCCTGCCAAACATGTAGCGAGGCTTCCAGAGGGCATGAGTGTTCACTGTACGTGAAGAAGAGATGAGCGTGTTTGTGAAAACATCCTGAGCTGGAGGACAGTTTCAAGCCATGTTGAAGGCAGAGTTCAATAACTACAGTGGCCTAGCTTGGCTACCTCAGATTCAGAGCCACTGGGGGTCAGCCACAGGCTGTCTGCTTCTGTTTTCAGGATCAGTTGGCTCTCTGATGCTCTTCTTGCCTCTGTCTAGCTCTGCTGATGTCTCTAGGATCATCATGTGGAGTAGGAGGGGCCCAGTCTCTGACACCCTCTCCTATAGTAGCAGACTTTCCCTGTGGAGAGGAGGATGGGGGACACGGGGTGAGGGAGACAGTGAAGCTATAGGAGTATCCTGCTTTGAATGGGATTGAGAAAAGCCGAGTCACCATGCAGAAGTACTACTAGAAGCTACACAGGGCACAGAGGCCCCTGGCTGGCAGCTGGCTGCCACTGCTGTTGTTAGGCTCCAGCCTAGGAAGTTCTATCCTAAACCCTGCCATTTCCTAGCCAACTGTCAGATCTAGTCTTTCCATAGCAACAACTAAGCCTCCTTTGGTAGCCAGTGGCTAGGGTGGAGGATGCTCTGTACCTTGTCTGCAAGCCTTACCTCCCTGGGCTTAGGCAACCTCTCATTCAGGACTAAGGTCACAGCTCATTAGCAGTCATTGATGACAGACATGCCTGGGCTCTGTGGAGGACCTGCACCATCTGCTACCCAGGATCCCAGAGGACTCATCCTGAGGTGACTCCAATGGGGCATCTAGCATCCTGATATTTCAGGTGTGGGTTGTGGCTCAAGTGGGTATATATAACATTTGACTAGCAAGGAAAAATTTGTCATTTCAACTTGTAATTTCAAGTTGTGTAATGTCCCTGAACTCAGGGTAACATGTGGCAGGTTAGAAAGATGGGTTCCTCCCGCTGTGCCGTGCAGGTGGGACCTCAGGATCTTGTCATGCAGGCTCCTGTTCAGTGTGGTTGTGGTGGGACCTGCCATCCTGAATTCCTCGAAACCTCCTAGCTGCATCAGGACTATAGGTCTGTAGGCCATAGACTTGAGAGCCAGACTATAGAGCCTTGAGTTCAACCCTAAGAAGCAAGGCCCTTCTCTGCCACTCCCTGACAGTATAAACTTAGGATATATCATCACCTGGCGCCTCATTTCTTCATCCTTTAAAGGTCATTTGGGTCCCTTCCAGTTCTGACACTCTCTTCACTAGGAGGATAATTCACTCAGAACTACCAGTGTGGGTTGGTGGAGAAAAGCACAGTAGCCATGCCACCTGCCTGTCAGGATTCCAGGCCCTTCCAAGACCTTCTTCCAAGCTGTGCATTCCTGGTGAGGGGATATATTTCTCCTTGCCTCGGTTTCCCCTCTGTAAAGTGAAGGCTGTCCTGTGCATCCCCTGCAGCTCACAGGACCCGCTACACTCTGAGTAGGTAGGTGGTTGTTCTGTATTCTTACACAACTGCTCTTGAAGGTACATTTTCTTTGTGTTCTCATCTAGGAAGCTGTAATCATCTTTCATATGGGTAGTACTCTTTGATCATTTTAAAGATCTGGTCAATGAGTGATTGAGTGGTAGCTTAGTCTAGTGTCATCAAGTGCTCCTCTGCCCTCTACCCCCCCCAGCCCCAGAGCTGACCCTTGGGTAACTTTACTCTCGGCCCTTTGGGGATAGCATGGAATCCGTGGTGAGAAGAAGCTGCAAGGCTTGGAAACAAGCAGTTCCCTTGTTTTGGAAGGGAGGAGGCTAGCCAAAGGAACACCAGTCTCTTTACCCAACTCCCTTCCCTGTCAAGTAGCATGTGACCAGTTTACTGTGTCTTTCTGTTTTCCTAGAAACCTCCCCACATCCCTTCAGCTTCCCTGGGGGAGCAAAGAACGTGGTATCCCATCTCATAGAGCAGAGAAAGGCTTGTAGAAATGACTCTCTTGGTATCAAAGAGCCAGTCAGTCCATGGCACCATCAAGGATCAAGGCTCATAACTGCCCAAGATCTTCTCTGCCATCCCTGGATGGCATACTACCACAGTGGAAAGCCCCACAGCCCACTCTGATGTCTGCCAAGTGGTGGGAATGAAGGAGCGGGAGGCACCAGCAAAGGTTGAAGCACAGTCTAGGAGCTCGATCTGACTACAGCCTTCACAGCCACGGTGAAACAAGGCAGCCTGCTTTCCACCTGACACATCCCAGCACCTCCTTGGGAAAACCAATAAGCAGAGCAGCATGATACTGCAACAAAACTCACTAGAACTCTGGGATCTTGTGTTGATAGGACCTTGGGAGGCCCATGGCCCTGAACCCTCTGCCCAAAGAGGCATATCTTCAGGTCAGGCAGGCATGGAGAGGCAGGACAGAAAGAAAATCTTCACTGTAAGAACATCATGTCAGCAAGGAAGGTCTAGTGGCATAACCATTTCAAGCCTTCCACAAGCTGGCTGGTCCAGAGGAGAGTCTGTCCAAGCCAGTGGTTTAACGATCTCTCCCAAGTGGCTGGCAGGTGTGCTGCTCGGTTGCTGGCTCATTCTGCCTAGGACTCCCCTGCTTCCTGCATGGTTCTGTGAGTCAGCTAAGTCCTTATCCTGACTCTGCCTAGGGTCTCATGGGATGCCTGGCCAATCCAGAATCCCTGGAGTGAAAACCAAACCGGACAATCCCTGTGTTCGATCTTGTCATCCCCAGGAAGAGGCAGGAAAATTCAGTCTGAATAGAGAGTCCTGTCTTCTAGTCCTCTTTCTCTTTCACAGACTTCAATTTCCCTTCAGGCCTAGGTCTTAGCTGCATCCCTCAGTCATAAGACATCCCCTACCCCTGCCCCAACTCTACCTTTTGACTTCACAGTTCCCCCTCACTTCATCTGCCCAGGACACACCCCTTAGAGACGGGACACTGGTTCACAAATTTGAAGGCTATTTTATCAGTAACACACTGTAATTCCATAAACCAAGAAAAGCCACCCCCGCCCACACAGCCCAGCACCTCCACAATGCCTCCAGAAATACTTGAGGCAGCTTTTATTGGAATCGGGTGTCCCAGCTTTCTGGAAAGTTACAGTTGAGATCAATGCAAACCCTTCCTAATCTACTCCAAATGGCCTGATCTTTTTCCCTGCTGCCAACTATTCTGAATCTGGACTGCCTCCTGTGAGCCTTTTTAGCAGCTAACACCAGGACCTGCCAGCCTTGCTGCAGGGGCAGCCCTGGCCTGAGAGGGAAAGGAAAACACACAACTACTCTTGCTGAGTTGCTGATTTGCTCCATATACTTCCTTAGAGGTCATGTGATCTGGGTTTGTTGGGTTCTTTCCAAACATGGGAGCCCAGGAGAAGAAGCTGAGGTGTCATGGGAACTAATCCTGAAAGAGGTCTGGCAGCCCCAGTGGCAGGCAGGGAAGAAGGCTCTGCTATTGCCTTCTACTGCCTTCATGTGAGTCTTTAATGTCCGAGGCAGCCTCCGTCCCTAATGTCAATGCAGGCAGCGCCTGGTGCCTATGGGCCGTTCAGAAGCACATGCAACAAGGCAGAAGTGAATTGAGCACCCTGCACTGGTTGTGGTCCCGCAGGTGCCTTGCAGTGGTCAAGCAGAGACTGGATTGTAGGGTTTTATGGTTTGCTTTGTTTTTGTGCCCATCTTAGGGCTTGAACGCAGGGCCTGGGTGCTGTCCCTGACCTCTTTAGTTCAAGTCTAGCACTTGGCCACTTGAGACATACCTCCACTTCTGTCTTTTTGGTGGTTAATTGGAGATAAGAGTCTCAAGGACTTTCCCCCCCAGGCTGGCTTTGAACCTTGGTCCTTAGATCTCAGCCTCCTGAGTAGCTAGGATCACAGGCATGAGCCACCAGCTCTTGGCTTGGATTGTAGGTTTAACATATGGAAATTGCCTTGCCAACTCCTCGATGTACATTGTGCCAGTGGGCAGGTATGCATTATTCATGTCTCCATTTTAGGAATGAAGAAACCTGAATTGCCAAGAGACAGTGCAGTGCAAGTAGTGGTTAGGGAGAGGGTGCTGGGAAGCCTGGCCCTGAGTCTGGATTTCACTCTGGCGTTGGGACTCTCAGGACACACTCCTGCTCATTCAATGAGGTCTACTCACCAACTTCGTTCTACACCCCAGCAGTCCCCCACAGATGGCCCTCTCAAGACCTGGCTCCTTAACCCTGTTGCAAGGTTTTTCTCTATCCTGCTGCAATAGGTCATTCTGTTCTATCTGCATTCTGTTGGTTGTGGGGCTTGAACTCTGGGCCTGGGCATCAAGGCAAGTGCTCTAACACTTGAGCCACAACTCTACTTCCGGTTTTCTGGTTGTTTATTGGAGATAATAGTCTCACAGACTTTCCTGCCCAGGCTGGCTTTGAACCACAATTCTCAGATCTCAGACTCCTGAGTAGCTAGGATTACAGGCATGAGCCACCGGCATCCAGCCTATCTGCATTCTTGTACTGCCTGTATGGCCCAAGACATTTTTTACTCCAAATATCTTATCTTCTGAACTCTATCTCCTGTTCTGCCAGTTCTCACCCTCCACTGCCCCCAGAACAACAGACTTTTGACCACAGACCTAAACTTCATTAACATTCCATTATTTCCTTGGACTCTTCTGCCTTCCTTCCTTCTCCTTCCTTCCTTCCTTCATTTTGCCAGTCCTGGGGCTTGAACTTAGGGCCTGGGCACTGTCACTAAGCTTCTTTTGCTCAAGGCTAGCACTCTACCATTAGAGCTACAGCGCCACTTCTGGCTTTTTCTGTTTATGTGGTACTGAGGGATCAAACAGAGGGCCTCATGCATGCTAAGCAAGTACTTTACCACTAAGCCACTTTCCCAGCCCACTCTTTCTTTCTTTTTTTGTCAGTTGTGGGCCTTGAACTCAGGGCCTGGGTGCTGTCCCTGAGCCTCTGTGCTCAAGGCTAGCTCTCTACAGTTTGAGCCATAGCGCCACTTCCAGTTTTTGAGTGGTTTATTGGAGATTAGGGTCTCACAGGGACTTTTCTGCCTGAGCTGGCTTCGAACTCTGATCTCAGCCTCCTGAGTAGCTAGGGTTCCAGGTGTGAGCCACTGTGCCTGTTCCTTCTTTATTTTAATCCAGGGACTTACACATGCCACCAGCCCTTTTGTTTGTATTTTGTTTTTGAGATAAGGTTTTGCTAACTTTGAGCTTGCCTGTAATCTGAGCACTCAAGAAGCTGAGGCAGGATTAAGAGTTCAAGGCCAACCTGGCTACATAGTGAGACTATATCTTAACAAAATAAGCCTTAAGAGACAAGTATAGAACTCTTGTTCCTTGCCTTATTTCCTATTTAACAGTTCCCCTCTCCGCTTTCTTCATCTCAGTCAATATCATTAGTACAAGTTGTCCTGATTCCACTTTCTTCCCAACCTTCTCCATCCAATCACCATCAAACGTTGTTGGCTCAACCTATAAAACCCATCCTGATCCCTTCTACTTGTTTCTCTGTCCAGCTGTCATCATGTCTCTCACTGGAGCGACTCAGTTAGGGTCCTAACCCATCCCTAATTTCTTCTCTGCTTCTGTTTAATGTGTTCACCCAATAGCCAATGAAATCTTCAAAGCATAAAATAGGTCATTCCACTTACTTAAATCCTTCAATAGCAAGCATCCCATTACACAAAATACAACTCTTTGCCATGACCTGAAAGGCCTTGGATCTTTTATTAGACTTCAGGACATTTGTACTTGCTTTCCTGCTCCTGGGGGCACTGTTTTGTGTCAATGCATAGTTGACTCCCCAGCTGTAGACTAGCAGTGATGTCTAGAGGTAAAATTTCGCCCTTGGGGAGAATTGCCCCTGGTCTTCTTGACTGTGGTAGAGTTTTCCACTCACCCCTGGTTGCTGATCGTCCGTCCACCTTGCCATACTAAGTGCATGTGCTGCTTTCAGAAACCATTCTATTCATAGATTTGAAGTCTGGCCTCTGCCCACCTCCTGTACTATTCCCATTGCCTAGCGTAACACCTGGTGTTTGGAAAATGAAGGAATGAACTTCCAAAGCTTTGTTTCACTGTCTATAAAATAAGCCTGACAATGAATGGTGCCTGTCCCACGTGGTTGTTGGAAGAATTCTATGAGATGATGAGTGTAGATGTTTAATCTGTGCATCTACTGAGTACTAATGTGAGGTCGTGTTTCTATTTATTGATAATTTGAGTTAAGTCACACTGTGAGTGGCAAAGCTAGACTGTGGTCAAGACCCTGGCTCCAGATCTTTTTTCTCTCTCTCTTGCTATGTCTGACAGGGGGTAGGCCTGGGAGCAGGCCAGTAAGGTCGGGACTAGCCAACCTTCCAGAACAGTTTTGCAAACATTACAGAACAGTTTTGCAGAATTGCAGAGGCTGGGCTGGAGGGCCTTGAAGGCTGGGTAGAAATGTTTAGACTTGGAGTGGGAGCAATAGGGAGCCAATGTAAGCTCTAGATGGATATAATGTGATGTCATATTTTTATTTTTTAAACGGTCTTTAAGCGGTTGTACAGAGGGTTTCAATTCACCATGTCAGTTTCTGAGTACAATGCATCTCGCTCGATGTCACTCCTTCATCTCTCCCCCAGCGATGAGTATTTAGCAGATCATCCTGACTACGCAATCACTATGTGGTTGTGCCATTATGCCGAGCAATTTAGACAGCCTAAATCATTGGCTCTAGCCTGCCTAGAAACGACCAGATAATTGTGAAGTCCCTCATCTTGGCTGTTTACCTCCAGCATTTAAATCAGCCCACTGCCAGCTGTCCCTCACTTTATCAAGAGCTTATGTGTCTCTATCAGGAGTCAGTCCTTTGAGGAATATGCCTGGGTTTGTATATTTAGCTCTGTGATTCCAAACTCATTCAAGAAGATTGTCAGTGTATGTTGCTTCGTGTGCTCTAAGTGGCGCATGATCCATGGTGGTTATAATTTGATTTTATAGGTACTGGTATACAGACAGAGAGTTAGTGGAGTCTGGCATAACAGATTTAGTGGCTATTGTATACAAGTCACAGTGATGTCCCGAGAGGACTTCCTAGAACTCTAAGGAGGTCCCTTACATCACAGACTCAGGGTCCATAAATGTTTGTCGATTTGCTTATATGGCTGCCCTGGATGCTGAACCTTACTGTACAGAGGGGACCAAAGAAAAGGGAAAGGGAATCATATGGCCTTTGGAAAGAAGGAGAGGAAAAGGCATAAAAGACCCTTTCAGGAACTAAATGGCAAGATTTATTGATTGGCATTCAATAGGACACTACTTGAACTCTGCTACTCATCTGTCTGTTTGTTTTGTTTTGTTTTATGACAGTCTCATTATGTAGTCCAGCCTAGCCTCAGACTCTTGACCCTTCTGTTTCAACCTCCTGAGTGTCAGGATTACAGGCATCTGCCACTCTGCCCAGCTCTGCCTCTCTATTCCTCTATTTCTTTTTTTTTTTTTAATTCAAATTTACATAACCCTTTATTACATCATATCTATAACAATATTATGATCAACATTATGTAAGTCATTTTATTTCTTCCTTAGACTGCTCTATTCCTCTGGTTTTTGACAGTCAGGTGATATGTAAAGATCCAGGGAAAGGGGCTGGTGGAGGGCCTGGAGATCCCTACGGAGTGTGGAGATGTGTGTGTGTGTCTAATAATGAGGAGGGCAACAAAGTTCAGCTAAACTTCAAAGTGAGGGGCCACAGAGCCCTCCCCTGCTGAGGGCTGTGTATGGGAAAGGACTGGGGGCGGGGCTGTGATGTGGCACAGAGCTACAGCAATGGCCTTAATTCATCCGCTCTTTGTCCCTAGAGTCTCCATTACCTTCATCTCAATCCCTGCTTTGTTTCTTTTTTAATATTTTTTTTAAATTTTATTTTATTTTATTTGAGAGCATACTGTACAGAGGGGTTACAATTACATAGGCAGGATAATGCATACATTTCTTACCAAGCATTGCAGCCTCCTCCTTTGTTTACCCTTCACCTCCCTTCCCAGCCTCCCCCCTCCCCCCCACCCAATCCTTCCCCCACACACACACCGACATTGTAAAGCTGGTTTTGACATGACATTTTGTACTTCTCATTGTTGCAACAGGTCCACCTGAATCCTTAAACGACTTGTTTGTCCCCATCTCCTCCACAAGTTATACTGACATCAAATATAGTGAAAGCGGGGGTTATACTGTGGGGGAGGGACATACAAAGCAACAAAGAAATAATCTTATAAATGCGTTAGAAACACATGCATGAAAGAAAAAAAACATTAAAATACATATTTAAGGGATCGTATTCCTAACATCACATTATCTGACCTTTTCCGCTTGACTCATACATATACTAGATATTGCAAATAAGGGAAACCATGGGACCTATGTTTCTTTGGGCCTGGCTTACTTCACTTAATATAATTTTTTCCAAGCCTTTCCATTTCCTAACAAATGGGGCAATGTCATTCTTTCTGATGGAGGCATAGAATTCCATTGTGTATATATACCACATTTTCTTGATCCATTCATCTACTGAGGGGCATCTGGGTTGGTTCCATATCTTAGCTATGGTAAATAATGCTGCAATAAACATAGTTGTGCTGGTAGCTTTAGTGTTGTCTTGTTTGTAAACATTTGGGTAAATGCCCAAAAGTGGGATTGCTGGGTCATAGGGGAGTTCTATGTGTAGTCTTTTGAGGAACCTCCATACTGCTTTCCAAAGCGGTTGAACAAGTTTACATTCCCACCAACAATGAAGTAAGGTTCCTTTCTGTCCACATCCCCTCCAGCATCTGTTGTTGTTAGAGTTCTTGATTTTTGCTGTTCTAACTGGGGTGAGGTGATATATCAATGTTGTTTTGATTTGCATTTCTTTTATGGCTAGGGATGTTGAACATTTTTTCATGTGTCTATTGGCCATCCTTCTTTCTTCTTCAGAGAAGTTTCTCTTTAAGTCTTTCGCCCACTTATTTATTGGGCAGTTGTTTCTTTGAGGATTTGTTGTTGGGGGGTTTAATTTTTTGAGTTCCAAGTATATTTTAGATATGAGACCCTTGTCCGTTGTATGGCTAGTAAAGATCTTCTCCCAATCCATGGGCTTTCTATTGATCTTGCTAGCTATGTCATTTGCCCTGCAGAAGCTCTACAACTTTATACAATCCCATTTGTCCAACCTTTCTTTGATTTGTTGTGTTTCCGGGTCTCTATTCAGAAAATTTCGGCCTGAGCCAAGGAGACCTAGGGTTTCTCCTATTCCATCTTGTAATGTTTTCAGAGTGTCTGCTTTGACTTCAAGGTCTTTGATCCATTTGGAGTTGATTCTGGTGCAGGGTGATATATAAGGATCTAGCTTTAGTTTTCTACATGTAGTTAACCAATTTTGCCAGCACCATTTACTGAAGAGGCTGTCTTTCTTCCATTCTATTGTTTTAGCTCCCTTATCGAAGATTAGATGGCTATAGGTCTGTAGGTTCATTTCTGGGTTTTTTCTTTTTTAATATTATTTTCCATAAAACTGCTTCTTTTATGGCCTTTTATGGCTGAAGAGCACCCTAACTATTGGCTCCAAGCTGGTGCTCTAATCCTGTCCACCTCATGACCCTGCCCCACACAGGGCTGAGCAGGAAGGAAGGAGAGAATACAGGCCTACACTGAGGCCCACTTCTCCATGTTACAGGAAGCCATGTGCTTCCTCATGCTGCTTCCCGGCTTCCCCTACAAGGCCGCCATAAAGAGACACATATTACTCAGAGATGCTCTCTTTCTCTCTTTGGATCTGTGTACAGGAAGCCTGTTGCTAATGCTGAACCTTAGACCAAGAGTCACTTTCCTCTGTTTTGGCACCAACATTTAATTTTTTTTTGTTGTTCCCATACTAGGGCTTGAACTCAGGACTTGGTCACTGTCCCCTTAGCTTTTTTGCTCAAGGCTGATGCTCTACCACTTAGCTGTGGCTTCACTTACAGCTTGGTATTTAAGTGGAAATAAGAACCTCACTCTGCCACCTCAGCTGGCTGGCTTCAAACTCATAATCCTCCTGCCTTAAACTTCCTGAGTGCTGGAATTACAGGTGTGTGTCACCACTCTCAGGCCTGAATTCGTGTGTGTGTGTTTGTGTGTGTGTGTGTGTGTGTGTGTGTGTGTGTGTGTATGTGTTGTGTGCCAGTCCTGGGGCTTGAACTCAAGACTGGGGCGCTGTCTCTGAGCTTGTTTTGCTGAAGGCTAGTGCTCTACCACTTGAGCCACAGTGCCACTTCTTGCTTTTTCTGAGGAGATAAGAGTCTCACAGACTTTTCTGCCTGGGCTGGCCTTGAACTACAATCCTCAGATCTCATTCTCCTGAGTAGTAGCTAAGATTATGGCCGTGAGCTCCCAGTGCCCAGCCCAGATCTGAATTATATATTCCTTTGTTTTTTCATGGTGGTAATAGGTTTGAACTCAGAGCCTTACACGTGCTAAGCAGGTGCTCTACCACTTGAGTACTCTTTTTGTAAGACTATTTTTTCACATAGGATCTTATTTGTGCCCAGGTAGGTCTCAACCTGAGATCCTCATATCTATGCCTCCCAATAACTAGGACTACATGTGCATGTCACCATTGGCTGGTTCATTAGTTGAGATGGGAACCTCAGTAACATTTTGGACTAGCTGGAGTCTAACCTCCATCTTCTTGATCTCTAGTTCCCAAGTAGTGGGATTACAGGCATGAGACACAGTACACAGCTGTGTCACTGACTTACTATTATTATTATTATTGGGGCTTGAACTCAGGACCTTGTGCTTGCTGGGCAGATGCTCAGCTACTTGAACCACACCCCTCACACTTTGGGCTTTCATCATATTCAAATAGTGTCTCAAATTTATGTCTGGACCAGCCTGGACCATGACCATGATGGAATGAGAGGCATGTATCAGGGTAACTAGCAGAGATGGGGTCTTGAGGACTTTTTTGCCCGGATAAGCCTCAAACTGTGATCCTCCTGACAGCTTTCCAAGTGGCAATGGAGCATGAGCAACCATGCCCAGCTTTGAATTTCACTTTCCTGATGCTGGTTATATTGTGCTTTGAAAAGTCTTAGGCTTGATTCTCATTGACAAGCTACAGTAGAGCTGGGAATGTGGCTTAGTCATAGAGTGCTTGCCTAGCATGCATGAAGCCCTGAGTTTGATTCCTCAGTATCACATAAACAGAAAAAGCAGGAAGTAGCATTGTGGCTCAAGTGGTAGAGTGCTTGCCTTGAGCTGAAGAGCTGAAGGACAGACAGCACCTAGGCCCAGCGTTCAAGCCCCACGACCCACAAAAAAAACAAAAACAAAAACAAAAAAAGCTCAGTGACAGTTACCAGGTCCTGAGTTCAAGCCCCCCCAGGACTGGCAAAAAAAAAAAAAAAAAAAGCTACAAGTAGACTAGAAATCTTTTTAGGTTTTTAAAGACAGATTTATGAAAGCTTTTCCTCTAAGGTTATTTCAGCCCTGATGTGAAAACACGCTTTTTCTGGGCCTCTATTGATGCCCCAAACCCTCCCAACTTTCACATGCTCTGTGAGAGCTCCGGGAATCATTCTTTCCTACACAAAGATCCACGGGAGCCCCTGTAGATTTCTGGAACTTGTTCTCCAGGCACCGCCCCTGCTCTTTGGTCCTTTACCCCCAGGTTATGGCTGCCTTCTCCTCCCTGAGCTCCTCTGTCTCCTCAGTTCCACAGGACTGAAGACAGCTGAGCTCTGGCTGGATCCCTCCTTCTGTCTCTGAAGACTACCTCCAGGTAGAAAATCTGAGTAATAAAGGGCTAACCTTGTTTGTACCCCTTCTCTCTGGACTGTAGTTCTGTGCTACCTTTTTTTCCCAGTGTCTGGAAATAATCGTCTCATATATCTTGTCCAGTGTTCTCACTGAGGAGGGCAGGAGAAAAGTGTTTATTCAGCTGCTCTTCCCTGGACTGAAGCAAAAGTCAGTGATTAGATTCTGAATTAAAAGTAGAGTGTTAGCTGGGTACTGGTAGCTCACATCTATAACCCTAACTACTCAGGAAGCTGAGATCTGAGGATCAACAGTTCAAAGCCAGTCCAGACAGGAAAGTCCATGAGACTCTTATCTCTAATTAATTACCAGAAAACCAGAAGTGGAGTTGTGGCTCGAAAATGGTAGAGCATTAACCTTGAGCAGAAAAGCTCAGGGACATCACCCAAGCCCTGAGTTCAAGCTTCATGACAAACAAACAAACAAACACAAAGTAGAGTGTCAAGGCTTGCCAATGGATCAGATACAGAAATAAGACAAGAGTATAAGACTTCTGATCTGAACAACTAGAAGGATGGATTTGCAATTTGTGGAAGTAGAAAATGCTGAAGGAGAAGCTAGGAGTGAGGAGTAGAAAGAATCAACAGTTCAGTTTGGAACATTTTGACTCAAGATGATTCTTCTATGCCAGTTACAATGTTAGAGATATGAGTCAGGAACTCAAGGAACGGAGTGGGACTGAGTGGGACTTAATTCTGGTTATGACAATACTAAAATCACCCGAAGGATGTATATCCAAGCAATGTTTGGACCTAATCCTAGGCCAGTTCAACTAGAATCCTTGCGGGTCAGTCCTGGCACTGACATTTTAAAAAGTGTCCTAAGATAATTCTAGTGTAGAGCAGGGGTGTGTTATTTGTGTTATTTGAAGCCCTGGACGGTGGATCTCACCGAGTTTGGGAATTTGGGGCATTGTGGTTTGGTTGGTTTGGTTTGGTTTACAGGGTGCTATGGACTGAATTTGAGGCTTTGCACATGCTGAGTAAGCATCCTACCACTGAGCTATTCCCCTAGGCCTCACCTAAGAACGTTTTACAAGTCCTAGTTTACAAGCTGTACCCTGAATCCCTCCAGCCAATCGCCATCTCCCTAATGGTAGGGCTTGGGAATCAGTATTATGGTCAAAACCACAAGCAGTTCCAACTGTGGCCAACGTTCATCCCTCTGAGCCATGATGCAAAAGACAAGACCTGAAGGGGGAGCTTCCAAGCTCTTGAAGATGAAGGTGGGTAAGCCAGGAAGAGAACCATGAAAGATGGGTTACACAGTCCTTCCTTAGTGTATCTGGACTGAAGCTGTGGACTCCCATTTAGGAATTAAAAAATAAGGTGTCAGCCGGGAGTCGGTGGCTCACACCTATTATCCTAGCTACTCAGAAAGCTGAGATCTGAGGATCGTGATTCAAAGCCAGCCCAGGCAGGAAAGTTCATGAGACTCTTATCTTCAATAAACCCCCAGTAAACCAGAAGTGCCGTTGTGGCTCAAGCGATAGAGCACTCACCTTGAGCTGAAGAGCTGAGGGACAGCGCCCAAGCTCAGAGTTCAAGCCTCATGACCGACAAAAAATAAATAAATAAAAATAAAAATAAATAAGGTGTCTAGCTGGGAGCCAGTGGCTCACACCTATAATCCTAGCAACTCAGGAGACTGAGATAGGAGGATCACAGTTCAAAGCCAGCCTGGGCAGGAAAGTCCATGAGATTCTTATCTCCAACTAACCACCAGAAAACCAGAAGTGGCTCTATGGCCCAACTGGTAGAGCATTCACCTTGAGCTGAAGAGCTGAGAGACAGCACCCAGGCCCAAAATTCAAGCCCCAATACCAACAAAAAAGAAAAAAGAAAAATAAGCTGTCTAGCTGGCTGCCGATGACTGACACCTGTAATCTTAGCTGCTCAAGAGACTGAGATCTAAGGATCACAGTTCAAAGCTAGCCCAGGAAGAAAAATTCCATGAGACTCTTTTAAGCGCGCGCGCACACACACACACACACACACACACACACACACACACACACACAAAGCTCAAGAGATAGAACCCTAGACTTGAGAAAAGAAAAAGAAGAAGAAAGCTCAAGGACAGCACTCAGGCCTTGATGTTAAGCCCCAAGACACACACACACACACACACACACACACACACACACACACACACACACACACACACACACGGATCTGTGCATGCTTGAAAGTTTGGTATGCACAGGCAGTGTTTGCAAGCTGCCAGTTTTTTCTCTGGGTCAGCAAGGGGAGGCAGCCAACCACTAGAGCTCACATTTCTTGTCCTGTTATCTATGCTATTGCTTATTTATACCTTTATGTCCTCTTCTATCACTTTAATAGGGTCATAAGAGGAAGACTAGATAGAATTGGGTAGTGAGATGATCATTGTAACCAGAAGTTTCTCCAGCTTTTTGTAACATTACTGGCAGGAGTGGGGCGCATCCAGCCTCTGGGTCATATAAGACCTGCAAAATCATTTGATGGGACAGATATACGCATCTGGTTCGTTCTCATGAGCCACCTGTGGCCTTCTGCCTGTATTGATAGTTTTGCTTTCGTCATGAATGGTGTTATGAATATCCAAATGTCCCTTGACAGAGAAAAGGCTCTCTGGTCCTGCAAGGCTAAGAAACAGGATTAGGATGCAGTTTAACAGTAGAGTACTTGCTTAGCTTGTGTGAGGCCCTGAGTTCATTCCCTACCTCTGAAAAAAGAAAAAAAAAAAGTCTAGATATATTTTCACAGTATCCAGATGGTAGAAGTTAATATGTTTCCACTATCCATTAATTAATAGGGAAATGCATACTGGCCTACAAAGTCTTCTGAATTAATTTAATAGCACTTTTAAGTGCATCTTTTCCTCATCATGAAACATTTACATAATTTGGAATTAATAGCTCAGGCATGCAGGAGAAATGTAAGGCTTTGGAGAATGCTGGCAAACAAGTAAATTACAACCACATGACTCCCCTTCAGATATCTGGAATCCACAGGTCCAGACCCTAGGAAACTACTGGCAGTTCTCAAGTGGGAGCAGGGATGCCCTGGGTACTGAAGCTGAGAACCAAGGGTGCAGTTTCCCAAGGGAGCAAGTAGATGATGACAGTGGCCTCAGCCCTGAGTGACTGATTTGCTCAAAGAAAACAAAGAACATTAAGTTAAATTGAGCCTGGACATTAAGTTAAATTCTGCCACCGCTTCTTCTCCATTCCTTCCCGTTTCGGGGAGATGTTATTCCTTGTTCTCTATAGTCAGCACAGTGGTCGCCGCTTGGGTGTTTGTGCTGTTGGCTCTGTTGGAAACACCGTGTGTGCTGTAGTCACTTTGTCCTCACCACTGTCCTATGAGGGAAGGTACAGCTCATGCCATCATCTACAGAGCAGGAAATGGAGGGAAAGAAATGTTGTGGCTTTCTGAGCTAGCAAGTAACAGAACTGTGATTCTAATCCAGGTGTCCTCAACTCCATGGCCAGCCCCTGAGACTCCAGGTGCTGCCTGAACCAGGAGGAAACATATTGCTACTTATTAATGATTGAACTGGGGAAAGACATAAGCTAGGTCAGAAATGTAGATGGACACACTAGTGTCTTTCCATAACATCAGATTTTATTAAATATAAATCCACAAGTAACCCCAACTTACTTATTTTTATTTTGCTGCTCCTGGTACTTAAACTCAGGGCCTGGGCACTGTCCCTGAGCCTCTTTGTGCTCAAGGCTAGCGCTCTACCATTTGAACCACAGTGCCTCTTCCAGCTGTTTCTAAGTAGTTCATTGGAGATAAGAAAGTCATGGACTTTCCTGGCCGGCCTGGCTTCAAACCATGGTCCTCAGATTTCAGCCTCCTGAGTAGCCTTATAGGCATGAGCCACCAGTGCCCAGCTGCAACCTCAATTTTATTGGCTTTTTTGCACCAGATACAACTGAATTCATTCTGTAGCTATAGCTATTGCCAATCACAGGTCCTTTTATTCTACTCTTAATTATTAACATTAACTCTCAGATCACACATTACACTTCACAGTGTATGTTTGTGTGTGAGAGAGAGAGATGGGGAAGAGGGAGGGAGAGAGAGAGACAGACAGAGAGAGAGAGAGAATGTCTATTAAAGAAGCTGCAGAGTTCAAGGGTCATTACCAAGGCACAGGCAAAGAGCTGATACAGATACAAAAAAGCCTTTGTAGGAAACCAGATAAAAACAAGCAGGTGCAAAGCTGTTCAGTAGCAAAGTTGTCAAATGCAGGGCCAGGTGGTAGGTCATGTCAAGTGTCCACCGGAAGTATGATGTGTGTCATGGGCAGAAGAGACTTAGCTTAAGCTTGATGGCAGAGGCAGAGGGACTTCACCATCCTCTCATTGAACAAGGCTCATGTAGGTGACCAGGTGGCCATCAGTGTGCCTGCCACATCTCAGTCTTCTCTTATAGACTCAGGCAAGGGAGATACATCTGGGATGTCTGGTGTCTCTGACATGATTGGATATATTTATTGGTAAAATTATTCATCAACAGTAATAAGTTACGTATGAGTCCACTAAATAATTATTTACTAACTTGTATCTTGGGATGTGCTAGTAAGTTGTTTACGTGTATAAACAAGATGTAGAATTATTATATTTTTGGCATTTATATTCAAAAGATGTGGGTACTGATGGCTGGAAGGATGCCTGGAATCTTACCTACTCAGGAGTCTGAGATCTGAGATAGATATTTAAACTTAGCCTAGGCTGAAAAGTCTATGAGACTTATCCTCAGTTAACTAGCAGAAAGTCAGAAGTGAATGTGTGGCTCAAACGGTAGAGAGTAGAGCAGCAGCCTTGAGCAAGAAAAGCCAATTGAGAATGTGAGGCTCTGAGTTCTAGCCCCAGTGCGGGAGCGCGTGCACACACACACACACACACACACACACACACAAGAAAGTAGGTAAAGTCCTAACTGAAGTCCAGCATATCTGAAAGCTGCTATTCTACACAACAGAGAGTAATTCAGAGCAAGCCCTGCATGTCCTCAGACATGGCTCTAAGGCCACCCTGCTTTGAAGGCAGAAGTCTTGTCTCCTCCAAGGGAAGCTACCTTACATTTCAGGTCCTCACCTACTATCCCCATCCCTTTCAAGGCCTAAGTGCCCTTATTGGTGTCTCATCTCTAGCCAAGGGCAACAGACTTCATGCATCCACACTGGGGTCCTTCCTCCCAGCTCAAAAATCCGCACAGCAGATCAAGGGCTACTTCCTGTGCAGCCCCCACCCCACCCCGAGCATCTGAGCTTTACTGCCTCTCCATCTTTATTTTGCCTCTGCCAGTGGTTATCCAACCTCCCACCACCTTTCTCCCTTGTGCCTGTACAACTTCCTCCCTACAGGACTTAATCCCTGCCCTTAAAAAAAATAAGTGACAAAGAGAGTTGTCTTTATTAATTGGGGGGGGGGGGGGTTATAGGACATTTAAAGTAAAAAGAAGCCAAAAAGGAAAAGGAGGGGGGGAAACTACCATGTTTTCACCACTAAAATACTACTACCAAGATTTGCCTCTGAGTCTCTTTTCCAAATAAAGACTTTAGGTCTTGCTTCTCATGTATAGACACTGTGTAGACATCTCTGTTGTTGGGTACATAGTATTCCTTGGAGAGGCTGTCAGAAGCATGAGTATGCCCTCCATAAGACCTCACTCTGCACCACCCATGAGGGCGCTGGTGAAGACTGTGTGTGTGACTAATTGGGTTGTCTGGTGGGGGTGGAAAGAGGGTGGGATATGTTTGGTGCATGGTAGGTGTTAGCTACAGGGGGGACATTTAGGAGGCTGGAAAATTATAGAGTGCTCATACTGAGCCCACATCTGCCAACAAAGGGCACTTAAAACAAATCCCAGAAAATTATAGCTTTTGCAGTCTGAGTTACTCAGACAGGAAAGTACACAGGGCCCTGTATTCTACTAAGAACATAGGAACAATGGCAGCCATCACTAGGCCTAGGAGGAAAGAGCTGCGGGAGAAGGGCTTTCCCAGATGTCATTCCCAGAAGGCAGCCCAACATTGTGGAGCATCCAATCTCCCTCGGCTGAGGCTTTCCAGAGGGCACAGCTTTTCAAAAGGGAGTCCCAGGCCAAGATAGCACGTGAGGAGAATTGCTTTGGTGTACCTTTGGCCCTGGACACCAGCATCTGTGGAGGAGTGGTAGGGTGTAGGACAGCTGGAGAGGGAGGGTGCAGATGTCTGAGCTGCATGTCACAGGAGAGCTCTGTGTCTGTGCAGTGCTCTCTGAGGCAGTGGAGCTAGTCAGCTAGAAAGGAGGTGAGAGTGGGGTGTGTTTCTAGGAAGTCAGTGCTTGCACTGGGGAGGCTGCAGCCCAAGAGTCCTTTCTCCCAGCAGCAGTGACTGGTGTCCTGCCACCTCAGAGGAACAAACCTTCTCCTCCCCGCAGCAGGAGCCATCATGAGAACCATAGCAGGGTTCATGGTGTTTCCCTTTACAAATACTAAATGTCCCTTGCCACAGCTCCGGAGTCAGGCTCAGTGAGAATGAGGAAGTGACTCACTACTCACATCAGCTCCCAGCTCAGTCCACAGAATGTCCAATCCCTCTGTTCTTTCTCCTTATGAGCCAACAAAGGGCCAGTTGGGGTGGTGTATGCATGCTTGTAATCTCAGCTACTTGGGAGGTTGAGATGAGAAAATTGAGGTATAAAGCCAGCCTAGGCAAAAAAGTGATCCCTATCTCAAATAACAAAGCCAGGAATTAGGGTTCACAGCCATAATCCCCTGCCACTCAAGAGGCAGAGGTGAGAATAACTCAGACTGAAGTCAGCCCAAGCAAAAATGCATGATTCCTTTCTGAAAGACAAACTAAAAGGCTGAGGACTGTGGTTCAAATGATAGAGCACTTGTATCACAAGCATGAGGCCTTATGTCCAAGCCCCAGGACCACTAATAAAGGAAAAGGAAAAAAGCCGTATGCTGATGTCTTACACCCCAAATCCTAACTACTCAGGAGGCTGTTCAAAGCCAGCCCAGGAAGGAAGGGCTGTGAGACTCTCATCTCCCATTAACCTCCAGAAAGCCTGAAGTGGTGCTGTGGCTCAAAGTGGTAGAGCATTAGCCTTGAGCAAAAGAGCTCAGGAACAGCATCCAGGCCCTGAGTTCAGACCCCAGGACAGGGAAAATAAACAAAACAAAATATTCACATGCCAGTGTGTGGACTGACCTGTGTATTTATTCACTCAGAAGTAAAAGTCTTTCCACAAGCCAGCATAGGAACCCTGGAAGCTTTGGCCTATGTGTTCTTGCCTGTTACTGGGCAAGCATTGACTTCCTGGACAGGTACAGCCCAGGTGTCTTCACTGGGCACTGGCCCTTTAACCTCATGCACCCCTGCTGAATGTCAAGGTTTATAGCACAGTGGTGACTCTTCTGATAAGACAAAAGTCAATACAGGCCCAGCTAAAACCTCTTATTGGATCTGGAAAGCCCATCCTAGCTACAAGACCCCCAAATAAACCTAGGGTGTTTGGAACACACCCTGTGATCCTTCCCAGGTAGGTGCAGACACATTTTACAGTATATCAAGCTAGAAGGAAGATACTTTTTTAAGCAAAATCTTTTGTTACTCTATTTATTAAGCATCTATTAAGTGCCAAGCATCACACTGACTGTGAGAGAAACATGTCTGCAGTCACTCATTCTCATATAGTGCTGGAGTGGGCAGCAGCCTGCCCCATGCCATCCTCATGTCTCTGGGAAGACTGAACTCTGGTCCTGGACCCTGAGCCCGAAGTAGGGGCAAGAAGACCACATTCGAGCGAGCCTAGGGGAGGCTCCACGTGAGTCTGGAGTTTCCCAGCAGGCCTGATGGAAGCAGCTGGCTCCTTGGCTGCCCCCACCTTTCAGGGGAGGCTGTTTCTTTGGGTATAAACAGTCCCCTGCGGTTAGCAGGATAAATATAAACACTGGCTCCAATCAGGGCTCCTGAGTGAAGCTTTGTATCCTGGGCTCCTGCTGCCTTGTCTGCTGCCAGAAATAGTGAGCCAGGGCACAGCCACACTGGGCTTCCACAGCCAGGCAAGTGAGCCACAGACCTGGCAGGTTCGCCTCCAGACTTACCTTCTCCAGGCTTCAGAGGCTACAGATCTGAGATCAAGGGCCTGCAGGTTGGCTCTTTCCTGGGCGCTGCTCCTTGACGTGTAGATGGCCACGTTGCCTCTTCTCTGAACATCTTTTCGTATGTACCTACCTGTCTCCTCATCTCTTCTCACAAGGACATTAATCAGATTGGATTTAGGACCTCTCTCCCCATTGGCCTCCTTTACCTTAGTTATCTCCTTTTGTTTTTTAAATTTGTTCTTTATTTTTGGTTTTTGAGACAGACACCATGTGGCCCAGGCTGACCTCGAACTCATGCTCCTCCTGTCTCTGGTTCTGGAGTAGAGAGATTACAAAGTGTGTGCTTTCACACTCAGCTCCGTAGTTACTTCTAGAAGGATCTGTCTACCAGTTCCGTGACATTCAGAGTATTGAAACCTCAGCCTGTGAACTTTAGGGAGCACAATCCCACATGCCTCGAGATCCCAGGAATCAGTGAACCGCTGCTGAAGAGAACCTGTCTGAATTTAAAGATCACCTCAGAGGAAGGCATTCCATCTCTTTGGTACTAAGACTTGAAACTTTTCAGAAATTGTCCCTGTAAGTAAGAGCTGTCTGATTTCCACAAAAGGTATGATTATATGTGACAGACCTAGAAGGAGCTGGCCTGGCCACGTTCTAGCACAGTGCTTACACACACAGCAGCTCTGGTGGGCAAGAGGAAGAGGAGGATGAAGGCTAAGACATGAGCAAGAAGAGGAGAGAGATGCATCAAGTCTGGGATACAACATGGCAGAAATCCATCCAGTGCTGTATTGCCTCTGACCTTCCTTTTGGAATGGTTTACCTGAGCAATAGGAAGTATGGGTAGACCAAAAGTGAATAGTGTCCTAAGGCCCAGCACTGCAGATGCTGTGCCTAGGTTTCCATAAAAGACATGGACATTGGGCTCAAAATGTGGCTTAGTGGTAGAGTGCTTGCCTAGCATGCATAAGGGCCTAGGTTCAATAACTCAGTACCACAAAATCAAAAACTAAATGAACTTAATTTAAAAAGACATGGACATTGATGGTTCTGATTTGTTGTTGTTTTGTTTTGCAGAAGACAGAAATAATCTTTTTTTTCTTTTTCTTTCTTTTTTTTGCCAGTCCTGGGGCTTGAACTCAGGGCCTGGGCACTGTCCCTGAGCTTCTTTTTGCTCAAGGCTAACACTCTACCACTTGAGCCACAGTGTCATTTCTGGCTTTTTCTGTTTATGTGGTACTGAGGAATCAAATCCAGGACTTCATGCATGCTAGGCAAACTCTCTACCACTAAGCCACATTACCAGCCCCCAGAAATAATCTTTTTTTTTTTTTTTGGTCATATGGCTTGAACTCTGAGCTGGGCACTGTCCTTGAGCTCTCCATCTCAAGGAGAGTACTCTACCACTTGAGCCACAGTGCCACTTCCAGTTTTTAGGTGGTTAATTGGAGATAGAGTCTCACATACTTTCCTGCCCAGGCTGTCTTTGAACTGCAATCCTCAGATCTCAGCCTCCTGAGTAGCTAGGATTACAGGCATGAGCCACCAGCACCTGGCTCCTAGAAATAATCTCAAAGCAGATGTTCCTGCTATCCCTTTACAAAGGCAGAGAGATATCATTATTTCCATTTCTGTGAGAGGAAGGGCACTATAGTCTGTGGTTGCTGTTTTCGAATGACCCATGGGAATTTAGAAGTGGCATTTGGAACTCCCAGCACAGGGGACTCACTGCTAACAGACACCAGACCCTGGTGAAGACCCTGAGGGGTGAGCCTGTGCCCTCAGATACCCTCCCAGGCCAGATACTAAGCCCTTTGGTACAGCAGCCTCCTTTCATGGCTAGTGCTAGGTAGGCTTTTCATAATCTTAGGCAAGTCAATAGCAGGTGATGAGTGAGGGATACATGGAGAGAGAGGGAAGAAGGGATGTTAACATCAATCACCGCACTGTGTTGTATTTATGATGATCACTTTGCACTAAGTACTCACAGCTGCCCTGTCAGGTAATACTGTCTCCACCTGGTAAGACAAGGAAACTGAGGCATAGTAGGTAGCTTGGTGGAGGCCCCAGTGAGTAATGGGGGGAATGGGACCCAATCCCCAACTCCAGGGCCTGTGGTTCAGCCACTGTGCTCTGCTGCAAGGAGACGTCCATCTCCCTAAAGGTAAGGTAAGCAAAGTATCCATCCTTGTCCTCGGCACACACCACATGCTTGTGTCCTGTGCCTCCCCCGGAGGTGGCTTCCACAGTCACACCTCTACCTGTATTTTGCCCATGTCTTTCCCTAGCAGCATCTTCCACAGCCTAAGCTACTTGGCATCACAAGCTGTAATGCTTAGGCCCACAGCAGGCTGCCTGTGGTTGCGAAATCCCAGCAACAGTTAGGGTTGCATCTTACTAGGCACTTCTAGAAGTTTCTGCCCCTTCTCCATTCACTTCTTCATTCTTGGACCACCTGCCTCCAGGTTCATTGAGTTCATTCCCTCTGCTTTTGTGACACTGTTTTGGCTCCTTGCTGTAGCCCCCTTGGCTTACTACTGTACCCTTGGCCATCACCATCTTTTACCCCTGCAGCCATGGAGCTGAAGCACATTGGTTTTTTAACTATCACTTAAAATTTTTAACAGAAGCCAGGCACCGGTGGCTCACATCTGTACTCCTAGCTACTCAGGAGGCTGAGGATGGTGGTCCAAAGCCAGCCAGGGCAGGAAGGTCCGTGAGACTCTCGTCTCCAATAAACCACTCAGAAAGCCGGAAGTGACACTGTGGCTCAAGTGGTAGAGAGCTCGCCTTGAGCTGAAGAGCTCAGGGACAGCGCCCAGGCCCTGAGTTCAAGCCCCAAGACCAACAAAAAAAAAAAATTTAACAGATAAAAGAGAGTAACTAGATATAAAATGCAAACATATTCTCTTATGATAAATGAAAACTTTGTAAGAGAGGTGATTAAGAAAGAGGAGATGGCTGATGGCTCAGACCTGAGGAAGTCAGATGTCCTGTGAGCCATATTACTTCCATGAATTCATTTCCACATCTCCCAAATGGGGACAATCGTGACATCTTCATGGCTTACAGTGATAACCATGTTAGGGAAGACATCCATCTTTGCTCTCCAGTGTCCAGAGTGGCTATTCTGGTCATCTAATTTCCTTCTAGAATTGCAAGGGATTCTCCTGATAGAGAAGAGGAACAGTTATTAAATACAGTTGGCATCTCCACTGCACTTAGTAACTACTTGCATATATACTGCATTTCCTTCTCTTTTTTGTGAAGCCATTGGTTTGTCTGTTTATCCTTTATGCTAAAATCAAAGACAATGATTTCCTCATCTGTCACTTGAGTGTGTAAGGGATTTGCTGGCTCCTCTCTTTGGTGTTTTCTTTTTCGCCTTTATTCTGCCTTCTTTCTGTCCAGCCCTCCTGCCCCAGGGCCTTGGCCTGGAACACTTTTACACAGTTTTCTCCAGTGCGTGATCATTTGTTACTTCTTAACATACCAGAACCTTCCTCCTCCCACTCCTTGGTACTCCTCACCCCCTTTACCTGTTATGTTCTTCATTTCTGCTTTTCTGTAGCCACATAATCTATGTGTGCATTGTTTGGTCTTTATTATCCATCTGCCATGTGGCAATTTTAGCCTCTCAGGGTTTGGACTGATGATGGATCCCAAGAGCCTAGTACAGTGCCTGCCACACAGTAGGCCCTCAGTATATGATAAATGAATGACATCTCCTTCATAGGCTGAAGGTTTTAATGCTGAGATTTCCCAAGGGCCCTCATTCTCATACTATAAGCGCCCCCTGAGAAGACTTCCTACAGGACCTCTGTGGATGTCCCAACACAAACCCCCAAATCCTGACCCCGTCACCTCTACTTGCTTTGCTAAGGAATTTTTGCCTCTCAGATCCAGCAGCACCTCCTCTGGGAAGCCCTCCCAGTTTTGTGTCTTGTTGCCTGGCATCAATTACCCTTTGTTGTCATTTTCATAGGATGTTTTGGTCATTGTGTGTCATCAGGTCAGGATTTTTTAAAAAAATCTTACTGGGGGTTGATTTCAGGGCCTTCAACTTGCTAGGCAAGCACTCTACCACTTGAGCCATACCCCCAGCCAAAAAGTTTTTCTTATCAACTTTTTTTAAAAAAACCACAGTATTTATTGAAAGTAATGTTTTCAAAAGTAGAAACTATCCCATTTGTACCCAGAAAATGTAAAATATTTCCAACAGTACCCAGAAGAAAAACTAAAAATCATTCTCCCACCACCACCACCAAGAGAATCAAGTTCATGTGTGTGCATGCACACATGCACCAAACAAATTGAGCAGACAAGACATCATTTCTTTTTTTTTTTTTTTTTTTTTGCAGTCATTTGATCCTTATTTTATTTCTTTTGTGCTGGTCCTGAAGCTTCAACTCAGAACCTGGGCACAGTCCCTTTGCTTTTTCTTTTTTTTTTTTTTTTTTTTAATTTTATTTTATTTTATTTGAGAACATACTGTACAGAGGGGTTACAATTACATGGGCAGGATAATGCATACATTTCTTACCAAGCATTGCAGCCTCCTCCTTTGTTTACCCTTCACCTCCCTTCCTAGCCTCCCCCCTCCCTCCCACCCAATCATACCCCCCTCCCCCCCCACACCAACATTGTAAAGCTGGTTTTGACATGACATTTTGTACTTCTAATTGTTGCAACAGGTCCACCTGAATCCTTAAACGACTTGTTTGTCCCCGTCTCCTCCACATGTTATACTGACATCAAATATAGTGAAAGCGGGGGTTACACTGTGGGGGAGGGACATACAAAGCAACAAAGAAATAATCTTATAAATGCGTTAGAAACACATGCATGAAAGAAACAAAAACATTAAAATACATATTTGAGGGTTCGTTTTCCTAACATCACATTCTCTGACCTTTTCCGCTTGACTCATACCTATACTAGATATTGCAAATAAGGGAAACCATGGGACCTATGTTTCTTTGGGCCTGGCTTACTTCACTTAATATAATTTTTTCCAAGCCTTTCCATTTCCTAACAAATGGGGCAATGTCATTCTTTCTGATGGAGGCATAGAATTCCATTGTGTATATATACCACATTTTCTTGATCCATTCATCTACTGAGGGGCATCTGGGTTGGTTCCATATCTTAGCTATGGTAAATAATGCTGCAATAAACATAGTTGTGCTGGTAGCTTTAGTGTGGTCTTTTTTGTAAACATTAGGGTAAATGCCCAAAAGTGGGATTGCTGGGTCATAGGGGAGTTCTATGAAGACATCATTTCTTTTACAAAAATAATGAATAGCATCTGAAAGGATGCTGTCCTGGGAGACAGAGGGAAAAACCATTTGGAGATGGAAAACGGCAGCTGCTGAGAACCAGGGGCTAGCCAATGGAGTGAACTGGTTGGCTAGGGGGCACAAGCAGTAGCTTACTCCATGAAAACAAGACTACTCACCCCATCAAGTCCATCACAGTCCAAAACAAGAACATCACCAAACCACACAAACAACCCAATACCCTTTCAGTGGGGAATATGAGTGTCTGGTGCTATGCTGAACACATCTTCCAGCTAAATATTGCGTGTGTGTGTGTGTGTGTGTGTGTGTGTGTGTGTGTGTGTGTGTGTGTGTGTGTGTGTGTGTGTGTGTGTGTGTGTGCTGGTCCTGGGGCTTGAACTCAGGGCTTGGATACTCCCTGGGCTTTTATGCTCCAGGCTAACACTCTACCATGTGAGCTACAGCTCCACTTCTGGCTTTTTGGGTGCTTAATTGGAGATAAGAATCTTATAGATTTTCATCCCTAGTTGGCTTCAAACTTCGATCCTCAAATCTCAGCCTCCTGAGTAGCTAGGATTACAGCTGAGCATTATGTTTCTGTAGTTTTTGTTTTGTTTTGTTTTTTTGCCAGTCCTCAGGCTTGAACTCAGGGCCTGGGCACT
Organism: Dipodomys spectabilis; assembly: GCF_019054845.1. Taxonomy (NCBI): domain Eukaryota; kingdom Metazoa; phylum Chordata; class Mammalia; order Rodentia; family Heteromyidae; genus Dipodomys; species Dipodomys spectabilis. Next base: position 4,777,831 of record NW_024870703.1, read on the forward strand.
GTCCCTTAGCTTCTTTTGCTCAAAGCTAATGCTCTACCACTTGAGCCATGCCACTTCCAGCTTTTTCTGTGTATGTGGCACTGAGGAATTGAACCCAGGGCTTCATGCATGCAAGGCAAGCACTCTACCACTAAGCCACATTCCCAGTCCCCAGCTGAGCATTATGAAAAGTACCCACCAGAGAATCACTCCCATTCCTACTCCCTGCCAGTGTCCAATCCAGAGTAAAGCCTGCTACCTTGAGCTCTCCCTTAGTTCACTAACTTAAGCCCCAATCCCAGAATTGGAGCTTTCTGAGGCCCTGTGCAGAGCTGCCCCACCACAGCGAGCCCTTGTCACAATGAGACAGATTGACAATTTGTTCATCTTGGCTGTGGGGCATGGACATTATTACCCATCATTATGTCCCTTCCCTGCCCCCATGTCTCAAAGCCATGGTATGCTTGATCTTAGCCAAAAGACTAAGAAATGCTTCAAAAACTTGCTAAAGGAGTAAAACTCATACTGAGATGGAAGCCAAAGATGATTGAGACAAAGAATCCATTCGCAGAGAACCATCGCCACTACTCTCAGAGCCCCTGCACGTCCCAGCCAGGAAGAAACCTAGAACGTGGCTTGTATGCTCATTGACAAGGCAATGTAACAAATCACAAAGGATTAAATAATCCTCTGGGACACCAGTGGACAGGTCAAGGGCCATCACAAGGCAGCAAATCAGGCCAAAATGCCTGGTGCGCTGAAAGTGCTATGATGAATCAGATTCATACAGATGAGAGGCAAAGAGTCACTGCTGAGTGTGGAAGGTGTCTCTGACAACTAGAGAACGGGATTCATGGTATCAGGGCACAGAATGGGCCCAAAGGTGCTCCTAAGACACCAGGGACTCTGGGGCGGGGAGGGGCACACGGCTGCTGGCGTAGTGGATTTGAACGGCAGACCTGAAGTTGCAATCCTGGCACTGCCATTTTCTGTTACCTTAGTCTTTAACATCTGAACCTCAGCTCCCTTCCCTCCTTTCTTTCTTTATTTGGCACTACTGGGATATGAACTCAGAGCCTGCCAGGCCCTTCCATCACGCAAGAGATAACACAAACTCCTACCACAGGCCCACGTCAGGCATTTGGACCACAGCAAGTACTCCTATGTGAGTACTTGAGTACTGGGCATCTGTTTCAGAGCAAAATCACATTCTCTAAACAAAAAGCTGAGTTGGGCCTCCGAGGAGGTGTGGACAGAGCTGGGCCCTATGTTCTGATTTTGATCTTACTTCACTCCTGTTGCTTCCATCCCTGAGCCTTAGAAGATGACGCATTTACACAGAGCCATCTTATCCCCTACCCTCCCACCTCACCCCAGTGAATGATTTCTGCTCTGGAGACTTGGACTGGGGATAGAGCTCCATCTTCTGTTTCTCCCATCCTTCTCCTCACTTCCTGTGTAGCAGCCATCAGCCTCCCCAACCACAGAGTTAAAACCAGCCCTGCCTCATCCGCCCAATGGTCATGGTCCATGCTGGTCTCCACCAAGTCCTCACTAAGGCTACTATGCTGAGGCTCTGTGGGCAGCCCCTTTAGACTGTCTGCCAGCCCTTAGGTTGGGTAGGTCAATGGCTAGCAGGACAGGCCTCCCTGAGTAGTTCTCTGACTTCAGCTCTAATTCATGGGTTTCTTCTCTTTGTGTTTTCCTTTGGAACAGCCTTCTAGAGTACCTACTGTGGAGAGAGCCAGGTACAGGTGAGGGAGAAAGAGAGAAGGCTAAGTGTGGGGACACCTTAAAAAGAGCCAGACCAGAGGGACACTGATGGTCACGCCTAGAATCCTAACTACTCAAGAGGCTAAGAGCTGAGGATTGCAGTTCAAAGCCAGCATGGGCAGGAAAGTCCTTGAGATGCTTATCTCCAATTAACCATGAGAAAACCAGAAGGAGAGCTGTAGCTCAAAGTGGTAAAGCATTAGCTAGCCTTGAGCAGAAAACCTTAGAGACATCACCCAGGCCCTGAGTTCAAGCCCTACACAACTCTCTCTCTCTCTCTCTCTCTCTCTCTCTCTCTCTCTCTCTATCACACACACACACACACACACACACACACACACACACACACACACACACACACACACACACAGACAGCCCTTACCTTCAAAGACTGGCCTCTGTGCTCCTCAGAGGCTTCTATCTAGCTCCTGGGGTTCTGCTTCTCCACATACCCCCTCTGCATAGGCACAGAGGTCCTCCAGAGTGCCTGTGGCTATATGGACAGGGCAGAGGGGATGCTGCTTCAGGAACATAAAAAACTAAAAAGTTGAACAGAGAGTAGAAACCCCAGTGTCCTTAAAGTCCTGCTCCTTTTTGATGGAGACTTCGAAGTAACATGGGATGGAACTGACATTATGCCCTGTGGGCACTCTTTAATGAAAAGAACTAGAAGCAGAGCTGGACAGGTATTAGAACTTCCAAGCTCTGCTTGGCCAGGCCTTTGCCCCAGCTAAGGCCTTCTCTGGTTTTGAATTCAGTCTGCTCCCAAGGTCCTGGGCAGAGGCTAAGACTCTGCTCTTTTGGGGGAAGGGGACAGGTGGGGCAATGAGCTCATCCAAAAGAAGATTAGTCATCAGATACGCAGGGACAGATCTGGGGGGCAGGATGGAGCCGGGCTATATGTAAATGAGTCATCTTCCAGCCAGTTCCACAGGGCCTGCTTGTCAACTGCTCCCCAGGAGAGGCTGTTAAGCGGGAGCTACCCGGAGGCAGGAGTAGTTAACCAGCTTTTAATAACTCATTTTGCTGAATGATTTCTGGTGAGGAAAAAAGAGCTTAATCTCCAAGCTGAAGCACAGAGTGGGGGTGGACGTCAGTCCTACCGGCAGGGAAGCAGCGGTGAGGCTCACAGACTTCAGGGAGGCATTTGCTCACAGTTCATCCAAACCTTTCTCATGTTAAGAATTGCTGTGGAGGCTGGGCTAGCTCATGGGTGTCTTGGTCAATGCCAAGAAAGAAAAACTACTGGCCTGCACTCCTAAGAGCCCTGTTTTCCCAGCTCCCCTCCCAACCAGGCATCGCAGGCTACTGCCCTTAAAAAGCAAATGATCTCGGAGGTTCTCCCCCTCCCCAAAGTAAGCCAAAGGTAGACAAAGGAACTGGGGTGATGGTACTTTCTGATTCCATGTGTCTCAACTCCATCCTGAGCTGCTGAGCATCAGTGTGAAACAGACACGCCACTACCACACATACACACACAACCCTCTCAGCACACACGTGTGCATGCACACACACAGGGCAGGGAAGGAAGCCAGGGCTGCCTCCTCATGAGAGCGGACCATCTAATTCTGCAGATTAGACAACTCCACAAGCACTCACAAATACAGCAGCCCACAACAGTACCTTTTTAAATATCATATTCGGGCTGGGTACCAGGGGCTCACACCTGTAATCCTAGCTACCCAGGAGGCTGAGATCTGAGATTTGTAGTTCAAAACCAGCCTGGGAAAGTAAAGTCTATGAGACTCTTATCTCCACTAAAACTACAAAAAACAAACAAACAAAAAAAACCCTAAAAAGCCAAAAGTAGATCTGTAGAATACTAGCCTTGAGCACAAAAGCTCAGAGACAACTCCCAGGACCATTACAAAAAAAAGGGGGGGGGGGGCGGGAGGGGTGGCGCTGGGAATGTGGCTTAGTGTTAGAGTGCTTGCCTAATATGAAGCCCTGGTACCACATAAACAGAAAAGGTGACACCGTGGCTCACGTGGCAGTGTTAGCCTTGAGCAAAAAGAAGCTCAGGGACAGTGCCAAATCCCTGAGTTCAAGCCCCAGGACTGGCAAAAAAAAAAGAAAAATCAATTTTGAGACTGGAAAATATGGTGTGCTACCTGGGCTCCTTGTATAGCAATGCAGGGCTGGAGCTGGAGTGAACCCAGAGGTAGAGAAACAGGCCGGCGAGGTAAAAGGATCAGGAGGCCATGGGAGAGGCAGGCCTGAGAGCATGTGGGGCTTTTCCAGCTGCTGAGATGGCTCAAGGTGTGATGATGCTCCCTATCTCCAATGCATCCCCAGGGCCACTTGGTTATGATAGATACACCGTACCTCACCCGTGGCTGGTGCTTTAGGGACCGCTCATCATGTTCTAGACACTGTGGGAAGCCTATGGCTCCACCCCCAACCTCCTTCCAGCCTCAGAACAACATTTGAAGTAGGCACCGGTGCTGGGAGTCTTAGAGGGAGAAGCTAGGGGTAGAGAGAGGACATATGGTGTCCATGCGGCCCCGTTATGGGGTGTCTGCACCCAGCCCGTGGTCACAGTGCCTGTTCCTCCCTGTGCCCCCAGCTTGCTGAGGAAGGTATTGGTGGCTTTGTCCTCGCTTGAGGAAGGACACTGGCCTCAGCTTCTCTTCTGTGCCATGAGGATCCCTGAGTGTCCACAGAGCAGGGCAGGCTGCTGGAGAAGCAAGGCAGACAGAAACCTCCCCAGCGCTTCCTGCTCCTGCACACTCACTGCAGCCAGAGGAACTGAACACAGCTGTAATGGGGCTGCCAGAAGACTGAAGCCCATGTGTGCCCAAGGCTCCCGGCACAGCACTTCCTGCAGGGGATGCTTTTGTCAACACTGGGCCTCAGTTCCCTTGTGCTTGAAACCCCACCTGTCTTCTAGACTGAGCACAAACACCTGCTCTACCACAGCTCCAGTCATCACTCCAGCAGAAGAACCTCAGCCTGTAGCTCTCTGGACTGGACCTGAGACACCTGGGGACCGGGCCAGGTGGTTTTGTTGTCAATAGAGGTTGAACACTACTCAAAACAACCCTTCCTTTGCCTTCCAATCCCCGATACATTCGCCTCCCTCTCTCCTGTCACATCAGAACCTTCCTCTTGCTCCAAAGGCAGGTTCTGCCACTAGCTTGCTCCATGATTTAAGGCAAGCTATATAACTTCAGCAGCTTTATCTTTTAAACTGGCTCAGCTTATGAATCTCACCCGATGTTAGACACCAGTGGCTCACTCCTGTAATCCTAGCTACTCAGGAGGCTGACATCTGAGGATCTCAGTTCAAAGCCAGCCCTGGCAGGAAAATCTGTGATTCTCTTATCTCCCATTAACCACCAGAAAACTGGAAGTAGTACTGCGGCTCAATGTGGTAGAGCACTAGCCTTGAGCACAAAAGCTCAAGGATAGTGCCAAGGCCCTGAGTTCAAGCCCCATGACTGACAACAACTATAATAATAATACCCCCCAGTTCAGTCCCCCTTCTCCCCTCAGTCTTCTTTAGTGTCATCTGTTTTCTAAGGCTCCCTCTTCTGTGTTCTGATGGCGGCCAATCACACTCAGAAAACCCTCAGAAAAGCTCTCCTCTCATTGGCCTGAATAGGGATCATGTGTCAATTCCCAAACCAATCTCTGTAGCCATGGAAATGTCCTGCCTTGACTGGCTTAGTTCTTCCTCACCTGGAGCCAATCATGATTAAGAAACTGGGTAAACCTGATTGGTTTAGAGACTAATGGCAAACATTCCTAGTGTTGGGTGGGTTTGGCTCAGTGCAGGGCTCAGGGAATCGTTGGTAAGGAGACAACTAAATGTCAACTACCAGAGTCCAATCAAGAAGATAATCTCAAATTGCTTATTAACAGTTATTTTACAGATCACATTGAAACCCCTTATATTAAAAAATGTATACTACTTCAAATTTATTTATTCCTTTATTTGCCAGTACTGTGGCTTTCTCACTTGACTTTCATGTAAGGCTGGCACTCTACCACTTGAGCCATGCTTCCACTGCTGACCTTTTTCTGGTTAATTGGAGATAAGAGATTCTTGAGCTTTTCTGCCCAGGCTGGCTTCTAACTGAGATCCTCTCAGCCTTCTGAATAGATAGGATTTATAGGTGTAAGCTACCAGGGCCCAACATGTTTTTTTAAAAATGTAAAAAACCCAAAAACTTTAGTGTGTGTGTGTGTGTGTGTGTGTATGTGTGTGTGTGTGTGTGTGTGTGTGTGTTGCATGCATGTCCTGGGGCTTGAATTCAGGGCCTGGACACTGTCCCTGAGCTATTTTGCTTGAGATTGTGCTCTGCCACTTAGGCCACAGCTCTACTTCTGGCTTTTTGCAAGCTCTTTAGAGACAAGAGTCTCACAGACTTTCCTGCTCAGGCTGGCTTCAAACCTTCATCCTCAGATCTCAGCCTCCTAAGCAGCTAGAATTATCGGCTGAGCCACTAGCATGGGGGCTAACCTCATTGTATCTTAATAACTTCATTCATTTACAACACATGGAGAAATCTTTGTTACGATGCAGATTCCTAGGTCCATTTCCCAATTTTCTAAAGAAACCCCCTGAAGTGGGACCTGCCCTGGAATCTGCATTTTAATTTCACAGCCCAGTTGGTTAGCTCTGGATCATGCATGCTGACCTGAGGTCATGACTGGTAGTGCCAGTTTTTCTCTCAAAAGAATAACAGGTTGAACTATACATTGTGTTTGTTTCCTTCAGCTGACGATACAGTGCCCGGCAGGAAAAGGTCCCAGAGGATAATGAGCCAAGGCCACTCATCTTTCTGGCATAATGGAAAGGGCACAGGCTTCAGGATGTCTCAACCTCTTACAAATTCCCATGGCGAGAATCTTCATCTCCCGGAGCCACTTCCTTGCCTGCCTTGTTGGGATGGCAGTGCCTCCCTCACTGGCTGGAGGGGAGGAGTATGTCTAGTGCCCAGGAGAGGTTGCCACCCAGGAGTGCACAATGCAGACCAGCACTGCCTCCCCATCTCCCAGCCAGGCTCTTGGAGCTGAACTCTTGCAGGCCCTGTCACCAGGGCCCCATGTGCGCAGGAGGCACCAGACAGGCTGTAGGAATGAGCTTCGCAGCTTTTGTCAGAATGACATAATAAAGCCCCCAGTGTCTGCTCCTTGCAAACCAGAATGGCAGATCAATTGTGGCATAAACAAAACAGCAGGCTTGGTGTGAGCCTGGGGACAGATTACACCTCCGCAGGGTGTGACGCGGGTGGGGAGCTGATTCTCAGGATGGCAAAGAGTGCCTTTTCCCTAGCTGGAGCTTAAGGCTCCTTTCCACAGTCAGCCTGAATTCCTACATGTTGCCAGAGATCGGGGTCTGATCCCCTAGACTGGGGACCAAGCAGTGGTGCAAGACATAGATCAGATCCAGAACCTTGACATACCCCATCGCCTACAGCTCATTACGTTGAGGGTAAAAACAGATGGACACCGCATTCTACCCGCCCCCCCCCCCCAGTCCCCCAGGAGCTGAGCTAACTGTGGTATTCAGCAAAGTAGAGGAAGAGAAGCAGATCCAAGGAGCCAGACCTGAGAAATCAGGCAAGAAGGAGAGATACTTTCACTGACTGCTGTCTGTGATCAGAGAACCTACAGACCAGCCAGCCTGAAACTTGTGTGCTCGGCAGAGAAATTCCAGCTTTGTTTAGGGACTGCAGTTACCAGCTGACTGAGTGGTTGTGATGAATAAAAGCTAAGACAGAGACACAAGAAGATGCTAGGACAAATCCCAGCCCAGATTCTGGATAGGGGCAGCAGAGAAGAGATGTGCTGTCTCTATAGGGCATGCTCGTGGTGGAGGAAGACATACTGCACAAAATCCTCTGCAAGGGGTCCTAGAGGTTCCACTATTTCCCAATAGCACCACCCTGGTGACCATGTCTTCAATAACACATAGACCTCTCAGAGATATTTAAGATACAAGTTACAAGTCAGGGGTAGTGCTGCATGCCTGTAGTTCCAGCTATCAGGGAGACTGAGGCAGGAGGATGGCTTGAGCCCAGGAATTTGAGGTCAACCTGAACAACACAGTGAGATTCCATCTCAAAAGAAGAAAGGAAAAGGTCTGAATTCTACCATCCCAGAAGGGCGGACTGCTTGCATTCTGCCTTCTTCCTCCACTGTCTGTGTGAGCAGCCCCTGTCAGCAGCCCACGGAGACAATTTGCTAGTATAGCTTCCGACTCTGGAGGACATACTTCAGACGCTGCTTCTCCTGGAACTCTCCTCACATTCCACTCAAGCTCATAGGTGTATCTGAGCCCTAGCCAGCGTCCAGCTGGAAGTGAGCTGCCCAGCTCTCCTCTTGCTGCAGGGAGAGATTCTCTTACCTAACCCCCAATAACCATTGTGCGGTTTGGAGATGGGTGAAGGATGCCTAAGCACTTCTCACCACCACAAATCTCCTACCTTGTGCCCATCTTCCACCCATCCCTGGGTAATTCTGAGCCTTTCAGACAGCCTGGGAGGGGCAGGGGAGGGGATGTGCTGTTAGTTGCCAGGCCCAATTTGCCAATTTAGTTAAGTCTAGCAGAGCTTTGTCTAGAACTTCTCTTTAAAACCTGGAATTACATACCACAAATTATTCTCAGCTTTAAAGACTTCAGCTGAAAAGCTTAAAAGTATAGGAAAATCCAATTCAATATTCTCTTAACTAAACAAAGCATCAATTCTCCAGGCTTAGGCTTTTCCATTTGTTTAGGAATTTAATGAAATGACCCCCATTACTAGTGGTTTTGTATTCCTGAATGAGTAGAAGCATTGGGTACATTGGTCTAGTCAGCAGGCTTCAGTCAGGACAAATGGATGTCAGTCTGTCCCCAAATGAACTGAACAAGCTACAGGTCATATCCCTTCTGCTGTTCCTTCCTCTCCTGTCCAAATAAAGTTTTCTTATTTAAAAGGTCTTGTTTTATTTCTTATTATGATTTTATTGTCTTTAAGTAGTTGTTCAGGGGAGTTGCCATTAAACAAAACAGTTTATGAATACAATTCACGTTGATCAGTGTCACCTCTTTCAACCTCTTTCATCCTTAAAGGGTGTCTTATGAGAGTACAAGAATTCATAAAACACACAAACCTCATACAGCTATCACTTAGGTAATCACTATCTCTGTCAGTAGATCATTTCAAGGTCCCCTATATCCCTACCCAGTCACACTCTGCCTACCCTGAAAGGAAATCCCATCTCTGACCAAAAGCAATTTCCTTTCCATCTGAGGGTGATCTGGCTGTGATATCAGTCACCCCACTGACCAACGTATGAAGGGTTGATTTGGCTGAGCTGGCAGGCCAAGCAGGCATCCCTGTCCCTGCAGATTCACTCAATGAGGACAACTTTCCCTAGAAGGAGAATGTTCTTCATTCAAGGGTACACGAGAGACTGTAGAAGAGAGACTAGAAGCTCCAATACATTCTCCAAGCACTTATTCCTTATAATTTGACCAACCAAATGTGCATCCCTGAAAAGTACCATAACTTGTTTTTGCCTGATTTTGTATTCATATTATTTTGTAGATAGCTTCTTTTGTCCAATATCCTTTATTTTAGTAGCACCTGTCAGTTGTACAAAAAGGAGCTCCATTGTGACATCTCCATGTGTGTATACAATGTATTCAAATCAACCTAACACTCTCTGTTACTCCCCCAACCCTCCTACCCCTTCCAATTCCAACAGGTTTCATCATCATGTTTGCATGCATGTTCAACATTCTTTTTCATGAGACTCACTCTTGTTGAAATAGCTGTGGCTCATTTCTTTTCATGTGTAGCATTTCCTTATCGTGAACAGGCTGATGTACTTCTGTTTCTGGACATCTGGACTATCAATCTATGATGCTTTACAAACACATATGCATTCCATTCCACATATAGCTACGTAAATTCAGAGCTGCTGATTTCTTTATGAACTCAAGAACTTGAGCTTCACTTGCTTTGAAGTATAGCAAAATCATTCCATCAAGTTCTTAGGTAAACTGCAACTTGTTCAGTTCACTCTTTTGTGGTCAAATTCTGAATATAAGAAACTGACTGGGGCTAGGAAGATGGCTCAATGGTAGAGTGCTTACCTTGCATGCATGAGGCCCTGGGTTCAATTCCTCAGCACCACGTAAGCAGAAAAAGCTGGAGGTGGTGCTGTGGCTCAAGTGGTAGAGTGCTTGTCATGAGCTGAAGAGCTGAGGGACAGCACCCAGGCCCAGAGTTCAGGCCTAAGATCGACAAAAAGAAAGAAAGAAAAGAAAAAGAACCCAACTAAACTTTTGCAACATGAATACTGTGTTAGGATTTTCCTTAAGTCATTAAGCATATTCAGTCATATGCTTGGGTATTTCCTCCGGGAAATCTAGAAAATCCTCTGTGAGGATTACAAGAAATATTTACTCTGGCCTTTTTAGGGAGACAGTAAGTCAATGAGACAAATTATTGTCCATCTCTTTCCCAGGATTGGTCCCACTACCTTGGCAGTGCATAGGCTGTTGTTGGACATGAATTAAGTAGGAATGCCTCTGTTTTGCAGCCAGAGGTGCTCAGATGTGTCACAGAGTTGCTCAAAGGGTCCATTTTCAGCTCAGACTCCAGGAAGTAAGTGAATCTTCCTATCAAGAGATTAAAGCCCCCCGCCTCCCCACTCACACACAGCAGACAGGCAATTCCAGGCTTTACAAGGAGAGCAGATCAGGATGGAGAGGCAAAGCAGCCCCCGCTGTGTTGCCCTGAATGGCAGGCGGCAGAAATCAATGGATAAAAACTCTTTTAAAGCCTGTGCTTTGAACAAGTGATGAGGCTAAGACATAAAAAGTATCAAGCAATAAGCAGCTACCCATGCGCAGGGAAGATCTCTGAGGACAAAATCCCAGACACACACCAGCAGCACAGCCCTTAGCTGGCCCAAAGCCTCCTCCTAGACCAGAGTGAATGACAGTGATCAGAAAAAAGAGTGCTAGAATTTTCTGTGGCTGGGCCTTGCTCACACTCTGAAGGTGTGGGTTTACACTCGATCTCTTCCCTCCTCCTTAAAAGTACTAAGGATTGAATTTAGGGCCTCACCCTTGCTAGACCACTTGAGCCATGCCTCCAGTCTCTTTTTGCATGGGTTATGGTCCATTCAGTGTGTCCACTTATGCTGTGCTTCCCCTTGTCATAGAAGGTGACATGCCTTTAGTCTTCCTCCATAGCTAGGCTAGCAGGCCCACACCAGTCTCATTGGTTGATACAATCTCCTGAATTTTTTTTATTTGCCCACACTGGCTTCAAACTCCAATCTTTACCTCCGAGTGGTTAGGATTATAGGCTTGAGCCACCATGTATTACTCCAAACAATCCTTTTTTTTTTTTTTCAGGTCATGGGGCTTGAACTCAAGGCCTGGGAGTGTCCCTGAGCAATTTCACTCAAGGCTAACTCTCTACCACTTTGAACCACAGCACCACTTCTGGCTTTTTCTGTTTATGTGGTACTAAGGAATCAAACCCACAGTTTCATGCAAGCTAGGCAAATACTCTACCACTAAATCACATTCCCAGCCCCCTAAACAATCTTTTTGTGAGTTTCATAAAGTCCTTTCCAGCCAGGCACTGGTAGCACACACTTGGAATCCTAGCCACTGAAGAGGCTAAGATTAGAGAATCTTGGTTTGAAGCCAGCCTGGACAGGAAAGCATGTGAAATTCTTATCTCCAATTAACTACTAAAAAGCCCAAAGTGGAGCTGTGGCTCAAGTGGTATAGTGCCAGCCTTAAGCAAAAGAGCTAAGGGGCACAGGCCCTAAATTCAAACTCCAATACGGGCACAAATAAACAAATCCTTTTTCTCTATTTGGTCCCAGAGTGCACAATCCTAATTAAAGTGACGTCTTAATGGAATTCTGGCTTTGCAAGGCTGTCTGTCCAGGTTTGCGTAAAAAAACACCGTTGGGGCTAGAGGCAGGATGTGCAGTAGTAGAACAGATGTCACTTGTTGGCTTTGTGGGGTATTTCCATGGTTTGCACCTTTGCCCTCTGCTTTATAGCCTGAGGGTTCTTCCCATCTTGCCTTCCCCATGTGGGTGTATACAGCGGCCCGGGTAAGGACATGTCACCTCCACCAATTTAGGGATTGAGAAGATCAGGAACCACATCTAGTCACACCAAGGAAGGCAAATGTGTAAGTGCCACTCAGGTAAGGAGCTGGGCCAGCACTGCGGTTTAGCCTGCCCCACACCCACGCCCCCCCCCCCCCACTTCCCAAGAACCCCCTGCTCTAGCTGATCCTCCTTATGCCTCCCCCAGGTTTCGGCATGACCACTCCTGCCACTGTGGGTGGGAAGGCCTTCCTCATCGCCTACGGCCTGTTCGGCTGCGCGGGCACCATCCTGTTCTTCAACCTCTTCCTGGAGCGGATCATCTCGCTGCTGGCCTTCATCATGCGCGCGTGCCGGGAGCGCCAGCTGCGCCGCAGCGGCCTGCTGCCCGCCACCTTCCGCCGGGGCTCGGCGCTGTCGGAGGCCGACAGCCTGGCGGGCTGGAAGCCCTCGGTGTACCACGTGCTGCTCATCCTGGGCCTGTTCGCCGTGCTGCTGTCGTGCTGCGCCTCGGCCATGTACACCAGCGTGGAGGGCTGGGACTACGTGGATTCGCTCTACTTCTGCTTCGTCACCTTCAGCACCATCGGCTTCGGGGACCTGGTGAGCAGCCAGCAAGCCGCCTACCGGAACCAGGGACTCTACCGCCTGGGCAACTTCCTCTTCATCCTGCTCGGCGTGTGCTGCATCTATTCGCTCTTCAACGTCATCTCCATCCTCATCAAGCAGGTGCTGAACTGGATGCTGCGCAAGCTGAGCTGCCGCTGCTGCGCGCGCTGCTGCCCGACGCCCGGTGCGCCCCTGGCCCGGCGCAACGCCATCACCCCGGGATCGCGGCTGCGCCGCCGCCTGGCCGCGCTGGGCGCCGATCCCGGGGCTCGCGACAGCGACACCGAGGGCCGCCGCCTGTCGGGCGAGCTCATCTCCATGCGCGACCTCACCGCCTCCAACAAGGTGTCGCTGGCGCTGCTGCAGAAGCAGCTGTCCGAGACGGCCAATGGCTACCCGCGCGGCGTGTGCGTCAACACGCGCCAGAACGGCTTCTCGGGCGGCGTGGGCGCGCTGGGCATCATGAACAACAGGCTGGCCGAGACCAGCGCCTCCAGGTAGACCAGCGCCGCCGGGCGCGTTTGCTCCTCTTCTCTCAGAGCTGGCGCGTTCTTAATCCTTATCCAATAAAGTGAAACCAAAAAGAAAACTTTTTTTTCTAAAAAAAAAAAAAAAAAAAGAAAGAAAGAAAAGGAAGAAATACGATTTGGCCAGGCCTGATGTTATCAAGGGCAGAATTTGGGGGCGCCTGTGTTCCTTGTACATCTCTTGGGGGAACTCTTTTGGGGGAACCACCGCCCTCATCCGATCCTCCTCCAGGGAGAAAAAAAAATGGCACCTCAGACCCGACCCATTTTCCCACACACACCCCCTCCCCTGCCCACCGGGTGCGCACACCACAGCAAGGAGAGTGGCATTCCTGGGCTTTGTAGACTGGCACCAAACCCTTCCCCATGCACATAAGCAGCTGGCAACCTCAAAGCATATGGTGCAGCTTTTCATGGCTCTGAATTACCTCCTCAGCATTTAGAATCCTGGCCCGGCCTAGCAGCTTCCTTCTGGTCGTCAGAAGCAATGTAGTCACAGTTTTGACAGGTGGGGGTGGGGAGAGCCATATGTTGCCTCCCGGTGTATATATATATAGAACAGCCACTACACACAGAGAATGCTGTAGTATTATGCAATGAGATGAAACAGCACCCACTTGGACTGTGGCATTTCCCCCAGATTTGGAAATTGCAAATGGTGAGGGGCTTGGCTGGCCTTTCTCAGCCTGCGTTTAGTCCACTCAGCACAGCACACAGGGCAGCGACTTCAAAGGGCAGCAACCCTGGGTGGCCGGCAGGAAGGAGCAGCTCAGGTTGCAGGGGTCTTGTTTTCATCTCCAGGTAACAAGCACCATCTTGGACCCCCCCCCCCAACACCCCCCCACTTCATTCCCAAACTTCGTGCACACACAGGAATGCTTTTCACCATTAACCAGGAATAGCTGACTCTTCTTAACAAGATATTGTTGTAGTGTTTTCTTTTTCTTAACTACTGGTGTTTAACGGTTCCCATTTTTAGAGATCTTGGGTGTATAGAACACAGCCCCTGCCCCCCAACGCCTCACCTCTCCTCCAACTGAGTCAGAGTTGTATCAGCTGCTAGGCTAGGGGGGGACCTAGGGCCTACAGCACCAGGAACCCAAAGCTGCCATTCCACAAATGTCAGTGCATTTGGCTCCCGTGCCTGTAAAGTGTTTGGGGAATTAGAACTCCATTCTAAATCCTGTGTATCCTCCCCAGCAATCTGGTGAGCTTGTTTTCTCCATGCAATCTGTATTGGAGGTGGAGAAAAGCAGGAGGGAGGGAACTGGTGGAACCCGGAGATGGAAGTAATTTTAGGATTAAAGTTATGCTCTGGATGCTCAAGCTGAAGGACAGATTCTCGCAGACTCCTCCTCTGCAGCTTGTAGGTCCTTAACTGGGAGGAAGGCCAGATACCCAGGCTTCATTGAAAATATGAAGATCTAGGGCTGTAAAGGAGCAATTCTTTGCCCTTTTTCTCATCGAAGGAAATGTCAACCCGAAAGACAGGTACCAGAGTTAATAGGTGTGGTGTGACCCAAAGCATACTGCTTCTGTTGGAAGTCTTATCTAGCAATGTGAGACATCCCCTCCCTGTAAATGTACCCGAAGCTTGAGGACACATACATACACACCCCAACATGCACACATGCACATTCACACTCAGCTTTAAGAGTCAGGCTGAATGGCAAACTCCTCTTTCCTCTTCTAGTTTACGATAGGAAAGAAACAAATGATCTGAGATCTTAGTGATTCTCAATGACTTGGGAGTCATTTCTTATCTTTGTTGGGGTTGTCTTCTAAACTCAGACCCTAATGTGGGGTAAAATGAGCAAGGCAGCACTGGCCAGGTCAGTCTTGCTAAATCCCCCCAAATAAGCTCTTCCTAGAGTTCTACTTCTTGATCCACTATGACTCCCCATCTGAACAATGGCTGTGACCATAAGATGGGACAGGATACTTGGAAAAGCACATGTCTGTAGGACAGGACTTCTGACAAAACTTTAAAATAAAGTACCAGTTTCATCCTTTTAAAAGGAACCATTAAAAAGCCTTCAATTAGAAATGTCACCTAGGCAACAGGAATAACTTGGGATCTGAGCCATCCAGAGCGGGGAAGCACAGATCCCCGTGGCAGAGGTATCTGGACCATGAGGACTTAGTCTGAAAAGTAGCAGCCTGCATATGGGAAGGGAGCCCTAGCAAGAGCACAGCTAAGGCCTAGCCACTGAGCCACTTAGGTTGTATGAGTCTAAGGCATCCAGGCCATGCCACACCAACTAGTGCATAACACTGCATGAAATCCTATCTGTGGGAGGGACCAGGATCTACCTCCAGAGAAAATAAATCATCATGGGTTTTTGTTGTTGCTGTTGTTGTTTTGTTTTGTCCTAGGGTTTGAACCAGGGCTTAGATGCTGTCCCCGAGCTTTTTTGTTCAAGGCTAGTGCTCTACCACTTGGAGCCACAGGGCCACTTTCTGCTTTTCTGGTGGGCATTTGGAGATAAGAGTCTCATGGACTTGCCTGCCTGAGCTGGCTTCTAACCGTGATCCTCAGATCTCAGCTTCCTGGGTTGCTACGATCACAGGCATGAGCCATCAGGACCTGGCTCTATTCTTTAGCAGCCTGGTCCATCTCTAGTGCTTCCTAGAGTCAATCCTTTCCTAAACTTTGGCTTTAGAAAGAGGTGATGGGGGAGGGCAGTTTGAGCAAGTAATTTCAGAAGCATGGTCTGAGGGGCCAGACAAGGAAAGGCCTGCTCGTAACTTCCCAGAGAAACACCAGTCCTCTAAAGTATCAGACTAACTTGGCATCCTGTGGCACATGTCCATTTTTGCCCTAATTCCCCAGGTTCCCATCATCCAGCCCCAATCTCAGTGCTACTGCATGCTACAACACATCATCATCCTTCCTGTCCAGCCAAAGGGTTCAGTGCCCCTGATGCCTAGGTCTTCTTCCTTGAAAAACTAGAGCTTCCTCAGGCAGGAGACTTGATGGAGCATTAGACCCATCCCTAAGGGATATGTGGGTTTTCAGCTGGTTTGCTTGCTTGGTTGTTGTTTTATTTTGTTCTTTTTTGTTTTCTTGTTTTTGTTGTTGTTGTTTTCAGTCACAGCAGGGAGCCTGGGCACTGTCCCTGAGCTTTTTTGCTCAAGGCTAGTGGTCTACCACTTTGACCCATAGCTCCATTTATGGTTTTCTTGTGTTAATTGGAGATAAGAGTTTCACAGACTTTCTTGCCCAGGCTGGCTTTGAAACATGATCCTTAGATTTCATCCTCCTAAGTAGCTAGGATTACATGGGTGAGCCACCAGAGCTTGGCTCTTTTTGTTGTTGTTGTTGTGATGCTGGGGATAGAACTCAGAATCTTATGCATGCTAGGCAAGCACTCTACCATTGAGCTATACCCCCAGCCCAGGACATGTGGTTTGACAACTTGTTTGATGGTGAACACTGAGAAGCAAGAATAGGCCATCCTATATCATTTCAGGAGCAACTAAAGGAATATCAATGACATTGGTAGAGACCACTTTCTCTTCTGCAGGTTCTCTTGAACCTCAGGCTAAGAAATTATCCATTCCCTCAGATGCCAAGCCTCTTCCACCCATCATGGGAGTCTCTAGCCTGCCCTACTGCTGGCAGCTCACTGCAATCTACAACTCAGGCCCAGGAGCTGCCTTTTAACCTCAGGCCCACACTTGTCTGTTTCATGCTGGGCTGTAGGCTCTAATTCAGATGCGTGACTCCAAGAAACACTTGTCCTCTAGCTGTGGCAACGCAGAAGTCCTGGGCCAGGTACCAGGCCTTCTTAATATTGAAGGCAGGTAAAGAAGCCATTCTTGGTATCCTGGTTTATTATAGCCAGATGGTCTGGCCCCTAAGTCTCCTGAGGCCCCACTGCCTGTTGGGGCAGTCTCTGTCCTCAGCAAGTTGGGAACAGCCCTGGACATTTGCCCAATAGGTGTGTACACACACACACACACACACACACACACACACACCACCACCACACACACAGAGCAGCCTTACCGAGAGCTACTTTTCCCCAAGGAAAACCCAGGCTGGGCCACTTGAAGAAAGTTTTCCCATATTTAACTCATTCGTGATCTACAGGGCCTGGAGGGCATTTTTGTACAATATGCATGGGTTTCTGTTTTATCTACACAGAAGCTAGCATCCAACCCTAAACCTACCCCTGGAAAACAGCTGCTCACGTGACCAGGGAGACTCTAGCCCTCATACAGATACCCCCAGCAGACCTTTTTCCTGGTAGGTTCTGGGGTGATGGGTAGCTGAGCCCCCATGGCTAGATGAGATACTTCTGGGAGGCTGAGACTGAAGGAAGCCACTGAGGTGGCAACCACAAGAGCTGTGGGCCGTATGGGTCCATCTTACTGTAACTTTTTCCTCCTTTAGGAAAAATAAAAAGCACAATTCTACATCACTGTCTGGGAAGCACAGCCAGACAGCCAGCTTAGGACACTTCTGTGTCCAGAAGAGGCACTGGGGCTTGGTTGCATGGTTATGTGACATCACAGTGACTGACAGATCCTCCTCTGGGGTGGGAAGAAGGGAAGGACCCACTAAAGCCATTCCTGACCCTGGACAGGCTCACATGGACTCATGGCCTGGACTCTTCTCCCTGGAGCAGATCTGGCAGACTCAGTCACCAGAGTATGACCTTTGGAGCAATCGCATCCTCACGTACATTGAGGAGAAGCCATGAGCTTTCTGCACTAACCCAGCCTGAGACCCCTTCCCTTTCTCCTTCAGGAAGCCCCTTGCTTCACAACTCATTTTTGATGCTGTGCATTCTCTCAGGAGGGGTTAGAGCATGCGGGTGAGCCTGCAAGCCTTCTTAAACAACACATTTCTTGCACTGGAGGGAGGACTTGAAGGGTATTTCAATTAATGATGAATAAAATGTAGCCTGCCACCCTTTGAGCTGTTTGCTTTCTGTCTGTCAGAGCTGCCTGCCTCCCCACTGCCCTGCTCACACCTCCTCTCTGAGGTCCCTTGGGTAGTTACCTACAAAACAGAAGTGACTCTGAGTGCAGGGTACCACTAGGCCAGACCAGGCCAGTGCAGGCAAAGTCACAGAATGACTGAATCATGACCAGTGTGCACTTGGCTCCTCAAAGGAATTGTCAAAAGATACTAACTCAGGCAGGAGGTGCTGGCTCATGCCTGTGGTCCCAGCTATTCAGGAGGCAGAGGTAGGAGAATCATGCTCTAATATCTGCCTGGGCAAAAGCTCAATACCCTATGTGAAAAATAACTAAAGCAAAAAGAGCTGAGTGTGCTTCAATCTGTCGAGTACTTGCCTAAACACATGAAAGCTCCTGAGTACTAATCCTAATTCCCCAAAGGAAGGGAAGGAGAGAAAAAGGGAGAGAGGGAGGGGGGAGGTGGGGATCATAACCAACACTTAAAGGGCTAGCAGTAGAAGAAAAAGACATAACAGATTAATTAAGGAGGGTGGGAGATGGAAGAGGAAACAGAGCATGGAATACGACAGAGCCAAATGAAGACAGATTCTAGATTAAATAGGGACTGAAAAAAGCATCCTGGATTTGGTGGCATGGAGGATATCTATTCACTCATCCATCCATTTGTTTATCTGTGACAAACTGCTGCTAGTTGTCTATAGAAATAAATATAGAGCTAGATAATCTAGGAGCAAAAATTAAATATCCAAACCCGTATATAAATAACTTGGCAGGAAATGAAAATGTCATAAAAGACTCCCAGGACTCTTTTCAAACTCCTTTCTGAGACAAATGCCAGGAATACGTTTTACTTGATAAGACATCGCTCTTTCCCTAATGAAGACCACCAAGCCCTTTTCCCCGCTTTTACAGTAGGAAGACCTCAAATTCTAGTGATCATCCGCTCGACAATGGCTGTGTCTTGCCTTCCATTTTCCTGAATTCAAAGCTTAGTTATTCCTCTGAGGACAATGATCAGAGCCCAGATTTCTCCTAAAACTTTAATTGGACTGTGCATGAGGGTTTTTGAAGACAACAAAATGATCTAAATGAGAAGATGATGAGTATGCTAAGGATGATCTTCATAGCCCTCCCTTCTCTGCACAGCAGTGTGCAGGGAAGTAGCTAAGGAAAGATTTAGTAGCACTGGCAGGTGCTGAACTCTGAAGACCCTGCTGTACCTCCCAAGTCCTGCTCACATTTCAGGTCAACCAAGAAGAACAAATGTCTCCTATGAAAGGTTAGATTTGCAGTCCAAGTCACAGCTGTTAAAGGAGAAAAATGACACACATTTTGTTGCCCAGTGAGAACAAGTACTCATCAAAATGCTGAGTGAGCCAGACATGGTAGTTTATACCTATAGTCACAGCTACTTGGGAAGTAGAGGCAGAGGATTACTAGTTAGATGCTCCTATGTATGTTAAAACAAATATTTTATTAGGAACTTACTAAGATAATAGGTAGAAAAAGAGATTTGTTAGGACAGAAGCTAGGGGGAAACTGACAGCAAGAAGTCACTCACAAAAAGAATAAGAGTCGCTGCTACTTTAGCAGTACAGGGTTGAGGCAGGCTTTTATGGAGTATATCTGTATTTTGCTGGTTGGCTCATTTTCCCCCCCTCTCCCAATTCTAAGGCTTGAACTCAGAGCCTGGGTGCTGTTCCTGAGTTTTTTTTTTTTTTACAAAGCTAACACTCTACCACTTGAGCTACACCTCCACTTGCAGCTTTTTGCTGGTTAATCCAAGATAAGAGCTCACAAAGCCTCACAACTTTTCTGCCTGGGGTAGCTTTGAACCAGATCCCCCAGGAAAGCTAGAACTACAGGACTGAGTCACTGGCCCAGAGTTGGCTGTCTGTTTCTCGTGAGCCTTATTAATTGGTTACTTCTTCCTCAGATCAGGGTTTGAATTTTTCATGCGCGGGAACATCTCAAGAGTTTAGTTTTTACGTTTGCATCCCATCTGGGCCATTTCACACACTTGACTCATTTCTGCATTGCATTGCATTTGGCCCATTTGGTGTGCTTGGCTCGCCTCCACATTTTACCCCACCCCTGGTATTTTTGTGTCTGCCATGTCCCTTTAAAAGGGGAGGCTCACCCACATTTGTGAGTGCTCCCCTATTCCTCTGGGGGAATCTATCCTCCCCCATCCACATGGTTCAGAGAGGGATTTGACCTTGGATGACTGGAATCCTTGCTGGAATTTTATAGAAGGAGCCCACAGACAGAGGCTCTCTATCCCTCCAAGACAAAATGCTGTCCGGATTTGACCCCCTCATTGTCTTTCAGTAGCCACATCCCATCCCATTCTCTCTCCATCCTGTCCCTCCCCCTCGGTCACATGAAGAAATCCAAAGACAAGGATGGCACTCAAATAAACCAGCATTCGAGGAAGCGAGGCAGAGCAATGTCATGCGGTCATGTTGTGCTCTCTCGATCCACGTCTCCTACTCCATCCCAGATGGTCCTTTTGTTAGAAGTTAGTATGAGTCAACTTGCTCTCACCATGAAGCAAAAGAGTTCTGATAATTAATAGGTTAATTACATAAGTTATATTATTACTCTTATTTTACAATGATGGTAATAATGGCTTTGCGGTCTGAGGTCCAGGGACAGAACCGGGAACTCCTAGGTAAATCTGTTTCATTCTATTTGAGTGCACAGTGTGGCCATATGCTGGATGAAGTACAAACAGAAAGGCATAGAAATGGGTATTTTTCTCTCACAAGCAACAATCCAGGAAGGAGGTGAGTCACTTGTTACTGATATAACCTCACTTTAATCAAACCTATGTGTGCATAGCTTTATGTGTGATCTGTGTGACACCACAAAAAGAACTCACATGGGTGTGGTTTTAAATAGTGAATGTTTTTGGTGTATATGAAATCTCAATTTTTTTTAAACATTTGTATTTAACTCAGGATCTCACACACACAGCTCTCTTGCTTGTGGCTGTTGCTCTACCACTTGAGCCATGCGTCAGTGTGGGATAGCTGGGTTAGGCACTTAAAGGTGAAAGGGAATGAGAACAGGCCTACAGACCATTCCAGAATCTGCATATCAACTGTCACAGCACAATTTGGGTCACTGGCTACTCCATGGCTAAGACAATGAGCCTTGTGATTGGCAGCCTTCAGAAACTTCAGAGGTGCTGGCTAGGAATGAGGAGGGGGAAACAGTACATGCCCAAGACATCAGACATCACCTCACTGTCAAAGCAGAATAGAGATTCAACGCTGTCATCCAGTCAGAATTGCCCAAGACACAAGGCATGGAGCATACAGACACCACTCCCACTCTTGGAGATGCCATTTCTTCTCACCACCTGTAGTGGCATTAGGTCCTTGGTCTCATTTCTAAATCAAGGCTGTGAACTTGGAAGTTGTCTGAAGCTCCTCACAGCTCTAATCATCCAAAGACAGTCACCGCTCTGTGAAATGAAGTCCTGTTGAAGAAAAGGCCCCTGACACAGCTTGAGCCTCCAGCTGTGCAGCAGATGGTACCGAAATGAGGCAGGAAGAGAAAAGGCTGAAGTCAGGACACGAGGAGGCCAGTCCAAGCAGAGCCAAAGGCCAGGAAGCAGCTAAATATTAGGCAGCATTAGAAAGCCAAATGGCTTGAGTGAGCAGATAGGCCAGAAGGACTGACATCAAAATATTCCCAGTAGTGAGGATGCTATGGTGAGCTGAGCCCTTTGCTTGGGCCAATGTGAAGGATTTGGAGCGAAGGTAGCAGACATCTGGAAGTTCTAGGACAGAGACCAGAGACAGTAAAAGCAACATGTGGAGAACAACTTGGTCTCAGGCCAAGGAAGTCTAGCTATTTCTTACTTGGTAATTGAACTACTAGGGCCCAGGTGAGATACACAATATCAAGTCTTAGGGCTGGGGATGTAGCTCAATTCAGCGGCAGTGTTTGGATTTGAGGGAAATGGGGGGGTGGGAGGAGGAGGAAGGGAGAGAGAAAGAGAGAGACAGAGAAAGAGAATATCTTAAAGCCAACCAGCAACCATGTCCTCAAGGCTCCCACAGGACCACACTTTACCATACTTAATACTATCACCTCAGGCCTCTGGTAGCCACAGAATCAGGGCAAGCATCACCCCCAGGGCAGATTGTGAAACTTCCACCATGTCCAAGTATCCCAAACCATGGAGATGGAATTGGTACCTTGAGAGTCACAGAGAAAGGGCTGTCTATGAAACCTGTTCAGAGCCATTGAGGATAGAAGAGTCTGGGTCATATAAAGAGGAGCCAGAAGACAAATACGGATTGATTCCAAGAGAAAGTCATTGAGAGAGCCATTGATGTCTACCAAGGAAAATCTGAAGCGGCAGTGGCCTCCCAAAGCCCCATGAGATGACCTTGAGACCTCTGTGGGCATGATTCTGGGGAGAAAGGCATCTGGCCAGTGACTGCCTGGGTAAGTCCTGCACTGGCCACACTTCTCTGGGGTTGCTCTCACTGAGGCGTCCTTGAAACTCAATTTCTTCCCTGAAGGGAGACCAGGACTTACAGTGCTGCCCCTTAGAAACAACACAAGTCCAAGAGAAAAGCAACTGTTGTCCTTCTAGCTCATTTATGCTCTGGCTTGTCAGTCCTCAAACCAAAGGAAGAACTGGGAGATGGGGGCAGAGAAAAGATCCTATTGACAAGGATTATGGTCCTCTGAAGCAATCTATAAACACTCTATGTAATTATCACTTAAAGCTGGTGTTCAAAAAGAAAAAATCAGTTCAGGTTCATTATTTCCAGCTAAGCTAATCCCAAGAGGCGGAGAGAAAGTTTCTGAACACATAAAAATGGATTATCCATTTCTGTGTTACTTAATGACCCTTGATGATGAGACTGTGCCTGGAAATCGGTGTTTGTGGAAGGAGGTGCTCGGGTCAGCCTCTTAAGCAGACTCTGCCACCAACCAGCCAGGAGACATGGAGCACATCACCTACCTCAGCATTCTGGCTTGACCACTACCCGTTAGGGCAGGCAAGACACAGGGTTCAAATTTCCCTAGATGCAAATAGAAGTACTGGGAACAACCACTGTGCTTCATTCAGGTAAGAACAACATTCTTGCCCAGCCCTCCTTCCTGTAGCCTAAAATGTAGATGCCATTGGCTGGAGTATCTGTCAGCATTTTAGCCATGAGATAAAGAAAAGAAGCCATGCAAGGGGGCAGGTAAGCTAAAAGGATGCAGGGTCCCTGGTGCTTCTGGAGCCATCTTATCATCCCAGACTGCTTATCTCCAAATTTCTTTTGTAGGAAAGAAATACAACTTCTAACCTGTTCATGTGATTATCTCTGGCAAGTCACTTAAGCTTCACTTAGTCTGTCTCCTTACTGCAAAGTGGGTAATAAAGAGTATTTATCTTGGCTGGGAAGGTGGCTTAGTGGTAGAGTGCTTGCCTAGCATGCATGAAGCCCTAGGTTTGATTCCTCAGCACCACATAAACAGAAAAAGCTGAAAGTGGCGCTGTGGCGCAATTGGTAAAGCGCTAGGCTTCAGCAAAAGAAGCTCAGGGACAGTGGTCAGGCCCTGAGTTCAAGCCGACTGGCCAAAAATTAAAAAATAAAGTATCTTACAAAGAGTGGAGAATATACTTAGTGCCAAACACATAGCATTTGCTATAAAAGCGTTAGCTATTGTTACACTTATTTAAGCTAATTTTTTTTTCATAGGTCGTGGGGCTTAAACTCTGGACCTGGGCGCTGTCCCTGTGAGCTCTTCAGCTCAAGGCAAGCGCTCTACCACTTGTGCTACAACATCACTTCTGATTTTCTAGTGGTTAATTGGAGATAAGAGTCTCACAGACTTTCCTGCCTGGGCTGGCTTTGAACTGTGAGCCTCAGATTTCAGCCTCCTGAGTAGACAGGATTACAGGCATGAGCCACCAGCACTCGGCTAAGCTAATATTTTGAACAGCTTTATTCAGCTATAGTTGGTATATCATACAGCTTTTCCATTCAGAAAATGTCAGTGGTTCCTAGCATATTTACAGTTTTATAATAAGCACAATCTAATTTTAGATCATGCCCCAAGGAAATTTTGCTCCATAGCAATCACTCCCCATTTCCGTGCACTTCTTCCCCAGACTTAAGAATAGATTTTTTTTCCCCAGTCCTGGGGCTTGAACTCAGTACCTGGACACTGTCCCCGGGCTTCTTTTGCTCCAGATTTGAGCCACAGCGCCACTTCTGGCTTTTTCTGTTTATGTAGTACTGAGGAATCAAACCAGGGCTTCATGAATCAAGCACTCTACCACTAAGCTACATTTCCAGCCAGAAATAGAGTTTTTTTCCTTCCTTCCCTCTATTCTTTCCTTTTTTTTGGAAGTGCTGGGGAAGAACTCAAGCATACAGGGCCTCAGGAACAATAGAAGAACTGGCTTTAGGTTCTCTACAAGCAAAGACTCTTGTGTATTGCAAAAAGTCTTGTATAGTATAAAATTCTTTGTTGGATTTTTCTTGAAGTGTTAATGTGTAAAATAAGTATCACTAAATATTCTTTTCAACAGCTGTTTTCCATTTGCTGTTCATTTTGAATTTAGTGTTACTCTTTGTCAAAATAGCATAATTTTAACAAAATCAAATAGTGTCATCTGAAGGCTCACAATCCCAGGCACAATTCTCTTCCTAATGCTTCCTACTCACCGCTCCAGAGGCAGACACTTTCAACCCTCCTAACACAATCTCCTAGTCTTGTCTTTTCCTTCCTTCCTTCCTTCTTTTTTTGTGGGTCCTGGGGATTTGAACTCTGGGTCTGGGGCTTTGTACCTGAGCTTCTTTTCCTCGGGACTAGTGCTCTACCTCTTAAGACACACCACCTCTTCTGGCTTTTTCAGAGTAGTCAATTGGAGATAAGAGGCTCATGGATTTTCCTGCCCAGCCTGGCTTTGAACCATGATCTCAGATCTCAGCCTCCTGAGTAGCTAGGATTACAGGCATGAACCATGGGGGCCTGGCTTCTTCTAGCATTTTCTCTAGTATTTTTCAATAGTAGAATTATATTTTTAATTTCAAACAGTATCTTAAAAAAGTAGATTTACTCACATCCCAATATACTTCTTTTATCCTTACATATTAATCTTTAAATTATTATGAATAATTAAAATTCACAACAGATGTGCAGTATAATATATCCTTTAAAAATAATTTTAGAGTGAGGTGATGTTGTCCAAAAAGAAATGTACTCTTTACCTGACTTATGTAACAGGAACCCTCTGTACATCATCTTTATAATAGCAATTCAAAAAAATAATAATCTTAAGTAATTTATTTAATTTTTAAAAAATAAACTAAATTTACAAAAATAAATTTAAAAATAAATAGACTAGCTAAGTGCTGGTGAATCACATCTGTAATTCTAGGTCTCAGGAGGCCGAGACCTGAAGATATTATTTCGAAGGCATCCCAAGTAGTCAATACAAGACTCATATCTCTAATTAACCAGCAAAAAGCAGGAAGTGAAGGGCACAAATAGTAGAGCATCAGCTTTGAGCAAAATGTCAAGCAAGAGCATGGGGCTCTTTGTTCAAGTGCTAATACCTGCATCAAAAAAGAAAGAAAGAAAAGAAGGAAAGAAAGAGAAAGAGAAAAAGAGAGAGAGAGAAAGAAAGAAAGAAAGGAAAGAAAGAAAGAAAGAAGGAAAGAAAGAAAAAGAAAGGAAGAAAGGAAAGAAGAAAGAAAGAAAGAGAGGAAGAAAGAAAGAGAGAGAGAAAGATGGACTGGGATGTAGCTCAGTGGCAAAGAGCTTGCTAGCCAGTGCAACATCATGGGTTCAATCTCCAGTGAGAGAGAGAGAGAGAGAGAGAGAGAGATCATCATGTGAAATGAGCCAGGCACAGAAAGAGAAGTACCACATGACCTCACTTTTTTTTTTTTTTTGGGTCCGGTCATGGGGCCTGAACTCTGGGCCTGGGCGCTGTCCCTCAGCTCTTCAGCTCAAGGCTAGTGCTCTACCACTTGAGCCACAGCACCACTTCCGGCTTTTTTTTTTCTTTTTGCTTATGTGGTGCTGAGGAATCGAACCCAGGGCCTCAAGCACGCAAGGCAAGCGCTCTACCACTGAGCCACCTTCCCAGCCCCGACCTCACTTATCTTGAATTTAAAAAGTTGATTGAATAGAAGTTGAGAGTGGAATGATAGTTACCAGAAGAAAACTGGGAGAGTAGAGAGAAATAGGGGAGGGTTTGGGGTGGGGGTGGGGAGGGGATAGGTAGGAATAACTTAGGATGTTAAGTAGGATTAAGTTCTAGTGTGCTATTTATTTTGTTGTTGTTGGTTGTGGAACTTGAATTCAGGGCCTGGGCACTGTCCCTGAGGTTTTTCACTCAAGGCTAGTGCTTTTGAGCCACATCCCCACTTCCAGTTTTCTGATAGTTAGCAGGAGATAAAGAGTCTCACACTTTCTTGCCCAGGCTGGCCTCAAACTCAGGTCCTAAGATCTCATCTTTCTTTTTTTTTTTTTTTGTCGGTCGTGGGGCTTGAACTCTGGGCCTGGGCGCTGTCCCTCAGCTCTTCAGCTCAAGGCGAGCGCTCTACCACTTGAGCTACAGCGCCACTTCCGGTTTTCTGGTGGTTTATTGGAGATAGGAGTCTCAGGGTCTTTCTTGCCCGGGCTGGCTTTGAACCGCGATCCTCAGATCTCAGCCTCCTGAGTAGCTAGGATTACAGGCGTGAGCCACCAGCGCCCGGCTAAGATCTCATCCTTCTAAGTAGGTAGGATTACAGGCATGAGCCAACAGCCTCTAGTGTACTTTTCACAGAGTGCATCTCAATTATGTGTATCTCAAAAAGCTAAAAGATTTTAAGTATTTTCACCATAAAGGCATGACAGGGGCTTGACTTATTAATATAAGAATTAATATATATTATAAGGAACTTGGATGTGTGGCTCAAGTGGTAGAGAATGTGGGCTTGGAGAAGAAAAAGGCCCTTATTTCAAGCCCCAGTACCAGTAAACTATACTAAGTTGCACAATTTTTAGGTTTTATGTATCAGCTAAAAATAAAGTTGACAATATAAAGGAAGATTATTCCTCGTTACTAATCCTCCCTCTGGTCCCAGTTGCACTGCTTGCATTACAGGTATTAGTAATTGAACCCTACGGTCCTTTCAGAGCATTCCAATAGCAGGTCCATCCACCCCTGTTCTCCCTCACACACATCCCACGGGGCACTGCCCACTAATACTCTCTAGATTTGGTTCAAGCTATAATTCATTTCCACAAGTCACCCAAGTCTTTCCCACTTCTCAAGGGCACCGCCCACATCCTTACTCCAACCAAGACAGACTCTCCCAAACCTGGACTTAGGCTACTTGACAGGTAAAAGGTCAATGGCTCCTCCCTGTCCTGTCAGCTTCCTCCCTCTGTCTGATTCTTATGGCCTCTAAAAGGATCTCAGAGAAAATTACTGACAATATATCCCTAAGTTTTAACATACCCGGGCTGCTGAGATCAACTAATAATAAAAATAAATAAAGCAGGACAGGATTCCATTGCTGGCTAGAGGACCATGAACAAGATTTTTTAATATGATGCTTACAAGGAGGGAGGGTAGAGATGCCCATGGGGTGGCCATTTGGATGCTGACTAATAGAGCTGAGGCTATGGATGGACATTTCTTTTCATAGGCTTGTGCACTATGGGAGAACACTCTAGCGTATAAATTGGTGATCCTCAGCCAATTCAGGCCCGAAAACATATTTTCTTGACTACAGGTGATTTTTAAGGTTTTTTTGTTTTGTTTTGTTTTTTCTGGTCATGGGGGCTGAACTCTGGGCCTGGGTGCTGTCCCTCAGCACTTCAGCTCAAGTCTAGCACCTACCACTTGAGCCATAGTACCACTTCTGGGTTTTTTCTGCTTATGTGGTGCTGAGGAATCAAACCCAGGATCTCATGTATGAGAGGCAAGAGCTCTACCACTGAACCAACTTCCCAGCCCTTTTTTTTTTGTTGTTGTTATTGTTATTGTCAGTCATGGGGTTTGAACTCGGGGCCTGAGCACTGTACCTGAACTTTTGTGCTGAAGGCTAGTGTTCTACCACTTGAGCTCCTCTTTCAGCTTTTTGGTTGTTAATTGGAGATGTTTCAGGGGCTTACTCGCTTGGACTGGCTTCAAATCAGGATCCTCAGCCTCTTGAGTAGCTAGTATTGCAGGCATGAGCCACAGGTGTCTGCAGTTTTTTGAATGCCTTTAGGTTGAAGCAATTACCTTAATTCCACTACTCTGTATCCTGTACCTGCTTAGCCCTGAATGTATGGCACTTGTGAACAATAATTCTAATCATCCACTTCCCTTAAGTTACAGAGAAGATAAAAGCAAAGATGAGTAGCGATTGGTTTAAAATCACACACAGAGCTAAGTGGTGAAAGATTACCACTCAAATCCAACAATCTTCCTACTATACCACATTGCTGCTCACTTTAATTCACATCCATGGTTTGGACAAACCACACACCAAAGTGAGAACATACTGACATACGTTGAATCTGATCCTACTCTAAATGTTGTTTGACCACAAGAAGCAGTTCCTCCAGAAAGGTGGGAGAGACTGCTGGGGTAAATCCAAGGCATTCATTCCCTCCTTTGGGAACGCAGAAGACCATGTCACAACCACGGTAATTTGTCTAGGTTTTTTGTTTTGTTTGTTTGTTTTTCTGGTCATGAGGCTTGCACTTCAGCTCAAGGTAAGCGCTCTACCGCTTGAGCCACAGCACCACTTCCAGTTTTCTAGGAGTTTATTGGAGATAAGTGTCTCACGTACTTTCTTGCCTGGGCTGGCTTTGAACTCAATCCTCAGATCTCAGCCTCCTGAGTAGCTAGGATTACAGGCATGAGCCACTGACGCCTGGCATGTCTAGGTATTTCTTCTGAGAAATCTCAGCATGCACCAAACTAAAAGTGGCCATAGAGGTTAAGCTCTGAAGCAGAACAATAACAGAAAGCAGTTAGCTCCATAAAAATAAAAAATATATAAATGAAAGTGATATGGACACAGAGAACAGGCAGAAAAATGCTATTGTAAGTTGGGCTGCACTTCTACTTTTAGTCTAAAATTATGTGTATTATTCTGGGCATTTTCATCATCTTCCCCACCATACCCTAGCTCTTTATCCCTAACATACTGCATGACAAAAGCAACAGGAAAGATTACCTTTGTATATGAGAATTCTCTTTACTCATTTGTTCTTTCTCATAAGCTAATTAACGATGTTTAATTTATTTCAGGCCAGGAACTGGTTTTTCCTATTTTGCACACTATTTTAATCAACAGAATGTAACTAACAAGCTTAAAGAGACATTCAATACTGAATCAGCAGCTCAGACCATATGCCGAGGGTAAAAACATACTTCCCCAAAAAAGCTAAATGCAGAAAGACCAAGGATAGAAGATGTATTTAATACTCAAGAAGTCTAACAGGATGTGCTTAGTTTGTGGAACACTGAGATTTTAAGGAGAACAAATTATTCTTTAAATACATCTAGCCTAGTCACCTGGGCTAGCTGAGCTGGTACAGCCTGAGACTCTTTATGTATCTAGCCTAAAACTTTTTTCCTTTACCTTTTAAAATCTTAAGTTAAACAAATCTAATGATTTGGCTGGGAATGTAGCTTAGTGGTAGAGTATTTGCCTAGCATGCATAAGGCCCTGGGTTCAATTCCTTGATACCACATAAATAAAATTCTTAAAAAGTCTAATTACAGGGGCTGGGAAGGTGGCTCAGTGGTAGAGTGCTTGCCTTGCATGCTTGAGGCCCTGGGTTTGATTCCTCAGCACCACATAAGCAAAAAGAAAAAAGCCAGAAGTGGCGCTGTGGCTCAAGTGGTAGAGCACTAGCCTTGAGCTGAAGAGCTGAGGGACAGCACCCAGGCCCAGAGTTCAGGCCCATGACTGGACCAAAAAAAAAAAAAAGTCTAATTACAAAATGAATGCAGCTACTTTTGGATTGTTTTGAAATACAAAAGCCAAATATTTTCTCTAAAATGTGGCCAACAGATTTTAACAATTCAATCGAGTTCCTATTCTGGGTTATTTATGTGGTCAGCTTTATTCTATGACTGAAATTTGAGTAGGAACAAAAACTACATTACAACAAAAAAACTTAAGTATAGCCAGGTGCCAGTGGCTCACTCCTGTAATCCTAGCTACTCAGGAGGCTGAGATCTGAGGATCACGGTTCAAAGCCAGCCCAGGCAGGAAAGTCCATGAAACTCTTATCTCCAATAAACCACTAGAAAACTGGAAGTAGTAGAGTGCTAGCCTTGAGCTGAAGAGCTGAGGGACAGCACCCAGGCCCAGAGTTCAAGCCCCACAACTGACAAAAAAAAAAAAAAAGCCAGGCGCCAGTGGCTCGCGCCTGTAATCCTACTCAGGAGGCTGAGATCTGAGGATCAAGGTTCAAAGCCAGCCCAGGCAGGAAAGACTATGAGACTCTTATCTCCAATAAACCACTAGAAAACCGGAAGTGGTGCTGTAGCTCAAGTGGTAGAGCACTCGCGTTGAGCTGAAGAGCACAGGGATAGCGCCCAGGCCCAGAGTTCAAGCCCCACAACTGACAAAAAAAATTAAATTAAATATAATTGTCTTTGAAAAGGCAGAAATTGGTTATATTTTGTTCCTCATGCATCCTTGCAAAAGGAAGGAGATTTTAATTGAAGGCCTGGTTGTCTCATTAGCATATTGATGTAATAAGCACAACCCAAGTCTGAGGCATCTTAAGATCTTGCAAAACTGTCTCAAAATGAAGCCTCTTTTAGAGAAACGAGAGTGGCCTGATTCTCAGAGCTTGATAGACTACATGTTTTCTTGGAATCAACACTGGCTTGTACTATTTCTTACAGTTCTAACAACTAAACCCACTGATTTCCATGCTAAACATGCTTTTGTATAGCAATCCAAAAATCTCTTACAGCCAACCAATGGATATTCCACTGGAATTTAGAAATGCTTTTTGAGTTATGTCAAAATTCCTCTCAATCAAGTACTCATGCAAATCCTATGGTGCAGCACTCAGGAAGCTGAAGCAAGAGGATCTCAAGATCAAGACCAGCCTGGACTAACACATCGAGGTCCTGTCTCTAAAACAGGTAGGGCTGGGAGGGTGGCTCAATGGTAGAGTGCTTGCCTCGCATGCATGAAGCCCTGGGTTTGATTCCTCAGTACCACATAAACAGAAAAAGCCAAAGTGGTGCTGTGGCTCAAGTGGTAGAGTGCTAGCCTTGAGCTGAAGAACTGAGGGACAGTGCCCAGGCCCTGAGTTCAGGCTCTACAACCGACAAAAAACAAAACAACAACAAAAACAAACAGGTTAGTAAAAACAGCTTTACTAATTCATATAGCAAGTGATAATCCACTTGATGTGCACAATTCAATGGCTTTTGTCATATTCACAAATGTAAAGCCATCAACAATCTTAAGAGATTTGATATCATCGGGCTGGGAAGGTGGTTCAGTGGTAGAGCGTTTTGCCTTGCAAGCCTGAGGCCCTGGGTTCGATTCCTCAGCACCATATAAGAAAAAAGCCGGAAGTGGCGCTGTGGCTCAAGTGGTAGAGCGCTAGCCTTGAGCTAAAGAGCTGAGGGACAGCGCCCAGGCCCAGAGTTCAGGCCCCACAACCGGACCCCCCCCCTCAAAAAACAAAAGAGATTTGATATCACAAAGACACACCGAACCCATGAGCTACCACTTCTTCAGTCCTAAACCACTATTTATCTGTTCTACTTTCCTCTTTATGAACATACTAAGAATCATATGATGTGTAGGCCTATGACTGTCTTCTTTCATGCAGCACGTTCCCAAGATTCACGAAGTTTTGACATACATATATCATGACTTCATTTCTCTGACAGAAAATTCCATTGTATAGACATACATTTTGTTGAAACACTCAGCATTGATGGCTGTCTAGGTTTTCAGATATTGAGAACAGTTGGGCTATACATATTGGTGTACAAGTCGGTATACAAACATTTTCTAAAGTGGCTGCACCACTTTATATTCCCACTGGTAGTATATGAGAGTTCCAGTTTCTCCATGTTCTTGCCAATACTTGACACCTGATTTTTTTTTTTTTTTGGGTCCAGTCGTGGGGCCTAAACTCAGGGCCTGGGCGCTGTCCCTCAGCTCTTCAGCTCAAGGCTAGCGCTCTACCACTTGAGCCACAGCACTACTTCCAGCTTTTTTCTTTTTGCTTATGTGGTACTGAGGAATTGAACCCAGGGCCTCAGGCATGCAAGGCAAGTGCTCTACCACTGAGCCACCTTCCCAGCCCCTTGACACCTGATTTTGTATCTACTCTGTCTTAACTGTTTTTTTTTTTTTTTTTAAGGTCCGGTCGTGGGGCCTGAACTCTGGGCCTGGGCACTGTCCCTCAGCTCTTCAGCTCAAGGCTAGCGCTCTACCACTTGAGCCACAGCATTACTTCCAGCTTTTTTCTTTTTGCTTATGTGGTGCTGAGGAATCGAACCCAGGGCCTCATGCATGCAAGGCAAACACTCTACCACTGAGCCACCTTCCCAGCCCTGTCTTAACTGTTAAGTGGTACTTAGCGTTTACATTTCTCACTCTCTTTTCATGTGTTCACGAACTATTTGCATAGATGCCTTCAAAAAATAATCTATTCAAATCTTTTGCCCATGTTTTTGTTATTGAGCTATAATGAAGACTCAAGCGCCTCTGTGCAATAATTCCGTAAGTTGTTTATTCTGGATATGAATTCTACATAGAACATGCTCTCCCACATGGATCTTTTCACTTTCTAATACCTTGTAATGAAAGAAGCTCTTAATTTCAACATAGTTCATGTGACATACCTCATAGGTGATTTTTGTATAATGCAAGGATTTTTTTTCCAAGCCAAAGCTGTAAAAATACTTTTTCTACTATTGTTTTCTGTACATTTATACAACTAAATGCTAAGACCTTGGTGGTTTTTTTACTTGACTATTTGATCTCAATTCTGCTGAGGGATTTTTATTGTTTTGTGCTAGTCCTGAGGCTTGAACTCTGGACCTGGGCACTGTCCCTAATCTTTTGTGTTCAAGATTACCACTTGAGCCATAGCTCTACTTTTGACTTTTGGAAATGATCTCATAGACTTTCCTGCCAAGCTGGCTTCAAACCACAATACTCAGATCTCAGCCTCTGGATTAGCTAGGATTACTCACACAAGCCACCGGCATGCAGCTAAATTTTTACATGACATGTAGTAGGGGATACTCCACCAACCTAACTGCAATTTATTGAAGACTGTCCCCTTTTCCTTACATCTACAGACCACCCAGCTATCACTTCTAATGTTTCTGTCCTCTTTCCTACAAGGGTTATCATTAAATAAGGATTCCCAATGAGAAACACTTTGTTAAAATCCAGATTTTTGTCTCCACGGATAAAAATGCCAGATGGGATTGAAGATCACAATTTCCACTAATTTCTTGGCCAATGTACAACACACAGCTAACCTGGTTCCTATCAGCCTATGGGCATTCTGGGATTTCTGGGAATGATCTCCAATGGTGCTTCTTGCTTTACAAAGTTTCTCTGTGTGAGCCGGGCATCAGTAACTCACACCTGTAAACATAGCCACTGAGGAGGCTGAGATTTGAGGATCAAAGCCAGCTGGGGCAGGAAAGTCTGAGAGTCTCTTAGCTCCAATTAACCACCAGAAAACCAGAAGTGGTGCTATGGCTCAAGCGGTAACTTGTTAGCCTTGGGCTGAAGAGTGCAGGGACAGCACCCAAGCCCCAGGACCGACAAAAAAAAATTTGTGTGTGTGTGTTCCTGTCTGTACTCTGCATTGAATCAAAGCCACAAGCTTTTACTTAGTTTTTTCTTCTTCTTCTTCTTTACCACTTGAGCCATATCTCCACTTCTGGCTTTTTGCTGGTTGGCTGAAAAGAGTCTCTTGCATTTGTCTGGCCAGATTGGCCTCAAACTAGGATCTTCAGATCACAGCTGACCGAGTAGCAAAAATGCTTGTAGGCCTGTGTCTCTAGAACCTAACAAGATTCGTTAGGTTTTGTGTGTATTTGGTTATGTGCTGATCCTGGGCTTGAACTTTGTACATGGGTACTGTCTTTGTGCTTCTGGGTTCAAGTCTAGCATTCTCCCACTTGGGCCACAGGTCTACTTCCAGCTTTTTGGTGATCAATTAGAGGTAAGAGTCTCATAGGTTTTCCTGCCTATGCAGGAAAGTTACCCTCAGATCTCTGCCTCCTAAGAGGCTGGGATTACAGGAATGAAGCACAAGCATATTCTTTATATTTTTATTTTATTTATTTTTTGCCAGTCCTGGGGCTTGAACTCAGAGCCTGGGCACTGTCCCTGAGCTTCTTTTCCTCAAAGATAGCACTCTACCGCTTGAGCCACAGCGCCACTTCTGGCATTTCTCTGAGGAATGGAATCCAGGGATTCATGAATGCTAGGCAGCACTCTACCACTGAGCCACCTTCCCAGCCCATATTCTTTATTTTTAAAAGGTCTTATTAGAGGTAAGTTAGGACAAAGTCAGATGGCAAAAAAATACATCTCCAGTTCCATTAGCACATGGTTTTATTTATAAAATTCAGCATATTGCTTACTATTGCCCACATCCACTTAAATAGTTCTCAATTCTCAAAATAAAGATTTTTTGAAAGTGGACTCAGACAAAATATTACTAAATATTCTATTAAGGTGACATCCCAAGGCGTTGACAGTGAACATTATGGAAAAGGCGTCAGTAGAAAATACAAAAGCACTGCAGACAGGCTATTCATACCATCCTCACTCCTCTGGCAGGGTTTTCTCACGTAGTAAGCTTTATTCGTGAAATGAGTTCATTTACAAAGCTATTATTCTTGGCTATCAACTCAGCTTTCAGCTGTTTTAGCTTTGTTGTGATGTTTTCTTCTGACATTTCAGTAAAGGGTACTTGTTTCACCTTGGATAGAAACTCCTGGATAATTCTTTCACCTTGCTGAAAAACACGTTGAATAGTCATTAAAATGTCTTCTCCAAAAGTCACATCAAACAGCAATAAAATTTTTTCCCTTAAATTTCAATTTAAATATGCTAACAAACATGTTTGGTTTGTTTTTTTTTGGCAGTACTAGGTTTTGAACTCAGAGCTCAGTTTGCTTACTTCACTGGCTGCTTGAGCCACACCTCTAATCTGGCTTTTTGTAGTCTAGTGGGCTTTTCAGCCTGGGCTGGCCTTAAGCCAAAAATCCTCTAGATCTCAGCCTCATGAGCAGCTAGGATTACATGTGTGAGCCACCAAAGCCCAGCTTAAATAACATTTTTTGTTACTTGTTTTGCCTATTTTGTTATTTGTTATGCCTAGAATACTTAGGAAAACATCAGTTGTTATGGATTTCTTTGGACCACATCATTAAAATGACATTGATAACTTTATTTACAGGTACTTATGACAAAGGAGTTTAAATCTTAATTCTCAAATCCTTTTTCTTTTATAAGTGGTATATAAATTTATTCCTTTGGAGAAGAACAAAAGGTTTACAAAGATTATTGCCAAGACTATTTTAAGGCAATATTGTGTGTGAAAATACACACACACACACACACACACACACACACACAAAGTTCTGCTTCTTCTTACTGCTCAGTAATGTCCTTGTTCTAAAGGACATGATTATTACTTGCTTTGTGACCTGTGGGCAAATTCCTTAACTTAGATTCTTCATCTACACAATGGTGGTAATATTACCAACTTCACATATTTGTTGGGACACTTCAAAGAGTGGATATGTGAACATGGTTTAGAACAGTTTCTGACAAAGAATAAGTACTATCTAAATGTTTATTAGTGCATATGAAGCAAAAGTAAATAGCCTGCTTTGCATCCAAGGGAACCAACCATTAATAAGTATCTTATACATAAAGTAGAGATATCCAACTGATACAATAAAGAAGAAATACTTGTCTATTAAAAAGCAAGTATGCTTTTTTTGAGAAATAAAGTAAAATCTAGACTAATATCAATAGTTAATCTCCTTTAGCTTTAAAACTTGCTAAGATGGACTATGACTTTTGTTCTAATTTGAAACTAAAGGTTATACAAAGAGCAATGGGTTTGCTATACTAAATTGCTGATAAAAACAAAAACATTTCATGTATAAGATGACAACCTTCTGTTATCTAAAATGATTAGAAATTAGGATGTATTTTTCCTGCTTGTACAGAAACCAACTATCCTTTAAGAAAACTACAAGAAGTTTACTGGGTAAGAGCAGAGGAAAATATAACACATAAAAAACCATCATAAAGGGGCTGGGAAAGTGGCTCAGTGGTAGAGCACTTGCCTTGCATGCATGAGGACCTCGGTTCGATTCCCCAGCACCACATAAGCAAAAAACAAACAAACAAACAAACAAAAAAAAAAAACATCATAAGGTATGCCATTAATACATGCTGCCAGGGTCAGGAAAGTACATTAAGATTCTTTTCTTTTTATCACTAATAAACAAGCCTTTAACCAAAATAAAAATTTAGGCATGTTGCACCTTCTATGCTATGTGAACATCTAAGTTTGACCAAGATAAGCACCCTGTCCACAAACAGTTTTTTTAAATAAACATCTGTCTTATATCACTTTATACTCTAAATATATTCATTATTCTTATCTGCCCAACTATATTTTAAACTTCATTTCTTTGCTATTATCTTGCCTAAATAAATTTAGCTGGGTGCTAATGGCTCATGCCTATAATCCTAGCTACTCAGGAAATTGAGATCTGAGGATCATGGTTTGAAACCAGCTCAGACAAGAAAGTCTATATAAGATTCTTAGATCTCCACAAACTACAAAAAAACAAAACAAAACCCTAGAAGTGGAGTTGTAGCTCGAGTGGTAGAGCACTAGCCTTGAGCACAAAAGCTTAGCGACAGTGCCCAGACCCAGAATTCAAGCCCCAGGACTGGCCAAAAAATCCTCCCCAAAACCAAAAATAAAAAACTGGAAAATCATACCCCATGTGAGTATTTTCCCCTTGGGGAACTGGAAATTGAAATCAGTGCCTGGCACATACTACATAAGTACTCTGCCCTAGAACTGCGTCCCAAGCTCTCCTCTGAATAAGTTTAAGCCTACATTAATATTCCTTTATTCCTAGCTGGTGCTTGAAATGTATTTTTTAAAGATGAATGGGAACTGAACCCAGGGTCCTGTGCATGCTAAGTGTGCCCTACCAAATACAGAAATCCAAATAACTGAGATGAATCATTGGCCATGCAAAGAATTATAAATGAAATGAATGATTTTTTTAAAAAAGGAAACACTAGAATCACAGGGGAAATAAATAACAATTCATTTTTTGGTTACTTGGTTTACGTAACAACACAGATGTTATGAAGTAAATATAAAGCAAACCGACAAACCTCTCTTTCCAGATAGCACTTCTTTGCTGCTGGTTCCATTTCACCACGTCCTTGTGAAGCTCCAATATTCTGAAACTCCTCGAGTTCCAGGGCTTTTTGTTTGGCACATTCTATTACATGCTTGGGAAAATTAGCAAGCTCTGCAACATGAATTCCAAAACTTTGGTCACAGACACCTACAGAAAATGATATGAGAGAATGGGGGGAAGAGACAGCGTTTATGTAAATGAAATAATTTATGCTCCTTACCTTGTCATTAGGAAATTTAGCTTGGGGTTGCTTTAAATATATTAGCCAAATGTTCAAGTAACTTAAATAAAATTTAAACTACCAATGAAAAGTGATTATGATTTGGCACAGTGCCTCATTGGATCCTTGACAGATGTAGAAGAAAAGAAGGGGGGAAAACCTATCTCTATTGCAGTTTTCTGACTTTATGAAGCAGAAATTAAAATACTAAGACAAAAAATAAAAAAGTAATACATGTGTCACTAATTAAGAGTAGCGTTTAATTAACTACTAGTGAATGGTCTAGCCTCTAGGTCTACTAACATAATTTACTAATATAATTCTCTAGAGATGGCTGCTCAAAATCAGCACAATGCCTTATAAGAATTTACCACAGCTTGAGGAATTTAACATATTTGTCTAGGAAGTTATCATTCTTTTTTCTTAATTTTTATTTATTTTTTATTGTGAGAATACTGTACAGAGGGCTTACAACTACATGGGCAAGATAATGAGTACATTTCTTATCAAGCATTGTAGCCTCCTCCTTTGTTTCCCCTTCCCATCCCTTCCCATCCTCCCCCCCTCCCCTATTTATCATTCTTATATATAATCTCATCCTACATCTGAACTACTGCTAGTAAATGACAACTGAATTTTGGAATCAAATTAATATGTAAATTTATAAACTAAATGGCTTGTCTTTATTTCTATATTTTTACAGTTGAAATATAAATACCTTTATACTCTAAAACACATTTATTATTTTTTTCACATTTATTATTATCTGCCCAACTATATTCTAAACCACTGAAAGGTAGGAATTAGTTCATCTTTATTTCTTTGTTACTACCTTAACCTAAGTAAATACACAATTTTACTGGAAAACTACTGCCCTATAGAATAACTTTCCCCTTTGAGAACTGGTACATGGTGGGTAAATACTCTGCCCCTTGAGTTAAATCTCAAGACTAAATAACTGTAAAATGAGAGACAGAGAGACAGAGACAGAGAGATAAAAATTGGAATTTGGTGCCAGTGACTCATGCCTGTAATCCTTGCTACTCAGGAGACTAAGATCTGGATGATCAAGGTTTAAAATCAGTCCAGGCAGAAAAAGTCCACTAGACTCCATTTCCAAAACAACTAGCAAAAAGCCAGGCTGGATGTATGGCTTCCAAGTGAGCAAGTGTGGGGCTCTGTATTCAAAGCCTGGAACTGGCAAATACAAAAAATATTAGCCTAGTTATTTATCACATTTATTCTGAATACATTACACAACTAAGAGAGGCCAACAAAAATAAAGTAGAAGCAAATATGTAATATACATCCAGAGCGAAGGCTGAATTTATTTCTATCTTTTCCATACTTCATCTGGACTTTATATGAAGCTAACTGGATACTGGTGACTTAAGCCTGAAATTCTAGCTACTCAGAAGGCTGAGGTTCCCAGTTCAAAGCCAGCCCAGGTAGTAATGTAATGAGACTTTTACCTCCAATTAACCACCAAATAGCTGTGGTTCAAGTGTATAGCTCTAGACTCAAACAAAATCTCTGGGACAGCACCCAGGCCCTGAGTTCAAGACTCAGGACTGGCACCAAAATGTATGTATGTATGTATGTATGTGTGAGAGAGAGAGAGAGAAAGAGAGAGAGTCAGAGAGGAAGAGAGAGAATGTCTGTGTGAGAGAGTGTCAGACACTGGTGGCTCATGCCTGTAATCCTAACTACTCAGGAGGCTGAGCTCCAAGCCAACCAAGACAGAAAAGCAAGCCTATGAGACCCTTATCTAAAACTAACCAGCAAAAAGATATGCTATATGCCAGAACCACTATAAATATCTGTATTCTATAACCATAATGAAAGCACAGTAACTCCCTTGAAGTATAAAAACAAGATAAAAGAATTAAGATTTGCCAGATGACACAGATAAATGTGTTCATAGGAAATGAGAAATCTAGAAACAGACTGACTGGTAAAATCAATCCATATAGTATAAAAAAAGAAAATTCATAAAATCTCAAAGTATGTTAATCTTACAACTCCACAAATGCCCAACCCACAACCAACAAGCTTTTCCAAAAGAATGATATACCAACTATACCTATACCTAATATAGGTAATTACTAATAATATATAGAGCCAATAGGTTTCAATGAACCCGTTTCTCTCTTTGTTTTTTTGTCAGTTGTGGGGCTTGAACTCTGGGCCTGGGCGCTGTCTCTGCACTCTTCAGCTCAAGGCAAGTGCTTTATCACTTGAACTACAGCGCCACTTTCAAGTGGTTAATTGGAGATAAAAGTGTCTTGGACTTTCCTGCTCGGGCTAGCTTTGAATCACGATCCTCAGATCTCAGCCTCCTGAGTAGATAGGATTAAAAGTATGAGCTACAGGTGCCTGTTTATGAACCTGTTTCTTTAACACAACAGTTAAAACATAATCAGATAATTACAATGTTTTTTGAGACAGTGTTTCATTATGTAGCTTCATGCTCTAAATACCCTGACAGCAACCTGGAGTTACAGATGTGTGCCACCATGCCCAGCTACAAAATACATTTTATTAAAATATATTTAGGGCTAGTAAGTTGGCTCAGTGGTACAATGCTTGCCTCTTATGCATGAGGCTCTGGGTTCAATTCCTCAGCACCACATAAGCAGAAAAAGCCAGAAGTGGCGCTGTGGCTCCAATGGTAGGGTGCTAGCCTTGAGCTGAAGAGCTGAGGGACAGTGCGCAGGCCCAGAGTTCAGCCCCCTCACGACCGACAAAAAAGAAATAAATAAAATATATTTAGAACTGGAATTCAAAGCATACTGTTGTTTCCTAAAAGCTAATCTCACAAGAAACATGAAGCTAAGTATATCCCTCTTTCCAAGAGTAGTTCTAATATAAGACACAAATATAATATCCAATACTCTTGTCCCTACTCAGAGAAGTCAGAATACATGTGGTCTATCAAAAACAACAATGTCTGATAGTAACTCAGAAGAAATAAGGCATTATGTTTCAATTGCAGTTAGTTTCCCATGATCACTTTCTGGATTTATATACTAGTGCTATACACTCACCTTTCTTGACCTGATAAAGCATTGTTAAATTCTCTTCAGTGGTTAATGCTGTCACATGTAGATTATTCACAGTTGGTATCTGGCTGGCCAATGCAGTAAGTTCATGAAAATGGGTTGCAAACATGCAAAAAGCACCAATCTTTGTTGCAATGTACTCTGATATAGCCCAGGCCAAGCCAAACCCATCATAAGTAGAGGTTCCTCTTCCCAATTCATCTATGATTATTAAAGAATCTTTGGTTGCAGACCTAAAACACACAATAACATTCATTAAAGTGAATTTCCAGCTGGGTACTGGTGGCTACATCTGTAATCCTAGCTACTCAGAAGCTGAGATCTAAAGACTGCAGTTCAAAGTAAGTCCAGACAGCAAAGTCCATGAGACTCATCTCCAATTAACCATCAGAAAGCCAGAAGTGGGGTTGTGGTAGAACATTAGCCTTGAGCAAAACACCTCAGAGACAAAGCCCAGGCCCTGAGTTCAAGCTCTACATCCGACCCCACCCCCACCCCAAAAAAATTCTAAATAAAGTAGCTGTCACTCATTTTTATACCAGTCAGTCAAAATTAAAACTGTTTAAAAAAAGCTGAGTGGTTCACAACAGTAATCCTAATTACTCAGAAGGATTAGATGTTAAAGAACAACAAAAAAACAATGATACAGGTGTGAGAGCATAGACATACACACACATACATGGTTGGTGATAAAGTCAATTGATGTCTCCCACAGCATCATCAATAACCAGATATTACCCCTTTTCTATCTGTAACTGAATATAAGAGGAATTGTTTGAGTTTTTTTGTCTTTGTTGTTGGTCATGGGGCTTAAACTCAGGGCCTGGACACTGTCCCTGAGCTCTTTTGAGCCACAGCTCCACTTTTAGTTTTCTGGTGGCTAATTGGAGATGAGGCTCACGGACTTTTATGCCCAGGCTGGCTTTGAACCATGATTCACAGCTCTCAGCCTCCTGAGTAACTAGGATTACAGTCGTGAGCCATTGGTGCTGGGCTAATTTTTTTTTTAATGTATCAGTTGTGGGGCTCAAACTCAGGGCCTGGGTGCTACCCCTGAGCCTCCTTGTGCTCAAGGCTACCACTCTACCACTTAAGCCACAGAGATACTTCCAGATTTTTAGCAGTAAAATGGAGATTAAGAGTCTCATAAAGAGGCTGGGAAGGTGGCTCAGTGGTAGAGTGCTTGCCTTGCATGCATGAGTTCCTGGGTTCAATTCCTAAGCACCACATAAGCAGAAAAAGCCGGAAGTGGGGCTATGCCTCAGTGATAAGAGTGCTAGTCTTGAGCTGAATTGCTGAGAGACAGTGCCCAGGCCCAGAGTTCAGGCCCCAGAACCAACAACAACAACAACAAAAAGAGTCATGGGGCCAGGCACTGGTGGCTCATGCCTGTAATCCTAGCTACTTAGGAGGCTGAGATCTGAGGATCATGGTTCAAAGCCAGCCCGGGCAGGGAAGTTCATGACATTTTTATCTCCAATTAACCACTAGAAAATCAGAAGTTGTGCTATGGCTCAAGTGGCAGAGTGCTCACAGTGAGCTGAAGAGCTCAGGGACAGTGCCCAGACCCCAGAGTTCAAGCCCACGACAGACAGACAGACAGACAGACAAGAGAGAGAGAGAAAGAGAAAAAGAGAGAAAGAGAGAGAGAGAGAGAGAGAGAAGAAAAACAGAGTTTCATGGGGACTTTTCTGTCTGGGCTGGCTTTGAACTGCGACCCTCAAATCTCAGCCTCCTAAGTAGCTAGGATTACAGGCGTGAGACACTGGTACCTGGCCAGGCTAATTTTTTCATTAGTGAATTCAACAGCCTTTCATGTGGTCATTTGTTATTTCTTTCTCTGTGAATTGTCAACTAATTTCTCCAATTTTAAGTTTTAGATATTAAGCTACTGTCTCATTATACCACCAAAATTTTATAGATTTTAAGAATTTTAACAAAACCTCTCAGAAGTCAAATCCACATAGTATCTTACCGAGGAGCTACAATATGCGAAGTACTTTAAAAGATACCAAGAAAGCAAAGACCCTGAGGTCAAGGAAACCCCTAAAAGTACAATAAAGGCAAAAGATTGTGGCCTCTAGTATGTTACAGTCATCTCAAAGAGTAGTTCAGACAAGTACCTATGACTTTTTTCTTTTTTGTCAGTCATGGGCCTTGAACTCTGGGCCTGGGAGCTGCCTCTGAACTCTTTAGCTCAAGGCAAGTGCTCTACCACTTGAGCCACAGCACCACTTCTGGATTTCTGGTGGTTAACTGAAAATGAGTCTCATAGATTTTCCATGATCCTCAGATCTCAGCCTCCTTAGTAGCTAGGATTATAGGCATGAGCCACCAGCACCCAGCGTATCTATGACTCTTTTTTTTTCCCCCCGGTCGTGGGGCCTGAACTCTGGGCCTGGGCGCTGTCCCTCAGCTCTTCAGCTCAAGGCTAGCGCTCTACCACTTGAGCCACAGCGCCACTTCCGGCTTTTTTCTTATATGGTGCTGAGGAATCGAACCCAGGGCCTCATGTATGCAAGGCAAGCGCTCTACCACTGAGCCACCTTCCCAGCCCCTCTATGACTCTTATACAACCAGAAAAATCAGCAGAAAGGTAGAATTTTTGTCTTTAGGGATTTAAAGATTAGACAAAGAGCAAGAAGGATGATTCTAGGCAATGTAAACAATGGAAGCAAAAACATGTGCTACTGCCAGAAACTGTGTGAAACTTTAATAATGAGCTGTCTGTCCACAAATATTGTCAGTCCTACATCTCCCTCCTGTTCTAAATTGATTCTCACTATGTTACAAAAGCTGATCTCAAACTCCTGAGTTTAAGTGATGCCCTACTCAGCCTCCTATGTAAGTAGGCCTACAGGTGTGCCAGCTCCAATCACCATTTTAAGATAATACAAAGTGCAGTATCGGGGGGATTGTAGTGTGAGGCCAGCTCAAGTAAAAAAGTTAATAAAACCCTATCTCAAAAACCAAGCGAGGTGTAGTGGTACAATCCCAATCTGTGTGGCAAAAAGATCACCATTAGAGGCACCAGCCCAAGGCAGAAGCATGAGATCTGCCTGACAAACTAAAGCCAAAAGGGCTAGAGATATACCTCAAGTAGCAAAATGCTTACCTAGCAAGGGTAAGGCCTTGAGTTCAAATTCCAGTATCACCAAAATTTAAAAACTCCACTAAATTCACAGGAAA
The DNA here is from genome assembly GCF_019054845.1 of Dipodomys spectabilis. NCBI lineage: Eukaryota > Metazoa > Chordata > Mammalia > Rodentia > Heteromyidae > Dipodomys > Dipodomys spectabilis. Next base: position 4,821,652 of record NW_024870703.1, read on the forward strand.
ATTTTGTGTGAGTGTGCTGGTACTGGGGCATGAAATAAGGGTCTTGCACTCTAGCTTGACTTTTCACTCAAGTCCAACACTGTACCACTTGAGCCACACATCCACTTAGAGCATTTTGGTGGTTAACGGGAGACAAGAATCTCATAGACATTTCAAGCTGGCTTTATTTCCATGATCCTCAGATCTCTACCAAGAGTATGCCTGTAATAAATGTCCGTAAGTGTTTTATGGAGGACTCTGCTACCATACTGCTCATGAGATGGGGACATTCCATTTCAATTTTCAGAGAACTGGGACAAAAACTTACCTGAGGATAGAAGCCGTTTCTAGCATTTCAGCCATAAACGTGGAGACTCCTTTCAACTGACTGTCACCAGCCCCGACTCGAGCCAAGATGCAATCTACAATGGATATTTTTGCTGATTCACATGGCACGAAACACCCAATTTGGGCCATGAGTACTATTACTCCAGTTTGGCGGATATATGTTGATTTACCTCCCATATTGGGTCCTATAAAACAAATTTTATCAACAAACAAGATGATTAATTTCGTTCTGGTACTAGTACGTACACTGTAGTCTTTTACTGTGTACCAGTAATTAATCACCTAAATCACAGTGACAACACAGTGAGTAGAAGCAGAAATAGAAGACATGAAAAGATAGACAAGCAAAGTACTGTCCGTGCTACACTCTCTCTAATCAATTCTTAATTATTTTTTCTGAAAAAAAACTCCATCTGTAATTTGGTTGGCTTAGATCATACATATATTCTCATGGGTCAAAAATGCCTTCAAGTTGGGGGGGGGGGGGGGGGGAGGCTTGGAAGGGATGGAAAGGGGAAACAAAGGAGGAGGCTACAATGCTTGATAAGAAATGTACTCATTATCTTGCCCATGTAATTGTAACCCCTCTGTACATTTTCACAATAAAAAAAAAAAAATGCCTTCAAGTTAATCCAATAATTTCTAGAAAAGTCGTATAGACCTAACTACTTAAATCTATTCTATGACTCACTAATAAATAAACCAGTGCCAATATGAGCAAATTCTCAAATCACTTCAAACCCACCCTAAAGACCTAAGACATGTCTCTTCTTTTGGCAAATATAACAATTTATTCCTTAGGAATACCCTAAATAACTTAGATACCAATTTGAGGAAATAGAACATAATCTTAACTATTTTCCAAATGTATTTGTCCTAAGATACATCCTTTTTGTTCTTGAGAATCTATTAAACCTCTCAAATTGCCAAGATATGTTATAAGGCTACTTGTTTTTTCTCACATGAAGAATACAGTCTTAAAAGAATTGTTACCTTAAGCTGAGGTTCTTCTGACAGGTTCCGCTTGGCCTTCAATGATCTCACTACCCAAAGGACTACCTTTAGTAAGCTTTGAGCATAAAGCATTTTTTTTATTCCTAAATGCTCTGAACCCCAGGAATAAAAGGTTCAGGTAGAACTCTACTAGACCTCTTAAAGCAGTAATCTCCCCTTCCAAGTCTCCCTAAGCCAAATGTGAATATATTACCAAACAGAATGAATAATATATCCATTTTCTAATGTCAAGGCCTGAGACTTTCTTCATCAATTTAAAATACATTCTTATTTCAATTTTTTTTTAAAAAAGGGAAAGGAAAAGGAAAAAAGGTCTATGTTTGTTTGTTTTTTGTTTTTACCAGTAATGATGTGGAACGTCTGTTTTTCCTTATCAAAGCGTACATCATTAGGAATAAATGCAACTTCATCTTGAACTTCAACACAAGCATGTCTGGATGCTTTCAATACAATTCTTCCTTCTCCTTTCTCCAAAATATCTGGTCGAACATACGGAACAGGTGCTCCATTTGAAACATGAGCAAAGCTGACAACAGCGTCTAACTGAGCTAGCACATCATTGAGTGTCTGCATTGGTTCTATATAACCTGTGTAAGAATAAAAACAGGAAATGTACACAAAAAAGTAAGAACAAGTAGAAACTGTAAGGAAAAACTCAATCTTCCAATTTCTTAAGTTATGCATCTTTATTTATTTATTTAGAGCCAGTACTGGGGATTGAAGTTGTGGCCTGGCACTGTCACTTAGCTGGCACTCTACCACTTGAGTCATACCTCAGATTCCAGCTTTTTTTGGGGGGGAAGGATGGGGGGGGTCAGTTAATACTGGGGCTTGAGCTCAGGGCCTAAGCACTGTCCCTGAGCTTTTTTTCCAAGGCTAATGCTTTATCAACTTTGAAACAAAGCTCCACTTTTGGTTTTCTAGTGGTTAACTAGAGACAATTTTCATGGACTTTCTTGCCCTGGCCTGCTTCAAACCATGACCTTCAGATCTCAGAGTCCTGAATAGTTAGGATTAGCATAAGCCATTAGCACCTAGCTTGCTTCCAGTTTTTTTGTTTTTGTTTTTTTGGTGTGTGGTTAACTGAAGATAAGCCAGGCTGGCTTTGAACTTCAATCCTCAGATTTCAGCCTTATCAGTATCAGTAGCCACAATTATAGGCACCCAGCAACTCACAATTTAAAAATGAACACGAATTTGCTATAATAAAACTTGAACACTTAAAATGTAACACGGGTTGAAAGTTTTACTACATCCTTCCACCCTGTAAATGGTATGATTCTTTCCCTATCTAAAATCCAATAAAATAACACAACCTCAATTTTAAGACACACTTACCCTACATTGTAGGAATTTAGGAAACAGGATGATACCTCACAATACCCTAAGAAATATGTGAGCATTGATGGCAAGTTATAATGAGACTGTCAGATTTGTGTATGCATAAACTGACTACAATATTGTTAGCTAAGGTTTTTTTTTTTTCAGTCAGTACCACATACACAGAATTCTAGCATAAATTTGAACCCTTAATTGCCACTTAAAACATTTTCATGATTCAATTCTGCTACACCATTAAAACTAAGTTATTGGAGACATTAAAAAGTTCTTGATACCACTGGGTGCCAGTGACGCATATCTGTAAGTTAGCTACTCAGGAGGAAAGTCCATGAGACTCTTAATCTCCCATTAACCATCAATAAAGAAAGAAGTGGAGCTATGGCTCAAGTAGTAGAGCACTAGCCTTGAGGAAAACAAAACAACAAAAACAACTAAGCTCAGAAACAGTATCCAAAACCCTGAGTTCAAGCCCCAGGACCAGCAATAAAAAGACAAAAACAAAAACAAAAAACAGGTCCCTGACACAAGCTAAAAATGTATGTGAAGACAGTCTCAATGTTGGATTCTACATGCTTTTGTTTTTGCTGGGCCTGGGGCACTGTCCTTAAGCTCTCTTTGCTCAAGGGAGAGCAACAGCACCATTTTCTGCTTTTTCTGTGATTAATTGGAGATAAGACTCTCAAGGACTTTCCTGCTAGGGCTGGCTTCCAACCAATCTCCTGAGTAGCTGGGATTAGAGGTGTGAGCTACTGGCACTGGGCTCTACATATTAACAAGTTAAAAGTGGTTTGCGAAATAGACTCTCATGTCCTATAGACTATCAGATGAACATCAATCATGTCAAATGCTTCAGACATTCAAAGGCAAGTGTTCAACTTTAGAAAAATACAAAATTATGTTTTTAATCAAATGGCTGGAATTTGATACAGCTTTGATTTCCCTCGTTCCCAATAAAACTGATGTTTGTATAATAAACGTTAACTTATATATACCTAGCTAAGCACACTGCTTTACCATAATTTAAAAAATGTATTCCTGGGCTGGGAAGGTGGCTCAGTGGTAGAGTGCTTGCTTTGCATGCATGAGGCCCTGGGTTTGATTCTTTTTTTTTTTGGATCCGGTCATGGGGTCTGAACTCTGGGCCTGGGTGCTGTCCCTCAGCTCTTCAGCTAAGGCTAGCACTCTACCACTTGAGCCACAGTGTCCACTTCCGGCTTTTTTCTTTTTGCTTATGTGGTGCTAAGGAATCGAACCCAGGGTCTCAGGCATGCAAGGCAAGCAAGCGCTCTATCACTGAGCCACCTTCCCAGCCCCCTGGGTTCGATTCTTCAGCACCACATAAGCAGAAAAACCTGGAAGTGGTGCTGTGGCTCAAGTGGTAGAGTGCTAGCCTTGAGCTGAAGGGCTGAGGGACAAGTGCCCAGGCCCAGACTTCAGGCCCCATGACCGGCAAAAATAAAAATAAAAAAATAGAAAGGAAAGGAAGAGTTTACATCACTTTGTAATAAAGCAATAGGAATGTTTAGGAATTAAACATTAGTGAAGAAGTTACTGTTATTTATTCCAAAGTACATTGACTAAATGCGCTAGGTAATTAAACCTGGGGTTTTTCACATGCTAAATAAACACCACAGCACTGATATTACTTTAACCCTTATAACTGCTTTAAAACTCAATTCTTAGCTGGGCACCAGTGACTCACACTGGTAATCCTACTGCCTCAGGAGGCTGAGATCTGAAGATCATAGTTCAAAGCCTGCCCAGGCAGGAAAGTCCGTGAAATTCTTACCTCCAATTAACCACAAGAAAACCAGAAGTGGCTCTGTGTCTCAAGTGGTAGAGTACTCACCTTCAGCTGAAGAGCTCAGGGACAGTACCCCAGCTCAGAGTTCAAGCTCTAGAACTGACACACACACAAAAAAAACACCAAAAAACCCAAAACACTAAATTCCTAATATATCAAGAACATGCATATATTATTATGTGTGTATATTATTTATTTTATTCTTCCAGTACTGGGGCTTGGTCTTAGGGCCTGGACACTGTCCCTGAGCTTCTTTTGCTCAAGGCTAACACTCTACCACTTGAGCCACAGCACTACTTCCAACCTTTTCTGTTTATGTGGTCCAGACAAATGGAACCCAGGGTTTCATGCATGCTAAGCAAGCACTCTACCATTAAGCTATATTCCCAGCCCTATAATTTTTTTTAAAGTACATTTCAATTGAGAGCCTACACAGTCTTTAGCATCTCACACCAGGTGATGTACTAACAGTACCACTTTTTCAGGTTAAACTAAAATAGAAAATTGTAATATTGAGGTATGGTAGCATACAACCATGTGTGCAAAAAGACTGTGAGTTTGAGTCCAGCCTGGGTAACATAGCAATTTATGGAGGCAGTCCTCTAGAAAGAAAGGAAACTATGTAGTTTAAGCTGGTTTTGAAGTTATTTTACAGTTCTGACTAGCCTTAACTCACCATTGGAGATAAGAGTCTCACAGATTTTTCTTGTGGGGCTGGCTTCAAACTAATCCTTACATCTCAGCCTTCTAAGTAGCTAGGATTACAAGCAAAAGCCACCAACCAGCACCCGGGTTTTACTGATTATTTTGCAGATGAACTCTCAAGGACTTTTCTGCCCAGGATGGACACAAATTTTGAACCTCTGGATCTCAGTCTTTTAAGAAACTAAAGATTAGGTACTCAGCTACAGAAACATATTTAAAGAATGCACAGCTTGCCTGGTGCCGGTGGCTAAAACCTGCAATCCTAGCTACACAGGAGGTTGTGATCTTGAGGGCTGTGGTTCAAAGCCAGCCCAGGCAAGAAATTACGAGACTCTTATCCAATTAATCACCAAAAGCCAGAAGTGAAGCTGTGACTCAAGTGGTAAAGCACAAGCCTTCAGCAAAAAGCTTAGGGACAGTGCTCAGGCCCTGAGTTCAAGCTCCAGGACCAACACCAAAAAAAAAAAATTCTTGGAAAAATGCAGAGCTTACAAAACAATGTCCCACAATCTACTTTTCTTCATGTTTACAGTGAGCTGAAATATATTTTTGGCAGGAAGAGCACAGTGGCATATATCTCTAATCCCAGCACTTGGGTGAAACAGAAGGTTCCAAATTCCAGCCAGTCCAGGCTACATAGCAAAATTATGTCTTAAAAAAAAAAAAACAATAAAAAACCTACACAGGCCATATTGCACAGAATCTTATCTACCCCATGATAGATGATGCTAACGACTTTGATTACGTGGACAATCTGAATCACACAATAAAGTGTGCAGTCAATATATGCATGGTGATAGTCTAAACTGTTCAGCCTAACACACAATCATCCCTTGAGACATACATTCATCTCCAACTAAAGCAGTAACATAGTGCCAATTCCTACTGTCCTTTTAATTATTAAAAGAAAAATCATTACCATCTGTGGATCTGCTATAATGTGGTTCACAGAATTTGAAATAGTTTGCCTCTGATACTTGCTTTTTTTTTTTTGTCGGTCATGGGGCTTGAACTCTGGGCCTGGGCACTGTCCCTCAGCTCTTCAGCTCAAGGCAAGCGCTCTACCACTTGAGCTACAGTGCCACTTCCGGTTTTCTGGTGGTTTATTGGAGATAGGAGTCTCACAGTCTCTCCTGCGTGGGCTGGCTTTGAACTGAGATCCTCAGATCTCAGCCTCCTGAGTAGCTAGGATTACAGGCATGAGCCACCAGCGCCCGGCTGCTTTTTTTTTTATTATTATTATTTTCTTTATTTTTTTGGTCCGGTCGTGGGGCCTGAACTCTGAGCCTGGGTGCTGTCCCTCAGCTCTTCAGTTCAAGGCTAGCACTCTACCACTCGAGCCACAGCGCCACTTCTGGCTTTTTTCTTTTTGCTTCTGTGGTGCTGAGGAATCGAACCCAGGGCCTCAGGCATGCAAGGCAAGTGCTCTACCACTGAGCCACCTTCCCAGCCCGATACTTGCTTTTCAGTGATATTATTTCTACAAATGTTATGAACCCACAATGAATGACTTAAAACTACACACAGTAATGGTGTGCACATTTATTTCAGGAAACTGGGCAAGACAATCACTTGGATTCACAAGTTTAAGACTAGCCTGTACAACACAACGAGACCTTGCTGCAAAACAGAAACAAGAATAAACACTGTTTACCATCTGGTTGTTTTTTTGTTTTGTTTTGTTTTAGCAAAAACAAAATCATATTCAGAACATTTAATATACTGGTTCTATTAAGTTTACCTGAAGAAATATTGACAATTTCTTTTACAATGGCATTCTGGGCCTCTTCATACTCTGTTTTACTTTTAGTATATTCTTCATTTAAAGAAGACAGTTCACTACAAAATAAAATGTGATTATTAAAAATATTAATACATTACTATGTCAATAAAATGCATTACACAAAACACATTTTCTATGTAACATTGTAACAACAATAATTAATATGGAAATACAAGCAGAAAAACAAGCAACTTGTGAGGTACTGATATAGCTATAATTCAGTATAACATTCTTTTATATTGTCTGGAAGAACAATGCTGTCACAATTCTTGATGGAATAACTATTCAACTTGGTTAAATTCTGATCTGTAGCTGGAGGTGTGACTCAAGCAAAAGAGCACGGGCCTAGCAAATGCAAGCCCTAAGGTCAAACCTCAGTACAGCCCAAAAGAAAAATTACAAATGAACTGCATCTTCCAGTGCATAAAAAATCATTTACAGCCAAAATTCTGATCTGTGGCCTTTTATAATATATTACAATGGAATCTTTATTTAGAATGGAGGCCCTTCCCTCCACTCTAACACTTGGGTTTTTCTTATTATTGCAGTGTCTTTTATACATAAAACATATATACAACCATCTTTTATACACAGTTTTAAAAGTAGAGAAAATATTTTCAAAACTAAATCTTGTTGAATTATTTCAAGAGAAAATAAAAATTACATTTAAGGCAATGCCTTACACCTGAATCCTAGCTACTTAGGAGGATGAGATCTGAAGATCACATTTCAAAGCTGGCCAAGACAGGAAAGTCTGTAAGACTTTTCTTAATTAACCTGAAAGTGAAGCTATGGCTAAAGTGATAAACACCAGCCATAAGTAAAAAAGGCTAAGAACCTAGGCTCTAATTAGTTTAAGCCTTAGGGGGGCATCCTCCTCCCCCCCAAAATTCCTTAACCAGGTACCAGTACTTCACACTTGTAGTCATAGCTAATTAGAAAGTAAGATCAGGAATATTTTAGATCAAAGTCAGCCAGGGAAAAAACTCCATCTCTAATAAACCAGCAAAAAGTAGGGCTGGAGGCATGACTCAAATGGTAAGTGCCATCCTAGCAAATGCAAAGTCCTGGAGTTCAAAGCCCAATATAACCCCCTCCAAAATAAGTTCAAAAATCTTTTTAAGAAAGACCAAAATAGAATGAAAAAATATCCACAGCAGCAAAGGAAGGGAATTAGAATAGAGGAACACAAAGAATGGATAAAGAACATACTTAAGATAAAGAGATACTTAAGAAAATTAAGTATCTCAAGTATGCTATCCAGTTAAGCAAGACAATAACTAGGAACTCGGTCCATAGCACAGCAGCAGCACAAAATAAATACCTATAAAAACACTGAACAGGGGCTGGGAAGGTGGCTCAGTGGTAGAGCACTTGCCTTGCATGCCTGAGGCCCTGGGTTTGATTCCTCAGCACCACATAAGCAAAAAGAAAAAAGCCGGAAGTGGCACTGTGGCTCAAGTGGTAAAGCGCTAGCCTTGAGCTGAAGAGCTGAGGGACAGCACCTAGGCCCAGAGTTCAGGCCCCACGACTGGACCAAAAACAAAAAATAAAAAACACTGAACAGAAGCTGGACACAGGTGGCTCATGCCTGTAATCCTAGCTACTCAGGAGGGTGAGATCTAAGGATTGTGGTTTGAAGCCAGCATGGGCAGAAAATTTCCTCCAAAAAGTGCCTCCAAAAATCTGGAAGTGGCGCAGTGGCAAAAGTGATAGAGTGCTAGCCCTGAGCACAAAAAGGCTCAGTGACAGTGCCCATGCTTTGAGTTCAAGCCCTGGGACCCACAAAAACAAAACAATGCAATAGAGTACAAAGCTCTAAAAGAAAAAAAGACAAGTCTTAAGGAATCTCGAAATACCACTTCAATGGGGAAGAAATTAATAACAAATTGGGGACATCTGACTAACCTCTTGGAAGAAAATAAAGCTTGCCCTCACTTAATGCCTCATATCCATGAGCAATAAGGTAAAGCCTCTTCATCACAGAACATTCACATCTTATCAAAGAATCCATGCAACTATCAAAGGCCTCTTAAAAACATCGAAAGACTTTGCAAACCTGTTGGTAAATTTAACACCATTCTTCTGGATATCTACTGTAGTAAAGTTTTTATTGTTACGAAGGACTTTTTCTTCCTTGCAGGTTACACGAAAATAATATCCAAACTGTGCATTGGAATCCAATTTAATCTGTTTGCCAGGGTCCAATCCTTCATGATCAGGAGAAAAGATTTAAGTATGCCATAAATATCTAGTCATTTGCAATAGAAATATTTAAATTCATTAAATCAAATAGTCCTATACCTTTATTATATAATAACATACTAGAAATTATTAATACTACCTAAACCTGAAAATATTTAAATCCTACTTCTCTGGAAAACAAATAAGGCTATCTATAAAATCAGCAGCATGGAAGCTGCTTTCTGGGTAAATCCATTCAAAGCTGCAGAGCATCAGTGCTGGGCAGCGCACACTGTGCCAGATGTTGAAAACATGAGAAAATGGCTAAGATGTGGCCTACTCTGGAGATCTGCATGAGGATTCTTTTCTTAACCAGAGATTCTTGGGCGGATGCCAGTGGCTCAAGTCTGTAATCCTAGCTACTCAGGAGGCTGAGATCTGAGGATCACGGTTCAAAGCCAGCCTGGGCAGGAAAAGTGTGTGAGACTCATCTCCAAGAAACGACTAGAAAACCAGAAGTGGTGCTTGGCTCAAGTGGTAGAGTGCTCACCTTGAGCTGAAAAGCTGACGGATAGCGCCCAAGCTCAGAGTTCAAGCCCCACAACCGACAAAAAAAAAAAAAAAAAAAAAGATTTTTCTTGGAGTTAATATAAAGTATATAATTAAATGACCAAATGCAATTTCTACAGAGGCCAATAACAAAGCTCCAGGAAAACTAGGATACATTTTCCGCTAACTGTAGAAAATTTCCTAAAGCAAAAATGAATGATCAGCTATATTTTATGTCCCTAAGATTTTTGAAATTCTATAATTATTGCCTACCATAATTCATTCATCAATGTAATCTTAGGCACTGAGAAAAAAATACTACCTGCAAATTTATTTGCTAAAACACAGCAACTGAAAGTTGTTTCAGACAACTAAAGTCAGACCTCATTTGACCAGGGTGGAAAAGAACAGCAAGAGATGCATGCAGCAATTAAAAAACAAACAAACAAACAGACTAACTGGGTGCTAGTGGTTCATGTCTGTAATCTTAGATACTCAGGAGGCTGAGATCTGAGGATTATAGTTCAAAGCTAGCCCCAACAGGAAAGAAAAGTCCATAAAACTCCTGTCTCCAATTAACCACCAGAAAACCCGAAGTAGAGCTGTGGCTCAAAGTAGTAGAGTGCTAGCCTTGAGCAAAACAGTTCACAGACAGCACCCAGGCCTGAGTTTAAGCCCCACAACTGATAAAAACAAACAAACCAAACAAACAAAAAAGACTAATCTGAATAACAGATTGTCTCAAAATGTTCAAAGCAACATAGTAATTCCATAGTGAAAGACTGAAACGAATCAGCGATTGTTATTTTGAGGACCACTCAATTTCTATTTGGTAAGTATATGGAGTCATCTTTAGGACAGAGACTTAGTAAGAGAATTCTGGTACCACTTGACTACTATGCACATAAAAGAATTATTCAAAAATCCAGTGACCCACTCTTACCCAGATCTCTGGCTGCATGTTTTAATGTGGACTGCATCTTCTTTTCTAAGTCATTCATTACGTCTCTTAATTCAGTCAGATTAGGATCAAATGAAGGTTTTACAAGAAATTCATGGTTCTCAACCTATAAGAGCAGAGTAGCTTAATTATATAAACAATGCCTGAAGATAAAAATTATAAAGCAAATATCTTCTACCTATTTCATTTAAAATGCATGTTTTAAAGTGAATGATCCATTATCCATAAATTACTAAGTCACAACTATTAAGGAGCTCCTAATTTATTAGTAGATATAAAAGTTCTAATTAGAAGGCTGAACTTCTAGGTGTACAAAATCCATATGGATACAGTTGTAATGATATACATGTACCCTATTTTTCATACACATTAGTAACAATGTTCAATGTTCATAACCACATTAGGAATACCAAAAAGTTAATTCAAACATGAAAGTGGGAAGGGGAAAATAAAGCTCTAAAAACCTACAGATTTTTTTTTTTTTATTCAAACTGGGAGCTCAGCAAAATTTCATGATTTATATAATACTAAGTACTTTGCTTTTCTAAATTCTTTTTTTTTTTTTGGTCCGGTCGTGGGGCCTGAACTCTGGGCCTGGATGCTGTCCCTCAGCTTTTCAGCTCAAGGCTAGCGCTCTACCACTTGAGCCATAGCGCTACTTCCAGCTTTTTTCTTTTTGCTTATGTGGTGCTGAGGAATCGAACCCAGGGCCTCAAGCATGCAAGGCAAGTGCTCTATCACTGAGCCACCTTCCCAGCCCCTCTAAATTCTTACCATTACAACTCAGAAGAAAGCATAATAAGTCAGGTACGAGTGGCTCATTCCTGTAATCCTAGCTATACAGGAGGCTTACATCTGAGGATCCTGGTTCAAAGCCAGCCCAGGAAGGAAAGTCTGAGACTCTGATCTCAATTAACCAACAGAAAGCCAGAAGTGGCACTGTGGCTCAAAGAGCACTAGCCTTGAGCAAAAAGACCCCAGAGACAGTACCCATGCCCCAAGTTCAAGCCCACGAGTGACCCCGCCCCCCAAAAAAACCAACACAAAATACTTAGAAGTTCTGATTATGACTGCTACAAAGATAACCTACTAAAAGAATCAAAGTGAACACGAAAACTGTAAAAACAGAAAACTAAATCAAATGTTAATAGCTTTTGATGCTTAATGAGTATTAAATAGGAATGCTTTTTTGAAACAAAAATGATTAAAAGTTAAACAAATAAAAGTATAAAAGAATATTTAAAAAGAATGAAGTCCTATCTGTACTAGGCATTAAAATTATTAAATAGATAATTATACATAAAAGCTTGTTACGAATGAGTCAGTTTTCTAAAACAAGATGACAAAAACATTCAGGAAAGGTTGAGATAAATTGCTCTTAATTGTTATCCACTTAAAGCACATCTTCACACACCCAGAATGAACCATAATGAGGAATAGGAATTAAAATCAAATTGTAGAAAGTAAAAAAAGGAATATTTAAATCAACAAAATATAGATTACTATATAAAACGTTAACATTTAAAATTTTGAATAGGTTTATTTTTTGAAGAGGAAAATGTGTAGTTGATATTTTATTTTCTGAAATCACTTATTTCATACACAAGGAATGCCAGTTATTAAGTGGGCAAGCTAGGTATCTACTAATTTTTTATCAGTACTGTAGAGAGTGAGTCATACAATTTTATTTTATTTTTTTACTCTGAAGAAAAAGAAGTCAGGTGCCTATAGCTCATGCCTATAATCCTATCTACTCAGGAGGCTATGATCCAAGAATTTAGCCAGCCTGGGTTCACAAATCCTCAGAGAAACTCATCTCCAATTAACCAGGAAAAAAAAAGCTGGAACTGGAGAATTGGCTCAAGTGGTAGAAGGCCAGCCTTCAATAGAAAATAAGATAGAGGGCTGGGAAGGTGGCTCAGTGGTAGAGTGCTTGAGAGTGCTTGCCTCGCATCCAAGAGGCCCTGGGTTTGATTCCCCAGTACCACATCAACAAAAAAAGCCAGAAGTGGGGCTGGGAAGGTAGCTCAGTGGTAGAGTGCTTGCCTTGCATGCATGAGGCCCTGAGTTCGATTCCTCAGTACCACATAACAGAAAAGGCCAGAAGTGGCACTATAGCTCAAGTAGTAGAGCACTTGCCTTGAGCTAAAGAGGTGAGGGACAGCACCCAGGCCCAGAGTTCAAGCCCCACGACGACCAAAAAAAAAAAAAAAAAAGAAAGAAAGAAAAGAAGATACAGAGTAGGAAGCGATGGGTTCAAGCGTAAGTACTGGTATGGGGGAAGAAGCCAGGGCCTGGGGAGCAGGGAAGAAGCTGCATATTGTGGAAGAAACTGGCTCACAAGTGGTACAGTGCCTGCTAAATAACTAAGTCCCCGAGTTCAAACACCAGTACCATAATAAGCAAACAAAGAAAAACTACCACAACTACTAGACTAGTGAGGCTACCATGAAATTAGTATACTCATTATGTCTGATGAAAAATTAAGTTAGTATAATACCTTAAAATGAAAAAGCTGTCAGATAGTTATATGTATGCACCTATAATCGCCCTACATGACAGGCTAAGGTAGGAAGATTGCGAGTTTCAGTCCAGGATTGGGGAAGAGAGAGCAATAAGCAATGAGACTTAAAGTTACTGGTTTGCAGAATTTCAAAATAATAAAACACTATTCTTGCATAATTATTCACCAATAAAATAGATTATGTAGTCATTTAAACACATAAAAGATTATTTAAAAACAAGGACTAAGGCTTAAGACAGTTACAGAGGAAAAAAATAATGCTACAATGGTGAGTTAAAACTGTGCTATAGAAGTCCTCTTGCAGGAGCTGGGAAGGTGGCTCAGTGGTAGAGTGCTTGCCTTGCATGCATGAGGTCCTGGGTTCGATTCCTCAGCACCACATAAGCAAAAAGAACAAAGCCAGAAGTGGCGCTGTGGCTCAAGTGGCTCAAAGCGTTAGCTTTGAGCTGAAGAGCTGAGGGACAGCGCCCAGGCCCAGAATTCAGGACCGGACCCCGCCCCCCCCCCAAAAAAAGAAGTTCTCTTGCAGTGAACATAAGGAAGGCGAGACTGAGGCAGGGCCAAGTTCCTATGCTCACCCTCACCTTCCAAAAGCCCAATGGTAAGTCAACAAAACCTCAAGAATTCTCACCAATTCTAAATCCAGAGAAAAGAAAACTGAGTGGATTTGTTAGTATTTTCTATCCTCTGATACTCACTACTGTTTTGAAAGAAAGAGCATCCTTCAACAACCATCTGGGATAATAAAATATATGCCCAGGGGAAAAACAAAGGAAGGCGTAACAATGCTCAATAGGAAATGTGCTCATTTCCTTACTGTAACCCCTCTGTACAGTATATTTATAATAAAAAATACATATTTAAAAATATAGAGAGACACTGGGAAGGTGGCTCAGTGGTAGAGTGCTTGCCTTGCATGCATGAGGCCCTAGGTTCGATTCCTCAGCACCACATAAGCAAAAAGGAAAAAAGAAGCCGGAAGTGGCGCTGTGGCTCAAGTGGTAGAGCACTAGCTTTGAGCTAAAGGGCAGAGCTGAGGGACAGTGCCTGGCCCAGAGTTCAGGCCCCATGACCGGCCAAATACACACACACACACACACACACACACACACACACACACACACACATGCACACTCACACACGCAACTAGGTATTCTAACCTAGTGCAGACTTTCAACAAATAAGACCGCTCATCGCTACTAGTTGTCTTTCCAACAGTACCACCTTCCTTGACGCTAGAAAAATAGTCACTATATCTTAGACTGACACTCTTAAGGATGAAACCAAGAAAAATGAGGAACTAATACAACATAGCAAAGAAGAGATTCTGTTGAAATTAAATTAGCTGTTTCGAAAGAGTAGAAAGATGTGTTACACATAATTGCAATGAACATCAAAGAGGTAGGACTAAAGAATAAACGTATAAGCTGGACACCTGTTGGCTCATGCCTGTGATCCTAGCTACTCAGGAGGCTGAGATCTGAGGATGGCGGTTTAAAGCCAGCCCAGGCAGTAAAGTCCTTGAAACTCTTATCTCCAATAAACTACCAGAAGGGTTGGAAAGGTAGCTCAATGCTAGACTGCTTGCCTTGTGTGCATGAGGCACTGAGTTCAATTCCTCAGCACCACATAAGCAGAAAAAGCCAAAAGTGGTGCTGTAGCTCAAGTGGTTGAGCATAGCTATCCTTGAGCTGAAGAGCTGAGGGACAGCGCCCAGGCAGAGTTTAGGCTCCATGACCAACAAAAAAACAAATAAACCACCAAAAAACCGAAAGTGGCGCTGTAGCTCAAGTGTTAGAGCGCTAGCCTTGAGCTGAAGAGCTGAGGGACAGTGATCAGGCCCTGAGTTCAAGCCCTATGAATGACAAAAAGAAAGAAAAGAAAGAAAGAAAGAGAGAGAGAGAGAGAGAGAGAGGGAGGGAGGGAGGGAGGGAGGGAGGGAGGGAATAAACACATATGGAAAAAGCAAATATTGACTATCTCCAGATAATCACCAAAAAGCCAGAAATGAAGCTGTGGCTCAAGTGGTAGAGCACTAGCCTTGAGCAAAAAGTTCTAGGACAGCCTCCAGGTCCCGAGTTTAAGCCCCAGGACTGGCGTGCGCGTGCATACGCGCACCCATGGATGCACACGCAACCCACACACACAAATTGCAAGTGTTTTTCCAAATGAATGTATCGTAGAATTAGAGCTCCAAGGCTCTACAATATAGGGTCTCCAGACCTGAGCTCCTGGGCTCCAGGTAGCCCTAGCTTGTATGCTAGGTTCTGGACACAGCGGCCAGGGGATTATAAGCATACCTACTACCAATGCTGAGATGTGCTAAACTCTTAATTCCTGCAAGAAGGGATTACAGAGGTGAGTGGGACTCCAGATACAGTTCTGAAATGCCTCCATTGGTACTTGGATTTTTCATTCTGGTCGGTCGTGGGGCTTGAACTCTGGGCCTGGGTGCTGTCCCTCACCTCAGCTCTTCAGCTCAAGGCAAGCGCTCTACTGCTTGAGGCACAGCGCCACTTCCAGTTTTCTAGTGGTTTATTGGAGATAAGAGTCTCACGGATGCCCATGTAATTGTAACCCCTCTGTACAGTATGTTCACAAAAAAAAATTTAATTAAATTACAAAAATAAATAGAGATTAAAAAAAAAAAGAGTCTCATGGACTTTCCTGCCCGGGCTGGCTTTGAACCCTATCCTCAGATATCAGCCTCCTGAGTAGCTAGGATTACAGGCATGAGCCACCGGTGCCTGGCTAGAACCTTTTTATTTTTTATTTTTTTAAGGAAGGTACATTAACTAAGAACAAAGAATACCTTTCCTAGCTTCCCTTGAAATTTGGTGTGAGTGTCTAACAGAATAATAGACTTATTCTAGTTAGATAATATTCTAAGTAGAATTTAATCCAGATTTATTAGGGTCAAGATTTACCTTAAATAAGAGTAGTGATTTAGTTTTTATGACAGCCTGGGGCATACCAGCACCAGGCTAAGGCTTGAACAAGCCTCCTTTTGTTCCTCTACCACCCTCAGGGGTACTCAAGAATATTCTAATATTCTAACTAGAATAATTCTATTCTAATGGAATACATTTCTAGCATGTACAGTTCTCTTCCACACACACACCCTACTGGCTGGAAGGAAGACAAGGTCATCCTACACTCTGAAGGTGGTACACCCTGAGGGTGGTAGAGGAACAAGAGGAGCCTTGTTCTAGCCTCAGCCTGGTGCTGGTATGCCCCAGCCTAACATGATACATAAAAATGAAATCTCTACAGAGAGTAAATTTTAAATTCTCCTAAGCTAATTACATTGTAGGGTGTTTAGTCTAACAAATGCAAAAAAAAATTTTATCTGGAGGATATAATTTGCACAGAACCCAGGTAAACAAAAACCCATAATGTAAACACATAAACAAGGAATCAAGCCACAGACAGAAGACAGAAATAAAATTTAAAAAATAGTAACAAAAAGAAACAAGGAGACATGGTTTGGGTGGTAGTGAGGCAGGAGAGAGTAGTGAAAATGAGGCATGGTGAACAGCAGCCAGGAAGTCAGAAACAAACACTGTATTTAATGAGTAATTCTATTAGAAACACAGAAGCACTATCTGCTTTCACTTATACTTCTTTATAAGTTGCAATATGAATACAAGAAAAAAGAAATGAACAAAAGGAGCTTTCTCTATCTGACCTTGATTGCTGGCCTAAAATAATTAGTGTGCTCTGAAAACTGAGAAAGGCCATCAAAATGAGACATGTTTCCTGGAAAAGCAAATACTTGGGAAAATGATTCCTCTTGGCACAAAGTTCTTATCTCAAGGGTAGGCATTTGTCTTGAAAAAATGTATGGCAGAATGTATCTTTTCTTTGAAGAAATACTCAGATAGCAATGATCGAAGCTTAATAAGCAAATCATTTTTTTTTTTTTTTGGTTGTTCATGAGGCTTGAACTCTGGGCCTAGGCGCTGTCCCTCAGCTCAAGGCGAGCTCTGTACCACTTGAACCACAGTGCCACTTCCAGTTTTTTGGTGGGAAATTGCAAAGAGTCTCACAGACTTTCCTGCCTGGACTGGATTTGAACCTTGATCCTCAGATCTCAGATTCCTGAGTAGCTAGGATTACTAGTGCCTGGCTTGAGTAAAACACCAAAAGTGTTTAAATATGCCATGCCTGAGAACAAAGAAAAACACTTATCCCAGAATAACTTTAAGTCAAATCCTGCCTTTCATCATATATAGCCAAGATGCCTTTGGCAAGAGCATGTGTCTCCCATTAAGTATCCAAACACTGCTGGGCACGCTTGTTTTTCTGCTTGCTTTCTTGCTTACTCAATAAAGCTCTGCAAGTTTTCCTACTATTGTGACTTGTTCTGAAGTTCTTATTCTGCTAAGGACCCGGAACTATAACCCTAAGTGGAAGATCCCTGCTTCTAGAGGGAAAACCTGTAAGTGATGACAGTTCAGTGCCTGTCGAGCAAGCAGAAAGCTGTGTGAGTTCAAGCCTAGTACCACCAAAAACCAACCAAAAGAAAAAAAAAGATAGATTCCCATAAAAAATGACTAGAGAATGAGTTTATTAACATGTACTTGCCATGCCAAAGACCCTGAACTCTATCCCCAGCACCAGAAACCAACAAGTAAACAAATAAATTTTATATATGGAATATCAAAGAAGTATAAACATTTAAACTAGGCAGTTAAAAGTGATGTAACTTTTATCATGTAAAAAACTTGGTATAGTAGGTTGAACACATAATTAGAACTGCAGATACCCAGTGAGTTAGAACATCTGAGCTAATCACAAAGAGAGCAGCACCAAGACACATGCCAGGAGAAGTGTCACTTATATCCAACCCATGGTTTCAGAAATGAGGAAGGAATACAACATTCAAACAGATACAATTGAGAATGCCCCAAAACTGATCCAAGAACATAAATTCAGTTATTAAGAAAGCACAACAAACCCAAATACAAACATTAAAAAAAAAAAATCACTACTTGGAACCAAGACTTCTAAATATCCAAATAAAGCTAGTCAGTGGTAGAACGCTTGCCTTGCATGTATGAGGCCCTGGGTTCGATTCCTCAGCACTACATAAGCAGAAAAAGCTGGAAGTGGTGCTGTGGCTCAAGTGGTAGAGTGCTAGCCTTGAGCTGAGAGCTGAGGGACAGCGCCCAGGCACAGAGTTCAGGCCCCATGACTGACAAAAAAAAATTATGGGGACTAAGAAATAGCTGTCAACCTAAGATTGTACATGCAGACAAAAAGCATCCAACAACAGGGAGAAATAATATGACACAATTTTCAAACAAACACATGAAACCTGACTAACTGACATCCTACCAAGGAGGAGCTGTCTGACAAAGGCACATTCCTACAAAAAGGATAGAACTAAATATTCTAGTAAAAGTCAGGAACTGTATCTCACACCTGTAATCCTAGTACTTAAGAGGATGAGATCTCTGAAGATTGTAATTCAAAGCCAGCTTGGACAGGAAAGTCTGTGAGACTTTTATCTCCAATTAACTACTAAAAAAAAAACCCAGAAGTGGAGCTGTAGCTCAAATGATAGAGCACAATCCTTAAGCAAAAAGGCTCAGGGAGCTGAGCCTGTAATCCTAGCTACTCAGGAAGCTAAGACCTGAGGATCAAGGTTCAAACCAAGCCCAGGCAGGAAAGTCTATGAGACTCTTATCTCCAATTACTGACCAGAAAACCTGAAGTAGTGCTGTGGCTCAGGGACAATGCCCAGGCCCAAAGTTCCAGCCCCACAACAAACAAACAAAGAAAAAAAGGCTCAAGGACAGCACCCACACTCTGAGTTCAAGCCCTAGTATAGGCATCAAAAACTTTTTAAAGGAAGTGGCACTGCAGTTCAAATGGTAGAGTGCTCGCCTTGAGCTGAAGAGCCCAGGCCCAGAGTGCAAGCCCCACGACCAACAACAACAAAAACAAACCCAAAAACCACTTTTTTAAAAAGAAGAAAACAACATTACCTGTGATATTCAAATATAAGATGTCATAAATGCAATATAGATTTTTAATTTACTCAATTTCACTGACCCACCCAATCTGAAGGATATTGTTTACTTTTTTTGGGTAAAAATCATGAATCTTCTTTCAACCTTTGCGTGAAGTGGTTTTGATCATTTATTGAAAAAATATAAAAATTTTAAGCCATAAACTGATGACTCATGCCTGTAATCCTAGCTACTCAGGAGGCTGACATCTGAGGACTGTGAGAATCTTTTTTTTTTTTTGGGGGGTCCGATTGTGGGGCCAGAACTCGGCCTGGGCGCCGTCCCTCAGCTCTTCAGCTCAAGGCTAGCGCTCTACCACTTGAGCCACAGCGCCACTCCGGCTTTTTCTTTTTGCTTATGTGGTGCTGAGGAATCAAACCCAGGGCCTCATGCATGCAAGGCAAGCGCTCTACCACTAAGCCACCTTCCCAGCCCCTTGTGAAACTCTTAACCTCCAATTAGTTACCAAAAAAGCTAGAAGTAGCGCTGAGGCACAAGAGCATTAGCCTTGAACACAAAAACTCAGGGACTGCCGGGCGCTGGTGGCTCACGCCTGTAATCCTAGCTACTCAGGAGGCTGAGATCTGAGGATCGCGGTTCAAAGCCAGCCCGGGCAAGAGAGACCGTGAGACTCCTATCTCCAATAAACCACCAGAAAACCGGAAGTGGCGCTGTAGCTCAAGTGGTAGAGCGCTCGCCTTGAGCTGAAGAGCTGAGGGACAGCGCCCAAGCCCAGAGTTCAAGCCCCACGACTGACCAAAAAGAAAACTCAGGGACTGCTTCTAAACCCTGAGTTCCAGCCCCAAGACTGGCACCCAAGAAAATAAAATAAAAATTTTATAAGATTTATGGAAAGCAGAAAAATACCTTAAGCATTATAAACAAAAATAAGTCTAAAGGAATAGGGAAATGAGCCAAACCATAAGTAAATGACTGAACTTAACTCTTAATTACAGAGCTAGAAAATGTTGAGACTTTCAGAAATAATCAGAAATAACACATGAAACAACTGATATTCCTTGGAGATTACTTCAAAGTGGTTTTGAAGCAAATAATTTCAATATCTAAATTCATAACAATTACTTTGACAATGATGGGTTGAATTCACCTTATAACCTGAGGTAAGTTTAAAGGCTTTTGACTGAAAATGAAGAACATATTGAATACTAATTGCCTAGATAATCTAGAAGTTTTTTGCTTTTGTTTTTTGAGGGGGAAACAGCAGTACTATGGTTTTAATTCACATACTTAGCCAAAGCTCTACCACTTTAACCTTACCTCCATCCATTTTTTTGCTTTAATTATTTTTTCGGGTCCTGAGTTTTTGCCTAGGACAAGCAAAAAAAAACTAAAGTTCTCCTACCTAGGATGCAGACACAGCTGGCTTTACAGAGAGCAATGTCATCAGATCCTATTTGTTGAGATGAGAGAGCTGTCACTTTTTTTTGGTGGGAGGAATTACATGGAGCTCAGGATTGATTAAATAACTGTGATCCTCCTAATTTCTAGCTCCCAAAACAGTGGTTATCTACAGAAAAGCTGTTCCCACCTCTCTTCTCCATAGTACTCATACAGTTTATCTCCTAGAGGGAACTTGACTCTATAGCTTGGTTACCTTGGACCAAATCCCTGGCCACATCACTACTCTGGTCCCATCATGGCAAATGACTTTTACTTGGAATGTGGCCTCAATTACTAATGGGCCAAAAGAAAACTAATCTTGGTTGAAATTAAAATTATTTTTAAAAATGGAAGAAACCAAGAATTAGGTCCTCTGCATACATTACTGAGCAACTCTGATCAAAAAAACTAAAATAAAGCCTGTCATATCTCTGGATTATTAATTATATTACTAAGTTTTGGGTTCTGAAAAATAAAGAGTTCTAACTGATTAAAGTTTAACAT
The DNA here is from genome assembly GCF_019054845.1 of Dipodomys spectabilis. Classification (NCBI taxonomy): domain Eukaryota; kingdom Metazoa; phylum Chordata; class Mammalia; order Rodentia; family Heteromyidae; genus Dipodomys; species Dipodomys spectabilis. The sequence goes on from NW_024870703.1 coordinate 4,842,766, forward strand.
GAAAGTCTTATTTCCTCAGAGGGGAAAAAAAGGGAAAGAAATCCACAGTTTACATATTACTGGCACAGTATCAACATTTAAGGGGTCCAGAATATACCACAATGGCATAAAAATTATTTTGAGCTATACACTCTGAAAAGACTTTCTTTCTTTTCCTGAATTACCGTATCTAGCTCTTGAAAAAACTAAGTTGTTATAAATCTTCTCTAAAGATAAAAAAAATAAGGATATCACTTAAAAGAGGGGCAGGTATAACAAATTATCCAAGATTTGACCACCCTTCTGTTCTTAGTTTTTGTCATAGTATTGGGTAATAAATAGAGTTGTGGCTCAAGTAGCAGAGCCTAGGTCCTGAGTTTAATCCCTGGGTCCAGCATAAAAAAAAAAAAAAAAAAAGATGGGGGGGAGGAGGGAACATGGGGACAGTTATAGTTCAGTGATATGGCAGCAGGAATATGCGAAGCACTGGACTTATCTCACACTGAAAACAATTAAAATAGCTAGGAAGTGACTTCAATAGAAGATCTATACTTGACATAGGATGTATATATGCATTTTTAATTCTTTTGGACCTGGGGATCTAGGGTGTACAAATCACACACTGTAAAGAGGCTACAAATTTTAATATTCACTCAACAGTCTTGATTTTTGGCCCAATATTCTCCAGTGACATGTCACAGACTTGTACAAGATTTCAGAAAAGCTAAGAATTGATGGAAAGAAATCATATATTCTGCTAGTCACCAGTGGCTCACGTTTTATAATCATAGTTACTTAAGAGGCTAAGATCTGAGGATTGTAGTTCAAAGCCAGCCTGGGCAGGAAAGCCTGTGAGACTTACCTCCAATTAACCACCAGATAACTAGAAGTGGTACCATGGCTCAAAGTCATAGAGCACTAACCTGAGTACAAAAAATCAGGGACAGCACCCTGGCCCTGAGTTCGAACCCTATGATCAACAACAAAAATCACATCCTCACTTTGAGGTCAATTACATTCTTTATTTACGAAAAGCAATAAATTTTCAAAGTGAAGTGCCTAGATGACCAGGCAACATAAACAAATTTGGCTATGTGTTATCAGTGCAAATCTGATGATGATACTGGAGTTTGAGCTAAACTTTGAAACCTACAAGATCAAACCCTGAGTTCAAGCCCCAGACTAGAAAAAAAAGTGGGAAGTAGAAGTATGTTTCAACGGTAGAATCCCAATCTTGTGTGAAAAGGCTAAGCAAGCGCAAGAGGACGTGAATTCAAGCACCAGTCCTTGTGCAAAAAACCAAACAAACAAAAACCCCATACTTACCTGTAACTTTCCTTTTTCAATGATTAATTTTCCTTATTAATACTGAAGAATAAAATGCAATTGTTTATCATTTATTGGTAAGATTTAAAGATTGGTGATACAGACTTATAATCTCAGCACTTCAGAAGCTGAAGCAGTAGGATTCACGAGTTAAGGCCAGGGGCTGGGAAGGTGGCTCAGTGGTAGAGCGCTTGCCTTGCATGCCTGAGGCCCTGGGTTCAATTCCTCAGCACCACATAAGCAAAAAAAAAAAAAGCTGGAAGTGGTGCTGTGGCTCAAGTGGTAGAGTGCTAGCCTTGAGCTGAAGAGCTGAGGGACAGCGCCCAGGCCCAGAGTTCAGGCCCCACGACTGGACCCAAAAAAAAAAAAGAGTTAAGGCCAGGGCTGGGAATGTGGCTCAGTGGTAGAGGACCTGCCTAGCATGCCTAAAGCCCCTCTTCAATTACTCAGTACCACATAAACAGAAAAAAGCCTGAAGTGGCACTGTGGCTCAAGTGGTAGAGCACTAGCCTTGAGCCAAAGAAGCTCAGAGACAGCGCCCAGGCCTTGAGTTCAAGACTCCTACCTAACAGGCAAAAAAAAAAAAAAAATTTTTTTTAAAGAGTTAAGGCCAGCCTGGGCTACACTAGCAAAGCTGTGTCTCAAAAAACATACAGAAGTTTCCTTTAACAAAGCCATTTACACTCAATCATTTCCTCTGTTCATCTTATTTTCACTCACTGAAACAAATTATTATTTTTTTAATCCCTAGGGCTGAGGTTATATATAACCCAGTGGCAGTAAACTTGTCTGCCATGTTCAAAGGCCCTTGTTTGATCACCAACACCATTCACCCAACCTATTTCTTCATTTTCTGTCACTTAATTTTACATCCACTGTCTAGAATGGTAATACACCAAAGTATCAAATCTGATACTAAAAAAGAGAAATTTGAATTTTTTCTAATGTGACTTCATATTTTTTGTTCCATTCTTGTTGTCCTTTTAGTTTTCAAAAATATTCTGCTGCCTAAATTTAATGTGTTTTCATACCTGGTCCATATCTAAAGTTGTTTCTATCATTTCCTGAAATTTGGAGAAATCAGAACGAAGCTCAATAAATGGAGTCACAAAAACTGCCAACAACAACACCTGGTGTCTTCCTAAAACAAATAAAGAAAAATAAATAAGTCTCACTCATGAAAATACAAGATGACAGATCATGAAAACCTGAGATAAAGAACAACATTTAAACAAAAAGGCAAACACTGTGTGGCAGGTCTCCAAAGTTACAATTTAATTCTAAATCAGTAATAAATTTAATTTATAGACAGAGAGGGCTGTGATAGCACTCAAAGCTTCCCACTAATAAAACACTGCCTCCCCTACATGTCTGTCATCTCCTTCATAAAGAGTACTAAAGATGCAGACACATGACATTAATTACAAATAATTTAATTTCTTGTAGATCTAATAACCCCAAGTAAAATCCACTAAAACAAGACTTATAACATTTCTAGCTCCCATCAATAACACAGTGTTCCAATGAATAGATTAAATCAAGTCAAGTATTTAAACACTGGAACTTTGCTTAATTCTATTTAAGAGTACCGGCTGGGGGGCTGGGAAGGTAGCTTAGTGGTAGAATGCTTGCCTTGCATACATGAGGCCCTGGGTTAGATTCCTCAGCACCACATAAGCAGAAAAAGCTGGAAGTGGTGCTATGGCTCAAGTGGTAGAGCACTCACTTTGAGCTGAAGAGCTGAGGGACAGTGCCCAGGCCCAGAGTTCAAGCCCTACAACCAACCAAAAGGAAAAAAAAAAAAAAGGAGTACCTGCTAGGGAGTTATATAAGGAACCATGTGGGAATCAACAAAGTAATGTGACCAGCAAAAGTAGAGAGACCTGTCAGTCTCAATTGACTTTGTGATCTGGAACATGTTGCCCTGAGCCCCCTATTCTTTGTCTGTACAACCAAATAACTAACAAAAGATGAGTACGTGAGAAAACTACATACAACACTTAACACAGTGCTTCTACACTTAGCAGAAGATCAACGTTAGTTGTTTTTCCATGCATTACTGCTAGAATAACATACTTTTTCTTATCTCCTACAATTATTAATATTCTATAAGTGATCTCTAGCATACTACATTTTTACTTCCAAGTAATAGTTCCCAAACTTCCAGACATTTTAGTTCTTGACTGATAAAGCTAACATGAAATCAGCAAAAAAAGTTGTTTTACTTTGTTGTTGGTTGTGGGACTTGAACTTCAGGGCACTGTCCCTGAGCTTTTTCACTCAAGTGATCTACCACTTTTGAGCCACAGTGCCACTTGCAGTTTTTTGGTGGTTAATTGGAGATAGAGTCTCACACATTTTCTTGCTCTGGCTAGCTTTGAATCGCAATCCTCAGATCTCAGCCTCCTGAGTAGCTAGGATTACAGGCATGAGCCACTGGCATACAGCCAAAAAAATTTTTTTAACTCATCTTTTATTATTAATCACAACAACATTTACACATTTTGAGAAAATAGTACATATGTGTGAAACATTTAGATAGAATATAAACAACACTTTGCCTACATAATGTTTGTTGTGCTACAATGACTGGTTCCTTATTCCCAATTAGCTTATGTGCTATTGATAAATAAGTTGGATGGCAGTAAATCATAGCTGTGTTGTTTCATACATGTTTTTTCCCTCAGCTCACTGTTTTCATATGCTCTAAGGGTAAGCTCTTGCACAAAGAATAAGCCTTAACAATGAAGACCTCAGATTGGCTTAATGACCACTGTATTCTTCAAAATTTTAAGATATATAATGAGCCAGGTGCCAGTGGCTCACGCCTGTAATCCTAGCTATTCAGGAGGCTGAGATCTGAGGATCACAGTTCAAAGAAAGTTTAGGCAGGAAAGTCCAAGAGACTCTTATCTACAATTAACCACCAGATAATTGGTATAGTGCAGTGGCTTAAAATGGTAGAGTACTAGCCTAGAACAAAAATGTTCAAGGATAATGCCCAGACCCTGAATTTTAAGAATTTTGTGGGTTGTGGGATTTTCTCACAAAAAATAAAGAGATGAGTACAAAAACATTTGTCAATGTTAAAGGAAAAAAGAAAGGAGTAAGCGAAGCACAGTGGCTTATGCCTGTCATTCCAGTTATAGAGGGAAATATAAATAAGAGGATTGTGGTCCAGGTTGTACAGGGCAAAAAGCCAGAACCTATCTCAAAAATAATGAGAGCTAAAAGGACTAGAGGAAAGGCTCAAGTGGTAGAGTGTATACCTAAGTAAACCTAAAACCCTAAGTTCAAACCTCAGTACCAAAAAAAAAAGTACAGACTTGCAATTTTAATGAATTTCACTTCTAGAAATAAACACCCTCAAGGACCTACACCTTAAAGAAGGAAGATGGAAGGATCTCAGACTCCAAGGATGGGAAGAGTTGATTGAAAACCCACTATGAAATGTTTAAGGGGCGTATGGGGGAGAAGAAAAAAAAAAACAATTGAGGAGATTAATTGGTTGAAAGAACCTTATATACGTATGCAAATATCACAATTAAACTCCTTTACACAATTAGCATGTAGTAATAAAAGAGAAAGAGGAGAGAAGCCAGCCATTGATAGCTCAAGCCTGTAACCCTAGCTACTCAGTAGGCTGCAATCTGAGGATAGCAGTTCCAACCCAGCCAAGACAAATCCAAGAGACTATTAACATCCAATTAACCAGCAAAAAGCCCTAAGTAGAGGTGTTGCTCAAGTGATACGAGTACTACCCCTGAGCAAAATAGCAAAGGAAGAAAACAAGGCCTTGAATTCAAGCCCCAATGCCATATCTAAATCTTTTTTTTTTTTTGGGGGGGGGGAGTGGGGGAGGTCCGGTCGTGGGGCCTGAACTCTGGGCCTGGACACTGTCCCTCAGCATTTCAGCTCAAGGCTAGCGCTCTACCACTTGAGCCATAGTGCCACTTCCGGCTTTTTTCTTTTTGCTTATGTGGTGCTGAGGAATCGAACCCAGAGCTTCAGGCATGCAAGGCAAGCACTCTACCACTGAGCCATCTTCCTAGCCCTGCCATATCTAAATCTTAAGAGTAGTGTATCATCTATAGTTCTGCAACTTATTTTCTACAACTTACCTATGTTCATGCTACTTATTCATAAATTTAGAGAAATACTGATACTATCCAGATGTGTCATATTTTTTTTTCTATTTTTCTAATTTTTAATTTTTTTGTTGCAGGGCCTAACACTGCTCATTGGCTGGTGCTCTACTAACTGAGCCATATCTCCAATCCTAATGTGTCATGTCTTCTTTTTTTATTTTTTTTTTTGGGTCCGGTTGTGGGGCCTGAACTCTGGACCTGGGCACTGTCCCTCAGCTCTTCAGCTCAAGGCTAGAGCTCTACCACTTGAGCCACAGCGCCACTTCCAGCTTTTTTCTTTTTGCTTATGTGGTGCTGAGGAATCAAACCCAGGGCCTCAGGCATGCAAGGCAAGCGCTCTACCACTGAGCCACCTTCCCAGCCCGTGTCATGTTTTCTTATATACCACTTCGGGATTTTCTTTTTCACAACACTATCAAAATTTTATTTAGGGTATAGATGTAGTGGAGTACATCACTTGCTTAGTATACACAAGGACCTGAGTTTGAAAACTTCAAAACAAAAAAAAAAAAATCGTATTTTTTGTGTATTTGATGTCGTTCCCCCCCCCTACAGTATTTTCACAATAAAAAATAAATAAAAATTTTTTAAAAAATGTTGTTTCCCTTCTCTAAAGGTAGGCGAGTCTAAAGCTAGCAGTGTCTGTAGCATGGTTAGCACTCCAAATATTTGCTGAACTTCTTCTAATTACTATTTCTCTTTCTTATTCTCTCCTCCCTCCCTCTCCCGCCAAGGGTTGCACCCAGAGCCTCTGAACATTACCATCTTTCTCTATCTTCCACAACAATCACTGAATACCAATTGTTTGGTATGATATTAGCAATATATGATATCATTTTCTCTGAACTTATCAGTAGAGACTAAACTAAAAATAAGAAACACTGCAAGTTTTCAATATTGCTAAAAAACAAGACAAGACAAAGCATCTTGAACTCTTAGTACAACATTCACTATAACTAAGTAGTTTCCCATCGTATCCCCTCCTACATTAGGTGGTAATTTCTCTGTCTCTCAAAAGAAGCTACTGAAAATCTAATTAACCAATCACTAAATGGGCAAGGGAGCTTAAGAGAGCCTTCTCAGAGCAAGAGAAAATAGCAAAGAATCCATGAGAAAATGTTCATCATCTCTGGCCACAAAGGAAATGCAAATCAAAACCGTGAGATACCATCTTACCCCAGTTAGATTGGCCAATATTCTAAATTCTGAGAAGAACAAATGCTGGCAGGGATGTAGAGAAAAAGGAACCTTACTGCAATGCTGGGATGTAGAGAAAAAAGAACCCTACTGCAATGCTGGGGGAAATGTAAACTAGTACAACTACTCTGGAAAGTCGTCTAGAAGTTCCTCAAAAAACTAAACATAGACCTTCTTTACAACCCAGCCATACCACTCGTAGGCATCTATCCTGAGCATCATAAACCAGGATATAACAAGGACACCTGCACACCTGTGGTCAATGCCACACTATTCACAATAGCCAAGATATGGAAACAACCCAGATGCCCCACAATAGATGAATGGATCCAAAAAGTGTGGTACCTATATTTAATAGAATTTTATACAGACGTTAGAAAGGATAAAATACTGTCATTCATAGGAAAATGAATAGAGCTAGAATAAATCATGTTAAGTGAGATAAGCCAAGATCAGAGACAAATAGCACATGTTCTCCCTGATACATAGAAGTTAGATTTAAAATGCAATGGGACGTGACAAATTATACAGGATTCTAGACACTCCCATACAGTGAGACCAAAAGGGTCACTAAGTTGTAATACCCAAGCACCTCTTTATATGTATATAAATATACATACTGAGAAGAACGCCAAAGATAAGGAAACAAAAGACCTTTACTTAATTTGTTTTTATGTTTTCTGATGTCTGCATTCTTCACCTCATGTTCGGTGTATACACATGGACATCTGAGCTAAGGTGGGGAGGACATAGAATCAGGGGAAAATGGGTGGAAAAGTGCAGCAGCAGAGCCCACTGGCTGCACTGGACATTGATGACAGTAAACTAGCACCTCATAGGTGGAGATGGGAGGGAGGAAATGGGAGAGAATGGGGGCAACAGATGACACTATGCAAAAGAAGGGAAATGTACTTATTACCTGACGTATGTGAGGCAACCCCACTGTAGATCGCCTCTAAAACAACAATAAAGTGATTTACAAAAAAGGCGGGGGAAAAAGATACTGAAAGCATGGGTTACTGGTGGCTTACACCTATAATCCTAACTACTCAGGACACTGAGCACCACCTTTCAAAGCCTGGGCAGGAACGTCTGTGGTTTTATACAACTTACTACAGGATATTTCAACTTTCATATATATAATGTGTCTACATATGCCTTGGATGCAGACCAAGTCATAATAAAATGCATTTCTTAGTGTGGATCAGGGTTAGAAAAATCTAACAAACACTGGCAATAAGTACTAGGAGAGAAAGGAGGCTGAGACAATTAGATTTTAATCCCAAAGAACTAGAAACCCTTTGAATGGTTGGAACAGATCAGTGACAAATTTACATTTATATTTAAGAAACAGCTGCTTATGCTACTGAAGCATAGATGATGGGCCCATTTACTGACCTGTAGGACATTAAACAAAAAGTTTTGCAAGATTACGGGTTGGACATTAAAATGTAGTATTGCATAGGAAGTAGCTGGCCGTAATGATCAGATGGACAGACTAGCAGCAATTCATGTTGACCATATCATTTTGTTTCTATTGGTGGTAACCTCTGGACCCTTTAGACATGCATACATGTAATCCCTTCCCTTGTTCACCATTGGAAGTCTTCAACTATGTTAAGAGGCCTCGACTTTCCAACTCAAGAAGCCATTCCCAGTGGGGCACAGGTGGTTCATGCTTGTACCAGTAGCTATTCAAGAGACTGAATCTGAGGACTGAAGTTCACAGCCAGCCCAGGCAGAAAGTCTTCTAGATTCTATCCCCAAAATAACCAACAAAAAAGAGGGTTAGGGGGCTGGGAAGGTGGCTCAGGGTTCTATTCCTCAGCACCACATAAGCAGAAAAAAAAAAAAAAAAAGCCAGAAGTGGTGCTGTGGCTCAAGTAGTAGAGTGCTAACTTGGAGCTGAAGAGCTGAGGGACAGCACCCAGGCCCACAGTTCAGGCCCCACGACCGGATCCAAAAAAAAAAAAGAGGGTTGGCAGTATACTTCAAATGGTAAAGCACTATGAACTGTGAGTGAAAAAGCTGAGGGAGAGAGCGTGAAACTCCGAGTTCAAGCCCTGGCACCCACATTAAAAAAAGAAGCCTGTCCCAGAACTCTTTCTAGTAAAGAGCTTCAAAATAAACTGGCTATAACTGCACTTAAATTATTGGCAAATGTCTTCTCTCTTAAAACATTTACATTTTACTTACTTCTTTTCTTCTTTCTTTTGTCAGTCATGGGGCTTGAACTTAAGAGCTGGGCGCTGTCGCCGAGCTTTGTGCCAATGCTAATGTTCCAACACTTTGAGCCATAGCTCCACTTCTGGTTTGGGGGTGGTTATAAGAGTCTCATGAATGCTACATGCCGGTGGCTCACGCCTGTTATCCTAGCTACTCAGGAGGCTGAGATCTGAGGATCACGGTTCAAAGCCAGCCCAGGCAGGAAAGTCAGTGAGACTTTTATCTCCAATAAACCACTAGAAAACCACAAGTAGCGCTGTGGCTCAAGCAGTAGAGCACTCGCCTTGAGCTGAAGAGCACAGGGACAGCGCCCAAGCCCAGAGTTCAAGCCCCACGACGACAAAAAAAAAAAAAAAGTCTCATGAAATTTTCTGTCTGGGCTGGCTTTGATTTGTGATCCTCCTGAGTAGCTAGGATTACAAGTGTGAGCTACCAGTGCCAGACTTAGTTATTTCTTTTCTTTCTTTTTTGGTATGAAACCGGGACTCAAACTTGGTACTTGATGCTTTTGGTCCTTTGCTAATATTCTACTACCTGAGCCACATCTGGAATCAATATTTTAATTAGAATAACTGGTAATTATCGTAGTTCATCAGGAGGTTGAGATTTGAGGGATTATCATCTGAAGTCAGCTCAAGCAGAAAAGTCCATGAGACTCTTATCTCCAATTAGTGACCAAAAACCCAGGAGTAGAGGCATGGCTCAAATGACAGAGCACCAGCCTTGAACAAAAAAGCTAAGGGACAGTATACCTAGGCTCTGAGTTCAAGACTCCATACTGGCACAAAAACAAACTGGAAATGATTAGCAAAGTAATTAAGGAAAAAACTCTTAAGATTTTCTAATCAAGTTCAGTAAGCAATACAAGAATTAACTATGGGGCTGGGAAGGTGGCTCAGTGGTAGAGCACTTGCCTTGCATGCTCAAGGCCCTGGGTTCGATTCCTCAGCACCACATAAGATAAAAGCCAGAAGTGGCGCTGCGGCTAAAATGGTAGAGTGCTAGCCTTGAGCTGAAGAGCTGAGGGACAGCGCCCAGGCCCAGAGTTCAGGCCCCACGACCAGACCCAAAAAAAAAAAAGAATTAACTACAGGGCTGGGAAGGTGGCTCAGTGGTAGAGAGCTTGCCTTGCATGCATAAGGCCCTGGGTTCGATTCCTCAGCACCACATAAGCAAAAAGAAAAAACCAGAAGTGGCGCTGTGGCTCAAGTGGTAAAGCGCTAGCCTTGAGCTGAAGAGCTGAGGGACAGTGCCCAGGCCCAGAGTTCAGGCCCCATGACCGGACCCAAAAAAAAAAAAGAATTAACTATAGCATAGTCTGGAATATATATCTCTTCCTGACATTCTCAAATCCAAGGCTTTAATATCAATCACAGCTGAATCAGCAGATTTCCACAAAGTCTATGGAGACTGAGAAAATCTATCTAAAGACTTAATTATAAAATCAGTATTAACAATTTTTGTTCTATTAAAAATGTAGGTAAATGGTAATAGAATATGGGTTTCATTAAAGATTTAAGCAATGTACTTTATAACCACATTCTCTTGAGTAATTTTACATAAAATCTTTGTATTATTAATTTCAATCTAGTAGCCCTATTAAGTATAATTAAACTTTGCTTGACCCTTTTAATTTATTTATGAAATGGCATTAAAAGTCTGTAGGTAATCAGGTACCAGTGGCTCTGTAATCCTACCTACTAGAGAAGGCTGAGATCTGAGGATCACAGTTTGAAGCCAGCCCAGGCAAGAAAGTCTGTGAGACTCTATCTCCAAAATATTGCTTAAAAAAAAAAAAAAAAGAAGAAAAAAAAAAAAATGGAAGTAGAGCTATGGCTTAAGTGGTAGCATAATAGCTTTGAGCAAAAAGTCTTGAGGACCCTGAATTCAAGCCCCAAGATAGAACCAATAAATAAATAAATAAAGTAAGCAAGCAAGCAAGCCTTTAAAAGTCTATGTTAAAGGGGCTGGGAAGTTGGCTCAGTGGTAGAGCGCTTGCTTTGCATGCCTGAGGCCCTGGGTTCAATTCCTCAGCACCACATAAGAAAAAAGCCGGAAGTGGCGCTGTGGCTCAAGTGGTAGAGCGCTAGCCTTGAGCTGAAGAGCTGAGGGACAGCGCCCAGGCCCAGAGTTCAGGCCCCACAATGGGACCCAAAAAAAAAAAAGTCTATGTTAAAGTGTTGGGCATTGGTGGGCTCATGCCTGTAATCCTAGCTACTCAGGAGGCTGAGAATCTCAGTTCAAAGCCAGCTGGGGCAGGAACATCTGTGAGGTTTTTTTTTTTGTTTTTTTTTTTTTTGGGTCCAGTCGTGGGGGGCCTGAACTCTGGGCCTGGGCACTGTCCCTCAGCTCTTCAGCTCAAGGCTAGCGCTCTACCACTTGAGCCATAGTGCCACTTCCGGCTTCTTTCTTTTTGCTTATGTGATGCTGGGGAATCGAACCCAGGGCCTCAGGAATGCAAGGCAAGCACTCTACCACTGAGCTACCTTCCCAGTCCCACATCTCTGACACTCTTATCTCCAATTAAACACCAGAAAACTGGAAGTGGTGCTGTGGCTCAAGTGGTAGAGCACTAGCTTTGAGCTGAAGAGCTGAAGGACAGCGCCCTGGTCCCAGAGTTCAAGCCCCATGACTGACAAGAAAAAAAGGACTGGGAAGGTGGCTCAGTGGTAGAGTGCTTGCCTTGCATGCATGAGGCCCTGGGTTCGATTCCTCAGCACCACATAAGCAGAAAAAGCTGGAAGTGGTGCTATGGCTCAAGTAGTAGAGCGCTAGCCTTCAGCTGAAGAGCTGAGGGACAGCGCCCAGGCCCAGAGTTCAGGCCCATTACCAACCAAAAAAAAGTCTTTAAGTACTGGTGGTTCATGCTTGTATTCCTAGGTACTCAGAAAAGTGGCACTGTGGGTCAAAGTGGTAAAATGCTGGCCTTGAGTAAAAGAACAATTTCAAGCCCCACAACTGACAAAAAAAAAGTCTATGTAAGTAGACAAAAGGCTGGTAAGGTGCTAATAATAAAAACCTTTGGTTTAAGTGCACTTAAATTATTGCCCAATAGTTTCTAGCAAATAACCAAATTAACAAAAGTCAACAGTAAAAGCACAGGTGAATTATAGCAAAAGTATCAAAATAATTCAACCACTCTAATACACCTTCAATACAAGGCTCTCTGCTCTTATTTCAGTGCTGTCACTAGTATATTGGCCTCTGGATACTTCCTTATTTCCCTACATTCTCCCCTCCCCTCCCCTCCACAATCTTGTAATGTGTTCCTCTTATTAAGCACAAGCACTTGTCAGTGCCGCCCACCCCCACCCCCCACCGCCCACCGCCCACCCCGCCTCGCAACTTCTACCAGTAATGCTTCCTCTGATACCACTTCATTTGTATTCATTGTTATTATTCTGATAAAATAGCACTTTTCTTCCTATCTTATTTAAGTTGATTCATTGCTTATTTGTGTATGTATATATATATTTGGGGGGGGGGGGTTAGGGGGCTTGAACTCAGGGCCTGGGCACTGTCCCTGAGCTTTTTTATTCAAAGATAATTGTCTACCACCTTGAGCCACAGTGCCACTTTCAGTTTTTCTGGGGGTTAACTGAAGACAAGAGTCTCATGGACTTTCCTGCACAAGCTGGATTTGAACCTCAGATCTCAGCCTTCTGAGTGGCCTGGATTACAGGTACCAACCACCAGAACCTGGAGAATATATTTAATTCATTCTTATTTCAGCAGTGTTTTTCCTTGCTTTCTCACGTATTATTACAATATAATTTTTTCCTTTTACAGTTTAGTAGAATATTATTTTAAAATATCACCTGTAGGAACTTCCTATTACTGAGAGCATTACTTAAACTATCTTCAATCTTCTCTTAAATGACAAAAGCTTTCACTTTACAATTATATTCTTGGCTCAATCACTCTTACATTAGATGGTACAAGTTCTAGCTCTCACTAAACATTCCCAACTGATGTACTGATCATCATTAATTTTTTTTTTTAAGTATATAGCATCAGTGAAGATGCAGAGAAATTTCTTTGTAAAGCCTGTGACTTAAACTGAAGTATAAACTTTATAGAGCTGAGCCTCCTAAACAGCTAGGATTACAGGGTCACCAGCACTCAGCTTACACAATTATAATTAACAGAAAAATTTCACTGTCTGACCTAAGAACTATGGTTTTAGTAATTTACTAAGGAAGCACAAAATCGATTTCTTTGCTTGACTCCTACTGACAGTGACAAGGCAGGGTGGACTTGGCGGACCTGGCTGCTATCGCCTTACTTTCTCACCACTCCTGTGCACTGAAACTAATATCATGTTCTCAGATGAAGAAGACAATCCTCTTTAACAAAGGAAGGCTATTATTCAGTCGAAGGTATAGAGTAGCTGTTTTCCCAACAGAACCTCCAACCAAACTCCCAATTAGCTATTTCTTTCCAAAGAAAGCCTAATAGATGGAAGTTTTCATCACTAAGTACAAATCTACTTTCTATACTATTACTGCCCCCTGCTGTCTGTGACTCCACCTTACTTACACTGTTTTTCTGGGATAACAAAGCCTAGAGGGATGACAGAACACACTCAATTTCTAGCAATATACTTAATGTATTCTTTTTTGAAATCGTGGGAGATATGGCAGTGCTAACCTGCAATCTAGCACTCGAAGGCTGTTAAGAGGAGAATGGAGAGTTCCAGGGAAGCCAGGGTTATAACCTAAGCACAACCTTGTCTTTAAAAAAAAATTTATAAGCTAGATCCCTGTGGTTCAGGCCTATAATCCTAGCTATTCAGGACACAGAGATCTGAGAACTGAGGTTTGAAGCCAGCCCAGGGAAGACAAATCATGGAGACTACTATCTCTGATTACTGGGAGAGGTTGGGGGTGGAGGAGCAGAAGAAGAGGTGGCACAGTGCCAGCCTTGAGCAAAAAAGCTACGCAGGGAACAAGGGGATGGTCAAGTCCTGAGGCACACTGATTAATAGTTTACATAATTGGGAGCAGGGAGGATTGGGGGGGAGGGGGGAGGATGGGAAGGGATAGGAAGGGGAAACAAAGGAGGAGACTTCAATGCTTGATAAGAAATGTACTCATTATCTTGCCCATGTAATTGTAACCCCTCTGTACAGTATTTTCACAATAAAAAAAATAAAATACAAAAAAAAAAAACAGTTTACATAATTATGGGATAAGGGGTGTTCAGATTTGCTCAGCTTTTCAGTACTGTATACTGAGATGCAAGATTTCTTTTTCCCCAGCTGGTCCTGGGGCTTGAACTGGGGCTTTGAACTGTGATCCTCAAATCTCAGCCTCCTGAATAGCTAGGATTACAAGTGTGAGACACCAATGCCCAGCAAGATTCCTGATTTGTACCTAGTTTCAGTGAGGTCCTCTGCAGAGCCACTGCCAAGTAGGAAATTCCTATAGGAGGGGTGGCGTGCGATACTTTAGGCAAGTATTGAGTGTTTACTGACTCCAAGATGTTGTCAGCCCATATCTAACAAAGAAAGTGTACCCTAAACAAATTTTACAGGGGCTGGGAAGGTAGCTCTGCGGTAGAGTGCATGCCTTGCAAGCATGAGGCCCTGGGTTCGATTCCTCAGCACCACATAAACAGAAAAAGCCGAAAGTGGCGCTGTGGCTCCAGTGGTAGAGCGCTAGCCTTGAGCTGAAGAGCTGAGGGACAGCGCCTAGACCCAGAGTTCAGGCCCCATGACCGGAAAAAAAAAAAAAAAAAAAAATTTTTTACAAAAGGAAAGACAACATTTCACCATGGGGTGAAATGCAAATTCTTATTAGTGCTGCTGTACAAAAGCACACTGAGTCCTATGGGATTTCTTTAGGAATCAAATCTTGTCTAACTGAGGGGTAGGGCAATTAACCTGTTAATAAATTCAGTTAATATTTATTTCTTCTAAAAAGCAAAAAATTCCAGGAACTGGTGGCTCACAACTGTAATCTTAGCTGCAAGGAGGCTGATCATGGGCTTGAAGCCAGCCCAGGCAGGAAAATCAGTGAGACTCATACCTCCAACTAACTACCAGAAAACCAGAATTGGCACTGTGGCTCAAAGTGGTAGAGGTGGTACTGTGGCTCAAAATGGTAGAGCACTAGCCTTGAGCAAAAAAGCTCAGGGATAGCACCTAGGCAAGATCAAGCTCCACGACCCACAATAAATTAATTAATTAACTAAACATCAAAAACTCTTGAATTCAATCTTCAGCACTTCAAAATTTAAAAATAAACAAATAACAAAAATACTAACTTGTTTTATGATTCTTGGTTGCTGCCTTAGCTCAATACAAACCTTAGCTCAATACAAACCCATAAAACAACAAAAAAACGTGTCAAAGAAGTCACTAATCAATTTTTGCAAAAAGAGCATACTTGCCTACCATACTGTAACAGCAAGGAAAAACAAAAACTAAACTAAAATCATTGTTACCTTCATGTTTTTCCAGAGCCTGTATAACATTAGGGAGTTGATTTATCCCCTGATAAAGTCGGTAACAATCTTGTAAGTTTGCTGCTTGTCTTTGAAATTTCTTGGCAAGTCTGTTAAGATCTGGGAATCGACGAAGCAAATCTTCTTGTAAACTCTGCCTTAACTCTGCATCTTCTACAAAAGCTTCCACTAAATCTAATCTGAAAAAAATTACAATCCAATGTTAAATACTTTAAAATTAACTTGTCTACTAGGGGGGGAATACAGATCAGTGCTATATGTTCCTGCCTTATCTGTGTAACTAGTTTATGCTTAGCACTGGTGTCACACACTTGTAATGCTAGCTAATCAGGAGGCTATATGACCTGAGGGTCAAAGCCAGCCTGGGTAGAACAGTATGTGAGACTCTTAAGTCTAAGTAACTAACAAAAAGCTAGAAGCACTTATAGCTCAAGTTTTAAGAGTGCTAGCCTAGAGTGAAAAAGCCAAGTGAGAGTTCAAACCTTTGAAATCAAACCCAGTACAAACATATACACAAACATGGTTTGCACTTTTTTTTTTGTTGGTCATGGGGCTTGAACTCTGGGCCTGGGCATTATCTCTCAGCAGTTCAGCTCAAGGCTATCGCTCTACCATTTGAGTGAGCCACAGTGTCACTTCCAGTTTCCTGGTGGTTTATTGGAGATAAAGAGTCTCACAGACTTTTCCTGCTCTGGCTGGCTTTGAACTGTGAACCTAGATCTCAGCCTCCTGAGTAGCCAGTATTACAGGCGTGAGCCACCGGCGTCCAGCTCTACACTCTTGAATATCTATCCAGAGTAAGTGTTACAAGTCAGGATACAGTAAAGATACTTGCATATTGATGTTCACTGACATACTATTTACAATAGATAAGTTATGGAAACAACCCAGATGCACTACAGCAGATGAGTGGATCTAGAAAATATGGTACATATATAATATGGAATTTACTCATCCATTAGAAAGAGTATCATTATGTCATTTGCAGGGAAATGGCTGGACCTAGAACAAATCATGTTAAGTTGTAAGTCAGACTCAGAGACCAACAGCACATTATCTCTCATATGTGGAAGCTAGATTTGAAATATAAACATGCGTAATAACATATGCAGGGTTCTATGCATTTACACATAAACGAACTGACTAAAGGATGGTATACTTCTGGGAAGAATCCTAAGGTGTAATGCTTCTGAACAACTAATGTACTGTTTATCAAAATGAATATAGAAGCAGAAACATGTTTTCAGGAGAGCAAAAGGGGCAGGAAAGAAGAGGGAACAAATGAAATCACTGTATTCAGTGTATATTATATAAAAGTTGAACTACTTAACTTGAGGGTATTGAGGGTAGGGATGGTAGGGAAAAATACATTATCAGTGTAACATCATTATACTCATAACCTGACTTACAGAACTGTAACCTCTTCATACAACTACTTGGCAATAATAAAGTTTAGTGCATCATCTTTTGCTTCAAGAAAATGTTCTATTACGCTCTTTAAGCATTAACCAAATAAAAAATTCACAAAAACGTTAACTCTATTTTGAAATATTAGTTTTGGTAAGAGAGTAGAAACTACAAACTATGAAGCACACATTTTTATAAGATACTAAAGTATACTTAAGATTTCACCAAAGTGCCGGGCGCTGGTGGCTCACGCCTGTAATCCTAGCTACTCAGGAGGCTGAGATCTGAGGATCGCGGTTCAAAAGCCAGCCCCGGCAAGAGAGACCGTGAGACTCCTATCTCCAATAAACCACCAGAAAACCGGAAGTGGCGCTGTAGCTCAAGTGATAGAGCGCTCGCCTTGAACTGAGGGACAGCGCCCAGGCCCAGAGTTCAAGCCCCATGACCGACAAAAAAAAAAAAAAAGATTTCACCAAAGTGACCTTTTTTTTTTTTGTTTTGGTTTCTTCCTTTTTTTGTTTGTCATAGGGCTTGAACTCAGGGCCTGGGTGCTGTCCCTGAGCTCTTTTGCTCAAGACTAACACTCTACACTTTGAGCCACAGCTCCACTTTCCATTTTTGAATGGTTAATTGGTGATAAGTTTCATGGAGACTATTCTGCCCAGGCTAGCTTTGAACTGTAATCCTCAGATCTCAGCCTCCTAAGTAGCTAGGATTACAGGCATGAGCCACCAGTGCACAGCTGGTTTTTCTTTTATTTGTTTTTGGTGGTACTGGCATTTGAACTCAGGGGTCAAAAACTCTATCACTTGAGCTATGCCTCCAGTATTTTTTCCTTTAGTTTTTACTTTTTGTTGTACGAGTTCTGGGGCTTGACCTTAAGGCCTGAGCACTGTTTCTGAGTTTCTTTTGCTCAAGGTTAGCACTCGTACCACTTGAGACACAGCGCCACTTCCAGCTTCTACCTTCTAATGACTAGTTTACTAGAGATCAGCCTCTCACAGGGATGAGCCAGCAGTGCCGTGTGTGTGTGTGTGTGTGTGTGTGTGTGTGTGTGTGTGTGTGTGTGTGTGTGTGTGTGTGTGTGTGTGTAGATCAGTCTCTCACAGGGATGAGCCAGCAGTGCCGTGTGCGTGTGTGTGTGATCAGTCTCTCACAAGGATGAGCCAGCAGTGCCTTGTGTGTGTGTGTGTGTGTGTGTGTGTGTGTAGATCAGTCTCTCACAGGGATGAGCCAGCAGTGCAGTGTGTGTGTGTGTGTGTGTGTGTGTGTGTGTGTGTGTGTGTGTGTGTGTGTAGATCAGTCTCTCACAGGGATGAGCCAGCAGTGCAGTGTGTGTGTGTGTGTGTGTGTGTGTGTGTGTGTGTGTGTGTGTGGAGATCAGTCTCTCACAGGGATGAGCCAGCAGTGCCGTGTGTGTGTGTGTGTGTGTGTGTGTGTGTGTGTGTGTGTGTGTGTGTGTGGAGATCAGTCTCTCACAGGGATGAGCCAGCAGTGCCGTGTGTGTGTGTGTGTGTGTGTGTGTGTGTGTGTGTGTGTGTGTGTGTGATTAGTCTCTCACAGGGATGAGCCAGCAGTGCCGTGTGTGTGTGTGTGTGTGTGTGTGTGTGTGTGTGTGTGTGTGTGGAGATCAGTCTCTCACAGGGATGAGCCAGCAGTGCTGTGTGTGTGTGTGTGTGTGTGTGTGTGTGTGTGTGTGTGATTAATTGGAGAAAAGAAGAGTCTCTCTCTCCATACTTATCTGGGCTAGTTTTAAACCTGGATCCACAGATCTCATCCTCCTGAATAGCAAGGATTACAAGCATAAACCAACAGCAACCTTTTTCTTTTAAGTTTACTTTTTAGATAGGACTGTGTGCTTTTGCCCAGGCTCAGCCCTGGACAACTATAATCCCACCTTTGCATCCTGAAGAGCTGGGATCATACACAGTGAAAAGCTTAATAAACTGCTAGTTCATTAATCTACTTGGTAGGCCACTTCAGAAATAATTAGTGTCTGTTTATGTTTCTGGCTAAAACACGAAAGGAAAGATAAAACTGCTCTATTTTCCTGATAATGCCACTTTTAAATTACAATTTTAAACTGGGTGGAGGGGCTCATGCCTAAAATCCTAGTTACTCATGAGGCTCCAAAGATAGAGATTCTGAGACTCCATCTCCAATAACCAGAAAAGGCTGGAGACGTGGATCAAGTGGTAGTTATTAGGATAACCTAAAAACTGAGAAAAGTAAATAAAAGTGCATCCAGTGATGGAATTACCATGAACCTATTTTAAATGGTTACATATGGCTAGGACTGGTAGTACAATGCCTGTAGTCCCCATACTCAAGAAAGAAGCAGAGAGATTTAGAATTCAAGCCCAGCCTGGGCTACATAGCAAGACCGATCTCAAAAAATTAACTAAATAAAATAGTATAAATGGAGACAAAACAAACTAAAATAAAATGCTTATAATAAAAGCATAATTACGGGAAAGACATGGTGCAGTACTATATTAGAATGATAATAAGTGTTTTAGAATCGTAAGTGTTTAAGGAACAAATTGTCTTAAAGGTGCACTGCATAAAACAATTCCATTTACACAAAACAGGCAAAATAAGCCCCCGCTCCCACCCACAGAGTCCAGAAGATGGTTACTCTTGGAGTATGGTAGGTAACTAGAAGGATTATTGAAGAAAATATAGGAGTAACTGCAAGTTAGTTAAAGCTAATCAAAGCACTCTAAATGACATACCTCTCTTCTATTCTGTTCTTATCCATGAGAGGCTGCTTAATCCACTGGTTAACTAGTCTTTGCCCTTGCGGGGTTTTGCATTTATTCAGCAATGCAGCCAGAGACTGAGAGCCAGTTGTATCCTCAACAGAACCCTAATAAACAAAAAATAAAAGATGACACTCATTAGTAAAAATCTTACTATACCATGAAAAGTAAATAATTTGGGAACAAGATCACATAATATTCTTTAAATCTAAAGTGAGAAATTTCCACAAAAAAATTCTCTGTTAATCTATATTTAACTATTTACTTTTTTCTAAGGCAAAACAACTTTATAATTACTCCAGTTTTAGAACTGATGTGACTATACCAAACTGGAACTAGAAGAGTAAAATACAGCAATTCCAACGTTACTTCAAATACGTAAGTCCTTAGTAAAAGCTTATAGCATTTGTCAAAGGAAATATTTTATTTATTCATTTTCTTTACTTATTTTTTTAACCAGTGTATGTTTACCTGGAAAAGGTTAAGGGCTCTAACTGCTGCAATATCCAATTTCATATACTGGCTGAAGTCAAAAGTAGTCAGTTCAAACTGTCCAAAATTTGAATCATCAGATAAAAGCTCTAAAAACTTGATTACTGCAGACAATGATGAAACTGCAACCTAAAATTAAGAATATAAAATAAGGCTTCTATATCACCAGAACTAGTTTCACAAATTAAAAATGCAGAGGGAAGGAAAGTGGGAAAACGAGGGGGGGGGGGGGTAAACACTGTTCAACAAGAAATGTACTCCTTACCTTACTTATGTAACTGTACCCCTCTGTATATCACCTTTACAATAAAATTAAATTAAATTTTAAAAAAGAAATTAGAAGTGCAAATATAGCCGGTTCTTGCCTGTAATTCTAGCTACTCAGGAGGCTGACATCTGAGGATTACAGTTCAAAGACAGGCCAGGCAGGGGAAAAAAAAATCTGTGAGACTCTTACCTCCAATTAACCACCAAAAGGTTGAAAGTGGAGCTATATAAAGTGGTAGAGATAGTCTTGAGCAAAAAAAGCTAAGAGGCAGTGCCCAAACCCTGAGTTCAAGACCCAGTAACAGCATGATTTCGATAGACACTATTATAAGTTAAGAAAAAAAACAGCACTAGCAAGTCACATACCTGATTCTCCATTTCTGGCAAGACAGAACTATTCATCTGTTCTCCCTTTTTGCTTTTCAATAACCGATTCAGGTCCTGACAAATGTCTTTTGTGGAAAAATCAGCTCTTTTTCTTTCTGTGATCAGAATTCCTGCTCTCTGAATAACCTATTTTACAGGAAATTATTTTAAATACTGGGAGAAAAGCAATGAGAAAGAAAATTGTAACCCTGAGAAATAATATGACAACAGCTTTAACAATTAATCCACATCAAATTATTATGTAATGTGAAAGATACTAGTAACATTACTTAACATATTTTTAATCCTATAAATTGTAGTTGAATTTACATTACATGCACATAAAGCTTTCAAAAACCAGTCCCAATAGTACAAACCTAACAGAATATTACTGAAGTATAGGTATGATTCAAATGGCAAAACACCAGCCCTAAGCTTAAAAACCAATAGAGAGAATGAGACCTTGAATTCAAGTCCCATTTCCAAAACAAAAAACACACTTTGGACCCTATCTATGGCAAAAATAGCCCACAAAAAGAAAAGAACCCATAAGGGATACAACATCTCTTAAGAAATGTCTGTAAAAGCCGGGCTCTGGTGGCTCACGCCTGTAATCCTAGCTACTCAGGAGGCTGAGATCTGAGGATCGCGGTTCAAAGCCAGCCCGGGCAGGAGAGACTGTGAGACTCCTATCTCCAATAAACCACCAGAAAACCGGAAGTGGCGCTGTAGCTCAAGTGGGAGAGCGCTGGCCTTGAGCTGAAGAGCTGAGGGACAGTGCCCAGGCCCAGAGTTCAAGCCCCACGGCCAACAAAAAAGAAAAGAAATGTCTGTAATAAACCATTAATCCAGCTCTATTAATTCTCAAGAACCAACCATGAGCTGAACAATAGTCACCAAGCTCAAGCTCTAGTACACACATATACACACATGTACACACACATTCAAACACAAAAGTATAATCGACATTTAAAATAAGAATCAGAGAGATCGGGCTGGGCACTGATGGCACATACCTGTAATCCCAACTAGTAGGCTAAAATCTGAGGATCACAGTTGAAAGCCAGCCTGGCTAAAAAGTCTGTGAGATTCTTATCTCCAGTTAATCAGCAAAAAGCCAGAAGAGAAGCTGTAGCTCCAATGGAAGAGTGCCAGCCTTCAGCAAAAATCAAGGAAGAGCACAGGGTCCTAAATTCAAGCTCCAGTACCAGCTCACAAAAAAAAAGAATCAGGGTGTGACTTGTAACAAAGTTGTGACTTTGTGACTCAGTGGTAGAGTACCTGCCCAGCAAGTTCAAGGTTCTGAGTTAAAACCCCAGTCCACCAAGTTAAATGAATGAATCAATGAATGAGTTAGTAAATAAGAGAGTCTCACTTCAATAATGAAAAAATAATCCTAGGTCAATGGTTTAGAAATACTTACTTATGCTAGTGGTATCATGATCCTGAACTCAAGCTCTACCACAGAACAATAACAACAGCTTGGTCCTGGCACAAAAACAGGCCTGAAGACCAATGGAACAGACTAGAAGACCCAAAAATAAAGCCATACACTTACAGTAGAAAAAAACCTCTTCAATAATTGGAGAAAGTGGACATTCATATGTAGAAAACTAAAACTGGATCCCTGTTTGGCAACCCTGCACCAATATCATCAACACAAAATAGATCAAAGACTTCAACATCAGACCTGAAACTTTGAAACTACTGCTAAGATGGAGTAGGAGATACATTAGAACAGATATAGGCAGGAACTTTTTGAAGAGTCCCAGGAGAACAGCAAATAGGAGACATACTTTACAAAAGGGATTACATCAAAATAAAGTTTCTACACAACAAAGGACATAGTTACTAAATTAGAAAGACAGCCAACAGACAGAGTAAATTTTTAGCAACAATATATCCAACAAAGGCCTAATATCCAAATATACAAGGAGCTCAAAAAATTAACATCCCTCAAAACTAATAAACCAATCAATAAACGGGCAGAGGAGTTTAAGAGAGAGTTCTCAAAAGAAAAAGAATGGCAGACACATGGGGAAATGCTCAATACCCTGGACATAAAAGAAATGCAAATAAAAACGAATTTGAGATTCCAGCTCATCCCTGTTAAGACTGGCAAACATTAGAATTTAAACAACAAATGTTGGCTGGGTGTGAGGAAAAGGAACCCTACTGCACTGTTAGTGGGAATGTAAACTAGTACAATCACTCTTGAAAGCAGTTTGGAGGTTTCTCAAACAACTAAACATAGAATCTTTCCTATGGCACAACCATAATACTCTTGGGTATCTACCCAGATTATTACAAGGCAGAATACATAAAGACATTTGCTCCAGGCACCAGTGGCTCATGCCTACAGTCCTAGCTTCTCAGGAGGCTGAGACCTGAGGATCACGGTTCAAGGCCAGCCCAGGCAGAAAAGTCCCCATGAGAATTTTATCTCCAATTAACTACTCAAAAACCAGAAGTAGCACTGTGGCTCAAAGTGATAGAGCGCTAGCCTTGAGCAAAAGAGCTCAGAGCTCAGTCCCTGAGTTCAAATCCCACAACAACAGCAAAAAAAAGACATTTGCACATCCCTGTTTCATTGTTGCACTACTCACAATAGCCAAATCATGGAAAGAGCCCAGATGACCTACAACAGATGAGTGGATCAATAAAATGTGGTATATAGAGAGAATGGAATTTTACTCAGCCATTAGAGAGGATAAAATTATGTCATGTGCAGGGAAATGGATGGAACGACAACAAATCATGCTGAGGTAAGCCAAATACTGAGGGATAAACAGTGCCCATTTTGTCTCATATATGGAAGCTAGATCTAAACTATAACTGGACATGATAACCTGTACAGGACTCTAGGCATTCACATACAAATAGACTAAAGGAGGATACCCTTAGAGGAGACCCCAAAAGTGTAACTTCTCTGAAAATTTAAAATACTATTTATAGGAACAAATTCCAAGAAATGGAAACATGGGGTTTTTGGTTGTTTGTTTTTTGTCGGTTGTGGGGCTTGAACTCTGGGCTTGGGCACTGTCCTTGTGCTCTTCAGCTTAAGGCGGGCACTCTACCGCTTGAGCCAAAGAGCTACTTCCGGTTTTCTAGTGGTTTACTGGAGACAAGGGTCTCACAGACTTTTCCTGCACCCTGCACGGGCTGGCTTTGAACCATGATCCTCAGATCTCAGCCTCCTGAGTAGCTAGGATTACAGGCGTGAGCCACCCACCTAGAAACATGGGTTTTTGTTTTCAGTGGTAGTGGTGGTGGTGTTTCTTCTTACTATTGAAGTTTTTATCAGAGAGGGCAAGGGGAGCCAGAGAAAGGAAAGAGAAAGTGTGAACTAGAAAACTAATCATGAGGGCTGGGAAGGTGGCTCAGTGGTAAGAGTGCTTGTCTTGCATGCATGAGACTCTGGGTTCGATTCCTCAGTACCACATAAGCAAAAAAGAAAAAAGCCAGAAGTGGCACTGTGGCTCAAGTGGTAGAGCACTAGCCTTGAACTGAAGATCTGAGGAAAGGGCTCAGACTCAGAGTTCAAGTCCCACACTGACCAAAAAAAACAAAAAACAAAAAAAGGCAAGGAAAACTAATCATGAATAGCAATCATGCTATTCGGTATACACTATATAGAAAATGAACTACATGACTTATGGGCAGGGATGGGAAGATGAACTGGAGGAAAGTGAAGGAAGGGTTGACACTGTTCAAAAAAGGGAATGTACTTATTACCTGACATGAAATAAGAATACTTGTTTAATATGCTCTGGGGGTTGGGTTAATTTTTAGCAACGCCAATGTTAAACCCCTCACTCTCTCCTAGGAAAAAAATCCTGAAGACCCACATGTTATTTATCTGATAAATCAGGCTAAATGTAATGATATTTATTGTAATAATTATCTGCTTGGAATGAAGGATGGCAAGGAGAAAAGGAAAAGAGATTAAAAAGGTAAAACAAGTCTTGCAAACAGCTTATTCTGACATTCTCTTACATACACCCAGTTTCTTTCAAAGATAAATATCAAGGTCAACCTCAAAAATGAAACATTATTTTTTTAAACTAAGCTTTTAATTATTTTCCCCATAAACAAAACAGCATCCTCATAAACAAAATTCACCATCATTAAACTTCATTCCCTTACCTGTCTCAGTTTCCCCATGTCTCCAGCAATCTCTCCTCCTGGTAAAATACATTCTTTTGGTCCAATCTGAATCAGAAGAGACTCAAGATTGGAGAGCTGATCATTATCAGGAAACTCACACAGTCCTAGCTTCCTCTGCAGGGAATCAACATACCCAACTCCAACCTGTCTTTGACCATCAACTGTTGACATTTTAACACCCATAACACCAATGGAAGTTGACATGTCATTGGTACCAAAGAGAATATCTTCAAACTGGGACAGATTGCCAGGAGAAGCCTAAGCAAAAAAAAAAAAAGAAAGAAAAAGAAAAAGAAAAGAAAATTTAAACCACTGAACAGATTAGTAAAATGTACTAACATCAATTATTCAACCTTAATAAATTTTATTAATAAAGTATTTTATGAAAAAACCCTGCCAGTTAGATGTCCCAATTATCTCATTTGCTGTATCTCTCCTTCCTTTCCCAATTATTTCCCCAACATATCTAAAGACCAATTTACAAAAAGTGATTTTGAAAGTCAGAGGTAATGGTTTATGACTGCAATTCCCATACTTGGGAGGATGAAGCAGGAGTATTTCAAGTTTGAGGCCAGCCTGGGTTACTATCTCAAACCTGTTTCAAAAAAGGTACAAAATGAATGCCAGGATATGGAAAAACAAAGGTTTTTATTTTTCTTTGTGTTGTTTTTGTTTTCTTTTGTCTCATTTGTTTATCCTATCTTTGGGAGGGTAAGAGGGAAAATGGAGGGACAGAGGTGAACAAATCAGTGGTACTCCCTAGATACTATGTTGGAAATGAACTACACAATTGTAGGTAGGGACAGGAGGAAAAAAACTGAGAGTGAAGAAAGGGGTAACACTGTCTAAAATTAAATATACTAATTACCTGACTTATGAAATAGAAACTCCTCTTATGAAACAGTAACCCCTTTGCATGTCACCTTTATAATAACAATAAAAACAAATTAAATACGTAATAAATAAGTTATTCAAATGCTGAGCATGGTAACATATGCCTGTAATCCTAGGAAAAAAATCCTTGAGAAAAGTATAGACTATGTAGTATGTCTTAGAAAAAGTTAAGGAAAGAAAAGCCAAAAAGAGAACAGAGAAAAAGGAGAGAAAAGCAACAAAAGAAAATAGAAGAGAACAAGAGTAAACAAGAAAGACAGGAAAAAAGGGAAAAGGGGAAAGAAAAAAAGTGACTTTGTCTTTAAATTTGGCAGCTGGGATTAGACATACAAAATCATTACCAAAACTGGCCATCTTTTAATGGTGTACTTTCATTTCCACATCCTGCCAAACTACTGTTACACATATCACTATTTTCTTAAATATCGTGGCTACCTAATACAGCAGAGCAGTATAACCAGTTCAAATACTGACCTTTCAAAATCTCCTCTCTAAATCAGTATATTTATAAATATAGTTTGTTCTAGATCAATAAATTCTAATTAATGGGTCTATGATTATGCTAGGTGCTGGTAGCTTACACCTGTAGTCCTAGCTACAGGGGAGGTTTGAGGATTATAGTTCAAAGCCAGCCCAGACATGAAAAGTCCATGAGACTCTTATCTCTAATTAACCTGCAAAATGCTGGCAGTGGAGCTGTGGTTCAAGTGATAGAATGTTTGCCTTGAGCAAAAAAAGCTAAAGGACAGCAACCAGGCAGATTTCAAGCCCAAGTACCAGCACTTAAAAAAAAAAGATCCACGATCTATTTTCAATCTTCCAGAAGTGTTAGAAATCTCCCTTTATGACTATACCAATTAACTAAACAGTACCAAGTTTCACTGATACTGCTACACTACACACTGAAATCCAATTTAGCATTAAATAGATTGCTACCAATATAAGCATTTCTGAGGCAAGAGACCTCTCAGAATTTCTCAAAGTATCTTAGTATTATAACATGTTAAAAAAATAAGAAAATAAACTGGGAGCCAGTGGATCACTCCTGAAATCCTAGCTACTGAGGGTCGCAATTCAAAGCCAGCCTGGGAAGGAACATCTATAAGACTTTTTTTTTTGTTTGGGGGGGGGCGTGGGGGGGGGGGAGTCAGTCGTGGGGCTTGAACTCTGGGCTTGGGCACTGTCCCTCAGCTCTTCAGCTCAAGGCAAGCACTCTACTGCTTGAGCACAGTGCCACTTCCGGTTTTCTGGTGGTTAACTGGAGATAAGAGTCTCATGGACTTTCCTGCCCGGGCTGGCCTTGAACCATGACCCTCAGATCTCAGCCTCCTGAGTAGCTAGGAATACAAGCATGAGCCACCAGTGCCCGGCCTCCATAAGACTTTTATCTCCAATAAACTACTCAGAAAAAGCCAGAAGTGGTGCTTTGGCTCAAGTGGCAAAGCACTAGGCTTGAGCACAGAGAGGCTCAGGGACAGAGCCCAAACCCTGAGGTTCAAACCACAGGAACAGGAAAAAAAAAAGAATTTAAAAGGAAAGATATGGCTCAATAGCACAGCTATACCACCCAGAACCACCACCACCTCCCAAAGAAAAAAAAAGCAAAATACTTACCTTAAATGCCATATACCAATCATTCTCCTTGGATGCTTTATTTCCAGCTCTATTCTTGAAAACTTCAACTCTATACTGACGAACCAGAAGAAGATCTTTTACAAAAGACTCAAAATTCATTTTACTAAGCACAACACTCTGCAGAGTCTTTGCTCCTAAAAATAAATATTATAGATGAGAATTTGAGGTAATAAGTATTTGAGTACCCAACACAATCTTCCCAACCTAATGCTCTCTCAGGATTTTAATCATTCAAAAAAACATGTTATCTAGTTTTTATTTGATGTTTCAGAACTGTGACAGATGAAAGGTACAAAATGGTAAGCAGACAAAACACCTGATTCTGTAAACCTACCTGTCAGCATAAAATACTGGAAAAGATAAAAAAAAAACAAGTAGACACATATAGTTAATCTTAACTTGTCCTTATATAAAAACTACAAACTTGAGGTATCATTTGTCTAACATAACCCGTGGACTTAATATTTAAATATTAATTAATAAAAAACTAAAGCTGGGCAGAGCGGCATGAACCAGTTATTTCCAGCTACTTGAGAGGCTGAGCTAGGATAGCTTGAGGAATTCAAGGATTCAAGACCAGACCACGCCAACACAGGAAGACCTCATCTCAAAACCGAACCGAGCATGGTACACTCTGAGGCTACAGCAGAAGGATCATATAGTGAAGACCAGGGTAGCCTGTGCTACACAGTGAGACCCTAAGTCCAAGCAGGCCTGGTGGCACACATCTGTGGTTCCACTTACTTGTGAGACTAAGTTAGAAAGATCATAGTTCAAGGCCAGCCAGCCATGACATATTCAAAAGATACTATCTGAAAAAATGAAACAAACAAAAGGCCTGGGCACATGGTTCATTCAAATGTTAGGGTTTCTGCTAGTGAGGCCTTACATTCAAGCCAGTTGGCACAAACAAACAAGCAAAATTGCCTGCAAATTATATTTTATACAAACAACCCCCTAAAAAAGAGGTCCATAAATTACTTGGGGCTTGGGCTGGGAAGGTAGCTCAGTGGTGGAGTGCTTGCCTTGCAAGTATGAGGTCCTGGGTTCGATTCCTCAGCACTACATAAGCAGAAAAAGCTAGAAGTGGTGCTGCTGCTCAAGTGGTAGAGCGCTAGCCTTGAGCTCAAGAGCTGAGGGACAGCGCCCAGGCCCAGAGTTCAGGCCCCACGACTGGCAAAAAAAAAAAAAATGAACCTCCAGATTATTCTAAAAGTGGGAAACATTTTTTCTGACCAGTGCCATTTGGGCACTCATATCATCAATACAGCCTACACAGTATTATCAACACAGGCAGAGAGCCTGGTTAGTATAAGAAATGAGAGGTGAGCAAGAATGATGAATATGAGCTCAAGGCTTTATTGGGGGTGCAGACCTGCCAGGCTGCTCCAAGCAGGGAATGGAGGCAGCAGCCATGGACAGGTATGGGCAGAATTTAAACAAAGTTTTAGGGGGCATTCACATGGGTCACATTACATGGACTACAGAAATTCAGGGAAGAGTCACATTCTGAAGAGTGTAATGAGACTTGCAACTGGGATGGGAATTCGTATATCACACTGGGAAAACAGTACCGCATCAGGGAAACAGAAACTTAACAGAAAAGCTAGCTCTGGCCCTGAGTTCCAACCCCAGTACCGGCACAAAAATCAACATCAACAACAAAACACTTTTCAGGACACTAGTCCAGCTTAATTCAACACAGCAATATTTTCTTGCTGAGTTGAACAGATTGCTATTTCTCATCTTGCATTGGGAAAGTAAGCCACATGAAAATCATAAATGTTTTTACTGTAGAATCCCACCATTCAGCATGACCTCCTCAAATTCTCAGATATCTATGTAGGTTCAGCCCTGGCTAAAGATCAGAACCTGAGAGCAGAATGGCAGTTTTTCACAGAATATAAGGTAACCAATTCATTCCTATTCACCCAAGTCTTTCCCCAGTTTAATTACTGAAGTCCCGTTTTTCAGGAAGCCCATGTCCTGGCAAACCAAAGTGACAGGTTACTCCATTAGCCCGCATAGTGGTATTCCACCCAAACTGTATTATGCATAAGCTAAAACATCACTAGAAATAAATATTTTTAAAAAGCCAGGAGCAGGTGACTCTTGCCTGTAATCCTAGCTATTTAGGAGACTGAAACCCAACAAGCAGAGCACCAGTTGTGAGTGGAAAAAGCTAAGGGACAGCAGACATCCAGGGACATCCAGACCCTGAGTTCAAGCTCTAGTACCGGCGTGCACACGATTATCCTCCCAGGACTGAAGTGGTACTGCGTCCCGTAATCCCGGCACTTCAGAGGCAAAGATTTGCCACTTCAAAGTCAGCCTGGACTAGTGGTCTCTTAGCAAAACAAAGTTACACTCAGAAATAAAAGCTCTTTCTCTCTAGAGTTTGTGTGACTGAGCGGCAGTGCATTTTAAGTCATACTCGCTGCTTCTGCAGTTACTCTACACCCCTGCAAAGCTAACCAATCGGCTTGGCGTTAAACTAGATAAAGACAAAAAGTAGGATGGAGAAACACATGACCTGAAGAGAAAGCTACCTGCCTCCACCACCTTGGCACAAATGTATCCTCTTTGAGAATTACGGAGAGCCCCCCGCCGCCGGGGGGGGGGGGGTAAGAGAAGACGCGCGTAGTGGCGCACCCCTGTAATCCTAATCCTCGGGAGGGAGGAAGCCAGACTCAAGCATAAATCACAACAAAAGTAGATAGGACAGGGTTGGTAATGTAGATCTACAGGGCCAAGGCGAGCGCTCCGACGCCGCCAGAAGTTGAGACACAGCAAGGTAGTACACACGAGGCTCCCGGAGAGGTTCCGCGCGCTGGGGCGCGCTGGGGCGGGCTCGGGTGCGGGGCACGCACGGGTTAATTCTCCAGGCACCAACGTCCGCCCCACGCCCGGACCTGGGCGCAGCACTCCGCGCCGGAACCCCGCGCAGGCCAGGGCCTCCCGTCCCCCCGAGCCGCGCCGTCCCGGCCCGCACCTGCCGGCCCCAGGTACTTGATCACCCCCTGGGTCTTGAACACCTCGCGGGCTGCCAGCAGCGCGTCCTCGCCGTGCGCCGTGTAGAAGTCGCCCCGGTCGAAGAGGCGCACCGTGGTGGTCGGCTTCTCGGGCATGCCCTCGAAGAAGCGCACGAAGCCGGCCTCGGCCGCACCCTCCAGCTGCAGCGTGTCCTTCGGCTGCACCGCCATTTCGGAACCTCTTCTCAGCTGGGCAGAGAGAAGCGCGCGGCCCGGATCCCACTACGCCGTTTCCCGCCTCCCCTCCGTCGTCCTTTGGCTGCGTCGGGCCTCTGCGAGCACACCCAATCAGCACCCGGCACTGTGGATCGGTGGGCGGGAGTCCGCAACATCAGCCAATCATAAGCGGTCGCGGCCTAGCGTCCCGCGCACGCTGCAGGCCATTTCTTCTCTACTACGCATGCGTACGGCTCAGTTGCGCGGCGAACCAGGGACGCTCCTCCTCCCTAAAAAAAACATAAGGGATTAGTGCGGGTGGAATTTCGGTGGAACGTCTCCGGGACAGGCGGGGATCAGGTGGAAAATTCCCTGCTGGCATTGAGATTAACTGCTTGGAATTCAGGGGAATGAAATCTCAAACTTGACAACAAAGAATTCCGCACCCTGGTCTTTTTTTGAAAAAGCTTATGCCTCTCTGTCCAACTGCCTTTCTTTTCCTTTGTAAGCAAACTTCCATCAGCAAGAGTTCAGGCTTAGTCTTCACAGCCTCCCTGCTAGCCAAATCTCCTTTCATCCACTCTTGATTGTGGGAGTTGACTCTTCAACCGTGGGAGACCCTGGATTCAGTCCCACCACGCACAAAAATGAGGGAGAGAGGAGATGAGGGAGGGAAAGCAGGAGGGAGTACAATGTGTTGTCATTTCTGGAGGAAATCTTCTTAAAGAGCTTCCCACATATTCCCGAAGGCAGATTCGATTCTGAAACCACTGACCTGCAGACTAAAATGCAAATGCTTTGGAGAAGTAGAGAAAGTTTGGAGTGTCTGACCACAGACTACCTTCCCCATGAGTTTCCCACCTGTGGTAGCACTCCTTCCTCTCCCCAAAGTCGATCTAGGGCCAGGAACGTCCCTCCCATTGCAGCTTTTGGCTTCTGCACGTTTTACCTTGGGCCCTGGCCCTCATCTGAGCTAGGAGAGGGTCTTCCTTCAGTTGGAGGAATGTCTTTTCAGGAAAATCTTCTGGCAGGATTCCTTTGGTGCATTTTCTTTTTCCGGTCCTATCCTTTTGTGATCTCTATTATTGTTTTAGGAACCTATCTTTTTATATAGAGGGTTTTTTTTTTTTGTCGGTTGTGGGGCTTGAACTCTGGGCCTGGGCGCTGTCCCTCAGCTCTTCAGCTCAAGGCGAGCGCTCTACCACTTGAGCTACAGCGCCACTTCCTAGGAACCTATCTTTTTAAATAATCACCTGGAAAGACTAGTGGACAGTTAGGCTTAAGTGATTCACACCTGTAATCTTAGCTAATCAGGAGGCTGAGATCTGAGGATTGCCATTGGAAGCCAGCCTGGACAGGAAAGTGCATGGGACCCTGATCTCCAATTAACTACCACAAAGCTACAAGTGGTGGCTCAAGTGGTACAACACTAGCTTTGAGGGCAAAAATTCAGGCCTTGAGTTCAAATTTCAGTTCTATCACACACACACACACACACACTGTATATAGTATATTAATTCATAGTATATTAAAATTGGCTAATATTCATCACTTCCTGGTTACCATTTGAGGATGTTATTACCATTTCTGGTAAATTTTATTTTTTTTAATTTTTTTTGTTGGTCATGGGGCTTGAACTCTAGGCCTGGGCACTGTCCCTCAGCTCTTCAGCTCAAAGCTAGTGCTCTACCACTTGAGCTACAACGCCACTTCTTGTTTTCTGAATGGTTTATTGGAGATAAGAATCTCATGGCCTCTCCTGCCCTAGCTGGCTTTGAACCGAAATCCTCAGATCTCAGCCTCCTGAGTAGCTAGGATTACAGGTAAGAGCCACCACACCCAGCTTCTGGTAAATTTTAATAAGCATAAAGTACAGAAATTTTGTGTAGTTGGCTAGACAACTAAAAACTAACAGCTGCTACCTTTGCTAGAGAACAATGATCCTTAACCAGACTTAGATGACAGAGAATGATTCCAGACACTATTTTGTCCAGACTGATAACACTGTCCCTAATAATGCTTTTTTCTTTCCTACCAAGTGTCTGAAAAGAAGAGTATCTGGACTCTTTATAGAGAACACTTAGAAATTGTGGTTTTATTCATTTTGTCTGAGAGGTTGTTTTAAACAGGATCTTTTTTTTCCCCAACCACATGCCACATATTTCTGAGAAATGTTTATATTTCAATGAGTTGAAAAATCCCCAGGATACAGACCACTGACTCAAAAACCAAATCTTGATTATAAGGAAATTTATTAGTAAAAGGAAATTTGTCAATAGCCAATTGTAACCAGCCAGGACTACTCCCAGTTATCAGGATCCCAGAAGCAGCCCCAAATAGCAACACACAGGGGTTATTTTATACCCCAAGATGGGGGAGGGAGGGTCACATAAATGGAATCTTTTCAACTCTCCTATGATTTGCAAGCCAAGCAAAATACAGAAGCAGAATACAGAAGCTAAATATCTGATTGTCAGCAAAAATATGTAGGCACAAAGCCCACCATTCAAAATAGAATCAGCCACCCACAAACTACCTCTTGTCCTAAGTTCTTTTTAGGGGCTTTTTAAAAGTTTGTCTAGCAGTTTCTTGTCATAGCTTCCCAGCATCATCACAACCCCTGCCCTGACTTTTTAGCACTATCATGGCTCCTCTTATTAGTGCTGAGTGCCTTGTTTTATTTACCTTAGTTCAATAAAAAGTTGTTCCACTTTCTGACACTAAACTAGGTCCTTCTCAGAACTGTGGACCCAACACAGAACACTTAACTGAAGAAGACTTTGATTCTTTGCCAAAATCAGTAGTGGGAACAAACCCCAAGTCACCACCCCCATTAACCTGCTCTCCCTTACTTCTCTTAGGTCTATAACTTCCTAATCTTCAATGGGTTGAGAAGTAAGGGAGAACAGGTTAATGGGGGTGGTGGGGGTATTTGTATATTTTCTGGGAATTTAGATATTCCCTCTTTTCATTCCTTTTGCTTCTTCCCAATTGTGACAATTACCAACAGCAAGCAGACAGGATTATAATCAAGTTAGAAGTTTTTGGCCATCACTCTAACATCCACCCTAGAGCCAACCATTTTCAGGTAATGCACCTGAGAATTCTAATTTATAGGCATCCTGTGCTCACACATCACATAGGGTCCTGATAGATCATGCATGTCATCAACCTACTC
Organism: Dipodomys spectabilis; assembly: GCF_019054845.1. Lineage (NCBI taxonomy): Eukaryota > Metazoa > Chordata > Mammalia > Rodentia > Heteromyidae > Dipodomys > Dipodomys spectabilis. The sequence continues at coordinate 4,876,466 of NW_024870703.1, forward strand.
AGGAGGCTGAGCTGTGGAGGATCAAAGTTCAAAGCCAGCCCAGGAAGAAAAGTCCAGGAGACTGCATTTCCAATTAACCAGTAAAAAGCTAGGCTGGAAGTGAGGTTCAAGTGATAGTGCTCCAAACACATGCCAATGAGCATGGAGCCTTTAAGTTCAAGTTCCAGTACCAGAGACAAAAAAAAAAAAAGAAGAGGAAGATTGAAGGAACACTTATTTCTGAAGGAGAATCACAGATACTGGTAGAAGGGAGAGATAAAGGATTTACAACTTAGTTCATAGTAATGTCATTAACTGATTAATAATGCGGGGATGGGGCTGGGAAGGTGGCTCACTGGTAGAGTGCTTGCCTTGTGTGCATGAGGGCCTAGGTTTCGATTCCTCAACAACTTTTGGCAGAAAAAGCCAAAAGTGGCGCTGTGGCTCAAGTGGTAGAGTGCTAGCCTTGAGCTGAAGAGCTGAGGGACAGTGCCCAGGCTGAGTTTAAGACCCATGACCGACAAAAAAAATAAGAATACAGGGGTGAAATAGAGCAGATGTGGCTCAGTGGTAGAGCACTGGTACCTAGCATACAGAAACCCTGGGTTCAATCACCAGTGCTGAAGACACACACAGAGGAAGAGATAGTAAATGTTTGTGGAGAAAGACACTGAGGTCTTTGAAGGCTAATTACAAGAAACACAATTCAGAACACAGAATGAAAGAAATGGAGGTGATACTTCTATTTAAGCCTAGATGGTGACTGAAGCAGAGCAAGGGAATGGAGGAAATCATCCAGGAAGAAAAATAGATGGAAGAATGAAGCCTGAAAACATCAGTATTTCAGAGTCAGCAGGATACAAAAATAACCAAGGAAGATAGTTATGTACACAGTACTAGGGCAGTTATAACAGTGGTATGCTGCGAAGAATTCATTATTAGTTTAGTAATTCACTGTTGGTTCAAACAGCTGTTAGCAAGAATAGCTTCAGAGCCAGGTGCTGATGACTCACACCTATAAACATAGCTGTTCAAGAGGCTAAGATCTGAGGATCCAGGTTCAAAGCCAGCCCAGGAAGGAAAGTGAGACTCATTACTAAATAGCCCCCCAAAAACCAGAAGTGGAGCTTCAGAAAAGATATGAGAGGGGGGAGGATTTGGGTGGGGGTGGAGGGGGGGAGAGGATGGGAAGGGATGGGAAGGGGAAACAAAGGAGGAGGCTACAATGCTTGATAAGGAATGTACTCATTATCTTGCCCATGTAATTGTAACCCCTCTGTACAGTATTTTCACAATAGAAAAAAAAAGATATGAGAGACCCAGGCACCAGTGACTCATCCTGGAACCCTATATGCTCAAGAGGTTGAGATCTGAGAGCTGTGGTTCAAAGCCAGCCCCATCAGGAAAGTCTATGAGACTTTTATCTTCAATTAATACCAAAGTGCGGGAAATGGAGCTGTGGCTCAAGTAGCATAGCACCAGCCTTGAACTTGACATTGCCAAGCACCTGATTTCAAGCCCTAGTTGTAAGGTCCACTCCTGGATGGCAAGCAGACTCCACCCTCCTTGCAGCAAAGCCTCCTCCCAGTACCTGCGTTACCTAGGCAACTGGCACACCTGGAAGAGGTCACATCTGCATCTGCTGAGGTCATTTCTGAATTGGATGTGGCCACACCTTTCTCCACCCATACCCTAGATAAGGCCTAGCCCAGGCCCAGACACCCTCTTTCCCAGCTCTCTCTTTCCCAGCTCTTTCAAACCACCTCTTTCCCAGGTCTTTCCCAGGCCTTTCCCAGCCGCGTAGAGGGCCAACGTGGCCTGGTGCCAGCCAGAACGATGAATAAACCTACCCCTTACCTGAATATCACGTGCGTGGTGCAGTTCTTACTCACCTACCTCTTTTTAAAAACCTAACACTAGTACTATCACAAAAAAAAAAAAAAAAAGCCGGGCACTGGTGGCTCATGCCTGTAATCCTAGCTACTCAGGAGGCTGAGATCTGAGGATCACGGTTCAAAGCCAGCCCAGGCAGGAGAGACCTTGAGACTCCTATCTCCAATAAACCACCAGAAAACCGGAAGTGGCGCTGTAGCTCAAGTGGTAGAGCGTTCGCCTTGAGCTGAAGAGCTGAGGGACAGTGCCCAGGCCCAGAGTTCAAGCCCCACAGCCGGCTGACAAAAAAAAAAAAAATGAGAAGGCTGGGCACCGGTGGCTAATGCCTGTAATCCTAGCTACTGAAGAGGCTGAGATCTGAGGATCACAGTTCTAAGCCAGCCAGGACAGGAAAGTCCATGAAACTCTTATCTCCAATAAACCACTAGAAAACTGGAAGTAGTAGAGTGCTAGCCTTGAGCTGAAGAGCTGAGGGACAGCAGCCAAGCTCAAAGTTCAAGCCCCATGACAGACCCCCCACCTCCGCCCCCCCAAAAAGAGAGAAGATAGGACAAAGAAGGGCAATGGTTAAAATAACATGTCACCTGCTAGGAAAAAGTGGATCTCATGCTGTCAGCAGAGGGCACTGGAGAGGCACTGCGAAAGGAAAAGGTTGTGTCTAGTTCTCATGTCCAGAGCTGCCCATCTTCTGGCTCTTGCAGTATGTGTGCCTTTTCCAGCATCTGACAACAGCACCTTCCCTAGGGCACCTGTCTCTCCCTTGCCCCAGATACCTACTGAAGCACTTCTATTAAGTGTTTGGTTCTGCTGCGATAATTCCTTGTGAAAGCTTGCCCAGTGCTCTAGACCAGGGACAGGCAAACTTCCCATGGAAGGACCAGGGATATTGAAAGTTGTGTACAACTGGGTGCCAGTGGCTCATACCTGTAATCCTTGCTACTGAGGAGGTTGAGATCTGAGGATTGTAGTTCGAAGCCTTCCAGGGCAGGAAAGTCCCTAAGACTCTTATCTCCAATAAATGACTCAGAAAAAGCCAGAAGTGGCCTTGTGGCTCAAGTGGTAGAGCACTAAACTTGAGCACAGAGACTTGGGGACAGTGCCCAAGCTCTGAGTTCAAGCCCTGGGACCAGCAAAAAAATAAAAATAAAAATTATATATGTATACATATATGTATATGAGAGAGAGAGAGAGAGAGAGTATAAAACTACTCAACTTACTGGATGCTGGTGGCTCACGCCTGTAATCCTAACAACTCAGGAGGCTGAGATCTGAGGATCATGGTTCAAAGCCAGCCCGGCAGCAAAGTCCATGGGATTCTTTTTTTCCCCATCTCTCTTTTTATTAATATATTTTTATTGTAAAATATTGTACAGAGAGGTTACAATTACATGAGCAAGGTAATGAGTCCATTTCCTATCGAGCATTGTTACCCCCTCCTTTGTTTTTCCCCTACCATCCCTTTCCTCCCTCCCCTCCCCCCACAAAAGCTGTAAAGTTTGTTTTCAAGTGTCTTGTACATCTTGTCACAATGGGTCATCCTGTATCCTTATTTCAGCATTTTGTTATTTCCCTTCCCCTTCTCAAATTAGAAAAATGTATATACAAGATGCAAGACACCGGAATCAAATACAGTGACAACAGGGGTTATATCATGGGGGAAGACCAAACAAACAAATCACATAGTACACATTAAAAAGAACAGCAAGAAATAAAATCTCATGTCCCTCTCTTGGGATTCATTTCCCTTAGCATCACCTTATATGGTCATATGTGCATAGCTTTCTTTTTTTTTCTTGGCTGGTTGTGTGACCTGAACTCTGGGCCTGGGTGCTGTCCCTCAGCTCTTCAGCTCAAGGCTAGCGCTCTACCACTTGAGCCACAGCGACATTTACGGCTTTTTCTGCTTATGTGGTGCTGAGGAATATAACCCAGGGCCTCATGCATGCAAGGCAAGCGCTCTACCACTGAGCCATCTTCCCAGCCCTGTTACATAGCTCCTGACTTCTTCGGCTTGTTCTAGACATATACTAATTATTGCAGATAAGGGAAACCATGGGACCTATATTTCTTTGGGTCTGGCTTACTTCACTTAATATAATTTTTTTCCAAGTCTTTCCATTTCCTAACAAATGGAGTGGTGTCATTCTTCCTGATGGAGGCAAAGAATTCCATTGCATGTGTATGTGGTATGTATATATGCATATATATATGCATATATATATATATATATGATCCATATATCAACTGAGGGGCATCTGGGTTGATTCCATATCTTAGCTATGGTGAATAATGCTGCAATAAACATAGTTGGGCTGGTAGTCATTTGGGTAAATGCCTAAAAGTGGGATTACTGGGTCATAGGGGAGCTCTAGGTAGAGTCTTTTGAGGAACCTCCATATTGTTTTCCAAAGTTGTTAAACAAGTATACACTCCCACCAACAATGCAGTAGGGTTCCCTCTTGGCCACACCCCCTCCAGCATCTGTTGTTATTAGATTTCTTAATTATAGCCATTCTAACTGGGGTGAGGTGGAATCTCAATGTTGTTTTGATTTGCATTTCTTTTATGGCTAGAGAAGTTGAGCATTTTTTCATGTGTCTTTGGCCATGCTTATTTCCTCTTCAGAGAAGTCTCTCTTTAAGCCCACTAATTAATCAGGTGGTTGTTTCTTTCAAGATTTGTTGTTGGGGGATTTAATTTTTTTTTTTTTTTTTTTTTTTTTTTTTTTGCCGGTCGTGAGGCTTGAACTCTGGGCCTGGGCGCTGTCCCTCAGCTCTTCAGCTCAAGGCCAGTGCTCTGCCTCTTGAGCTACAGCGCCACTTCCGGTTTTCTGGTGGTTTATTGGAGATAGGAGTCTCACGGTCTCTCCTGCCCTGGCTGGCTTTGAACCACGATCCTCAGATCTCAGCCTCCTGAGTAGCTAGGATTACAGGCGTGAGCCACCAGCGCCCGGCTCTTTTTTTCATATTTTTTTTTTTTGGTCCGGTCATGGGGCCTGAACTCTGGGCCTGGGTGCTGTCCCTCAGCTCTTCAGCTCAAGGCTACAGCGTAACTTCTGGCTTTTTTTTTCTTTTTGCTTATGTGGTGCTGAGGAATCGAACCCAGGGCCTCCGGCATGCAAGGCAAGTGCTTTACCACTGAGCCACCTTCCCAGCCCCAAAGGGGGGGGGGGATTTAATTTTTTGAGTTCTAAGTATATTTTAGATATGAGACCCTTGTCCATTGTATGGCTAATGAAGATCTGCGTGAGACTCTTATCTCCAATAAACCACCAGAAAACTGGAAGTGGCGCTGTGGCTCAAATGGTAGAGTGGTAGCCTTGAGCTGAAGAGCTGAGGGACAGTGCCCAGGCCCAGAGTTCAATCCCCACAACTGACAAAAAAAAAAAAAAAAAAAACCTACTCAACTCTGGTGTGGTATGGCCAAACAACCACACATATGTAAATGAAGGAGTGTAGCTGTGCTCCAAAATTTGTGGACACTGTAATTTGTATTTTGTGTAATTTTTACCTATCAAGAAACCACCTTTTGGGAGGTGTTGGTGGCTCCTGCCTATAATCCTAACTGAGCTGAGCTGAGCTCTGAGGATCTTGGTTCAAAGCCAGCTAGGGCAGTAAAGTCAATGAGAATCTGATCTCCAATTAACTATTTAAAAAGCCCAGGGGCTGGGAATGTGGCTTAATGGTAGAGTGCTTGCCTAGCATGCATGAAACCCTGGGTTTGATTCCTCAGTACCACATAAGCAGAAAAGGCCGGAATTGGTGCTGTGGCTCAAGTGGTAGCGTGCTAGCCTTGAGCACAGAGAGACTCAGGGACAGTGCCAGCCCCAGGGCTGGCAAAAAATAAAACTAGCTTTGAGCAAAAAAGCTCAGGGATAGTGCCCAACTTCTGAGTTTAAACCTCAGGACTGGCACCAACCACTTGCAAAAACGTATCCTTGACTACTCTTGGGGCTACCTTGGAATTCTGCCTAATAGTGGGATTTTTTCAGGGAGTTACTATTAAGAGCAGGCTGGGAATGTACTCAATTCTTAATAGTTTGCTTAGCATGTGTAAGGCCCTGTGTTTGATCCCTAGTACCAAAAGAAAAAGATCAAAATACTTCCAGATACTTTTAACTTCATAGAACTTTGCTACTTTACTGAAAGGAAAAAGACATTTGTACCATAATTGCTTATATGTAAGATAATGATGTTGTGTTCATCAAATTCGTAGTTCACAACATATGCCATCAATTCCACCTCAAAGATATGTGCCAAAATACCAATTTTTATCTAAAACAGAATCTTAGGTTAATTCATAATATTCAACTTTTATGTAGAAAAGTTTTGTATGTCTTATATACCTTATAAGTACTCATGTAAAACTGACTTCAAAAAAATTTTAATTTCTTGGTGCCAGGGACTGAACCTAGGGTGTCTTGCATGCTAAGCACAATCTTACACTGAGATACCCCTGGTAGCCTCACTAGAGTTTGAACACAGGTCCATATCCATTGTTAGGCAACTGCTCTACCACTTGAGTCACTGTCAGCTCAAAACATTTTTTGTGCTGGTATTGGGGCTTAAATTTGGGGTCTCACTCTCTAGCTTGGCTTTGTCACTCCAAGGCTGACACATTACCATTTTAGCCACACCTCCACTTTTCACTTTTTGGTTAATCGGAGATGAATCTTATGGACTTTCCAGCCAGGCTGGCTTCAAACCATGATCCTTAAATCATACCCTCCTGAGAAGCTAGAATTACAGGATGAGCTACCACTGCCCAGCTCAAAGCATTTTTTTAACCTATTAATCTATGTGTGTACTAGGAAACTTCATTCAAACAAGGTTAGTTTTTAAATGTTTTATTTCATTAAAAAAACTTTATATACAAGATTCAAAATAAACAGAAAGGCAGCTTTCAATTAGATGAATGAGACACTGGTCATTCAAACAAACTAGTGTAGAAGCCTACTTAATGCACTCTTCAAAAATTATAAATGATCTAACTATGCGGTCCAAAGTTGTGGGTTTTATATTAGATCTGTATTTGTAAGACACTTGTGAAATCTGAAGACTGGTAATGCCAATTTCAAGCTGCTTATAGTTTGAGTACAGGTTTCATATTACAAACAAATGGTGTTAACTAACAAAATAGTAATCCTCAAAAACCTTTTTGTCCCATGTTCACACATCTGTAATGGCGTACCACTTGCTAATTCTCCTTCTTCTAGTTAGTTAATCTGCACATTGGAGTAGTTATGCATTCAGTTCTCTGTGCATCTCACCCATCTCCTTTATCTGAAAGGGGGGGGGGGGGGAGAGAACAGTAGAAATTTTAAATAATTTTAAATAAATTTTAAATTTTCCACCTTCTGAAATAAGATTTTATAAAACAAGGAACCAAAGCAAGATGACTCTCTTTTGCAAGATTTATTTAAATAAATCTTAGTGGTTATCAAATGAATATCAGCAAGTGGAAATACGTTTTGGAGAAGTAAGCAAAAGAAAGGCACAGAAATGGAGGGAGGAAGGTTGAGCAAATACAGCCATTATTATATTTGATACACACAATGTAAAAAATGAACTATGCAACTTGAGGGTGATACTCACCAAGAAACATTGTACGCATAACCTGACTTATGGGACTGTAACTGTTTTGTACAATTACTTAATAATATAAATAAATAATAAAATCTGTTTTACAACAAGACACACACTAATTATAGCACCTAAGCCTCTATTTGGAACAAGATAGCCACAGTGACTGGGAAAGGAATTAGAAAACTACATGGTTAGTAAGCGGGGATGCATGCTATTGTTATAGCTAGGAAGAATTTGTTTTGGTGGTAGAGTCATACCTCCAGTCCTTTTTTACTTTATTTTCCAAATAGGATGTATAGTTTTGGCTGGGATCAGCCTTCTGACTTTGGTCTTTCTAAGGTCTCCCTCATAGTCGAGACAGCATGTACCACCACACAGAACTTTTTGTTGAGATAAATAGTCTCATTAATTTTTTGTCCTAAACTGACTTTGAACTATAATCTTTCTGATCTGTGAACTGGGATTATAGGCACAAGCCACTGTCCCAACAAATAGTTCATTTTCTATTATCAATCTTTCATTCATAGATAAGGAAATAAAGTTCAGAATTAAGTGACATTCTCCAAGTCATAAAATAAGTTACAGGCAAAACTGAGAACAATGACAAATGACTACTATTACTGGCGAACTTCTCACTATGTGACAAGCATATATTTATGTAAGTTACTTTTAAGTAGTCTATACTCTTATCTCCATTTTGCTGATGAGAAAACATAACTTGTCTAGCTAATAAGTGGTCAGAACCAAGTCTTTATTGTTCTCAAATGGTAATACTACATCATTCTGCCTATCAATTCAGTTCAAGAGTAGAAGTGTGGTCACCACACAAGATAAGCCAGCAATGGTTTATTATGGAACAGGAAGACAGTATTAGAACTTTCTGGCTATATTAGATTTTTTTCAATTTTTTTTTTACTTTTTTGTTTTTAATAATATTAGCAAGCAGCACATGTATAATTACAAATGAATACAAAGATATATCAGAATTGGTGAGTATATAAAAAGTCATGGCCAGAATTCAGACAAAAAATGTGTTCATATCTAATTCCAAGTATCTAACCCAAAACATGTAAGAATCTGTTTTCACACAAGTTTGTGTGATTAGCTAATATATAACATACTTACTTATGACATATTAAATTTACCTTATAGAATTATTCTCCATTGGTATAATGACAAGACGGGTTCTGAATCACATGGAGTTTCCCTAATATGGTTCCACTGAGTGTATTCTAAAAAACCCATCTAGATATTCACATTTTAATGGGCTTTCCATTCCACTCTTCTATAAAGCATAAAGCATAGGGTCTAACTCAAACTAGGTAAGAGCTCATTCTAAGTAAGAGCTCATTCTAAGCCTGTCCCTAAGACTCCCAAGGACTACAGGGCAAAGTAACTTTAGTGAAAAGGAACTCCATCAGTAGTACAAGTATAATGAAATAAACTAGGAATAAAAGATTCAATACAAGTAATCTATTTACCTCAGCCTTCTCATATTTTGTTGTTCTTTTCTTCCTAGAAATAACCTGAAAGAAAAATGGTTACTATTTTAGAACTGCTATTCCAACAAAAAATAATTTGGTCAAAACTGACATATAACCTTTTAGAAAAATGTACATAATTCCAATCTGAATTTTGTTGTTGGTGGTAGTGGTTATTGGGCTTGAACTCTGCTCTTGTCCCTCAGCTCTTTAGCCCAAGGCTAGCACTCTACTACTTGAGCCACAGCGCCACTTCTGGTTTTCTGGTGGTTAATTGGAGATAAGAGTCTCACAGCCTTTCCTGCCCAGGCTGGCTTTGAACCGCGATTCTCAAATCTCGGCCTCCTGAGTAGCTAGGATTACAAGCATGAGTCACCAGCAACCACAATCTGAGTAATTTTTAAAAATCTATCCGTAAACATTTATTTCTTTGGAGCAGAGGGAGGTACTAGAGATTAACCTCAGGATACCAATCTCACTAGACAGGTATTCTACCATTTGAGACACAGTTGACATCCTATGTGTATGTATGTGTGTGTATATGCATGTACACACATGTGTGTACCATTACTGGGGCTTGAACTCAGGGCCTCACACTCTTGCTTAGCTTTCTCTGCTTAAGGCTCATACTCTACCACTTGTGCAACATCTCTACTTCTGGCTTTTTACTCATTCACTGGAGATAAAAGTCTCATGGGTTTGTCTGCCTGGCAGTGACTAATACAGCCTTACAATTAGAAAACATGAAAGACCTGTGTGTGTGTGTACATATTTAAATTTTACACAATTATCTGTTGGAATTTACATTTGAACACGGATGTACTACCCAGTACTTTTCACATCACTATGCCCAGGATATGCCAAACATGCATAGTGAGTAATATGGGCAATCCTAGTGGAATGAAATACAAATACAATTTTGTATCTTCACATGGAGAGAGCTAAATAGGTTAATTCCCTGAACTGAAAAATCTAAGTTAAGTTCACATATACTCTCAAACCTTTTTCTTTTGAGACTAGACTATAAAGTGGGAATGTGGTTAAAGTGGCAGAGTTCCAGCCTTGAGTGACAAAGCCAAGCTAAAGTGAGCCTGTGTTCTGTTGTTCCATATCATTGAATACTTTAGTTCAGGTATTTTGCTCTGATCCTAGCAGACGGAGAACTGAAGGGTATTTGTTGACTGCAGACGATATAACTGTCCTACAAGGGCTCAGAGCAAGCTTTCTGTGATGTAAGTATCCTTTTGACTGAATAATGACTATTTTGTAAAAAGGGATCAGAAATGAAATGCAACATTCACCATAGTTTAAAAAAAGGAAGATCTATATCATTAATAAGTTTTGGAAAATGGATACTGCTTTCTTAGTATTAAATTTTAAGAATATATGCTGTAGATGAAAATTTGCTTATTCCATACTCACCAGCACAACAATTCCAGCAATAATTGCTATAACCACAACCACAATGACAGCAATGATGCCAGCTGTTAGGCCCTGCATTGAAAACTCAGGAGCTTTTTCATCCATGTAGTAAATGAGAGTTTGCCCAGGATCCAGTTCTAGTCTCTCCCCATTCACTGTCATGTCCATTTTAGAAGAAAGGAATAAGGATTCACCTTTAACCTATAAAGGAAACCATTAGAAGCATTTAATAAAACCAAGACGGGAGACTGGAGGAATGGCTAAGCTGGTAGAGCATGGGCCAATGAGTGAAGGTGTCAGATGACAAAGTGTGAGTCCTGGTCTTGGATCAAAAGAAAAAGTAGTTCACCTATCATTACATGTCAATTGTATGCAGGAAAAATTACCACCATGAATCTTTAGTTTTATGATTTCAATGACAAAAAAATCTGATCCACTGAGACTTAAGTCAACAAATCGGTGAGTGTTATCTCTAATGACCAAAAAGCTGGAAATGTGTATACAGACCCAGGTTCAATCCCCAAGTTACAAAAATTAAGCCATAAAAATGATATTCTGAGCAGAACAGCCGATTAAAGACATAATATACAAATAAGAAAGCTGTATGGGAATAACAAAACAAACAATTGCAGCATAAGAATCACTTAGAGAGATGGTTGATATATCTAAGTGGAGAAAAAAAGGGGAAAAAAGACCTAGTAACCACTGAGGCATGCTAGTCAACATTACACGTCTGAACACACAAATAAGTTTACACTTACATCTTTTTCAAAATAATAAGCCACATCAGCAATGTCCACATCATTCTGAGTTTTCTGAGAAGAATTTTGCACCAGGTCAATAGTAATAACATTATTCTCATACTGAAGGAAAGATTGAAAATACAAATTAGTATTAGTCTAATAAAAATTACAAGAAAAAAACTCAGCAGATTCAGTATTTGAATTTCTGTAATATACAGTCACTGTAATACATTTCTGTAATATACATTATTCCATTTGCAAATAATTAAATGTTTCATTAGTAATTGAAAAATCTTTAGGAAATCTTTAAATCTATTCAAGAAATAAGACAGCAATGCAAACAATTACAACTTATATTTAAAAAAAAAAAAAAGGCAGCAGCAGCTGCCAAATACAGGTAGCTCATGCTTATAATGGTAGCTACTAAGGAGACTAAAAGCTGAGGACTGTGGTTTGAAGCAAGCCTAAACAAAGACTGTCTCCAAAATAACCAGCAAAAAAGCCTTGCTGGAGGAATGGCTTAAGTGATAAAAGCACAAGCAAGCTGAGCAAATACATGGAAGGCCCTGAGTTCAAATTGTTACTGTCAAGTAAGTAAACCAGAGTTGAAAGAGTTAAGGAAGGCTATGTGGGTAAGGACTAGTTCTTTGAACCACAAAAAATGAAAACAAGAAGCCGGGAGCTGGTGGCTCACACCTGTAATGCTAGCTACTCAGGAGGCTGAGATCTGAGGATCACGGTTCAAAGCCAGCCTGGGCAGAAAAGCCTGTGAAACTTTTATCTCCAATTAACCACTAGAAAACCAGAAGTGGTGCTGTAGCTAAAGCGGTAGAGCACTTGTCTTGAGCTGCAGAGCCCAGGGTTAGCACCCAAGACCAGAGTTCAAGCCCCACAACTGACAAAAAAAAAAGAAAAGAAATGAAAACAAGAGCCACATCTCAAATAATGTTTGAGGTATATTAAGAGATGTGTTTTCTTTAAAGGCAAAACTGGAATTTCTGAAAAGAAAGCAATAAGGATTTCATATCAAACACCCAAGACTTACAGTGTTACTTAAATGCCATGTAATGCTACTAAAATCACTGTCTTCTATAACCAAAGCACAGTGTTCTACCAACTTTCAGCTAAAACCAATTTACAAAAAAAAAATCATACCAGAATATTTGCAATAAATTTTGGATCCAGTTGGTAACGAGTTGTGATTGCCTCCTGAAGTGCTCTGTAAGTTAAAGGTCTACATTTAAAAAGAAAATCTGCACCACACAACAGTAGGAAACTAGTCTTTAAGCAGATAGTTCAAGCTTTAGCATTAACTGAAGTGATGAAATTTTTTTTTTGGATTGTTCATTGCAGCCTCCTCCTTTGTTTACCCTTCACATCCCTTACCAGCCTCCCCCCCCCCCACCCAGTCCCGCCCCCCCCCCCGAAGTGATGAAATTTTTTATGCCATTTTGCAATTCTGATAATAAATAATTGGTCAGCTAGCATTATCCATTGATATTCAAAGTGTGGAGTGCCAGTTTGATTAGAAACACACCTACACAGTACCCAATATCTGCCCAGAAATTATCTATTACAAAAGGGAAATGTTAATTTTACAGTGGAAAAAGCTGGTAGACACCACCTTGGCCAGTTAGCATTATTAGGAAAGGGACAAAATGACATCATAGACCTCCTCAGGTAAGTACTAGAAAGGACACAAAATAACTTAAAGTAGTTTAGGAGAGCTAGGCACCAATGGCTCATGTGTGTAATGCTAGCTACTCAGGAAGCTGACATCTAAGGATCAGGATATGAAGCTAACCCTGGCAGGAATATCAATGAGACTCATCTCCAGCTGCCAAAAGGCCAAAAGTGGAGCTGTGGCTCTAGTGGTAGAGCACTAGCCTTGAACAAACAAGCTCAGGGACAGCCAGCCCTGAGGCCTTGAGTTCAAGCCCAAGGGCCACACCAAAAAATAAAGTTTAAAGAGGGAACACCAGACATCCAAGTTTGAGGGACATTAATTTGCCCATACTATTTAAAAATACCAATGACACAAAAGAAAATGAAAGGCCAAGAAACTTTTCCATACTAAGAACTGAAGAAAAAAAAAAAAGTCATACAACCAAATGATACAGGATCTTGGTTTGGGTCTGGATCAGTGGGAAAAAAAAATCTGATACAAAGGACAAGAATGAAGTCAGGTGCACCATGGCTCACTCTTACAATCCTTGATACTCAGGAGGCTGAGTCATAGGTTACAGCGATTGGAAGCCAGCCTGGGTAGAAAAGTTTATAGGACTCCATCTTCAAAATGCAGGGGTAGGTGTGGCTCAAGTGGTGCCAGCCATACTAAAGAAAACTAAAGGTTAGCTGGAAATGTGGCTTAGTAGTAGTGTGCTTGCCTAGCATGCATGAAGGCCTCGGTTCGATTCCTTAATACCACATAAACAGAAAAGGCCAGAAGTGGGTCTGTGGCTCAAGTGGTAGAGTGCTAACCTTGAGCAAAAAGAAGCTTATGGGCAGTGCCCGGCCTGAGTTCAAGGCGCAGGACTGGCAAAAGAAATGAAAAAGAAAAGAATATTAAAGGAGAGCTCAAGGCCCTGAGCTAAAGTCCCAATACCAGCAAAAGAGAAAGACGACAATAGAAAAATGCCACAATATGGGATTATGTTAAAATTCCTCAATTTTATCATCTTTTATACTAAATTTCCTGAATCTGACAATGTCTTTTATTCTTTCAAAAGATACACTAAAACTGGGCACAGTGGTATTCACGTAATACCAGCATTTGGTATACTGAGGCAGAAGGATATCAAGTTTGAGGTCAGCTTAGGGCTCAAAAAAAAAATATCAAAAAAAGAAAAATGATACAATGAAGTGTAAAAATACTTAGGGGAAAATGAACATAATATCTACAAGTTGCTTTCAAGTGGTTCTGGGAAAAAATATTTACTCACATGAATATACACAAACACACAAAAATGTGGGAAAATGTTAACTGGTTAATCTAAGCAAAGGAGTTATAGCAGTCACCATGCTATTATTGCAATTCTATTCCAAAAGTATATGACAAAATAAGGAAAGGCATGGAGCCTTTGTTGCTCCAATAATATAAGACGTAAAAGTTTAAGCATCAATTTTGCAAATAGTATGTATATAATTGTACTTACTTCTGCAAACTTTGAGTATTGTAAGGTTTTTCTCTTTCTTTGTGTTTTAGTTCAATGATGATCCAGCTGTAAAGTAAAAAGTGACAACTGTCTATAATTCGGACTTTTACACGGTTTTCCAAATAGGCTAATAAATAAAGATTGTTGTAAATACTCCCTTGGCCTCATGAATCCTTCAAAGAAAACCCAAACAAAGGGAACATCTTTTTTTTTTTTTTTTTTGCCAGTTGTGGGGCTTGAACTCTGGGCCTCAGCGTTGTCCCTCAACTCTTCAGCTCAAGGCTAGCACTCTACCACTTAAGCTACAGTGCCACTTCCGGGAACATCTTTTCTAATACTGACCTTTAGTCTCTGGCTACAATATATAAACTCACATAAAGTCAGGGCAAAGCTGGCCATCTTGGGCTATGTTCAAAGAAAAGAAAAAAAAGACCCAAGTGAAACAGAAAACTACTGTGGTCCCAAAAGTTTTCACTTTGGAAGCAACCCTTGGCCAGGTTCTAGTTCCTTCCAATAAAGCCTATTTTGCTTAAGCAAAGCTTGAGTGGTTTCTATTCCTTTCATTAAATAATCCTAAGATAATCATATACATAATTTTTTGATGGAACTTAAAAAAAAAGGCCTTAAAAAAAAACACTCAAAAGAACTACAGATCTTTCTTCTACTGAATGAAAATTCCCAGATGGCATATCTCACTTGTAAGCCTAAAATACTAAGTTTAAATTATTCATCTACATTTTATATTAATTTAGCTTTAAAATACTTAACAATGTTCCATAAAATGTAAGAGGAAAATTATTCCTAATATACTACCACTTTTGTAAAAAAACAAACAAACATAAATAAGGTTTGCATCTTGAAGACGATAAAATAAAACTGATAACAATCAGGTCTATGAAGGTGTACTAGTAGCTGTGACGGGACAGATACTCTATCTTGTACCCTTTCCTACCTTTTGAATTCTAAATTCTAATCAAATTCTAATTAAATTCTAAATTCCAATTAAATTTATTCTTGGATATTACAATCCAAAAATATTGCAAATCCAAAAATAAACTTAATTAAATGAATATGGAAAGCATAAAACAAGTAACACTGGCAGCCTCACTCACTAGGTCCTCACGCGTTCAGAACAAGTTATTTCCGTATCCTTGTCGGTTCTCCGGACTCCAGCAGTATTCACACACCAGCATGTGGAGGTGCCATTACACTGCTTGGCTTTAAAGAGACCCTTCTCATCACAGTCAGGGTCATAGAGCCCGTCATTATTCTGAAATGCCCCATCAGGTTTCAGTCTTCTCCCACTCTTGGAATGACTCATTTCTGCCTTCATCACCAAACATTTGGAAGCCACTGAAAAGAAAGCATACCATTAAACTGAAAAATAACGTCTCAGCATACTCAAAAGAAAAGGAATCTTTTGTTTATTTGTGTGTGTTTGGTTTGGATTAGTTATACCAGGGGATTTCCTATTGATATACCCATGTTTGGACCAGATTCACTCCCAGTCACACTCCCTCTTCCACCAAACCAATCTCAAACAGCTTCACTGTTCCATTTTTGCACAGGTACATAAAGTATTTTGACCATCTTCATTCTCCTTCACCCTTTCCCCACCCAGTAGTACCCCCAATCCCAGTCAGGACCTGTTTTATATTTTTGTCTTCATTTTTTTTAGGATATGCTAATCAGCTACATTAAAGGGGTTTCAGTGTGGTATTTTATACACACATATGCAGTATTTAAATCAGATTGACCCCCTTGTTTGAAGAAGTCTTTAACCCCAAATCGCAAAGATTTCATACTTCTCATTACTTGAAGAAGCTGCAAATGGGATGTGTGTGTGTGTGTATTTTTTTGGAGGGTGGGAAGAAGATGATGTTGGTTCTGGAGCCTTGAACTCAAGGCCTGGGCACTGTCCCTGAGCTTTTTTGGTCAAAGCTAGCTATTCCACAACTGAATCATGATCCTCAGATCTCAGGCTCTTGAGGAGCTAGGATGACAGTCATGAACCATCAACATCAGACCTGGAAGATAATTTTCACAAAATAACATGGAACATACCAACTCAAGCCACATCCCTTTTAAAAGTTAAACCAAAATAAAGATGAAAAAAGGCAAGATATCTCTTACTCACATTTGGAGCAAACCACTGCATTCTGTGTACCAAAAGAAGTACACTGGCATTCATCATTTTCATTCGTAAAGCAGTTTGTAGTCAGCTTGTATTTTTCACAGACACACTCTAGAAAAGCAATTTTTATATCCACTTTAAAGTGTAGTTACAACGATCAACTCTGATTTTCCTGCAAGTTATGTCCTGACAGTAATGCCTCTAAGTCATCCTGAAAGGATTTTTTAGCTATAATTTAAGTGCTTCATATTAAATTGTTTATATGTATTATATTCACATGGTCTAATTTGCACACATTCCCATTTCTTTTGTTTTGGTTTTATTTACTTATCTAGGTCATTGTGGGGATCAAACTCCTGAGCCTCACCCAAGCTGGAACACACTTTACCAATGAGCTACACTTGCTGCTAGGTTTTGGTTGTTTGGTGAGACAGAGGTCACTGTGTGTGCAGGCTGGTTTCGAATTCAGTATCCTTCCCCCTCCACTTCCCTAGTCTGAGGTTTCAGGAACTAGCCACCACCACCACCACCTCCTGCCTTTTTTAAAAAGTTTTCCTCTCATGTTGAGAATGAAGCCCAGGGACCCTTGACTGCTAGGCAAGTACTGTATCACTGAGCTACATTCTCAGCTCTAAGTAGCAATTTAAGTATGTAGCACCAGACTAAAGGTAGAAAAACATGAGTAGATTAAACTGCATTACTTTGAAAGTGTAATGAATGTGGTTGGCCCACCAACTTAGCGAGGTTAAAAAATCCTTTCCAGAGAACTTCCATCATTTCTTTCCACTTATAAAACTCTTATAAACACTTCATAAGATCACAGCCAGTCTGGCACCTGTGGCTCTCACCTATAATCCTAGCTACTCAGGAGGCTGAGATCTGAAGATCTTGGTTCAAAACCAGCATGAGCAGGAAAGTCTGTGAGGCTCTTATCTCCAATTAACTACCAAAAAAAGACGGAAGTGGAGTTGTGTGTCAGTGGTAGAGGGTTAGCCTTGACTGGGCAAAAACAAAAAAGCTCAGCAACGGCGTCAAGGCCCTGAGTTCAAGCCCTAAAACTGACACACACGGACACACACACAGATCACAGCCAAGCTGTTACCCCAGACTAGTAAAAACGAGAATGAAGTTACAGGGTCAACACTTGGGTAATAGTGTGCCCTTCCACTTCAGACTTTATTCTTTCAACATTAAAAGAAAAAAGTCTGGATGGCGTGGAGGGAGATAAATGCAGATGCGACTACAGGACGTGATTGTTTACTCTCTACAGTCACCTTTGTTTCTGTTCCCTACCATAAACTCGGCATTACTCATGTTTCTTGGAAAAGTCAAGACACACCCCTTGGTAGTAAAGTCCTAGAGGCCGCCTCACGCGCCCCGGCGCACAGGTGCATAGCGGCCTCCTCCGCCACCTGTCCCCGCCCGAGGCCCACATCCGGGCCTGTCGCAGGTGCTGCGGGAGGGGCAGGCCCCGAGGGCCAGGCCGCGGCTCGCGGTCCCCGCGCGCCGGACGGGAGGTGTGGGCTCCGCAGCCGCCGCGCAATCCCCCGTACCTACAGAGCTTCCCACTTCCCCTCCGCCCCCATCGCCGCCACTTCCT
This sequence comes from Dipodomys spectabilis, assembly GCF_019054845.1. Classification (NCBI taxonomy): domain Eukaryota; kingdom Metazoa; phylum Chordata; class Mammalia; order Rodentia; family Heteromyidae; genus Dipodomys; species Dipodomys spectabilis. The sequence continues at coordinate 4,894,458 of NW_024870703.1, forward strand.
CGCAAAGAGGTGCGGGAGAAGGTGGCGCTCCGCAGCCCGCGCGGACGGGCACCTTCCCGCCGCCGCCTCGCTGAAAAGGGTCCGGCGCGTCGCCGCCCGCGCCGTCCGGTCCCAGGCGGGAGAGCGCGGCCGCTCAGTCCTCACCCCATGATCCCGATCTCGGGCACCGAAGGCCGGCGATCCCGGCCCGGCCCGGCCCCATCTCCCCACAGTGCCCCTAGCGCGCGCCTCACCTTTCCCGGCCGCGGCCACCGCCGTCGTCGCCACCGCCAGCAAAAGCCCGATCGCCAGGGCGCGGGGGGGCGCCATGCTGCGCGCGCGCCGAGAAAGAAGGGCGCGGGTCGGGCGAGGCTCCGAGAAGCGGCGGGAAGGGAAGGGGGCGCGGGGAGCCGCTGGCCGGCTGCGGGGAGCGGGGCTCGGGCGCGCGGGCCGGCGTCGGAGGGGGACAGGTACCTCGAGAACCGCAGGAGATGCGAATCCGCCGAGGGACGGCGCGCTCTGGGCGCACTACGAGGCGGGGCGCAAACCTGTCGGACCTGGCGGCTCCGCCCCTCGGTCCCTTCCCGGGGGCGGCTCACCTCCGCGCGCGCACGGCGCGCCGTGAGTCACCGCCTGGGGACGGCGGGAGGAGCCCGTCCCCCTCCCGCGGAGGGTTGCGGCCGTCGGGGCCCCTTCCGCCCCCTCCCCGCCCTCTCCGGTCCCCTCCTCAGGTGTGCTGCGCCAATCCGCCCCCAGGGCTTCCTCCAGATCTGCCAGCCCGGAGGATCGGACCCCAGGCCAGTTAGGGGTGCGCGGAGCGGGGAGCCAAAGTGGCCGCTGGGACGAGGGCTGACCCACCCGCGCCGAGCGCCATAAAAACGATCTTTGATCCGTACCTGGCGGTGTAATTGTTCGTGTTTGAAAGAAGATTGGAGAGGAGACAGAGACACAGAGAGATCGCCCCGGCTTTCAGAAATGAGTATTTCTTCGTATCAGTAATTCTCAGTAATTCTTTTCCTTAAAAAAAAAAAAAAAGCACTTTGGGCACTTGAAGATGCAAGGAAAGTGTTTTCTTGGAAGCAAATGCTGGGAACCGAAAGTACTTCCGTTTTGGTTAATGTGTTTATAACACGTTGAATCAACCTCCCTTTTTTAATTCAAAAATTTGCGCAAGTAAGAACAAAGGACAATTTATTCGAGTGTAAATAAGTTCAAATAATAACACTTGTTACATCTTCTAGTAACTTTTACTATGTTTTTAAATTTTCTATTATTATAAAGGTGATGTTCAGAGGGGCTATAATTACGGTAAGGCAAATAAAGAGTACACGACTTTTTTTCTTTCTTTCTTTCTTTCCTTTTGCCGTGAGCCACGGCGTCATTTCTGGCTTTTTCTGCGCATGTGGTGCTGAGGAATCGAACACAGGGCCTCATGCATGCAAGGCATGTGCTCTACCACTGAGCCACCTTCCCAGCCCCCCTTTCTCCCTCTCCCCTCTCCCTACTGTCTCTTTCTCTTCCTTCTTGATTCTCTTTCTTTCTTTCTTTGTTTCTTTCTTCTTTCTTCCTTCCTTCCTTCCTTTCTTTCTTTCTTTCTTTCTTTCTCCTCCCTAATTTCCTCTCCCCCCCCCCTTCTTTCTTTGTTTTGTTGTCGATCGTGGGGCTTGAACTCAGGTCCCAGGCGCTGTCCCTGAGTTCTTTTGCTCAAGGCTTCCGCTTTCTGGTGGTTTATTGTAGATAAGAGTCTCAGGGACTTTCCTGCCCCTGCTGGCTTCAAACCCAGGTCCTCAGATCTCAGCCTCCTGAGAAGCTAGGATTAAAGTGTGAGCTACCAAAACCTGGCTAAGAGTAACTTTGTTTTTAGACAATTGTCACCCATTCCTTCCCAGTTTTTCCCTCATAATTATATCTTAAGAAACTTAAAATATTTAATGGTCTTAATGTCATTTTTGTTAGCTGTGTTATCATTGCAGCCTGCTTAGTCTAATTTTTAAATGTTAAACTGTGAGGAGTAAGAATAATGAAAAAACAATTTTAAGATTTAACTAAATTTGATAAAAGATTATGCTTTTATTGATCAAAAGTGGTATGTTGGGGGCTGGGATTGTGGCTTAGTGGTAGAGTGCTTGCCTCACATGCATGAAGCCCTGGGTTCAATTCCTCAGTACCACATAAACAGAAAAAGCCAGAAGTGGTACTGTGGCTCAAGTGGTAGAGTGCTAGCTTTGAACAAAAGAAGCTCAGAGACAGTGCCCAGGCCCTGAGTTCAAGCCCCAGGACTGGCCAAAAAAAAAAAAAAAGGTATGTTGTCTGGGTGCCTGTGACTCATGCCTGTAATACTAGCTACTCAAGTGGCTAAGATCTGAAGATCATAGTTAGAAGCCAATCTGGGCAGAAAAAGGCCCAGTGAGACTCTTATTTCGAATTAACCACTCAAAAACCAGAAATGGTGCTGTGACTCAAGTGGTAGAGCACAGAGGGACTCACCCAGGCTCTGAATTCAAGCCCTTCAGCCAACATTAAAAAAAAAAATTGTGCATTGTCCTTTCTTGTTGAAGTGTAGATAATTGACTAATGTAAATAATCATATTGTTATAAGTACCACTATAATTTGAATTTTACTTGGTACATTAAACTAATTATTAGGTGATTCCCAGCTTCAAGAAATCCTGTCAAGGGGCTGGGAAGGTGGCTCAGTAGTAGAGCACTTGCCTTGTATGCATGAGGCCCTGGGTTCGATTCCTCAGCACCACATAAGCAGAAAAAAAAAAAAAGCCAAAAGTGGTGCTATGGCTCAAGTGGTAGAGCGCTAGCCTTGAGCTGAAGAGCTGAGGGACAGCGCACAGGCTCAGAGCTCAAGCCCCATGACTGGACCCAAAAAAGAAAGTAAGAAAGAAATCCTGTCAAATGTTTTGAATCTAGTTCTGAGTTGCTAGGCTTAGTTTGGGAATTTGATGATTTGTTGAGCAATTTTAATGCTGACAAATCAAGTTATCAAGCAGATAACTTCAAATTAACAGACTCTGTTAATCTGAAGGTGTTTTAGAAAGCTGAACCCTTCCAGTCCCCAAACCACATGTTTTTTCCTAAGAATAACTAGTGTTTGTGGCTTTATTTGCAAAGTGTTCCATTGCCAGGTCTAAATCTGTTAACTAATTAAAACCTCATCATCTTATAACTGGGCAGATGTTTACTAAATTATTCATTGCAATAAAGTGAATTGTGTATATGTAATTATTAAATGATAGAATGTCCTGCTAATCTCTGATTAGCCAAGGGAGTTTATTTTATTTATTTATTTATTATTTATTTATTTTTGTGGGTTGTGGGACCTGAACTCTGGGCCTGGGCGCTGTCCCTCAGCTCTTCAGCACAAAAGCTAGCACTCTACCACTTGAGCCACAGCACCACTTCCGGCTTTTTCTGCTTATGTGGTGCTGAGGAATCGAACCCAGGGCCTCATGCATGTGAGGCAAGCACTCTACCACTGAGCCACCTTCCCAGCCCTTTGTTTTTTTATTTTTGAGACAGTGTCTGACTATGTAGGTGTCCTGCCTTAGCCTCCCTAGAACTGGGATTACATGACTGCATGATCTTGCTGGCTAATATATTTTTCCCCCAATAGATCTGAGAGAAACAGAATGTGTGTGGATGTAAGATGTAAAATTTAATGAAACTCCAAACTGGGACTCATTTTATTATTACAGCTGGTTAAAAGTGGGTTTAGCCAGGTGCCAGTGGCTCATGCTGGTAATATTAACTACTCAGAAGGCTGAGATCTGAAGATTGTATTTCAAAGCCAGTAGGGGCAGAAAAGTGTGGGATAAGACAGGTGCTGGTGGCTTAATCCTAGCTTCTCAGGAGGCTGAAATCTGAGGATCACAGTTTAAAGCCTGCCTGAGCAGGAAAGTCCATGAAACTCTTTTTTTGCTTTTTGGTTGGTCATGACGCTTGAACTCTGGGCCTAAGTGCTGTCCCTCAGCTCTTCAGCTCAAGGCTAGTGCTCTACCACTTGAGCCACAGTGCCACTTCCAGTTTTCTGATGGTATATTGGAGATGAGAGTCTCATGGACTTTCTGGCCCGGGTTGGCTTTGAACCTCGATCCTTAGATCTCAGCCTCCTGAGTAGCTAGGATTACAGGCGTGAGCCATTAGCACCAGACTCATAATACTCTTATCTCCAATTAACTACCAGAAAACCAAAAGTGGAGTTGTGGCTCAAAATGGTAGAGCACTAGCCTTGAGTGAAAACCCTCAGGGACAGCACCCAGGCCCTGAGTTCAAGTCCCACTACTGACAAAAAGGAAAAGTCTATGAGACTCTATTTAAACTTAATGACCAAAGAGCCAGGAGTAGAACTGTGTCTCAAGTGGTAGAGTATCAGCTTTGAGCAAAAAAGCTCTGGACAGTTCCCAGGCCCTGAGTTCAAGCCCCAGTACCAGAATAAAAAAAAATTTTTTAAAAAGGACATGATTATTACAAGTAGGTATCAGTTCTTAAATATTTTATTCCATGATTAAGATGTAAGTAGAAAGAAAAGTATTTTATGGAAAAAGGAACAGTAAAAGTTCTTTCCGACCACTACCCACTACTCTCTTGATTGTAGTTTGGTATTTAAGCTACTCATTAATTAATACTTCTTTCATATCCTAAAAGACCTGGTTTCAATGGATGTACTCTCTGCAAAGTGGGGAATAGAATCAAGTTCACCTTAATATTTATATTATTTTTACTTAATTTTTAATTCTACAGTTGTATATGTATGCATGTGTCTATCGTGTAATTTATCTGTCTTCAAAAATTAACTCAAGGCCTCACACTTATTTGCTTGGTTACCATTTCAGCCATGCCTCTGGACCTGCTCTAGTTTTTTTTTTTTAGATAAGGGGTGTATGTGTATGTGTGTTGGTACTGCTTGAACTTTAGGCCTCACATTTGCTCAACTTTTCCCACTCACCCATAGCTGGTACTCTATCACTTGAGCCACATTTTTTCAAACTTTCTAAAAAGTTTGAAATTTCAGATCTTTTTTGTCCTGAAACATATTTTAAAAACCTATAAAATCACAGCTTAAGCTGCATTCTACAATTTTTAATACTTAATATCATTCAGTTTTAAAAATTCTAGTTTCCTTTGTGTTAATTCATTGTTCCATAGATTATTTAGTAGTAATTTCTAAATATTAGTTATTCCTAGTTATAAATTTAGTAATTTCTAAATTCATTATTTTGTTACATATTATTTAGTAAGTTCTTTAGTTATTATTAGTTATAAGTTTAGTAATTTCTAAATATCTGATTTTCCTTTAAGTAGAGTGCTTTCAGTCCTTCTAAACTTCTAAACTTATGAAAACTTTTGTTTTGGTTGGTCATAGGGCTTGAACTCTGGGCCTGGGCGCTGGCCCCTTCAGCTCAAGGCAAGTGCTCTACCACTTGAGCCATAGAGCCACTTCTGGTTTTCTGGTAGTTAACTGGAGATGAGTCTCACGAACTTTCCTGCCTGGGCTAGCTTTGAACCAGGATCCTCAGATCTCAGCCTCATGAGCAGCTAGGATTACAGGTGTAAGCCACCAGCACCCGGCTGAAAATTTATTTTATAACCCAGTACATGGTACCTGGTGGTGAATGTTCTTTGTGCAGTTGAAGAGTAAGTCCAATACTTATATACAAGATGTGAAAACACCATCAACTAAGTTAAATTCACTGACATTTACAGAACTTTTTGCCTACCAATCAGGACTTTGTCCACCCAATTCTCCCATCAATTATTAAAATTGATAAAATAATGTTAAAATATTCAATTGTAGTTGTGAGCATTATGATTATGGACCAATCCACTGTAAACAAATCTGCTTTCCCCTTCCCTAAGTTCTGCCAGGTTTTGTTTTGGTTTGGTTTGGTTTTGCCATCCTGAGGTTGAACTCAGGGCCTGGGAATTGTCCCTGAGTTTCTTTTGCTCAAGGCTATCTATCACTCTACTACTTGACCCTCAGCACCACTTCCAGCTCTTTCTGTTTATGTGATATTGAGGAATCAAACCCAGGGCTTCATGCATGCTAAGCAAGCACTCTACCACTAAACTACATTCCCAGCCTTAAATATCTTATTGTTTAAAAAAAATTATTTTTAGCCAGGCATTGGTGGCTCATACCTGTCATCCTAGCTACTTATGAAACTGAGATCTGAGAATTGTGGTTCAAAGCCAGCCTGGGCAGGATGTTCTATTTTTTTTTTTTTCCTTCCTAATCAGTCCCTACCCCTTCAAGTATGACTCTAATTCTGATGATTCTCCCATCATAAGTTATCTTGCCTATTCTAGTATTCAAGGCCAAGCTCATATAACTTGGTCATATAATGTGCAATAACATAGGACTTCTGTAAAGTAGGGCCCCATACTTGGCTTACATGCTCTGTTGTGACAATTGGGAAGTTCTTTAATGCTGTTGTAACAGGAGACCACACATGTTCATTTTGTACTAGGCTCTAGGCATTAACTAGGTGGTCCTGCTAAAACTTCCATATGAAAACAATCACAGAGTCAGACACTTGTAACTCACATCTGTAATCTCAGCTACTTAGAAGGCTGAGAACTGAAGATTGTCTTTCCACTATCCCAGGATGCCACACTGCGTTACTTAGCCATTAGATCACCTTGCTTTCCTCCAGTCTATATCCAGTTCTGTCTTTTCCTAGCATTTCATGAGTTTTGTTTTGTTTTTGCTTTTTGGGTTTTTTTTGGTTGGTCATGGGGCTTGAACTCTGGGTCTAGGTGCTTGTCCCTCAGCTCTTCAGCTCAAGGCAAATGCTCTACCACTTGAGCCACAGCGCCACTTCTGGTTTTCTGGTGGTTAATTGGAGAAATAAGAGTCTCACGGAGTTTCTTGCCTGGGCTGGCTTTGAACAGTGATCCTTAGATCTCAGCCTCCTGTGTAGTTAGGATTACAGGCATGAGCCACCAGCGCCTGGCTGATGACCTTTTGAAGAATACTGGTCAGATGTAGCTATAGATTAATTTTCACCTGGAATTTGTCTCAGGTGTTCTTATGAATAGACTGTGGTCATATGAATTGGGAGAAAGCATGCCATACAGGTGTCACGCCCTTCTTGTCAAATCCTATTGGCAGGTGAATGATTTCAAAATAATTTTTTACTGCTAATGTAAACCTTGATCCTTTGGATAAGGTAGTTATCTGCCCCCCCATTGTTCCCGCTTCTCTCCTGCACCACTAAAATAAATATTTCTACTTTTCCATGTTCTATTCATTAGAAATAGAAAGCTGAGCGTATAGTCCAGTAGTAGGACACATATTCAGTATAGTATGTGTAATGCCTGGGGCTGGGAAGTTGGCTCAGTGGTACAGCGCTTGCTTTGCATGCCTGAGGCCCTGGGTTCGATTCCTCAGCACCATATAAGTATGTGTAATGCCTGTGTTGGCTCACAGCACCACTTTAAAAAAAAAAAAAAAAGGAAGAAATGAGTCACTGTGTCTATCTAGCCTGAGGGAGGGAAATTAAGTGCCACCTGTCAGAAGGTGGGACATGGATGGATTTGTGGATATTTTCAAACCATCAGACTTAAAATCAATATTCTGGAGGAGATAGTTGAGGAAAAAGATGTTCTGCTTTTTCTAAAAGCTTTGTGGTGTAGAAAAATTTTAGAAGAAGGAGGAGGAGGAGGAGAAGAAGAAGGAGTAGAAGAAGAGGAGGAGGGCCGGGCGCTGGTGGCTCACGCCTGTAATCCTAGCTACTCAGGAGGCTGAGATCTGAGGATCGCGGTTCAAAGCCAGCCCGGGCAGGAGAGACTGTGAGACTCCTATCTCCAATAAACCACCAGAAAACCGGAAGTGGCGCTGTGGCTCAAGTGGTAGAGCGCTCGCCTTGAGCTGAAGAGCTGAGGGACAGCGCCCAGGCCCAGAGTTCAAGCCCCATGACCGACACAAATAAAAAAATAAAAAAAAAAAAAAAGAAGGGGAGGAGGAGGAGAAGAAGAGGAGGAGGAAGAGGGGGGAGGAGGAGGAGGAGGAGGAGGAGGAGGAGGAGAAGAAGAAGGAGTAGAAGAAGAGGAGGAGGAGTAGAAGAAGAGGAGGAGGAGGGGGGAGGAGGAGAAGAAGAAGAAGAAGAGGAACAACAACAACAAGAAGACAACAAGGAAAGGGGGAGAAGGAGGAGAAAAGGAAGAGGAAAAGAGGAAGAGAAGGAGAAGGAGGAGAAGGAAGAAGAAGAAGCAGCAGCAGCTGAGCACAAGTGGCTCACACCTGTACTCCTAGCTACTCAGGAGGCTGAAATCTGAGGATCCCAGTTCAAAACCACCCTCAGCAGGAAAGTCCACCCAGGCCCTGAGTTCAAGTCCCACAACTGACAAAAAAAAAAAAAAAAGGAAGATATAAGCAAGTCATTCAAGAGTAGAAAGCGAACTTTCCCTGGAAGTGTGATAATATTTTCAGACAATGTGGAGTGTGCATTTGAAATTGAGGGTCACTAGTTCAAAGTGAAGTAAGTCAGCTACATTTTATGCTTTTTCTCTAGCAATGACCAGCTGCTTAGGTGCAGCCAATGACAGTGTTTGAATTCAACATGAATGAAGTATTTTGCATCAGTATGTTAGAAAAAGAAGGACAAGGGGCTGGGAAGGTGGCTCAGTGGTAGAGCGCTTGCCTTGCATGCATGAGGCCCTGGGTTCGATTCCTCAGCACCACATAAGCAAAAAGAAAAAAGCCGGAAGTGGCGCTGTTCAAGTGGTAGAGCGCTAGCCTTGAGCTGAAGAGCTGAGGGACAGCGCCCAGGCCCAGAGTTCAGGCCCCATGACTGGACCCAAAAAAAAAAAAAAAAAAAAGGACAAGATAATTAAGGAAGGTGTCTGCAAAAGTGAAAGGAAGTTGGACACCCATGGCTTATACCTGTACTCCTAGCTACTCAGGAGGCTGAGATCTGAGGATAGGAGTTCAAGGCCAGCTTGGGCAAGCCTTGAACCAGCCTGGAAGCTCATCTCCAATTAACCCCCAAAATGCCAGAAATAAAGCTGTGGCTCAAGTGGTAGCCTTGAGCATAAAAGCTCAAGGACAGCACCTACGCCCTGAGTTCAACACTCAGGACCAGAAAAAAAAAGTAGAAAGAAAATGATTGGCAGGGCTGGGAATGTGGCTTAGTGGTAGAATATTTGCTTGGCATACATGAAGCCCTGGGTTCAATTCCTCAGTATCACATGAACAGAAAAGCCAGAAGTGGTGCTGTGGGTCAAGTGGTAGAGTGCTAGCTTTGAGCAAAAGAAACTCTGGAACAATGCCCAGGCCCGGAGTTCAAGCTCCAGGACAAGAAAGAGAGAAAGAAGGAAAGAAAGAGAGAGAAAGAGAAGGAAGGAAGGAAGGAGGGAGGGAGGGAGGGAGAGAGAGGAAGAGGGAAGGAAAATGAATGGCCAAGGAACCCAACAGGCTTTGGAAGTAAAGATGAGAGCCGAAAGCAAGTTAGAGAATTGTTAGAACTCTCTAACTTTTGAGACAAGTTAGAGAATTGTGACAATGGCTGTGCTTGGGTGCTGAGCTGGAAGGATAGAGCTGGGCATTTGAAGGGGAAAGGAATGAAATAGTTTGGAAATGACAAGCTACAAGCTTGCTATAGCCTCAGGCCTTAGGGGACTGGTGATGTCAAGGGAAAAGTAGAAACTGCTTCAAGGAAACTTTTTTTTATTATCTTTCAGTAGTTGTACAAAGAAGGTCCCATTCTACAAAACAGTATATGAATAATACAAAGTGTCTGGTAACATTGCACCCATGGCTCCTAACCCATCCCTTCTCTCACTTTTTTTTTTAATTGAGATTAGGTGATTACATAAATTTCACATATTTCACAGTATTGTAGAATAGTGATATTTAGTTAAAGTCATAAGCACATTTTAACCTTCACGAGGCAAATTGTCATTATCATGGTCTATAGTTTGTGAATTCTATGAGCTTTGACAATACAATTATTTCTTCCACATCAAGTGATATTTACATTTCTTTCATTTTGCTTAGTGCAAGCTGTTCCCTCTTTCCCTCTCATTCCTCCCTTCCTCAAGGAAACATTTGAAGTAGTGGACAAGGCAACGGACTCAGGGGTATTGAGATAGCTACCCAGCACATGCTAGATGACCAAGAATGCTTGTTTTTCCAGGAGTGAAGGAGGCCAATGGGAATATAAGGCACCATGGGGTTTCCCTAAGAAGCTGTTGGAAGGAGACAGGAAATCAGTGTGCAGTCTATGAGCTTTTTTTGCTCAAGGCTAATACTCAGTTACTTGAGCCATAGCTCTATTTTGGGCTTTATGGTGGTTAATTGGACATAAGTATCTCATGGACTTTCCTGTCTGGGCTGGCTTAGAACCATGATCCTCAGATCTCAGCCTCCTGAGTAGTTAGCATTACAGACATGAGCCACTGGCACCTGGAAAACTATGTGAATATTGAAGAGTTGGTAAATTGGGGGCCTTCTAGATGCTTAGTTGTCCTGAAAAGTGTCAGATGGTGACAGCTTAGGGAGCAAGAGTCAGAAATGTTCTTTTTGAAAGTAAATATATCGTAGCATGGGGACTACCAAAGTGACTTTCCTAACCTTAATAATATCATTAATAGGTATTTCCTGGACATCTATTTAGTTTATAATTGAACCATTGAACACTGTGAAAAATAGGCAGTGTCCTTTCAGCCAGTTGAGAGAGGAGACGTTGGTTCCAGAGACTATGTTTCCTTAGATAGAAGGAAATAAAATATGGCAAACAGAGCTGGACTTTCACCTTTGTTTTTATCAGGATCAGAAAGGGGCGAGTCTTTATGATAGGTCATTTACAGTGTGCGAAATAGCCCTGAGGAAGCTTGAGAGCTTTTTTTTTTTTTCCCCAGACACAGCAGTATTCATGTTGAATACCTGTGAAGAAACCAAGACTAGATCCATAACTATGAGTAAGTTCCCTCTTCTATGGCCAGAAAGAGGCAAAATAAATAAAGACTGTGGTTTTTTTTTGTTTTGTTTTTTTGTTTTTTGTCAGTTGTGGGGCCTGAACTTTGGGCCTGAGCACTGTCCTTCAGCTCTTCAGCTCAAGGCTAGCGCTCTACCACTTGAGCCACAGCACCACTTCTGACTTTTTCTGCTTATGTGGTGCTGAGGAATCGAACCCAGGGCCTCATATGCAAGGCAAGCGCTCTACCACTGAGCCACCTTCCCAGCCCCATCCCTCTCTGTATTTTATCAAGCTGGTTGAGAGTAAATGCATTGGCTTATTGTAGGACATTGTAAGAAATCATACACACACACACACACACACACACACACACACACACACACACACTGAAAAAGTAAAAAGAATAAAGGAAGCAGGAAATAATGTATGCTAATGACAACAAAAGACTTTATACTGTCATCTTCTGGAATACATAGAAAAAGATAACTAATTTTTAAAAAGGGGATGGAGGCATGGCTCAAGTGGGAAAGCATCAGCCATGAGCAAAAATTGCTAAGTAAGCACAAAGTCCTGAGTCCAAGTCCCCAAACTAGCTCCTGTCTGTTATCCTAGCTACTCAGGAGACAGAGATCAGAGATTTGCAGTTGGAGGCCAGCCTAGACAGAAAAATCCAAAAGACTATCTTCAATGAACCAGTAAAAAAAAAGAAAGAAAAAGAAAAGGGCTGGACTGGAGGCATGGCTCAGGTGGTAGAGAGCCAGCTGTGAATAAAAAGCTCTGAGTTCAAGCCCTAGTACTGGCACAAAAGAAAAGAAAGAGAGGGAGAAATAGACAGAGGGAAGGAGAGCGAAGGGGGAAAGAGAAAGAGAGAGGGAGAGAGAGAGAGAGGAAGGAAGGAAGAGGGAGGGAGAGAAGAAGGGAGGGAGGGAAAAGAAAAAACTAGATTGCTTTCTTTTCTGAAATGAGCTGTATAACCTAACTCCTGAGATGCTCTAGAAAAGCAGAGTATGTCACAAGAGTAAACTAGATGTCACAAATCTAATTTCATTTGTACTACCCAGGATGAGTGAGTTACCGAATGCCATCCATAGGCCTGGCTAAGCCATATCCAATCTGCATGAGCACTGTACACAAAACTGGGTGAGAATGCTCCGGCGTGATCATTTCCTGGAGTCCTGGCTGTGCCTGTCCTTTAACACTAAGGATCATTAGTTGGAGGGGTGTGGGTGAGTAAGAGGAAGAATGACTGCAGTGAATTGTAGGAGGAAGTGAAAGAAGGAGGAATCAAGACTGGGAGTGGGGAGATAGGTTGCCCTGTCTTTATTGCTTCTCTGTTGACAAAAGGAAGGGGAACTTCCAGGGGTCTGGAGAGAAGTCTTGTGAACAGATAAAGTAATAACCACATTTCCATTTCCATGCAGGATTTATTAGGTAGACAGTCACTGGTTAGAATAGTTATTGGTGACCTAACAATAAGTTCTACAGAAAACATATACACAATAAGTGTCCTCCTTCCCGTTTCCCCCAAGAGTAAGTCACAGAACTTTCTAGAAGTCAGCTAGCAGGTAATGGATGAGTCACTACACAGTTGGAAACAAGGTGAAAAACCAAGTTTCCATATCCTCTTTCTTTGGTGGAAAAAAAAAAAAAAGGAAACTTAGCTTGTAGGTTTAAATGCTACAAATAGCTCCAAGACTACCTCAGAGTAATGAAAGGCTAGTAAGCCTTGAAAAGTACTTGCTTTCTATCCTAGCCAACAAAAGTCTTTGCAGGAGAAAACAGGGGCCCACTGCACGGACATAACTAGTATGCAAGTATAGACAAGGCCACAGCCATATTTTGGTTTGTGCATCACCCTAGGGTAGTAATTTTCTGTTCAAAAGCACAGATAGCCATTCAGTGTGTGTTGTCGCCATGAAATTGAACAAGAATGTGAGAATTGGCCCACTTGGGGGCATTCAGAGTGACCTAAGGAGAATAATCTTCCTTCCTTCCTTCCTTCCTTCCTTCCTTCCTTCCTTCCTCCTCCGTCCTTTTCCCTCCCTCCCCTCTCTCCAGCCCTCCTCTCCCCCTTCTCCCTCTCTCTTCTCTCTCTCTGGGTCTCCCACTATGTAGCTGAGGCTAACTTTGAACTCTTTTTTTTGTCAGTTGTGGGGCTTGAACTCTGGGCTTAGGCGCTGCCCCTGCGCTCTTCAGCTCAAGGCGAGCGCTCTACTGCTTGAGCCACAGCCCCACTTCCGATTTTCTAGTGGTTTATTGGAGATAAGAGTCTTACAAACTTTCCTGGCTGGGCTGGCTTTGAACCGGGATCCTCAGATCTCAGCCTCCGGAGTAGCTAGGATGACAGGCGTGAGCCACTAGCTCCTGGCTTAACATTGAGCTCTTGATTCTCTTGCCTCAGCCCCTCCACTGCTAGGATTGCAGACGTATGGCCCCATAGTCATCATCTTTACAGGAGGCCTTCACTCTTTCAGATAGGGTGTTAGTCTATTTATCCAAATGACTATTATAAAAGAGTCTGTACTTTGCCTTCATCTTATAAAAAAACATCCATCAGAATGAAAGCAATAAAACAGCCAAGCCCTTGTCACCATAGGAACCTTTTATATCTGCTTCCTATTGAGGATTTCTGGAAAATCAGAGATTCTGGTGCCCTCCCCCCTACTCACTAGGGATCCTGCTGACTTCTGACTCCTACCTGTCACCCCAGCAAGCAGTTCCCAGAATAAAACACCCTGGCATTGGCATTATGTACACACAGCGCTTAAATGTTACAGGTCATGGGTGTATTTGTGTACAATCACTCAGAAATCAGAAATCAGAAGCTCTACCATGGGTCAAGGGACACATACTATTAAGGACAATTCTAAATGGGGACTTGAGTTCGCGAAGCCCTGTGGTTACCCCAGAAATTGCTTCTGTCTGGTCCCGGTTCTGGTTCTCATTGTAATTGCAACAGGACTTGTTGAAACAACAGGACCTTCTGAAAACAGAGCAGCAGGCCAAGAACATGGCCCTGCCTCCTAGTCATCACCTAAAGCACTTTGAATGGAACCTTAGGTCAGTCCTTTGTCCACCCAACTCGCATAAGAATTCACGCTAATGCTTAGTTCATAACCAATAGTGCTTGGTTGGTTTGCGAAGGATCCATGCTACTGGTAAACTGGTTATTTCCAGATGCTTTCTGCCCAGTTAGATGTCCCCCTACCTCCCCCCCCTCCAGGTGCCCAGCCCAGTGAACTTATCTACTCAAGGCCCTTATTGGGGTATCACGTCATCAGCATCCCCCAAGTGGAGATCCAGATTCTCAAAAGTCTTTCCTCTGGACACAATCCTAGGCTTAAGTTCTCTGTTAAGAAATCAGAGCTAGGCACGACATGTAATTACACATGTAATCCTAGCTACTCAGGAAGCTGAGATCTAAGGACCGTGGACAAGAAAAGTAGGTGAGATTCTTATCTCCAATAAACCACCAAAAGGGGCTGGGAAGGTGGCTCAGTGGTAGAGTGCTTGCCTTGCATGCATGAGGCCCTGGGTTGGATTCCTCAGTACCACATTAACAGAAAAAGCCAGAAGTGGCTGCTGTGGCTCACATGGTAGAGTGCTAGCCTTGAGCTGAAGAGCTGAGGGACAGCACCAAACCCCCACAAAACAGAACAAAACAAACAAAAAAAAAAAACCCAAAATGCGGGGAGTTGTGGCTCAAGTGGCAGAGTACTAGTGTTGAGCAAAAGAAGCTTAAGAGACAGCACCTAATCCCTGGGTTTATGCCCCAGGACTGGCACAAAACAAAATTATTGGAGCTGGGTTGGTGGCTCATGCCTGTAATCCTACCTACTCAGGAGCCTGAGATTTGTGTACCAAGGTTTGAAGCCAGCCCAGGCATGTAAGTCCTTGAGACTCTTATCTCCAATAACTACCAAAAAGCCAGAAGTGGAGCTGTGGCTAAAGTGATAGTGTGCTAGCCTTGAGCAAAAAGTTCAGGGAAAACCAGGCACTGGTGGCTCATGCCTGTAATCCTAGCTACTCAGGAGGCTGAGATCTGAGGGTTGTGGTTTGAAGACAGCCTGCTCAGGAAAGTCTGTGAGACTCTTATCTCCAATTAGTCCCAGAAAAAAAAAAAAACAAAAAAAACACAAATAGTGCTGTAGTTCAATTGGTAGAGTGCTAGCTCTGAGCAAAAGGAGCTTAGGGACAGCACCCAAGCCCAGATTCAAGGCCCAGGATTGACACTAAGAAATTATTAGAGGTCATAAATATGCTAATTCAGTTATATGTCCCAGCTTAAATAACCATATCTGAACAAAATCCTCCTGGAAACAAAGTTTTATCCAGAAGAAGCTTAGGGATGGTGGGAATCTAAGGTACAAAAACATGGCTTTGAGGGACATGTTTGAGACTGGTCATTTATAACCAACTTTCATGGCCTTTTAGTCATTTTGCTGAAGCACATGGATTAATTTGTAACATATTTTAAGCACTTATTTAATTTATATATAAGAAAGTCTGTACTAAGTGCTAACAATACCCAGGAAGTGAAAGATATAGGTAAGCCCTGTGCTTGAGAAGCTTCCACAGATGAGAGAGATCAGATGCTCATGAGAAGTTAGAAAAAAATTAAAAAAAAAAAAAACCCAACTAGGCAATTGAACCCATGCACAACATTAAGTTTTTCAGAAGGGGGGAAAAAAGCCAGGTGCTAGTGGCTTATACCTCAAATCCTAGCTACTCTGGTGGCTGAGATCTGAGGATCATGATTCTAAGGCAGCCGAGGCAAGAAAATCCATGAGACTCTTACTCTCCAATTAGCCACAAAAAGCCAGAAGTAGAGCTGTGGCTCTAGTGGTAGAACACTATAGCCTTGAGCAAAAAAAAACAAAAAACAAAAAAAAACCCTCAGGGACAGAGCCCTGAGTTGGGGGTGGTGGGAGTTGGATGAGGAGATGCTCAAACCCATCATGAGGCTGGGAAACTTATCTCTAAGAAATGAAATTCTGGAAGTGCCTTTCAGAGAACACTTTTCTCTCATGGATCCAAAGTTCAGCCCTGGATACAGATCTGCTCTTGAACATCAAAGCAAATTATTATTTGAAAGTATTCATGATAGACCAATGCGTAAGCATTTCAGTTCAGAGTATACTTGGCTAACAATTAAGTATCCTCGTAGGCTAGTGCTCTAGCATGTTGAGCCACAGCATTACTTCCAGTTTTCTGGTGGTTAAATGGAGATAAGATTCTCACAGAGTTGTCTGCCCTGGCTGATTTTGAATCTAGATCCTCAGATCTCAGTGTCCTGAGTAGCTAGGGTTACAGGTATGAGCCACCAGCACCCAGCTTTATTATATGTTTTAAGTCCTCATGTAAGTACATTCTTAACAACTTATAAATTTTTTTTACACAAAACAACAACTTCAGTAATTTGTGAAATAATAGCTAACATGCTTGCATTAACTAATTTAAAACTCTTCCATTGTAAGCCGGGCGCTGGTGGCTCACGCCTGTAACCCTAGCTACTCAGGAGGCTGAGATCTGAGGATCGTGGTTCAAAGCCAGGCCGGGCAGGAGAGACCGTGAGACTCCTATCTCCAATAAACCACCACAAAACCGGAAGTGGCGCTGTAGCTCAAGTGGTAGAGTGCTCACCTTGAGCTGAAGAGCTGAGGGACAGCGCCCAGGCCCAGAGTTCAAGCCCCACGACCGACCAAAAAAAAAAACAAAACTCTTCCATTGTAATATTTATATTTCAGTAGTTAAAACTGACAACAAATGTTTTATGTATCAAACTTGAGCATTTAACTTTGTGTGTGTGTGTGTGTGTGTGTGTGTGTGTGTGTGTGTGTGTGTGTGTATGTGTGTGTGTTGGTCCTGGGGCTTGAACTGAGGGCCTGAGCTTTTTTGCTCAAGACTAGCACTCTATTATTTGACCCACACATTCTCTACTGGCTTTTTGATAGTTAGTTGTAGATAAAAGTCTCACAAAGCCAGGCCTCCTACCTGTAATCCTAGCTACTCAGGAAGCTGAGATCTGAGGATCACAGTTCAAAGCCAGTTCAGGCAGTAACTCTTTTTTTTTTTTGTCCGTCGTGGGGCTTGAACTCTGGGCCTGGGTGCTGTCCCTCAGCTCTTCAGCTCAAAGCGAGCACTCGACCACTTGAGCTACAGCGCCACTTCCGGTTTTCTGGAGGTTTATTGGAGATAGGAGTCTCACGGTCTCTCCTGTCCCAGCTGGCTTTGAACCGCGATCCTCAGATCTCAGCCTCCTGAGTAGCTAGGATTACAGGCGTGAGCCACCAGCGCCCAGCTGAAACTCTTAACTACAACTGACCACAAGAAAATGGGAAGTAGTGTTGTGGCTCAAAGTGGTAGAGGTCTAGCCTTGAGCAAAAGAGCTCAGAGATATTATCAGGAGTTAAAGCGCCATAACTGAGGGAAGAAAAAAAGTCTTACAGATTCCTGCTCAAGATGGCTTTAAACTGTAGTCCTCAGATCTCAGCCTCCTCAGTAGGATTACAAACATGAGCCACTTACACCCAGCATCTTTTAGTATCTATTAAAATTAATTTCTCTGTTTTCTCATCTATCTCTTTTCTCTAGGGATCTGGAAAGTATCTGAAACTCCATGATAGCCCTCCATTATCTAGAAAAGAACTCAAGGAAACAGAACAGGGTAGGAACCCAAGGCAAAACTGCAAAAAGACAAGGCAGACAAACTCAACATTGAAGAATAAAAATGAGAAGTTTACTGCTTTGTTTTCTGCAAAATTTAAATTCAGCCTGCCCGACGGATTTTATTTCTGTGTTGCATCTTGCTCTTATTGAATGTGTGTGTGTGTGACAGAGTCACAAAATTCCAAAGAACAGAAGCCCATCATAAATAAGCCAGAAGAAACAGTTTGACTCTACTCAGTGGAAACGGATGGACCCACAGCCAAACAAGACCTTACCTGATTTCCTGAGTCTTCTAAATTGGTCTTATTATCCTGAGATTTGCATTTTTTAGACAGTCTCAAATAACAAAAGCACTCTCTTAGTCTGTACTCTGTTGCTGTTATAGTCATTTGTCCCCAGCACAGACTTTCCCCCCCGAGATCCTTTTATCCCTACCTAGGGGCAGCAATTAAAGGCTTGAAGGCAAACAGAGGGTTGGAATGGAGTTTTGCCCCTGGCTGGGGCTGCGGGAGGTGGCAGAGGAGACCTGAAAATACTAAGATGGAGAAAGAGGGCATAGACTGGACTAGCAGATACTTTAGACATCCTCAAGCATGCCCTGGCTTAAATTAGTCCTTTTAGGTGCCCGAGTTAATTTTTAATACCCTTTGGTAGAAATTCAGACCTGTGTAACAGTGGCATCCATACCTCAGGCTAGCTTCCACAGCTCTAGCTCTTTGTCCCTAAGTCTCCTCCCCTCTCTTTGTTTCCTGGCCCCTGGGGAAGGCTGGAGACGATCACGTGCTGAATGGGGCTGGGTTCACGGCCTGGCCCAGGCACTCCCTGAGGGAGGGACCAGGTTTTCTAGTATTTCAGGTGACCCCATTTTTCTCTTGTACCTTTTGTTTTTGTTGTTGTTTGTGGCAGTGAGAGACCACAACCCTGGGAGTCCCTCACCCTCCAGTTCCAGAATCCAATTTCTTACAATGTTTTTAAGGTCAGTGGAAACTTTTTTTTTTTAAGTAACATTAAACTAATATATTGTTAATGCAGAAAGGAAGCTTTTTTCTTTTTTCTTTTTTTTTGTCAGTCATGGGGCTTGAACTCTGGGCCTGGGCGCTGTCCCTCAGCTCTTCAGCTCAAGGCGAGCGCTCTACCACTTGAGCTACAGCGCCACTTCTGGTTTTCTAGTGGTTTATTGGAGATAGGAGTCTCACAGTCTTTCCTGCCCGGGCTGGCTTTGTTTTTTTATTTTTTATTTTTATTTTTTTTAAATTTTATTTTATTTTATTTCAGAACATACTGTACAGAGGTGTTACAATTACATAGGCAGGATAATGCATACATTTCTTACCAAGCATTGCAGCCTCCTCCTTTGTTTACCCTTCACCTCCCTTCCCAGCCTGGCTGGCTTTGAACCGCGATTCTCAGATCTCAGCCTCCTGAGTAGCTAGGATTACAGGCGTGAGCCACCGGCGCCCGGCAAAGGAAGCTTTTTTCAAGTTTTCTCTAAAATCCTGCTCACTTGTAGTTCTCAGATGTTGAAAGACATGAATACTATTTATTTCTAAGAAATGCAGCAGATTGAAGTGCTTGTGAAAAAAATAAAAACAAACAAAAATCACTAAAGATCTTTCCTTTATTGATAACCTTTTCTCACTCTCTTTCTCCTCTCCCTCTCTCTCTCTCTCTCTCTCTCTCTCTCTCTCTCTCTCTCTCTGGGTGCTGGTACTGAGGCTTGAACTTAGAACCTAGGTGCTGTCCCTTAGCTTTTTCTGCTCAAGGCTGACACTCTGTCACTTGAGCCACAACTCCACTTCTGCTTTTCGTTGGTTAATTGAAGGTAAGAGTCTCAACGACTTTTCTGCATGGGCTGGCTTTGAACCTCTGTCTTCAGATCTCAGCCTCCTGGGGAGCTAGGATTACAACTGTGAACCACCAGTGCCAGGCTAATTACTCCTTAAATTGTTCTTCATATATCATCCCAAACAAGTAGTTATTTCCTAACATGTTGTTTCTAATTCTGGTGAAATTGTGGGGCACATATTTCATTAACACTCTGATTGTTCTAACCAAGATGTTAAATCTGAGTTAGTTTGTCTAATATTAGAGAAATGGTTCTTCATACCTAGGCCTCTGTGCCTGGGATCTAACAGGTACTGAAGGATAGAGACTGGCTGAAACAATGAAGAAGAAGCTGGTAGCTGGAGGTTTTGAAAAAAAAACAATAGGAAAATTCCCTCCACTATTCAGTAAGAGTAGATTGCACAGGGACTATTATGCTCTTAGGAGCTGGGAAGGTAGTTGAGGATGTGAGTACTTGCTCAGCATGTTCAAGACCTTGGTTCAATCCTGTCAAAATAAAAACTTAAAAAATTAATAATGGGCCAGACGCCTGTGGCTCATACTGTAATCTTAGCTACTCAGGAGATTGAGATCTGAGGATTGTGGTTCAAAGTCAGCCTGGGCAGAAAGTCCATGAGACTCTTTGCTTCATTAACCAGTAAAAAGCCACAAATGGACCTGTGGTTCAAGTCATATAGTGCTGTATTTGAGCAAAAAACCCTGAGGGGAAGTGCTGAGGCCCTGATTTCAAACCCCAGTACTGGCATAAACACAAAAAAAGTAACAATAGTATGCTGGATGCTGGTGGGTGGCTCACACCTATAATCCTAGCTACTCAAGAGGCTGAGATCTCAGGATCACTGTTCAAAACCAGCCCAGGCAGGAAAGGCCACGCAAATCTTATCTCTAATTAACCACCAAAAACACACACAAGTGGCACTGTAGCCCAAAGTGTTAGAGCACTAGTCTTGACTGAAGAACTCAAGGACAGTGCTCAGTCCCAGAGCAAGTCCCCTGACCACCTCACCTCCCCAAATTCATTTATCAAATTTCAGGACTGTTGATGTTTCTGGCTGGATCTTTGTTACTGGAGACTATCCTAAGACAGCATAGGGAGATATTTTGCAACATCCCTGGCTACTGTCTGCTAAGCCTTTAGTTATGACAACCAGAAATGTCCCTGATTGTTAAAATTGCTCCAAGTTGAGAACCACTGCTTCAGGGAAGTCACCTTGCATGGAATTCTCCACATAGAGGCCAGGATGACTACTAATCTAATAGAACCAAACAAGAAAGTCGATGGCAGTTTATGTTATGAGTGTTTCCTTAGATTTGAATAGATGGACTTCCTCCTTAAGGCTACAGGCCTTAGAGAGTCCTCCTCTAGGCTTCTTCCAGTCCTGTCTCTTCAGAGATCAACAGAGCTAAGAAAAAATACCCATGCTCTCTGTCCTAGACCACATTCTGAGTACCTAGAACACGATCTTTCTTGCATAAAATGATCAAATCCACACTGAAGACTTACGTGCCCCCCCCCCCCCCCCCGCCGGTCCTGGGGCCTGAACTCTGGGCCTGGCCAGTCCCTCAGCTCTTCAGCTCAAGGCTAACACTGTACCACTGAGCCACCTTCCCAGCCACACCACCTCTTCCGCCCCCCCCCCCCCACTGCCCCTGGCTCTTCTTTTTTCTTTCCTTTTTTGTGCCCAGCCTGGGGACTGAACTCAGGGCCTGGGCACTGTGGTTCCCTGAGCTTTTTCACTCAAGGCTAGTGCTCTACCATTTTGAGACACAGCACCATTCCCAGCTTTTTGGTAGTTAATCGGAGATAAGAGTCTGACGGACTTTCCTGCCTGGGCTGGCAGGTATTGAACCACTATCCTCAGATCTCAGCCTCCTGAGTAGCTAGGATTACAGGCATGAGCCACTAACACCCAACTTCAGCCTCTTCTTCTTCTTTTTATTTTTGTCAGTTGTGAGGACCATGCTACTAGAGGCTTAATTGAGGACAGGAAGTGTCCATTTTGGCAATGTAGATCAAGTTCAGTTATGCTGGCCATGCTCTTGCCTTGTTAGGAAAGAGTCTGCCTCCTTCTCAAGACCCCAACTCTCTCACAAAGTTCATTAGCAGTTCCACAGCCTCTGCATACCTTTTCTACATTTCTCACCTGTGTAAAAGGTCATGCTGAGGGGCTGGGAAGATGGCTCAATTGTAGAATGTTTGCTGTGCATGCATGAGGCCCTGGGTTTGATTCCTAATCACCACATAAAGAGAAAAGGCCTGAAGTGGCACTGTGGCTCAAGTGGTAGAGTGCTAGCCTTGAGCTGAAGAGCTGAGGGACAGCGTCCAGGCCCAGACTGACAAAAAACAAAAACAAACAAACAAAAAAGGTCATGCTGAGCCCTGTCTCCAGGTGGAAATCCAAAAGGGAAGAGAACCTAGGAGCCCAGAGAATGGCCCTCTAGGTAGGTCTGGACAGCTCTGTATCACCCCACCCACTACTGCCACAAGAAAATCATCAGCATTCTCGGTTGGCGTCTTCTCTGCCTGACTCCAACGGACCCAAGATTTCCTTCTCTGGGCTGTGGACTCTGGTCAGACATTGCCTCCTCCGCAGTGAAGCGGGCCTGCTGATTCTCCTCCAGATAGCAATGAATCATTCTTTTGATTTTGAACCCTGACAGCCTGTTACTCACATCTTGACTAAATACTGACCTTTCCAACTACACCTAGGAGAAAGAGCTCCCCAGAGGCAGCTGATTCATCTGACTACCTCAGTGGGCTTAGTGTATGCTGCTCCAAGGCTTTTCCTCCCAGAGTCAATTAATTTAAAAATATAACCAGGTTGGGATTCAAGTTGCTAGATTGAGGAGAAAACCAGTCCAACCAGTTCCACCCTTCATACTTTCTCCTCCACTAAGATCCTGAAGTCGGTTTGTTTTGTCCACTTAATGCCTCCTGTCAACACTCATTTCCTTCTGGCTCAAACGACTTCTTTACCTTGTAAGACTGGGAACATCTGGAAAAGAAAGTTTTAGGAATTTATTAACTTCAGGGCTGATATAACTAAGTACACAAATTTGACAACTTAAAACAAAAGAAATGTATTGTTTTCCTTCCTTCTTTCCTTCCTTCCTTCCCTCCCTCCTTCCTTCTTTCCTTCCTACTTGTGCCAGTACTAAGTGTGGAACTCCAGGCCTAAGCTCTGTCCCTAAGCTTTTTTACTCAAGGCTGGGTCTCAACCACTTAAACCACAGTTCCACTTCCAGCTTTTTGCTAGTTAACTGAAGATTAGAATCTCATGTACTTTTCTTCCTAGGCTAGGTTTCAACTGTGATTCTCAGATCTCAGCCTCCTGAGTAGCTAAGGTTACAGGTGTAAGCCATTGGCATCTAGCCAAAGTCCAAAATCAAGGTATTGACAGGTTTCCTATTTCTCCAAAGGCTCCAGAGAAGTCTACCTCCTGGCTTCTTCCTACCTTCTGAGGGTGTTTCTTAGTGTGAAGATATGCTGTATATTATGACAGTGCTGGTCCTCAAAGCCAGGGATTTGCATGTGCTGGGCAAGTGCTCCACCACTGAGCTACATCCTCAGCTTCCTCTGCTTGTTTCTGAGATGGTCTCAGGTGGTCCTCAAACTCCTGGCTCAGGTGATTTTCTGGTCTCAGCCTCTCAAGTAGCCAGGACCACAGGCATAAACCACTGCATCTAACTTCTTCCTTCTGTTTACTAGAACACATCATTGACTTAGGGCACACTCATTATGACTTGATTACATCTAAAAGATCTTACCTCCAAATAAACCCACATCCATGAGAATGAAGGTGAGGACTTGAGCACATCTATTTAGGAGATATAATTCTACCCATCCCACCCTTACGTAAAACTCTGTTGGTGCATGTGTGGCTCTAGGGCTATATGAACTTGACCTCACATCTCATCTCCACAGGAAGTGTTGCAATCTGCAAGGTTTGATTTGTGTCCAGGCTCCCCTATAAATGCAACAATGTTAGATAGATTGTTTACCCCGATACCTTCCAATGTTGTCATATCTCTTCATAATTTAAGAATCTTACAACAACATGCTGAATTTCCATTTCCTCTCCCTATGTTTTGGCGTATTTATTTATTTGTCAGTTGTGGGGCTTGAACTCAAGGCCTGGGCACTATCCCTGATTTCTTTTGCTCAAGGCTGGCTCTCTATCACTTGAGCCACAGCAACACTTCCAGTTTTCTGATGGTTAAATGGAGATGAATCTCCTCAATCCTCAAATCTCAGCCTCCTGAGTAGCTAGAATTACAGGTGTGAGCCACCAGTGCCTGGCTACACATTTTATTTTTATATGTATTGTTACTCCTATAATAGTCAGACACTGATGAGCTGTAATCCTAGCTGCTCAGGAGTCTGGGAACTGAGGAAGGAGATTCAAAGCCAGTCCAGGCAGAAAAGTCCTAGAGATTCATATTTCCAATTGATTGGTAAAACACAATACAACAAAAATAAAAATAAAACTTTAGACTGGAGATGTGGCAGAGTGCCAGTCGTGAGCAAACAAAAGTCATGAATAAGAGCAGGAGGCCAAGTTCAAAACCTAGTACCAATACATACCCCACACCAACCACCCTCCCATACTACTTTTTTTTTTAACTTTAAATGATATCAGATTTTGAAAATCATTGTCTATTACAATTTCAAGTATTTTTTTCTACCTTTCATTTTGTGGAGCAGTTATATGAGGCTACTTAATATTGTCTGATACATCACTTTTTTTCTGGCTCCTTTAGGTTGGTTGATTTCTTTTGGTGTAGTTCAATTAATCATTATTAAAAATCACAGATATCCTACTGTGCTCTAGAACATTGGAATATTAGGAGTTATTCCTTATATCTAGCAATACTCCCATAATTCTTTAACTATGTCTTCTAATACCTCTTTTTCCTCCACATATATATGTATATATATATATATATATATATATACATATATATGTATATATGATGTGTGTGTGGGGGTGTGTGTATATATATATATATGTATGTTTTGTTTTTTTTTTTTTTGCCAGTCCTGGGGCTTGAACTCAGGGCCTGGGTACTGTCCCTGAGTTTCTTTTTTTCCAGGCTAGTGCTCCACCACTTGAGCCACAGCACCACTTCTGGCTTTTTCTTTTTCTTGTTGGTTGTGGGGCCTGAACTCTGGGCCTGGGTGCTGTCCCTCGGCTCTTCAGCTCAAGGCTAGCACTCTACCACTTGAGCCACAGTGCCACCTCCGGCTTTTTCTGCTTATGTGGTGCTGAGGAATCAAACTCAGGGCTTCATGCATGCGAGGCAAGCACTCTACCACTAAGCCATATTCCCAGCCCCACACCAATATTCTTGACCTTGAGTTAAAAATCTTGACACTGTACCAGTATTTGTTTATTTATTTTGAGATAGAGTCTAATTTTTAGCCTAGACTAGGCTCAAAGTTAATCTTTTGTCTCAATCTTCTTAGTGCTAGAATTGTAGGCATGGATCAACTTACTAGATCATAGTAGAAATTCTACATACATTTCTTCTTTTCTTTTTTCTTTTTTTGCCATCTGAGACCAGAACTCGATATCTGACATGTTAACTCATTGGCTGTCACTCTACCACCTGAGCCACGCCTCAAACCCCCAAGGAATTCTTGATAAATGTTAAACTGCCTTGTACTGTCCCTATCCTGGATATCTGACATCTCAAAGAAGGCAAAATTTTAATAGGTATCAAACTTTATATTTTAAAAAATCTAGTTTCGAGTGTTGTTGTTATAATATAGTTTCTAATTTCTCTCATCCCACTCTGGATTTTCTCTCCTAAATATCTGTCAAACATACCTTTGCTTCCATGGTCACCTCTGTAATCCAAGGGAGTGTCCATACCCTGGAATCCTGAAGGATTCTGGACCTTTAAGGTTCTCTTTTCTAGGATTATCAGATCCAGATTGACTTTTCTTGCACAGAAGGCCCAAAAGATCCTTGGCCTCTGCTTGTTTCCAGATAGAGCAATGAGCCTATACCTCCTTTTCTACCTTCAGGGCTCCTGTGGGAATTAAAGAAACTGGGTCCATAAATGGCTTTGATTTCCTGGTCTGAGCCAGTGTTTGTATTGGGAGTCTGATGAGACACTTCTCAGCAGACAGCATTATTTAATGGAGTGGGACTTTTGACATAGTCCATTCAAATCCATGAGAACACACAGAGAAGGAAAGAGCTCAGGAAGGAGTAGGGGTGGCCCCAGCAGTCAAAGGGGGTCAGAGCCCTGGGGAGTTATTTGTGCCAAAAAGGAAACATATCATGGCCCTTGGGCTCCATCAAGCTGGTGGCAATACAGCAAACCTAACATTGGAGCTCAGTGAAGCCGGAGGTAACCTCCTCAGAGCCCAGCCCATTGTAGATTATGAGCACTGGAGAGATTGTTTATCACCAGCAAAGTCCTCAGGGGAGACTCTGCTTGGACAGACACCCGAGAATGCAGTTCTGCGATGAGATCACCAGAAGCTACCTATGAAGGAGACAGTGTTTGGCAGAGGGTAGCTGACCAAACCCAGCTGGGTGTGTTCTGTTCCTGTGCTATCTGGTTAGAGTCAGCCACCTAGGTGGCTCATTCTCCCTAAATCTAACATGTCCTCCCGAAAGCTAGGAGTCCCACTGTAGAATTGAGCCCCTTGGGTTATTTTTCCATTGTTAAAATCTCATCATGAATGGTGGATGGATTTACTTCTCCACCATATTTCAATGAGGGCTTCTAGCTGAAAACCACACTTGCCCTGAGGAGGTGTAATAAGATGTGAGGGATCAGGCCGAGACTGAGAATCATGGTTTGAAGCCTAGTACAGGCAGAAAAGGCTGTGAGACTCTTTTTTTTTTTTTTTTTTTTAGCCAGTCCTGGGCTTGAGCTCAGGGTTTAGGCACTGTCCCTGAGCATCTTTTGCTCAAGGCTAGCACTTGACCACTTGACCCACAGCACCACTTCCAGCTCTTTCTGTTTATGTGGTACTGAGGAATCAAATCCAGGGCTTAATGCATGCGAGGCAGGCACATACCACTAAGCCACATTCCCAGCTCTGTGAGGCTTATCTCCAATTAACCACACAAAAGCCAGACGGGAGCTGGGTGCCAGTGGCTCATAATTATAATCCTAGCTACTCAGAAGGTGAAGATCTTAGGATCATGGTTCAAAGCCAGCCCAGACAGGATAGTTCCTGTGAGAATTTTTTTTTTTTTGGTCGGTCATGGGACTTGAACTCTGGGTCTGGGCACTGTCCCTCAGCTCTTAAACTCAAGGAGAACACTCTACCACTTGAGCCACAGCGCCACTTCCAGTTTTTTGAGTGATTTATTAGAAATAGGAGTCTCACGAACTTTCCTGCTCATGTTGGCTTTGAACCATGATCCTCAGATCTCAGCCTCCTGAGTAGCTAGGATTATAGGCGTGAGCCACCAGCACCCAGCTTCCTGTGAGATTCTCACCTCCAATTAACTACTCAAAAATCAGAAGTGGAGCTGTGGTTTGACATGGTAGAGCCCTAACCTTGAGCAAAAGAGTTCAACGACAGCACCCAGGCCCTGAGTTCAAGCCTCATGACTGACAAAAAAAAAAAAAAAAAGGCAGAAATAGAACTATGGTTCAAGTGGCAAAGTGTCAGCCTTGAGGGGAAAAAAGCCAAGGGATAGCGCCCCAAGTCTTGAATTCAAACTCCAGAACTAGCACCTTCCCCCCCAAAAAAAGGGATAAAGCCGGCTGTGTAGAATTGCTCTTGCAGACTGAAGACCAGTGAAGGGCTACTCATTCCCAGAAAAGTCTAGAATGCGGAGCTCGGGGCAGGATGAGGTTTCTAGCTGCCAAATCCCAGCAGGTAGCATGTGCTAGCACTAACTGTGGATTGGAGCAGTGTGAAGGAAAGAAAACACCCCACACTGGAAATTCTCTGCCACTCACAGGCACATAGAATCCCAGGGGACTCAGTTACAGGCCTGGTCAGTGGGACTTGTAACTACAGAGGAGAGCTGGGAGATAAAGTCTCAGATTGGAGCTGCTGTTTTAGGAAGCAGGGACTCAGGATGGACTGACTTGACCTGCCTTCAAGGTAGTATTGATGGGCAGGTATGCAAGAAGGCTCTTCACCTCCTGAAATGATTTCCCCACCTGCTCACTGAAGCCTGGCATTCTTTTTTTTTTTTGTTTTTTAGCAGGGAACAAAGGAGTTCATTACAGAGTGAAGGAGCAAGCTTAAACAAATAACCTGGGAAGACAGAGAAAGAGAAAGAGGGTGTGTGTATGTATGTAATTTTCTTCAAGGACATCTCAATGAGGAAATTAGATCTTCCCCTCACAATGGAAACACACCATTTTAGAACGCCTTTTAGGTTTTCCACCCTTAGGAAACTGAGGAAATGTAGGCCTTTCTTCTATACAGGATGATAAAGGACATCGGAATCACCTGGGGGACCCAAAATTCTTGATTGGAGTCCTAGTCGTTGAACTCCCGCTCTGTAATGCAGTGCTGCCCTCTGCTGGCAGCAGTGTGGTAACGCTCACTGCAAAACAAACAAAAACCAAGGCGAAATTCCAAGTGTCCTCTTCTCTATCTTCGAAGCTGAGGAATGGACTCTGCACAAGTTGTGGAAGACAAATCAAATAGGGAATGGTTCTATGGCTTCAGAAAACACTTTAGTGTCTTTGAGTTTGAATGAAAGCCAGCATATCTAGCTTCCACAGCCAGTGCTTAGCAAATTAAGCCACAGTGGTTTGAATGTTCAAAGCACAGTAGCTCTGAACTCTACCGGCTCACCCACCCTTGTCTGGTTACCAAAGACTCCAGCACAGAGATGCTTCCCTTAGAGATTCTTTCTAAGCACAGAGAGCCCACAGCATGGGCTGTGGACTTCATGCAGTCTTGGCTCATTAGATTTTTGCTGCCTCCTGATCCTGCAATGATGCTTAGCCTTTGAAAGGAAGCTGATTTAAATTTTTTTCAATGCTAGGGATTGAACCCAGGACTTTGTGCATACTAGGTAAGTGCTTTACCACTGAGCCACATGCCTAATCTTTAGTTTGGGGGACAGGATCTCACTATGTTTAGTGTAAAAACACTCTGTGGAATGCAAAAGCACAAGACCCTGAAAAAATAAATCAAAAGCAAAAGGACTGAGATGTGGCTCAAGTGGTATAGAATAAGACCCTAAACTCAATCCCTAGTACCACCAAACCAAACCAAACCAAACCAGAATCCTATACTGAGAGTTTAAAACTCTATATCTACTGTCTTGGAACTCTTAATTTTTTTTTTTTTTTGTCGGTCGTGGGGCTTGAACTCTGGGCCTGGGTGCTGTCCCTCAG
The DNA here is from genome assembly GCF_019054845.1 of Dipodomys spectabilis. Lineage (NCBI taxonomy): Eukaryota > Metazoa > Chordata > Mammalia > Rodentia > Heteromyidae > Dipodomys > Dipodomys spectabilis. The sequence goes on from NW_024870703.1 coordinate 4,923,218, forward strand.
CTCTTCAGCTCAAGGTGAGCGCTCTACCACTTGAGCTACAGCGCCACTTCCGGTTTTCTGGTGATTTATTGGAGATAGGAGTCTCACGGTGTCTCCTGCCTGGGCTGGCTTTGAACCGTGATCCTCAGATCTCAGCCTCCTGAGTAGCTAGGATTACAGGCGTGAGCCACCAGCGCCCGGCTTCTTAATTTTTTTTAACCTTTGTATTTATGTGGTTTTTTGTTTGCTTGTTTTTGCCAGTCCTGGAGCTTGAACTCAGGGCCTAGGCACTGCCCTTGAGTCTCTCTGCTCATGGCCAGCACTCTACCACTTGAGCCACAGCACCATTTCTGGCTTTTTATGTGAGACTGAGGAGTCAAACCCAGGGCTTCAAGCATGCCCAGCAAGCACTGTACCACTAAGCCACATTCCCAGCCCCATGCATTTATGTTTTGTAAAAGGAGAAGTACTGTGGGACAGTGAAGCCATGTAGTGGGATTTGGTCATGCATAGCCTGCTTCTGAATAGCTCCCTGCCTCCCTGTACCGTGATCCTGGTTCCTTGGACCATGCTTGGCTTTCCCTTCCCTGGTCTTGTTCTGGGATGGAGACTTAATGGGAGTTTTAGTCCTCTCCCATCAGCTCAGGTCTGGAGGCTCATGGGAAGAAGGACTGGCATCCTCACTCTGGCAGGACCGTGGCATATCAGTCTGGAGAAAGAATCCTGGAGTTGATAGGAGTCCATATGCAGCCCCAGGCAGTCCACTCCCATGTCCATCCCCAGTGCCTAGGGTCTTCATTCACTCTACAAATATCCCAGAGCCCAAGGGAAAAGCAGACCTACATATAGCAAAACAAACCATCTCCATGAGAGGAAGACAGGAAAAGGCTTTCCATCCTCATGCCTAGAATGGCACTTTGGACCCTGCTTTTCGAACAAGGGGCCCCACTTGTCCAGTCTATGCAGACTTGTAAATGAGGTCACTGGCGCTGGCTGGAACAGAGGGTAGAACATTCTGGTATTGTCTACGTGGCATCTCAAGTTACTGGGCTCTTGATAAACATGTTTTATCAACTTTTTCTCAATACAGATGAGTAACTTCTCTAGAGATGATGTGATGGGTCACACAAAGAGCCACCGGGAGTTAGAGAATCAAGAGCGAGAACAGGCTTGCAAAAGCAGATCAGGACATATTTGCTGCTGTGTTTATGAATAAAGAATGGCTACAGCAGACTAAAGGAAAGGGCAGAGCATGGATTTAGCATGTAGCCAGCACCATGGGTTTAGTTCCCAGCACAATAGAGGAGGAGGAGGAAGAAGAGGAGGAGGAGGAGGAGGGGGAGGGGGAGGGGGAGGGGGAGGAAGAAGAAGAGAAAGGAGGGGATGGAGGGACAGAAAGGAGGGGAAAAGGAGGAAGAGGAGAAAAAAGGCTTTCCTGCCCAAACTGGCTTCAAACTCATCCTTATTTCTCAGCTCCCTGAGTAGCTAAGATTATAAGCATGAGCCACTGGCATTCAACGGGACTCTTACTTTGATATCTACGAAGTTCTTCAGGAGTCCACAAAGCCTCCACATTTGTATGTGTGGCTTAATGAAAATTTGTGTGTGTAAGCCAGGTGGGTGCAGGTGGTTCACACCTGTAATCCTAGCTACTCAGGAGGCTGAGATCTGAGGATTGTGGTTCAAAGCCAGCCCAACCAAAAAGAAAAAAAAAAATTGGGGCTGGGAAGGTAGCTCAGTGGCAGAGCGCTTGCCTTGCATGCCTGAGGCCCTGGGTTCGATTCCCCAGCACCACATAAGCAGAAAGAAAAAAAGCCGGAAGTGGCGCTGTGGCTCAAGTGGTAGAGCGCTAGCCTTGAGCTGAAAAGCTGAGGGACAGCGCCCAGGCCCAGAGTTCAGGCCCCACAACGGACCAAAAAAAGAAAAAGAAAAAAAATCTTCATGTATTTATTTTTGGGAGGAGTGGCCATAGCAATAGCTAAATTTCAAAGCTCTAGAGCTGCCATGTGGTGGACAATGTCTTTCTGCTCCATGTCCATCCCTTCTTCACACAGCCCACATTGTCTGTGTGTAGGATGAAGAGCTCCTGGGGTAGCCCTGATTGGCCAGCCTGTCTGCACATTCTGTTACTCTGAGCACAGTCCCTGTTCTCAGAGGCCTCCTGCAGCTTGAGCTGTCCCATTAGGGAAATCCTTGGAACTCTGGCTCATATTGGTATAGCAGGCCTGTTCCTGCTTCTGGAAAAGCCTGTTCATTGTTTGAAGATGTCCCTGATTCTTGTCTATCAGCAAGAGGCGTAGACAGCTTAGGGGTCACATCAGCTACCTCTGAAAGCAACCAGCATTTAAATGTAGGCTATGTGCATCAGGCCCAGGGCTAGCTCCTGGCTCAACGGGTGTCCTGTGGCCCATTGGAGCACCAAGGGGCCACCTTACTTTGTTGCAATGATATATCCAGCTGACATTGTTTCCCTTTTTTGTTTTAAGTTTCTTTTATGTTTCATTGGTACTGGGGTTTGAACTCAGGCCCTTGTTGAACAAGGGATCTCCCCCTTGAGCCATTCTTCTAGCCTCAGGTATCCTCAGATGACTTTCTCTTGCTTTTAATTTAAAAAAAATTATTTTATTTTTGCTGGTCCTGGGGCTTGAACTCAGGGCTTGGGTGCTGTCCTTGAGCCTCTTTGTGTTCAAGGCTAGCGGTCTACCACTTCCAGTTTTTTCTGAGTAGTTTATTGGAGATAGGGGTCTCATAGACTTTTCTGCACAGGCTGGCTTTGAACTGTGATCCTCAGAGCTCAGCCTCCTGAATGCTAGGATTACAGGCGTGAGCCACTGGTACCTGGCTGTTTTTTTTACATTTTTGAGACAGGGTCCATATGTTACCACGGCTGGCCTTGAACTCTCAATGTATGCCATCACTGGCCATTTCATTAATGTTTCTCTGAACTATATAGTGTCTTTGTTAGTCTTATCTGTAAATGTAGCATGGAACCAGAGTCCTGGATGGTGCCCATAAATGTTTCTCAGTAGTGACTTTCTTCCTTGATTTGCTCAGGGATCCCTTTCATGTATGAGGCACACTGTTATGTGTGTGTGTGTGTGTGTGTGTGTGTGTGTGTGTGTGTGTGTGTGTGTGTGTGTGTGTGTGCCAGAACTGCTGGGACTTGAACTCAAGCCCTTGAGTTTTTATTTGGCTTTTTCTGCTCAAGGTTAGTTTCCACCACTTGAGCCACACTGTTATGTGTGTGTGTGTGTGTGTGTGTGTGTGTGTGTGTGTGCCAGAACTGCTGGGACTTGAACTCAAGCCCTTGAGTTTTTATTTGGCTTTTTCTGCTCAAGGTTAGTTTCCACCACTTGAGCCACAGCTCCACTTCTATCTTTTCACTGGTTAACTGAAGGTAAAGTAAGAGTCTCATGGACTTCTTTGTTCTGGGCTGGCTTTGATCCTCAGATCTCAGCCTCTTGAAGAGCTAGCATTATAAGCATGAACCACAAGCACCCAGAAAGGCCCTGGCTTTGACCCCTAGCACAATAATAATAATAATAAATAGTACTAGCATTTTTTATTGTGAAAATATCGTACAGAGGGGTTACAATTACATGGGCAAGCATTGTTTACATTACATTATGAAGTATTGTTTCCTCCTCCTTTGTTTCCCCTTCCCATCTCCCCCCTCACACTCTCCCACCCCCATACTTATTTTTCTAGTCCAAGTTTCAGGCTCTACTGAGCTTGAACCGCCAGCAATGAGGACAAAGGAGCCTGTTACCTACTCACCAGGGCTGGGCTTGAATTTCATGAGAAACCATGCTGGTGAACGTAGCTTCTGCCCTGTGGGATGTGGGTGGGGCAGGAGCACCCTGCATACCTGTTATTCCATCTTAAGCCACTGAGAGACAGTGTTCCCCCAAAAGAGCCAGCTGTTACAAGCCTTCATCTTTGTGCAGCCAGTTCCAAATAACACCAGTTAGCATTTATTGAGGGCAATGGTGCGTTAATCCCTTTGAAAACTCAAATTTAACAACCAGGCAAAAGAAGGATGATGAGCCCTATTTTAAAGATGAAGTAAAGACGCTGAGATTAAAGGCAGATTTCAGTTCTCATGACTAGTGAATGATGAAGCCAGAATTCAAACTCAGGCCTCCTTGAATCCCAAACCCTGACTGGAATTCCTCTCACATGTTTTGTCTCTGTCTCTCTGTCTCTCCCCGCCCCCCACCCCGGCCCCCTTAAGCTTTTGGACTTTGTCATCCCCTGATAGGGCTTTTCTCACATCCCATCCATCTCTCACTGGTTTGGTTCAGCTTAACCAATTTTTTGTTATCCAAACTAAAACAGGGGCTACTGATTGGGCCTAACATGTTACAATGGGTTATTAAACAAGCAGCCTTGAGACCAGAGACTTCTATTCTGTGTGTACAGGGAGAAGGGAAGGACAACAGATTTGTCCTTCTGTGTGTCCTTCTGGTGTATCATTCTGGAGTTCTTCCCCAGGCCCCACACAGCCCTACAAATGGTCCCTGTGACTTCCAGAGGAAAATTCCACTTTTTAGCCAGAAATGTAGTTGTATCATGACCTGGAACCTGACTTGCTGCCTCAGCTTCCTCACTGGCTCGCAAGTATCCCAGCCACCGTCCTTCCCTCTAGGACTAGTAGCCTCCCACCCTGGTGTGGTGAGGACAAAAGGGGCATTTGGGGCCAGATGCTGGTGGCTCACACCTGTACTCCTAGCTATACAGGAGGTTCATGGTTCAAAGCTAGCCTGATCAGACAAAGCTGAGAGATTTGATCTCCAGTGAACCACTTGGAAGTGTGCTTCAAGTGGTAGAGTACCAGCCCTGAGCAAAACCAAACAAAAACAAAACAAACCAACAAAAAAAACCTCATGCGAGAGCATGAGACCCTGAGTTCAAGCCCTAGTGCTGGCACCACCACCACCAAAAACAAAACACACACAGATATACACTTGATACAGTGCTGACCTGAAGTTCCTTCCTTTCCTTCCCCTCTTCCTTCCTCTGCCCTTGGGAATATGCAAGTACAGTGGCAAGTCCATGAGCTATCATACTCCATCTGGTGCTATCCCTGGGGAAACATTTCCAGGCACAACAAATATGATCAGAGACTTTATTTTCCTCAAGTGATGTTGAGGAAGATATTTCCAAGCTTTAAAAAGGTATTATTATTTCTTCTTCTTCTTCATCATCACCATCATTTGCACTACTGGGTATTAAATGCAGATTTTTTTTTCCAGTCCTTGAACTGAGGGCCTGGGCGCTGTTCCTCAGCTTTTATGCTCAAGGCTACAGCTCTACCACTTGAGCCATAACACCACTTCTGGATTTTTGTGGTGAATGTGGTTAATTGATAAGAGTCTCACACTTTCCTGTTGGGGCTGGCTTCAGTGATCCTCAGATATTAGCCTCCTAAGTAGGATTACAGGCATGAGCCACCAGCGCCCAGCTCTATTTGTTGTTGTTGTTGTTGATTGTGGGTCTTGAACTCTGGGCCTGGGCACTGTCCTTCAGCTCAATGCAAGTGCTCTACCACTTGAGCCACACTGTCACTTCCAGTTTTCTGGTGGTTTATTGGAGATAAGAGTCTCACTTTCCTGCCCAGACTGACTTTGAACTGGAATCCTCAGATCTCAGCCACCTGAGTAGTTAGGATTACAGGCATGAGCCACCTGCACACTGCTCTATCTTCATTCTTCAGATCAAAGTCTCACTAAATTTGCCTTGCCTAGCCTCGTACTCACTCACCATCCTCTTGCCTGTGCCTCTAGGGAAGCTGGGATTACACGGTATGCTACCATACCTGGCTTAAATTAGTTTCCTTCCTGTGCCCATGGTAAACCCCAAGGTGACTAACCACTTAACCTGTATGTGCTAAACTCCTTGAAGACAGAGACAAGGTTCCGATCTTCTGGTGTTTCCATTGGTGCATCCCAGCACTAAGCCACCAGTGACATCTTCAGGAATATTAGCTTGTTATTAATGATTGACAGAGCACGTGAGAAGCTGCTGGGGCAGACAGGTTACTTCAGGGTATGGTCATCATCCAAAACAGACACAGCAGTGTCTTAGGAGTCTGTTGAAGCCCAGAAGAAACTATGTAAAGGCTTTCTTCTTCCTGTAATTGTAGCAGCTGTTTCAGGCCACAAGAAAGGCAGGCGTTACACCTGTGAGTAGCCTGATTCTGAGGGCTCTGGTCTTTTTGTTTTTTTTTGCTTATGTGGTGCTGAGGAATCGAACCCAGGGCCTCCTGCATGGGAGGCAAGCGCTCTACTGCTGAGCCACCTTCCCAACCCCTAGGGCTCTGATCTTGTTGGGTGATCTTGGTCAGACATGGCAATCTGTAGGACGCACCCTCTAGGTTTTGAACCTTTATAAGCCAACCTGGCCCCTACGCTCTGTCTTCCTAGTTCCTAAGTTAGTCTCTTTTTCTGAGGTCTAAAAGGGTGAAAATTGCCCTTATGCAAACCTCAGGGGAGTTTCCCTGGTGGAATTCTCCAAAGCAGACAGCCTAGGATGTTGGGACTCACCCTGTTCTAGGCAGGGTCAGATAAAAAGAGGGGATTCCACCCTCGGCCTGGGCTTCCAGCCCCCTCCTCCCCAGACTTCCATCTGTCTCCCATCCATCGCCACATCACAAGCTACCCGCTCCAGTTTGCCTATCAGGCAAATTTTCAGATCAATGTGCATTTGCTTATCCCTCGTCCATGACTGGTTGGTCCACCTGTGCGCAGTCTCAAACTCTGAAGTCATCAGATTCCCTTTCTGTGCGGTAAGTACTTTACATACTGATTATTCTCGCCATTCATTAGCTCAGGAATGTTATATTGGACATTATGTATCATTTAAACTTCTGTCTAGGTGGCCTTGGAAAGGTTTGTGCAAAACCACAGGAAAATGGATCCCTATAATTCCCATGAGAGATGGGGATCTCAAGGGACTTGCCCAATGGCAGCTGTGAGGTAGACTCTGGCTCTCATGTTAGCAGCCAGGAGAGCCAGGGCTCTGCGCATGCCCTGTGGTGGCCTGCACTTGGCTACATGCAAATATTTTGCAACAATGATGCATCTGCAAGCATGGGCAAGGCAGTATGGCTGGGGCTGGCCAGCCAGGCTGCAACTCCTGAACATGAGGCTGCTTCAAGATTGACCTTCCTGCTCCCCCAAACCCCTGTCTGCTCCTTGAAAGTGCTTAACAGGGAATCAAGCCTTGTAGTCCAACTTGAAAGACCTGGGTGCCAATCCTCCTCTGACCTTTATTGACTTTGTGAACTTGGGAAGGACTTCTAGCCTCTTGGTGACATGAAGATGATATACATCTATTTTATAGGGTGGTAAAATGTAATTTCAAAATATGTACATAATGGACTGCGCATCCTGCCTGGCTCATACCATTCATACCAGTAGTTATAACAAGTGTGCAGGTGGTGGCAAGGTTGTGGTGGGTATTTATTTATTTATTTATTTGCTGGTCCTGAGGCTTCTCTGAGTTTTCAGCAAATAAATATTGCTTTTAATACATAACAATATATTATATATCATATATATCAAATAATATATAAAATAAAATGTAGTATTATATATTTACACACACACATATATACAGATATACATATGTATGCATATATATGTCTTTCAAAAAGAAAGGAAAAATGACATAAATAAAGAATACAAGAGCTGGGCACTGGTGGCTCATGTCTGTAACCGTAGCTACTCAGGAGGCTGAGATCTCAGGATCTGTTTGAAGTCATCTTAGGCAGGAAAGTCCATGAGACTCTTATCTCCAATTAATCACCAAAAAGCCAGCATAAAGCTGTGGCTCCCGTGGTAGAGAAAAAAAATCCCCAAACCCAAAACCCCCAAACAAAAAAATAACAAAAAAAGGGACATCACCCAAGCCCCAAATTCAAGCCCCAGGACACACACACACACACACACACACACACACACACACACACACACACACACACACACACACAAAGTGTAAAGGACTCACATTCCAGAAGTGACTCTAAATACAATAGCATAAAAATAACACTGAAAACAGACAAACAAAATTTTGCAAAAGTAAATGGGGGCACCCACAAGCTATGCCCAAGCTCTAACTCCTAACCCCTAGGACCTGTGAATGTGACCTTATTTGAAAAAAAAAGGCATTTGTATATGTGATTAAACATCTCAAGCTGAGATCACCCTGTATTATCTTGGTGAGCCCTAAATATAATGACAACTGTCATCAGAATCCAATAGAGGCCAGGAAGAATGGCCCAGAGCCTTTGAGGAGCAGGGCTCCGCCAAGGCCTTGATTTTGAGCGTGTAGCCTTCAGAACGGCGAGGCAATACATTTCTATCATTCCAAGACACAGAACTTGTGGGGATTTGTTATTGAAAGTAGGAACCTCACATGCTGCCTATTAGTCTTCTCATGAAAAACCAGAAAATTGCTCACATAACTATCATTTCTACAAAGGCATGACATCTCTACATCTGCAGTAAAAAAAAAAATGAATAAATAAATCAGGGGTAGAATTATTTCTCTTCAAGAGTCTGAGTTCAAAGGCAATAGGCTAAGTGTTAAAATTTATATCTATATATTAGTGTGTGTGTGTGTGTGTGTGTGTGTGTGTGTGTGTGTGTGTGCATGCCAGTCCTGGGGCTTGAACTCAGGGCCTAAGTGCTGTCCCTGAGCTTTTTTTTTGTTCAATGCTAGTGCTCTACCACTTGAGCCACATTTCTTTTTGGTGATTAATTGGAAATAAAGAGACTTTCCTGCCCAGGCTGGCTTCAAACTGTGATCCTCAGATCTTAGTTTCCTGAGTAGTGTGGGTTACAGGTGTAAGCCACTGGCACCAGGCAAGCTTACTATTTTTGCTTATCTCAGGCATAATTTTTTTATATTTGCTTTGCCTAAGCATGGTATGTAAAATATGTACAAACTTTGGAAGAAGGGCAAGGCGTTTGCTTCTGCAAGTTGTGGTGAGATTAAATAAATTGATCATCATAAATCACATAGAACAATACTGGCACTACTGAGCATTTGTGTTAAACATAGCTGTTTTTATTGTTTACCTGTTTATATTTTCTGCAGGGAGCATGTGCAGCCATTTTTGTCCCTAGCTCAAATGCTGACTTATAATAAAGTATTGGCCCTGTAATCCCTGCACTCAGAAAGCAGAGGGAGAAGGACCTTGAGTTTGAGGCCATCCTGAGTTGCATAGCAAGACCTTGTCTCAAAAACAAACAAACAGGGGCTGGGAAGGTGGCTCAGTGGTAGAGTGCTTGCCTTGCATGCATGAGGCCCTGGGTTCGATTCCTCAGCACCACATAAGCAAAAAGCTGGAAATGGCGCTATGGCTCAAGTGGTAGAGCACTAGCCTTGAGCTGAAGAGCTGAGGGACAGTGCCCAGGCCTAGAGTTCAGGCCCCAAGACCGGACCCAAAAAACAAACAAACAAACTCTAAAAGTCAATAATGATGGATGAGATAAAGTCCTGTACTAGCTTCTCTGGGTGCCAATGTAAAAGCTCCAGGTTAAAGGCCCCTGCTTAATCTCACCTCTCCTTTGGTTCCATTGTATTTCTTGTTTTGTACCTTTAGGTGAGAGATGGATTCTAGCAGCAGCTGTTTCTCCTTTTTATTAATTAAATTCTTTATTTTCAGATACCAGGGCCTTGTATGTGCTAGGCAAGCACTTTACCACCAATCTAGTCCCCTAGCCATCCCTTTCTTTTGTGTGTATGTACTGGGGTTCAAACTCAGGGCTTCATGCTCTAGCTTGGATTTTTTGCTCAAGGCTGGCAGTCTACCACTTGAGCCACTTCTGGCTTTTACTGGTTGAATCTCCTGGGTTTCCTGCTTGGGTTGGCTTTGGACTTTCATCTTAAGATCTCAGCCTCCTGAGTAGCTAGGATGACAGGTGTGAACCACCAGTTGGCTCCTCCCCCCCCCCTTTTTTTTGCTAGGGCTTGAACTCAGGTCCTGAACACAGTCCCTAAGCCTCTTTGTATTCAAGGGTAGCACTTCATCACTTGAGCCACAATACCACTCGTGCCTTTTTCTGAATAGTTTACTGGAGAAAAGAGTCTTACAGACTTTCCTGTTTGGATTTGAACCATAATCCTTAGATCTCAGCCTCCTGAGAAGCTAGGATTACAGGTATGAGCCACAGGTGCCCAGCTTGCTTTTTCCCCTCCCTGCCCCCAAAATGAGAACATTTGGTTTTAAGAAAATAGTTCAGGATAAGGCCAGGAGCTAGATGTTCAAATTCTCTTCCAGTCTTAGTGAGACAGGAAAAATCGAAGGGAGGAGGAACTGGAATCACAAGACTCAATTGGGATTGGGCCTTAAGGGGTGACTATGTGTGTGAGAAGCAGGTGCTGGAAGGCTGGAGATTGGCCTGGGGTGTTCGGAACTCTTTCTATAGGCCTTTTCCTGGAAGTTCATTCATTCATTCCCTTGCCCAGCTGGCATCCCATTTATTGAGTCCACAAATATTTCTTGAGCACTTGCTATGTTTGAGCCCAGACACTTATGGCCAAATGGGGGACAGATGACCAACAAGATAGCAAGATAAACTATTTAGAAGGCTAATTAGTGATGAATGTAGGGGAGGAGGATGGCAGATGCAGAAGAGGCAGCTGGAGCTGCCCACAGAGGGGCAGCATTGCAGTCAGCACCCAAGGGAGGGTGGCCAGGCATAAGTCATGTGGGTATCTGGGGAAACAAGCCTGGCGCATGTAAAAATCTAGGTGAAAACCACTCAAGGAAGGAGTAGTTGGCTCAGTGTTTCATTTTGCAAAGTATATTGTGGCTTTACAAATGAAAACTGAGGATCGTAATAAATTATATTCAGAGACTATAAGCTGTATCACTGGAAAATGATGACCAAACCTTATCTTCTTTATGGAAGATTATTTATATAAATGACAGATCATAGCATAATCCAGGAGCTAAGCAACTATCTGGTGTTACTGGTTTCCAGATGTGTCAAGTGATAAGAGTCCACTGGCTTAAAGACACAGACTTTCTCATGGGGTGTGGTGGTACTGAGCTGGGTAGGCAGAGACAGGAGGAATTACATAGCAAGTGTGAAGTCAGCCTGGGCTGGTAAGACCCAGTCTCAAAAAAAACCCAAACTCTGCCCTCCCCATTCTAGCACCAGCCCCTCCCCCACTCTGGGGCAGACTCCCCTAGTCTGTATGTTTAATCAGCAGCCACAGAGGTTTCACAAACAAGGAAATGGAAAGGGAGATCTAGTGAGTGGGTGAGTGGTTCAAGGTGAGACTGGAACTGGTCATTCAGGCAGAACCAGGAATGAGACTTAGATTTTTTTTCCCCGGTTGGTTGTGGGGCTTGAACTCAGGGCCTGGGTGCTGTTCCTGGCCTCTTTGTGCTAAGGCTAGCAGCACTCTACCACTTGAGCCATAGCGCCACTTCCAGTGTTTGAGTGGTTAATTGGAAATAAGAATGTCACGGGAACTTTTCTGCCCAGGCTGGTTTCAAATGGTGATCCTCAGATCTCTCAGCCTCCTGACTAGCTAGGATTACAGACATGAGTCATTGGTGCCAAGCTCAGGTCTTTGCACATTCTAGGGAGGTGCTTTGCCACTTGAGCTAAACCTCCAGTTTCATGAAAGTTTTGTTTTGCACAGAACAAAGATTGCCTGTGATATTTAAGCTTGGATACCATGACACACAAAGCCTAAAGCCAAACACCAGGTCACACAACTTGTTCGGATGTCTGTGAGGTGCATTAATTCCTATAATGGATCATCAAACTGCAGCCAAGGTGACAGGGGAAATGGGTTGGGTTACTACATTCTCGGGGATCTAATTAATAAAAACAACACATAAGTACTTCTTTTCCTAAGAGAAGCTTTTCTCTCTAACACATTTTGAAGCCTTCCAAACACTCTGCCTCCTGTCATGGCAATTATAGGAGAATAGAGAGATAAAGAGGGAGAAAATGGCACAAGATCTATCCTCTCCCGATCACTTTTTTCTTTTCCTTTCTTTCTTTCTTTCTTTCTTTATTCCTTCCTTCCTTTCTTTCTTTCTTTCTTTTTTTCTTTCTTTCTTTCTTTCTTGCCTTCCTTCCTTCCTTCCTTCCTTATTCTTTTCTTCTTTCTTTCTTTCTTTCTTTTTTTTTTTTTTTGAGTTTTGGTATGTAGCCAGTCCAGGGTGACCTGGAATTCACTATATAATCCAAACTGGCCTTGCATTTGAGATTCTCCTGTTTTCATTCCCTGAGTGCTGCAACTACAGACATGCACTACCAGGCCCAGCTCACTATGATCTCTTCTGTTCACAGAAGCAATGTTTTAAAGGGATAAGCAATGTTTTAAAGGGATCCTCAGATAGACTTCTTCAAAAACAGAGGTGTCAGTAGCTCACACTTATAATCCTAGCCATTCGGGAAGGTGAGATCTGAAGATCTAAGTTTGAGCCAACCCAGTCAGACAAATCTGAGAGACTCCAATTAACTAGCAAAAAGTCAGGCAGAAGTAGAGCCATGGCTCAAGTGGTAGAGTGCCAGCCTTGAGCAAAGAAGCTAAGCAAGAATGTGAGGCCCTGAGTTTGAACCCTAGTACCAGTACAAACAAACAAACAAAAAATAGGTGTTTTTCTCCCATGCTGCTTTTTTTCCCCAAGTGCTTGGCTCAAACCCAGTACTTGCCCATACTAGGCAAATGCTTTTACCAACTGAGATATAATATTAGCCCTGCCTAAACTTCTTGTTCTTTTTCTTTTTGGTGCCAGTCCTGGGGCTTGAACTCAGAGCCTGGGTGCTGTCCCTAAACTTTTGCTCAGGGCTGGCACTCTACCAGTTGAGCCACAGCTCCACATCAAGATCTTTGATGGATAATTGGAGATAATAGTCTATGGACTGGGCTGGGAAGGTGGCTCAGTGGTAGAGCACTTGCCTTGCATGCTTGAGGCCCTGGGTTCGATTCCTCAGCACCACATAAGCAGAAAAAAAAGGCCGGAAGTGGGGCTGTGGCTCAAGTGGTAGAGTGCTAGCCTTGAGCTGAAGAGCTGAGGGACAGCGCCCAGACCCAGAGTTCAGGCCCCACGACCGGACCCAAAAAAAAAAAAAGAGTCTATGGATTTTCCCTCCCTGGACTGGCTTTGAACTTTGATCCTATGATTTCAGTCTCCTGAGCAGCTAGGATTCAGGCTTGAGCCTGGTGCCTAGCTCTGCCTAACTTTCATGGAATGACCCATGGCAATTCACAAGGCATGCTGGGAAAAAGGAATAGCAAAGCACTGATCTGGAGGGCTGGGCTGGCTGCCTGCCCAGGGCTTCCTGCAGCCGCAGCTCTGGTGACCCTCTTCCCTGCTGTCTGGACGAGAAGTTTGTTGGGGTTTGTGCCTCAAGTGAGTGTGTGTGCTGTGTGTGTGATGACACCCTGATACACTCATGCACCCCATACCCGTGTGACCCACAGGCCCCACTTCTCCCAAGCTGTGTTTGACCACAACAGTCTGCCAAAGCCTGACTCCTGGGGAATGTTTTTCCTTGTAAACCTGCTGTGCAGGCCTGCCTCTGAGGAGATACAACAGGCCTTTGTTGCTCTCTCTTCCTGTGTGGGGACAAAAGCCCTTTCAGCAGTGGAATGTACCAGAAGTTTCCTACTAAAAGGCTGTAGGGCACTGGGCTGGATTTTGCAGGCAAATCAGATGGGTGGGGCCTGGCCCAGCCTCCTATCCAGGTGGCTGTGGGGACTGTCGCAAGCAAGGGCCCTGCTCCCTCACCACTGTGCCGGCAACAACTCAGTTCCCATCAGCGCCTGGGAGCCTTGTGCCAGGTGTGCGTTCCCTACCTCATCACCCTCAGGACTCAGGCCGCAGTGGTGGTGCTGCCTCGTGACCACTGGGAAGATGGGGCCGGAGACAGTAGCTCTGGCCCTAAGAAGGCCAGGGTCTTAGCTTGTCATCCAAAATATAAACAAAACAAAACAAAAACACAACCACTCCCCACTCTCCAAAAGAATTAAAAATCTCAAGGTGAAGCTGGGTGCCCGTGGCTCATGCTGCTACTCAGGAGGCTGAGATCTGAGGATCGCAGTTCAAAGCCAGCCCAGGCAGGAAAGTCCATAAGACCCTTATCTCCAATAAACCACCAGAAAACCGGAAGTGGCGCTGTGGCTCCAGTGGTAGAGGGCTAGCCTTGAGCTGAAGAGCTGAGGGACAGTGCCCAGGCTGAGTTCAAGTTTCAATACTGACTAAATAAATAAATAAAAAATCAAGATGACACAAATGGCGCCTCTCTCTCTCTCTCTCTCTCTCTCTCCCTCTCTCTGTCTCTGTCTCTGTCTCTCTCTCTGGCCAGTCCTAGGGCTTGAACTTTGAACTCAGGGCCTGGGCACTGTCCCTGAGCTTCTTTTTGCTCAAGGCTAGCACTCTACCACTTGAGCCACAGCCCCACTTCCAGCATTTTCTGTTTATGTGGCTGAGGAATTGAACTCAGGACTTCATGCATGTTAGGCAAGCACTCTACCCCTGAGCCACCGTCCCAGCCCCACAGTTTACCCTTGCTATTTCTATCCCTGCGTTTGCTGTCTCTGAGCCAGGGGCTCTCCACCAAAGAGCCTGGTGCAATGGCTGAGGGGCTGTGCTCTTTTCAGTGGGCATCCCTCCCAGGTTTCTACTGTCAACTTTTTTTTCTACCCAGAGTCTGGTGACTCTTAAGACTCTGAGGCCACAGTGGTAAATAACCGTTGTGCTAGTTTAAAAATGTTAATGAATTAGTACCAATGGGAAGTCCCCCGAGCAGAGGGAACCCTAGGCTTTCCTGGGAGGGAGGGGGTGGGCCTAGGTCAGGTGAGAGACTCCGGAAAGGGGAAGGGGGCCGAGGGGGTGGGCAGAAAGAAAGTGATTAGCATCAGGTCTGTGGGAGCCAGAGCCAGACCCTAGGGTGAATGGCCCAATCTCCCCATCTCCCAAGCCAAAGAAGAAAAAGAGAGAAAGAGACTGTGTGTGTGTGTGGGGGGGAGCCCCTGGGGACAAGGGCGTGGGGATCACACTTACTTTTATATGTGATCCTGTTTAAACAAGACTCTTACCAAAGAGTAATACCAAACTTTGCTCTTTCTTATGACCTCAGCTCCCTGGGGAATGGACAGGTAGGTGACTTTTGGATTCTATAAAGGAGGATTTAATTGCCTGGCTAGAGATAAGAGCCCCAAATAAGTAGATAGGCCATGGAGGTATTCTGTCCCGTGGGGGCTATCCCGGCGATCCCTGTGTAGATCCATGCCACCTGGGCACAGACTGTACCTGGAGTGGAAAAACTGAGCCATGAGCATGAGACCCTGAGTTCAAGTCCCAGAATGAATACAGAAGAAAACAAACAAACAAACAGTGAAACTCATTGTACAGTTAACCTATGCCATTAAATTGAAAAAGAAGTGCTTGGTTCCATGTCTGGAACACAGTAAGACATTGACTGTTACTATAAGATTCTGATCCTTGTCATTCAGGTGTTTATAAAGAAAAAGGGAGCATTGAAGGATCTGCCTCTCCCCTCTTGGCCCGATCATTTTATGTATCTAAAGATGAAGTATGAAGGATTGACCCCCACCCTCTTGTCCTAGGTCCATAAAGATGCCAGGCAAAATCCCAGGTGTGTGTGAACTTGTTTGATGTGCAGGCAGGGCAATCCACCCAAGCCTAGCTGTAAACATTCCATTGTGGGCCCAGCTGAAAGGCCAACACCTCCCTTGACCTAGTGGCTTTTTCATTAGCCTCTGCCTCCTTGCTAGGACCTCCTATAAAAACCCAGCTCCTCTCTCAACTCTGGCACAACCTCCAAATCCATGGGAAGGTCTGTGCCTCCTGCTGTCCCTCACTAAACAGTCCTCGCCTGTTGATGATTGAGTCTGTCCTATTTCTATTCCTTTTCCATTTTCCTCCAGTTTCCCAACAAGCGTCAATGGGCAATTTCTAAAATACAACACTTTCTGGCCTGGTTATTGCTGGTAAATGTGCTACAGATGAAAAGACCCTTCAAGTGGAATTTGAGGAAGTGATTTTAGAAATCAGGAAAAAGAGATAATAACAAAAAATTTCAAATAAGTCAATTTCTGTCTTTCTGTCCCCACCACCCCACCTGACAAGAAAAGTAATTTTAAAATAATTCGTCTGGTTGGTCAAGGTGGCTCATGCCTATAATTCCAGCTACTCAGGAGGTTGAGACTATTGAGCCCTCATCTCATCAACCTTAGTTGATATTCAGGAGGCATAAGAAAGAGGATCATAGTCTGAGACTAGCCTGGGCAAAACCATGAGAGCTTACTGGAAAAAAACAAACTAAAAATCAAGTGTAGCTCAGAGCCATAGAGTGCCTGCTCAGCAAGCAGAAGGCCTCGAGTTTAAACCTTTGTAATAACAAAAACAAAATAAATTAATTAAATGACCGATCTGCTTTTAGTTCTGTTTTCCTGCTCTGCTGAGCCACTTGGAACACTCAATCTGTTTTATGGAATGAAGTATTGCTTACTTTGAAAACTGTAAGTAAAGCCAATTAAGATCTTTCAACTCAGGAGTTCAATCTTTTAAAATACTTCGTTGTGATTTTTATTTATTCCTGTTTTTGTTTTCAGTGATGCTGGGGACTGAACCCCATGCATACATAGTGCATCCTATGCATGTGGTTACACAATGATTGCTTCATCACTGAATTATACCCCAATTATACTCCAGTCTCAATACGAGTTTGTTGAAACATTTTTTTTATTTTTTGGTCAATCGTGGGGCTTGAAGTTCTGGGCCCGGGCAATGTCCCTGAACTCTTCAGCTCAAGGCTAGCGCTCTATCATTTGAGCCACAGTGCCACTTCTGTCTTGCTTTCTGGTGGTTTATTGGAAATCAGAGTCACACAGACTTTGCTGCCTGGTCTGGCTTTGAACAGTGATCCTCAGATCTCAGCCTCCTGAGTAGTTAGGATTATAGGCATGAGCCACCGGCACCAGGCTTGAAACATTTTTTTTTTTTTTTTTTGGGTCCAGTTGTGGGGCCTGAACTCTGGGCCTGGGCGCTGTCCCTCAGCTCTTCAGCTCAAGGCTAGCGCTCTACCACTTGAGCCACAGCACCACTTCCGGCTTTTTTCATTTTGCTTATGTGGTGCTGAGGAATCGAACCCAGGGCCTCAGGCATGCAAGGCAAGCGCTCTACCACTGAGCCATCTTCCCAGCCCTTGAAACATTTTTTGATAGTAGTCTATTGAAAGCTGTTCCCATATCACAATAAGACTAGTCAAAAGTTAAGATTTTTTTAGCTGGGCGCCGGTGGCTCACACCTGTCATCTTAGCTACTCAGGAGGCTGAGATCTGAGGATCATGGTTCAAAGCCAGCAGGGGCAGGAAGTCTGTGAGACTCTTTCTCCAATAAACCACCAGAAAACAGGAAATGGCGCTGCGGTTCAAGTGGTAGAGTGCTTGCCTTGAGCTGAAGAGCTGGGGGACAGCACTCAGGCCCAGAGTTCAAGTCCCATTACCAACCAAAACAAAAAAAAGCGAAGATAAGATTTGTTTGACAAGGAATCATAGATACTTTTTTTTTTTTTTTGGTCAGTTATAGGGCTTGAACTCAGGGCCTGGGTGCTGTCCCTGAGCTCTTTTGCTATTGGCTAATGCTTTACCACTTTGAGCCACAGTGCCACTTCTGGTGGATAATTGGAGATAAGAGTGTCACAGACTTTCCTGCCCAGGCTGGCTTTGAACCTTGATCCTCAGATCTCAGCCTCTTGAGTAGCTAGGATTACAGGCGTGAGCCACCAGTGCCTGTCCTCATGGACACTTTTGATGTGAAAGTATTTGATTTGCATGGCTGAGAGAAGAGGAATTTATTTTTATTTTATTATTATTATTATTTTGCCAGTACCATGGTGTGAACTCAGGGCCCCTCACTTGCTCAGCCTGATTGTTCAGCTAGTACTCTATTACTTGAATCATGCTTGCAGCCAAGCTTTTTATTGGTTATTTTTGGAGATGGAGTCTCAAACCATGATCCTCTAGATCTCATCCTCCTGAGTAGTTAGGATTACAGGTATGAGATGTTGGTATCCAGAAGGGGCTTATGTAAACGAGTGAATAATTAAACACTGTTTTCAAACAGTCTTCCCGCAGAAAACTAGGCTGACATGCCTCCTGATTCCTGATTCTTCCTTTGGCCAAACAACAGCTCTGCCAAACTACAGGAGTCAGAAGGTTTGGTCCCAGACATTTATGACCTGTGAGAGTTGAACTCCTTCTCATCTTGGATTGCACCATTTGAGCTGACAAACTTTTCTTGTGTGGGATGGAGTGCAGTTGCACAATAGGGGAGGGGAAAAAACTTTTTAAAAAGTAGATATCTGGGTGTCTGGGAAGGTGGCTCAGTGGTAGAGTGCTTGCTTTGCATGCATGAGGCCCTGGGTTCAATTCCTCAGTACCACATAAGCAAAAAGAAAAAAAGCTGGAAGTGGCACTGTGGCTCAAGAGGTAGAGCGCTAGCCTTGAGCTGAAGAGCTGAGGGACAGCGCGCAGGCCCAGAGTTCAGGCCCCACGACCGGACCCAAAAAAAGAAAAAAAAAAGTTGATATCTGCACTCTGCTATTATAAAGTCCTAGCTATGACACTGCATGTTTTGTTTTTTTTTTTTCTTGTGGTAGAGCACCGTTTTGGTTTCCCATTTATAGAATGGAAAAGTGTATGTTTTGGTTGCAGTTAAGTATCAATAAGGTAAATTAGTGACAGAATCAGCTGCAGAAGAAAGTTTACAACAGATGACATTTCTCTCCGCCACTTTTATTCCTTTCTCAGCCAAATGACAAGAAAATACTGTTTTTAGGCTGGGCACTGTGGGCTCATGCCTGTAACCCTAGCTACTTAGGAGGCTGAGATCTGAGGATCGCCGTTCAAAGCCAGCCTGGGCAGGAAAGTACGTGAGACTCTTTTTTTTTTTTTTGTACGTGAGACTCTTATCTCCAACTAATCACAAGAAAACTAGAAGTGGAGCTGTGGCTTAATGTAGTAGGGTCTTTTTTTTTTTTTTTGCCAGCCTTGGGGTTTGAACTCGGGTCTTAAACTCAGGGCTTTGTCACTATCTCTGAGCTTCTTTTGCTCAAGGCTAGCATTCTACCAATTGAGCCACAGCACCATGTCTGGATTTTTTCTGCTTATGTGGTACTGAGGAATTGAACCCAGGGCTTTGTGCATGCTAGGCAAGCACTCTATCACTAAGCCACATTCCCAGCCTACTAGGGTCTTGTGAAGGCTAGGTAAGCACTCTACCACTGAGTTCTTTCCTGATCTCCCCAAAATACTACAATACTTTTGGTACTGGGGCTTGCACTCAATGTCTGAGTACTGTCTCTTAGATTTTTTAGTCAAAGATAGTGCTCTACCACTTGAGCTATAACTCCATTTCTGGCTTTTGCTGGTTAATTGGATAAGAATTTCAGAGACCTTTCTGCCTGGACTTGCCTGGAAAAAAATGATCCTCAGATCTACACCTCCTTGAGTAGCTAGAATTAGAGTGTGAGCAGAGCAGGCCAGCATCTGGCAATACTTTTCATTTTCAAAAAAAAAAAATCAAATCCATCTGAGTTTTTTTTTTATTTTTAAAATTTTATTGTAAAGGTGATGCACAGAGGAGTTACAGTTATATGTCTGGTAATGAGAACACTTCTTTGAACAGTGTCATCCCCTCCCTCATTCTCTCCTGAGTTTTTTTTTTTTTTTAAGTAGCTGTTTTTTAATTTGTCAGATGAAGATAGAATTTTAAGGTCAGAGATGCAAGGAAAATCATATGAATGATACAGGCATACTTCCATAGAAGTCATCTCTTTCTAGGCTGATTTCCTGCAAGCCAGCCTTCTTTCCTTATAACTTTCTTTCATCATCTGTTTCTCTTCCTCTCCTTTTCCCTCCTCCTGCCTATTCCTCCTCCTTCCTCCCTCCTCCTCCCTTTCCCTCTCTCTCTAATTTAGGTGGATGGCAGGAACATTATGTTCTATACATTTCTCCCTTAGACAATCACATCCACACACTGGCCTATAATTACTATCTATACATAGATGACTCCTACAAGAATCTTTAGAGCTCTCTTCTTGAGTCGCAGACTGGCATATGCAACTGCCTGTTTATCGTCTACTCTCTAGAGTTCTGCAACATTTCCTAAGTCCAGCAAATTCAAATAGAATCCTGCAGCTCTCCTGCTTAAAGACCCTTCAGTTCTCATTGTTTTTGGAACACAGATGGAGATTATAGCCATGCTGTCTGTTGGGGAAGATCTGCCTCTGCAGCTTCTCTGCCATCATCTGGAGCCAGCCCCCTTGGAGATACTCTTGGAATCCTTGCATTGGTGCAAAGTTTTTTTTCTAAGCTGAAGATACTGGGATCCCACAGATGTAGAGAGCCTTGAATCTCTCCTCATCTGACTAAAAGTAGACAGATCTGAAAAAACATAAAGAGGCTGTCATAAAGTCTATTTTCAGGCCAGCTTTCACTGCTAGGAAGGAGATCAAGAGTAAGCCTATATAATCCCCACTTCAGGGAAAGTTTTATGGGCATTGAAAACAATGAAAGATGGCTGATACCTGTATAAATAAACATAATCACAGACTTTTTAAAACCACTCATGGCTGGTGCACTACACTTGAGCCACATCTCTGCTTACCACTATGTGTGTGTATATGTGTGCGTGCATGTGTGTGCATGTGAGTGTGTGTATGAGTGTGTGTGTGTGTGTGTGTGTGTGTGTGTGTGTGTGTGTGTGCTGATCCTTGGGCTTGAACTCAGGGCTTGTACATTGTTCCTGCACTTCTTTTGTTCAAGGCTAGTGTTTTACCATTTGAGCCACAGCTCTACTGTTTTTTTCTGTTGTTGTTGTTGGTGGTCATGGGTTTTGAATTCTGGGCCTGGGCACTGTCACTCAGCTCTTCAGCTCAAGGCTAGTGCTCTACCACATGAGCCACAGTGACACTTCCAGCTTTTTCTGCTTATATGGTGCTGAGGAATGGAACCCAGGGCCTCATGCATGCAAGGCAAGCGCTCTACCACTGAGCCACCTTCCCAGTCCTACTTCCCACTTTTTGCTAGTTAATTGCAACTGAGAATCTCCAGAATTTGTCTGCCTACGCTGGCTTTGAATGATCCTCAGATCTTAGCCTTCTGAGTAGGATTATAGATTGAACCTTCAGCACCAGGCTAATTACAACTTACTTGTCTTTCATTTGTTCTTCTAGAAACCACTTGCTCTTCCATGGAAGATTTTCTCTCTCCCTGTTACGTTGGATATATAATCCTCTAACTTTAACCATGTCTTGAGTTGATTCTTGTGTACCTTCTATAAGAATTTGTAGACCTCCTCCAGGGGGCACTAAGAAGGATAGAGGCAAAGATTGTTCTGATCATTCATCTCTGAGTTTTCCTAGCTTCCTTTCAGTTTTGTGATTCCCCTGATACAGCCTCCTGCCCATATTCTTTCCTCAGCCAAGAATGCTTTCTCCAACTCCTGACGTCCAGGGAACTATGACTTGGCCTGAACTCAATTCAAGGACTGAAGACAAGGCTGAAGTGGCACAGCTCTTGTCCAATGTAATCTCCAGTTAAAAACAAAAATGAGGAAGTGGCTCTGTGGCTCAAGTGGTAGAGTGCTCGCCTTGAACCAAAGAGCTCAGGGACAACGCACAGGCCCAGAGTTCAAGCCCCACCACCGACAAAAAAACAAAAAACAAAAACGAAACCAAGTTAGTTTAAACAGTATTTTATAAAGTAAACCTTCTCTGACCTTCCATTGTAGGCCCTCCCATGCTTTTTGCTTCTCTCCCTCTCTCTCTTTCTCTTTCTTTCTTTCTCTCTCTCTCTCTCTCTCTCTTTGTTCCATTACTTGGTCTTGAACTCAGGGCCTTGTGTTCTTACTTGCTCTTTTCTAGTCCAGGCTAACTCTCTACTGCTTGACCCATATTTTCACTTCTGGCTTTTTGCTGCTTGGCTGGAGATACGAGTCTCATGGATTTGCCTGCCAGGGCTGGCTTTAAACCAAGATCCTCAGATCTCACCCTCCTGAGTAGCTACAATTACAGGCATGAGTCACTGGTGTCTTGCCACACTTTTCTTTTACAGCATTTGCTACAGGTTATTTGGTTAATATCTTCTTCCCCAACATACTACATGCTCTTGATGATGGGATGCTGTCTATTTCACTCATTGTTCCTCCAAGTTCCTAGTGCAAAGTAAACACACACACACACACACACACACACAATTACTGAATGAAGAGCTGGAAATGTAACTCAGTGGTAGAGTGCTTGCCTAGCACCAGGTGGTCTTACCTTCAAAACCTCTTGACCAAACCAAACCCAAAAACTGAATGCATTCATAAACACATGAATTTAGCATGTATACTAGATAATGCACGAGTAGAAGACAGGAGAAACTGCATATGTGCTAGGCTAGAACTACTTACTTCTTCCAAGATAATACTCTCCCACCACAGGTCTCTGAAGGCCAGTCATATGGCAGGGTAAAGTAATTTCAAAATAACCAGTGCTAGTGTGGAGAGAATGGGTTATTCTATCAGGACATGTACCCTAGTCAGGGATTAGATGACAGTACATTTGAGAGGGGTTGACCCAGAAAACCACTCTGCAACCTGCATGAGAGAACCTGATCAACTCTAAATATAGCTCCATCACTAGAACTGGCAGAACTGTATACAGATTCAGCCTTTCTTCTTTGCAACCTCTACTCCAAAAGAGCATTTGCCTTCTTTATTTAACTACAGGATCCCAGAAGGGACATGTTGGCAAGTGGTCTTGTCTATTGCTCTTGCCTTACCGTGTGTGTGTGTGTGTGTGTGTGTGTGTGTGTGTTATACTGGAATTAAAGCCAGGGCCTTGGACATGTTAAGCAAACACTGTACAATTGCCCTGTACCCCCAGCCTTTTTGTTTCAAAATGAGAAAATTGGGTTGAGAGGCTTAATGATTTCCCCCTTTTTTTTGGTACTCAGAAATGATACTCCAAGACAGACTCTGGTGGCTAATGTCTGTAATCCTAGCTACTCAGGAGGCTGAGATCTGAGGATTGTGGTTCAAAGTCAGCCTGGGCAAGAAAGTCCATGAGACTCTTATCTCCAATTAACCATCAGAAAAAACAGAAGTGGTGCTGTGGCTCAAGTGGTAGAGCACTAGCCTTGAGCTGAAGAACTGAGGGACAGTGCCCAGGCCCAGAGTCCAAGTCCCATGACCAACCAAAATAAAGACATAAATTAGTTAACAAAAAGGAAGTGATACTTCAACAGCCCCCGGGCCTCTCTGATCTTCCCTCCGACCCCACCTCTTTCTCATACTTTTTCTTAGAATTCTTACATTTACTTAGAAACAGGATCTACCAAAACACAGCACAATTATTTCAACCTTTTGCTGAAAATTTCTTATCACGGAAGCGAGAGACTGAAAATCAAATACTATATCGACAGCCCAGAGGAGCGTCACCCAGGCCATTGTCCATCTGCAGTCTTGCTGCAGGATGATGGACTAGGGGTTCCCTCAGCTTTCCAATTTCCATGCAAAATCACTGGTCTCACAAAGAGGAAGCTTTAGCAAGGATTTATTTTAGGATAAAGGAAGGAGAAATATCCAGGCACTAGTGACTCACATCTGGAATCCTAGCTACTCAAGGGGCTGAGATCTGAGATTAAGATCAAGGCTCAAAACCAGCCCAAGCAGGAAAGTGTATGAGATTCTTATCTAAAAACCAGAAGTAGATTTGTTCCTCAAGTAGTGGGAGTGCCAGCTTTAAGCTGTGAAACAGTGTCCAGGCCTGAGTTCGAGCCCCAAGAGTGGTTAAAAAAAAAAAAAAAAAAAGAGTAGAGAGTGCCCAGGCCTGAGTTCAAGTCCCAATAGTGGTTAAAAAAAAGTAGAGAGAATTAGAAAAAGAGAAACATTTCCTGCTCCCCACACAAGAAATGATAGATTCAAGTGGCAAGTCTGCCTGCCATCCTAATTCTTCTGATCAGAGGATTACATGTGATCGTGTGGTCTAACCACCCCTATTAAAACATGGTTCCAGGGCTGGGAAGGTGGCTCAGTGGTAGAGCGCTTGCCTTGCATGAGGCCCTGGGTTCGGTTCCTCAGCACCACATAAGCAGAAAAAAAAAAAAAAGCTGGAAGTGGCGCTGTGGCTCAAGTGGTAGAGCACTAGCCTTGAGCTGAAGAGCTGAGGGACAGCGCCCAGGCCCAGAGTTCAGGCCCCACGACCAGACCAAAAAAACACGGTTCCAGATGGTCAAGATGATGCAGTTTATTAGCCTAAAATGTGGAGATTTACCTGAGTCTACCTAAAATGCAAGGACCACAGATGATTGTTAGGCTTTCTTTTCCCAGCTATTCTTCTTATTTTCTATCTATATTAGAACAGGATCTGTCCTGCTTGTCTGGATAATGGTTGGGCATGTTTCAGTCCCCTTTATAACACTGTTTCTCAATCAATTCTGTTGTGCTGGAATCCAAGAGACACTCAGGAGGGTAAACATTAAAGAGGCAAAACAGAGAAGGACAACATGGAGTCAGCCGAGGGGATATGTGGCCTGAGCTATGCTGTCATTGTGAGCTCTGACTTAAGCAAACAGCAACGCTCAACAAACTAACAACTAAATGAACTAAACGGATGAGGAAATGGAGGGAGGGAGAGAAAAAGAGAGGGAAAGGGAGGAAAGAAAGAAGGAAGGAGGGAAGGGAGGGAGGAAGGAAGGGAGAGAGGGAGGGAGGAAGGAAGAGGCAAGTAGCTATAGCTATATATACATTAGCAATTGTGACATCTCTTCCCAGGAGAGGTGATTGTCTATGTAGAAAGCAAATTATTAAAAGAACACCATATTTGTTTGGGCGTGCATGCATGCGGGCGCGCGTGCATGTGTGTGTGTGTGTGTGTGTGTGTGTGTGTGTGTGCGCGCGCGCACGCGCGTGTGTGCAGGTCCTGGGGCTTGAACTCAGGGCCTAGTTACTGTCTCTGAGCTTTTTGGCTCAGCTTAGCACTCTACCACTTGAGCCACAGTTCAACTTATGGCTTTTTGGTCGTTAATTGGAGATAAGAGTCTTATGGACTCTACTTCCAAGGCTGGCTTTGAACCCCAATCCTCAGATCTTAGCCTCCTGAGTAACTAGGATTACAGGCATGAGCCACTAGTGCCCAGAAAGATAATATTGGTTCTCTCTGTAGAAAATGGACATAAACTTCTTTGTACTTTCTTAATCATAGGGGAGAAAAATGCAGCACTGTGAACTTTATATTGAGTTTATTCATCCATTTAATTATTTTTAAATAGATACAAGCTGATTGTATCTCCACATCCCTTCAAAAGAATAGTACCAGGGATAGGCAAGAAGTATGGGGGAGAATAATGGAAGGGATGACAGATCAAGATATCCTGTATGGACTGGGAAGGTGGCTCAGTGGTAGAGCACTTGCCTTGCATGCATGAGGCCCTGGGTTCGATTCCTAAGAACCACATAAGCAGAAAAAGCCAGAAGTGGTACTGTGACTCAAGTGGTAAAGCGCTAGCTTTAAGCTAAAGAGCTGAGAGACAGCGCCCAGGCCCAGAGTTCAAGCCCCACAACTGGCAAAAAAAAAAAAAGATATCTTGTATACATAAAAGACATGTTAAATTGTAACCCCCTTGTAAACCACTCCCTCCCTCCCTCCCTTCCTTCCTTCCTTCCTTTCTTTTCTTCTCTCCTGCCTTTGCTTCTTATATTCTAGGATTACAGATGCATACCATCATGCCTGGTGATTGTCCCAATTTCTGTCCATCAGGAATCTGAGCATGCTCTAGCTTAGTGGCACTGGCTCTGGGACTGTCACAAGGTTGTCGGATGGAGGTGTCAGTCAGGCTTCTGTCATGTGAAGTTGACTGAGACTGGAGGACTTGCTTCTGTGTTGGCTCTCCACACAGATAGCAAGTTCATGCTGGCCGCTGGCAGAAGTCACAGTTCATCACCATGGGGACATCTGTGTGCTGGCATGACATGGCAGCCAATGCAGCAGAGTCAGTGATCCAAGAAATCGCAAGGCAAAGGCTGCAATGTCTTTTATGACCTAGCCTCAGAAGTCACAGGTTACCATTTCTACAGCGTAAACGACATATACATGGGGTGAAGATCAGGAAGTGCGCTCACTGTGGGGCTATGTTGGAGGCCAGCTGCCACACAAGCCCTAAGATACAGGCCATTATCAATTGCACTGAGTGCAAATGCCCTTCTTTGTCCCCAACATAAATTCCAAATACTGGTTGTGACACTGCAAAGGAAGCATGATACAGTTTGACTGAGGACAGTCTGAAGGTTCAGTCTTGACCATCAGAAAGAAAGAGAAAGACATGATTGGAAACTATCCATCAGGAAAGGGGTGAAGGAGAGTCCATTTTACCAATTACAGAATAGAAAGAGGGTCTCCCTCTCCCTCTGCCTCTTCCCCTCCCTTTTCTCCCCCCACCCCATCCCTTTCTCTCGTGCCAGTACTAGGGCTTGAATTGAGATCTGAGTTATGTCCCTTAATTTCTTCACTCAAGGCTGGTGCTCTACCACTTGAGCCATAATTTTTACTTCTGGCTTTGTTGTTAATTGGAGATAAGAGTTTCACACTTTCCTGCTCAGGCTGGCTTTGATCCTCAGATCTCAACCTCCTGAGTTGCTAGGATTATAGGTATAGCCACCTGCACCTAGCCAGGTGTCTCCTGTTAAAGCCGAGAAGTTATATGGATAGTTGAAGCTGTTACCCAGTGACTTTTCATCCCCTTGGGATGATATGGATTGAAATCACCCCCAGTAACTCTGAGGTGGGGTCCCAAAGTCCAATGTGATGCTTCAAATTGTTCTTCAATGGTCTCCCTGGTTTTGGAACCCTGTAATGAAGGTACACACAAGTTCTCCAGGGAAAGCCAGTCTCTGGTGGCCTCATTAGGAAAAAGCAACCCAGGGATCTAGGTGATTCACCCTGAAGCTGTTTGCCTTCCTGATTGTTTTGCTCCTTGGCTTTAGTCCTGTGCTTTTTTCCAGGTGGGGTTGCCTCACTAGACAACACTGAGCCTGAAGGTCTGGCAGCAATGTGGGATGATGTGGGGGCTGCATCTCCCTTTTTCATGTAGTTGCAACTTTGATTGGGCGTGGCACAGAGATAAGCATGCTGGTGTGTGTGTGTGTGTGTGTGTGTGTATGCTTTTGTAGGTGGGCTTGTGTATGTAGATGAAGGCCTTTTGTGTGTCTGTGGGCTTGTGTGTATATGTAGGTTTGTGTAGGGGCCCCTAAGACTCTAACTGTTGTTTTCAACCTGCATAATGTATGGAAGTTTGACCAGCTGTGGTTGAACATTTTATGTTTATGTTTAGTACAAACAATGATGATCCACATGACTTGTGAATAGGAATACAATAAGGAAAATGGAAAACATTCCTCCCCTTCCAAAACTTCCTAGACTTTTCTGATCCTTTTCTGACTCTGGGCTTTATGTCCACTTGTGCCTCCTTTGGCCCTAGGACAAAGTTGGAACGGTGACTCAGGAGGCACCAGACTCTCCAGGCCCAGAGGGTGGAATCTCTTCACTCCACTTTTGTATGAGGGTGTTTGGTCCTCCGTCAAAAAGGTGAAAAGCCCTGAACTGCTCATAAGAAAGCCCTGGGTTTGAAAGACTATGTGTGCAGTTCAAGTGGTAAGGCACTACAAAATATGAGCCCTTGAGTTTAAACCCAAGTCCTATCAAGAAAAGAGAAAGTCCTGGATTTGAGTTCTGCCACTATTTCCAACCACCCTTCCAAATCTACACAGGCCTCTTAGCTTCTCAGAGCATCAGCTTCTTCATGTCTCAGTCGGAGGTGGTATGACCTGTCTGCCCATGACTCAGGGAGAGACTGTGGGAGAGACTCACCAGAGCTGGGAAAATGAAGGTGAAAACAACATGGGTGCGGATGGCATTATTGCTTTATCCAATGTCAGTGAATCGACACATGACAAGCCACCATGTGAGCACCTGGCCTTGTTGCACCTTGGGCCTCTGATTTGAAAAGTGTGTCAACCTGTATCCTCACGAATCATAATAATGCCTCCAAACCCAGAACTGTGTCAGGGCTGAGCCAGGGTTTTTCTTTTCTTTTCTTTTTTGTTTGTTTGTATGTTTGTTTTTTGTTTGTCATGGGGCTTGAACTCTGGGCCTGGGAGCTGTCTCTCAGCTCTTCATTTCAAGGCTAGCACTCTACCACTTGAGCCACACTACCACTTCTGGTTTTCTGGTGGTTTATTGGAGATAAGATTCTTACAAACTTTCCTGCCTGAGTTGGCTTTGAACTGCAAGCCTCAGATCTCAGCCTCCTGAGTTGCTAGGATTACAGGCATGAGCCACTGGTGCCTGACTGAGCCAGGTTTTGTAAGGCTTGTGGTTTACATAATTTGAAGATCCCCTGTTCCCTCAGGAAAAGGATATTAACATGTGGCTTGGGCCTCTACTGTGAGGAACCTGGAAGCTTCTTTAGCTTCATGATAATTCTGCTGCTGGTTCCTAGATTGGGTGTCTGTCTGGGACCAGAGCATCTTTGGTGGCAAGAAACATTTAAAAAACTCTCTTGCAACCATATTTTACACACTGGGCATTTTTGGAGACTATGAGGAAGAGTTGTAAGTCTTCCAAGATGCTGATGGGATTCCACACCACATTGTTCTCTGAGCCAGTCCCACCAAGAGTTTCAAGCAGGCTGCTCTTCCTTTGCTGATGGTCTAGGCACAGGCCTAAAGGTTGGAGCTTCTTGGTGATATCTGCAAGGCCTCAAGTCAAAGCCTTCATTTCATAAACAGAGAAAATATGGCCCTTAGAGGTAGTGTCTCCCCTGAGATCACACAGCCTGTAAATGGTAGAAGTTAGAGAAGAAATTAGAATAGTCTTTCTCTTCACATTCTTCCTTCCTTCTTTCTTTCTTTCCCTCCCTCCCTCCCTCCCTTCTTTCTTTCTTTCTTTCTTTCTTTCTTTCTTTCTTTCTTTCTTTCTTTCTTTCTTTCTTTCTTTCTTTCTCTTCTCCCTTTCTTCCTTTCTTTCCTGCTTTCTTGCTTTGCTTGTTCTCTCTCTCTCTCTCTTTTTCTTCTGCCACTTTTTTTTTTTGGCCAGTTGTGAGGCTTGAACTTGGGAACTGGGTGCTGTCCCTGAGCTCTTTCACTCAAGGCTAGCGCTCTACCACTTTCTTCTTCTTTCTTTTTTTTTTGTCAGTTGTGGGGCCTGAACTCCAGGCCTGGGCGCTGTCCTTCAGCTCTTCAGCTCAAGGCTAGCACCCTACCACTGAGTCACAGCACCACTTCTGGCTTTTTCTGCTTATGTGGTACTGAGGAATTGAACCCAGGGCCTCAGGCATGCAAGGCAAGCACTCTACCACTGAGCCACCTTCCCAGGCCCTCTACCACTTTCAACCACAGCTCCACTTCATTTTTTGGTGGTTAATTGGAGATAAGAGTCTCATGACCTTTCCTGCTGGGATGATTTTGAACCACGATCCTCAGATTTTAGCCTCCTCAATGGCTAGGATTACAGGAGCCATCAACACCCAACCCACATGGGGCTTCGAACTCAGGCCTTCAGTTTTCTTGAAATGAATCTAGTCATCTAGTTGTCCATCTAGAACCTGCTGTCTGTGATGCTGTGTGTGGGCATTTATGTTTGTACCTGGGAGGCCCCTCGCTGGTCCTCTCTGGCAGAACAGACTTGGTCCTGCATGGATTCATTAGGGCCTTGGGATTTGCAGCTCCTTCTGGCTTCTTCCTGGGGCCTGAAAACACTGAAAACAGTTCAGTTGTATCCAGCTCCCTCAGCCGGCCTCAGCCATAGGCTGCTCCTATACCACTCAGCGCACACCCCAGGGCCTGATGCCTGTCCATGGTGCTGGCCCTGCTGCACTGTTCTGGCTTGTGATTCTCTCCATTAGCCTGGAAACTGACACTTTAGCCTGACCTTCATCAGATTTGGCCCTTGGCTTGCTCAGGATCACATACCTCCTACAACTGCTGACTTCCAAGTGCCCCACAGCTGCCCTGTGCTTCAGCCAGAGCACTGATCCAGCCAAGATAGAAAGCCGAAAGATTTTTAGAATCCCTACATGGAAGGGTGGAATGATTATGCACCTGTGTGTGGGTGAGAAGCCCACTGTCCCTTGGGAAGATTCCTTCCTGACTCACTCCATTGCCCTTGACTACAGGGAAGGCAAGATCTTCAGGTACACTTGTCCCTGGAGCCCAGGACTCAGACTCAGATGAATAGCTTCAGTTGTACCAGTGTTTAAAACAGTCATCTGTTGGTGATCATAAGAGATTAGGTCCAGGATACTCCCTCACATACTTGAAGTGGCTGTGCAAATACCATATAAGACTAATATAGGAAGCCAGGCACTGGTGGCTCATGCCTATAATCCTAGCTACTCAGGAGGCTGAGCTCTGAGGATCGTGGTTCAAAGCCAGCCCACGCAGGAATGTCCATGAGACTCATCTCTAATTAACCACCAGAAAACCAGAAGTGGAGCTATGGCTCAAGTGCTAGAGTGTCAGCCTTGAGCTGAAGAGCTCAGGGACAGCTCCCAGGCCCAGAGTTCAAGCCCCCCCCCCCCCCGCCAAAAAAAAAAGAATAATATAGGAGCCAGGTGCCAGTGGCTCAAGCCTGTAATCCTAGCTACTCAAGAGGCTGAGATCTGAGGATCACAGTTTGAAGCCATTCTGGGCAGTAAAATCATGAGACTCTTATCTCTAGTTAACTACAAAAAAAAAAATCAGAAGTGGAGCAGTGGCTCAAATAGTAGAACTCAAACCTTGAGCAAAGGAAACTCAGGGACAGCACCCAGGACTGGCGCAAAACCCACCACCAACTAACAACAATGAAAGAAACAATAAGGGAAGCTGGGCAATATGGCACATCCCTGTAATCACAGCATACTGGAGGCACAGGCAGGAGGATCATGGACGATCATGAGCTTGAGGCTAACTAGTGAAATTGTACCGAGAGAGAGAGACAGACAGACAGACAGACAGACAGGAAGTGTCTGTGGCTCAAGTAGGAGAATACTTGCCTAGAAAGCATGAGGTTTTGAGTTCAATCCCCAGTACTACACACACATAAAATGTTTTATGTTTAACTTTTAACATTAACAGGTGTGGTGGCTCACTCCTGTAATCCTAGCTACTAAGGAGGCTGAGATCTGAGGATCACAGTTTGAAGCCAGCCCAGGCAGGAAAATCCATGAGACTCTTATATCCAATAATTTACCAAAAAAGCTGGAAGTAGAGCTGTAGCTCAAGTGGTAGAGTAGTAGCTTTGAGCAAAAAGAAGCTCAAGGACAGTGTCCAGGCCCTGAGTTCAAATCCCAAGACTGGCAAAAAAAAAAAAAAAAGTGCAGTATTTCTATATAAGTTATACACATCCTCCTATACATTAAATCACCTCTAGATTACTTGGAATATACTTCATATTATATAACACAGCGTAAATAGACATTGTACAAAGTTGTTTATGAGAAGAAAAAAGTTTGTACATGTTCCATATAGACATTTTTTTCTGATTACTTTCAATCCATAATTAATTGAATCTGTGGACATGGGCCCTGTGGATATGGACGGCCAACATTACGGAAATGTGTCCCTCCATATCAATGGGTAAACAGCTGCAGCCCCTGACCTGCAGTGCCCTCTGCCAGCTAGTCTCTTCAGTCCCTCTGCTACACTTACTGTGCCTACAGGTCATCCAGGAAATGAAGGGTAATATCTAACTTCTTTTCTTTTCTTTTTTTTTGTCAGTTGTGGGGCCTGCACTCTGGGCCTGGACACTGTCCCTGAGCTCTTCAGCTCAAGGCTAGCGCTCTACCACTGGAGCCAGCGCCACTTCTGTTTTTTTCTGCTTGTGTGGTGCTGAGGAATTGAACCCAGGGCCTCATGCATGCAAGGCAAACACCCTACCACTGAGACACCTTCCCAGCCCCTAACTTCTTTTCTTGAGACAAGGCTGGCCTGAAACTGGAGATCCTTGTGCTTCAGCCTCCCATGTGTTGAGATCATAGACATGTACGACCACAACTGCAATAGCTAACATTTTAAGGACACATAGTCTCAGCCAGGCATTTTGCTTAGAATTTTGTGAAGCCTGCTGTAATTATTTCATCTTTTTTTTCTTTCCCTTCCAAGAGACAGATTGTCCCAGATTTTACAGCTAGCCAATCCAACATTCATTCTTTTCCCCTCCTGCTTGGTAAGAGTTTCCTGACTTCATTTGGGATGATCATGAACAAAGACAAAAGGTTCCTTTATAGCTTTGTGTCTAAGTTCTGACCATCGAGGTTTTATTGGAAGTGTTGAAGATTTGGGCTCATTAAAGAGAGTGACTCTTTTTATTCATTCTTCTTCCTGCTGTGCAGAATTGACAGGTGTTACTGTTACCTGGAGTTCTAGCAGGTTTGCTAGACCTGGAATGAAGCACTACATAACTGAGTAAAATGATGTTTCCTGGGTCCCCAGGGAGACTTCACAGCCTACGTGACTTTGTTCATGTGAAATAATAAAATGTGTTTAACTTACTATAGGCAGTTTTTATTTCTTCAAGATGAATAACATTCCTAACTGATGAAGATGTTAGAAATCAGAATTCAACAAATGACGCTGAGGAAACTAGTCATGCAGAAGAATGAGGTGGTATCTTACTGAATACCATGTTTAAGATTTAACTAAAAAATGAATCGACACAAGCTCGGTACTGGAGGCTCAGGCCTCTAATCCTATCTACTCAGAAGGCTGAGATCTGAAGATCAAGGTTTGAAGCCATCCCAAGCAGGCTTATCTCCAATTAGTCTTATCTCCAATTACTCTAATAGTCTGAGTAGCCAGGATTAAAGGCATGAGCCACTAGTGACTGGCTAACAATATAGTTCTTTCTCAAAAAAATTAAACGTAGAATTTCTACTTGATCCAGAAACTTCACTTATGGATATATAACTAAAATAATTTAAACTTAAGAATTTTTTTTTTCTTGGTCTGGTTGTGGGGCCTATACTCTGGGCCTGGGCGCTGTCCCTCAGCTCTTCAGCTCAAGGCTAGCGCTCGACTACTTGAGCCACAGCGCCACTTCCAGCTTTTTTTCTTTTTGCTTATGTGGTGCTGGGAATCGAACCCAGGGCCTCAGGCATGCAAGGCAAGCACTCTACCACTGAGCCACCTTCCCAGCCACAAACTTAAGAATTTTTATGTGTGTGTTTGCTGTACTGAGGCTTGAATGTAGGGCCTTGGATTCTTGCTTAAGCTTTCTCATGGAGGGCTAGTACTCTACCACTTGAGCCACAGTTCCACTCAGATTTTTGGTGGTCTTCAGATTTTAGCCTCCTGAGTAGCTGGGGAATTATAGGTTTATTAGTGTAAACCACCAGCACTAAAAGTAAAGAACTGAAGAGGGTTTTTACCCAATTTATAATGGTATTAATCACAGGAGCAAAAAGAAGAAAATAACCCAAATATCCATCAATGGATGGGTGAACTAAAAAAAATAGTAAACACACATACACACATGAGAATAATATTTATCATTGAAAAGGATTGAAATTCTGTACATGGTAAAGCATGGTTGGATCCTGAACATATTGTGCTAAATGCAACAGTGCAGACACAAAAGGAGACCTATTGAAAGGTTCCATTGCATGAGGTACCAAGAGTAGTCATAGTCATAGAAAAACCGCAGTGCCAAGGCTACAGGAATCTAGGGAAGCAAGGATGGCCAGTTACTGTTTTGAGGGCTGCAGAATTTCAGTTTGGAATGATGAAAGTCTAGAGATGTGCTGTGGTGATGTTTGTCCCACATTGCAAGTTTACTCAATGCCAAGGAACTATACACTTAAAAAAATGGCTAAATCGCCAAGTATATTAGTCAGAGTGTCTGGTTTTGGATCCTTCTGTGAACTAGTTGTGTCATATTTCTGGATCCTTCAGTAATGAATGAGTTAAATGAAGTCATTGGCATGTGTTTGTTCTAATTTGCTTAAGAGCTGTGATTTTCCTTTTTAATAGCTTATCAGTTGTTCCTAGCTACTGAGGAGGCTGAGATCTTGAGGATCATGGTTCAAAGCCAGCCTGGGCAGAAAAGTCCATGAGACTCCAATCTCCTATCTCAGGAAAAAGCTGCAAGTGGAGATGTAGTTTGAGGTGTAGAGAGCCAGCCTTTATTGAAAAAGCTAAGCAAGAGCGGGTGAGGCTCTGAGTTTAATCCTCAGTATCAGTACAACAATCAATCAATAAGTAACCTGTTAATAATTTGAATATCTGTCTGGATTGAGAGAGAGAGAGAGAGAGAGAGAGAGGGAAGAAGGCAGAGTAGAAGATGTGAGTGGGAAAGGAGAGAAAGGGAAAGCCAAGAAGGGAAGGATGGAGTGAGGAGATGAGCAGGAAGAGAGGAGGGGAGGGAGGAGGAGAGCAGCAGGACGTGGAAGTGAAAGTCCTCTGGTCCTGGAAATGTGCAAATACTCCCCCTCCTCTGCAGGAAGTTGTTGTTTTGATTCAACTTAGAGAGGCCCTGTCTGGCCCTCAGTCTGAGAAGGAAATTTTTTTCTGCCTCTGTCGTTTCCCAGGTCACCAGTTATATTAAGCCAAGGTCCCTTGCTGGCTGCTGTCTATAATTTTTCCACTCCCCACCCCTTTGAGTCAGATTGCAAAATAAGGACATTTTGAAACTTGGATTCTTGGTGATAGAGACAGCAAAGCTGTGACCTGCGACATTTTCAGTCTCATCCAGTTGGGAAGGGTCCTTTTTGAGGGCTCTTTAAATCAGCAACAGGAAGGTGAGCAGGGACACCAGAGGACCCTGTCACATTCCCAAGCACGGTCATCAGGAGAAGAATGAGGCACCTGCAGATTAGGAATATTTCCAGGTTAGAAACAGGCTCTTGGCTAGGCACTTGCTGGTGGTTCACTCCTGTAATCTTAGCTACTCATGAGGCTGAGATCTGAGGATTGTGGTTTGAAGCCAGCCAGGGCAGTTCATGAAACTTTTTTTTTTTTTTTCTGTTGGTCGTGGAGCCTGAGTTCTGGACCTGGGCGTTGTCCCTCAGATCTTCAGCTCAAGGCTAGTGCTAGTCTACCACTTGAGCCACAGCACCAATTCCAACTTTTTCTGCTTATGTGGTGCTGAGGAATCGAACCCAGGGCCTTATGCATGCAAGACAAGTACTCTACCACTGAGCCACCTTCCCAGCCCAAGTTCATGAAATTCTTTCTCCAATTAACCAGCAAAAGGCCAGAAGCGAAGCTGTGGCTCAAGTGGTAGAACACCTGTCTTAACTGAAAAAGCCAAGTGGGAATGTAAGGCCCTGAGTTCAAGCTCTGACACACACATACACACACACACACACACACACACACACACACGAAAAAGAAAGGAAAGGAAGAAAGAAAGAAAGAAACAGGCTCTATGCTTTGGCACTGATTCCTTCACTGATCTGAAATTTTTTTATTTTTTTATTTTTGGGTCCGGTTGTGGGGCCTGAACTCTGGGCCTGGGCGCTGTCCCTCAGCTCTTCAGCTCAAGGCTAGCGCTCTCCCATTTGAGCCACAGCACCACTTCTGGCTTTTTCTTTTTGCTTATATGGTGCTGAGGAATTGAACCCAGGGCCTCAGGCATGCACGGCAAGCGCTCTACCACTGAGCCATCTTCCCAGCCCGCTGATCTGAAATTTAAAGATCCACTTGTCATTATCCCAACAAACTCCATAATACAACCCCAGCCTATCTTTGCAAATGTTTCCCCTGCCATCCTGCCCTGCACCCAGCGTACCCTACCAGCCAACTTGCTACTCCCTGAGCAAGTCAGATAGGTTCACCTTCATTGCTGCTGTTTCCTCTCCCTGGAATGCCTTTCCCTCTTCACTCCATCACTTCCACTCAGGGTTTCCTCATTTCCTCCTATGAGCCTTTGAGCATAGTGTATTGTTCACGTCTGGATTGAGACTCGCGGGTCACCCCTCTGGCTTGTCACTGTGTGCCTGCACACTCTGTGAGAGCAACAGTCCCGTTCTGGTACTGGCACAGTCAGTCCGTGATTTCCCCAATTTCTTGAGCACCGATTCTCTGTGGTGATTAACCAAAGGCAAACCATGGGCAGGAGACCCCAGCTTTTCATGACGCCAGTCCTCTGACGCCATTGGCTGGGCTCTGAGTCACCTTCAGGATGGTCCTGGCAAGTGAGTGGAGAGAAGGAATGAATGGCTTCCACTCCCACCACCTTCCAGGCCCCTGCCCAGGCACGCCTGGTGAAAGCTGTGTTAATAATAACCGATCAGAAGGGAAGACGGTACCCCAGCACCCCTGTGGAGTCTTTAATAGGAACTAGGGAGGTGCCTGCTAGAAGACGACTTCTGGAAACGCCTTGACTCCTCCAAACAAACATAAAGCCCCAAAGTCACCTCCCTTCTCCCCGGGGAGGCGGCGGCACAGAGGCTGGCTGG
This sequence comes from Dipodomys spectabilis, assembly GCF_019054845.1. Taxonomy (NCBI): domain Eukaryota; kingdom Metazoa; phylum Chordata; class Mammalia; order Rodentia; family Heteromyidae; genus Dipodomys; species Dipodomys spectabilis. The sequence continues at coordinate 4,959,686 of NW_024870703.1, forward strand.
AGAGGGGCGCCGAAATGTACTGGGCGTGGCCTCGCGTGTGTGGGCGTGGCCGACGGATGGGCGGGGTCTCGCGCAGTGGCGGTCGGCGCGCGGCAGGGGGCGCAGCGGAACCAGCGGCTCGCGCTCCGCAGTCGCGATCCGTGGGGCTGGCGGAGTCCCTGGGCGTGGAAGTCCTTCTAAGGCCGCTCCTCGCTCCCATCTGTCTACTGCCAGGCCGGGCAGCAACCTCAGCTTCAAGTGTATCTGCTGGAAAGTCAGCTCAGTCCCTGCCCGGGACTCGCACCCCCACCCCCACCCCCGCAGGCCGAGCCCTTCCTGCCCTTCCCGGGCGGCCGGAAGGATCGGGGTGGTCAGCCCGAGGCTGGGCCGCAGCGCGTGGCTTGCCAGGGCCGGTTTCGTCCCACAGCCCCCTCTCTAGACTTAAGTGGCCCCAGCCTCGGAGCTGGGCATTGGGCTGGAGGCCCCCGTGGAAAGACGGAAGGGCATCTGCCAGGCAGGACCTCGCACGGGATAGGAGCCAATCGGTATTCGAATGAATGGACGCGTGAAATGGGAAGGGGTCTGCTCAGCCGAGACCATGCTCTCCTATTTGTTGGTACCCCCCCCTTGTCCCCAGCCCCATCTTCCCACGCCGCACAGTTCCACTCTCCCCGCCGGCCGCGGCCCCGAGGCCTTCAGAGCGCTGGAAGTCCTGCAGGGGTGTGCCCTCCTGCTGGAAGTCCTGCAGGGGTGTGCCCTCCTACTGGAAGGCAGGACCAAGCGCAGCTGGAGATGGCGATTGTTTGGGGCTAAAGGTCAGTGACCCAGAGCCGGTAGAAGAAAAGCCCTCTCAGCCCTCCCCTTATTTGCCTAAAAGCAGCACATAAATCCACAAGGGTGTACCCCCCCCCCCCCAATCAGGAAGCACAAAGGGACATCACGAAGTCAGCTGGAGGCCGCTGTCAGCCTGGAGATGGCACTAGAGGAATCGGCTGAGCAAATTTCCCTAACTAGTCTTTATCTACCGTTATTTCCCCATTTATTTGCCTTCCCCAGAGACTGAGTCTCTTAAGAGGCTCAAGGTCCTTTCCCTTTGTCTTGTCGCCAGAGAACGACAAGTGGTTCCCTCGGCTTCCCAGTTGCCAGAGAATGAAGAGGGGTGCTCTCCGCTTCCCATGGGTCATTGAGATGCACATGTGAAAAGAATCTCAGGGTGTCTCACCAGGCACAAATTCTAGTAAAGATCTCCTTGAGTATAACAGGTTAAAATAGGGAGATATGCAGGAAATCGGAGTTAAGGATTCACAGTGGCTTTTTTTTTTTTTTTTTTTTGTCAGTCCTGGGTCTTGAACTCAGGGCCTGGTGCTGTCCCTGAGCTGCTTTTTGCTCAAGACTAGCACTCTACCACTTGAGCCACAGCACCATTTCCAACCTTTTCTGTTTATGTGGTATTGAGGAACTGAACCCAAGGTTTCATGCATGCTAGGCAAGCACTTTACCACTAAGACACATTTTCAACCCCACAGTGGCCATTTTTATCTGTAGCTTTTATACTTTCTGGTCTTGTTAATCTAGCAACTTGTGGTCCTTAGACACAGGTGACCTTCAGAATTTATTTTTCTCAGACATGCCCTTCATTCTTTTTGTGCTTTCCCTATCCCAGAAGAGGTCCCAGACGCCAGTCCTGCAGCTTGAATTTAGGGCCTGGGCACTGTCCCTGAGCCTGTTTGTGCTCAAGACTAGCACTCTACCATTGGACTTACAGAGACACTTTTGGCTTTTTCTGAGTACTTTATTGGAGATAAGAGTCTCAAGGACTTTCCTGCCTGGGCTGGCTTCAAACCCAATCCTCAGATCTCAGCCTCCTTAGTAGTATGTGCCACTGGTATCCCACATGATCTTTACCATTTTAAAGGAGAAGGCAAATTTAGACTGTCCTTTCTATATTTCCTAATCATATATGTGTGTGTGTATACACACACACACACATACACTTCAAGTTTTTTAATTTGAATTTTTTATTGTTATTATAAAGGTGTTATACAGATGGGTTACAGTTACATAAGTCAGGTAATGAGTACATTTCTTTTTGGGCAATGTCATTCCTTCTCTTGTTCTCTTCCGGTTTTCCCTCCCGTCTCCACCTACAAGTTGTATAGTTCATTTTCAACATAGTATCTACTAAGTACCTCTGCTGCGTTTGTTCATCCTTTGTCCCTCCATTTCTGTGCTCCCCTTCTTACCCTCCCAAAGACAGATAAAGGAACAAATGAGGCAGAAAGGAAAACAAAAACAGCAACAAAGAAAAAAACCTCATTTCTATTTCCTGGAGTTTATTTTGATAAATACTATTTTATATGATCAGATGTACATAGGCAGTGTGCCTCTGTGTTCATCTCCTAAGAATATCCTCCTTTGGTTTCAACTAATCTTATAATTTAGCACTAAAAAGGAGGCATGGTGGGAGGGGAGCTTTTTCATTTTATTTCCTGGTTTATCTTCTGAGTCTGGACCTTTAGATATTTGTTAAAAATAGTCTTTCCCTGCCTCCTCCTCTATCTATCCTGTCTCCTTGTCATTTCCCTGAAAGTATACCGTTCTCTATTGGAGATGTTAATTAGGAGTTCAGACTGATTTTTGTTGTTGCTGTTTGTGTGTATAACTAGGGCTTGAATTTAACCTTAAGCTCTAGCTTAAGGCTCAAGGCTGGTGCTCTACCACTTAAACCACAGCTTTACTTCCAGCTTTTTGCTGGTTAATTAGAGATAAGAGTTTCAAAGGACTTTCCTGCCATGGCCTGGCTTCTTTTGAACTGTTTTCCTCAGATCTCAGCTTCCTGAATAGCTAGGATTGCTGGTGTGAGCCACTGGCTTCAGGCAAGACTGACTCTTTTTTCTTGTGTATCTTTCCGTATATACATGTTAACAGGCACTTGTGTTTCTCTTGTTAGTCTGTCGTTTATACAGAGGTCCTGTTAGAGAATTGAGAAGAGTAGGGAGAAAATTATTTTTCTTTTTTCACATTGCAATACATAGCACACTTTTTTTTTTTGGTCCGTCATGGGGCCTGAACTCTGGAGCTGGGTGCTGTCCCTGAGCTCTGCAGCTCAAAGCTAGCTCTCTACTACTTGAGTCATAGCACCACTTCCGGCTTTTTCTGCTTATGTGGTGCTGAGGAATTGAACCCAGGGCTTCATGCATGCAAGGCAAGCGCTCTACCACTGAGCCACATTCCCAGCCCCAACTTTTTTCTTTTAGTTGTTTTAGTTTGAACTTGCTAAGCAGGCACTCAATCACTGAGCCACACTCCCAGCCCTTTTGCTTTTTGTCTATTGAACTAAAAGCAAAGTCTGGAACATTGGCTCAGTCTGGCCTCAGCCTTCAGCCCTGCTTCCTTTTCCTCCTGAGTAACTACAAGGGATTCCAAATGTGTACAACCACACCCAGCCTCACATGGCATACTCTTACTCAAATCTACTCTGTGGTCTTCCTCTTGGGAGCTGCCCATTTCCCCTATCCTGTCAGGAACACCTCTGCCTTGACTCAGGGCCTCCAGATCTTTCTCTTCAAGTCCAGCTTCCAATTCCATTTGGTTCCTCTGGGAACCTCTGTGAGATTTTCTACTTCCCACTGCATGTCCCCCTTGGCCCTTGCATTGGTTATTATTTGGGGGTAGAGTCTTACTTTATGCCTGGGCCAGATGCATCAATCCTACTTGTGCTTCCCCACAACGCTGAGGATGAGACTTGAACCACAGCATCCGACCATTGGTTGAGATGGAATGTCTTGAACTTTTATGCCTGGGGTTGACCTCAGATGATGAATCCCTACTTCTCTACCTCACAAGTAACTGTGACTACAGGCTTGATGCACAGTGCCTGCTCTCCTTGACCCTTTTGTGTTCTGGTTGTCTTATTGGGCTCTGTGCTATGGCACCTTACTTGCTGTTTCTCTCCTACTGAATTGTGAACGTTTGCAAGGCAGGATGTCTTATTCACCTTCCTGTCTCCTCCTTCAGTTCACCACACATTTATGGAGCACCTATTGCATACCAGATACAGGTTTAGTATATGTGATCCCACAATGAAGGTAGGGAGGAAAGTAGACACAGAGGTCTGAAGGATGGCAGAAGGTGTGGCTCTCTCATAGGCCAGTCATGGGGAAAGTCCCAGGTGACTTCCTTTGGGAGCACTCAGCATCCTGGTTGTGAGCAGTCTCATTCTCTAAGGGAGTAACTGCCCATTTATGGAGTCCTTCATTCACCCATTCCTCTCACTCACACATTCATTTGTTTGCTAAATATCTGAGTTCTTCTTTACCCAGGTGACTCATGGGATTGGTCATACTAGGTTGCAGGGCTGTGTGTGTGTGTGTGTGTGTGTGTGTGTATATGTGTTGGGGGTGGGGGTGGTACAGGAACCTAGAATACTTTGGGGGTGAGTTACTTCTTTATCAGTTCCTGCTCAGAGGTAGAAGGCTCAACTGGAAATGTTCCTGGGATAGAAGCGGTGAGTGTGGCAAGGACAGGAAAATCTGATATTCAAGGAGAGCAGGAGGACAGCACCCTGCCCCAGAGCAAAGTACGTGACATCCTGTGGTTGGCTTTGAAATAGCTTACTCTGCTGCACACCGTCAAGTCCTTTCCTTCCCTTATCATTTGGGGTTTTCTAATTGTTCTGTAAGGTCTTAGGTCCATATGCCAGATGGGAAAGCTGAGGCTAAGCGATTTATGACTTTCCCACAGTCACTGGCTGAGGCTGGTCTGAGCCTAGATCTGGTGCTCCCACATCATGCAATGGGCTCTTTAGACATACTGGGATCCTGTATGCGGTGCTTTCTCCATATCAGGTAGGCAGTGGGTCCTCACTCTGACAGTCAGAGGAAAGAGAATTTCTGGTTCTCTACATGGAAGGAGGCAGGCCCAGGAACAGCTCAAATTGATGGCTTCCCCCACATCAGGTCACCAGCAACGCTCCAGCTCTCCCTTAGAAATTCATGATAATTAAACCCTGTACTTATGGCTCATGCCTGTAATCCTAGCTACTCAGGAGGCTGAGAGCTGAGGATTGCGGTCAAAGCCAGTATGGGCAGGAAAGTTATTTCCAATTAGCCACCAGAAAACCGGAGCTGTGGAGCTGTGGCTCACAGAGGTGAGGCTGCTAGCCTTGAGCGAAAGACAAGCCCAGGATAGTTCAAGCTTCATGAACTGGCAAAGGAAAAAAAATGATGATAATGAATTAATTTCCATATCTGAGCTCCAGTTTAACTTTTAAAAACTTTTTGAGACAAGTCCAGGCTGGCCTTGAACTACAGGATCCTCCCGCCTCAGCCTCTTGAATGCTAAGGATGACAGGTATCTGCCACCAAGCCTAGCTCCAAACTTTAATGTGAAGCATGCTCTCTAAATCTTTTACACAAATGCTAACTGGAATACGTCACTGCATTCCCAAGAGCAACTCTGCCCCTCTCAAGTCTCATTGCTGCTGCTGCCTTTCTTGTCTCTTATGTGGCCCCCAAGCAAGCCCACACATCCAGGAGCAAGAAGGTCCAAAACAAAGGATGTAGGCAGGCCAAGGTGGGTGCTGCTCACAGTGTGGATTTGTCTTCCTTATGAAAGTGACCTCTTTTCTGCCCAGGCACCCAGGGCAGGCCCTTCTGAAAGCTCAGAAAAGAAACAGCATGTTGACCTTTCTAGATATTTTCCAGAGAGGCCTCAAACAGGCAAGGCTTGCCAGAAATGATGAGGCCAAGGGACTCTAGGCCTCCATTCACACAGGAACTTTACACAAATAACCAGACCTGCCAGAGCAAGCTGAGTGATCAGATGCACAGTTCTTTGCTCTCAGTCAGGTACCTATCTGTAGGTAACTGATTTATTATTATTTTTTGCCAGTACTGAGGTTTGAACTCAGGGCCCCATGCTTTCACTCAGCTTTTTCACTCATAGCTGGTGCTCTACCACTTGAGCCACACCTCCACTGCCAGCTTTTTTTTTTTGGGTCTGGTTGTGGGGCTTGAACTCTGGGCCTGGGCGCTGTCCCTCAGTTCTTCAGCTCAAGGCTAGCCCTCTACCACTTGAGCCACAGCGCCACTTCCGGCTATTTTCTTTTTGCTTATGTGGTGCTGAGGAATCGAACCCAGGGCCTCATGCATGCAAGGCAAGCGCTCTACCACTGAGCCACCTTCCCAGCCCCCCACTGCCAGCTTTTTGTTGGTTAGTTGGAGCTAAGGGTCTCAGATCTCAGCCTCCTGAATACAGGCATGATCCACCAGTGCCCAGCTTCCTACCTCTTTTGACATCTGTTCTAGTCACTTCTACCTTTCTCCTAAGAGCTCTAGGTCTTCCAGAAAGAGTTCTTGTTCCTTCTCCGACTAGTTAATCTGAGTGCACAGGTGAAGCTGAGTGCCAAGCCCCAGGACAGAGCCCTTTACCAGTGCAGAAAGACTTACTTCAATGTTGATGAGGGAGAAGAAAGAAAGGAGTGTTGTGACTGAACCATCTTCCTGCTTTACATCCCTGCCAACCCCATCCATTCAATATAGAAGAAAATACTTAGGTTTCTTCCTGCCCTGCCCACCTAAACTTCTCCCATCCTTTCCAATAAACTTACTCAGTTGATGGAGAAGAACCAGGCAGGATCCCTGCAGAATGGGAAGAGCGCTTGAGATGGGGTAGACAAGATGAACAGACAAAAGAACTTGTGTTTAATAATGCTGGCTCTCAGTTCATGAGTAGCAGAATTTATACTGAGCCCAAGTCAAAGGAGCAGACAAAGATGAGGTGCATGTGTGTTTATCCACAGAAGAGTTACTGGGAAGGCCAAAGAATGGACACACACCAAACAGCCAACAGCAAGGGCCTCAATACAATTGTGAAAATTGCTGGGAATGTGGCTTAGTGGTAGAGTGTTTGCATGCATGAAGCCCTGGGTTTGATTCCTCAGTACCACATAAACAAACACACAAACAAAAAGACCAGAAGTGGCGCTGTGGCTCAAGTGGTAGAGAGCCAGCCTTGAGCAAAATCTCAGGGACAGTAGGCTCTGAGTTCAAGCCCCAGGATTGGCAAAAAAAAAAGTGAAAATTTTATTGAGGCTTTCTCTACTTTGAAATATGAGATAATCATTAACGATTGTATTCTAAAATAGTATTTCCTGACTTAGGGGAATAAATCATGATATGAAATTAAGGTATAAGATACAAACTCTCTGAGCACGGAGTTAGGTCAGTGGCAAAGCATTTGCCTTGCAAGTGCAATATCCTGGGTTCGATCCCCAGTACCAAAAAAACAAAAGACAATAACAACAGAAAATACAAACTCTTGGAGAAAGGCCTCCAGGAAGTAGAGGTAGGGCCAGCTTTCTGCTTTGCTATTAAAGCAAGCATGGCCTTGTTTGTGTCATCAAGACTCAACCACATCTGCAAGGTTTGTCTACTGCATTTTAACTACTGATTTACTTGTTTCAGACTCTACTTTCCTCTACATTTTTTTTAAAACTACAATCCTTATTGTTTCCTAAAGTCTGATAGAAGAAGAAGGTCATGAAAGTCCTCCTCATTCTTCTGAGATTCAGCCAGGGTCCTTGCACAAGCTGTTTTTATTAAAGGAGCCAACCACTGAGCAGATCCTTACCCTTCCTTTCCTTTTCCTTTCCTCTTCCTCCCCCTCCCACCCATTCACATACATGTGGGTGGGTACACACACACACACACACACACACACACACACCCTCAGTCATCATTGTATCTAACAAGCTTTCCTGGGCATCTCAGGCAGGCTAGGCTCCTCTCTGAATCATCTTCTCTGCACCATAGACTTCCTTCTCTTGGACGCTTTATCCCTGGTTGTTATTTTCCATTTCTTTCTGTAGTTACCTGATGAACATCTTTCTCCACTTTTGTGGTCTCCCACCAGGATGACAAGCCTCCTGTCTTGTCGATATTCCCTGCCCTCTCTCTACCACCAGCAGGCTTCCTGCCAGGGAGACTGGATAAATAAATGTTGATGCCTAGATAGGTGAGTGGCGATGCTGACAGCAGATGCCAAGCCTGCAGGCTATAGCAAGCAGGAGGCAGGGGAGTGACTACAGCAGATATGTCTCCTAGGGAGAACACAGCTTGGAATCAGGGCAGGCTTTCTCTGGTGTAATTTCAGGGTCACTAGGCAGGCCTTCCCCTCCCCCACTCCAGAGCCTGGCAGCCCTTTTAACAAAGGAGAGATGAAGCCTTTTGTTCCTTAAAGGTACAGAGCTCAGGTCTGACTCTAGCTTAGAAGGGGCAGAACAGCTCAGGGCTTACATTCATGCTAAGGAGGCTTTCCTAAGAGTAAACTGTTCTGGGGGAAGGGGAGAATGGGGAGCTAGGCTGGGACCCCCCCCCCCCCCACTCCCCATGAAGAAAAGACATAGAAAGAGGAGTCTCAGAGCTTGATGCTGACCCTTTTTCTGCTGGGCATTAACAGCCCTTTTGGTAAATCTGATTCTGCCAAGATGTTACATCTGAAAAACTTTCAACAAAGATGGCGCTCAGAAGGCAGGCGCGGCGGCCCCAGGATGACAACCTAATTACGTTCCTTTTAATAGCTCCTTCCCAAGTGCTCAGTCAGGGACATCTGCTCTGCTGCGGTTGCACCTTCAGGGAGAAATATTTTTAACACCACCATGCCACAAAAGGAAACTTCTGAAGGCTAGATGAAAATGGCCTCTGCGTTCCCAGGGCCCCAGGCCCAGGTAGGGCCTGAAGCCCCCCTGTGGCACCTCGATCCCCACCCCCAGCAGGGCCTGGCTCCTTTTCATGAGCAGAGGAGGAGGAGGCAATGGGTTACTTGGAAATGTTTTTTTTTTTTTTTCCTTTTTTTCTTTTTAAATCTTCCCTTTCCAGTTTTCAGAGGTAAATTTAACATGCCAGGCTGCCTCACCCAGCTTTCTCTGTAAGCAGAGTGTCTAAAATAACCCCGGACAGCAAAAGAAGGCTACAGGCCTCTTTCAGTGGCTCTCTTTGTCCATCTGGGCCAATGGCCACCCCTACCTATGAAGCTACTAACCTCATGCCTCCGCTGAAGGTCCCCACCCACACCCTTGTTATAGCAGAGCTTAAAAAAAAGGAGGAGGAGGAGGAGGAGGGTGGGAATATTAGAAATCGGAGGAGTTATCTGGTTTGTTTAATAAATTAGCTTGCTAGGAAGGTCAAGGGCTGATGGGTCAATGACAAGGTGTTTTGAAGAACTTGGTATCTAAAGGAAAAGCTCAGGACTGGGGATAGAGCTTCAGAGCAGAGCTCTTACCTAGCATGTTCAAGGCCTTAGATTTGATCTACAGTACCACCCACATGCATCCACATGCACATACATACACTCACATCCACACCCACACATAAACACACACAAAAGTACAAGAAGCCCTAGAGATGTCCACTCCAAATCATTTTGCCTTTCTACAGACACGTTATCTTAGACCCAGAAAAATCAGGCAGGTTGCTCAAAAGATTAATATCAGGCCTGTAATCTTGCTACTCAGGAGAATGAGATCTAAAGATCATAGTTCAAAGCCAGCCCAGGCAGGAAAGCCTGTGACTTATCTCCAATTAACCACTAGAAAATGGGATATGGCCCAAAGTGGTAGAACACTAGGCTCGAGCAAAAGATCTCAGGAGTAGCAGGTCCCAAGTTCAAACCCCACAATCTTGACAGACAAACAAACAAACAAATGAGAGATTAGCATCATGCCTGAGTCTACTCTTTCATTTAAGCTACAAAGGTGTGTGTGTGTGTGTGTGTGTGTGTGTGTGTGTGTGTGTGTTGGTACTAGCCTTGAACTCAGGGCCTGAGTACTATCTCTTAGCTTTCTCAACTGAGACTGGTGCGCTACCACTTGAGCCACAGCTCCACTTTTGGCTAATTAATTGGAGATAAGAGTTTCTCAAGGTCTCTCAAGAGGCTGCCCAAGGTTGGCCTTAAACCTGGATCCTCAGAGCTCAACCTCCTGAGTAGTTAGGATAACAGGCATGAGCCAATGGTACCCAGCCACAGAGTTTATTAGTTCATGCCAACACGAGCCATTCATGCAACAGTGACCTGTATCTCAGAAGTCAGTGCTCAGTGACAAAAGCAGGAATGAGCATTTGATCCTTCCTGACCTGACACCCAAGTACCCCTCAAGGAAGGAGGGGAGCTGTTGAGCAGAAGGGCACTGTGCTGAGCAGTCCCTCCCACCCAACACTTATTTTACTGATGGCTGCTTTGTATGTGCGCGGTGCAGTGGAGCCTTCCTGCTCAAGCTGCCTCCAGGCCCCTCCCACTTCCAGCAAGTAGCAAGAGCGAGGGTGAGTGAATGCTACTGCTTTCTGCTCTAGCTAGTCCTTCGCATCCCAAGGCCTCTGGACATCCCACTCAGCCTTCCTTCCTTTCTGTACATGCTGCTCCCTCCCTCAGCTCTGACAAGACCATCCTGGTATTCTCTGGAACTCACTATGGAGCCCAGATTGCCCACAAACTTGTCATCTTCTGAATGCCTCCACCTCCTGAAGGCTGGGGTTACAGGTATATGCCACTGCATCTGGCTTTGGTTTCATTTGAACAGACACTAGATTGAGTCCAGGCTCCATCTGGGGCAGACATGGTTTTACTCTGGCCTACTCAGAACTCTTCCCCACTCTTGTTGCTGACTCTACCACCATCACGGTCAGCATTTCTTCCTCAGCCCCCCATTCTTGCTTTTACTCAAACATCATCTTGATTTATTTTTAAAGTAACCCAGTGCCTGTTCCATACACACACAATATAGCACTTCTACTTGCCCCTGGCACCTGACTGTCTGGCTTTCCAGCCATTGATGGCCAAAGTCAAACACACTTGAGGTTCATCCACAGATTCAACTGGATATACTCACAGGGAAACAGCCCTCCAATCTACCACTGCCCGTGCTGCCTGAGCTCCAAAACTTCTCTGCACAGTGAACCTGATCCTAGCCCATCCCAGTTTTCCATTGCCATTCCGCTGCTTATCTACCAGCTTCTGGAATTTAACACCTGCTTGACCCAAGCCTCCTCTCTGAATGACAGCCTCTGTCCCTCTCACCCACCTGTCTAGGCCCCACTCAAGTTTCCAGCCTCCCTGACTACCACAGCCCACACTGAACCCCATCTTCCCCACGAACTCCCACCACACTTCATTCCTCTTTAGCAACATAGTATTTACACTACCTGAAGTCAGAGTCAAGAAAAGAGGTGTACTGGTCTTTTGGAGGTGATGGCCACATGGGTGATCTGGCCAGCTAATTAGACTTCTTACAGTCTTCAATTGGAACTGGGGATTTGCAGGTATCAGGCCTGACCAGTGATTTCTCACATTGTTCTTCCTGGGAGGAGAGACTATGCTGTGTGTGTGTGTGTGTGTGTGTGTGTGTGTGTGTGTGTGTGTGTGTGTGTGTAGGAGCCAGTTGAATAAGGCCTCCAGGATTCTTCTGTTCCTTTTGATGAGAGAACCCACCTTGGTCAAATTGTAGGACTAGACTTTTTTTTTAATGCCAATACTGGGTGCTATCCCTTAGCTTTTGCACTTGAGGCTAGTACTCTGCCACTTGAGCCACACCTCCACCTCCAGCTTTTGATAGTTAGAGTTTTACTTGCCTGTCTTGGCTGGCTTTGAACAGAGATCCTCCTATGTCAGCCTCCTAAGTAGCTAGGATTACAGGCTTGAGTTACCAGTGCCCAGCAAAGGATTAGACTTCAAAATGCTGGAGAGAGAGACAGAGAGATAGAGAAGATAGAGAGACAGAGAGAGACAGAAGGAGAGGAGAGAGAGAAAGAGAGAGTAACAGAGGAGGAGGAGGAAGAGAAGGAGGAAAAGGAGGAGAGTCTAAGTATTTTCTCCCCAGGTGCATTAACAGGACCTCTATCTCTTATACTCTTGCGTTCAGGCCACTCAACAGATGCCTAGTCCATGTGGGGAAGCAAAGAGGAAACAGGGGATGTTCTCTTAGATCCTCTGTTGTTCTGGTCTGTGATATGCCAGAGAATCTCCTCAGTCAGACTGAAGGCCTGCCTCTTGCTGTTTTAGCATCCATCCTCCAGGGCACTTAACATAGGGCCTCCATTGTGGCCTCAAACCTTTTTTCTAGATGGGAGGTGGGGTCTGGTGGGTCAGTGTAGCTCCTATAGGCAGCAGAGTCTGCAAACCTAAATATGAATTGTGGGCTGAAAGCCTGGGCTTGTGTTCCACCTGCTTGCCCACCTTCTCCACCTCTGACAAAGTGACTCACTCCCTCTTCTGCCCAGGTTTCTCAGCTAGATCCTAAGGATTATGATTTGCTTAACATTTGGCAGCTGATCCTGTAGGTGGGCCCCCAGGGTGGATGGGCAGGGTCAGAAGGCCCTACATGCCCTGAGGAACTAGAGAAACACAAGGTTTCTTCAGTCTGCTTGGCCCAAGATGGAGGGAAACCACAACTGACAGATTCATAGCTGAGTCTGGAGAAGCAATTACTTGCTAATCAAGTCCACTTGGAGGGGCTTTATAGAAGCCTTGTGGAATACAGCGGTCAGGAGAGCTGGGTACGGAGGGCAGAGGGGAGAAGGATGGCCCATGGAGGGAAGCCTTGGACCACCCAGAGTAAAGCCTTGGCTGATTTGGCCTAGGAGCTTTCTCTACCATCCAGGACCTGGGACTGTAGATGGTAGCTGGGTCCACAGCCTGCTTGAGGGACAAAACAATGAAGTCACTCAGAGTGGCTTGTCCTCAGTCTCCTGCCTCTTCTTTCCCGTGCTCTTCCAGAGCTTCTGGAATGAGGAAGGAGGCGGCTCAGGGAAGACAGTACTTTGGGGTTTACCTCACTCATCAGTGGCAGAGCTGGAATTCAGACCCAGGTAATTCTGTCACTAAGCCCCCAGGCCTCTCACCTGCTCACCTCCATAGCTGGTGTTCTCTCAGACTCTATCTGGAGTACCTCGGGGCCCGCAGGGAGTGTTCAGGAAATGCTTGCAGATTACAGGACTTCCCTCATCTTATTTGATTTGCCTACTCAGACTTGTTTTCTCATAAACCTTCTCTGAATTGCTTTGAAATCAGCCAGGATGACCTTGTCCTTAGCCTGGCTAAATGTTGTGTTAGCTCACCCCCCATTCTCCCTCCCCTGGGGGTGCCAGGAATTCCAGCCTAGAGTGTACATTTTCTAGAAGGGGCATAGATTACAATAACCAAGACCCCTGTGTCCTTACGTTTCTTCCTCAATGGATTTTTTTCCCCCAGATTTTTGTTTTGTTGTTGCTTTTATTTTTTCCCCCAGAAGCCCTGGCTGCAGAGATGGGACACGGGACATTTTTCTGTTCTGATGGAGAGTGGTTTGGGGGAGGGCAGCAGGCGTAGAACCTGTTAGGCAGGTATGCAGGCAAACTTCCCATCAAGTAACTTTCTAGAGATCATGGTCTCTCACTCTTGTTTCCCTGAACGCTGTAAGTCTAGGTCTAACTTTGACTTTGAGGCCCTAAAAGTCCCTGACCCAGCCTTCCTCCCTAGTTTGGGGATTTGCTAGAGAGGACTAGGGGCCATCAGGCAGCAGAAATGTCACTTTTACATAGCAAGGTCACATCTTTCCCCTTCAGATGTCCCCTTAGGGCAGTCTCATGGCTGCAGCCCTAAGAAGGGGCCCCAGAGGTTTGGCTTGTTAGTGTCTATAGTGAGCACTAAGTATGACAGAGCCTGTAAGAGCTTTTACTCTAGCTGCCTGGGCAAATTGATTTCTCAGAGACTTAGTTCTTACAGCCTAGTTGGGGTTAAAGAATTCTCAGAATTGGGCTGGGAAGGTGGCTCAGTGGTAGAGCGCTTGCCTTGCATGTCTGAGGCCCTGGGTTCAGTTCCCCAGCACCATATAAGCAAAAAGAAAAAGCCGGAAGTGGCTCTGTGGCTCAAGTGGTAGAGCGCTAGCCTGGAGCTGAAGAGCTGAGGGACAGCGCCCAGGCCCAGAGTTCAGGCCCCACGACCGGACCAAAAAAAAAAAAAAAAAAAGAATTTTCATCCAATCCAATTTCAGTGAGCAAGAATTTGTGGACTTAGCCTTTCCTGAGTTGCCAGCACTGTTTCTGGAGACCAGCCTAGGAGTTACCACCCCCTCCTACTTCAGTCCTTTTATACACCCTGATGGCAGCTGAATTTTTGCAAAGCCAGCATAGCATAGTGCTGAGAGTCTAGAGGAAGACAGACATGGATTCAAACTCCTTTGCTGCTCTTTAATCTCATGATACCATCATGAAGCCTCAGTTCCTTCATCTGTAAAACATCAAGCTCGCAAGGCTGACTATAAGAACTAAATGACAAGCTGGGCACTGGTGGCTCACGCCTGTAATCCTAGCTACTCAGGAGGCTGAGATCTGAGGATCGCGGTTCAAAGCCAGCCCGGGCAGGAGAGACCATGAGACTCCTATCTCCAATAAACCACCAGAAAACTGGAAGTGGCGCTGTAGCTCAAGTGGTAGAGCGCTCGCCTTGAGCTGAAGAGCTGAGGGACAGTGCCCAGGCCCAGAGTTCAAGCCCCACGACCGACAAAAAAAAAAATGAACTAAATGACACTGACCATGAGCTTATCTCAGGGCCAGTCTACCCAATCAACTGCAAAGCCAAGATTGGTCAATTGTATCAATCGTATCCAGAAGCCAATAAAACTTAAAAGTCTTCTCTGTCCCCATCAAAGCATCCTTTTCCTCAGACACTTTCCATAGTTGCCTGCTTCCTTTAGGACAGATTTTTGCCTTTCTTCCCTTTCAACGCAGGCTTTCCACATAGAGCTACTTGGAGCTTGTGGCTACCATATTGGACAGCATGGAGTAACACATTTCTGCTGTTGCAGAGTCTCTTGTGAATTTCAGACATAGGGGATGGTAAGCTCACCAGCCTGGGCACCTAGGCCTCTTTCCTTAGAGCAGCTTTGCAGGGGATGTGGGCAAAGGACTGTGAGTGTGAGCATCCTAGAAGGTAAAGATTGGGCCCCACCCGATCAAACAGAAGAGTGAACAGAGCTGAGGGAAGTAAAGTCAGACTCCTAGAAGGGCAACCACCAACACTCTGCCCACAATACACAGGCACTAAGAGATTCTTCCATTCCCTGTTCTCCTGTTGTCCTCAGCCTCCCTATGGTGCCACTAGAGGGTAAGGAGATCAGAGTCAGGACAGTGTAACAGCTGGGTCTTGGGTGTTATAAGCTCCTATAATTGACCACAAATGAGCTTTCTTTCATCTGTTTAATTATCTCTATTTCTCCAGTTGTGTGGATAGAGAATGATTCATACCACACCTTGCCTTTGCCTTGCCACATTGGGGAAGTTTTCTTTCTTTTTCTTTTCTTCTTTTTTTCCAGTTGTGGGGCTTGAACTCTGGGCCTGGGCACTGTCCTTGAGCTCTTCAGCTCAAGGCAAACGCTCTACCACTTGAGCCACAATGCCACTTCTGGTTTTCTGGTGGTTTATTTGAGATAAGAGTCTCACAGACTTTCCTGCCTGGGCTGGCTTTGAACTGCGATCCTCAGATCTCAGCCTTCTGAGTAGCTGGAATTACAGGTGTGAGCCACCAGCAGCCCGCTACACATTGGGAAGTTTTAACAAGCAGATCTATTCCTTATCTTTAACTTAGCCCTATATATATATATTAATCTGTCTACAAGAGAAGAGTGCGTGTTTGTGTTTTTTGTTGTTATTGTTGCTGTTGTTTGTGCTAATACTCGGGTTTGAACTCAGGACCTTGTGCTCTTGCCTAGCTTTTTCACTCAAAGCATATTCTACCCTTTGAACTACATCTCCAATTCCTCTGTGTGTGTGTGTGTGTGTGTGTGTGTGTGTGTGTATGTTGGTACTGGGGCTGGAATTCAGGGGTTCTTCCTGTTGCTCGTTTTTTTTCACTTGAAACTGGCACTCTACCACTTGAGCCACACTTTTGCCTCTGGCTTTGTTGTTGTTGTTGGTAATAGGGCTTGAACTCTGGGCCTGGGTGCTGTCCCTCAGGTCTTCAGCTCAAGGCGAGTGTTCTAGCCATTTCTGGCTTTTTCTGTTTATGTGGTGCTAAGAATCGAACCCAGGGCCTCATGCATGTGAGGCAAACACTCTACTACTGAACTACCTTCCCAGCCCATGTCTGGCTTTTTGAAGATAAGAGTTTCACAGACTTTCCTGCCCAGTCTGGCTTCAAACCTGGATCCTCAGATCTTGACTGCCTGTGTAGCTAAGATATAGGTGTGAGCCACTGACACCTGGCATATTTGCATTTTTAATAAAGAAAAAAAAAGTCAGTAGAACATTCCCTACAAAAATGTGTTACCCTGGGGGCTGGGAAGGTGGCTCAGTGGTAGAGTACTTGCTTTGTATGCATGAAGCCCTGGGTTTGATTCCCTAGCACCACATAAACAGAAAAAGCTGGAAGTGGAGCTATGGCTCAAGTGGTAGAGCACAAGCCTTGAATTGAAGAGCTAAGGAATAGCACCCAGGCTCAGAGTTCAGGCCCCACAACTGGCAAAAAGATAAAAAATAAATAAAATAAAACAAAAGTATGTTACCCTGAAAGAGCATGTTCCCAGCCCCCTAAACAGTTAGAGAAAGATTGAAATTATCAACTCGGAATTAGCTACATAATAAAATGTAGGTTCATTATTTTGTGTATGCTCGAAATATTTCATAATAGAAAAAGCTAAAAAAATTACTATGCACAAGGCTTTGGATTCACCTCCTAGCACTACTAAGAAAAAGCAATAAAAACAAAACAAACAAACAGACAAACAAAACCCCCCACTAAACTAAGCCTGGAGACAGTGGCTCATGCCTGTAATCCTAGCTACTCAGGAGGCTGAGATCTGAGGAATGTGGTTCAAAGTCAGCCGGGGCAGGAAAGGCTGTGAGACTCTTATCTCCAATAACCCACCCGAAACCTGGACGTGATACTATAGCTCAAGTGGTAGAGCTCTAGCCTTGAGCTGAAGAGCTGAGGCACAGCACCCAGGCTCAGAGTTCAAGCCCTATGACTGACAAAAACAAAAACAAAAAACGACCTAAACTAAAAACAACACACACACACACACACACACACACTCCCACTAAAACTTAATGTACTCAGGTGACCACTGGTCCCCAGACAGCCTTGGAGATGTCTCTTTGTAACAGGAAGTGTCCTGGTCCTGATGATGGGGGAAGGGATTGTGAGGAGAGCTGGTCGTCAGCCTGGATGTTTCCATCCTGGTATCTGTTTATTTTACAGGGAACTTGAGCCTGTGGCATCTCAGGTTGTTGTTTCTGTTCCTGATGAAGGGATCTGAGGCATGGGCCCTGGTGTCCAGGTGTCCTGGCCCCTAGTCAAGTTTTCCAGACACAAAATGGTGTCAACCCCTGCTGGGCTGAGCTGAGCTGAGAGGTTTCATTTTCTGGGTTTGAGTATCAACCAGACCTCTGAGGCTCTTGTGTGCATACAGGCTCCTTCTTTTCTTTCCACTAGAACTTCCATGGTCTCATCCTCTGCAGCCCGCCCAGCCCTCACAGTCCTTTGCTGATGTCCAGCCCTTGGACAACTGGGGTAGGGTGCTCTGAGGAGCTGGGCAATCACGGGGTGAGGAAATCACTCCTTTGGGGTCCTTAGCTTTAACTCATTTCAGGGCCACACTGGTCATTAGTTATTACTAATTCAGATCTCTATCTCATTTTCCACAGCATAGTATGCACAGAATGAATGAATGAATAAATGATTGAGTGAATGGGCCTGACAGGCAGTGAACTTTCATTTTTCTCCTTGTCATGCTCTACCCTTTTCAGAGACTCTGAGCTAACCTAAGAACTATGAAAGTGGTCTTAACCTAATTTGACTAGGCTCGCTTCTCCAGGCAGCAGTCTGCCGATGGTAGAGTCATTTTGTCTGTCTGCCTTTACTGGGGCAATGGTCAGAGACCAAATGATTATAACCTAAGAAGGGTAGTGGGCACTAGAGCCTGGCAAGTTTCATGGGATATGAAGAGACAATTGAAAGAGAAAGAGAGGAGGGGTGGAGTAGAACTGAGAGTTGGAACCAGGCACCAGTGGCTTGAACCTGTAATCCTAGTGACTCAGGAGGCTGGCTGCGAGCTGAGGGTTATAGCTCAAAGCCAGCCTCTGAAGGAAAGTCCATGAGATTCTTATCTCCAATTAATGACCAGAAAACTGGAAGTGGAGCTGTGGTTCAAGTGGTAGAGTGCTAGTGCTAGTGTTAAGCAACAGAAGATCAGGGACAGCATCTGGGCCCTGAGTTCAAGCCCCAGAAACAACAGAAAAAGAGAGAAGAGGGAGAGAGAGAAAAGGAGAGAGAGAGAGAGAAAGAGAGAGAGAGAGATGGGAGTTAGGGGATAGGCATAGGGAAGAGGATGGGAGTGAAGGAGGAGAAGGGGTCAGAGAGAGAGAGAGAGAGATCCTCACCTTCTGCATCTCTGGCTCTCTGACGTGGCTGTGCTTATATCCCCAGCACTAATTGCTTCAATTAATAATACTGCTCTGTAAAATTTCAGCAGCTGAGAGCCAGTGCAAGGCAAGACGACATAATGCATTAATAATGCAGGCAGGGGATCGGGTTGGGGAGCTCCATTAAGGAGTGGCTGCTGCAGTCTTCATTCCAGCTAACGCTCCCAGCAATGTGTCCTTGGCCTCTACCAACCGCAGGGACCGGTGGGGGCAGAGGTGGCACCAATGGAAGGGAGGCTAGGAAAGGGTTTGACCTTCTCATGAACTCCAGTAAGCATCCCTCTCATTTTTTGGTTTGGACAGTGATGTTTTCCTGTTCTAATGTAACTGCGTTGTTTCTGCATTGCTGCCCTCAATTCTTGCAATTGCCCCTTACCTAGTCTGCTCAGATTAGTAGCCCTTCCCCCACTTCTATCAATGGTGGAGGTCCCGGGATATCTCTCAGGTTGCTAATGTTATTCAACAATCTGACCCATTCCCCCTTCCCTTTCTTCCTTCCCTCTTTCTTTCTTTCTTTCTTTCTTTCTTTCTTTCTTTCTTTCTTTCTTTCTTTCTTTCTTTCTTTCTTTCTTTCTTTCTTTCTTTCTTTCTTTCTCCTTCCTTCTTTCCATCCTTCCATCTTTCTTTCCTTTCTTCCCTTCCTCCCTCTCTCCCCCTCCCTCTCTTTCTTTCTTTCTTTCTTTTTTCTTTCCTTCTTTCTTTCTTTTTCTTCCTTCTTTCCATCTTTCTTTCCTTTCTTCCCTTCCGTTCTTCCCTTCCTTTATTCCTTCCCTCCCTCTTTCTCCTTTCTCTTTTTCTTCCTTCTTTCCATCTTTCTTTCCTTTCTTCCCTTCCTTTCTTCCTTCCCTCCCTCTTTCTCCTTTCTTTCCTTCTTTCTTTCTTTCTTTCTCTCTCTCTCTCTTCTTTCTTTCTTTGTCAGTTGTTGGGCTTGAACTCAGGACCTGAGTGCTGTCCCTGAGCCATTTTGTGCTCAAGGCTAGTGCTCTACCACTTGAGCCACAGTGCCACTTCCGGTTTTTGAGTGGTTAATTGGAGATAAGAGACTCACAGGGACTTTTCTATCCAGACTGGATTTGAACCACCATCCTACAATCCTCAGATCTCAGCCCCCTGATCAGTTAAGATTATAGATGTGAGCCACTGGTGCCGGGCTCATTCCTTCTCTTTCTATTCACATCTCCCTGTGTTCTCTCTCTCTCTCTCTCTCTCTCTCTCTCTCCCCGCCCCCCCAGGATTCTTGAACACTTCAGGAGGTAATCCTTTTAGACAAAACCCTGAACCTGCAAGTATAGCATTGGTTTCTCACAAGTCACCATCACTAACCACTCCTATACCTCCTTCCACCTCCCATGCATCTGTGCATATATACATAGTTCCTGCCCGTTGCTCAGACCAGAGTGTGAGGGAGGAGCAAGAACAGAGACTACTGCAAGTACTTCCCCACTGTGAAGCTGTGGGCCACTGAGTGATTTGACATTGATGCAAAGTCAGTTGCTTTCCCATTTGCCTGCAGAAATTAGGCCCGAACCATTCCAAACAAACCCCTAATTCAGGCCTCATTCTATCCTCTAAGGAGATGCTTCATCATGACCCAGAAACCGTGAGGATAATACGAAACAACTTTGTGCATGTGTGCACAAAGAGCCTGTGATGGTCCCAAGGATACTGAAGCATCGCACAACCTCCTGGTACGGCCAGCCATTTAGATGAAACCTTAGATGAGCAAGGCACTTAAATAAGTAGACCTTTCTTCATCTCTGCATCCGTAACTCTAGGTTCCATCCAATAGCCCTCCTGATTCATACCTGTATTTCTGCAGTTATTTATGTCAAAAGGGATCAAAGTCAGAAATAGAGAAAACAAGAAGCAGCCCAATTATCCTATAAGACTCAAGGTAGAATGAAAACTCAAGCTTCAGGTGACATCCACGCCCAGGCTGGCACCGCCACCTCTCAGTAGTAGTAGGTCTGATGTTTGTGTTGATAACTCAACATGTTCTCTACAGTCCCATCCGTTGGGTCAGAGGGAAGGTTGAGTACCTTCTATATGCAGGTTCTGTCCAGGTCTGGAGTCTCACAGACTTTTCTGATTGGGCTTACTTTGAACCACAATTCTCATTTGGGTGGGAGTGGCAACCTCTAGTCTCACTCCATTGAGGTTCCGAGAGGGTGAGAAATTTGAGTAGCCGAGGTGAGATGTGAATTCAGGCTTTTTTTGCCGTTAAAGTCCAGCACACACCATTATCCATACCTGGGGAGGGCATGTTTTAGAGAAAGCCTGGCTATCTCCCAGTTCCAGGTTCTTTTTTTTTTTTTTCTTTTTTGGTGCCAGTATTAGGGCTTGAACTTAGAGCCTCTCACTCTCATATTTTTGCTTAATGGCTGTGGCTCTACCACTTGTACCATAGCTCCACTTCCAGCTTTTTTTCTGGTTAATCGGAGATGAGAGTCTCACAGCCTTTTCTGCACAGGCTTTGAACTTCAACCCTTAAATCTCTGCCTGTTGGGTAGCTAAGAGTTATAGGTATAAGCCACCATCACCTGATCAAGTCTTTTTTGGTAGTATTGGAGTTTGCACTCAGGGCCTCTAGCTTACCAGGCAGATGCTCTACTAGTTGAGCCACACCTTGAGCCCTCCATCAGTATTATTTTTATTATTATTTTATTTTGGTCAGTCATGGGAGCTGAAGTCTGAGCCTGGGCACTATCCTTCAGCTCAAGGCTAACACTCTACCACTTGAGCCACAGCACCCCTTCCAGGTTTTTCTGCTTATATGGTGCTGAGGAATCGAACCCAAGGCCTCATACCTGTAAGGCAAGCACTCTACCACTGAGCCATCTTCCTAGCCCAGTCTTACTTTTTGAATGTCAGTTCTGGAGCTTGAACTCAAGCTGGGTGCTGTCCTTAAGCTTTTTTTGATCAAGGCTTGAACTCTACCACTTGAACCATAGGTCCACTTCTAGCTTTTTGGTGATTGGAGGTAAGAGTCTCATGGGCTTTCCTGACTGGACTAGCTTTGAACCAAAATTTCCAGATCTCAGTCTTCTGAGTAGTTAGGATTATAAGTGTGAGCCACCTGTTCTTGCCTAGTATAAGTATCTTAGTATAAATATCTTTTTACCCCTTTCACCAGTGGCTGGCCTGTATTAGGATCATGTGATCCAATTCCAGCCAATGGGATGCTGGGAGCAAACGGAGTCGCTCCTGGAAAAGAGACATGGAAAGAAACAGTCTCTTTTAGTGGGATATTTCCATGTTTGGAATTGCTATGGTTAGCATGGCACCCAGCCTAAGGATAAAGCCCATTTAAAAATGGAAGAGCAGGAAAGATAAAGGACCCCTGGCCGGCTGAACTGCACCCCAAGCTTTCCTTTCCTCTAAGCCTCTACAGCAAAAGATAATAAAGTCTCATACACTTCTTGCCAATTTGAGTTTAGGTTTTTGCTACTTGCTGACAAAACATCATAGCCAATACATTCGCTCCTTCAACACCCAGCATTTGTGCTATTCTCCCTGACACTTACTATACAGTGCCTTGTCAGCTCTATTATACTCTTGTCTTGTGTGTGGTTATTTAACCTTTGTGTTTATATCTACTGTACAAAGTCTATGCTAGCTCTCCCAACTGACATAGATGTTCTCTAATTCTCATGGAGCTTCCAAATAGCAGTCAAGCCCGTTAGCCATTCATTTCAGAAATAACTTGATTGAGCCCTACTATGTGCAAAGACTAGAGATGCAGCCGAGAGAAGGCAGGCAGGGTTCCCACAACAGCTAGTGGCACCAAGACCTCAGGTGTTGATGAAGCATCTCAGGAAGAAGTCTAACCTAACAACAGGGGAGAGTTAGGAATGGAGATCTGAGCAGTATGCCGGTACAGCAAGCAGGAGGATCTGCCCTCTCCTGGGGTCAGGAAAAGTGTTTCAGAGAACCTGAGATCTGAAGGATACATGAGAATTAATTGAGTAAAAAGCAGGGGAAATGAATGCATTTCAAGTGACAAGAAAATAGATCCTCTCTTCTCCCTCACAGCTGATTCATCGTATTGTTATGACTACAACACTCTTCCCAGCTTCCTTGGTGTGGCTTTCTCTGTCTCAGTCCAGGTGTCACATCCTCTGGGCTCAGTGGCCTTCCCTGTGCTGGCATTGTACCCTGGACATCCCCAACTTGTTCACAGATTGGCATCTCTCCAGTTAAAACTGAGTGTTGCCAACTGGGCATGGTGGCATATGCTTATAATCCCAATGTTCAGGGACTGAAGTAGTAGAATGGTTAGTTTGAGGTCAGCCTGAGCTACATAACAAGGAGTGAAAAACAAAAACCAAAATGCAAACCAACATACAAAAAGCTATCAGCATTTCCAATATGGTACTGTGTTCCCCATCTCTTGAATACTGGGAATTATTATGTTAGGCAAGTGCTGTACCACTGAATTGCATCCTCAGCCTTTTCATATTTTATTTGGAAATAGAGTCTTGTTCAGTGACCTAGGCTGTCCTTGAACTTCTGATCTTCCTGCCTCAGTCTCCCAAGAAGCTGTATAATGACAACTGTATGTGCCATCGGGTGTCTCTTATGTTTTTCACCCTGTGCCTATTGAAAATAGTATACCCTTAAGGATCACTTGTGACACTGTAGTTCAACACTTCCTATCAGAGTATACCACTGGTCACTGCTGGCCTCACATTTTGTGTGACTGTATTCTACTCCATATGTGCTGCTGCTGACTATAATGAGGAGAATCTGGGGGCATGCAGGGTGTTCCTCAACACCAGCAATTGCCCTGGACTTCCTACTGAT
The DNA here is from genome assembly GCF_019054845.1 of Dipodomys spectabilis. Lineage (NCBI taxonomy): Eukaryota > Metazoa > Chordata > Mammalia > Rodentia > Heteromyidae > Dipodomys > Dipodomys spectabilis. Next base: position 4,982,917 of record NW_024870703.1, read on the forward strand.
CATGTGCCTTAAAGGCAGGCATTGACTTTGTAGAGGAGAAAAAGCAGTTCTTTTCCCCCTTAACCCACCCAGATTCTATACCAGACCTCAAATTCCCAGCAATCCTCATAGCATGGAGCACAGCTGACCCTGAGGGAGCATTTACGACCAAGTGCCCTGTTAATAAAGGGACAAACGCATACATAGATGGATGAAGTTGAATGAACAGTTACACTGATGGTTCCTGCCTCTCCATTTAAGATATTACAAATCAGCCTCTCTCTTACTGCCCAGATCCCTGCAGTAGGCCTTGGGAGCAAGACATAATTAAAAAAAGTGATGTCCACAGGGAGCCCCCTGCCCCTACTCTCCTAGCAGTATCCTACTGTCCTGCACCTAAATAACCCTGGTGGATTATGGCTCAGGAGCACCAGCCCTTCTCTTCTCCCACAGTGAGGCAAAGGCCTCTGGCCAGAGACAAGATGAGCTAATGGTCTGGAAGTGCTCTCTCCTGCTGGCCCAGACACTCAGAGGCCTTGAGAAAGGCAGAAGTCTGGAGAGACAAGAGTGCAGAATGCTTGCTCACATTGGGGGTCTTAATGCTGCTACCACTGAGCAGGCCTGCATCTGGGCTATTCCAGACCACAGCCAGCAGGTGTACTGAGGCCTCACTCAGTGGGCTGAGTTATAGCCCAGGCCCTGGGAGGCAGGCAAGGAGGAGGAGCCACTGAAGGAAGCACTGGGTCCCCTGTGAGGTGTCCCCTTAAAAATCCATCAGCCAGGCCTATTTGCAGGTGGAAGTGAAGCGTGGCCTGCAGCTGGATGTGGAGAGGAGGTAGAACTTGAAGCGAAGACTGTTGAAGGGCTTGCCCTTGCATTCAGCCTGGCTAGGGCTTTAATGCTGACTCCCATAGCCAACCCCCAGTGTGACCTGAGCTCCTCTTTACTATCTAGCCTCAAATGGTTGCAATGGGGGCAGGATGACCTACATAACTTCCAGGCCTAGAACAAAATTAAAATGTCGTTTCACATTTCACTAATTTTTAAAAATTAGTTTACATTAGCTACATAAAGCAAAATTATTAAGAATTTTAATCTGGTGGCACATGCCTGTAATCCTAGCACTTGAGAGACAGAGGCAGGAATCTGGGCTATACAGTGAGTTAAAGGGCAGCCTAGGCTAGCTACATAATGAGACTGTCTCAGAAAAAACAAAAACAGAATTGAGTGTGATGGCTTATGCCTGTAATCTTAGCTATGGGGGAGACATAAGTAGGAGGATCAAAGTCCAAGGTGATTCCAGGCAAGAAGCTGAAGACCCTATCTGAAAAAATAAGCTAAAGCATGAAGGGTATCAGGTGTTTGCACAAGGTCCTGAGTTCAAACCTCAATATCACTGTGTATGTGTGTCTGTATGTCTGTGTATGTATGAGATGGAGAAAGAGAGAGAGAGAGAGAGAGAGGGAGGGAGGGAGGGACCTTCCTGCTTATGCCAAGGTACCATATGTTGGGTATCACATTTTAGGGCCCCCTACTTTTCACCTTCTGTGATTCTCCCCCCTCCCTTGATTCTCTCACTGCTAACTAAGTAAAAGTGAGGTTAGTTGACCTTGAGTAGAGATGGCCTTCCTTAGTATAAAGTGGAACCAGAAAGAGGGATGTCCTGGGACCTAGGGTCACCATCAAGTTAAAGGTCACCTATCTCAATGTAGCAGTTTTATTACCGGTGCTTTTAGTCTATTAAGGCACCCAGGAAATCCCTTCTCAAATTGTAATTGACTTGGCAATCAAGAAGAGGTAACACGTGACCCTCTCTGGAAGTAGGATTTTACAAGCTTTTAGCTAAGCCTTCAAGGGAGGTAACCCAGTCAGTGCTAAGATATTCTTTTAAAGTCTTGAGCAGCAACACTTTATTTAAATAGGAAATATATTCTAACTGGAATAGAAAGAGTCAATCTTGTAAAAATGAAAGGGTGGCAGAATATGTTACTTCAAAATATGCTACTTTAGCATAGAATTATTTTGAGCTAAAGGGACTTCAAAAATAGCAGGTATAAAAAGGGTTCTTTAAGCTGGGTGTCAGTGGCTCACACCTGTAACCCTAGGTACTCAGGAGGCTGAAATTTGAGGATCAAGTTTCTAAGCCTGCCTGGGAAAAAAATTCTGAGACTCTTAATCTCCAATTGACCACCAAAAACCTGGAAGTAGAGTTGTGATTCAAGTGGTAGACCTCTGGATTCAAAAAGGGACAGCACCTAGACCTTGAGTTCTAGCCCTTGGACAGGCACCAAAACAAACAAATAAACAACAAAAAAGATGCTCAGATTTCTCTCTCTTTCTCTCTCTGTATGTCTCTGTCTCTGTCTCTGTCTCTCTCTGTTGGTCATGGGGCTTAAACTCAGGGCCTAGCTTTGTTCCTGATCTCTTTTGCTCAAGGCTAGCATTCTACCCCACTGAGTCACAGCTCCACTTCTGGTTCTCTAGTGGTTAATTGGAAATAAAGAGTCTCATGGACTTTTTTCCCTAGCTGGCTTTGAGCCTTGATCCTCAGATCTCAGCCTCCTGAGTAGCTAGGATTATAGGCGTGAGCCATCAGTGCCCAGCTTCAAATAGCTCTTTATTCCTAAAAAAGATAACACCTCCATATGGAAGATGTCTTCACTATACCAGAAGGAAGGCAACATTCTTATCACCAAGGAAAAGAATCAAGGCAAGGCCCAAAGAAATCCGTAACCAACTCTCATTTCCCAGCCCCTTCTGCACATTCTGCTACGCCACCCAATCCCCTTGTCTTACCACATCTTCTCAAGTTACTTGGTGAAACCTGTCCAACTCAGAAATAATTTTTTCAACTCTGATTGCTTCTTTGGCTGTTCGTTTCCTTGTTGAAGAGCTTCATTGTTATATAAAACTTAGATTACATAGCTTTGTATGCTTTTTCTACTATGTATTTGTCTTCTGTAAATTTTTTTTTTCTGGAGGAGTGGTACTGGGGTTTGATTCCAGGGCTTTGGGATTGATAGGCAGGGTCTTCACAACTTGAGCCACTCACTCAGCCCCTTTTTTGTATTTCTTATTTTCACAGTAGTGTACTGCCTGGGCTGGGACCCTCCTACTTGTGTTCCCCCAGTTGGTAGGGATGACAGGTATATAACATTGCTCCCAGACATTGGTTGAGATGGAACTTCTTTTTGCCCAGGCTGGCCTTGAACTATGCACCAAATCTCATCTCCAAAGTGGCTAGGATTACAGTCTTGAACCACTGTGTTCAGCTGTCTTATGTCAGTTTAATTCACAGGTCCAGCAAAATCTCTAAGAGGGTAGAGGTAATTTTTTTTTCCTCCAGCAGGTAGGGGTGGGGGGGAGAGGGAGCAATGGCTCATACGTGTAATCTTAATCTTAGCTACTCAGGAGCCACACTACCAGCACCTCAAAAAACACTGCCTCCCCTACAAAGTGAAATTTTTCCTCTAAATGAATCTGTTCATTCCCTGTAGTGTCTGCCACATATCAACAGGATTATCTTCATTTTGAACTTGGCAGACATGGTGCTAAGATTGAGTTGAAACACCAGTCATGTCTGTAATAATCCCCACATTTGGGAGACTGAGGCGAGAGGATGACCAGTTTGAGGGCTAACTTGGTTTATATTTCAAAGACTGTCACAACCTAACAAAACAAAGCCATTAAACAAACAAAGACGGATCTGGAAAAAAAAAACAAAACAACCATGGGAGGAAAAACCAGGAAAAAAATTTTTTTAATGAAATAAGGGAATGGGAACTTAGAGCTAACAGCATATTTTTAAGGGCGTCTAAAGGTTCGCAGGGACCTCCTGAGTATGCACAGGGCTGGGGGGGGGGGCTCACTGTGAGGGATTTGTTGTCTGCCTAGAACCCAAACTCTTAATTTATAGAATAGGAACAACGAAGTTGGATTGTAGGAAAGTATGTGATGTTTCTCTGGGTGTTATTAGCTTGTTCTCTCTTATCTGCCTCCCTAACCCTCCTCACTCTCACAGATAACTGAGTGGGAGCCATTCCAGAAAGCAGTGAGGATTAGAATGTGGCCAGTTTTATCTTCCTAGCAGCCCTGGACTCCTTTCCCATAGGGAGGAGGGGTAGTTGTTACTCTATGAATTTGCTTTGGAGAGGAACAAAACAAAACAACAACAACAAAAAAAAACGGTTTACAGGGAGTATTAAAAGCAAAAACCTAAAACAACAGTTTGGGTTTTCTTTTGTCTCCTTGCAATAACCACTCTCTTGTTTTTGCCAAACAAGGACTCAAAGCAAATAGCTTTTGTCTCCACTAGGCTGGGAGCAGAGACTTTGTTGGGTGTGAGATCCCCTGTCTCAGGTCAGTAGCCCTTGTTGAGGATAGCATCATTGCACTGGTCTGGGAAAGAAAAAGCCAGAGGGCACGCACGTACAGACAGGAGGTACCCAGGTTGACACTTGCTGGCAGAGACCAATCAGCCATCATTGCAGAGCGGCTGCTTATGTATTTTATTACTGCAGCAGAAACTGAAATGCAGATTCTTTTAGCTCAAAGGCAGCAGAGGTTGTAGATTAGGGCCCAGTTGATTTTGTAATGGTCCCCAGAAGTGGCCTGCAGAGACTGGCCTTCTGGGAACTGAGGGCTGGGGGCTGCCCCGCCCTTTCTCTGTCCCCCTCCTCCGCCTGCTGCATTGCACCACTGATTTAGTGAAGACATCATCCTCACCCCCTTCGGAGAGCGGCTGGCTGATCTGCGCTGACAATTACACAGGCTGCTGCAGAGAAGTGCTCATCCCCACCGACATATGGCTTTTCAAAGTGATAAATTGCATTAGCAAATTTCTTATTAGCTCTGCTGTCAGGAGGGAGCTCCTGCCCCGTTAGCTTGCTGAAGCTGATGCATAGCTTCCTGGCCATTAATTACCATGCCAAGGGCTAAAAGGACTTCAGGGGCTGGTGGGCAGATGGGTAGAGGCCTCTGCCAGACTCCCTTCCTCCTCTGTGGGAGATTGGGGAAGGCTGAGTTTGGTGGTCTTTGAGCTGTCTTTGATCCGGTCTGCAGTGGCTTTAGACCTTGAGCTCCTGACCCTCTCAGAGAGGGAACAGGATGCCCAGATAGTCGTCTGGGCTGCTTGGAGTTGGGCTCTCCTTGGGGACCTCCAGGATTTGGCAGCTTGAAGTCCACTTACCATCCCCCTTTTGCAGGGCAGGGACTGGGCTAGGTTCCAGAAAGGTATTCCAGCTTCTTCCTGGGCTTTAAAACCAGTGATCCTCCTCATCCATCTTCTCTTCTCTCCGGGCAGCTGAAGAGTCTCATCCCTGAAGGTGACATCAGATCTCCTACTTATACCCTCTCTTGTTTTCTGTTTAATAAACTGTAAATTCAGGATGCTCAACCCAGATTTTTCTGGACTCAGGCTTTCCTCTTAAATGAGAATTGTATAAAACTTACTTTACCTACTATCTCAAACTAAAAATCAAACAAAAGAAACTAACCTTCATCTTGAGGAAGAATACACATCAAGAACACAGTTTCCCAGGGGGTAAACAAGCCCATCACCAGCCCCCAGCCACATGAAGTGAGTTAGCTTTCTCTAACAACAGCAATGCCAGTTCTCCAGAGTGACACAAGCACAGTTTGGGTGGAGACCACTAGACACAATTGCACCATATTTTTTGGTTACATTAGACAGGGTGAGACTGAGAAACAGACAAGGTGGTAATGACTGTGTCCAGGTCTGTATTCGCTGCTCACTCTGAAAAACCAGAGCCTGTGGCCAGGAGGCTCCTGTAGTAGCATTTTTTTTCTGTGTCCCGGTATGCTCCTGTTGAGAGGGAGGTAGTGGTAGTGGAGGAGGAGGAGACAGAGAAAGAGAGGATTCTGAAATGGGTGCGGAGGAAGGTGTGTGAGCGTGTGGGGAAAGACTAAGAAAGGGGGTGGGGGAAGAAGACATTATTCAGCTTGTGGCTGTCTGAGATAGAAACTTTGAACACTCAGAGGGGATAGGTTTGCACTCTTCAACACATGTGGCCTCCAGTTCCACATTGTCTTAAGCTTTGGTCAGGAGTGATGCTCTGCTCTGTGACATCAGTGACTTCTTCTCCCTTCTTGTCACCTCACAGAAAGCTGCCCTTTCATAAGTGACCCAAGGAGGATGGGATAATGGAAGGGGTCCTCTAAACGACTGTGCAGTGACTAGATTATGCTCCAGGTGTGCTAATTATTTCCAGCCTGGGTTTTTCTGAGAACTAGAAGGCACTAGAAGGCATTGATCACCAGCCCAACCCAGTCACCTGCTCTCTGAATCTTGGAAGCCTGTCTTGACTTTCACCCCAACGCCTTTGACCTAGATCCCTTCCAAGGCCCATTCTCACAGGACCTCTCAAGTCCTCTAGGTGGGTATAGTCCTGTCAGTGGGGTTCCCAAGGCTCCTTCTAGGATGAGCCCCACCCATCCCCTTCTCTTGCCATCCCCTCCTGGAGTGCTGCCCATAATCCAGGCTCTGCCCTAGTTCTAATGCTCAGCTTGCTTTCCAGGAGGCCACTCCTTGGGCTTTCTAGTCCACACCCCAGCCCTCTTGTTTCTCCATCTCTGCAGTTCAGTACTAGAACATAGCTATCCCTCCCACTCCTTCTCAGGCCAAACTCTAATCTGGCTGCGGAGAAGAAAAACAGAGATGTGGAAAGGGCTCAGTATTGAGCTAGGGAAGAAACTGATCAGGCTGGCTTGATTTCTCTGTTTGTCTTATCAGGCCTGGGTTGTAGGATGTCTTCTCCCTGTCCATAGAGGAATGGCTAAGAGATGACCTTGAAACAGTGCAACGGTAAGAGTTGTTCAAAGAAAGAAGGACTTCATTGCCAGCCAAGAGAATGAAATTCTCTTATGGCTTATGAAGGGAAATGTTCTTCAAGCATCTGAAGTTCCCCCACCCCTGCCGCCTTCTCTCTCTTTGTGTCAATCCTAGGGCTTGAACTCAGGGCCTGGGTGCTGTCCCTGAGTGTTTTTGCTCAAGGCAAGCATTCTACCACTTTGAGCCACAGCAACACTTCTGGGGGTTAATTGGAGATAAGGCTGGCTTTGAACCCTGATCCTCAGATCTCAGCCTCCAGAGTAGCTAGGATTACAGGATGAGCCACCAGTGCCCTGTGTTTTGAATGGCCTCAGCCTCTCCCTTTCCAGATTTGAAGTTCTGAGATCACTTTCTCTGGCAGTTCCATTTGGTGCTTCTCACTGTCCTGATCCCCTGTGAGAATCAGGATGGACTCTCTGAAGTTATTGCCTTTAGTAAGAGTGATGGGAAAAAGCAGCATGGACCCAGGATTGTAGAGTTGCATAGAAGTGGTTCCCTAAGGAGTTAACTTCCCTTCTGGAAAGGGTAAGAAATGCTGTAGAACCAGCCCAGCTAATTTCTGCCATCGGGCCTTGGGAGGGCTACGCTTCTTCTGACGGCCCATCCTCCTGTCTTATCCTGTCTGACCTCCTGCAGGTCTTCCTCTAAACAGCACTCTTTATTAGGTCCTCCCTGATTGTTCCCACAAAAGCACTTCCTCAAGCCCATGGTTCTTGTCCCATTTCTGTTTTTTTGGTTATTTATCGTCATCATCTCACCATTGTTTTTGTGTGTGGAGGGTGCTAGGGATTGAACCCATGATCTCAGGCGTGCTAGGCCAGTGCTCTGCCACAGAGCCTCTAGTTATTGACAAGGCCTTTTTTATTTGTTTGCTTAGTTGTTTACTAGGCTATTGTCTGTCCTTTCTACTGTTTTCTCCTCATTGCTGCACTACAGTAGGCTCCATCCTATTCCTTGCTATATCTGGTACACTGTGGAGATGTGCCATAGATATGTGTTGAGGTGGTAAGGAAGAATTAGGATTTGAAGAGAAGGCAGGACCAGAAAGAGTATCATATGGTAAGAATGACAGAAGTCATTTGGCATAATCCTTTTTCACTCCCAGTCCTTTTCACTACTCACAGCTAAGTGGACAGTCCAGATTTGTTTTCCTGACATACAAGGCCCAGTCCACTCCCTGCTCCGCCTCACTTAATGCTAACCCGCTTTGTGCCTCTACCACTTTAGCACCTCCAAACTGCTAATGGTCCCCACAGTGCTTGGCTCTTTCCCATGTGTTCTGCTGTGTTCCCATCTGGAATATCTTTATGCAGTTAGAGTCGGAACATCTCCTTTTCAACGGTGCACATAGGGATGAAGGGCTGTGCATAGAGCGAGCTCCCAGCATGGCCCTGTCCAGGACTGAATCCTCACTGCATGCCAGCACTCCCTAGCCTACCGCTCCCTCTACCCCGGGGAATGCAGCAGGGCCCAGCACTTCTCCAGAAAGCTCAGAATCCCCCAAAAGCTCAGTTCCACTCATAAAGCTGAGTGAGTCCCTGGTCTTCGCAGCCCTTGGTGGCCTCCACAGTTAGAGAACTGTTAGGGAGTCTGTTTCTCCAAGCTGTCTCCCAGGGCAGAGAGATCTCTCTCCTTTGTGTTTGACATGGTGGTTGGCACACAGTAGATGTGAAAAGTATCCACTGTACAACTGGAACCCAAATGGGTTTGTGATCTGGGAGGCAATGGGGCCTGGCTGGGGTAGAGGGTTCATTCACCTTCCCAGACCTAGAGCCCAGATATTTGTTGACCTCACTGGGAAAAAGAGGTCAGTACTTAGCCTGTATCTTCCTGTGGCCAAGGCACGAGGAAGGGGAATGTTCTCTAATCAGCCATCTGGATGCACTGGCCATGAAATGAGGATCCACATTCCAAGCACCACAGCCACATCCAATTTTCCGTCAATGAAATATTCAGTGGCTCTACAGGCTTGGTCAGCTCTGTGTCTGGGAAGGAGGGGTTCCTCCCTCTCCCTCTGCTCTGTCTCTGCCTTTCCTCAGCCTCCAGGCCAGGCTCTTTGCTGTTCTACCTCTAAGTCATCACTAATGCTTTGTATCCGTTACTCTTCAAGTCCAGATTAAAAGCCTTCTCCTCCATGACTCCCTAGCTCTAATTCTTCTCTCTAAGCGCAGCTCCTCTGTGAACCCTTCACTAGTAGCAATCTTTCCTTCTCCTGCACTTCACAATTCCAGCCAGGAGGAATTAATTTGTAACAGGACTCATCCTTGTTTGTGGGGTTGTGTTAAGAACCTGGACTTGAAACAATGGTTTGTTGTTGCTGTAGATTTCTCCTGTTTCTGTTGGGGTTGAGTAGGGTCCTTAGTATAAAGTAGGAATAGAATTTCTAACAAAAACTCATGGGGAGGGGGACACCTACAATCTTAGACTAAGTCAAGAGGATCTTGAGTCTGAGACCTGTCTAAGCTATATGGCAAGGCCCTGTTTCAAAAGGGGAAAAAGAGGCTGGCTCAGCGGTAGAGTGCTTGCCTCACATGCATGAATCCTGGGTTCGATTCCTCAGCATCACATAAACAGAAAAGGCCGGAAGTGGTGCTATGGCTCAAGTGGTAGAGTGCTACCCTTGAGCTGAATTGCTCAGGGACAGCGCCCAGGCCTAGAGTGCAAGCCCCTCAACAGACAAAAAAAAAGGGGGGGTATGTGGGGGGAGAAAAACAGAAACTCAAGTAGGCAGCCTCAGGAGCTTCTACCTGTCCTAGGCTGCTCCTTCTCTCTACTGTGACCAAGGAACATTCCCCAGTCTTTTCCTTAGTTCAGACCAACTGCCCTAGCCGGAATGGAAGGAAGGGAGAGAGGGAGGCAGGCAGGCTTTGATATAGTGTTTAACATAAGAAGAATACTCAAAAAAACCTTAGCTTTGATATAGTGTTTAACATAAGAAGAATACTCAAAAAAAACCTCAATTTAGTCTTTGTAACAACTCTGAGGAGTACTTTTGGAGAATTGAAAAATTAAACTACATTTTATAAATCAGTTAATATTGCTGTATCAGAGACAAATTTCTTAGTTGTGATGATAGTGTAATTATAAAAGGAATTATAAAAAGGATTTGTGTATGTGTGTGTGTGTGTGTGTGTATGTATACTGGGGCTTGAACTCAGAGCTGGGTGCTATCCTTGAGCTTTTGTGCTCAAAGTGCTTTACCACTTGAACAACATCTCTATTTCCAGATATTTTTTGTTTTTTGTTTTTGCCAGTCATGGTGACTGAACTCTGGGCCTGGGCACTGTCCCTCAGCTCTTCAGCTCAAGGCTAGTGCTCTACCACTTGAGCCACAGCACCACTTCCAGCTTTTTCTGCTTATGTGGTGCTGAGGAATCGAACCCAGGGCCTCATGCATGCAAGGCAAGCACTCTACCACTGAGCCACCTTCCCAGTCCCCTATTTCCAGCTTTTTGCTGGTTAATTGGAGATAAGAGCATGGGCTAGATTTGAACTGCAAGCCTCAGATCTGTTTCCTTTGTACTAAAGATTACAGGTGTGATCCACCAGTGCCTGGCTAAGAGTAATATTTTGTTCTTAAGTATTTACATGTCTTGATATCTATGACTTCCAATGGTTTAAGATTATACAGAAACACATAATATACATATTATAATGAGAGGAAGGAGGAAGGAAGGGAGAGAGAGAGAGAGAGAAAGAGAGAGAGAGAGAAAACAAATAGTATAGATTTTTCTGCATTATCCTTTCAACTTTTCTCTAGGTTTGAAATTTTCCCAATAAAAATTGAGAAGTTGAGCAGAGGTTGGGTAGAGAAGGCAAGAATCTTATCACAAAATACATTTATCGAAGGGCAGATCTGGGGTTTACTGCCTGCTAGGGTACTAAAGGGAGATGACTAAGGGGACACTTGTGTAATGGAAAAAGATCTCCCCCAAAGTTCTCGTCTGCTACACTTTTAATAACTGGGATCATTCAAGAAGGGGCCTACACTCAAGAAGGGGTTTAAGGTAGCTCCTCAACTCTCCGACAGGCAGTTCCTGAGCAGTATTTTATCAAGGCTGCTTTCCTTTTTGCCTATGTTATGGTCAAAATAATGCCCTGCCTGAGACTGCAGGTTTTCAGGAAATAAAGCACAACATCCTGGCAGGGCTGGGGAAACCTCTGAGGTAGGAGGGTTTCCATGGTGCAAACAAAACCAGCTCTATTCACAGGCCATGCCCACTGCATAGGAGGGACAGGTTGCCAGAAGAGGTCCTTCAGCAAACACATGTGTGCCATCAACAGGCTGAGTTCCGGGAACCTTTTCTTTTCTTACATCTGAGACCAACACTCAAACTCAGTACAAGATGCTTTTGCTTATTGGTTTGCCTCTCTACCAACTGGCCATGCCTCCAATCCCCTGAGAACCTTCCTTTTAACTAGAATCCCATTGAAGTACATCAGAATTTGAGAACCAAAAGTCTAAATTAAACAACTTCTCCCTCTCCCTCTCCTTTTTCTCCCCCTCCCCCTCCCTCTCCTCCTCCCCTCCCTCTCTTCCCCCCTTCCCCTTCTCCCTCCTCCTCCCCTCTCCCCCTCCCCCTCCCCTCCCCTCTCCTTTCCCCTCCTCCTGCTGCCGCTTCTTCTTCTTCCACTTCTTCTTCTTCTTCTTCTTCTTCTTCTTCTTCTTCTTCTTCTTCTTCTTCTTCTTCTTCTTCTTCTTCTTCTTCTTCTTCTTCTTCTTCTTCTTCTTCTTCTTCTTCTTCTTCTTCTTCTTCTTCTTCGTCGTCTTCTTCTTCTTCTTCTTCTTCTTCTTCGTCTTCGTCTTCTTCGTCTTCTTCTTCTTCTTCTTCTTCGTCTTCGTCTTCTTCGTCTTCTTCTTGTTAGTTGTAGGGCCTGGGTGCTATGGTTTACTGGAGATGAATCTCATGGGCACTTTTCTGCCTGGGCTGGCTTTGAACCATGATCCCTCAGATCTCAGCCTCCTGAGTAGCAAGGATTATAGGCATGAGCCACTGACACCTGGCTAACTCCTACTTCTAAACCTGGCATTCATGGCCTTGAAAATATTAGCTTTCCATACTCCCCAGCCAGCAGGGCTCCCTAAAGTGACTAACAGCCAGTGTCTATTCAGTCTTACCCTTCACAGGAATCTTCTTCTCTGTCTTCTGTCAACATGATGCCAACTTACCCTCAAAACTCCATTTAAATCCCACCTGCAAGCCAGGCATTGGTAGCTCACGCCTATAATCCTAGCTTCTCCAGAGGACACAACTTGGGCAGGAAAGTCCATGTGACTCTTATTGCCAATTAACTACCAAAAAACCCCAGAAATAGCAGTGTGGCTCAATGTGATAGAGCACTAGCCTTGAGTACAAAAGCTCAGGGACAATGCTCAGGCCCTGAGTTTAAGGGGCCTGGTACTGGTACCCCAGGACTGGTACATCCCTCCCACACACCAAAAAAAAAAAAAATTCCACCTGCTCCCTGGAGACTTCTTGACTAACAGCCCATTTCTCAAGGGTTCCTTCATTTTCCTAATCTCACTCAATGCTACATTGGTAGCACTCAGTTTCTAACACTTTATGGACATATCACTCACTGTGGTATTTCACTTGTTTCAATTGAGTCAATGCAATACCGTCCCATTACAACCTGTGATGTTTCCCAGTGCAAAGATTACAGAGAACTTTTGCATATTCCTGGCTACTAAGAAAAAGGTTGAAGTCCCTAATTGGCCCTCAGAACCAAATTCCTAATATGTGAATTTGAGAAATCACTGGGAGAAGAATGGAATTAAAAGAGGGTAGAGGGAGAGGAAGAGAAAAGGACAGGTTATGGCTGTGTATACAGAATATTTCAGTGGAGCCTGGGATCCCCGGCTCTGTGGATGGGTGGAGTTAGGATGGCCTCCCTTACTCCATAACTATTTGCATTTGGGGTTGGCTGCTGGGGTCCTTGCCCCCACAGAACAATTTGCATTCCTAAATTTACATAGAAGTGAAGAAGCTTCCTGAGAGAAGAGGCATCCTGCCACCTCTCCATTTTCCTCCTTTGTCATTCAAAGTCCTGTTTGGTGACTGTGGGGGTGGAGGTGTGGGCTGTAGATCTAGACTCTGGGTAGGATGGGAGAATGCGACTTAAAGCCAGAGAAGAGGGTTGTCTGGACTCCTGAGGGCTCTCAGTGACTTGAGTCACTCCACGGAGGTCTACCTGCCCCAGTACCCACCTGCATCATCTTCCTGGTTGTGTAGCAGTTGGACTTGGCATGGCAAATTGGCCTCTGTGGGGATGGGGCTATCTTGGATAGTTTGTCATGAAAACAGCCCAGGAAGATGAAGTTACAACAAACCCTTCCCAGATCCTCTCACATGATTCTCTCCGCCTGGCATGTAGAAAGACACCCTGGCTGTGCCCTGGAAGTTCGCCAAAGCAGAGTTCAACTCTATTTCCTGTTCTCAGTTCAACAGACCTGTGACTTGCTTGGTCTCTAGGCAAAATGGGAAGCAAGAGGCAATTAGATGATATTTGGACAAAATAAAGGACTTGAAAATTGCCTCTTAACCAGATGCTGGTGGCTCATGTCTATAATTCTAGCTATTCCGGAGGCTCAGATCTGAGGATTGAAGTTTGAAGCCATCTGGGAGCAGAAAAATCTGAGACTCTTATCTTCAATTACTCAGCAAAAGCCAGAAGTGTAAGTTGTGACTCAAGTGATAGAGCTCCTGCCTTGAACATAAAAAAGCTAAGGGACAGCACCCAGGCTCTGAGTGTCTATTACTGGTGTGTGCACATGCATGCACACACACACACACACACACACACACTGCCTGAACATTCCACCTTTAGCCCCTTGCTCCTGTGGGAGCATCCTAGGCAGAGGCCATTCACAGCCCTTTGAATGGTTGAGCTGCCTAGCTTCGCCTAGACAAAGGACGCACTTCAGCCCCAGGACTGAAACCAAGGAGGCAGATGGAGAAAGGGCTACAAAGAGAGCTTTTATTGGAGGAGGAGCAAGGGAAGGTCAGTGACCTGTGAGACAAAAGCCCCGTTGGGACAGAGACAGCCAAGAACCACCAAGCAGATTCCTAATAGAAGCAAAGTGAAAGCAGAAAACAAAACAAAACAAAACAAAAAAACCCCAAACCACCCCAAAACCCAAAAAAACCAAATCACCAGTGGGGTAAGGAAGCTTCTCCCAGTGTCTTTCAAATGGCTGCAGGGGTGGAGGGGGAAGAGGAGCTCAGAGCTGGGAATATATTATCTGCCTGTTCTGTTGCCAGGGGGTGGTGGAGTCACAGTCCCCAGAGGCCTCTCAGGAGATGGTAGATAATTTCCTGTGAGGTTCTAGTTTGATACAGCTCTTTCTCAAGGCTCGAGGTGGACTGTGTGGCCTCTCTGAAGTCCCCTTATCTGTTCAGGAGCAGATTACCACCAGACAAAGAAAAGTGAGGAGGCTGTTGCATAATTCTTTGTGGGGCATGCTTCCTTTAGCTTTAGAGAAATCAGTCTTCAAGAGTTCAAGAGCAGAATACATTTAGTGATTCCACTATCACTCTGTCCTTTTATTCAAAATACTTAAAATCACAAATAATCCTAAAAACCACAATCTGAAATCCTGGTGAAGGAATCTGGAGAGTATCTTTAGCTTTTGTTGGAAATGCCTGCATTTCTCTCTGGTTAAAGGAGGGTGGGATATGTTAGAATATTAATGTGCAGCATTTGCATGAAGCTCTTGATTTGAAAAGAATGTGAGAATTAATGCTTGAGTTTAATTGGAGCCTGAATCATCACACATAGTTTTTTTTTTTTTTACTCTCTCGCCCTTAATCAATTTCCTCCTAATTAATTCTTCTGTGGCTTAAGTCTTGTTACATTAGATAGGCCGCTGATTATTTCCACAATCAAGAGACTGTAGATTCATGCATTTTTAATAAGAAGTGACTGCATCTTTTTTCTAAGTGATCGGCCGCTGGCAGTTGCAGCCGCTAAAATAATTATAGAGTAGATTACTTACTTTTGCAGCATTGTTTGCTGTCACAGCCATCATAGGTGACAATTTGGAAGAGCTCTGGATGTTGTAATCCGGCAGAGGAGCTGGATATGAAATGTGGCAATTTTCAATGTCAAGAGCTGTTTATCCATAGGTCATTGACTTTTTAAAAATAAATAGAGGGGTAATTTAGTCTTGCTGGCTGGTGAAGCTGCATACTCTAGTTTGGAAGGCCATTCTAATTGAATGCTTAGTTTAAAGCCTTAGCTTGTGGAGGATTTTCTGAAGGCTGATGGGTGTCTCAGCCTTGATCTGTGACTAGCCCAAAGGGTGTTTTTCTTGTCTGATTATTACTTTTGGTGAAGTGCTCTCATACCAGACTCTGGTACCCCTGCAAGCTTGAAGGCTGGAAGAAGTGTTTCAATTGTTTCCAGATTAGCAAGAGGAAGAGAAAAGACCATCTAAGGGAAAAGACTGCTTTTTGTTTTTGGGGAAAAAAACACTGTGTCTTTGGTTATTCAAGGGAAAAGCTCAGAACTGACTCTAGAATGAACAGGTTGAGACAAGAAGAAATAAATGGCCATGCATTCTAATATAGAGGACGGTCACAGGTTAATGACAGCCAAAGCTACCCCAAAGTCTGGTAGAAGAGAGCTTTTCTCTTCTCTCCTTGGGAACATTGAATGTTAGGGTCTGGACTTGTGGTAGGAAGTATGGTCAAGGACCCTCTGTCTATGGTTACTAAGTTGGCTCTGAAGATTGTGGACATGCCTGGAAGGGCAAAGCAAAAAGGGCATGGAGCCTATGGGGCAGGAGTGGGATTGCAGGATTCACATCTAGATGGAGACTCCAGCTGAGACCTGACCCAGGTAAACAGATGCAGAATAAGATTCCCCCACAGTCTGAACAGAAAGGGGGGTGGGGAGAAAGAGAGAATGAGAGAGAGAGTGAGAGAGAGAGAGAGAGAGGGAGGGAGAGAGAGAGGGAAAGAGAGAGGGAGAGTGTGTTGCAAAAAGAGAAGCTACAGCTTGCAAAGCACATGGGCATAGGTGGCTGGCTAGTGGCCATCTAGGTCGCCCTTAATAAGCACTGCAGTTGGCCAGTCTCAGAGGTTGTCCTGCCCTCCCTGCTTACCACACCAGCTGCTGGGGTAGGCGGGGTGGGGAGTCCAACTTTGGGCCTCCAGCTCATTTCCTAGGAACACCACTGCCAGATGCTCAGCAGAGCCCAGAGCCAGAGTGGAAGGTCATCACTCTCACTCCTGCTACAGATGAGGAAACTGAAAGATTCTGGTGCACTTATTCTCAGTAAAGAAATAGATCCAGGGGCTGGGAAGGTGGCTCAGTGGTAGAGTGCTTGCCTTGCATGCATGAGGCCCTGGGTTCGATTCCTCAGCATCACATAAGCAAAAAGAAAAAATGCCGGAAGTGGCGCTGTGGCTCAAGTGGTAGAGCATTAGCCTTGAGCTGAAGAGCTGAGGGACAGCTCCCAGGCCCAGAGTTCAGGCCCCACAACCGGACCCCCCTCCCCCCCAAAAAAGAAATAGATTCAAACAGTGTCCTTGCTGGGCACCGGTGGCTCACACCTATAATCCTAGCTACTCAGGAGGCTGAGATCTGAGGATTATGGTTCAACGCTAGCCCAGGCAGGAAAGTCCATGAGATTCTAAGCTCCAATAAAACCAGAAAAACCTCAGAAAAACTGTGGTGGCATGTGGCTCAAGTGGTAGAATACTAGCCTTGAGCTGAAGAGCTGAGGGACAGGGCCTAGGCCCAGAGTTCAAGCCCCACAAGCAACAAAAACAAAAATAAAAACAACCTCCCCCCAACCCCCCCCCCCCAAAAAAAAAAAAACCAGTGTCCTTAAGGTTGCTGAAGGAATGGCACATGTTGGAAGGGCAAGACTTGAATAAGTGTTTGGCTATATTATAAATAGATGGCAAGCTTCCTACAGGTTCAGTGTCAACCTCCATTGCACTGATAGGGAGATTAAGCCCAGGGAGATATATTGTTCAAGGTTAGTCCATTAATCAGGGGCAGGTTTAGACTTTAGTCCCAGGTCCCTTAATTTGCAATCCAAGTCTACCTATGAGTAAACTTCTGTATAGTTAGAGAAAAGGAAGCTGGCTGGGATGTTCCTCCAGCTTGCCTTGTATTTACCATATGACTGAAAGTTTTGGGTTTCAGCAACTTCTTCAATTGTCTTCAAGAAATTTTATTATATATTATAATTAATTACATTAATAATATATAATTATAGATATATTTTATTTTTACTTGTTTTATAAATATATTTATGTAAATATAATACATATTTTATATAATATTCTTATATTTTACATAATATCTGTACCAGAACTTTTAGCTCCCTTATGAATACAATGGAAGTTAGAAGATCATAGCAAGTTATGTTATTGAGTTAATTCATGCAAAAAACTTAGTACATGATAACTGTTAAAACTTAAAGTACTTCATAAATGTTTGCTAAGTAAACATAAGGAAAACAAACCTCTCTTGGGACATGTATTATTTTTCAGACACGCACAAAGGAAACTGGAATTCAAGGAGAGTCAAGCTACAGTAGCATATTCCCAGTGGGAAATATTCTGATCCCTAGTATTATATCAGCTAGTCAGTGGTCCCAAAAGCTAGGAAGAGAGCAGCAAAACTATAATGGACTTTAATGGCCCTGGGTGCCTTTTGCTGATCCATTCCCAGCATCCAATCTGGGTCTGAGACCAGGATGTCATAGGGAGAGAGAGCAGCTAGTTGAGTCGCTTACAGATTCCTAAGAACTGCCATGTTTGGCTGCACTGTACTGACAACCCTGAGTCTGGTTGGGGAGCCTTACTGAGGAGCATAATACCCCCACAAAGATCAAGGTGTAGTATTGGCAGGGGAGAAAGTCCTCTATTTCCTCAGAATACTGCTCTTCTTCTGGAGTATACGTAGGAAATTCCTTTTGTTATTTTCCCCTTTGTTCTTTGTGTTCTTCTTTCCTTCATTTTCTCCCTTCCTTTAGTGTTCCCCAGTCTTTCAACCACATTCTAACCACAGAATTTACCTTTGAAGATAAAACCACACTGAGGGATTGGAGCAGTGAAGGGAGTCTCTCCAAAAACACACTTCAGGAAAGTGATTTGACTCCATTAAGATGAGTAAAGCTTTCAAAATTAGAGGAAGGAAAGCTGTAGCCTTATAGCTGCTTGCCAATCTACAGAATGAACAGGCAAACTCTATCCCAAGACAAACTGGCTAGTCTTGTAACCTAAGCTGCCGGTAGGACTGGAGAATTTGTGAAGGAGGTCTCAACCATGACCTTGACTTCAGGCCCCTGACAGCAGGTGCTGGGTCTCGTGGGCTTCTAAAGTACTTAGCTGGAAGTCAGAAGTTCTAGATTGGTGAGGCAAAACATCATGGCAGCGCAAGTGTTGTGGGAGAGGCTGGGCATCTCATGGTGGCCAGGAAGTGGAGGAAGAGCAAAAAGGGACAAGGACTCTTTCTCAAAGGCCTATTTCCAGGCTGTAGGTCATACTTCCTCCAGAAAGGTCCCACTTCCTAAAATTCGACCATCTCCCCAAGTAGCACTACTCTCTGAGGACAATGTCTTCAACAAATGAGCGTACGGGGGGAATTTCATACTCAAACCGTAACAGTGGCAACAAATATTTCTGAGCAAATAATGCAGTCTATACACAAAGTAGTTTCAGATTATAAATACTCTGTGTCTTTAGAGATGTTTAAGTCATGTAACAATAAACTTTGTTATTTCCAAGTTTGCTGTCCACTCAATCTGAATTAATTTTTTTTGTTTTTGTTGGTCATGGAGCTTGAACTCAGGGCATGAGTTCTGTCCCTGAGTTCTTTTGTTCAAGGCTAGTGCTCTACAACTTTAAGCCCCAGGGCCACTCCTGGTATTCTGAAGGTGGTTAATTGGAGATAAGAATCTCATGAACTTTCCTGCCCAGGCTGGCTTTGAACCACAATCCCCAGATCTCAGCCTCCTAAGTATCTAGGATTACAGGTGTGAGCCACCAGACATATGATATATATACATATATATATATATATATATATAAGTATATACATATACATACACATATTGTGTGTGTGTGTGTGTGTGTGTGTGTGTGTGTGTATGCACCAGTCCTGGGGCTTGAACACAGGTCCTGGGTGCTGTCCTGAGTTTTTGTGCTCAAGGCTAGCACTCTACCACTTGAACCACAACTCCACTTCCAGCTTTTTATGATTAATTGAAGATGAGTCTCATAGACTTTCCTGCTTGTGCTGGCTTCAAAAAACAATCCTCAGATCACAACTTCCTGAGTAGCTAGGATTACAGATGTGAGCCTGAGCTAGGATTACACCAGTGTCTGGCCTATATATTACCTTTGTATAGTTATTTACAAATACAGTCTCATTTATTTAATCCTTATAGAAACACTGTGATGTGTATTACCACTGTTACCTCCATCTTACAGATGACAAAACTGAATCACAGAGGGAATAAGTTGACCAAAGTCAGGCAGCAGAACTTAGATTCAAATTCAGGACACTATGTCATATTTTTTCTCCCCACATTGTATCACCTTTCTTCCCTACTCCTCACCCCCAGAGAGAAATAATTTCAGTCTTCCACAATGTTGCAGTTTGGGAGACACAAAATGTTGTATATTAGTATCTGTGATGTCCCAGGTTATTTGTCTGAGCCTAGAGTCTTCCCAGGGCCATTCACCTCCTGGTAGCCCCTCCAAAGCCTAATGATTTCCTTACATGGGAAAATCATCAGCTTCAGGCAGAGGCCGAGAGAGAGAGTCTGCCCACCCAGCATCACCTTCTAGGCCTCCTGGAGCCCTTACTTTGACACTATTTCTCATAAGCCACTCAAGGAGACCTGTGGGTTCCAGCCTAGAGTCATTTAAATGCTTTATTTTCCCATACACAGTGCTGCACAAGGACATTGCAAGCCTTGTTGATTGACATGCTCAGTGTCTTTATTTTCGGGTTTGGATTTACCTTTCCTGGCTGTGAATACTTCCTTATTCCGGGCAGGCTGACCTTTACAGGGGACAGTTGATGCACTGGGCTGGCAGAATGCCCTCCTGCCTTCCTGGACCAGCATGCCGAGGGACTGGAGAGACAAGCTTCCTTTTCTCTTCAATCTGAGTATGCAGCAATTACCTAAGAGAGAGAAGGTTATGGAAGGAAGGAAGAGAAGTTAGGAAAACTGCACAATTCTTGGGTCACCAATCTGAGAAGCCTCTGCTTGGGCCTCTTTGGGACAACAGCAATAGTTAACAGCATGTATTGTCTCATGATGTTCAAACAGTTGTGTAGCATCTAGGATCAGAGAATGGAGCAAGAGTTATTACCAGTTCTTATGCAGCTAACAAGAGTCTGTATCAGGCAGGTCCTGGAAGGGAGTAAAATCCACTGTATCTGGTTCGAATGAAGACGTTTCACTAGGAGAAGAGATGACAGAGTTAACGGCAAGAAGCACCAGGGATCGTAAGCTGTAACTTAAGTTATAGTTTAATTCCTAAACTTAAGAATAAAGTTTTTAGGGTTCAAAAAAGAGAATACCAGCCGGGCACTGGCTTCTCATGCTTGCAATCTAGCTACTCAGGAGGCTGAGATTTGAGGATCGTGGTTCGAAGTCAGTCAGGGAAGGAAAAATTAGTGAGACTTTTATCTCCAATTAACAAAAACAAACATTACCAAAAAAGAGGGAATACTGCACCTAGATAACACTCCTGAGTATTCAGTTTCACGTGACATTATTTTGTCCCACTGGCCTTTTATTATTATTGTTATTATGTATTATCAATTACTTTTTAAAAATTATATTTTATGATCTTTAAGTAGTTGTACAGAGGGATCATCATTCAACATGTCAGTTTATGAGTATAATTAATCTTGATCAATATCACCCCTTTCATCATTCCCCGCCCCCATCCATTTGCTTATTTATTTTGCCAATACTGATGCTTGAACTCAGGGCCTAGGCATTGTCCCTTAGCTGCTTTTGTTAACAGAGAGGACTCATTTTGAGAGGTCAAATTGGGAATCTTTATTAGAAAGCCAGTGACTGCAGGCAGACACATGTCCTCAGAAAACCTGCAGCCTTAAATACACTTAACACTGTTAGAAAACTGAGCCATGAGGGTAGTAAAGCAAAGAAAGAACAGAAAAACAATACCAACAAACCAGATCAACTCCAATGGAGAGCCAAAGTAGATGCCATGAACAGACATGAGGTAGGTACAAAATGTCACCTAAACTGGTCAGGGGCCTAAATAGGGTCATGGTCAGGGGGCAGGGTTACAGGGAACTTGAGAGTCCCCCAAGTTCATGGCCCAAGACTAGCAGATCCAGTAACTTATTATCCAAGTCCCTGCCCCTTCCTTTAGGAATTCAGGCATGCACATCACCCAGGGGTGGGACTTCCCTGCCTCTAGGAATTCAGGCATGCCCATCACCTAGGGGTGGGACTTCATCTTCAGCCACCAAGAAGAAAAGAAGGTGCCAGTTAAACCCAATTCCTTATCTTCCACAATATTGCCAAGATGGCACTGCTTAGACCCAGTATCCTTGTTTCACTTTTCACTCAAGGCTGGTGCTATACCACATGACTCACAGCTCCACTTCCAGCTTTTGGTAGTTAAATGGAGATAAGAGTTTCATGATGTTTCTGTTTGGTCTAGCTTCAAACTGTGATTCTCAGATCTTAGCCTCATGAGTAGGTAGGATAATAGGGGATCATAGGCATGAGCCACCAGAACCCAACTCCCAATGGCCTTTAGATTTAGGAAAACCACAAGTTTAAGGCCAGTCTGGGTCTATATAGTGAGACCCTGTCTCAAATTAAAAATTGAAGGAAGAGGGGGGAGAGGGAAGGAAGGAAGGACTAGTTAATACAGGGTCATGGCTCTGAAAGCTTCATTTAGTGTGGATTTGTTACTCACTAGATATGTGGCCTGGGCAAATCATGTGCTCTCTGTAAGCTTTGTTTTGTTTTTGTACTGGTCTTGAGGCTTGAACTCAGGGCCTGGACACTGTCCCTGACCTTTTTTTGCTCAAAGTTAGTGGTCTACCACAGCTCCATTTCTGGCTTTTTGGAGTTTGTTGGAGAGAAGAGTCTTGTGAAGCTGGGAAGTGGTAGCTCACGCCTATAATCCTAGCTACTCAGGAGGCTGAGATCTGAGGATTGCAGTTTGAAGCCAGACCAGACAGGAAATTCCATAAGCCTCTTATCTCCAATAAACTACTTAGAAAAAGCCAGAAGTAGCGCTGTGGCTCAAGTGATAGAGTGGTAGCCTTGAGCATAGAGACTCAGGGACATCACCCAAGCCTTGAGTTCAAGCCCCAGGACTGTATTTTTTTGTTTGTTTTAAAGTCTCACAGACTTTCCTGCCTGGGCTGGCTTTGAACAATGATTCTCAGGTCTCAACCTCCTGAGTAGCTAGGATTACAGGCATGAGTGAAAAGCGCCTAGCTTTTATTTATTTATTTTTTTGAGAAGGGGTCTTCTATATAATCCAGGCTAGTCCCAAATTTATGATACTCCTGCCATTATTGCTCAAGTGCTGGAATTACTCACTGCCTGTGCCACCACACCTGGTTTATAGTCCAGGTTTTATCAAATCCTTTGTCTATCTCCTAGTTTTATATTCAGCACCACTCCAGCTTGTGTGCTCTGAACCTGAGCCCTGCTGCTGCTCATAGTCTGATGAGTCTGCTCATAGTCCTTACTCAACCTGAGGGCTTCTAGCACGAAACACCAGAGATCAGCCTTTGGAGAAATGGCATCACAGTGAGGCCTTGAAAGCCTCACTGCTTATTGGTTTCAACCCAGTGATGAACCCCATCAGATCTAGAAATGAGATCTGGCAGAAGGCATATTGATAGACCAAACTTTAACAAAGACAATGTAGAGCCCTGTGAATCAGTGTTCTCCCACTTGGAAAGAAAAGCTGCTCGCTCTCACTCTTTCTCTGTTTCTCTGTCTCTGTCTCTGTCTCTCTCTCTACCCCCCCACCCTTCCCATCCTAGGACTTGAACTCAGGGATCTAAGCACTGTTCGAGTTTTCCTGCCCAGGCTAACTTCAAGTCATTATCCTGAGATCTCAGCCTCCTGAGTAGCTAGGATTGTAAGCATGAGTCACCAGTGCCCAGCTTACGGAAAGCTTTGGAAGTATATTTATTCATGGACAGCACTATGATTTAGAAGCAAGATGACCACAACCTGAGAAAAGCCTTAGAATGTCTTCTATATATCATTTAGACTTCTCTCTCATTCTGAGTTGTGCTGCTTTGGTATGAGACACCCCTTCTGTAACCACAGAGTGCTACATTGGTCTTGGCAAGGAGGTGCAAGGT
Source organism: Dipodomys spectabilis (assembly GCF_019054845.1). NCBI lineage: Eukaryota > Metazoa > Chordata > Mammalia > Rodentia > Heteromyidae > Dipodomys > Dipodomys spectabilis. The sequence goes on from NW_024870703.1 coordinate 5,006,096, forward strand.
ACCCCCCAGATTTGTACATGGGAGAGCCTCAAAGCAGCCTGTAGGAGATGAGGGTCCTCTGGAAGGATTTTATTTTGAATTCAGCTGGAAGGTACAGCACTGATTCCCATCTGAGGCTTTATTACCTTTTCTAGAAGGAATAAAAGAAACTGCAATCAGCACATATTTAGGGATTATTGAGAGAGGCTGTATCCTGGCACAAACATGCCTTCATTCCCACGACCCTGCTAGAACAGACTCCACAGAAGAAGCTGTTGTCTTGCCTGGGCCCTGGGTTCTGGGTCTAGCTACCAGGCCATAGGTAAACTCTTGTCTTTGTTAGCCAACGGCTCCTGTTTAAGAGGTAGATGAATGAGTTTTTATTGGTGCTGTCCATTCAGGAACCATTTCATTAACATTAAGTTCTAAGCAAAGTCCCCACTACCACGAAGGAAGCTATATACCCACTTTGCTGGAAATTCATGCAGCTCACTTCCCTCTAGTCTTTGTCAAATACACAAAGAGAACGTGGAGGTGATAGTTGAGAGACTACAAGGAAGGAGTGAGGCACAGATGAGTACCATGGGTCTTGTTCTGGAAGAAAGTAGACAGAGCATCCTTTTCTCCCCAGTCTTCCTCTTGGGAATAGAAGTAAATCAAAGAGGCTTATGCTAGAGCTCATCACTGACATTTCCAGACTCTAGGGACTTCTTTCTCTTCTCAGGATGTCATTTCCCTGAAAATAAGATGCTACAAGTACCAGCTGGAAGGTATAACCTCCATTGCTCTGGGAAGTAATGAGGGAGAGAGCCTAGGCTACAAAGTAAGATCTTGTCTCAAACAAATATATCAAACTGGGGATGCAGCTTAGTAATATAGAGCATTTATCTAGGTCCCCATTTATCTAGTTGCGGATATCCAAGGCCCTGGGTTTGATCACCACTACCAAAAAATGTATTGATGAAGGAATACACAAATAAACAAAGACAACTTAGGACACGCTTACCCATGTGCCCAAGTCTCAGACTGGGCTTACTGGTAGGCTGGTTAAGCTGAAGCTTTTGTGGTTTGAGATCTAAACAGAACTTGCAAAGAGCACATTTTCTAGAGTCAAACATATCTGGATGTAAATCTTAGCCCTAGTCCCAAACTCTGAGTGTTTAGGCAATCACTTGACTTGATTTCTTTGTTTATAAAATGAGGATTAATACCTTTCTCATAGAGTTATTATGAAGATTATAAATTTTGTTGTTGTTGTTGGTTGTGGGGCTTGAACTCTGGACCTGGGCACTGTTCCTCAGCTCTTCAGCTCAAGGCGAGCACTCTACCACTTGAGCCACAGCATCAATTCCAGTTTTCTGGTGGTTTATTGGAGATAAAGAGTTTCATGGCCTTTCCTGCCTGGGCTGGCTTTGAACCTCGATCCTCAGATCTCAGCCTCCTGAGTAGTTAAGATTACAAGTGTGAGCCACCAGCGCCCGACAGATTATATCTTTTTAAAGGAACAGCTAGCTTTTCATTTATTTTATTGTTTATTTATTTTTGCACCTGTCCTGGGGTTTGATCTCAGGGCCTGGGTGCTGTCCCTGAGCCATTTTTGCTCAAGACTAATGTTCTACCACTTGAGCCACAACTCTACTTTTGGCTTTTTGCAGATAAGAGTCTCATACAGGGGCTGGGAAGGTGGCTCAGTGGTAGTGCGCTTGCCTTGCATGCATGAGGCCCTGGGTTCGATTCCTCAGCACCACATAAGCAAAAAAGAACAAAAGCCGGAAGTGGCACTGTGGCTCAAGTGGTAGAGTGCTAGCCTTGAGCTGAAGAGCTGAGGGACAGAGTTCAGGCCCCATGACCGGACCCAAAAAAAAAAAAAAAGAGTCTCATACACTTTCCTTCCCTGGGCTGGCTTTGAACTATGATTGTCAGACATCAGCCTCCTACATAGCTAGGATTACAGATGTGAGTCACTGGTATCCACTTATTTTATTTTATTTTTTTAAGAGATGGTATTTTGTTTGTTGTCCAGGTTGGTCCTAAATTTCTGAGCTCAAACAATCCTCTTGTCAAAGCTTCTGGAGTAGTTGAGGTCACAGCTATAAAACACCTCATCTGACAAAGTCATAGCTACTTTGATTTGAGGGGTTATTTGTTTCCTATTTTTTTATTTTTGGAGGGAGTAGCTTCTCATTATACGGTCCAGACTGCCCTGGTACTTGCTATGTAGCACAGGCTGGTCTCAAACTCTTAATCCTCCTGCGTTAGCCTCCCAAGTGCTGAGATTGCAGGTATATGGCATCATGCCCTGGGTGAATCAAATTTTTACTCTATACCAGACACAGTTTTGAATGTACTAACTTGTGTGTCAACATGCATGAATGCATGCACACATACGCATGTGTGTGTGTACACCATTATTGGGGCTTGAACTCAGGGCCTACGCACTGTCCATTGCCTATTTTACTCAAAGCTGGTACTTTACCACTTGAGCCACACCTCCACTTCTGGTTTTAGGCTGGTTATTTGGAGATAAAAGACCCATAGACTTTCCTCCCCAGGCTAACTTTGCATGCCAGCCCTCAGATCTCAACATTCTGAGCAGTTAGGATTACAGATGTGAGCCACTGACACCCAGCAGTATTAACTAATTTCATCTGAACTCACTATTTAAATGGTTTAATATTTGTACAGTACTTCGTGAAAGGTAGGGTAGATGCTCAGTAAATGGTGGTTGATGCCATCAAAGTATTTCAGAGGTAAAAAGAGGGGTTTCTTAATCATCATGGGCTCTCCATGTCCAGATGGTTGATACCTAAACCGAGAAATGTGGACACACTAGAATCCCCTCTAGAAAAGAGGAAACACAACACTGGAATTAATTCCAGCATGTAAATGAATGATAGCAAGCCTAACTTGAGAGTGGAGTTTGATAGGGAAGGAGGTAAGGAAGGTGAAGGGCAGAAAGATGAGGTGAACCTTGAAGATAATGAGCTTGGCTGGTTCTGCTTAAGTTGCTCCCCTGAGACAGAGGCGAGCATGCGCAAGGTGAGTTTTCTTGGCCCAGGTGAGGGGCTTTCTGTGCATTTGTTTTTCAGATGTGCTAAGTGAGGATGAAAGGGCAGTTTGGAGAGCCAGGGAAAATCTCTTTCTGCATCAATAAATGTTGATGAGCACCTGAGGCCAAGGCGAGGAGCGTTTCTGAATCTAGAGAAGCTTCTATGTGTGGGAGGAGGGATGCTGGGACAGTGAGCAAAACCTGTATCAAAGAAGTCCCTGGCTCATTCAACTCACATTTTCCCATCTTAAGGAACACTGGGTGGGGGACCCTGAAGCTGACAATATTAAATAGGAGTAGAAACCCTGCGTTTGCATTGGGGACAGGCTGTCCTTCAGAGACTTGCCACAGGCCCCATACTGAGTTGAACCTCTTATAAAAATATCCTAACCTTTTTCTGTTTTCATAACTGATAATGCACTTCTTCCAGGAAGCAAACACCTTCAAGAGCAATTAATAGAAAGCTTATAGACCTCTCCAAGGCAAGGCTGTATTGAAGCAAAATGAAACATTTCTGAGAAAGGAGTCTGAGGAATTTATGTAATGCATCTCCAAAGATCTTATTGCAAAACCAAATGAAACTCTTCTTTCCTGCCCTGCTCCCCTAAGAACCTTGAACGTCACAAAGGCTACAACCTTTGGGCTTTTATCATTTGGGGAAGAAATACTTATGTGTTTATGCATTTTTGTTTGAGGTTGTTTGCTTCTCTCTGATTTTAAAATTATGATGCTGCAAGAATTCATTGTATGTACCACAGAATTGAGAAAAATAAGGGAAGAGGTAGGTTGAAGGGGGGATGAAGATGTTGAAGGGATGACGCAGATCAAGATGCATTGTTCACATAAACCGCTTTGTTAAATGGCAAAAAATTAACCCATAACCTAAGAATGAAGAAAAGTGAGGGATGTTATAAACCCTGTTTTCACTGTATTTGATGTTGGTATAATTTGCGGAGCAGAAGGGAAAAAACAAATTGTTTAAATAGGGATACAGGTGGACCCATTGCAACAATGAGATGTACAAGATACTATGTCAAACTTTACAATTTAGACGGGGGGGGGGGGGGGGGGGGGGCTGTGGTTGTGGAGATGGGAGGGAAGGGATGGAAGGGGGAAAACAAAGGAGGAGGCAACAATGCTGGATAAGAAATGTACTCATTACCTTGTTCATGTGATTGTAACCCCTCTGTATTTTCACAATAAAAAACTTATTAAAAAAGAAAAGTGAGGGAAGAGGTGGGTAAGAATGTTGAAGGGATGATATTGATCAAGACATTATATTCATAAATTTCTTTGTTGAATAGAAACTCCTTTGTACAACTATAAAGATAGTAAAAGTATTATTTAAAATTATTATTCTTTCTACATATCTATTTTTGCACAAATAATTGCTTTTGCAGTACACGAGAATCCAAGGCTCTACTATGTGGTAGGGAAGAACTCCAGTATTGAGTTACATCACTAGTCCTATTTTTTTTTTTTTTTTTGCCTGTCCTAGAGCTTGAACTCAGGGCCTGGCTCTGTCCCTAAGCTTCTCTGTGCTCAAGGCTAGCACTCTACCACTTGAGCCACAGCGCCACTTCGGCCTTTTCTGCTTATGTGGTACTGAGGAATTGAACCCAGGGCTTTGTTCATGCTAGGCAAGTACTTTACCACTAAGCCACATCCCCAGCTTCTATTTTTTTTTTTTTAAATCTGTATCAATAGCCTTTGGGTTTCACCTTTAGAAACAAATGTATAGGGGCTGGGAAGGTGGCTCAGTGGTAGAGCGCTTGCCTTGCATGCATGAGGCCCTGGGTTCAATTCCTCAGCACCACATAAGCAAAAAGAAAAAAGCCGGAAGTGGCGCTGTGGCTCAAGTGGTAGAGCGCTAGCCTTGAGCTGAAGAGCTGAGGGACAGCACCCAGGCCCAGAGTTCAGGCCCCATGACCGGACCCAAAAAAAAAAAAAAAAAAAAATATATATATATATATATAAAATTTTGTGCTAGTACTGGGACTTGAACTCAGGGCCTCAAGCTCTGGCTTGGCTTTTTTACCCAATACTGGTGCTCTACCATTGAGCTATGCCCCTAGTCCAGAATTTTTACTGATTAAATGAAGATAAGAATCTCTCAGCTTAATCTGCCCTGGCAGGCTTTGAACAGAGATCCTCAGATCTCCACCTCAAATAGTTTTAAGAGTGAATCTGGTTTTCGTGACTGCAAACAAAAAGGCACTCAAGGCAGACCCCTCAAGTGCTGGGAGTATCCAGCCACATTCCACAGGGTGAGAGGCTCTGCATGTTAGGGTGGCAGTGAGGAGAAGAGATGGTACTAGCTACCTATTCATGTGCATTCATTCATTCATCAACTCTAATCAAGCACCTCTTGTGGCATGCACCTGCTGAGTGCGACACAGCAAGGAACAAAGCAGATAAAATGCCCACCTCCTGGAGCTTACTTCAGGACATGGCCCATTCTGTATGATGAGGACTCCCCTGGTGTTGAGTAGGAAATAGACTTCAGAGGTACCCGTGCAAGTAGCACAGACTACTGCAATGATCTGGGCAAAAGCTGGGTAACTTGGACCAGAGAAGTGGCAGTGCGGGTGATGAGGAGTTTTGTTTGAGTTCTGTATGTGTTTTGAAGCTGGTATGGTGAGGGATGTGCTGGCACACAGACTGTGTTCAGTCTCCAGATCACCACTTGCTGTGAACTGTTGGTGTTTTCCTCTGAGAGCAAATACTAGGCCTCCAGAGGTTTGGATCATCAAGTATCTGGCCCTGTTTATACAAAGTTACCCACCAGATCCCAGGTGGCTACTGGAACTAAAGGAAAAAGGCAAGTGGTGTTGGGCAGCAAAAGCTACCGATGCTTAAAACCAGATTCCAGTTTGGAACCTAGGAGATGAAAGAAACAGAGGCTCTGGTTTTGGCTGACCAGGAAGTGGGGCAGGGAAAGAAACCAGCCAGCTCCATCTGAAGTATATTGAGAAGAATGCTGGCCTGGACATCCCACTGTGGTTTAGGTTATGTTGCTCACTAGCTGTGCTGCATCAGACTAGTGACTTAACCTCTCAGGCTCCTATCTTCACCAAGGATCAACGTGGTGATTTCTCTATTCCCTAAATTCTCACAAACTCTGTCATCCATCCACAGCCTTCACCTGAGAGAAGGTACAATGCGTATTAGACTCCTTGAGAATGTGGAGACCAGCTAGATGGAGTGTGGTGGGGATGTAAGAGGGGCCTTGAACCAGGGGGCATGAGGAGAGTGAGACAGGAGAGAAAGCGGGAGTGACAGGTGCCAGACAGAGCCTGACGGCATCTGCAGTCCCAGTCTTCATTTTCTGCCTTTGTTGACATCAACGAAACCACATCCTCTGCCAGGTTTGATCACCCGGGGCTTTTTGAGGCATTAAGGTACCATTTATTACATCGTCCTCTTGAATTTTCCCCTGGGGTTCTTGCCAGGCTGTCCGCGTCAGTGCAGCAAAGTGCACTGGCTCGCTCCTCCACACGTGGCACTCTTCCTGTCCTTGTCCCCAAGAACCCCCTCCACACCAGCACTTGTGCCCACTTACATTTCAAACCATCCTATTTAGCACCTGATTACATATCGCCTGGAATTGTTCCCCAGCCCACTCTGAGCAGAGCCTTCCACCTTCCAGCCCGCCCACTGACTCGCAGTGTGCTAGATTTTCAACCTCCTCCAAGCCTTGTCTCTCTCTCCCCTGCCATTAGCTGTCATTGCATCCAACCCCGATCCTCCTCCCCACACACTTCTTCACTTCCTTCCTACCTGAGCCTCGGCTTCACCAGCACCCTCATTACCCTTCTTTGGCCTAAACCCTCCCTCTCCTCTGCCCCAGTCCTGTTCCTGTCTGAGTCCCCAAGCTGAGCTGTTATCAGCCTGTTCTTCCACCATTCCAACATCTGGGCTCCTGGGTTTGCGAGCTCTGCTGGAGAAAATCACAGCCCACGCAGATTGGCGCTACTACAAAGCCAATCCTCTGCAGTCTCAGCAGCCTGCTGAGCAGCCTGGAAACCTGGCAGCAAACTCACCCTTTCCCATCGTGGCTCTTCTGGGTATTTCCCATCCTTTGAACTTCACTGAGAAAACAGATACCATCCGATGGAGATTCCCTCATCCCGAAGTGCCCACTCCTCCACTCCAACAAGGAGTTACCATCCCTACCCCCAGTCTGGTGACGGTGGTGGTAGTGGTACCTCCTTCTCTGTCCTCCAGAGGCTCTGGAGCCTTGGCACATCCTTGGCTCCATCATTGCTCTCCTCTGTTTCACCTCTTCCTTCCATCTCTATCCACCTTATCCTCTCTCTCTGAACAGATAACCATTCCTTTTCTAGAAAACTGGACCTCTTCTCTTCTCTAGGCAAACTTCTACTCAAGTGTGTCAGGGGGAAGGGGGCGGGGGTGATGGCCTGCCACAAGATACCATGTGCAGAGGCTCAGAGTGATCCTCTCATCCTCCAGCCCACTTCCAGCCGGTCTTACTGGATCTTGCTGTAGAAAAGACCCTATTTAGCTCTCTTCTTGATGTTTCCCTCTCCTCTTAAGTCCTGTAAAACACTGTCCTCTGATAAGGGCCTCAAACCTTAGGCCTAGCCACATCATTTCTCTACTCAACTCTGATGGCTACCTTCAATCTTGATTCTCTGTTTTTATGCATTTCTGTGATGCTGTTGCTCTCCTCCTCTCTTTCCTACTCTTTGCCCTCCTCCCCTTCCTCTTCCTCGCCAGCTTAATGGTGTGTGTGTGTGTGTGTGTGTGTGTGTGTGTGTGTGTGTGTGTGTGTGTGTGTGTGTGTGTGTGTGTGCGCACGCCAAGGCCCTCTCCCTGCTCAAGGCTAGCATTTTGCCACTTAAGCCTCACATCCACTTCTGGCTTTTTGCTGGTTAATTAGAGATAAGATTCACATCGACTTTTCCTGCCAAGGCTGGCTTCCAAAAGAAATCCTCAGATCTCAGCTTCCTGAATAGCTAGTATTACAGGTGTGAGTAATGTTCTCCCCCCCCCCACACACACTTAACCTCTACTCATCATTTTTTTCTTTTTGGCCGTCGTGGGGCTTAAGCCCTGGGACTGGGCGGTGTCCCTCAACTCTTCAGCTCAAGGCAAACTCTCTACCACTTGAGCCACAGTGCCACTTCTGGTTTTCTGGTGGCTTATTGGAAATAAGAGTCTTACAGACTTTCCTGCCAGGGCTGGCTTTGAACCGTGATCCTCAGATCTCAGCTTCCTGAGTAGCTAGGATTACAGGCGTGAGCCACGGGCTCCTGGCTCCCTACTCATGTTTTAAGCATCAGATCATGGGTCACCTCCTCTTCTAAGGCTTTATCTGAATTTCTCAAAACATCCTATGCAGTTCAGAGTTTTACCACTTATAACCTTGTTTAAAAAAAATCCCTCATTTGCCAAGCAGGCTAGCTCACACTTGCAATCACAGCACTGAGGAGGCTGAGGCAGAAGGATCATGAGTTCCCAACCAGCTACCTAGCAAGACTTTGTTTCAAAAATAACCAACCTGGGCTGGGAAGGTGTCTCAGTGGTACAGCGCTTGCCTTGCATGCATGAGGCCCTGGGTTCGATTCCTCAGCACCACATAAGCAAAAAAGAAAAAAAAACCGGAAGTGGCGCTGTGGCTCAAGTGGTAGAGCACTGGCTTTGAGCTGAAGAGCTGAGGGACAGCGCCCAGGCCCTAGAGTTCAGGCCTCACGACCGGATCAAAAATAACCAACCTAACCACCTCTACCCCCACCTATGTTTCTATGTCTGCTGTACTAATCTGTCAGATAATGAAGTCTGAGGCCTGGGCCATTTATCTTTCATAGGCTACATACATGGTGCAGCACAGCATGTAATAAATGCTCAATTTGTGGTGCTGATTGGCTTACTCAGAGCATTTTTATGTACCAGATGCTTTTCTTTAATTATAATAAAAACACACATTTACCATTTTAACCAGTTTTAAGTGGACAATCCAGTGACAGTTCCTTCCAAATGTTGTGTATCACCACTGCTTTCTAGTTCTAGAACATTTTTTAAATAATTACTAAAGGAGACCCTATACCCATCAGTCAGTCAGTGTCCATTTATTCAACATCCTGTCCCCTGGAAATGACAGGTATGTTTTCTGTCTCTGTCGATTCCCCTATGCTAGTTATTTTATCTCATGGAGTCCTGTAAGTTGTGGGGTTTTCCTGTTTGTCTTCTCTCCCTTAGCACAATGTTAGTGTTAGTGTGTATCAGTTCTTTATTCTGTTTTCATGACTAAGTAATATTCCATTAGATGGCTACATCTCATTTCCACTAATCAATTGATGGGCATTTTGGTTGTTTCTACTTTTTGGTTGTTGTGAAGAATGTAACCAGCAACACTTGTATACAAGTTTTTTTTTTTGTTAAACATCCATTTTCAATTCTTCTGGGCGTATACCCAGAAGAAGGTGCATTGGAACATAAAGAAGTTCTATGTTTAATTTATTGAGGAACCACTAAACAATTTTTCACAGTGAGTACCCTATTCTAAGTTTGTATTACCATTCTCATTCCATAGGGATACCAATTTATCCATCTCCTTGCCAACATCTATTATTTTCTACTTTTCTGAGAATAGCCATCCTAGCATCAGTGGTAGTTACCTTCTGAGGTATATGCTTAGATTAAATGATCCCTATCTGTAAGTGCCATGCTGCCATTTCTAGAAAGGGTTCCCAACAGCTATTTATACCTAATGAGTCCTTGACTGTGGCCATAATTGATTGGATCAAGGTTGAATTTCTGAGCCAATCTAGGCCCAAAGAGCTCTTTCTAGAGGAGTTTGTATTTGAAAAGGAGAATGTATAGATCTAGTTCATACAGCTGAAGTGTGAACTTGAATGCTATGGATGTCTACATTTGATCCCACATGTGAACAGAGCATCAGAGAAACGAGAAAGAAATATCTGAAGAAAAACAAATGAAAGAAGGAGAAAACCCAGAGCTCTTGTGTCCTGACCCGGGTCAAGTCCTTCATTCTAGTACTTCCCTAAGCTCTACCGTTACAGTTTGCCCTTCTAAGAGTCCCAGGGTAAGACCCCTTCAGTGAATTTCTGTGTCTTGCAAATAGTTCAGGGCAGCCACAGCTCATTCTCACTCTCATATCCTACTTAAGAGGGACTCTCAAATTCCAGGCAAAACCACAAGAGCTGGAAGGCTACTTCCCCCCACCCCCCGCCTTTTTTTTTTTTTTTTAACTATAAGCCATTTCTTATGACCTCATTGACCTTGCCTCTCCCCACTACCACAATGTAATTTGGAGGCAGAGGCGATGTCTTAACATCATTCAATATTCATGAAGCATCCTCAAGGGCAGGTTGTCCAGCACTTGGCCACCACCTTATGTGTCTCTTGGCATCTGTTCTAGATTGTTTTTCCATCTCCCTAATAGCAGAAGTCTTTCATTCAGTTTGCAAGTGTCATGTTTTCTTGTTTTAGTTATCACTGTAACTTTTCCTTCTCTTCCAGAGCTCATCCAAGGGCAGCAAGGCCACACTGTGTAGATGAAGGACATTCAGCTGGGATGTCTAAAGAACCAAATTCTGCTCCTATTCCTGCTTTGCCCTGTACTGCTGAGTAAATCATGAGACTCTTTATCTGTTTTCCCATCTGTGGAAGTAGGAGAGAAAAATAATTCCTTCTCTGCCTACTGCACAGAGATGCAAGTTAAAATTAGGTCATGGCTGTGAACATTCTATGAAGCAAAAAATATATAAATTGCTGGATCCATAATAGCAATGAGCTCCCTTGATTTTATCCCCCTCGCAGATATGAAGTTCAAATCCTCACTCAATAATTACTTGAATTTAACTCTTGCTCTAAAAAATATGTAGTCCTGTCTCCTCAATCTATTTTCCTCAAACACTGATAATTTTTTTTTAATTTACAGGTAAGGAAAATAAGAGTCATACATCCTCTTCTGTTCTAAAGCAGATTAGCTTATTGCTATTTGTGTTTTTCCTCCCTCCCTCCCTTCTTCCCTTTCTGTCTCTTCTCTTCCCTTCCCTTCTTTTCTTCTCCTTTCCTCTTCTCTCCTCTGCCCTTCTCCTCTCTTTTCCTCTCCTCTCTTTTTTCTTTTTGAGACAAGCTTTGGCTATATAACCAGACTGGCCTGGAACTCAAGATCTCCTCTGTGCCATGATTACAGATAACTGCTACCATGTCTAGCCTTTTGCCATTTCTTAATAACTATATTTATCTCCCTTGAGAACAAAACCTAACATGTCATTTTCTAACATGCCTCTGCCATGTATATTGTCCATTAACAGTGGTTCCCAAACTTGTCTGCATACTGTAATGATTGAACAACTTTGAAAAGTACTTTTCCTGTGAACCACTCCTAGAGGTTATGTTGTAATTGGTCTTAGCTATGACCTGGGCTCTGAAATGATACAAATGTATAGCAAGTTAAGGAACTGATACGTTTAGAGTTTTCAAACAACAACAACAACTACTACTACTACTACTACTACTAACAATAATCCTAGTTCTATTATTATTTTTGGGTTAACTCTCATCTAGGCTCTTGCTCTGCAGCATTTCCATTATAACTTTCTGTAGGAAACAGTGAGAAGCTAATCTAAATACTTTTCTTCCAACTGTGATTGCCTTGGTCTTCATCAGGTTACTTGATGCTTTCCAATAAATGCGGTGAATCCATTAATGGAAACTTCATTGCTCTGCGCTCACACGTCCTGTTGTGCTGTGTCTTCCCTCCAACAATTTAGGATTTGCGACACACACACACACACACACACACACACACACACACACACACACACACACACATCTTTCAAATGGTTTTTTGCTTCACCTGAGAGCCTACTTAGGTCTATCTAGCTGATATTGTAACTTCTTTGTGGGCAAAATTTCCCTCTTTCCACTAATGTCAGGTCCATGTTCTGATCTAGCCATTCATCCCTGCAAGCTTGTTCCAAGGGTTTCTTGAGCTATTCCCCAAACTGAGATGTCTCACAATTTGGAGCCAGACTTGGTAAAGCAATTTTGCATGTCTGTGTTTATCCATTGCTGCCTGATCAGGTGCCAAGCTAGATGGGCCATTGATTTGGTGATATAAACAAACCTTATCAGAGTCTTCTGATGGCTGCAGCAGGCATCATGTGGGCTTTTGTTAAGAGGTAGGTAAATCTGAAGCTAAACACATATTCCTTTGGGAGTCTATGGATTTAACCTCAGCATGAATCTGAATGTCTAAAGCCAACACAAGAACTGCTGTTTCACAAAGGGCATCATCCTTACACAGGATGAGTCACTGTCTATCATCTGCCTTGGCCCTCTGCATTTCTAACACCATCTGATTTCCAGGGATTCGAGAGTGGGTGAGGATGACAGAAGAATAGATGCTTCCAGTCCAACAAGCATTACTGAATTTGTAGGCTGTTTCAGGCCATACGGTGCCTATGACAATTCTTATTCCCTCCCTTTTGCTTGTCAATAACTCCCTCTCCCATTGTCTAGAGCCAGAGCATAAATTTCAACCAATGGTCGGAGTCTAAACTCACCCACATCATCAATAAAGGGCCCAAATCATTCTCTCTCTCCCTTTAAGAATGTCTTAATTCTTCTAGTCAATTTTCACATTAAAATATAATGAGGTATTTCAGAGACATGTATCCTTTCATGCAGTGCCCGAAACACAACAGTTTCCCACTCACCTTTGCTCACGTAAAAATCCAAGAGAAATGCAGCTGTGGAACTGAGGTCGGAGGCAATAATTGTATTGCTAGGTTAGGGACATAAGGGTCACTTCTCTTATATATTATTACTAATGCGTCACTATTAATAATGATGAAGCCATTTCAGATTTATTATGTGCCAGACACTATTCCTAGCCCTTTCCATAATTCATTTCTGTTACTCTTTGCCCAACCCTATGAAGTAAGCTTTATTTATTTGTTAGGGCTTGACCTCTTACATGGCTGTTGTGCTTATGGCTGGCATTTTACCATTTGAGACATGCTTCCAAGTCTAGTTTTTATTTTTTATTTTTATTTTTTTGCTGGTTAATTAGAGATAAAGTCTCATGGATTTTTCTGCTCGGGCTGGCTTCAAAGCAATCCTAAGATCTCTTCCTTCTGAGTAGCTAGACATGAGCCATTAGTGTCTGGCTTAGGGAAGGTATTATTTATTATCTCATTTTACCTATGAGAACACAGGTTTGGGGCAATAAAGGCTTACACAACTAGCAAATGGAAATGCCAGAAAGCAAATCTATTGTGACAACTGCAAAGTCCATGATCTTCCTCTAAGAGTGATGTGTATGTGTGTGTGTGTGTGTGTGTGTGTGTGTGTGTGTGTGTGTGTGTGTGTGATAGTCTTTGGGCTTGAACTCAGGGCCTAAGTACTGTGCCTGAGCTTTTTTGCTTAAACTAGTTGTGTCACAGATCTACTTCTAGCTTTTTACTGGTTAACTGGAGATATGAATCACATAGACTTTCCTGTCTGGTATGACTTGCAACCATGATCCATAGATCTCAGCCACCTGAGTATCTTGGATTACAGGCACCGGTGTAGCTGAAAAGAGCATCTGTATGAATCCACCAACCATTGGTGCTCACCTCTCATACAGTTTTGAGATGATCTCCTTTTATGAAAGTATTGTTTTTAAATCTCAGTAACATTTCTTACTTTCTCAAGTTTTGGAAGTTAAGGCCTAAAGGATTATGGATGCTATAAATATGATCATTTTATGTACTTAATAATCAACTTGAAAAATCATTATTCATTGATTGATTGGCCAATAGTACACAGTTTAGTCTGTTCCTAGACAGGGTGCTAGATGCAGAGATAAGGGAAAGGAAGCCAGGAACCCTCCTGGAGGGTTCATACAGATGCTCTTTTCATCCACACCGGTGCTCTGGCATTGCTCAGTCCATACCCCTTGGAGAATGCATCTTTATTTCATAGAGACCTCATACAAAAGTGATGGAGCTGTCTGACAGGCTGAGGACTGCTGAAGCTTTTGAACAAACAGCAATTTTGCAAAATGAATCCTGTGATTTAGAAAGAAATCAGCTGAACTTATGATCTGAGTTCATCTTGTTCACTTCTATTAAAAAAAAAAAAAAAAAAGGAGCCAGGCACTAGTAATCCTAGGTAGTCAAGAGGCTGAGATCTGAAGTTCCTATTTCTAAGCTAGCCCAGGCAGAAAAGTCCATGAGACTCTAATTTCCAGCTAACCAGCAAAAAGCGGGGAGAGTGGCTTAAACAGTAGCCTTGAGTAAAGAAAGCTAAGGGAGAGTATGCTGGCTGCTGTTCCAGCACATACACAAAAAAGAAAGAGCAAGGAGGAGGAAGAGAGAGAGAAAGGAAAGAAAGAAAGAAAGAAAAAAAGAAACTCAACAAAACAAATTTCCCTGGAGAAATACAGTCTATCTATGAAGCTAGCAATCCTCTAAGATACTTTTAGAGATTAAAAAAAAAGACATTTATAAATAACTTTTCATCCTACATTTTGCAAAAAGGAAACCAAGGTTCCAAGAGAAACTGGAACCACCTAACTACGTAGTAGAAACTGCCTCCCAATTTTCCTGCCATTTCTATCTCTCCTCTTTTTTTCTCCATTTTTTAAGCTTCTACTTTGTGAATGACAGATATTCACAGGCCACTAGAAAAAAAAGTGAGATAATTTTCTGCTTGTTCAAGGCCAGTGATTGCTCCAAATCTTCTAAAAATATGAGTCAAGTTATTTAATCTAACTTCAAGAATAGTCTGGATTTTATTAGCAGAGGGACTGAGAGAGGAAGCAAAGACCCTACAAAGCAAAAATCTATTTACTTCTCTTCATATAAAAGAGCGGGGGAGGGCTGGGAAGCTGGCTCAGTAGTAGAGTGCTTGCCTTACATGCATGAGACCCTGGGTTCCATTCCTCAGCACCACATGAGCAGAAAAAGCCGGAGGTGGAGCTGTGGTGCAAGCAGTAGAGCACTAGCCTTGAGCTGAGGGACAGCGCCTAGGCCCAGAGTTCAGGCTCCACAACTGACCAAAAAAAAAAAGGGTGTGGGGAAGAATGGATATTGGTTCAATGATGATTCAAGCTTATAACTTAATTCTTTATCTCAGTTTAGAAAAACAACCTTACAGACAAAAGGTCAGTGGAGCCTAGAAGTGATCTTTTGAGCTAGTGAGAAAAGGAGGCCACTTGTCCACTTCTTCAAGGACCCTCTAGGATGAAATCACCTCTGATATGATGTCTAGAAAAGATGGTACTCATTGGAGTCTCATTGGTCTTAAAGGTATGAGGAAAAAAAATGCTATTGTTCACTTACCAGACCAGTAGCCAAAACTAGAGAGGAAAATCCCTAGGAAAGATATGGGCCATGCTACTGACAGTAATTCCCAGAAAGAATTTGGAGCTGAGTGTGGAGAGAGGGGGAAGAAGACTGGTGCCATATCGAGTCACTAAGTACGTACTGAGTGATAAGTATAAAGTAGACTCCAAGGGCTAAATCAAGTTTCTGGATGAGTAGGAACCAGTAGCTAGGAAGCAACTTGCTTCCAGGATTCAGAGATCAACATGCAAAACCAGCTAGTGTCCCCACTAGCTCATTTCCATTCCTAGACTCTTGTTCTGCTACATTGATTGGGCAGTGCAGCTTTACGGGCTGCAAAACTCCCCAACTAATTAGCAGCTCATAGACCTTTCAGCTAGCTATGTGTTGGATGATGACATCCACTCAAAGGTGGATGATGTTTAAAAGAAGAAAAAGAAATCCAGAGTTAGGTAAAAACATCCAGTTCCTTCCCCTGGATGTCATCAGGGCAAAGCTGGCCTGGCCTCAAAAATCCAACTCTAAAAGCCAGCCTTTCATTCTGTCCGGCCTTAGTTACTGAGGAAAGGAACCATTTTCTTGTGTTAAAACAAAACCAAATAGCATTATCCATCATGGGATCTCATCCAGGCCAATGCCTGTCGGATCAATCAACCTTTTAAAAATCTTTTTAGAATAAATATTCAGCTACAGTCATGAATTAAAGATGTGAGGGAAAGAAAAATAGTATGCAGCTTCCAGTGGTTAACACTGGGTTTAAAACCAAGTGCAACACGGTGTTTATCTTTGCATTGAAGCCTAATAGGGGCTAAATAAAATTGGTTTTAGCCATTGTAATTCTGACAAATATTCTGGACTCTTGAGTTTTGTGGGAAATAAGAAGGGCAGTGATTTCAGTGTAGAGAGAGGAGACAAGTTAGGTTGAACCCAACTTAAAAAGGAAAGAAAAATGTCCAGAGTTTTCTACTAAAGCCTATATAGATATATGGTTCTAGTAGAAGCCATATACAGATATGTATATATGTATATATGTATATATGTATATATATATTTCCAAGTCATGAATCCTGTGTACACACAAAACTATGAATGTGATAAGTGAGTTACTCATTGTTTCTCTGAATTTTCACAGATTAGAGTTTTGCCAAGATTTCAGGGGCCTGCTTGGCAAGCAGGGCTAGCTTCATAGGCTTGCAGCCACTCAGGCCATCACAACCAAAAGGGCTCCATAGAGGGCCCCAGTGCAACCCAGGCCTTCTACTGCCAAAGCAACATGTGGGGTTTAGCACTCTGTGGTTGCCATCTTGAAATGCTTTGGGTTCTATAAAGGAAGTCTAATGAGTCTGTGGAGTGAATGTCTGGGAGCCTGGTGCCTTGGTTCTCCTGTAGTCTTGTCTTCCTATACCATTCCACTCTAAAGAATGAGTTCCAGACTGTCTGCTCTCTGTCCTTGCCATTCTAGGCCCCACAGGCCTCCTCTTCTCTACCTTCATCCCATAATTTCTACTCCTTTCCCATTAGCAATTAGGTTGCTCCAGTGAGGGAAGTCTGTGTGTCACTGTTGCTCTGTATTCCTGATAAGGACTTGGGTTTAGGCATGGGAAGGGTTGAGATTGAATGTGTACCTCCATGACATCTTATGTTAGGGAAAGGTGGGACCAATCCCTGTCCTGGAATGGCCATGTCACTACACATCTGGCTGGTGACTTGGAACTGGCCTCTTGACCATCCCTTATCCAAGTATAGAATTAAAATCTCTTGGGGAATCATCTATGCACCATAAGATGACTTGGAGTTGTAATAGTGGGCCTATGAAAATGAGGAACTTGCTTGAGTTCCTCATCTCAATTGTGGATTCTACATCTTCATTTTGCAATGGAACCTCCTGGCAAGTGGTCAACTTCAAATTACGTGTAGGAGGCTGGAGAGAAGCCTATTTTTTTAATTAATGCAGTTTTAAAGTAACATCTAGCTTGGCACAAAGCTGTTGGCAAATACATTAGAAGGAAAAATAAATGATTTCCCTTAAGAGTCTTATCATCTACTTGGAAATAGATGCGAAGTATAAACAAACAAATCAATGATAAAGGTTCCCAAAAGAAACAGAATTGGAAAAGGGAGCCTAAATGCAGAATGTATAGGGCTGGGTGTGAAGGACCTGGAGAGCAAAGGCCAGTGGGAACGCAGGACTCATCTGACTTGATGACTGCAGCATGTATTTAGCTCTCAACCTCTCACACACACAGAGCATCCCAGGGAGAGAGTGATTCTGGGATGAGGGAAAGATCTGGGAACATACATGGCTGACACAATCAGTGAGCAAAGTGCCCAACATAATAAATTGTGTGGGCTGAAGGCAGCAATAGCCTGCATGGAGTCAGACTGCCCCAACTCAAGAAGGTAGCGAAGAGAAAATGGGCTCAGAGCTTCTTGATGCATAAACTGAAGTATAGCAGGTTGCTACTATATGACAAAATAGGCCACTCAAAGATCTCCCTAGACTTGCAAAGAATGAAACCAAAGGAACCGGTCTTACATTTAAGCAAAAGATGGAGTGAAGTCAAGTTTCACAGTGAACTCAATGATGAGAGGGAAAAGCAAATATTCGCTGGTGAAAGTTGACTTAATTAGCCATTTTAATAATTCATGAGTCTTTAATATGTTTGCCAGAAGATTCAGAGCTCAGATTCTGCTTCTGGCAGTTAGCTCTGGGTTTTCTCTATCACAAATTGTGCTGCTTCATGGAACAACAGCAGGAACGAGAGCCTGGGAATATGAGGTCTGGATTTGGCCAGAATATATATACTTCTTAACCCTTTGGGGCTTAGAACCTCCTTGAGAATTCGATAGGAAATGAAGGTATATAGGACTTTACAGTCTCTTCTCAAGTCCCCTTCTTAAACCCTAGTTTAAGATCCCTCTCGTTCTTTGTTTAATTTATCCACAGGACAGGCTGTCAATGTCACCTGAAAATGCTGTGGCTTTCAGGCAACCAGCCTCATGTGGATGCTTGCAAAATGAGAAATGCATAATGCAATATTTGTTCATTAGACTGAAGCTATGTTAACACAGAAAAGAGAACTGAATGGATTGAAAGCCATGAGTCAGCTCCCTCCTCACCACCTGCTAGGGAGGCAGCCTGCTGAAGCTGAGGGGGTGGGCTCAGCAGGCAGACAGCCTAGAGCCCTCAAATCCCAGCCTAAGTGCTTTCTGGCTGTGACGTGGGGGAGTGATTCAACCTTTCTTAGCCTGGCTTTTCTCATTTGTAAATTAGGGCTAGTGAGAAGTACCCTGTGTCCCCTGTTCTGAGGATGTTTAATCCACCTTGGTAAATTGTGTGTGTGTGTGACTTTGAACTCAGGGCCTGGATGCTGTCCCTTAGCTTTTTCCACTCAAGGCAGTGGCTCTACCACTTAAGCCACAGTTCCACTTCTGGCTTCTCGCTAGTTAATTGGAGATAAGAGTCTCTTCCATTTGTTTATCCAGACTGGCTTAGGACCATGATCCTCAGATCTCAGCCTCCTGAGTAGCTAGGATTACAGGCATGAGGCACCAGTGCCTGGCACACCTCTGTAAACATTTAACAGTTATACCCTTATCATAATAGTGCTCAGGGAAGGTCTCTGACTCCTCTCTTCTCACTCAAAGGGAGAGGTGCTATGAATTTGCAAGACACTCGATAGATTTAATACTGGGAGGAGACATATTGAGAAGTGGCTGGCATCTCTGTCTCTCTCTCCTCCTTTCTGAACTCTTAGCTGTAGGACCTCTCTTCATTCCCCTTTCCATTCCCTAAGGGAATGTGGGCTGGGCCTGCAAAGGCCTGGGTGTCACAGCTTCTCTCCCCTCCTAGCAGTTCAGGAGTGTGGAGGCTCAGGAAACAATGGCAAGAGATGATTCTGGGTTTTTTCTGGCTGCTTGCCTGACTGCAGCAAGAAAGATGACCGAGAGGAGAGAGAGCAGGAGAGAGTGAGAGAAAACAAGCTTTTCTTCCATTTCTTGAGCAAGCAGCTGCCAGCATGGTTCAGGAACACAGGGGGCTGCTGCTGGTCCCAAGGGGGGAAAATAGAGATCTGGGCAAGCTGCAACTCCTGCTCTGCAGAGCCTCACTGCTCCTGACGTGGAGACTGGATGTGCCAAAGAAAGGAGAGGGATGAAGGACTGCACTACTGCAAAATATCCCTTCCGGTATGGAGTCTGGGACAGTGAGGTCGGGATGGCAAAAAGATCTTTGACTTATTCTCACAGCAACATTCCAAGATGGACATTATTATCCTGCACCATGCCCACAGAGAAACTGAAGCTCAGAGAGGCCAAGTGACTACTTCAAAGACAACAGCTATTAAATGCTGCCAAAAGATCCAAACCAGTCAAGCCTGCCTCTGAAATTCTTCCCCTTCCCATCCTCCTACTCAGCTAGGTGAAAACATTAAGTCTGGGAAGCCATCTCCCAGCTGCACACAATGCTGGAGTAGAGTCCTGGCTTCATAAATATTTGCTCCATGACTGGGAAGAAGGGAATGCTCTTTTCTTGGTTCTGGACAGCTCTTGGCGGTTCACGTGCATGATTTACCTTTCCTCCCACATTCTCTGCTGAGGAATCATCACTAACCCAAAACAGGGCAGAGTGGAATGAAATGCCTGGCCTATATAAAGTCAGTCTCAAATCTGCATCCCATCACTCCAGATCTCTTTCCAAATGGCAAATTCTGGCCAAGAATTCAATTCTCTCTCTCTCTCTCTCCCCCTCTCTCTCCCTCTCTCTTTCTCTCTCTCCCTCCCTCCTTCTCTCTCTCTCTCTCTCTGTACCTATACTGGGACTTCTGCTCAAGGCCTCACTCAAACATGGCACTTCACTACTTGAACCATACCTCCACTTTTGGCTTTTTGGGTGGTTAATAAGAATCTTGCGAAGTTGAATGCCCAGGCTGGCTTTGAACTGTGATCTTCAGATATTAGCCTTCAGAGAAGCTAGGATTATAGGCATGAGTCACAGCAAGTGGACCCAAAATCCTAGTGAAGAAAAAGACTAGGTCATCTAATCAGGCAGGCTAAGGAGGAGGTCCTGTCAACCCCATCTCTGTGTTTGAGCTCTCAAGAAGAATATTTTTTTATTTCCTAGGAAAGTTGGCTTCCCTGAGGCTGCCAAGATATCTTCAGAAAGGTCTGTAGCAAGCAGCAGGGAGGCTCAGCCAGCTTCATAACCTGGTTGTCCTAGGGAATTTGCTGAGCACAGTCTCCTGTCCTGATGTGTATGTAGCTGGTGATATAAATGCATTAGCCAAAGCTGGGTGCCAAGCAGAGAGAAAAATCAAGACACCCCCTCCCCCATTCATTTCCAGCCATTGACTCGATGATGGAGATGAGCTGTGATTGTTAAATAGAAAGGGCTTTGCCATCATGATTTTTCTATAACATTCTAGCACTCCTCTTCATTTTCTAACCAAGGCCCTAGGCATCCTTTTCAACATGTTGGGAATGACCTATTCCTCAGGGCCAGCTTTTTATTTTACTTTGATTTTAAGATATCAGAGCATGTGTCTAGAATCTACATCTACAGACTGAATTTCTGGATAGCAACAGACTATGTTATTATTTACATTTAGTAAAATCCCTTTGGATAGTGAAAAACAGCATAATATTAATTTGTCTTGCTGTCACTTGACAGTATGATTTGGTTTTGTGCAAGAACCAAGAGCTTATTGGATTGAGTTTAGAAAATTAGTAAAACAAATTTGACTTCAGTGGGTTTGGATGATTGCAGTGTAACAAACATATAAAGACGGGGAGGCTAATTTATCATTGCTTTCAGGTTTATTTACTTGAAACTCCTTCATCAAGGGTATAACTGGCTTTATTAAAGATTATGAATCCAATTTTCAAATGAACTATAAATGGCTTTCTATAGAGAGATCACTTGATTTGTTATTTTTCTTGAATAAAACATGGTTTTGCCCAGTGGGGTTATGTAGCCACATATTAATATTGAAAGATGATTCTGTTGTGCTTTGCATCTGTGATGTGCAACGTTTGATCTGTTCTTTGATCTATTTGTCTTTACTCCCTTTAATGAACACTGAGAGGGAGCTATAACCTTAAGACCTGCACTTCAATGAATCATAAAAGAATGTCTGTCTGTGTGGCAGTTTATCATTTGAATGATAATTCTGGTTCCCTTTAGAAATGTTAAAGTGTCTGCTCTTCAAAACGGACTGCAGTGAAAGGCATGAGAGATGCTGTGGGTCACTGCTGGGGAATCACAATTGACCTCAGCTTTTTGTCGCATGGTAACAGCCGGTCAGGGTATTAGATCATTGCATAGCACAGAACTACCAATAGACTGCCCTCAAAGTCAGGGGTGGGAGGAGGGGTTTGCATTTTCAATTTAGAAAATTACATAGAGCAGACCTTTCTAGAGAGAGGCCGCCCATCAGAGCTGCAGCCCCTGGGGAAACAGCCTTCCAGAAGCCTGCCATATTGTAAAAACCTGCTTAGTTTCAATCCTTTGACTCACAACCCTTTGCTAACTGGAGTGATGCACAATGTAAATGCTGTAAATGTCTGTCTAGAAGTATTTCAGAATGTGGGAGCTGAGAAGGACCTTGAGAGGCCATTTATTTTAATCCACTCAAGGCCAGTCAATATATATTTAATATATTAAAACGGTTGCCTAAATAGCTAGGAAAGTTAATTGTCTGTAGAGATGAAATTCTACTCCCCAGGAACTGTTGTTTGTGGTTGTTTATTATTTTACTGCACCAGAAGGAAGGATGCAAAGTTCTAGTGAATAGAAGTCATTATCCAATGTTTGTTCTGGAAGAAATGAGCTCATACTGTTAATGACAGTAGTGTGTCTACTCTATTATCCAACAAATTATTATTCATTTATTTTTGTTTGTTGGTTGGTTGTGGGTTTTTTTTGTTGGTCCTGGGGCTTGAATTCTGGGCCTGAGCACTCTACAACTTGAGCTATAGCTCCATTTTCAGTTTTTCTGGTGGTTTATTGGAGATAAGAGTCTCATGAACTTTCCTCCTGGCTTTGAACCGTGATCCTCAGATCTCAGCCTCCTGAGTAGCTAGGATTACAGGCGTGAGCCACCGGCGCCTGGCTGTTGGTTGGTTTTTAAAACAGGGGCATGTGGTCCAGTTGGCTTCAAACTTCTGCCTTAGCCTCTTGAGTGCTGAGCTTACAGGTGTATGTCACCATACCTGGATAGTTTAACAGCAATAAAGCCCCTTTCTATGAAGGAGCTTGAATATCTTAGACCAAACTAAATTAGGCCACATTGCAAATTGGTTTTAGGTGTATTGATTTAAAATTAGCTCAACAATTCCCAAGTCTAATAAATAAATATACATAAACTATTTACTTGTACATGTGTACCAGCCTCAGGAAAGAGTCAGTCCACACTAAGACAAAAAGCAAATCAAACTACTTTTTAGGGAAGTCTTACTCCGTGAGGTACAGGTCATGGAAAGCCTGGAGATTGTTTAACCTTCTTTTATGTTCTCACTTCAAACTCTAAACTTCTTGTCCTTTACTTAAAACTCCCAGCATGTGAAGTTGGTCATTTTCTTTTCTCCAAGGTAGTTTTCTAAGATGTTTTCTATAACTATAAATTTCAGCTACTTCTGAACACATCCATAATTAGAGATTATGTTGGGTCTGTTAAATAGATGCCAAACACAACAGGATAATCTTTTAAAATTAATATATGGATACTTAGGAAAAGCTTCTTTTATTCATGAACCAGAAGTGGCGCTGTGGCTCAAGTGGTAATGTGCTAGCCTTGAGCTGAAGTGCTGAGGGACAGTGCCCAGGCCCAGAGTTCAAGCCCCAAGACTAACAAAATCATCATCATCATCATCATCATCATCTTCATCATCATCAAGTAATGTCCCTATAGAAAGTCATATACCTCTCATCTGAAAATTTGATTTATAATCTTTAACAAAGTAACTCTGTCTGAGATGAGTATTTTGGTTGTCTTCTTGCTTTTGTATCTTCCAGATGTCCATGATTATGTTTAGGAGATGCCATATTAGGTAAGTGATCAGATTTATCATCACTAATAGTAGACCAATGCTATTCAATTCTATTTAGATTATACAATATGAAACGCACAAAAATTACCTGTGAAATATTTTGCCTAATGTCTTCAATTTGAATCTTATCAAATCTTTAGTCCTCTATATAGTTTATAGGAAATACGGAAGATAGGAAAACTATTTAAATGACATTATGAGAAAATAATCAGACAAATCTAGAATGTAAACATCTTAAATGTAAACTCTGCTGAATGCTTAAAAAATATCAATGTCATTAATCAACAAACAAACACCGGTGGAAAACTGATTTAGATTTAAAAGAACTAAAAGGCACTAAAGCCTTTAAATCTTGCAAAATACAACCCTGTAGGATTCTAATTTGAAAAAAAATAAAGTAACTCTAAAATATTCTCAGGAATAGTTAGGAAAGTTTAAATATAAATTAAATTAAATATATGATACAAATTTAAATATAGATTAAAATTAAATTGGACCTATGTTGATAGGTCCAATTTAAGTATGCTAACAGTGTATTGCTTTTGGAGATAACCCTATACTAGGAGGGTGGGAAGAATATGTGTGTGGGGGGGGGGGTGTGGAAAGAGAATGAGAGGGCTGGGAATGTGGTAGAATGCTTGCCTACTATGCATCAAGCCCTGGGTAATCCTCAGGGACATAAACAGAAAAAGCTGAAAGTGGTACTGTGGCTCAAGTGATAGAGTACTAGCCTTGAGGAAAAGATGCTCAAGGACAGTGCCCAGGCCCTATGTTCAAGATCCAGGACTGGCAGAAAAAAAAAAAGAACACAGAGAGAGAGAGAGAGAGAGAGAGAGAGACAGACAGACAGACAGACAGACAGACGAAAATGTGGCCATCTCTCATAGTATATGAGATAATAGTTTTGTCTTAAGTGTGTCTCCCAAAGCCTTGGTCACCAGTCTGTGGAGACTGAGTCTAGCAGAAGGAAATTAGGATGGACACCAATGGTTCACACCAGTAATCCTAGCTACCCAAGAGGCTAAGGATCTAAGGATCATGGTACAAAGCCAAGCCAGGCAGTAAAGTTTGTGGGACTATATCTTCAGTCAAATACCAAAAAAGCTGAAAGTGAAGCTGTGGCTCACGTGGTAGAGCACTAGCCAAAGTGAAGTTAAAATCTGAGGTATGCCTTTATGTAGTCTTTTAAGCTGCCAACAATATACCAAAAATGTCTATAACCTCTTTTCTTTGAAACCATTCAGAGTGAAAGTACCATTATTTAGCTTACTTATCTGATGGTCAGTTGTTTTAGTTCTTAATTTCATAAAACTAATACTCTGAATTGTAAACTCTGTAAGTATAAGAAAAATAGAGATTAAAAATAGTGTAAGTAATTTTGCACAAAAACTTAAGGAGGATGAAAACTGTGTTTAAATAAGTAAATATTTAGCATTTTCAAATTGACTTAAATAATAACTAACCTAAAAATAGAAGAATCCTGCTGGCTAATTTCCCTGTCATAAAAGATTTTCATAATTTGTAAGATAACTCAACTTTGTAAAAAAAAACCCTCCTAGTTATTAAAAGTCACATGCATAAGGCATGCACAAAATGATATATTTGTTCATTCATAACCTTTCATTCAACAAAATATATTGAGGATCAACTGCATTCTGCACTATCCAAGGAGAGGCATGCAAATATATAGACCCACAAGGAGCTCAGTGCAATTGAAACAACTAATTTGTAAAGGAACAGTGTCTTTAAGCTGGTTAAAAATATTTTGAGAGCCAGTGTCTACTTCTCTTTGGGCCAAGGAAGAGTGGCTGGTGGCTTTAGGAAGACATCCTTAAGAATGGAAAAATCGAGAGGGAGCAACCCAAGTAAAGACATGGAAGTGGGAAAGGACACAGCCCGTGTAGATACTTGGGAGTCTTCTAGGGTGAGGTGGGTGACAGGAAATATCTGAGAAAGTAGAGGGAAACGATGATGGGCTAATTTAGTATACAATGATTGGGGGTCCCAGGAAGAGTTACTAGTAGTATTTTCAGGACTGCCTGTAGATCTTGACAAGAGAGGGCCTGTCTTAATCTTCTTTTGAGTACTTGTTCTGGGTTTCCTGCATATGCACTTGCCACATAGGGCCAAGGTCACACCTCCGCTTACCTTGGAAACTACTCCAGTTCTCTAAGATCACAGATTTCCCTGTTAGATGGCCCTGAGCCTGCTTCTAAGACCTATGCAGACTTCTTCCACAGTAATGTACGAGGGATATGTGCCTCCGAAGCATGAGCTGCTCTGAAGATGATTTGATGATGGAGGTGGTAATAATATATCTCTGATCTTTTGTTTCTTTACTCTGCCTTAAACATCCTTTTCCTATCTGCATTTAAATTTCTTTATGTTGTGGACTGAATATGTTTCTTGATGTGTGTTCACATGTGGGAATTTAAAATCATGATAAATGGTATTTGGTGGTAGGGACTTTGGGAAGTAATCACAAGTAGATCAGATCATGAGAGTGGGTCCTACAATGAAATTAGCAGCTTTACATAAGAAGAGGAAGGGAAAGCTAAGCTAACATTTATGCTGCAACAAGAAGGCCCCTACCAGATGCCAAGGTGAATACTGGAGTCATGCTTTTGGACTTCCACTTTTAGAACCATTATCCAAATAAACTTTTATTCCATATAAATTACTTAATTTTTCTTTTTTTTTTTTTGGTCAGTCCCAGGGCTTGACCTCAGGGCCTGCGCACTGTCCCTGAGCTCTTTTGGTCAAGGCTAGTGCTCTACCATTTTGAGTCACAGTGCCACTTCTGGTTTTCTGGTGGTTAACTGGAGGTAAGAATCTCATGGAGCCGGGTGCTGGTGGCTCATGCCCATAATCCTAGCTACTCAGGAGGCTGAGATCTGAGGATCAGGGTTCAAAGCCAGCCCGGGCAGGAAAGTCCGTGAGACTCTTATCTCCAATAAACCACTAGAAAACCAGAAGTGGCACTATGGCTCAAGTGGTAGAGCAATAGCCTTGAGCTGAAGAGTGCATGGACAGGGCCCAAGCCCAGAGTTCAAGCCCCACGACTGACAAAAAAGAAAAAAAAATCTCAAGGACTCTCTTGCCCAGGCTGGCTTTGAACCATGATCCTCATAGCTCAGCCTCCTGAGTAGTTAGGATAACAGGCATGAGCTACAAGCACCTGGCTTCTCTACTCCTTTTTATTATATATTATTACCACCTCCAGCATATTTATAATGGCAACTGGTATTTCATGAATGAGTGATCATGGTTGCTAGGATCACCAAGCACTCTGATTTTTCTGGAACTATCCATTTTAACACCAAACATACATCATCCCAAGAAATCCTATGCAATCAGGGTCACCTTAAAATGATATTTCAGTTTCTGGATGAGCAAATAAATGGATAGTAGGGTGTCAATAGCAAAAATAAAGATGTTCATCTAGGGGCATGGCCCAAATGGTAGAACTCTACAAATGAGAGACTTTAAGTTCAAACACAGTACTATAAAAAAAAGAAAAAAGAAACAAAGATGATGTTCAGTTTTTCCTATGTATATATGAGCATAATGCCTTTCAAGAAAGCTTCAGTTGTTTCTCTATACTTTTCAACCTTCATCAGGCTGAGAAGGCAGCAAGTAAAACATTACCTGGTTGAATTCCTGTTTGGAACTTAAATGCCCCCCTAGAACTTGTGTTGAAGACTATCATGCAGCAATGTTTAGAGGCTGGGTCTTTGGCTCATGAGGGCTCAGATCTCATAACTGGATTAATCTATCTATGGCGTCATAGTTTGATGGGCTGGGTGAAGGGTTTTGTTATAAAAGCAACCTGTCTTTGCTTCCTGGCAGCCATGAAGGGAGTAGCATTATTCTACCTTGTGCTCCTGCCACGATGTTCTGCTTCATGATCTCATAACTGGATCAATCCATTTGGGATTCATAGTTTAATGCATTTGGAGTGAGGGGTTTTATTAAAAAAAGCAAGCTGTCTTTGCTTCCTAGATGTCATGATGGGAGCAATTTTGCTCCGCTTTGTGTTTCTGCCATCATCCCAGCTCCAAATCTGAAGGGAAAATAACCTAATTTTTCCAGGCAGGGCTCCTTAACTGAACCACAGAAGAAAGTGGTTTTGGTTCTATTTTCTCAATTCAATGTTGGTATGTTAGCTAGAAAACATTTAAGATGCATAGAAGTTAACTCATTACTTAGGATCAATGCCTTAGGACATGTAGCACTTGATTTTTATTATTTTTTAAAATTTATTTTTACCTTTTGAGAAACCCATAAGCCCCATACACAAGAATGCTACTATGATTGCCCTTATGCCCTTATTAATTAGTACAGTTGTCTGGAGGAAGAAAACTGTGAGAAGGAAGTTGTCAAAAGGTAAGACTGGTGCTATCTCTGTTCAACAAATGAGGAAGAGTCCTAGAAAGGGAGAGTATTCTTATTTTCTCAAGATGAACAAAGGTAAGAGTAGTGTAAGATCTCCTCATTGTTGGTAGTGTAGGGGCAGGGATAGAAAAACACCTCCTAAGCCCTAATGTGATGGCCATCACTAACTTTGATTCTCAGCTGGCAATTGCCAAAGTCAAGCAGTACTGTATGTCATGCTGTGGAAGACAAATGTTCCATAAATAAATTGACTTGGAACGGTCTCAAATACACATAAACCACAACAGCTTTAAATATCACTCCTGACTTTTCTCTCATTTTCTCTTCTTGAGAGGTCAGCAAGGAAGGTTCTATAAGAGAGGTCCTACCAAAATTCAACCTATGAAACTCACAAAAACTCATATCTGCTATTTAAAAGCACAGTTTATTCTCAAATATTTGCTGCAAAGCACACTGCTCCTGGATGAAATATATATTTGCCTAAACACATTCTGTATATTAGACTACGGCTCATAGTTATTATATGTTATGCACCAATCTTTTAAAAATTCATTTTCTAAAGGAAGTGATTATTCATTTTGTCATTCAATTTCCCATCATTAAAAATTTTCATATGTAAAATCACTGCATGCTAATGGGATGCTATGTAAAAAGAATATTTTTAGTGACTCAGCTGGAGGAAAAGATCATTGATGGATTTTCCATCTGAGGAAGAATCAGAGACAGATTTGAGAGGTACTCCCTGCAAAGACTTGCAAGATACCAGAATGCACAGTATGGAATTGTAGCCTCAGGTTCTGAAGTAGAGGTGCAACTCTAAAGTAACATTATTCCTTAATGGTATTTATTTCATTTGTAGGATGAGGTTAGATTTCTTTTTTTCCTCATGGTTATTACATCACTGTATTAGCAAGGACAATAGAAACACAGAATGTGATTGACCTGGTCAGTCATCTGAAAGAGTCACAGGGTTGTCCACACTAATTAGAAATGCCTAATTTGCATTAGGCATACTATCTCTGGCATAGTAAAGAAAAAACTTTTGATGGTGTGAGAAAAAAATATCTAATTTGACGGAAGGAGGTTAAATTCGTTAAAAACTTCCAAGCAGGGCCAGAAATGATCTTGCTGGGCAGAAAAATTGTTCTGAAGGGAAGTCCTTTCAGTGGGTAAAATTTATCTTGGCTGGCTAAAAATGCTGTTCAGTAGGTTTCAAGAGCCACATGCCTGTGCTTTTCTATTGTAGGGAAGTTCTCAAGGCCTTGTTATGGCCTAAGGACCTTTTTTTTCCCTGATCTGTGATTGTATTATAAATCTTCTCAGGGAATTTTTTTTTTATTTTAACCATTAAACTGCAATTTCCTTTTAAATTTCCAGGCATCCTCTCCTGGCTGTCCACTTTGAGGTCCTATTGTCAAAGGGAGATGTTCGGAGCCCAGTCCCACAGGATCTTGGACTTCTTGCTGGTGAGGAAAGGAAAGCGGGCAGTACACACGGAAGCCCCTTTCAGATGGTCAGTCGACCCAGCTGCATTTTGCCCTTATCCAGATTTCCATGGGTTGTTTTTAAAAAAGGAAACGGAAACGAATCTTCTCCACGAGGCAGAAACTAGGCTGAGAAGCTGTGGGCGGGGTATGTGTTTTTGGGGGGACTTTCAAGCTTTTTTTCCTAATTGGTTTTACGTGTTTTTATCTACTCCTTAATAAGGGTCGCAAAGTGTGTGTGTGTGGTGTGTGTGTGTGTGGCGGGGAAAGGATAGGCGGGGGAGAAAGGTTCTCCGTCCAAGCGCAAAACAGGAGACTCTGCCTCCTGGCGCAGTTGCCAGGACAGCACGGCCCGTGCAGCAACGGCAGAAGCCGCACGGCTTCCCGGCGGCGGCTGAGAGCCGAAGTGACGCATTGCAGGTACGAACCAGCCAATCAGAGGTCGACTCAACGACTATCGCAGAGCGCGTCGCCACCAACGTGCTCCTCCGCGCCGCAAAGTAGCGCCCCGCAGGCGCGACTCCACCGGCCTTTTAACGGCTTACTGGGGAATGAAATCTACTTACGTCACCAGCTTTCCCTCTCGTCTTTATCTCTTTCCCTCTGGACCAAATGGCTGTGGATGAAGGGGTCTCGAGGAGGGGGAGGGGGAGGGGGGAGCTGGCCGGGACTCGTTGGCGGTGTTCCGTTATCTGGCGTGCGGCGGAGGGATCTTGCGGAGGGAGGTGTTTATGAGGCGCTGGGGGCGGAGGAGGAGAATTAGTCCGAGCGGAGCGAGCGAGCCGAGTGGTTGTGTAGTCGCGTCTCGGGAACCGGTAGC
This sequence comes from Dipodomys spectabilis, assembly GCF_019054845.1. NCBI lineage: Eukaryota > Metazoa > Chordata > Mammalia > Rodentia > Heteromyidae > Dipodomys > Dipodomys spectabilis. The sequence goes on from NW_024870703.1 coordinate 5,036,198, forward strand.
GCTTGCAGCATGGTGAGTGCGTCGTTCAGCTGCCGGCGCTCGGCTTGTGGGGGAGATGCCGAAGCGAATCGAGGAGAAAAATGGACCTCAGCGCTCTTACAGCCCTCAGGAGCGATGTTCTCCCGAGGGATGGAGCGGCGGAGGCCAGGGGCTCCCCGGGAGGGTGGTGTCGCAGGTGCTCCCCGCCCCCATTTACCTCAGGGTCTTCCTCCGGGAGTTGTGGGGGGTGGGACCCGCAGCCCCTGAGGCGGAGGAGCTTCGTGCTCGGCCGGAGGAGGATGGTCTGGGGGGGGGGGGGGGAGGAGAGAAAGTGAAGTGTGGGGTGGAAACACCTCGGTCGGGCGTCTGCGAAGGTCAGCCCGGGGGCCGGATTCAAATACCCCACGGACGGTTAGCGCGGGCGCCAGGAAGCGCCTTTGTCCGCCATGCGGCGGGCGCCTGGGGGTGGGGGGGAGGGAGGGCGGGCTCGGGGGACGGCGCCCGCGCCGCCGTTAGCCCGCAGCCTCCGCGTGCCGGGGTCCGGGGGGCGCGCGAGCGCGCGGCGCGCTGTGTGGGCCGAGCCCGCGCGGCGCAGGGAGCGGCCGGTGGGGGCGGGGCGGGCGGGCGGGCGCCGCGCGGGGCCCGCAGCCCGCAGCCGCCGCCCGGCTCGCGCCCCAGCTGCTGCGCTGGCACCTGCAGACTGCGGAGGTCTCCGCGGCTCGCTGCGTCGCGAGGCGAGGCGGGACGGGGAGGGGGGACCCCCCCCACCCCGCGATGGTGTCTCATCCCCGCCCCGCCCGCCACCCCGCGCCGGGCTTTCCACTGCACGACCCTAGCTGGACGGCACCCTTTTTTTTTTTTAATTTAAAGTGGGTTTTAGCGAGCTTCCCACGCCTGGAGCCTGGCGCTTGCTTGGCTGCTGCGAGGGTCTGAAAGGCGTTTCCTGTTTACCGCGGGGCGAAAGCCCGCGCGGGGGAAAGTCGGAGCGGCGCGAAGGGGGCGGATGCCTTTGAAAGGGGACACTGTCTGGCCTGGAGTACTCAGGTGCACGCCGGACGTTCGGGAGCCACTGCCACACACCGCGGTCCTCGGAGGACTTGCGTTTCCTTCGGCGTAGAAGTTGCCAGGCTCTCTGAACGTACCGTTCACGTATACACTAAAGCCAGTTAAGTGGGCTGAAGGGGGCCAGGGGGGAGGGGGCGGGAAGGACAGGGAATTTTCTGTCCTATAGGACGGGTGCTCCTGTTTTTTTTTTTTTTTTCTTTTTTAATCCTGTAAAAAAATTAATGAGATAATTTGCAATACTAAATGGTTCCTTCTGCCGAGTGGTTACGGTGATGGGTGTGTCCTGGAGGCAAGGTGACATCGTTAACAAGAGTTGGGGATCCCTGCCAACTGAAACCTCCAGCCTGTATAGGGTGTGGGGAAGAGTTCACCTTGGATAATAAAACAAGCCTTCTTTTATCGTTGATCGAGTCGCTCAGTATTTTAACATACTTTAGTCTGAATTTGAATGTGCTTGGTGAATTTATTCACAACAGCATTCTAAATTGTGTAGTAAATTTAAAGGATAAGATACTTGATTTTTCTCTAGAATGTATAGTCTGTATCTAAGTCTTTTGGTTGCAGCCTTACCAGTGATAAAGGGTGTGTGCTCACTAGTTACATCATTGATGCATTGAACTACATTGAGGGTTTTTGGTTAAACAAAGTCATTATTAACTAATGTTAGTTTGTACAACACCTGTTAATTTCATAATTACTAAACGTTTAAGGTAAGAAAAAATTTATTTGAAAGTACATAAGGATTACTTGTGAAGTTCTGGAATTAACAGGTATTATATTGAAAAGGATTCGTGTGTAAAAAATATTTGAGGCTAAGGAGGTAAGGAAAAGATGTGAAGAGGTAGAAAGTTTTGTCCCTTTAATCATTATGCAGTGTAGCTGCAAGATGATTGTATGAGACTAAAAAAATGGCATTGGTTCTATTACAATAAAAAGTTATAGGTTCAGTTTGAATTTGGCCCTGTAGTACAGGTCCTAATTTTTATGAAGTCATTTTGTTCTAGTGGTTTCTCTATTCACTCAAGATGCTGTGTAAGTGATGTCAGAATTAAGATATCTATTGAAATATTTTGTGCTGCTTTTTATACAAATAAAACATATCATGGGTTACATAATTGTTGGAAAACCATATGAAGCTTTTGCTGTATCTAAAAAACATTTTGGGGGAACAATAAACAGGAATGGAAGGAGAATAGAAATCTTATCAAAACACTCCGTTAAGAACTTAGTTGTAGTCAAACCTATTTTTAAGTGTCATTTAGGAAATGTTTAACATATAAAAGCATTCTTTGCTGTAGTTGAAATTGTTTAAAGATCACCAATGGTTCCTCCAAATGCAGATTCTAGTTCAGTAGGTTGATCTGGAACCTGAGAGAGACAATGATGTTTGCAAAACCTTCTGGAGAGCAGTAGAAGAATTAAGGGAATAAGAACTAGTCATCTCTCTGGTGAATTAGTCTTTGCTTTACTGTGATAAACACATATTAATAAGCTTGTGTTTTCCCAAAAGTAAAATTCTGGTTCTTCTAAGAAAATGGCATTCACTATAGACAGAAGGAAGAATCAAATTCATTTTCTTGTAATTGGGAAAAGAATTGTAGAATAGTCTTTTGTTCTTTTAGGAGGTTTTAATCTGAATGCTACTGGTAAGGTTTATTTTTAAAACCCAGGTAAGTAGTTACAAAAGCAATCTTCAAAGCAAATTGAGAGCTTTCAGTTTATCCGAGAAACTGAGTTTCTTTTGTGTGCCTTAGTTCATGCCTTTAAGGTTCATTTTTGTGATCTGTTCTAAGATTGCATTTGTCTAGGTACAGAGAACTAAGGTCATTAAGTTTTGACTTTGTAAACAAAGTAAGAGTTACAGAGGTTTTTTTTTTTTTTTTTTTTTTTTTTTAACTAATACTTGTTTCTTTTGGGAACCTTTTTTTATTATATGAGTCTTCCCCAGATTATCTTCCCAATCCCCATTCTTTTATATATACATATTACTTCAGGTTTCAAAGGTTACAGTGCCTGCCACACACTTGGCTTTTTAAGTGTGTGTGCCAGGCCTGGGGCTTGTGAACTCCAAGGCTTGGTCACTGTTCCTAAGCTTCTGCTCAAGGCTAGCACTCTACCACTTGAGCCACAGTGCCACTCCTGGACTTTTCTGAGTAGTTTATTGGAGCTGAAAGTATCACAGACTTCCTACAGACTAGCGTCAAACTGCAATCCTCAGATCTCATCCTCCTGAGTAGCTAGGATTACAAGTGAGCCACCAGAGGGGCTGCACTTTTTTTTTTTTTTTTTATAGCATTTTAAAAATCTTAAGCCAATTGCCTTACTTGTTCCTAGAGTGTGGTTTTACCTTGATTTTGTGCAAGGTACATTTTCTCTACTTAACATGGAACATGTTGATATGCCATAAAGGGCTTCATAATTCTATGAATATCTACTGTGTGAAAATTAGGCGAGCCAGGTTGTAGTTCTTTAAATAAAACATCATTAACCAGCTTCATAACCCTTGCAGGGTAGGCATGGTTTTTTTTCTATTACAGATGCAGTTGAATATGAGAGGTTGAGTAATATGTCCAAGGTTACACAGCTGCTAAGTGGCAGAGCTGGCATACCAGCCCAGCTATGACTCAGAATATCATGCCCCTACCCCCATGCCATTTTGTCATTCTTTCAGAAATGATTAAGAGTTCTGCATAATAGTTAGACTTCAGGTAAATTCTGTTTAACTTCTTTTACAATCAGCTAAACATCAACACAGTAGATTTACTGGATTTTGAAGTCTTAACTCCTTGGGAAAATTGACTGCCTTTTAACCAAACATTTGTTAGACTTGAGTTAGATAAAATCTTACCTTAAAATCGTGTGTGTTTAAACATACGGTTCTGCAGTTTTTAAGTTACTAGCTCCTTTGACTTTTTTATAAAATAGAAATAAATTTATATCATAGTCAAATAAGATGTCTATAACAGGATCTTAACATGCAGCTACTTGAACCTATGATTCTGCCATTTCCAGCACTAATCAGAATCTTTGTGAAGGGAAACAAACTTTTTCTGGGTTTGTTTTCAAACTTATTCCTGCTGTGCACTAGAGAAGATAATGTCACTCCATATTAATGGTTATTTATTAAAGAATGAGAATAGATTATGTTTATTTTTCTTTTCCCACCCAGTGAATAGATACATGGTACACTTGACTCCATTTTGGTAGGAATTTTAGATAGGAGGGAATCTTTTGGCTGTACCTGTGCAACTATATAATTAGTTGTGTAAAACTCCTTACCTATGGAGGTAAACCTGATATGTGCATTTTCTACCTGTGTTTATTGCTGTTCCCAGAAAATACTGAACCTGAATGACGCCTGTGGTATTCTTACAAACCTTGAAAGTTTTAAATTGGCAACTGACATACTTTCAATTGATTGATTTACCTTTTAAATCTCTTTTGTAGGCTGACCAACTGACTGAAGAGCAGATTGCAGGTAAGAAACACTCTGCTGGATTGTAGCAATTTAATTAATTGATGGTTGTGGGGCTTGAATTTGGCGGCGAGGGGGGGGGGCGGTTAATTGGAGATAAGAGTCTCATGGACTTTCCTGCCAGGGCTGGGTTTTGAACCATGATCTTCAGATCTCCGCCTCCTGAGTAGCTAGGATTATAAGGCTGGGTCACCCTCACCAGGCCACAATTTGATTTTATAGCCAAATAAAAAAATAAGATACTTGCATTAAACAACTTATTTTAATACATGCCAAAGATAGTATCAAATGAATGTAATGTAATTCAGTAGTTTAACTTGTTTGCCAAATGAGAGTATATATAAACTTGTTTGTAAAAGGTGTGGGCCTAACTAACTAAGAAATGTATTTTTAGTCTACATTGATATATTCTGGAGCCAGAAGATAGAGGAACCAAGTAAAAAATACTAATACATAGAACCAGAAAATGAGTAGAGTTTACCCTGGCTTAAATTTGCTAATATTTCAAGCCCAGGTTGCATGTATAGGTTATAATCTTGAAAGTGTTTCCTTCAAGTGTATAGGTATGTACAGATTTAGCTCTTATTCCTAAAATAACTGTATATGCAAAATACCTTGAAATCCAAAACATTTCTGGTCAATCTATATAATCAGTTAGGGAATAACCATTTCTAGAGAAAAACTTAATGTCATGGTAGTAATTTGAAATTTGACTTAAAATGTAACAGCTATTGAAGTGAAGCTTTGAGAGAGGGTATTTATAAGATTGCATTAAGCCTAATTTTAATATGCCAAACTTAAATATTAGTTTAAATAAAAGTTTTATTCTATTTTAATACTTTGAGATGGTTGATGAATGCTCAGATGCACTATTCAATACTTAGGTTTTGTTTTTCTATTTTTACTGTGTAATTTGACTTAACCCTGGGATTTACTTGCTATGATTGGTAAATTATCTGTATATTGAAGCAACCAGAACTTAGAAAATACATTTTTGTGTAGTTAGGCCACTTTATCATTGAATTGCTGAGGGTGTCAGTATAATAAGTGCTCTTCCACTGATTTGTACTTCTATACCTTTAGCTCTAGCTATACCATTTTAGGTTATTAAGAAATAAAAAGTTTCAGAAATAGGTTTTTAAATGATGATTTTTCTTTACAAACTAGCTTGTACTAATTTCTGATTCTAAACTCTGATCTTCTTATAAAGAATCCATTGTAACATGTGTCTTGAGGATAAATTACACCATCAGGTGCTGGTGGCTCATGCCTGTAGTTCTAGCTACTCAGGAAGTTGAGATCAGAGCATTACGGTTCAAAGGCAACCAATTAATTAACTGCCCCCAAAAAGCTGGAAATGGAGATGTAGCTCAAAGTGGTAGAGCACTCTAGCCTTCAGCACAAAAGCTTAAGGATAGGGCACAGGCCCTAAGATCAAGCCCCAAGACCAGCATCCTCAAAAAACCTCATAAATTATAACTAGGCTTGGTACATTCCTGTAATCCCATCTCTCAAGTCTGAGGCTCTGAGGCAGGAGGATTAAGAGCTTGAGGCCAGTTTGGGCTATGTACATAGCAGGGCCCTGTTTAGAAAGATGCATTCTGTCTTTTCATTGCCAATTTCCATCATAAGGTAAGCTTTTCTGTGGAATGGGAGAAATACGTGTTTTTCCTCTCAATCCTACCTTTTCCTTCACTAAAGATTTCTTGAAGTCCATTCTCTAGGCCACAGAATTTTAGTGAATTTTAAAATGAGGAAAACAAAAACTTACATGCTTCTAAAAATAAAGCTATGTGCAATTGAGAGTTTTTGTTTATACTACTTTCCTGATTTTGTTTTATTTGGGGGGCTTTATTGGGATTTGGACTTTGGGGGTCTTGTGCTTGATAAACCACTTGAATATTCTTCCACGTGTGCTAGGCCTCCTGCCTTTTTTTTTTTTGGTCATGGGGCTTGAACTTTGGGCCTGGGCACTGTCCCTCAGCTCAAGGCTAGCACTCTACCACTTGAACTACAGTGCCACCGGTTTTCTGGTGGTTTATTGGAAAGAAGAGTTGGGCTTTGAACCTCGATTCTCAGATCTCAACCTCCTGAGTAGCTAGGATTACAAGCGTTTAGCCCCTAGCGCTTGGCCTTGCCTCTGGCCATTTTTGCTTTTCAGTTAAGTCTCTTTTCACCAGCTTGGGACCACGAACATCCTCCTTTCACATGGCTGAGATTACAGATACACTCCACTATAGCCAATTTATTTGTTGAAATGAAGAGAGGGATCTCATTAAGTTTTTGTTAGGGCTAATATCAAACCTTGGTCCTCCCAAGCAGCTCCCAACAGCACAATCTACAGTGCCTGCCACATATTAAGACTGAATAGGTATTTTTTTCATGGAGAAATTTCATTTCTTGAAGAGATATATGACCAAAAAAATGTAAAACACTTTTATTAATTCTTATACCACCTCCCCAAGTCCTTTTCTCCCAAAATTGGCATATTTCAATGCCTACTTTTGAGAAGGTAATTTTTCTTTTAACTGATAAATTACCTGTGGCTAATACATTTTGAGTAAAAAAACTTGTTCTTCCAGAAAAAATGTTAACAAGCTTCATACGTATAATGCAACTTTGAATATACTAAGGTACTTTTGAAGCTTTTATTGCTATATAATATTTACTACTACTGTCCCTCAGCTCTTCAGCTCAAGGCTAGTGCTCTACCACTTAAGTCACAGCGCCACTTCCAGCTTTTTTCTTTTTGCTTATGTGGTGCTGAGGAATCGAACCCAGGGCCTCATGCATGCAAGGCAAGATTTGTTTATAAATTCCACTAACAACAAATAATGGCTGTAGGAAAAAAACCTACTTGTTTAGGTGAGCTTACTATTTATAATTGTTAATATTACTAGGTCTTTGTATGTGTTTGCCGGTACTTAAGCTTACTTCCGGCTTTTTGCTGATTAATTGGAGATAGGTCTCCAATTTTTAGAGACTCCAAATTTTGTTTGCCCAGTTGGCTTTGAACCACGATCCTCACATCTCAGCTTCCTGAGCAGCTATGCTTACAGTCATGACCTACTAGTGACTGGCCTATATTACTAGGTCTTAAAAGGTCTAGCATGATATCACTAACAAATGCATTTATGCTGGTTATGTTTTCAGTATTATACATTTATGAAACTGATAGGAAAATGTACAAAAGTTTGTTTAGAAACTTGGGCTGGGAAGGTGGCTCAGCGGTTGAGCGCTTGCCTTGCATGCATGAGGCCCTGGGTTCGATTCCTCAGCACCACATAAGCAAAAAGAAAAAAGCTGGAAGTGGCGCTGTGACTTAAGTGGTAGAGCGCTAGCCTTGAGCTGAAGAGCTGAGGGACAGCACCCAGGCCCAGAGTTCAGGCCTCATGACTGGACCCAAAAAAAAAAAAAAGAAGAAACTAAAGATTTGCTTTAAGTGGTTGAGTGCTAGTTGTGAGCAAAATGGGCAAGCAAGAATGAGAAGTCTTGAGTCTATACCTTAGTCAGTACTGGCACATACCCCACAATTTTTTAAAATGAAATTAAGACTTTGCTAAAGTCCAAATTTAATTTTAAAAATATTAACCTTGCTCCTTTTATATTATGAATAGATAATAAAGGTCTAATACATGAGACTTTAAGAGATTATGAAATGTTCACAACTTTATGAAATAGAAGTTATACTTGTATTCTTTAGTAAAGTGTCTCATAGCATATTACAGTAAAACTAGATTTATCTAAGGAACAGTCTGGCCTCTTAAAAAAAATTCAAGTTAGATACAACTAGAATGAATTTTAGGTTTCTTATACTTCACAAATTCTGTGAAAGATAGCTGGTTTTGTTTTTGTTTTTATTTTAAAGTCTGGTGTGTGCTTTATTCAAGAAGGGGTTTTGTTGTTGTTTTTGATTACCAGTACTGGGGCTTGAACTCAGGGCCTGGGCACTGACCCTGAGTTTTTGTGCTCAAGGCAAGCACTGTATAACTTGAGCCATTCCTTCCACTTGAGGCTTTCATAGTTAATTGGAGAGGTGTCTCACTGACTTTCCTCCCTGGGCTCAGTTTGAACTGCTGCCCTCTGATCTCAGCTTCCCTGAGTTGCTAGGGTTACAGGTATGAGCCACTGGTGCTTGACTTCAAATGTTTGTTTTTATTTTGTTGGTTTTGGGGGGCTTGAACTAAGGGCCTAGGCACTGTCCCTGAAGTTGGTTTTTTGTTGTTGTTTTGGCTCAAGGTGCTACTGCCTTCCACTTTCAGCTTCTTGGTGGTTAAATGGAGATAAGAGTCTCTAGACTTTCCTGCCCCAGCCGGCTTTGAATTGTGATCCTCAGATCTCCTAAATAGCTAGGATCAGAGGCCAGAGGCAAGAGACACCAGTTCTTATACCGTCAGTATTTTTTTTTTTTTTTTTTTTTGAAATTTCAAAGTTTCCTTTTTTTTTTTTTTAACAGAGACTTAAACTCAAGAGTCTTACACTCTTGATGGTGGCCTTTTCCAGTCAAAGCCACGCCTCTACTCCTGCTAGTTAATTAGATAAGAGTCTTGTGGACTTTTCTGCCCAGGCTTTCTTCAACCTCAGGTTTCAGCCTCCACAGTAGTTAGGATTATAGGCATGAGTTTACTAGGGCCTGGGGTTGCTAATATTTTGAAAAGTTCTTAGTATGATACTTAGCTTCTGGTTGATTTTAAATAAATTCCTCTGGAAATAAGTAAAATTTAAATGGAAAGTATGTTATATACTACTGAAAGTAACAAAGTAGTAACTTTTTTTTTGTGCCTATGTGTGGCTTGAACTTGGCCTGTGAGCTATGCCTTAACTGTTTTGCTTAAGCCTGGCTCTCTTCCACTTAAGCCACAGCCCTGTTTACTGCTTTTGAGTGGTTAATTGGAGATAAGACTATAGGACTTCAGTGCCTGGGATTAGCTTTGAATTTTGATCCTCAGATCTCAGCCTCCTTTGGGGAAGAATGTAATGCTGTAGTCCAAGAGGGAACAAATCTAGGTGTAGTTGAAAGGTTTTAAAGAAAGATCCCATTATTGGTTATAGAGGTAAAAAAAAATCAGGCAGTGTTTTTAAGTAGCAAAATTCAGTACAGCTTGTTGATAGAACTTGAGGGGCAAATGTTAAAGTCGTTCCTTGGGTTTTACTTGGGTTACTTCCTAGGGTTGCTGAGTAGTATAGAATTAATTCATTTAATGCCTTCCTTGAGATTAGCCAGGGAAGATGTCTTACAGCCATCAGAAATAACAATATTAATGAGAGAGAAATTGAGTAGAATGTCTTTAAGTGTACATAAATGAAATAGCTATGAAGAAAAAGAAAAGGATAAAATTGATCACACACAATGTAGACAGATGAACAAGAGCCTTGGCAGTTTAAGGTAGAACAGTGTAAGGGAGAAGGAAAAATCAAGGCACTGTAAGTTTTTGAGTGCAATATTAGTGCAAAAGAATGATCTTTTTTTTTTCCTTAATAGTATTATTTTCCCTACATAGTTCTAAGTAGCAATGCTGTCTTAACATAAGAAATTGAATTGAGGCCCTTATATTCAAACAGTTGATGAGTTGTACAGTTCAGTCATTGGTATACTTAACATTTTTAGCTGAGTAGATTGACAAGAAATTAATATGTGGTGGTGTCCAAAATTTGAAAGAGGTAAGGGCAAGCACTTGAAAGAAAATATAACAGGCTTAAATTTATTTTTAGGCCAAGAGACATGAAAATATATGTTAATGGTCAAACTAAGTAGAGGAGTTGTCAGATAATGTGAAATGGAAATTGGAAAGCATAAAACTTTAACATATAGATAAAATAAAGGGCTTTGGGCTGTTTGAGAAGGTACATCATTTCTTAAATGTTAGGTACATTTTCAAATGTGAAGGGTATGTCACTAAAGTTTCCTGGCCCCATGAAGTTGGCTTTTGAATATGCTTGCTGATAGTCTACACAGGGGAGGTTCTACTAGGGTTTGAGCTCAAGGCCTTGTGATCACAAGCTAGCAATGTTACCATTTGAGCCATGCCTCCAGTCCTACTTTCTTTTGTTGGCCATTTTTGGAGATGAAATCTGAGTTTTCTGCTCTGGCTGGCCTTTGAACCTTAGTCCTCCAGATCTCAGCTTCTTGCCTCTTGAGTAGCTAGCTGGAAATACAGATATCTGGCTAACAGTTTTTTGTTTTTTTGTCGGTCATGGGGCTTGAACTCTGGGCCTGTGCACTGTCCCTCAGCTCTTCAGCTCAAGGCGAGCGCTCTACCACTTAAGCCACAGCGCCACTTCTGGTTTTCTAGTGGTTTATTGGAGATAGGAATCTCACGGTCTTTCCTGCCCGGTCTCGCTTTGAACCTCGATCCTCAGATCTCAGCCTCCTGAGTAGCTAGGATTACAGGTGTGAGCCACTGATGACTGGCTTGGCTAAACTTTTATTTTAAAAAATACCTTAAAGAGTAACTCATTGTGTTACAAGCTTGAAGAGAGAGATCTAAGTTGTCTTTGTTGTCACTAATATAGCACTTAGCTAAAACTGGATATTCATATGTTGATCTAGCCATTAATAATAATGATAGTTCTCTTTACCATCTAGAACTAGAATTCATATTGATATGAAGTTTAAAACTTTTGTTTTAATTTAGCGATACATAGTTTTAACTTTTGGAACTCTAACAGTGTAGTTGTTTGATCTAGGTACTTGGCTTTCCCTTTGAGAAGCTCATGACATGAACTTAATGCTACTGTGATTGGTCATGAGATGTCAGAAATATTATCTAATTTATTAGGGATCAGAATCCCATTTCAGATGCTAACTCCATATGTATCTTTGTGTACTTAAGGAGTTGATTAATACATTTTATTTGGAGTTTTTTTTTTAATGGTTAACCTGTATATTTGATTATGGTCTTTCAAACAGAATTCAAAGAAGCTTTTTCACTATTTGACAAGGATGGTGATGGAACTATAACAACAAAGGAACTGGGAACTGTAATGAGGTCTCTTGGGCAGAATCCCACAGAAGCAGAATTACAGGACATGATTAATGAAGTAGATGCCGATGGTAAGTCTTTAATTTGGAGAGAGTGAGAGGATTTGAAGGTGTTTACATTCAGTTTATGTTTTAACTAAACCATTTCAGGTAATGGCACAATTGACTTCCCTGAATTTCTGACAATGATGGCAAGAAAAATGAAAGACACCGACAGTGAAGAAGAAATTAGAGAAGCATTCCGTGTGTTTGATAAGGTAAATGTAAAGAACATATTTATTAGAGTTTGAGAATAAAGTCATTTGTTGAAGCTATCATTTCTTATAGGACTATTTGTTCTTTGACAGCTTATGCTTCTGATGCTTTATCCAGTTATTTGTCAGATAAAAGCTTTCTTAAGAATTTAGTATAAACTTAAGATTTCCTAAAAACTACTTAATCTGGGAGGGAGGCATCCTATAACTTTGGGACTAGGGAGAGTAGTTGTGTTCCAGTGTAAGACTTCCTGTTTAGTGACATGTGATTTATAGTTTACTGTAGGTTTTTAATTCCCACTAAAACTAACTTTACTCAGTCTTCTCAAATCCTGTGTTTTTCTTTAGGATGGCAATGGTTATATTAGTGCAGCAGAGCTTCGCCATGTGATGACAAACCTGGGGGAGAAGTTAACAGATGAAGAGGTTGATGAAATGATCAGGGAAGCAGATATTGATGGTGATGGTCAAGTAAACTATGAAGGTAAGTCTTTTTTCCCTCACTTTATGCTTTCATTTTAATTATAAGTACTTTTTAAGTATCTCAGGTGAAAATTAGTGACAGTATTCCTACCCAAATTAGGATGCTAAAATAAATGTAGTCTGCAGACTTGTCAGTGCCAAGAATTTGTCAGTTTCCACACCTAGAATATGTACTTAATAAGATTAGAGGATTCGTATGCATGTTAAAATTGGAGAAGCACTGTAGGATTTTTGTGTAAAGATTGTGAGAAATTGGGGCTGGGAAGGTGGCTCAGTGGTAGAGCACTTGCCTTGCATGCCTGAGGCCCTGGGTTTGATTCCTCAGCACCACATAAGCAAAAAGAAAAAAAAAAAAACAGAAGTGGCACTGTGGCTCAAGTGGTAGAGCACTAGCCTTGAGCTGAAGAGCTGGAGGGACAGCACCCAGGCCCAGAGTTTAGGCCCCACGACTGGACCCAAAAGAAAAAAAGATTGTGAGAAACTGGATAGCTTTAAAACTTACTGTGAATTTGGGGAGGGGAAGGGAATAAATTTTTTTTTAATTAAAAAAAAAACTGAATTCTTTTAAAAAAGAAAAAAAAGGGCTTTCAACTGCATTTCCTTCTTATTTGGCCTCAGTCGGAAACCATCTACACATGCTTGAATTCATAAGTATATGTGGCTCAAACTTTCGAGTGGCCATTGCAAGAAGCAAATCCTTCACAAATTGGAAGGATTGCCATGAAATGTTGGCTTTATTTTTTTTTCACTTGTATTTTTCATGGTATAACAACTTAATTGGTGTAAAATTTAGCATTAATTACTAAAAATTAGTTCATCATACTAAAGTTATCCCAGCGGGCTTAAATTTACATCTGCACTAAGTGTCAAGATTTCACATGGCCTCCATTCCCCTAAAGATTGAACCCAGGATTTTGAAAATACTAGGTAAACACGTTAAGCCACATTTCTCAGCCCAAGAGTGTATCTTTATAATAGCTTGTTTAAAGCATTAAAATGCCTTAAACATTAATACAATCCTGAATAGTTGGAGTCTATGAAGTTCCACTTGTGTAAACTAGCTTTGCTTCCTACTTTATGGTAATTCTGAGCAAAGGGGAAATATAGACCACTCCGTGAGTATATAATTTTGTATTTTGGCCATTGACTCAACTTTCTGTTTCTTGTTTTTCAGAGTTTGTACAAATGATGACAGCAAAGTGAAGATACTGTACAGAATGTGTTAAATTTCTTGTACAAAATTGTTTATTTGCCTTTTCTTTGTTTGTAACTTATCTGTAAAAGGTTTCCCCTACTGTCAAAAAAATATGCATGTATAGTAATTAGGATTTCATTCCTCCATGTTTTCTTCCCTTACCTTACTGTCATTGTCCTGAAACCTTATTTTAGAAAATTGATCAAGTAACATGTTGCATGTGGCTTACTCTGGATATATCTAAGCCCTTCTGCACATCTAAACTTAGATGGAGTTGGTCAAATGAGGGAACATCTGGGTTATGCCTTTTTTAAGTAGTTTTCTTTTAGGAACTGTCAGCATGTTGTTGTTGAAGTGTGGAGTTGTAACTCTGCGTGGACTATGGACAGTCAACAATATGTACTTAAAAGTTGCACTATTGCAAAACGGGTGTATTATCCAGGTACTCGTACACTATTTTTTTGTACTGCTGGTCTTGTACCAGAAACATTTTCTTTTATTGTTACTTGCTTTTTAAACTTTGTTTTAGCCACTTAAAGAAAATCTGCTTATGGCACAATTTGCCTCAATCCATTCCAAGTTGTATATTTGTTTTCCAATAAAAAATTACAATTTACCGAACTGTTGCTCTGAATCTGAGTCATTTAATTAACTATTGATTACTGTTACCTGTTTTGTCCATAATGACTTCAGCCAGGCAATGACATTTTAAAAAGAAAAAAAATACAGTTTGGAAGAACCACTGTTTTCACCTAATCTCTAACTTCGTTCATTGTGCTTTTATACTTTTTATTTTGGCAGACAGACTACTTCTTGAGCAGAGTGTCTACAGCCATATTTGCCTTAATTTACTTTCTGTAGTGTTTCTTGAATTTATACTCTTTGGAGGTGGTCATTTTATGTCTTCCTAATATCTGGAAAGACAGGAGTGTGCCCTAATACCTTGCTAACTTTTCACCTGAGCTGGCTTCCAGATCCTTCTGATCTTACCTCATAAGTCACTTGAATTATAGGTGGGAACTACCTTTCCTGATGTCATTGTGCTTTTTATTTCAAGTAAGAATTTTCAGTTGTTTGTCTACCTGCTACATGTTTTACCAAAACCAGAAACAACAAAATTAGGTTGACAGTGGCTAATTTTGCTTGTTTGTACTATTGTTTCCTCTATAAGCTGCTCAAAGGTGTTTATCGGGGTTTTTGTTATTCTATCTTTTAAATACTTAATGAAAGATTCCGTAGCAAACCAGAGCCAAGATTAAGACATTGACTATAGTATTACCTGCTTATTATAGCCCACAAGGGTTTGAATTTCCCAGAAGGCAATTAATTATTTGGCAAGTTACCGGCCCCATCTCTTAGGTAGAAAAAGGAAAGAAAACAGGCATTGCTAATCTAATGGAAATATGTCATTATGTTAGGGGTGACCAATTAGGAAGAGTTTTTCTTGCAGCACTTGGAGCAAGCCTAGGGCCTTAAAAATTATGAGCATGACCTGTAAAGCTTCATCCCCAGCCCCTTAGTTAAATAGAAAGTTTGGATTGTCACTGCTGAAGCTACTCTCTTAAGTAGCTGTAAGGAATTTTAAAGGCGTCATGTTACTGGTGTGTGCATGCACACAAGCATGAGCATGTTAATATTTGGGCTTGAACTCTAGGATGGTGCTCTCCCAGTTGAGTCACAGGTCTGCTTCTGCCTTCTTGGTAGCTAATTGGAGATAAAGTCTCAGATTTTCTGCTGGGCTGGCTCTGAACTGCAATACCCAGATCTTAGTCTCCTAAGTAGCTATGATTCTACGCATGAGCTACCTGTGTCCACCTACATGCTTTTCTTGAATGTTAAAATCTGAACTTTTCCAATTTTTATTGCAACAGTACCAATCACAACTATGTGTGTTACCTTGCCTCAGTATTTTAAACCTGTAAAATGGTTCTCATTTGTTCAACTGCTTTCTAACTTTGGGTCTTGGTAAATAAAACATTGAGTGAAATGAAGCTATTACAGCATATTTTCCCCCCATTTGTATAGTTGTTCGCTTACAGGGGTGTACAGTTGGAATTGTACAGTTGTGTTCTTCCAGTTTCAATTATTTGAGGTTTGTAATACGTGGTAACAAGGTTTGGATGACAAGGGTGAGGAATAGGAGAAAACGTGCTGGACTCTTGGCCTGTCTTCTTTCTTTTCCATTGATGAGATCAAGCCCCAGGACTGTGAACATAAGGCAAGTGATCTACCGCTGAGTTTTATCCACATCTGCTTGGTTTTTTGTTTTTTGCCAGTCCTGGGGCTTGAACTCAAGGCCTGGGCTCTGTCCTTGAGCTTCTTTTGTTGAAGGCTAGCACTCTTTATTACTTGAGCCACAGTGCCACTTCCAGCTTTTTCTGTTTACATGGTACTGAGGAATTGAATCCTGGGCTTCATGCATGCAAGGCAAGCACTCTACCACTAAGCCATATTCCTAGCCCTGCTTGCATGTTAATTAGTAATTTTATATTGTAATCTTTATGAAAGCCACAAAGTACATATTATTCTTGGTTTTATAAGAAATAAAACAACTGCTCATAATGAGCTGGGTTCAAAACTCATTTCTACTAATCTAGAATAATCATGTCTGAACCTAAGACTGATATTAAAATGTCACCTTCAAGTTGGGGTCCAGAAGTTCATGGCCTATAATACAACTAGTCAGGAGGCTGAAATCTGAAGATCTTGGTTAGAAGCCAGTCAGGGCAGATAAATCTAAGATACTAGCAAAATCTGGAAATGAAGGTGTGGCTTAAATGGTAGACTGTCTTCAGTGAACAGAATCTTAGCGCTCTAGGCCTTGAATTCAAGCCCCAGTACCAGTACACACAAAAATTACCTTCAAATATTGACCATGTTGGGGCTAGAAAGATGGCTCAGTGGTAAAGTGCTTGCCTCGCATGCATGAGGCTCTGGGTTCAATTCCTCAGCACCACATAAGCAGAAAAAGCAGAAGGAGTGCCGTGGTAGAAGTGGTAGAGTGCTATCCTTGAGCTGAAGAGCTGAGGGACAGCGCCCAGACCCAGAGTTTAAGCCATGCAACCGACCAAAAAAAATTGAGCATGTTATGAGTGTTACTGTTACTCTTGGGGTCCTACCAGTAAATCATAACAGCATTGAAGATTATTCTCAGATATAATTTCCTGGAACTTTTTTTTCAGGTGCCAGTACTGGGGCTTGAACTCAGGGATTGGGAGCTGTCCCTTACTTTTTTTGCTCAAGGCTGGCACTCTACTACCATTTAAGTCCATAGCTCCACTTCTGACTTTTTGGTAGTTAGAGATAAGATTACAGACTTCCCTGACAGGGCTAGCTTTAAACTGTGAGCCTAAGGTCTCTGCTTCTGAGTAGGATTATAAGGGAGAGCCACTGTGCACGCGTGTGTGTGTGTGTGTGTGTGTGTGTGTGTGTGTGTGTGTGTGTGTGTGTGTGTGTGTGTGTGTGTGTGTGTGTGTGTGTGTGTGTGTGTGTGTGTGTGTGTGTGTTGTCGTCATAGGGCTTAAACTCAGGACCTGATTGCTGATCTCTTTTCCTCAAGGCTAATGCTTTACTTTGAGCCACAGCTCCGTGCCCAGTTTTCTGGTGGTGGTTAATTGGAGATGAGTCTCACTGATGGTCTTGCCCAGGCTGGCTTTGAACCAGGATCTGAGGAGCTAGGATTACAAGAGTGAACCACCAGCATCCAGCTTCTGTGAATTTTTTTGAGTAAAAATCTGAGCCATTAGTGAGCTAAAATAACATGTAGTCTTGTGTATCAAAGGAGAAATTAATCTTAAAAAGTATGTTACTCTTATAACAAGTGATAATGTAGAAGACAGTATTTTCTTAAAAAGAACATTTTGTTTATCCTACATGCTTAATCTGTTTTATGAGTAAAGTCCTTGAAGCCTGACCTGTGTTTCTATTTTTGAGATAAGCTATTTTCTCATCTAGATGTCCCTTTCACTTTAACACCTTGTACTGGTTTCTGGACTTGTGTGTACCTTTCATCTTCATTCAGTGTCTAGGGACCCAGTCCCTAGTCTGCTGAGCCAGTTTTATAGGTCTGGCCAAAATGAGAAAGTGAAATGAGCCACAAGGATGGACTTGATTAGTCTACATTTATGAAAACTCATGTTTGTATTCTCTAAACCATGTAATTTTAGTTCATTTTAAACTTGGTGCTTAGTCCTTTTTTGTAAGTGAATTTAGGGCCCAAGTATTTTGAGATAAATTTTCTAGTCTCTTGCTTTACCAAAGGTCATGTACAGATACCTAAGAGTTTTTTTAGAAAAGTAGAAACCATCGACCAGGAGTCAATTTGCATGTTAATGAGATTTTAATATGCACATCATCCTTTGTTAGTGAAGATAAAAACCTCAGACTTTTCATGCCTAGGGCTGTCTTCAAACTCCAATCCGCAGCACATCTCAGCCTCTTGAGGAACTAGGATTACAGGTGTGTGCCACCTGCACCCAGTTCCATAATAGCATTTTTATTGTTGCATAGATTCTGCCCTCATTCCCTCCTTCCTTGTCTGCCAGAACTTCAACTTTCAACACTGACTGCACTTGCTGTGATTTGCTGTGCTCCTTTCCTTGTCTATAGAGTAATAAAGTCAAGCCTGTTCCCATGGAGTCATTTATAAACTTAAAAGCTCTCACTTCCTTTCTCCCTTAGAATATCCTATGCTGCTGAGTTGTAAATCCCTAAATATGTCTCATTTCTAGGGTCTCAACACGCTAGCCCTTCCGAATGAATGTTACTCTTTTTTGACCCCTTAGAAAATTTCAAGGTCAGCTATTATGACCCAAAGGACCCTGCATCTATCTTAATTGCACTCGTTTACACAAAGCATTTCTCACCTAATTTTAAACACCTGAAACATGGGATTTTCATTTTTTCTATCTGTAAGTAAAGCCAAAGAATGGATTATAGTAGTACCCTTCAAAAGATGATATGCATATTAAAATCTCAAAGAGAAGGGGGGGGGGCTCCTGGTGCAGGGTGTGCCTGAACTGTGTCAGAGAATCTTGCAAGTCATCAATGTGCAGAAGAAAAAAGCTGATAAAGGGCTGGGAAGGCGGCTCAGTGGTAGAGAGCTTCCCTTGCATGCATGAGGCCCTGGGTTTGATTCCTC
Source organism: Dipodomys spectabilis (assembly GCF_019054845.1). Taxonomy (NCBI): domain Eukaryota; kingdom Metazoa; phylum Chordata; class Mammalia; order Rodentia; family Heteromyidae; genus Dipodomys; species Dipodomys spectabilis. The sequence goes on from NW_024870703.1 coordinate 5,054,771, forward strand.
AGTACCACATAAGCAGAAAAAGCAGAAGTGGTGTTGTGGCTCAAGTGATGGAATGCTAGCCTTGAGCAAAGAGGCCAGGGACAGAGTGTAGGGCCTGAGTTCAAGGACAAGAATACACAAAGCCATTATATAGTACTGCTCTGTCATAATGGGGTGTGTGTGTGTGTGTGTGGTGTGTGTGTGTGTGTGTGTGTGTGTGTGTGTTGGCAGGTAAGTTTGTGAGACTAAAATTTGTATTATCTTTAGGAGTTGCTATTTAACAAAGCAGTTTATGACAGACTTATCTCCAATTAACCTGCAGAAAGCCCAAGTGGAAATGTGGCTCAAGAGCACCAGCCTTGAGCAAAAAAATCCAAGCAAGTGTGGAAGTCCCAAAGTTCAAATCCCAGTAAGGGCACACACATACACATGCGCACACACATGGAACTTACCTTAAGGGACTTAAAAAAAAAAGATTCTAGGATGAAAAGAGGCCAATGTGAAAACAGGTGATCTGTGACTTCACAGCTGGCCAAACCTGTCCACTGCCCACTTTAGAAGTGAGACCACAATTCTTTGGGGAGGACAAATGGGGAGGAAGGCAGACCTCTGCCTTAAAGCTAAGCATGATTCGAAGCAGTCTCCCAGTCTCGGGCGTGAGGTTGGGAGGAAGCTTGGATACCCTCAAGTCCCCCTACAAACCCGCCTTGAACCAGTAACGGTTGACTCCGAAGCTCAGCCCGGGGGGCCTCCCTGCCCCCACTTCTGGAGACAACGTACAGGACTCTGGGCCGCTTCCTAGCAACGAAAACGCCTGAACGGCCTGGGCCTGGGAAGGGACAAGGCTAAGGCCACAATGGACCAGCCAGCCATCTCCATCACCTCTACTACAGAACTGAGAGAGAATCTGATGCACGATGACTCCCTACTCAGACTGCGGGTAAGGTCATCCTCAACTATGTCCCCTCGACCTTCGTCCCTGCGCCCGCCACAGACCTTTTCCCACCACTCAATTCCAATCGCCCCTAACCTCTCATCCTAGTTTCTTTCCCTACCCTGCTTTCTTCCTACATCTCTCCTTTCTTCCTGTCTTTATTTTATTTGATCTCTATTTCCTTTTCCTTTGTTGCCTCCCTATCCTCCCCTTCCGTCCTCCGCGCCCCCCGCCCCCTATTTTTCCCATTACTAATTGCTCTGGACACTGCTTCAGTGGAACTATTAGGATTATTACCCTTTCCCTCCTGGGGAGAGGAAGATGAGGTTTTCTCATTCAAACACCTTTTGTCTTTCCTCTTTAGAATGTGTAAAAGATATGCAATTGTCTTTATCTAGTTCTTAAATAAATTGAGGTGAGAAATGTTTAACCTTCTTTTGTCTGAACTGTGGTGGACCATTACCTTGCTTTGGATTTATTCCCTGGGCTTCTCCCTGCTCCTTCCCACCCGACTTATATGCTTTGAGAACAAGTAGATACCTGTCTTGACCTGCCTGAGAAAGTTTTCTTTGTGATTGTAACATATGCCCAGAAGATTCCACATAAATTAGTAAGGAATATATGGGAGAAATTTGGACTTAGCAGTGTTGTATGAAGCTATTTTTTATACAAATACACGTATTTCATAGTAAAACTAATACCCAGTGTTGCTCAGATGCATTTCAGTTATGAGAGGAAGAATGAATGATATCAACCCTTTTTATACAGGAGTTTGTTATGTTTAATATATGCTTGCTTGAGATAACTCCTTTCAAAGTACTAATAAGCATTATAAAATGAAATGAAAGAACTTAGTATCTTGATTCTTTTACTTATTAGAAATAGTGTAAAAGGAACAGACTAACAGCTATGTTCTGTGGACAGGAACTAAAATGTGGAATAATACATTTGTTTAGTGTGCCTATATTAAAACAAGAGCTTTCCTGGAAATTGATGAATACCAAAATAATTGCTGCTGCATTTAGCAGATGGGGTGTAAAAAATGAAAGCTATAATTTTTTTTCCTTTGGGTCGGTCATAGGGCTTGAACTCTGGGCCTGGTGCTGTCCCTGATCTCTTCAACTCAATGCGAGTGCTCTACCACTTGAACTACAGTGCCACTTCCAGTTTTCTTTTCTTTTTTGGGGGGGGGGGTCCGGTCGTGGGGCCTGAACTCTGGGTCTGGGCGCTGTCCCTCAGCTCTTCAGCTCAAGGCTAGCGCTCCACCACTTGAGCCACAGCGCCACTTCCGGCTTTTTTCTTTTTGCTTATGTGGTGCTGAGGAATCGAACCCAGGGCCTCAGGCATGCAAGGCAGGCGCTCTACCACTGAGCCACCTTCCCAGCCCCCACTTCCAGTTTTCTAGTGCTTAATTGGAGATACAAGTGCCATGGACTTTCCTGCCCATGGTGGCTTTGAACTGTGATCCTCAGATCTCAGCCTGAATAGCTAGTATTACAGGCATGAGCCGTCAGCAAGTTACAATTTTTTTTTTAATTTTATTTTATTTTATTTGAGAACATACTGTACAGAGGGGTTACAATTACAAGGGCAGGATAATGCATACATTTCTTACCAAGCATTGCAGCCTCCTCCTTTGTTTACCCTTCACCTCCCTTCCCACCCTCCCCCCTCCCCCCCCACGCAAATTACAATTTTTTGAGCATTGTTGTAGGTAGTATTACTACTATACAAAATAATGGGTTTTATTATGATACTTGGTATGTATGTATGTATGTGTGCACCATTCCTGGGGCTTGAATTCAGGGTCTGGTGCTATCCTTGAGCTTTTATGGTAGTTAACGTAGATAAGAGTCTCACAAACTTTCCTGCCTGGCCTGGCTTTGAATCGTGATCCTCAGATACCAGCCTCCTGAGTAGTTAGGATGATGGGCATGAGCCACAACATTTGGGTATTATGATACTTGTAAACATATGATCAAATACTTTTAAACTTTGATCAAATTTATGACTTTCTTCAGTTAAGTAGATGTGCAAAGAGGTTTCAATTCAACATATCAACTTGTGAGTACAATGCATCCTAATGTCACCCCTTCCATCATTTTCTTTTGTTTGTTTTGGGGTCTTGTCGTGTGTCCTAGGTTGCTTCAAGTTCCCAAGTGTTGAGATTATAGGCCTGAACTGTGCTCACCTTTTTTTTTTTTTTTTAATATGCTGGAATTTAAACTTGGGACCTCCTTGTACTTGGTAGGCAGGTACTACTTGAGCCATTTGCGGAGGAGATGTGTGTGAGGGTTGAGCAATTCACCCAGTGCACTTAACTACTCAATAAGGGAGCTATGGCCCAAACTCAACTTTTACTATCCAAGAACATCAAGTTTTATTTCACCTAGTAAGTTTTATTTCACACTGATGTGAGAATATTTATTACTCTAATTTCACCAAAAAGAGTTTAGATACTTAAAAGAATTTATGGTCATAAAATATGAAAAAGAAAATATAGGCAACATTTTTCATATAGCTTTCATTTTAACAATTTATCCATTTGCAGGCATTAACTTCTTTTAGAAAACATTTTATAAGTTATATTTCATTTCAAGGGATCGCCTTTCAAATGACTAAGCATATTTTATGTTTGTTGATAGAAACCAACTCGGAGAAGATCATCTTATGAAAGAGAAGGATGGTGGAGAATAACCTTAAAAGTGTGTATATTTCAGTCTTTTCTTATTCAAATTATTTTTATTACCATTAAGATTTTAGTGTTTTGCTGTTTGTCAGTAACAATAAGAAAACAATGGTTGTTTCTACATGAACCATGAAATGAGTCTCATTTCATACTTATAAATTTTAGTATTAGTGTATGAAAGAAATTAGTTTTTTATTCTTTATTTTGGGAGGTGTTTTGGAGGGTTTGAACTCAGTACCTCATACTTATTCAGATTCTAGTTCTCTGTTTACCATTTACACCATGTCTCTAGCCCTGCTGTTTAATGATTATTTTGGAAATGGAGTCTCTTGACTTTTCTGCCTTCTATCTTCAAGATGTTAGTCTCCCAAACAGCTAAGATTACAGGCGTAAGCCGTTGACTTACGCCTGTAATACTAGTTACTTGGGAGGCTGAGATCTAAAGATAGAGGGTTACAGACAAACAGATTCTTACCTCCAATTAACCAGCAAAAAGCTAGAACTGGAAGCATGACTCAAGTACTAGAGTGCCAGCTGGGAGAGAGTAAGTCAAGAGCTCAAGGCCCTGAGTTTGAGCCCTAGTACTGACATTAAAAAAACAAACAAACAAACACATAAAATCACTTCTTTGACTAAACCATCATATGCTCTGCCAGTTCACCCTGAGCCTCATGTTATTTATTAGTTTTCAGCTTGCTGTTTAAAGGCTAGTTTGAAACTTACTTATTAAGCAGAAGTAGAGCAGCTTTTAGCCAAGAAACCATCATAACAAATATCACCTACAGGCCTGGAATCAAAGCTGGTCAAATCTGAATCATAAATATAAGTATAGACTTAAAGTTACCTTTTAAAAAGTTAGCCTGTAACTATAGTTCCCTTTTTGTTTGTTTTTGATAATTCAGCAGTTGTTTCATAAAGGAGGTAATCACAATTATTCTGAAATAATTGTTCTGTCAAGAGTGTTTATAATACTAGATAGAATTTCATTAAACTTGGAAACAAAGAGAAATGCTACTTCATAATGAACCTGTCAAAAGCAATTCTTCGGGAAAAGTTGCAAGTTGACACATTTTAAAACAGATCCAATTTTCCACAGAATACTCCTATACCTGGTACTTACCACTTGAAAACTTTTATTGAGGAATCTCTGTTAAATCCTGTGATAACAACATACAGTTTTAAAAATGAAGGAAGAAAAAGGCCACCTCTTGTACAAAGAAATGATCCAACATTTGTTGATGTTCCACACTACAAGCCTCCTGACTTCCTAGAGCTGTTAAAGAAGCAGATGGCCTCGTACTCATTCAAGGACAAGCCTCGGCCAAGCCCTAGTACCCTTGTTTACAAAGATAAGGTAAAGTACTGTTAACAAACTGGGATTTGTGAGCCAAGCACTGGTGGCTCACACTTGTAATCATAGCTATTCTGAAGGCTGAGATCTGAGGATTATGATTCAAAGCCAGCCGGGACAGGAAAGTCCATGAGACTCTTTTCTCCAATTAACCGCCAGAAAACTAGAAGTGGAGCTGTGGCTCAAAGTAGTAGAGCCTTGAGCAAAACAGCTCAGGGACAGCACCCAGACCCTGAGTTCAAGCCCCCTTACCACCAACAAATTACAGAATATGGATTTTACCCCACTCCAGTGGAAAACCTCATTTCCTATAGAAGTCAAACTGAACTACCTACCTTGCAAATGGGTCCAGTGAGAGTCTTCCTATGAAATTGCCTTTTTTTAACAAAAATATTTTTATTTTTTAGTAGTTGCACAAAGAAGTTGTCATCCAACAGCAGTTTATGAATACAATGAGTCTTGATCACTGTCACCCCTTTTGACATTCTTACCTATCCTTCCCAACCTGCCCTTTCCCTTGCTCTTATTAATTTTGTAGGATATGCATTGAGTTATTGCTTGCCTTCTCCCCACTTTCTTCTCTTCATTTGACATGAAGTTGTCTTATCCCAACGAGAATGCTTGGAGAGTAATCTGTCCCTCTGGGGTGACTCTTGGGCCATGTTCTGCTTCTTCAAGTAGTTGATGTGGTCAACCAGCTTCTGTTATGGAGAAAACTCTGTTTCTTGGTTAAACATCCATGGATATAACTACATACTCCAGGGAAGCTTTAAAAACATTTTTTCTTGGCTGGTGGGGTGAGGGGTGACTACCCAGTGGTGCAACATGTATTTCTCGTGCAGGAAACGCTTGAGTACATCCTGGCACTAAAAACAACATGTTTATTTTTCCTTGTAGAAATGAGCCTGTGGTCACAGAAGGGTCAGATTCTGCTCTCAGCTGCATCAGTGTATTCATGGACTGATCATACAAACAAAGCTCATAGCCCTGGGCTAGGCTCCATGGAGGGAAGATAGATTTTTTTTTTTTTTAATAATACTGGTGTTGCACTAGGGCCTTGCACTGGCTAGGCAGGTGCCCTACCACTTGAGCTATGCTTATGCCTAAGCTGACCTCAAATAATTTTCCCTTGTGCATAATGACAGAGGTGGGCCACCATACCCAACTTTTGCTTGTTGGGGTGGAGGTCCGACAAACTCTTTATATATGGACTGGCCTCAAACCACTATCCTGTTCTCTGCTTCTGGAAGTATAGGCATGAGATGAGCTTTTGTTCTCAGCTTTTTCTTTTTTCTTTTTTTTTTTAGGTGGGCAATACCACTTGAGAATAAGTCTTTATTGGGACCTGATGTTATAATACCAGGGATCAACAGGATTGTACCTCCCAGCTGCTCCTTGACCTGGAAATATTTAAGTTAGCAATATCAAAGAAAATATAAATATCAAGTGTTGAGATAAATAATAGAGCAGGAAATGGTAAGGGAGAATGCACTGCAGGCTGGACTGAAAGGCTATAAAGCTCCTCAGATTAAGTAGGGCTTAGCTGGACCTTAAATAATATTCATGCCTTTTATGTGGCTCTTAATATTTACTATGGGCTTGCACAAGTACATTAGCTTCTTTCTTAAGTATGCTGAAGTAAGTCGAAGAGTGCTTATCTTTATTTTCCATGCCAGAAAACTGAAGCAAATAGAGACTAGGTAGCATGTTCTAGGATACATATAGCTAATTCGGGCTTCTGAGTACAACTGAGGCACTCCTTCTAGTGTGTTGTGCACCTCCCACCTTGAGCGGTAGGTGTAATTGCACCTTTGCACAGGTGTAATTGAAAGGACAAGGCAGGAGTTGTGGCTTGTGGTTCAAGGGACAGAGTTGTGACTTCGACTTTGTTACTTGGGACTTTGGTCATTCGTCTCAATTCTCTATGCCTTAATAATCCCCAAATGGAGAGAAGCTAAGAACAGTATCAATAACCTTATCACAATGTTCTTTTGATGAAAGGAATGTCCTTTTGAGAAAGGAATACATGGCTACTGGAAGTTAAGATGTAGCCCTGTGTGGTAGCACATACCTGTAATCCAGTGTTCAGAATCCTCCTGCCTCTGAGGCAGGAGAATTCTAAGTTCCAGGCCTGACTCAAACAACAACAACAAAAACCCCATAGTGTTGCAAAGGTGGACACTTCCAGCCGGATGAACAGATACACCTAACTGGTAGCCATTTCCTCTTGCCTTGTAAATTATATCTTTGAAGCAGAACAGAATGACCGATAGTGTTTGAATACAAATGCTACATTGAAACTGGGTTTTTTTATGACCAGTTATCAGATAACCAGGCTACATGTGAAATTGTTTCTGCCACCTCATATGTAAAGCCATTCTTTCATGTTCTCTTCTTCCTGTACTTTTCTTCTTACACTCTTGAGTCTTAATTTCAGCCCTCTATAATATTTTTTAAAAATTGTTATTATAAAGGTGTTGTACAGTTACATAAATCAAGTAAAAAGTACATTTCTTTTTGGGCAATGTTACCTCTTCCCTCCCAGTTTATTTTTAGCGCATAAATCTTTCTATTGTTTTGACTTTCTTGAATCATGAAAATGCATTACTTACATAAAACAATTTATTCAAATGATTCAAGTGGGAACATTTCTCTAGGTGTATATATTTTTGATTATTGGGGAATAGCTTTCACTAATTCATAAGAAACATCCTTTCTTATCCTATCATAACTAGCATAACATAAAATTGCTATTGAAATCTCATGTTACACTATATTTGCATAAAGCAGTTGTTCTTTTCTCCTCTTTTTTAAATTAACTTTCTTTTTTTAAAAATTTTATTAAGTAGTTGTACAGGAAATTACAGTTCCATACGTCAGGTTATGAGTACAATGCATCTTGATCAATGTCATCCCTTCCATTATACTCTATAATCCTTTTTGTTGTTTGTGTCATGGGGCTTGAACTCCAAGTCTGAGTGCTGTCCCTGAGCTCTTTTTGCTCAAGACTAGCTACCACTCTAGTGGCCACAGTGCCACTTCCAGTTTTCTGGTGGCTAACTGGAGATAAGACTCTCATGGACTTTCCCCACCCAGGCTGGCTTTGAACCGTGATTACAGATATGAGCCACCAGCACCCAGCTACAAATTTAAAAAAAAAATTTTTTTTGTCAGTCATAAAAGGGCTTGAACTCTGGGACTGGTTGCTATCCTGCGCTCTTCAGCTCAAGGGGAGCACTCTACTACTTGAGCCATAGCACTACTTCTGGTTTTCTGGTGGTTAATTGGAGATAAGAGTTCAAAGCCTGGGCTGGCTTTGAACTGCGATCCTCAGATCTCAGCCTAGAAGAGTAGCTAGGATTACAGGCATGGGCCACTGGCACCTGGCCCAGATATAATCTTAATTACATGACTTAATTATATGAATCTCACTTTAGGGCCATACAATACAATTCTAGCCCTGATAATGTTTTTTCCTTTCCCAATATTCACAACCCATTGATTCTTTCACCTTTTGACTACCCCTCCACTCCCTGATGTCTTCCTTGCAAAGCGTTAGTGCCATAGTTAATTACAGTTGTTACTCTGCATATATTGTCAGTTCCCTTGGCCCTGTTTATCTTTGTAAAAATCTGTGTACCTAGTGGTGACACTCATATTGCTAAAGGATTAGTATCATCCTAGACCCTTCACTTCCGGTGGGCACTGAGTAGACTTCCCTCATTTATAGACTGTCTCCCATTTCCTCAGTTTTAAACCTTTACATGTCCTTCCAATCGTCTGTCTTAGTTTTCCCCAGCTTTCTTCGCTGCCTCTGCTCCTTCTGCCCAATCTGTTCCTCTTGCTGTGCCCCAGGCATGCAGACTCTTCACCATCCCTGGGTGCTGAGCTCATCCAGTCTCAAGGCTGGAAACCATACCTGTTTGTTGGCGATTACCAAATTTCTCTCTCTCTCTCTCTCTCTCTTTTTTTTTTTGGTTGGTCCTGGGGCTTGAACTCTGGGCCTGGGCGCTGTCCCTCAGCTCTTCAGCTCAAGACGAGCGCTCTACCACTTGAGCTACAGCGCCACTTCCCCCAAATTTATATCTCTTGCCTAGATTTCTCATGAAATCCCAGCATCATTTTGATTTTTGACTATTCCACTTGTATTTCTAATACAGGATTTCTCAGGACCATTGACATTTTAGACAAGATAAATCCTCATATGGGGAGCTGTTCTGTGCTTTGTAGGATGTAGGCCCATTAATTAGTTTCTTGATTTCTTAGCAAGTTCATTTTGGTATGTAAGAATGTTACTATTTTTTTGGTATTGATTTTGTGTTGATTTTTGTGTCTGGTAACTCTACTGAATTTGTTTTCTAGGTTGTCTTTTGGTAGACTCTCTAGATTTTTCTATCTATGGAATCATGTTGTTATTGTGTAACCCTCTACAATATGTCAATCATAGCTTCTTTTTTTTTTTTTTTTTGCCAGTTCTGGGGCTTGAACTCAGGGCCTAGGTGCTAGCCCTAAGCTTTTGTGCTCAAAGCTAGTGCTTTATCATTTGATACACATGTGGTTCCACTTCTGGCTTTTTTTTTTTTTTGTCGGTCGTGGGGCTTGAACTCTGGGCCTGGGCGCTGTCCCTCAGCTCTTCAGCTCAAGGCTAGCGCTCACCACTTGAGCTACAGCTCCACTACTGGCTTTTTCTGCTTTTGTGGTGCTGAGGAATCAAACCCAGGGCCTCATGCATGCAAGGCAATCACTGTACCACTGAGCCACCTTCCCAGCCCCAACACTTCTGGCTTTTTGGTGGTTGGTTGTAGATAAAGAGTCTCACAGACTTTTCTGCCCAGGCTTGCTTCAACCCACAATCTTCAGATTTCAGCTTCCTGAGTAGCTAGGTTTATGTCGTGAGCCACCAGTGCCTAGCTCAATCACTGCTTTTAAGCTTTATTTCTGTGAATCCCCTAAGGCCTGAAATAAGTGTTTTCGTATAAAGATTTTCTTTTGCTTATGCTAGTCTTCAGGGGAACTACTAGGTTGGTACCACTTGAAACGTATAACTTCTATTTTCGTGAATCACTCAGTGAAATGAATTTGTACTGGAATCCATGAAAGGTACCAGCCATGATTATAACTCTCAGGGATGGATTTCTTTCCCCTCCCAATTCTGCTTAGCATCAAAGCAACTAATTGTGGTCCCTTGGCAGTGGGGTGAGGTAGGAGGTAGTCAGTCTTTTAGATCTCAAGTACCCTTTTGGGGCTCTACCCCATCATTGGTAGTCCCAGGCTTTGACTTCTGGATCTTTATAGGGCTCTGAACTTCCCTTAAATCCAGTTCTATTCTGCTTTATCTGGTCCAGACCAGCAAACATGCTCCAGACAATAGGGCCCCTTACCTCCCTGGCTTCCTACTGTCTTCTGCTTCATGCTTTTATTCCTATTATCTTGTTAGTAATTTTATATCCTTTCAAAAGCTGGTGTGTATGTGTGTGTGTGTGTGTGTGTGTGTGTGTGTGTGTGTGTGTGTGTGTGTGTATGTACGCATATGCATGCACATGCGTACCTGCTGGTACTGTTGCACCAACTCAGAGCCTAAGCACTTTCCTTAGCTTTTTAGCTCAAGGCTGGTACTCTACCATTTGAGCCACAGCTCTACTTCTGATTTTCAGGTAGTTAAGGAGAAAAGAATCCCATGGACTTTTCTTGCCCCAGCTAGCTTCAAACCTCGATCCTCAGATCTCAGCCTCCTGAGTAGCTAGGATTACAGATGTAAGCCACTGGTGTTCAGTGTTAAGCTCTTTTGTTTCTTTTTAATATCTTATAGCTGTTTGTAGCGGAAGGTTCACCATCGGAATAACCTAGGTTGTCATTAGCAGGAGCCAGGACTTTTTCATTTTAGATATGTTGTGAATCCTTTACATGCCATCGTCATGAGGTACTGCTGCCTTAGGAACTTAAGATTTTTTTATTAGAATAACAAAGAGCTGAATGTAAACATGATTAAATGGTCTGTGGTTCACTTGCGTGGAAACAATGTGGCCCTCACAGTGGCTTAGTTAGCATGGTTTGCTTTGTTTTGTTTTGAGCTACTGCAAAACAAAAAAATGACTGTCATATACAAATATGTCAATGCTGTAGCAAGTAAAAATGAGGATTGGAAGTTGGATAGAGAATTTATCTCAGAGGCTGGGCTAAGTTGTTCTTGTGGTTGTTATAATAGTGAAATAAACGATGAGCAGCATCATTGGTTTGATTAGGTACGTTGCTTTCTGAGACAGTCCTGTGTCATCGCTCAGATCTGAGCAGCAAGTTACTGTTATTTCCCTGGAACCAAGCTAAGAGAAGAAATATGTGATGAAATTTCTACTAGTAGTGCCTGGAAGTACTGTATCTACCAGCCTGTTGTCCACAATGGCCTTATGAATTTTCTGCCCCACCTATTTTGGGTCTGGGTTCCCAAAACAGTGTCCTACTGAATTTTGATTTACAGTTTTACATGGAAGTAGCTTAGAAGTTGCAACTCTATCCTGAAAAGTTAAAAGTTAAGTAAAGCTGGGTGTTAGTGCTCAGGCTTGTAATCGTAGATACTCAGGAGACTGAGATTTGAGAATTCCAGTTCAGAGCCAGCTGGACAAGAAAGTCTATGAGACTCTTTATCTTGACTTAGTATGCTCAAGTGGTACAGTGCCACACTTAATTAAGCAACAAAAACTAAGAATGATCAGGGCCTAGTTCAAGCCCCAGTACCAGCACAGAAAGAAAAGAAAAAAAAAAAAAAGGGAGGGATGGAGGGAGGGAGAAAAGGAAGGAAGGAAGGAAGGAAGGAAGGAAGGGGTGGGAGGGGAGAGAGAGGGAGGGAAAACAGAAACAACTATTGTTAGATCAGTAGGAGAACTGAGGTTGCAGAACAAACTTCAGTTTGCAATGGATACCGAGAATCATAACGTTCCAAAACAAAAAAAAACCCACTGGGGGCTGGGAAGGTGGCTCAGTGGTAGAGCGCTTGCCTTGCATGCATGAGGCCCTGGGTTTGATTCCTCAGCACCACAGAAGCAAAAAGAAAAAAGCTGGAAGTGGCGCTGTGGCTCAAGTGGTAGAGGGCTAGCCTTGAGCTGAAGAGCTGAGGGACAGCGCCCAGGCCCAGAGTTCAGGCCCCACGACCAGACCAAAACAAAACAAAAACAACCCACTGGCACCAAGGTGGCACAGACACACCTGAATTATAATTGATAGAGGCTGGATGGGGAGAAAGCCAAGAGTAAAATGTACCAGAAGGACTCAGCCACACAACCTCACATGTTGTGAGCTTTCACTTCAGGTCCTCAGCCAAGTTCTCAGAGTAAATGTCAGAAAACAATCCCTTCTTTGCTTCTGCCAGACAGAGGAAAAGAAACCACTTTGAAACATGTTGGGACACTGTTCTTACCAAGACCTACACTAATAGAAACTGTTCAAGCCAGGCCTCGCTTGCTAGGGTTTAGCAGAGCCCAATCTCCAGGTAAGTACTAGGATTATAGATGTGAGCTACTGACCTGATGGCTCCCTCTACCCTACTTTAAAAAAAATCTTAACATTATTTCAGCTCTGTGACATTGGTGGTATTGATACAATATAACTGAATTGTATTGCTACACTGAAATCATTCTATAATTTATGACCTTAAGTTATTACAAGATTTTTGAGTGCCTAGTAAATATGGATTGTAATATTCACTAACTAGGATCAGATTATTTGAGCCTTATACAATACAAATGAAGAACTGAGAAACATATGTGGAGGTTAAAAAATATGTGTGTGAGCCGGGCGCTGGTGGCTCACGCCTGTAATCCTAGCTACTCAGGAGGCTGAGATCTGAGGATCGAGGTTCAAAGCCAGCCCGGGCAGGAGAGACCGTGAGACTCCCATCTCCAATAAACCACCAGAAAACCGGAAGTGGCGCTGTAGCTCAAGTGGTAGAGCGTTCGCCTTGAGCTGAAGAGCTGAGGGACAGCGCCCAGGCCCAGAGTTCAAGCCCCATGACCGACCAAAAAAAAAAAAAAATGTGTGTGTTTATGAGTATACATGCTTAGGTGTATTCCACTAGGCCTAAGAACAATGGAACCACTCAGATAGTGTGTAACAAATACACCCCTGGTATAGAGGACCAGTCCTTACATAAGGCAGCTGGCTATTCAGGACTTCATGGGGGGTGGGGGCAGAGAGGGAGTAGTCATTTCTCTCTATACTGTTAAATGGCAGTGAATGGACAGTGAGAAGCATAGTAGGACTAATTGTGGATGCTACAGGCTGCTGATATTCCTTTCCAACTAAGGAGTTTTTCATGCACTCTTTGTTAGAAAAATCTTACATAGATTTTGTTGCTGAAGTCCCCACCACCACTTTTCAGTTCTTTTTCTTTCTTCCTTTCTCTTCTTTCTTTCTTTCTCTTTTCTTTCTCTCTTTCTCTCTTTTTCTTTCTTTCTTTCATTTTCTGTCTTTCTTTCTTTTCATCATAGAGCTTGAACTCAGGGTCTGGGCACTATCCCTGAGCTCTTTTGCTCAAGGCTAGTACTCTACCACTTGAGTCACAGCACCATTTCTAGTTTTCCAGTCTTTCCTACCTGGGCTGGCTTTGAACCATTATCCTCAGAGATCCAACCTCCTGAGTAGCTAGAATTACTGGTGTGAGCCACCAGTACCCAGCTGCTGCTTCTTCTCCTTCTTCTCCTCCTTCTCCTTCTCCTTCTCCTTCTTCCTTCTCCTTCTCCTTCTCCTTCTTCCTTCTCCTTCTTCTTCTTCTTCTTCTTCTTCTTCTTCTTCTTCTTCTTCTTCTTCTTATTATTATTATTATTATTATTATTATTATTATTATTATTACCAGTCCTAGGGCTTGAACTCAGGGCCTGGGCACTGTCCCTGAGCCTCTTTTGTTCAAGGCTAGCACTCTTCTACTTGAGCCACAGCGCCACTTGCAGCTTTTTCCATTTATGTGGTACTGAGGAATCAAACCTAGGGCTTCATGCATGCTAGGCTAGCACCCTATCACTAAGCCACATTCCCAGCCCATTTGACATCTTTCAGAATATGTTTTCTTCTTTGTCTTGTCTTCTTTTGGTACTGGGGATCAAACCTAGAACACTGCACTTGCTAGGCAAGTGCTTTGCCACTGAGCTATATCCCAGCCCACCAGCTTATTATTTTTAGTGCCAGTGCTAAGGCTTGAATTCAGGACCTAGGCACTGTCCCTTAGTTTTAAAAACAATTTTAATTGTTATTATAAAGGAAATGTACAGAGGGGTTACAGTTAATATAAATCGGGTAAAGAGGACATTTCTTTTTGAATAATGTCACCCTTTCCCTTGCTCTCTCCAGTTTTTCCCTGCCTTCCCCCTTCCACAAGTTGTATCATTTGTTTTCACCATAGTGTTCAGTGAGTACCGTTTCTGCATTTGTTCACTCTTTGTCCCTCCATTTCTATGCCTCCCCTTTCATTCCCAAACACATATGAAAATATATAGAAAACAAAAAAGCAACAACAAAACAACAAAAACAACAAAAAAGAAAAGACTCTTGTTTTCATTTCCTGGAGTTCATTTCGATAAATATTATTTTGTATGGTCAGATGCACATAGGTATTATGCCTCCGTGTTGCTCTCCTGAGTATCCTCCTTTGGTCTCACTGTGTGTGAATGCCTAGAGACCTGTATAAGTCATCGTGTCCCAGTGCATTTTAGATCTAGCTCCCACATATGAGAAAACATGTGCCTTTTGTCTTTCTAAGCTTCATTTACCTCACTTAACATGATTTGTTCTAGTTCCGTCCATTTCCCTGCGAATGACATAATATTCTTTCTAATGGCTGTGGAAAATTCCTTTGTGTACAGGTACCACGTGTTTTTGATCCCTTCATCTATTGTAGGACATCTAGGCTGTTTCTACAACTTGGCTATTGTGAATAATGCAGCGATGAACATGGATATGCCAAGTGGCTTGTGATGTGCTGGGTAGATGCCCAGGATGGCTATGGCTGGGTCATAAGGAAAATCTATGTTTAGTTTTTTGAGGAACCTCCAGGCTGTTGTCCAGATTCCTTTAGCTTTTTATTCAAGCTGTCACTCTACCATTTGAGCCACAGCTCTACCTCTGCTTTTTTCCTGATCAACCAGACATAAGAGTCCCATAGACTTTCTTGCCTGGTCTGGCTTCAAATCATGATCCTCAGATCTCAGTCTCCTGACTAGTAGGATTACAGGGGTAAACCACTGGCACCCAGCTTTCAGTTTTCTTCTTTCTCTTTCTGTGTATGTGAAGGTGTGTGAGAGAGACAGAGAGACAGACTGACAGAGACAGAGAATGAGCGCTCATGAACAGTTTAAAGTAAATAGCAATTTTCATGTAATCATTATCAAAAATCAAAAAAGTGGAACATCTTTGCTAGTCCTCAAGTAAGATCCTTGTTTAAAATATGTTTCTGGGCTGGGAATGTGGCTTAGTGGTAGAGTGCTTGCCTAGCATGCATGAGGCCCCAGGTTCAATTCCTTAGTACCACATAAACAGCAAACACCAGAAGTGGTGCTGTGGCTCAAGTAGTAGAGTACTAGCCTTGAGTGAAAAAGCTCAAGGACAGTGCCCAGGCCCTGAGTTTGAGCTCCAAGGACAATCACAAATAAATAAATAAAATAAAAAGATATAAAATATGCTTCTGTGGTATGAGGCAAAAATGCATTTGTTATGTCAAGTGGGCAATTAACAAGGTTCAGGTGCATCAAGACTATGTGTGGACTTCATTATAGAATTTGTTTTTACTCGTAGCACTGTGTTCACAAAATGTGACCTTGGCCATCAAAATTGTATACTGACCTGGGAAAGCTAGGCAGGAAGAAATGGACCAGCTGAGTTTCCTTGAGGCAGGTAACGCTAGATGAGGATGCTGTGTTTTCAACAAAGGTAGCACTGCTTCTTAAAGTCTGGTGTGAAAATACCGGGAGTGGAGGGAGACTGTCCCTTCAGGAAGCAGCCTTGTTGGATTGTATAGTATATGCACAACACAGGAATGATCATCCTTTCTTTCTACCAGCTTCTAACTCCCTCCGGCTTCTCCTGCCTCTGGGCCAACAAAGGACAACAGAGCCAGCCAGATAGTTGGTAGCAAGCTCCAAGAGGAGCAGAGGCTCTTCCTTCTTGGAAGTCTTTCCCTTCTTAACAGCCTCCCTCAGATTTAATCTTTTATTTCTTTTTCTATTTTCTTTTCACTACTGGGGATTGAATTTAGGGTCTTGTACTTGCTAGAAAGTCTCCCTTCCACCTAACCTTTTTGCTTTTAGTTTGTTTTCTAGACAGGGACTTTTGCCCCCAGCTGGCCTCCAACTTTGATCCTCTTACCTCTGCCTCCTGAGTAGCTGGGATTACAGATGTAAAGCACAATGCCCAGTCTGTTTCTGAGATAGTCTTGCTAAGTTTTTCCCAGGCTGTCTTCAATCTGTGATGACCCTATCTCTGCTTTCTCTTGATTGCCTTTAGACCACTCATTCTTTAGATAACCTCTTTCTACTCCCCATATTTTCCCATTTGTTTTTGAGAAAATCTCAATGCTGTTGTATATTTTATTTTTGTGCCAGTCCTGGGGCTTGAACTCAGGGTCTGTCCTTAAACAACTTCTTCTTCTTAAAAAAAAAACCGTCATGGGGCCTGAATTGTGAGCCTGGGCACTGTCCCTCAGCTCTTCAGCTCAAGGCTAGCACTCTATCACTTGAGCCACAGCACCACTTCCAGTTTTTTTCTGCTTATGTGGTGCTGAGGAATTGAAGGGCTTCATGCATGCAAGTCAAGCACTCTATCACTGAGCCACCTTCCCAGGCCCCTTAAACTTCTTTTGTTCAAGGCTAATCCTCTACCAATTGTGCCACAGCTCCACTTCTGGCTTTTTTGGTAGTTAATTGGAGATGAGTTTTATGGATTTTCCTGCCAGGAGTTGGCTTTGAATTAAGATCCTCAGATCTCTGCCTCCTGAGTAGCTCGGGTTATAGGTATCACTGGTACAAGCACAATCCTTTTTGTTAGAATTCTTTCTGTGCCTGCTGGATATGGACCATGACTGTCACCACTGTGTTTCCTACTACTGGCCTTGTGCCGTACTCCAGGGCAGGTGACAATGGTCCAATCAACTTGTTGATCTACTACATTCAGAATGCGATCAACTAGGCACAGTTTTCCCACGTAGCATCTCAGGCATTTTGTCTAAAATTCAAAGGGAATAAATGATGTAATGTTATTTTTTATTTGGCCATGCAATCAAGGATTATGAATGATAGGTAATATAGTGAACTTATGAACTGATCTATCATTATGTCCTTGTTCCTTCTATGTAGTCCCTTGAGCTTTCCCCGGGACAATATGAGGTACTTCCTCTGCCAGTTCCCAAGCATGCTTCCAGGTAAGTTTGTATTGCTTAAGTTACTTTTCAGTCTTTTCACTCATGCCTTTCTACGGGTCCTTACAGTTTTTGTTTTTGTTTTTTTGTCCATTGTAGGTCTTGAACTCAGGGCCTAGGTGCTATCCCTGAGCTCTTTTGTTCAAGGCTAGCACTCTACTATTTTGAGCCACTTCAGGCTTTCTGGTGGTTTGTTGGAGATATGAGTCCTGCCTGGGCTGGCTTTGAACCAGGATCCTCAGATTTCAACCTTCTGAGTAGACAGGATTACAGGCATGAGCCACCAGTGCCTGGCTACTTACAGCTTTTAAATATCATTTGTGTCCCTCCTATCAGATTGTAGTAATTAAGGGATACTTTGACAAATATTTTTCCTTTAAAAAACAGATCTAGAAATTTTTTTCCTTTTATTTTTAATATAGGAGCTTTGTCTTTCGTTCTACAGTTCAAAGATTCCCACCAAACTACTTCACTCCTGTAAGTATATATAGACAGCTATTCTTGATGAGTCTGGTGTGTAAAATATACAATGGTTCCTTTTAATATATTAACTTTTTATCATAGTAAGCTATAAATGATTAATGCAATTGATATTAGATATGCTTAAAGTATATCTGAAGACATACTAGGAATTTCAATGTAAATAACCCATTCATGGCAGGTTATAGAAGAACATATCTGTCTCATTAACTTTTTGGTAAGTTCAAAGTATATAATGTACAATATAACTATTGCTTATAACAACCCACTGTACTGTTGAGAATCATCCAGAAAATAAACTAAATGTTCTTACACAAAAATAGTACTAATTCTAGCTAATCAGGAGACTGAGGTCTGAAGATCAAAGTTCAAAGCCATCCCAGGCAAACAAATCCAAAAGTCTCTTATCTCCAATTAAACAGCAAAAGTTGGAAGTGGAGCTGTGGCTCAAGTGACAGAACACTAGCCTTGAACCAAAAAGCCAAATTAAAACATGAGGCCCTGTGTTCAAGCCCCAGTGCCAGCACCAAAAACAAAAAAATTCAAACATATGGGACTGGGAAGGTAGCTCAGCGGTAGAGTGCATGCCTTGTTTTTTTTTTTGTCGGTTGTGGGGCTTGAACTCTGGGCCTGGGCGCTGTCCCTCAGCTCTTCAGCTCAAGGCGAGCACTCTACCACTTGAGCTACAGCATCACTTCCGGTTTTCTGGTGGTTTATTGGAGATAGGAGTCTCACGGTCTCTCCTGCCCGGGCTGGCTTTGAACCTGGATCCTCAGATCTCAGCCTCCTGAGTAGCTAGGATTACAGGCGTGAGCCACCAGCGCCCGGCTAGAGTGCATGCCTTGTAAGCATGAGGCCCTGGGTTCGATTCCTCAGCACCACATAAACAGAAAAAGCCGGAAGTGGCACTGTGGTTCCAGTGGTAGAGCGCTAGCCTTGAGCTGAGCTGAGGGACAGTGCCCAGACCCAGAGTTCAGGCCCCATGACCGGCAAAAAAAAAAAAAAAATTCAAACATAAAAATAAAATTACAAAGACCAAATCCAACACATACCAGGACCAAAGATGCAATATACTCATACCCAGCTTCTTTGAATGAAGAAAAATCAAACTGCAGCCAGGCGCTGGTGGCTCATGCCTGTAATCCTAGCTACTCAGGAGGCTAAGATCTGAGGATTGTGGTTCAAAGCCAGCCCAAGGGAAGAAAGTCCATGAGACTCTTGTCTTTAATAAACCACTTAGAAAACCGGAAGTGGCACTGTGGCTCAAGTGGTAGAATGTTAGCCTTGAACTGAAGAGCTGAGGAACAGTGCTCAGGTCCAGAGTTCAAGCCCCATGACTGACAAAGAAAAAAGGAAAGAAAGAAAACAACAAACTGCAACCTGGTCATTCAAAGGAATTGAATAAGACAAGACTTGTCATTTATGTTTTCTTCTCTCCTCAAGCCCACAATAATTGCTTTATTGATTTTTTTTGGGGCGGGGGCTGGTCATGGGGCTTGAACTCAGGGCCTGGGCACTCACTGTCCCTGAGCTTCTTTTGCTCCAGGCTAATACTCTACCACTTGAGCCATGGCACTACTTCGGTAATTTATTAGAGATAAGTCTCACAGACGTTCCTGTCCCAGCTGGCTCAGAACCACAATCCTCAAATCTCAGCCTCCTGAGTAGCTAGGATTTCAGACATGAGCCACTGGCACCCAGCTTGCTTTATTGATTTTATAAGTGACTTAAATAAGCTTCATCTTTTTTTTTTTTTTTTCTGTTTTTTGTTTGTTTGTTTTTGCTGGTCCTGGGTCCTGAACTCAGGACTAGGGCATTGTCCCTGAACCTCTTTGTACTCAAGGCTAGCACTCTACCACTTGATCCACAGTACCATTTCCAGCTTTTTTTTTTTTTTTTTGAGTAATTTATTCACAATAAGAATCTTACGGGACTGGGAATGTGGCTTAGTGATAGAGTGCTTGCCTATCATGCTTTTAGGCCTGGGTTCAATTCCTCAGTACCACATAAACAGAAAAGGCCAGAAGTGGAGCTGTGGCTCAAGTGGTAGAGTACTAGCCTTGAGCAAAAGAAGCTAAGGGACAGTGCCCAGACCCTGAGTTCAAGCCCTGAACCAGCACCAAAAAAAAAAAAAAAGCCTCATGGACATTTCGCCCCGTTGGCTTAAAGCATGATTTTACTCCCTCCTGAATGGGCACTGAATACCAGGTGCTCTGCACAACCTCTTTGGACATACTGGGGCTTTATTAGTATTCCTATTTGGGTAACATGGACAGAGGGAGATTTTATTGTTCTAAATCTTTTCCTCAATATCTTCTTGGCTTGTGGACTAAAGAAAGCTCTTGTGTAACTCTTGCTGGTGGGAGTATGCATCAATATAAACCTAGAAAAAGCAGTTTGGCAATTTGTATTAAGTTATAAAAACTATTTATGGGATGTAGGTCAGTGACAAAACACCCTCCAATGTGCAAGGCCTGAGTTCAGTCTCTCACACCTCAAAAACAAAACGAAGTAAATCAATTTGTGGATACCTTTCATCTTGCTTACTCCACTTTGAGAAGATCCACCTAAATTAGTGATTTACAATACAGAAATAGTCGCCGATGCAAAGATATCACCAAAGGATTATTTATAGCAATAGTTACAATTCAATTATCAATAGGAAGGAAGTCATCTTTAAAGAATGTTACACATCCATTGAAAGGAATGTTTTGTTTCCCTTTATGTAATCCTTTTAAAATTATAAAGTTCACCCAAAACCTTTATGACATATACTATGATATATCATAATATTCACACGGATCCATGTATTATCTATTGACTTATACTTGATACATATGATTAATTAATGTAAGAGCCAGGAGCTGGTGGTTCATGCCTGTTTTTCTACCTACTCAGGAGGCTGAGATCTAAGGATCATTGTTTGAAGCCAGCTCTGGGAGGAAAGTCCATAAGACTCTCCAATAAATTACTAAAAAGTTGAAGTGGAGTTATGGCTCAAGTGGTAAAATGTAGCCTTGAGCACAAAAGCTCAAGCCCCAGGATCAGCACACAGGCATGCACACAATGTGTGTGTGCGTGCACACACACACACACACACACACACACACACACATACACACATACACTAATAAAAATAAAATAATGTAAGGAAGATCACATGTATTAAAAAATAGAAAATGGACCAAAATTGCCAAGGTTTAAACTCAGGACCTTGCCTTCTTACTTCTTGCTCACTGCTGGTGCTTTACTACTTGAGCCATGCCTCCAGTCTGGCATTTTGCTGGTTAGTTAGAAACAGAATTTCTGCAAGGGCTGGCTTTGAGCCATTTGATCTTCACATCTTTGCTTCCTAATCAGCTGGGGTGATAGGCATGAGACACCAGAGCCTGATTCCAATGTGCCTTCTTTTGGTCGGTTGTGGGGCCTGAACTCTGGGTGCTGTCCCTCAGTTCTTCAGCTCAAGACTAGTGCTCTACCACTTCAGCCACAGGGCCACTTCTGGCCTTTTCTGCTTATGTGGTGCTTGAGAAATTGAACCCAGGGCCTCATGCATGCAAGGCAAGAGCTCTACCACTGAGCCACCTTCCCAGCCCTCAAAGTACTTTTATTGGCCATGCTGAGATGCTGTGACAAAGGGTAGTTGTTTCTTTCTCTGCTACTGTCTTTTAAAATTCCTAAAATATAATTTCGGAGAATAAAATAGAAATAGTATTCCATTAGTGGAAACATCTCAATATCAGGTTTTTAAAACTTGAAGCTTGGGCTGGGAAGATGGCTCAGTGGTAGAGCGCTTGCCTTGCATGCATGAGGCCCTGGGTTCGATTCCTCAGCACCACATAAGCAAAAAGAAAAAAGCCGGAAGTGGTGCTGTGGCTCAAGTGGTAGAGCGCTAGCCTTGAGCTGAAGAGCTGAGGGACAGCGCCCAGGCCCAGAGTTAAGGCCCCATGACCAGACCCAAAAAACAAAACAAACAAACAAACAAAAAACTTGAAGCTTTAAGAAATGTGTGTGTGTGTGTGTGTGTGTGTGTGTGTGTGTGTGTGTGTGTGTGTGTGTGTGTGTGTGTGTCTGTCATGGGGCTTAATCTCAGGGCCTGTATATTGTCTGTAAGCTTTTCACTTTTTCTCAGAGCTAGCACTCTACCACTTTTGAGTCACAGCTTCATGTTTGGTTTTCAGATGGTTAATTGGAGATGAGCCTCACGGGGGCTGGGAAGGTGGCTCAATGGTAGAGTGCTTGCCTAGTATGCATGAAACCCCAGGTTTGATTCCTTTGTACCCCATAAACAGAAAAAGCCAGAAGTGGTGCTGTGGCTCAAGTGGTAGAGTGCTAACCTTGAGCAAAAGAAGCTCAGGGTCAGTGACCAGGCCCTGAGTCAAGCCCTCAGGACTAGGGAAAAAAAGAGTCTAATGGACTTTCTTGCCCAGGCTGGCTTTGAACCACAATCTTCAGATCTCAGCCTCATAAGTAGCTAGGATTACAGGTGTGAGCCACCAGTGACCGGCTTATGAAATATTTGTAAAAAATATTGTGAGAAGTATTTGAAGTTGTTTGTTTGTTTTTTAAACCTGATGGCGCCATAAAGAAAAAGGGAAGGCAGTAGAGAGACAAGAAAGGGTCAATACATATACAAATGATCGTTATGAGATTTGTGTTTTGTTCACATTTAATAGAAAAGAGTCCTCCAAAGAGTGATACAAACTGTGGCTACACTATGCCTTAATGCTCCCATAGAGAAGAATGCTAATTCAGCCCAGCTGTTTTTGCATTTAAGGAATTAGTTCAATTAAAAACTAAGCTGACAGTTTGATATTCCGCAGGGAGCAGAAAATAATTAATAAACCTGGTCAGAGTAAATAAAGCAGAAAATTGATTTTTGTCCGAATGGAATCTGGAAATTAAGATGATTGAAGTAGGTCCCAGTTTCAATTTTCCTCAAAGACAAGGTTCACTTATAGGTAACATTTTTGGAAAATGTAACATTTCAAATATAGCTATAGGTATACTAGGATTTTTCAGAAAAATATCTCTTCTGATAATTTTCTTATTGAGAAATAATCAAGCCAGGTGCTGTCATACCTGTAATTGTAGCTGCTCAGGAGGCTGAGACCTGAGGATCGAGGTTCAAAGCTAGTCAAGGCAAGGAAGTCTGTGAGATTCTTTCCTCCAATTAACTACCTAAAAGCTAGAAGTACAGCTATGGCTCAGGTGGTAGAGCTCTAGCCTTGAGCACAAAAGCTAAGGAACAGTGCCCAGGCCCTGAGTTCAAGTCCTAGGACTCTCTCTCTCTCTCTCTCTCTCTCTCACACACACACACACACACACACACATCTATGCAAGTTTTGCAATGGCATTATCAGTAGTCATATTTTGCTGTCCAGCTGTGAGTATGAAGCATTTGCTAAGCTTCTTTCTTATAATAGTATCTTGGCTGGGAACAGGGGGGAAAAGGATGAAATAAGACTTTTCCATTGCAAGTGACAGAAACTCTTCCCAAATTAGCTTTAGCAAAAAATAAAAATGTAAAGATGGGTTAGTGACTTAGTCTGTTTTCTGTTGCTATAACTAAATACCACAAACTTTGATAAGTTTTCCTCCTCTTCCTCTTTTTCTCCCTCTTTCTCCTCCGCCTTTTTCCTTTCCACCTCTTCCTCTTCTACTTTTCCTTCTCCTACCCCTCTCCACTTCTCCTCCCCGACCCTCCCTTGTCCCTCTCCCCCTCCTCCTCCTCCTTTGCCAGTACAGGAGATTGAACTGGAACTCTCATTCAGCTTATTTGGTTGGCTAATACTGTACCACTTAAATTCTGCTTCCAGCTTTTTTTTTTTTTTTTTTTTTCCATTCATAGTGCCAAAGGCTGCTAAGTTTAAGGTTAGGTGGTTACATCAGTAAGATTGTCGCTGGTGTGGACTCTTTGCTGCTCTCATGTGGCCTGGGCATTACAGGGTGAGAACATCCTAGCTCAGGGTGTGTTCCTCTTGTTATGATGCCTCAGTCTCACTGGGTTAGGATCGCACCCTTATGGCCTCATTTAATCTTAATCACCTTCCAAAGGCCCTACCTCCTAATATCACAGTCAGATTAAGTTTCTACTCTCTTAATCCCTCACAGTGGGAATTAAATCTCAACACCAGTTTCAAAGAGGTCAAGCGTTCAAACCATAGCAAGAGGCATTCATTTGGTGCACCTAGCCATAACACATTTGGGTGCTGTTTTCCTGCATCCTTTGAAACTCTCCCCAAGCCCTATATACATCTTGCCTGCTCAGCCAGGTGAATGTAAAAAAGGCAGTTAGGATCATCTGACTGTCCCTGGACCAGTCACTAGGACGAGGAGGTTTTCCAGTCAGACTGGATCAGTTGCCCATCTTATATGTATGTAGTGGAGCAACAGGCTCTACCCTTACCTAATCCAAGGGAATAGGGAGGGGATATTGGAGACAAAACAACAGACATCATGACTTGACTAAAGCAAGAGGACGTTATCTTTGTACCCCTCCTCCTGGCCTCTTCTCATTGCCAATTCATTATAAGCCCTTCCACTTGGGACCACTCCTCTTAAATGTTTTCATTATTCGATTATTACCCTTACAGAATTTTTGTCCTTTTTTTTACAGCTAGTTCACAGGCATCCTGAAGTCCAAGGCCCTGTGCAGATGTTTTTAACATCTACCAGAATCCCTGGCAGAAATACCTTGCACACAGCAAGTGTCAGGATTGTGGATTGGACAACGAAGCTTTCTCTTATTAGGAGCTAACACATTCAACCCAGCAGCAGTCCCTAGACCCCAGGACAGTCATGGTTCAGAACGTTAAATGGGGAAAGAGAATTCCTGCTGTTAACTTGCATTCACAGTCAGCTAGCTTAGCTACCACTAATCATTGGGTGTTTTTGTCTTTTCTAATTAAATCAGCATGGGCCAGTTGTTATATTTATTTATTTATTTTTGCAGCACAGCAGATATGTCCCAGCAGAGTTCAAACAAATACACCCCCTTCCCTTACCCCCATCAAGGCTTGCCCTTAATCTTCTGTATCTCAACCTTGTGAGTAGCTAGAGTTGAGCCACTGGCACCTGGCTTGTGTACCTATTTATTTTTAAGTTTGTGTCTTCCACTTACTGACTGGGGATGGCTTTTATATCTTTAAAAACTGTTTTACAGACATAACAGTGGCTGGCTAGGTAGAAAAATCAGTTCATTTCACCAGGTACACATCATCTGTCATTTCCTTCCAATCTTTCACTTTGGACGTGGTGTTACAGTGAATATCTATTGCTAAGTATTTGTGCACATTGCTTCTTAGGATGAATGTCTAAAAGTAGAATGGCTCAAAATAACAAATATATGGTGGTTTTCACCCAACTTGAAAGCTAGTGATGTAGCCCAGTGTCAAAGTACTTGCCTAGCATGCATGAATTCATATGTTTATTTCTGATTCATATGTTTATTTGTGAAAGACAAATAAAGCCTTAAAATATATCAAACTTTAGTATAAACTTGAAAAAAAAAATGTTCTACAGCGTGAAGGCCCGGGACCAGGTGAATATAACTTAAAAATACCTTCAGCAAGCTTCATTACATCTTCTTTTCGATCCAAGGTACCACGATTCTTGCCCAGCTGTTCTGTAAGTATTCTGAAAGAAGTGGCTTAGGTGTAGGTTCTATAACTCCACCTCCTGTGGGTGGGCGAGGCGAGGTGAGGAAACTCCTATGGTGTGTCAAGGCAGCTCCAGTATCTAGAAGTCCTTGGTTAGCTTCAGACACAAGGTGACCCAAGGCTTTGAAAACTGGCTGGATCATGAGTCAGTAGAAGACAGCTATTGCAAGAATTGCCTTTGCTATTCTGACCTGGCTGCGTTGAGTAGACACCGTTCACGGATTGAGGTGAGTATGCTTGCACAGCTGCCTCCAGCCATTCAGAACTGCTCTTCCTCATGCATATGTGTGATTTCTGGGAACCCACGGAAGTAAAAAGTTGCAGAGACATTATCACTGAACCAAGTGGAACCATTAATGCATGAGCAATCATCACACCCAGGACTCAGGAAAGCACACAGAAAGCAGCAAGAGGCTCAAGTCCACAGAGATTTACAAACAAGATAGGTTCTTCTGGGGGAAATAGTGCCTCAAAAGCTCCAAGAAGACCAAAAAGATTATAAAGTAGGACCTTTTAAAAGTCTTTTTTTTTTTTTTTTTTTCATCTTAGAGCTTGAATTCAGGGCTGAGGTGTTGTCCCTGAGCCTCTTAATGCTTAAGGCTAGCACTCTACCCACTTGAGTTACAACACCACTTCTGGCTTTTTCTGAAATAGGAGTCTCATGGACTTTACTGGCTGGGCTGGCTTTGAACTGCGATCCTCATATCTCAGCCTCCTGAGTAGATAGGATTACAAGAGTGAGCCACCGGCGTCTGGCTTAAAATATTTTTAAGCCAGGCATTACAGGTGTGCCCTAAATACCTGTAATTCTAGGTACATGGGAGGCAGAGATAGGAGGATTATGTGCCAAAGCAAGACTCTTTTTTTTTTTTTGCCAGTCATGGGGCCTGAACTCTGGGCCTGGGCGCTGTCCCTCAGCTCTTCAGCTCAAGGCTAGCGCTCTACCACTGGAGCCACAGCGCCACTTTCGGCTTTTTCTGTTTATGTGGTGCTGAGGAATCGAACCCAGGGCCTCATGCTTGCAAGGCAAGTGCTCTACCACTGAGCCACCTTCCCAGCCCCCAAAGCAAGACTCTTAGCTGGAAACAAAACAGAACAAAAAAACTTAAGTGAAAAGGGTTGACAAGGCATAGCTCAAGAGGCAGAGCACTTGCCTAGCAAGGGCGAGGCCCTGAGTTCCAACCTAGTATGGTCAAAAAGGGAAAGAAATAAAAAGTTTTTTGATGCCAATAGACTTTTAATATCCACAACTTCATACTCCCAGTCTGCATCCAGTCAGAAAGATGCTGAGACTCGGTGATCTGTGGACTCATTTGAGGTAGTTAGGGGAAAATAGATACAAATTTTGCCTGTAAGAAAATGTGCTCTCATCAGGAGTCAAGAATGTGGAAAAATGGGGCTGGGAAGGTGGCTCAGTGGTAGAGCGCTTGCCTTGCATGCATGAGGCCCTGGGTTCGATTCCTCAGCACCACATCTGCAAAAAGAAAAAAGCCGGAAGTGGCGCTGTGGCTCAAGTGGTAGAGTGCTAGCCTTGAGCTGAAGAGCTGAGGGACAGCGTCCAGGCCCAGAGTTCAGGCCCCACGACTGGACCCAAAAAAACAAAAAAAGAACGTGGAAAGAGAATTGGGGGCAGTGGGTAGGAAAGGGCTCATGTGGAGCCCCAGGCCATGGCTTTCAGAATCTCTGCTCCAGAGCAGCTGGACTGCAGAATTGAGATCATGGGATCTTTATGTGATGGAGCACTGTGAAGGTCCAGGCTGGTAAAACTGGAGGCAGACTGATAACAAAAAGCCCAAGGATCCTCACACCTTAGTGACACCACACCTTAACCACACCACTGCCATCAAGAAACAGATGCTTGCCAAAGCCCACAGGACTGAGCATTCTTAGGAAGACTGAATGGTACTAACCAAACTTCCAGGAAACTGAGCAAGATGCCAAAAAGTGCATTATTAAATTTGTAAGCATCCATCAAGGATGACCTGGTGTTTGGGGTTGCTGCTCTTATAGGAAATTTTCATGGCAGCCAAGGACAAACCAGAAAGGTCACTTGGTGACCAGGAAATTGGGATTAGGAGGCTGAGCTGGATGTTCTTAAGATGACCACGACCACACCCAAACAAGCAGCCTCTAGGCCCCTGGAGCCTCCTTTTTTGTGGGCTGGCCTTCCAAGACTGCATAGTTGTGTTACATCTTCAATAATAGCATTAATACGGTCTTCTACTTCCTTTGACATGTGGCCAGGACTTGATTAGATTTCCAGGCTACTCCTTTGCTTTTGGCAAGCCAAACATCCTGTGTTTAAAGCAGCTTTTGCAGGCAGCTGATGATGTCTGCCCAGGCTGACTGCTCTGCTCCACTGGGTAACAGTTTCTCCTGTCTCCTGCAGAGACAGCAAGTCAAGGTAGAGCAGACAGGATCAGTAACTAGAATAGCCGATAACAATGTGTGGAAGGCTGTGGCTGACCTGGGAGAGTACTGTGTATTGTGAGCCCCACACTGTCATTAACAGACATGCACTCTTCCTTGCTTGGGGGATGCATTCAGCCATTGGTAGGGAGGCTAGGACTTGAACCCAGGCCTGCCACACTCTGAAACCCTTGTCTTTGACCAAACTCCTTTGGCTTTAGGCCAGGTGCTGGTGAATCATGGCTATAATCCTAGCCATTCAGGAGGCTGAAATTTTAGGATTGTGATTTGAAGCCAGCCCAGGCAGGAAAGTCTGTGAGGGTCTTATCTCCAGTTAACCAGTAAAATTCTGGAAG
The DNA here is from genome assembly GCF_019054845.1 of Dipodomys spectabilis. Taxonomy (NCBI): domain Eukaryota; kingdom Metazoa; phylum Chordata; class Mammalia; order Rodentia; family Heteromyidae; genus Dipodomys; species Dipodomys spectabilis. The sequence continues at coordinate 5,083,024 of NW_024870703.1, forward strand.
TGGAGCTATGACTCAAGTAGTAGAACATGAGCCTTGAGGAAAAAAAAGAAAAAGAAAAAGAAAATAAGGCCAGGGCAGTGCCTAGGCCCTGAGTCCAAGCCCAGTACCAGCATCAAAAGTTAAATAAATGAAAACAAAAATAAAAAAGCCTTCTAAGTGTAAAGAATCCATATGTGCCTACCGCATAGGCATAAGAAATGGTGATGTCAGTCTGTGATGAGGTGACAAGAACGTTTATACGTTATTGCTCCAGAGAGAAGCTTTGTTTAAATAATCCACACCCTACTCTGTTCAAACTTTTCAGCTAAATGAAAGCATAACATTTAAATGTGACTCCTTTGAGAATGCTTCTGACCCTGGTATCCACAGACTGGTCTGAGAAATACATCCCCTGCCGCACTGGGTCAGGGACAGGAGTAGGGCAGGGGCTGGGCTGGGTGTCAGTTCAGCTTTGGAGAGCTGCCAGAAGCAGGATTGGATGTCTGCGGCCACTTGCTGCTGGGTCAGCTGGAGGCAGAGGGCATATTTGGGAGGGAGCGGCTTGTGGGAGAAAGTGAGCTGTGGGGGGTGGCCTTCTCCAGAGGTGCCTTGGATTTTGGCATCATTATCTCACTGGGCTCTGTTTTCTATTTCAGAGAACCCCAGGCCCAGGAGCATACACAGCTTCCGATCAGTTCCCCAAACAGTCCCCAACCATAGCCAAAATGGGCCTAGAACACGGCCTCTTCTTCAACAACACAATTGGTTTATAAAATAAAACCACCTTGGGAGTTTTAGTAAGTTCTTTTGTTTAGAATGCTATTTTGTCTGTTCCTTAGGGGACAGTTGACCATAGAAACACATCGATTGGGTGACCATCTTGCCCACTTTTGTGGAATAGGCCCAGCATAATTACGAATTAACCTTCAAAAGTGTCCTGGTTTGATCAATCAGTCTGCTTGTTTTCTTGAGTTTGTCTGAGTGATGGGGCCCAGGCTGCCCCTGCAGCAGCACTGATAGCCTCTGTGCCCAGGCTATCCACTATGTGGCCTTGGTTTCTCCAGTTCTACTATGATCAGGTCCCCATGAACACTTTGTTGGGTCATCAGCATTAAAGTAGGGTCATGTGGGGCTTGACAGGATCCCCAAAGGTGGTGGTTTCCCTTTTTTCACTCCCTGCAGTATGGATTCAATCTGATGAGTACAGTTATCTGCCAAATAACATTCTGGTCAGTGACAGACTGTATACAACAGTGTTCCCTGAAGAATAAGATGGAGCAGAAATCCCCCCACTGGCTAGTGATGAGCTAGCTTGTGATAACAAGCCTGCTGCACTGCCAATCTTGTGCAAGTATGGCATATACAGCTTGGCAATATTCACACACAACTTGGTTTATCCCCCCCCCCACTCTCCTCTTTTCCTTTTTGTTTTTAAATAAGGTTTTTTTGGGTGTATGTGTGAAAATACTGTACAGAGGGGTTACAATCACACGAGCAAGGTAATGAGTGCATTTCTTGTCATGCATTGAAGCCAGGGCCTTACACTAGGCTGGTGCTCTACCACTTGAGCCATGCCTCCAATTCAGCTTTTGGCTGATTATTCTAGAGATGGAGTCCAGTGAGCTAGTCTGCCTGGACTGTCCTCAAATCTTGATCTTCTGGGTTTCAGCCTCCTGAGTTGCTAGAATTATAAGGTGGGAGCCACTGGCACCTAGCTCAGTATATGTGTATCTTATTCTATGTCTTCCCCCTCCCCTCCTGCCATCTATCAGGTACTTTGAACTTCTGTGTGTGTATGTGTATGTGTGTGTATAATTAGAGTGTCTGCCTTCTTACTAAGTTCATTGTAAAGTCAGTCTGTTACACTAGCAGCCAGCATGCCTGTTGATTCACTGTATCTCTTGAAAAGCATCATTTTCTCTTGTCCTGATTTAATCTCATTGTGTTTATGCTTAAGCATAAACTATATGGTGTGTATATACATACTAGATCACCTATACTATATAGATTTGTGTTTGTACATATTAACAAAAAAAGTAATAATTTATCTCCACTGTTAAATGCAAAGGACTGAAGTTCTCATTTCTAGTCAATGAAAATATCATTTCTAAGCCTGGTGCTGGTGGCTCGCACCTGTAATCCTAGCTACTCAGGAAGCTGAGATCTGAGAATCATGCTTCAAAGACAGCCTGGGAGTGACAATGTTGTCAGACACTTTGTACTCATATATTGTTTTGTAGAATGGGAACTTCTTTGTACAATTAAAGATTTAAAAAAAAAAAAAAAAAGCCTGGGCAGGTAAATCTGTGAGACTCATCTCTAATTAATCACCAGAAAACCAAAAGTGGAGCTCTGGCTCAAAGTGGGAGAGCACTAACCTTAAGAAGAAAAGCTCAGGGAGAGTGCCCAGGCCCTGAGTTCAAGCCCCATGACTAGGGGATGGGAATGAGGGGGGGAGGCTGAGGGGTGGGCGCATGGGTATTGCTGGAGAGAAGCCTGTGAGGGCATGAGAGGGGGTGGGCCTGTCAGGAGGCTGCACAATGGAAGTCCTTTTCCGTCCACGAGCATCACTAGGCAGCTAAGGTGCACGGCAGCAGGGCTCAGCAGAGGTGGAGAACCCAGAGTTGGCAATGAGTAACTTTAATTAAGATAATTAACTAATAAAACACTCATATTGTGTTAAATTTAAAAGGCAAAAAAGCCGTCTCTTCTCTAGACTTATAAACACTTATTAACACAAGTCCTGAGGCAGGAAGGAATTGCTATTGCTGTTTCCCAGAATTAACTCACCTTAGAGGAAGAATCTCCCATGCATTCCTGCACAGCAGGAAGCACTCAGGTAAGTCAGCCGTGTGTGTGTGTGTGTGTGTGTGTGTGTGTGTGTGTGTGTGTGTGTGTGTGTGTGTGTGCGTGTGTGTGCGCGCGCGCACACACACGCACATAAGTAGGATCAAGCAGACACTCTAAAGAATCAGCTGTTCATTGCCTGTGATTCCAGCTACTTGGAAGTGCAGAAATTGTGTATGAAGCCAACTGGGGACAAAGGGTAGTAGCCTCGAGATCCTGTCTCAAAACCAAACATTCCCCTCCCCCCATAGCCTCATTTCAGGCAGGGGTGTGGCTCACCAGACAAGATAATGCTGACAAGAATAACATCTTTGAGGAAGCAGTCAGCTGGGAGGGAAAAGAGATGAGCAGCAATGAACTGCTCACACTCATTGAGCATTTACTATGTGCCAGGCATTGCTGTGGCCACTCCAGGTGTTATACTTAACAACCTTCATAATCATAACCCACAGAACGGGGACTACTATATTATAGATGGCAGAGAAATGTTAACTTGCTCAGTCACACAGCCAGCAGGTCCCCTTATCTTTGTTACCTTTAGTGGGTTCTCAGTTCTTTACAATTCAAAGCACCTGAGGAAAATTTTAAAGGACAGCGGAAACTTTCCAGCAGGGCCGCGCGAGCTGCCCCCAGGATCCTTGGCTTGGCAGCACAGAGCTACTCCCACGGGTGCTCAAGCATCAGAAGCCTCTGACTGGGTTATCATTAAGAGCTGGCAGCCAGGGCTGGAGGCTATGGCCAAGAAATATTTGTGCAATGACATCAGACTTGTAGGGGTGCCAATACAACAATGAGCACTTTGGTACCCAAAGGGAGCTTGGGTGGCAGCGGCTGGGATTCCATTGGTGCTTGTGCCTGCAGACCAAGACACTGCTGGTGGACACAAGTGGAAGCCATGTCCTGGAAAGTGGTGGGTGGGATCTGGAAAGGTAGACGATAGGGAAGTCCCAAGTCTTGTTCCCAGACTTAAGCTGGCACCTGTGCTCTGCTGAGGGCTGGTGTAAGCACAGGAAATGCCTGGGCTCTGGAGGGCTCTACTGCTCGACTTTCTGACATCTGGCGAGAAAGTCAGCTTGGCAAAACTTTCCTCAGAAACAGGAAGGCTGAGCCATCCCATCTCCTCCATCCTTTTTATTTTTGGGTGCCACTACTAGGGCTTGAACTCAGGGCCTGGGTACTGTACCTTAGCTCTCTGGCTCAAGACTGGTGATTGAGGCAGTGTCACTTAAGCCACAACTCCACTTCTCATTGTTTGGTGGTTTAATTGGAGATGAGTCTCGTGGACTTTCCTACCTGAGCCGGCACAGGAATGAGCCACTAGTGTTGGTTCTTCTTTTCCACTCTTTTCCCCCAGACACTATGCTCTCCACTCTGTTGCCTTTAATTCTCTGAGGTCCATAAACTGGAAGGCTAGGATGTGTGTGACAAATAACTAGATAACAAATAGTCACTACATTTGTATACAAGAAAAGAAGACAGAAAAAAAAAAAAAAAGCTGAATTCTAAAAGCTCTGTGAAAAGCCTGGCTGGTCAGGACCTATGGAGAGAGGGCATTGAGGGTACCCAGCTCCACGGGCCAGGGGACCAGTCCTGAGTTTGTAGGAAGAGCTGCAGAACATTAGTCTTCAAAGTACAAGGGCTAAAGCCCTGGGGATGCAGGTAAGCCCCCAGAATTTGCATTTAAAAAAAAAGGTTCTGGCCAGGCAATGGTGACTCACGCCTGTAATCTTAGCTACTCAGGAGGCTGAGATCTGAACATTGTAATTTGAAGCCAGCCTGTGCAGGAAAATCCATGAAACTTTTATCTCCAAGGAACCAGGTAAGATCCAGAAAGGAAGGTTTGGCAAATGGTAGAAAAGGAGGAGGTAAGTGAAAAAGCTAAGGGATAGCACTCAGGCCCAAGTTCAAGCCGTCTAACCAGCACAAACAAAAACAAAACAAAAAACGTGTGATTTTATATCATTTAAAAAATTTGGGGGACAGGAGGTATGGCTCAAGTATAATGTCTGCCTAGCAAGCACAAGACCCTGAGTTCAAACTCCAATACCATTAAAAGAAAAAAAAAAAAACGTTGGTGTATGTTTTCTGCAAGACAGTGTACTGGTGTGAACGCATGGCCTCTCGGTTCAGAAGTCTGCTATAGGCTTCTCAGCAGAGGGGACGCATCTGGACATGGTATGAACTGATCCTCAATCCTGGTGGTGTTTCCTCACAGCTGACAGGGCCAGTCCCTACTATGCAGGATAGGGGCCTATCCCAGCTTTTCATCTGGTCTTCCTTTCAGCAGGAGACTCAGGCCCACTTAAAAGACAGACCAGAGGCCAGAAGAGCCTCGCCTGGACCCCTTTGTTTCTTCTTACTGCCTCCACGCCTCAGCTCTGATCGCCGCATGTTCCCCAGCTGAGAGCCAGACCCTTATTCCCAGCCCACCTACACCTCCCTCCTCCCACTGCGCTTCCAGCATGCTACATCTCTCCAGAACCAGCTCAGGGTGGCTTCTCGGGGCTGAGGCTGTGAGTGGGCAGAATGAACACACTGCTTCAGACACACACTTTTATTCAGTCTGCACAGCCACTGTTGGCAGCTCAGCTCAGCTCTCTGTGGTGGAATGTTCAAAGAATGCACTGGGTGCCTTTCCTACCAAAATCTGACCACAGACACTTTGGGCATCCCAAGGCTTGCTTATTCTTTTTCTAACAGAAAAAAAATAGATCTCTATCAAATATATATATATATATATTTATATATACCCATACACATGGATAGAGACACTTCAACCAAGAGGCAAAGGATCACATGTCTTCTGTGGTTCCTTTTGGTTTGGTACCGTTGGCAGGAGGCGCGAGCTATCTGGAGCCAGCTGGGGGGGCATGCAGTGTGGAGCCAGCGTGGCATGGAGCAGGGCTCCATCAGCCCCCACCGGCATGGGAAGCTGAGGCATGCCCTCACCCCACAAGGAGAGGCCTTGCCAAGGCCCTAACACCCCCGCCCCCGGCAGACGGGGCATGGCGTGGCCAAAAGGAGGGAGCAGCCTCACTCTCCTCAGGTCTTTAACCACAGTCCCTGTGGGGGGACCCAAATGGCCAGTGAGGCTGAGGCTGCCCAAGAAAGCCAAGATAAAAACTGAGCTGTGGATGTGGTATTCTAAGGACAGCAGTCCTGGAGACCACCTCCACACAGGGACCGGCATCATAGGGAAAGGCCTGAAGGCCCACAGCGGCTCGGCCCCGGTAGAAATGGCTGGCTCGGAGCCAAAGCCCATCCTGAGAGCCGCTGGCTTAAGGCTCGTGGGTACTACTTGGCCTGGGATTCAGTGTGTCTGGCCAGACACACAGAAAGGGGAAAAAAAAGTAAAAGCCAAGTGACATCCTGAGACAAAGGGGCTATGCTGGGCATTATCTGCTGACTCAGCCTGAGAGGAACCCAGGGTCTGTCTTCTGGGTGGTGCTTGCAATCTTGGTCTGTGACTACCCTGGGACTGGGAAGCAAGGTCCAGGGAGTGGGTGGGGTTCTGGAACGGCCAGGCAGCAGTATTTCGGGGGGTGGGATGCTGAAGTACAGCCATGAGGATCCCCCCTGCCCAGGTTTCAGGAGCAACCAGTCCTTACTACTCTGCAAAGTCACTTAAGATTCAAGCTGTCTCCTAAGGCCCCAAGGACAGAATCCAGGAAAAGCCTGATGTAGCCAGAGGACAAAGGCAGGGGAAGCACATGGGGCTCATCTCTGGTACAGAGGATGGAAACTGAAGTTTGTCCGAAGCTAGGAAATGTGGGAGTCCCGATGGAGGTTTGGGCTTGGGCGCCATGGTGCATAGACAAGGAAGGCAGAGCCCTGAGGAAACATGGCCTCTGCCCCGCCCCAACGCCACGGTCCCAGGAACACGGGATCTGCCTTGGATGTAAAGCTTGTCCATCTAGCTCCCGATGAGCAGCACCAGGGCCCAGCTGGCCCTTGAGGGGAGGGATGGGTAGGGGTAAGAAGAAGCGGAGCGGAGCTAACAGAAGTGTTTGCTAGAGATGTATTCCCAGGGGCTCTGCACTTGCGTGCCGCTGTCCCTCCCTGACCCCTGCTCCCTGCTGCCTCCTTGTTCCTGCCATCCCTGTCCCTGCTGGGAGGCCCTGTCTGCACCCATGTAGCTCAGAGCTCTCTGGGGATGATGGAGAAGGGGAGCACGGGGCTGCTGGACTCCAGCTCCAGTGCTGTGAGGAAGCAGTCAATGGCAGCCTCGTTCTGGCCCTGAGCCTGCAGAACCTCACCCAGGCCCTGCCATGCTTCGTGGCAGGTGCTCTGTCTTTCGACAGCGTCTCGAAGAACCTTCTGGGCTAGGCTCTTGTGGCCCAGCTGACTCAGCATCAAACCCTGCAAACCAAGCACAGGATAGGGTTAGTGAGGGCCTCCTCACCAGGGGGAAAGGGGAGGAAAAACAGGAGAAGCTTGTTTGCTGGCCACCAGCTGAGAACTCTGGGGGGGTCTTGCTTGGGCACTGACAAGTCCCCATGCCCCATATCCATGCAAACCTGTTTCCGCCCAGCCTTCCTATTTCCTGCAGAAGCTGTTCCTCTTAACCCCAAGGGACAAGGCTTCAAGTCAGGACTTGGCTTTGAATTATCCTCGCTGGGAGATCCTGGGCAATCACAGCCCTCTAGTCCTCAGCTTCCTCTGCACTTGATGGTATTATAGAATCCCCCTCTAGCGCTGTGCTGAGGAACTGAGTCAGTAGGTGAAGGGCAGTGGAGAGGACCTAGCGGGAGTGAGGTCCCAGTGAAGAGCCCCTGCTGCCTGCAGCTTGGAGCTGCCCCTCATCCTAGGGCCTGAGCACTGCATCCCCACGCACCCAGCCCAGCCTGGCAGATGAGGGTCATGGGAGGGAGTGACATGGCCAGGGTAAGAGGTAGTGGCTAGGTGAGAAAGTCGGATGGGCTCAGGGTTGAAAGGCCCTGGGATCAGGAGTAGGCAGGAAGTACAACCCTGAAGTTTGAGATAGGAGAAGTGACAGAAACTATTAACGGGGGAGGGGGGGCGTGGCGGGGGGGGGCTGGGAAGTAAAACAGGGACTCTGTACCAATCATCCCACCCATATTGGGGAAGGAGCTGGGACTGAAGCAGGCCTCAGTTCCCAGAAAGTCTGCTTTGCACCTTTCCCACCAATCTTTGTTCCAGCTTCAAAGGCAGAACAAGATGGCAGAGCGGGAGGGCTCTCCTCTTTTTCTAAGAGGTAAAGTTCCAACAGTGACTACCAGGGCAGGCAGATAGGGGAGAGGGGAGCAGCCAGGATGGGGGTGGGGGTGGGGAGCTGCCTTCTGGAGTCCCCTCTCTGCTGCCCGCCTACTGATGGCCATGTACATTTTTAGCTGGATCATTTTCCTCCTCTCTTAAATCCCCAGAGCTAGGCCTTCGGTTGCTATGGAGATGCACCAGGAAAGATGTGCATGCCTGATTTCATAAAGTTCTCCGAGATCTTGGAACATGACCAATTAGGCGAGAGAGAAAGATGGCGCTCAGGAAGCCTAGGAAAAGCTTATCTCTAGAGGTGCTGGCTGGAGATCCGGTGGCCAGGGGGTGGAGGAGAAGAGGAACTGGACTCATGGCAGCCTCACTTGACCTTGGGCATGGCCACACCCAAGGACCACAAGCAGCTGTGGAGAGGGGGTGGGAAGGGGGGATGGGAGGGAGAAGGAAGGGTGGAGCATTGGGCAGGGGCCTGACTGGCCAGATGCAAGCAGCGCTGAGTCAGGGCTGTCTGGGATCAGGGGCAATGTCTGCCTGGCCAGCAGGGATCCAGGCCAAGCTTATTCTGCCCACATGGCCTGAGCCAGACCCTGTGCACATCACAGTGGAACAGGGCCCACAGGGAGGAGGGAATGAAGGCTGGCAGATGGCTGCCAGGCACTGAAATTAAGCACCAAAAATGGAAGGTTTGAGGCCGTGAGGGCTGCCCAAAAGGAGCAACAGAGGACAGAGGAGGGCCAGCAGGGCCTCCAGAGAGGGCTGGCCCAGAGTGGCCTCTCCACTCAGCTGCTTTTATGGGGCCTCCGTGCACATGACACTTTGTTGGAAGGAAGAATTCCACTGCTGAGACTAAGTCTGAAAGCCCCTGATCTTGTGGGTGTTTGGGAAGGGCCCAGATGTATGTGCAGGCTGAACTCTGTGTGTGTGTGTGTGTGTGTGTGTGTGTGTGTGTGTGTGTGTGTGTGTGTGTGTGTGTGTGTGTGTGTGTGTGTGTGTCACTGTCACCGCGGAAGGTTTGTAGTGACTCCTGCGCATGCCTAGATAGTGGAAAAAGCCCAGGACTTGGCAGCCAGATGGACTGAAATGCCAACTCTGCCCCTGGTAAGTACTGTGGCCATGGCAAATGGATGACTTCTGAGCTGTGGTGTCCCTATCTGTAAACTGGGCATGGGACAGACTTTCCTTGTAAGGCCTGTACAAGGCCTGTACAAGGCCTTACAAGGCCTGTACCCATGGCCATGGGGGTAGACAGATGGTAAATGGCAGTGTCTTCAGGATAAGCTAAGGGTCTTTTGGGATGGGGAGTACTGTTGGCTCTAACTCCAGGGTGCTGACCTTAGAATCTGAAAGGAGACACCAGGCCAGGCTAGGGTCAGGCTGGGGCCCAGAAGCTCAGGACTGTAACAGGATCTGCAGCCACCTGCCCCGGACACCAGCAGCCTTCGTGTTTGGTAGCAACTTGGAGCTGTTTGCTGCCTGACAACCGGGTAGGCCCCAACTCTCAAGACGCAAGGTCTCACCTGCTCTGCCCTCAGTCTGGTACTGTACCACAGCCCAGCATTATACTCCCAGAGCCCCACCCGCTGGAACAGCAGGTCTTTAGGGATATGGCAGAACTGGTGTCTCAAGGTCCCCGCTGAATCTTTCCTGTCCTTTATCTGCTTCAGAGAGGCTCTCAAGTTTAGGTCCTCCCTTTGGCTGTCTACCCACGGGGATCAGATAGCTGTGTGTAAACTGTCGATTGCCACTGAGCACTGAACCTAGGCTGATCCCAGCCTCCAATACAGTTTTAGGGGAGGGATCAGGCTAGGAGGGAAGTACTCAGAACTTTCATCTTCTACTCTTGGCTCCCTTCCTGGATCTCAGGGGAGGGGCACTTGGCCCCATTCATCTGTCTAGATGACAGCCCTTTACCCATACAACTACCTAGAGTTTTACTTGGCTACTGTAAGGCTATAGTGTCCCATCTTTGCCCTGTGCCTCAGGCTGAGAAGAATCGGGCTCCTGACTCCCGCCTGCGTTTCTGTTCTCCACAGCGCAGCAGTTCATTGTTTCGTGGGAAGGTCCTGGACATGGCCATTGCTTCCTGACCTAGAGCTGCCTACCTGGGATGTTCTCCAAGGAGCGTACTTAGCAAGTCCTGCTTCTTAGGAGCAGCGAGGTGGACAGTGAGAGACCCAAGGCCCACTGAGGCCTGGTCCTCCAGTCTGTATGGGGACTCCCTGTCAGGAGCAAGGTTCTTCATGAGGGACAGAGTGTGGTGATGGCTCTAGGGTAGGTGGGGAGGAAGGGGCCTGCTATCTCTTTTTTTGACACTTGCTACTGCGATCGCACCCCACCAACTCAGCACCTTACAATGTCCCCCAGGCAGGACATGATGGCAGGAGCATCTTTTGGAAGTTCTGCCCTGGGAAGCAGCGCTAGCCGTAAGCCAGCTGTGGGCCAAAGCTGAATGTTCCCCGCCCCTGCCCTCAAGTATTTATAGAAGTTATTTTGGGAATTTTCTTTCTGAGCTCAAGGCGCATTCCTGGGATTCTGTAAGGAATCAGCTGGAGGCCACTGGAGCCTTCTGGTCCCTGGAGTCCCTGTTTAGGAACACAGGAAGATCCTCCTCCACTCATCCTGGAGCAGTGCCCGTCCAGAGCTGCTCCAGGCTCTCTAAGGTGTGTCAGTCTCAACCTGTCCAACCAGACTGGGGACTGGCCCTTCACATCCCACATCCTTCCTGGAGCAGGGCTGCTGTAAGGGACGACACACAGGCAGGCCCTACTTCTCTGTTGGGAGAGGAGGCACAAATCCTTCCAGACCCACCAGACAACTGGCTAACATGTTGACCCCAGGGCTTCCTGGGGCTTTCAAAGAGGCTCTTCCTTAAGCTTGCCACTCACTGGGAGCCCAGCTTAGCTAGGGTCTTCCAGCAGAGCAGGTAGCTGTGCCCAGTGGTGCCGACACCATACCTGTCCCTAGCTCTTCCTACATCCTTGAGAAACCAGATGTTTGAGACCAAAGTTGGCCCCTTTGGCCAGACTAGAGATGTCTACCTTCAAAAGAGCAGAGTTGGGCTGAGAGGCCAAAGCATTGCTTGACTAACAGGTGCTCACATCTAGGGACTCTGAAGTCTGTGGACCACCAGGAAGTGGACTCCTTTGCCAGGTCTGGAGAGGGCTGGCCTTGACTCATCACTCTGGACTAGTCAGGTTCTTGGCTGGCTGGAAGCTCTGCCCATCTAGGGGAATAGCCAGCCCTCAGGGTGAGGGCAGAAGGTTGTAGCTGGGCCTTGTGGTCCTGGTTCTAGAGGTGAGCCCTTGCAGTGGGGAATTCGAAGGGGGCCCAGTTGTAGGAGCTGCCCTCTCTGAGCAGGAAGCTGAGCCAAAAGGGAACAGGAGGGCAATCTGGAGGAGTAGACCACTGAACAAGGGGTTTAGCACTATACCGCTAGACACAGCAAGACAGAGTCTTTCCAACTCTTAAGATTCTGAAGCTAAATTAAGTGCTCAACTGTCACTGTGATCTGAACCAGTGCCTGTCCAAGGGTAAGGGAGGTAAGAGAGGGGCCTCTGAAACCCCAGCAAGGCTGATGTTGGGGGGTATATCTTGTAACCTCCCCCCTCCTGGGAACCTGCAGAACGCCCCACCTCCCACTTCCGTACGACACAAGGAACACACTCAGGCAGTACTGATGAGGGGTGAAGAAAGCCATCACAACACAACAACCTTGCCAGGAAGTCAGAGGGCCCAGACATTCTTATCAGCTTGCTTGCCACACAGAAGCAGTATTCCACCTAGCGGAGCTACAGGGGCAGATGGAGCCTCCAATCTTCCCTCCTGCTGCCCAGCTCCCTTGACCCCCCTCCCTGGAAGACTTCCAGCTTCTCCCACTCCCTCAGGCCACCTGTCACAGGACACGAAATGGAGGAGCCCGTACAGGTGGCACATCTTGGACCCTGGAAATGCATGGTATATGCAGGTGAGGCATATGGGCTCAGGGACCGGAGACTGCTGCTCTGTCCACTGCCACCCACTGCAGCATCGGGGACCTCCAAAATGCTGAGCACTGAACTCTGCTTCTCAGCTGCTCAGGATACCGTTCCTCCTTAAAGTCAACAAACAGATGGTGAGCCAGCCTGGCACAACATAGGCCAGAGCACAGGGCCAGCAAATAAGGCCTTGCCAGAGCCTGTCACTATGGCTCTGGATTCGCCAACAATGCAGGACAAGGCCAGCAACTCCCCTCTTCTCTCAACCCAAATCCCTAGGAAGCAGGCTGCTCTCTCCTTTACCTACGGCACTCCCATAACCTAAGGATGGACAGGGTTGTTTCTTGGCTTTGTCACCATCCCCCAGGATTGGGGACATCAGGTGGAGAGTACTGGACAAGGATCTGTAACTAGAGTTAATATCTTTTGCCTCTGGGACCAGGGCTATCCTGCTGAATGTCTGGAGCATGAGAGCCCCAGTCTTCAGTGACTGACAGGCAGGAGAGGGTGACAAGAGGCTTGGGGCCACAGCTATGTTCTGGTCCCCCAAGCCCACCTAAAGAACAAGGACCACCGTATGCCAACAATGATGGAAAGTTGCACGCTTTCATCAGCCAATTGAAAGATGGGTGCGAAGTTGGCACCTTGCTTTTTGGGGACAGGTGGAGAGGAAAGAGGATGGCCACGCGGCACCGGTTCACAAACTGCATCCTTGGGAATTACACTGCCAAGGTCAAGAATTGCAGAGTGCCCCTGACTGTGATGGGGGCCAGAGGAAAGCCTGCGGTCCAGTCTCCCAAACACATAACTCTCTAGCCCTCTGGGGACTTTCCCAGGGCAGGTGTCCACCCCCTCCAAATGCCTCAAACACCCATGACCACTAACTCAATGGCCGCTGTCTCTCATGCACACAGAACACAGAGAAACGTCTATACTCCTCTATAGCAAGGGCAAGGATGGGTCTGTTTATGACCAAAAATAGGGCCTTCTTTAGTAGAGCTGAGTGGTCACAGAGATTGACATCCTAAACTTTGCCTCTGGTATGAGGGTTATTTTGACTTGAAGGCCACTGAAAAGCAGACACAAGAAAAGCCTTCTGGGAGCTGGGAAGGTAGCTCAGTGGTAGAGTGCTTGCCTTGCATGCATGAGGCCCTGGGTTCGATTCCTCAGCACCACATAAGCAAAATATAAAAAGCTGGAAGTGGTGCTGTGGCTCAAGTGGTAGAGTGCTAGCCTTGAGCTGAAGAGCTGAGGGACAGCGCCCAGGCCCAGAGTTCAGGCCCCATGACTGAACCCCCCCCAAAAAAGCCTTCTGTCCCCCCTCTTTTTGCCTAAAAGCAAATAAATGTACGAAGTCTTCCTTCTCCCTGTGAATCAGGGAGGACAAAGGTTGCTCACAGGAGACAATTGCAGCCCATATTATGAGCCAAAGAAGGCTCTGCAGACATCTACATAGCAAACCACTAACCAGCTCCTGTCCACCATTGGTGTCCACTTGCTAGACATCTCACAATTTGAGGCCCCTACAGACTCAATTTCCTTCATTTTGTTACTTTCTAAAATTGTGCTATTCTGTTACGGATGTTAAGAGGGAGCTCTGAGCCACTGCTGAGATGGACTCATTTCCCATGTGCACATGAGCTACACACGTCACTACGCTGACTGCTTTGGTTTTCTGCACTGGACCTGTTATGGAGACCTGGCCAAAAATTCAGAATGGCAGGAGGAAAATTATTTTTTCCTTCCCTACTGTAGGAAACTGAGTCAAGCACATTATTTCATGGAGTGCTCGAAGCTTAGCCTGGCGAATAACCTACTGTGATCTTTGCACTGTGTTCAAATGACAGTAATAGAACAGCCTCCTGGGAGGCTCTCAGTGCTGCCAGGCCATGGGTCACTTTGTCTCAGTTCTCTGGCTTGCCTAGCATCTCTTTCCTGTAGAAGGAGCTAAAGGAAAGTGGGAGGTAGGACTTCCTGGAGGATCCTTTTGGTCTTATTGTTTTGGGAGCTCATACATTTTCCTCCTTTTTTAAAAAAAATTGTTATAAAGGAGTTACAATTACTTAAGCCAGGTAAACAGTATCTCTTTCCTCCCTTCTTTCCTTCCTTTTCCTTTCTCCTCTCTCTCTCTCTCTCTCTCTCTCCCCTTCCTTTCTTTTTTTGTCGGTTGTAGGGCTTGAACTCTGGGCTTGGGCGCTGTCCTTGAGCTCTCCAGCTCAAGGCTAGTGCTCTACCACTTAAGCCACAGCATCCCTTCTAGTTTTCTGGTGGTTTGTTGAAGATAATAGTCTCAGGGACTTGCCTGCCTGGGCTGGCTTTGAACTGTGATCCTCAGATCTCAGCCTTCTGAGTAGCTAGGATCTCAGGCATGAGCCACTGGCACCCAGCAACAGTCCATTTCTTTTTGGACAATGTCACCCCTTCTCCTGAGGAGTCTTTGGATGCTCTCTGAAGAGGAGCATCTCAACCAGGGGAAATTCTGATCATTTTGAGAAAGACCCAAGATCCTCTCCTTTTTGTTTTTGGTCAATCCTGGGTCTTGAACTCAGGGCCTAGGTGCTGACCCTGAACTTCTTTTGCTCTAGGCTAGCACTCTTCCACTTGAGCCACAGCACCACTTCTGGCTTTTTTTTCTGAGTAGTTTATTGGAGATGAGAGTCTCACGGACTTTCCTACCTAGGCTGGCTTCAAACTGTGATCCTCAAATCTCAGCTTCCTGAGTAGCTACAATTGCAGTTGTAAACTTACACTGGCACCCAGCTCAAGGATCCTCTCCTCCTTAACTAGATTCTTCTGCAAGTATGCTAAGCCCTAGACACCACAGCTAAGGGGGGGTGGGAGCTGCTTGGATGAAGGGCCAAGGTGAAAAGGCACTTTCAGGACCTGCTCCTGGGATTTGACTTCTGTGCAGAAAACATGCTCTTTTTGTGCTTGTTGATCTTCTGAAGATCTCCAAGCACTGTGACTGGTGTAGGCAGCAGCCTGCCCTGGAATAAGGCTTGATGGACCATCTCTTCTAGAAGCTTCTGTGGGCATACTGAAAACTCTTCCCAGAACAGAACTGCTAAAGAGGGGAGTCTTTTTCCTGTCTGATTTAGTGGAAAAGCCTAAGCCATACCTAGAATGGAACTAGAACCAAAGAAATCTCTCTCATTGCATCCAGGGCAGTCAGGGAAGCAGCACAAGGTAGCAGAGAACCTGTTCCTAGGTCAAAGTTTCTTTCATAAGTATCTGAAGCCTAGCTCCTTAAAGCCAAGCCTTCCGCCGGCAGTAGGTTTTCTTCAGCCTCCAGTTCCACCCTACAGGCTATAGAGCCAAATCTAGCACCAGGAAAGCATACTAGGAATATCTCCACCTTCTTCCCAGACCCCAGAGAGGATCACCCAGGACTTGGGGTTATTCTTCCAGCCCAGCATAATGGTAGCTGAGATCCCAAGGAAGGGGCAATTTTCTTTCTCCTTGTGCCTATCAGAGGCCATGTGCTCATAATGCTAATGGTGGGGTTAATGTCCTCCCTAGGAACCTGTCTTAGCAAGGACTCCACAGTGGGGACAGGTTCCCCTTATTTTCTTTTCTCTGAATAATTCTCTAAGGATGCACTAAGCCCCAGACTGAGACAACTGATGTGTCTCTCATTCTCTATTTTCAACAACAGCAACAAAAAAACCGCAGAATATTTTTGTATATATACCAAGCTCTCTGACTAGTTGATGTCTTGATCATGTTTAAAAGAAGTCTTAAGATTGTATCTTTTTATTCCCAGTGCTGTGATTGATTAGTAATGTCTGTCAGTGGAGAGGGACTGGAAAACAATTGTGTGTGTTGTCTCTTGCTTTCTTCTTATTGCAGACTTCCACACGCATATCTCATTTGATTAAAACAATACAATGGCCTGGGAGTACTGAAGATTATTATCTATTTTCAAAAGGAGCCTACAAGTTACCCACATAAATCAGTCACCCAAGTAAATCAAGGCCAGAGTCAGGATTAGATCCCAGGTCAGTTAAGGGAAGACACACAGACTGGGGAACACTTGAGATGAACATGCCAAAATGTTCACATATCTTTGGGAAAATATGTTTAGTAAATCTTCCCTAGGACTGCAATTTGTTATTCTTTATGCGTATGTGTGGGATGCTGGCAGGAACAAACCGAGTAGAAAGGGAGTGGGCTGCCCACACAGAAGCTGACTGCCCCTCTGGTTGCTGGTAACTTTAAAAAGTGGGCAGGCCTGGCAATGCCTTGTTCCAATTTCATCAAATCAGCAAGGCACCCCAGGAAGAGAAAAGGGACCATTTCAGTAACATCTGCAGGAGCCACTCTGGACAGCTATTCAGTTACCATGGAAACACACTGTTGGAAACTGCTTCCATTTCAAGAAAATAGCTACAAACAGTAATAAGCATAAATGAAAAATGGTACACTTTTACTTCAAAATTGTACTTGTTATTGGATTTTTCCAGGTTTTAGGGGCTCAGACGGCAGGCTCATATCCTTGAACGCAGTGGAAGGCAGACATCTCTGCCTGGCTCCAGGCCTAATGCCAGTCCACATCCTCCCTCCTGCTTCTATAATCAGTTTCTGGATGAGATCTCTGGCAAGGCATTTATCAGAGATGCTAATGTTTGAATTGCCAGAGAAAGAACATTTGCTGAATCCATCCAGGACAACAAAGAGTCACTGGAAGGGAGTGGGTTATGATGGGAATGGGAATGGGTTTTCTTCAACTGGGCTAAATATTCACACAGGCCTAAGCCAGCAGAAACCAGGCAGTAGGAAATCTGTTTTATTCTGGGAATCTGTTTTATTCTATTTTCAAAGATTCTTGGGGTTGGAAAAGACCTTACAAAGACAATTTGGTTCAGTCCCTTCCCCAAATCAGGTTTCCATTTTCTTGGCAACATCCTTACTAGTATTAGTGATTATATCCCTGAGCTCTTCTAAGAGTTATAACTTGAAATCCAACTCAGCACACATCAGACCCCTCCTGCACTGGGGCCATTCAGCCATCTGGAGCATTCTCCTGATTCTTCTGTGTTCTCCATGTGATAGATTTCAGTGATACCTGGGCTGGGAATGTGGCCTAGGGGTAGAGCGCTTGCCTAGCATGCATGAAAGCCCTGGGTTCAATTCCTCAGTACCACATAAACAAACAAACAAACAAAAACAGAAGTGGAGTAGTGGCTCAAGTAGTAGAGTGCTAGCCTTGAGCAAAAGAAGCTTAGGGACAGTGCCCAGGCCCTAAGTTCAAGTGCCAGGACTGGCAAGAAAGAAAAAAATTTTTTTTTCAGTGATACCCTAATGGCTGGGACTCATCAAAGGGAGGCATCTGAGGCAGAATCTAGACCAAGGCAGGGGAACCCAACATGGGTTCCTAAATCATCTTCCAAAAATCACTAGTGGTAGAATACCTGCTTGGCAAATACAAGGCATTTGTCCTGCTACTGCTCTCTGGAGGTAGCTAAGAGGCAGAAGGAAAAGGTTATCTCTAGGGGTCTACTGTACTATATGATACGGTTAAAACAACAACAACAACAACAATAATAATAAAATGCTGGATGCCTATAATCCTAGCTACTTAGGAAGCTGAGATCTGAGGATCAGGTTCAAAGCCAGCCTAGGCAGAAAAGTCCCTATGAGAGTCTTATCTCCCATTACCCACTCAAAAACCAGAAATGGTTCTGTGGCTCATATAAGTACATGCTAGCCTTGAGCAAAAGAGCTCAGGGACAGTGCCTAGGCCCTGAGTTCAAGCCCCAGGACTGACAAAGACAAAAAATAATCTGGACCACAGAATCTCTACTAGATCCATATGTAAAATCAAGGTTCAGAGAAGGTAGATGACTTGCCTATCATCACCCAGGTGGAGAGGGACAAAGCCAGGATGAGATCATTAACATCCTATTTCCCGACCTCCAAACCTTTCTCCAGGGAGGTCTCTGTGACTTGAGTACTCAAGGTCTGAATTCATGCCCTAAGACTAGGGGCTGCTGGATACTTATGCCAGTCTCAAAATGTGCTTATATCAGGTCTGACTTGACCCACCCTAAAACATTCTCATCAAGGAGAGAGAGCTCCTCTGAAATGGAGACAGCTCTAATAGGGGGGAGTCTGAGAACACCCCAAAGGAATTGCCTAGAGTCTGGAATAGCTTCCAGAGCAAGGAAGCAAGGAGTAACAATGAAATCTCTGTGGGGCTAGAACACTTTACAGAACATTATGGCAAAAAGAAGTCACCCAAAATACCAACCAATCTTTCTACATTTCTGTCAATGTATTTCTTAACGAGAGGGGAACAACCTGTACCTACAACGCAGACAGCTGCCTCTCCAGAGAGCAGAGAGGAAGTCGCCTCTCCCAATACAGGGAACCAAGGTGGCAAGGTGCTGGCATGTGTTAGGGGGGCTATAAGGGATTAGGGTGGGAGGGCTGACTCACCAGGCTGTGCATGATGCGTACTCCTTCAGGGTTCACTGTGAGCGCTTCCTTGTATAGCTGCTTGGCCTCTTCCAAGCTGCCCTTCACCTCAGCCAGCCGACCCCGCATGTAGAGCACTGAATGAGAGGTGGGGAAGAGGCCTGCCGCCTCCTGGATGCAAAAACCTGCTTCCTTGAGGTGTTTCTGCTCCATGAACAGCTCAGCTGTGAACCAGAGGGTCAGTGGAAGTGTGAGCAGGGGGAAGTCAGAGGTGGCCTCAGCCTGCACTGCTAAAGATGGGGAACTGGACCTATCCCACCAAGTGACAGCCCAGGATGAACTTGCTATGGTGTGCAGGATAATGTGTTCTGAGCATCTCCTCTGCCGCAGGCACTGTATTGGGTGAGAAATCCAGACCACCTCAGTCCATGCTTGCTCCAGTGCTTGGAGAACAAGTACGTTCACTACCCACTGATAGTTAGGAAGCTGAGTGCAGGGAGGTTAGGGCACTTGTCCACAGCGAGAGCATGTGATAAAGCCTGGGTTTGTCAGGCTGACTTCAGAGCCTGGTAGTGGTGACACAAGTGGTGTCCCCTGGGGCTGAGCATGTGCTCAGAGGTCTCTGACTTGTGTTCCAGTGTCCTTTCATTTCACTTGATCTTGCTGTCTGGGCAGAGGGGGTAGAAGCAGATGGGACAGCTCTCCCCGAGGCCTCTCAGCCTTGAGTGGGAGGAACAGAGGCGTGGGATATATGGTATGGGACAGCACCGAGAGAGAACTAAATGATCACAGTGACAAAGGCAGTGACTTGCATTTATGGAGAGCTGAGCTGCTCTTAATTTGCAAAATATTTTCTGTCATGAATCCTCTAGTCTTGGAGGGAGACAGGTACAGTCAGAATCCTTACCCCATCTCCACTGTGAGAAGGGGCAACTTGGGGACTAGTTTTCCCCTTGGCCTCCCTCCATAGCTGACACAAACATTTTTGGCTAGCAGGGAGGACCAGATCTGCCTCACAAGAGATCAGTGGGGAAAGGAGTTGTTTCTCCCCTGCCCCCTCCCCCCCAGGGCAGCCCACAGAAATGTACATTTCAGCCACATGCTGCTCAGGCGCACACCCACAGCAGGTACTTTTAGACAGGCTGCTTGTCGGCCCCCAGCCCACTCTGCCTTCCTTTCAAAGCAGCCCCCGGGCTCAGCTGCCCCTCCCGGAGCTGGTGCCCATGCGGAAGTCACAGAAGGATGGCAACACAGATGGGGAGCGAGGGAGGCCAGCAGAATCTGGCTTGCGACTGTGCCAAGAGCTTTTCCTAGCAAGGGCTGAGAGCTGAGGTTACACCAGTTCAGATCATGTCTGGGATGGGCTAGATAACAGATAATACCAATGAAAACTTGCAGAGGGAGGTGGACAAAGGGAACCCAGGCATCCCCTCTGCTTGCCCTGATAAGCAGCAAAAGGAAGGAAGGCTAAAGCCTTGATTGCAGTGCATGGCACTGCGGGGCGGGGGTTTCTCAGCAAGAACACTGCCTGAGGTTCACTGTGCAATCTGAGCAGCTTCTTGCTGCATCCAAAAATGTCACCAGGGGCTTTTGGAGCAAGGGTATTGTTTTTCTTATGGTGATGAGAACTTGGGGAGATCTGAGAATTAAATACAGAAGAGCCAGGTTCCCACATGGTGGGAGAGATGGACACAGGATACAGACAGGCTGACATGGAGGCTCCAAAGGTAGACAGTAGAGGAATGTGAAGCCAGGGTTTTCAGTCCAGGACCTTGCGGCGGGGGGCGGGGGTGGTGGTGGTAGAGGTGGGGTGGGGGGGTTGGGAGTAGGGGTAAGGATGGACCAGAGATCAGCAATTGGCATATTTCAGCTTCAGCTCTTCTCTGCTCTTCTCTGTTAAGCTGCTGCTGAGGCTCTGAGAAGGTTGCCTTCATACCTAAATATCCACTGTGTATGTCCTGAGCACTGACTGTATGCCTGCATCTTCCCACAAGGATTAAAAACGGGTGGAAATGGGGGCTGCTGAATGACCAAACCATCTAAGAGATCCAGAGCAGTGAAGTGACAACCGGCATTCAGGATGGGACAGACCAGTGATAGTAGCTAGTGTGGTTAATAAGGAGGTCTTCCTGGAGGATGCTGCACTTGAGTTGGCAGGGAGGAAAAGGGAGGGGAGGACCAGATTACACCATGGCAGAATCCCCAAGGGTCACAGGAGGAGAGGGGAGGAACAGAAAGAAGTGTGAAGCGTATGGTGTGAGTGTTGGGGTTAGGACTGCTGCTCCTGCATCAGGCCTGTGGTTATATCCTCTATGACAGGAGCTCAGCTGGTCCAGGGCTCAGGGATCAGGCTTTCTCCATGTTTAGAACTTACCCAGCAGTCCCACCCAGGCTGGGCTCGACTTGGCCCTGGCATGGCTCATTAAACTGTTTACAACTTGCTACACTGCCTCCCAAGCCCTCAGGAGGCTATCCCCTAGTCCCTGCCTTGGGGATTTCTCATGGTGTGTACGCATCAACAGATTTCAATTCGAGTACTGGAACTTTGAGCTTTCTAAGGCTCTGGGCCCTACTGAGAGGCCACAGGCTAGGAAAGATGCCCTGAAAGATAGGTAGGCTGCTCTGTTTGGATGGGCTTCATCACCACTCAGGGAGCAAAGCAGATGACACAAAACAGAACCAGAGAAACAAACATGGGTCTTGCCACATTGCAGACAGCCCTCTCAGGTCCCACCTCCAGGCAGTCGCTTCTGACCCACATGTCTGCTGTGTATCCCTTCTGTCTAGGCTCAGTGTCTTTGGGCAAATGCTCCCAGCTCCTGTTTGCTATTTTACCAAACATGGTTCTCCCAGACAGCCGGCTGAAGCTGCAGCAGGAGCCCTATGGCATAGCACTCACCATCTCCTGGATCTTTTCTCTCCTATCCTTGCCAGACCACACCAATGGCTTGCCCTGGATGCGCCTACTAATTTTCCTTGATTTGTCTTGTCCAGGTCATCTCTCCAGCAAGCAGAGCCTTGCTTCTTCCTGAGTGACAAAGGGCCCTTTGGATTCCAGTTGGCGCCTTGACTCTCCCTCCCTCCCTTTCTCTTCTCTCACTGCCCTCTCTGCTTACTTACTTCCCTCTTGCTTGTCTCCGACTTTCTTCCTCTTTGCTGCTCCTTCTCTCTCCCCCCGCCTCCCTTTTTCCTTCTGTGCTTTCTCTCTTCAGGCTACAAATGGAAAACATCTGTTCCCTGGAGCTTTGCAAGAGTCCCTTTTATTTTTTATTTATTTATTTAGTTTTTTGTCGGTCATGGGGCCTGAACTCTGGGCCTGGGCGCTGTCCCTCAGCTTTTCAGCTCAAGGCTAGCACTCTACCACTTGAGCCACAGCACCACTTCTGGCTTTTTCTGCTTATGTGGTACTGAGGAATCGAACCCAGTGCTTCAGGCATGCAAGGGAAGCACTCTACCATTGAGCCACCTTCCCAGCCCAAGAGTCCCTTTTATTCTTCTGAGACATCCTGGTCTAACCCTGCACCTGAAGCTGGTTACAGTCTTCTGCTGTTCTTGCCAAAAGAAGCCTTGCAAACTTGTAAGAGCACTGAGAAGCCCCTGGGGTAGAAGGGAACATAGATTAGGTCCTCAAGCCAACCTTGATCCCCAGTAGGAGCAGTTTTTCTGATTCCAAAGGAAATAAGCAGCCCTCCTAATGAAGCAGATCCTTAGGACATATGGACACTTAGAATAAAGGAGAGGAAACGGTGACAAGAGGACAAAGAGGAATAAATACAAGTCAGAGGCCTAAGATGGAGAAAGACTAGAGTCCCAGAGAATCCAAAGGTGGCACAGGTACCCCTCCAGCCCTGGGGCTCAGAAAGCACAACAAACGGAGGCAACTTGGGCCTGGGGTCTACTTCCTGTCCTGAGAGGGCTGACTGGGGAGTTTGGGAGGGGGGAGGAGCAAGAGAAGGGTCCTCCATGGCACAGAAGGCAGAAGGGAGGGAGCAGAGTAGGGTTTTAGAAAAGAGGGAAGAACCAAGGAAGATAAAGGAAAGAATGAAGAGCAGAGTATGTGAAGAGGAAAGAGAGTGCAGAGCCAAGGGAAGCTTGCTACTCTTTGACTGTAAGTTTATAGTAAGCATCAGCCTGTGTGGCCCACAGCTGGCTGGCACTAGTACCCTGGCTCTTTCTTTATGTGCCCTAGACTGCAAGTGTAAGTCATTTCAGCTATTAGTGGGGGCGAAGGGTCCTGAGGACATGTGCTTTACCTAGTCATGTGGGGAGGTTTAGAGAGAAGTCATGGTGGTGTTGGTGACAGGTATGCCGTAGATGCTGGTGATGGTGGCAGCAGAAGGGTGAGGTAGGAAGAGCTTCAGAGTCCTCACATGCTCACACCAACACTGGTCTACCTGTCTCTTATAAGATCCCCTGGTTTCTAACAAGATACATGGATCCCAGAATAATGGCACCTGCTAGCGTTCTTTGCAGTTCACAGTAATCCATTAGTGGAGTTTTGGCCAATGGATGACAAAGGAAAGTCAAAGTATGCCAATTCCAGGTATATATTCACAAGCAGAGACACCTTCCTCCTCTTGTCTATATTTATCTTATGCTTGGAATTGTGAATGTGGACCTCATGGACAAGAGTAGCACTTGAAGAACGACAGCACTATCTGTCATCCAGTTAAGACTATCACCTTTGAATTGTTGAAGAAATAAGCATCCCCTGTGGGTAAGCCACTATGATTGTAGATCTGCCACCTGCCTCCAGATCTATCTCCTAATATTGCACTGTCCAGACTTTACCTGGGGCTGTATTCTCAGTCTTTCCTGTGGAGTGAATGACATCTAGGATAACATCCCAAGAAAAAAATGCTAATGTGAGACTTAGTGAAGGGCGTGTGTTTATACTACATAGCTGATGCCAGGCTTTATACTGACATGGCTGATGCCAGGCTTTAGGAAGGCTTTTCACCCTCCTTCTCACCAGCACATTGCAGCACCACTGTATAAAGCAATATAACCCAAAACAGCAAGCAGGCTATGATGTGCAAAAAAGGTGTTCTACTGCAAAACCAAGGCAAAGTGATAAAAGCAAAGACCTTGGGAGCTGCAGCATGAGCTGAGCTCACTGTTGTTATAAATGCGCTGCTTGGAGCTGCTAAGGCCCCCAGCATAGGTGCAGCTTTCTACCCCACACACTCTATTCTTCTTCTTTTTTTTTTTCAATAAGGTTTTTATTGTGAAAATACTGTACAGAGGGGTTACAATCACATGAGCAAGGTAATGAGTACATTTCTTATCAAGCATTGTTGCCTCCTCCTTTGTTTTTCCCCTACCATCCCTTCCCTTCCATCTCCACAACTATATTCTGCCCTCTCCCCCAGACACTCTATTCTGAAGATACATTTTTCTTTTGCCCTAGTCCAGTTTGGCACCAAATCTTAGAAGAGGATGGGGGATCTTTGCCTAGGAAGAGGCTGGGTTTATTATTATTATTCTGTATTCTTCAACATTCATCTTCCTGCTGAAGATCCAACAAGCTGTGGAGCTATTCTCACCCACTCCATCCCTAGCATCCTAAGGAACCCCGAGATGCCAAGGGGGGAATATATGCATTATTACAATGCTCCATGTGTAGCCTTTCTGTGAATCCTGGTCTAATTTTTCCCCCATATTCAGAACTGATGATGGAAAGAGCGGAGGCGTGCTGCATACTAATGTGTCCATATGTAGAAAACACACCGGGACCTTAGCTTCTCAGCTAACAAGCACATTCTAATGCTGACTTGTTAACTCCTCCGTGCTGTCTATGTAACTGATCATCTTCCTTCTACTTGGGACTATAGTCCACCCCTGTGGTGGGAAGGGAAGCAGGGAAAAGGTGAGCAGGACATAAAGGAGGTGGTGCCCTTGGGCCTGGGTCAGCTTGGGACGTCCCTTGGCAGCTCTAGACTGGCTGGCCTGGAACAGGTTTAGGGTTCCTGTTGGTTTCTTGTCTTTTTCCTTTCTTCTGCCACAGCTGCCATTTTGTCTTACTCTGGCATGTCATTTTTGGCCCGGATTCTTTCCCTTTTCACTCTATTCCAACTCTCACACTATTACCAGGTCAAGTTGTCAAACATTTTTCAGTGAGTCACTTCTTGGCATTCCTCAGCCAAGCACAGGGAGACTGAGTCCTCTGCCTCTACCATGACCACGATGGGGGTCAAGTGCATGTCTGAGCACTTGCTACGCGTTACACTAACGGCTTCACACATTCACTAATTTCAGATCATATCTGGACAGTCTGGAGCTGGCATTGGGACCAAGTCTGTATGACATTGAAGCCTAGGATCCCAGAAGCCAGCCACTCTCTAGCTTTGTAAACTCTCTAGTATCAATGGCGTCAGCTAGTGATGGAAAGGAATGCCACTTGGATGGGAGTGTCCATCACCAGCCCTCTGGCCTTTCCATCTGTGTGGCTTCTCTTGATCTCAAAGCCTGCCACATTTGTATCCCCACAAAAAAACCAGGTGCTCTCCTCCCTGGGCAGAGAAAGAAACAAGACAAGTGGAGGATGCCAGGGACTGAGGATCCTGGAACATCCATGGGCCTGGTGTCATTCTGCGTAGGAAGCTAGGCCCTTGCATGTAGCCTCTCAAGTAGAAACCCCACTCTCTAGGCTGGGATGGGGGAGCTGGAAAAAGGGCAGGTAAGTTGGGAATCAGCTAGGACTGTAACTCCAGGTTCCAGATCCCAGAGACCAAGCCCGTATGAGCATGGGCAGGAATCCCCATCTGTCTACTTGGAGTCCCACGGTGGTTTCAGCTAGATAGGTGGATATCACTGGGACCCAGCTCCCCAACTGGGACCAGAAACACTCACCAGCCTGGAGCCAGATCTGTTCCAGTGTTGTCCACAGCTGCATGGGGCCCTGTTTCAGGACTGAGGTAGGCATGGTCAACTCCGACATGGCCTCCTCCAATCGTGAGGCTGCAATGGATGATGCCCGCCGAGAGCCTGAAGAGCAAGAGGGCAGGGGACTGAACAGCCGAGTCAGGGTGTCATGCACTACAGGCTCAGAAGCAGCCAGTGTCCAGCTCCTTAGAAACAACAGAGCACCAGAGGCAGGGCAGGGCAGGGCAGGGCAGGGCAGGGCAACTCAGCCTGACAGCCAGAGAATAGCCCACAGATCACTAGGAAGGTCCCACTGTCTATTACCCACCAAATCTGGGAGAAATCCCACTGAGACTCTATCCCAAAGGAAAACAATCACAAATGGCAGCAAAGGCACTCATTTGACATCTGCTTGTGACTCTGAACACAACAGAAATTACCGAATCAACAATAGGGACTGACTTAAAATAATTGAGGGGACAACCATCAGAAGTTCTCCTCATAGTAATAAAGTATATGTGGAAAATGGTATGTGTAGCTACTGATGTGAAAAAGTGTTCCCATTATACAGTCAGGAGCAAAACAGAATTTACAAAAGAATATAGTCACATTTGTATAAAAAGTAAATATGGGAATCCATGGATAAAAGGGTCCTTTACTGAGGTCTGGTAAAAAAAGAAACAATAGGGATGTCTTTTTTCTTTTTCTTTTCTCCTGCTCTTTTCCCAAGTGCACATTACTGTTTCAAACAGCAAAATGAAGGATCCTTGGGAAATGGCTCTTACTGTCAGAGAACCTGTCCCGTAGCAGTGCTGGGTGGTGTGAGTCCCTGCTCAGGGTATAAGCTATTGACATTTTACATTTCCTCTGCAGATGAAGTGTGAGCACCTGCTTTCTGAGACATTATAGACTCTAATAGGCTCAGGAGCCTTCAGATAAACCGCAGGCAACTTCAGTTTATGACACAAGCATATGAATAGTTCTAAGGAATTCCGCATGACTTTAATTGCAAGGGAGCAACCCCTTAACCCTCTCCTCCTCAGGGTAGGTAGAATTCTGTATGTACTCCACATCACTCTTGGGATGCACCTCTCAAGTCAGGCGTTGAGTCTAGCTATTGAAACCCTTTCCATCACTCGACAATGAAAGTGCAATTCAGCTCAGGTACACAGAAGTGAAAGAAAGGAGCAAATGCATGAAATACCTCTCCACTCACTTTCACCCCACAACTAATTCTTGCATTTTTGAGGAAGGTGTTCTGCTTTCATCAGGACCTTTGCTTGTGAGTGTGTGTGTGTGTGTGTGTGTGTGTATGTGTGTGTGTATGTGTGTGTGTGTGAGTGTGTGTGTGTGTGTGTGTGTGTGTGTGTGTGTGTATGTTTGAAGTTCCTGAACCATTTGAATTTCAGAAGCGCTGGGTCTGAGGGTGAATTTTGTTCAATAGAGACAGCCTTGAGCTTAGGAGATGAAGAGTTCAGCTCATCTCTTTCTATTAGACTTCTCCACTGGCCTCTGGCTTTGGCTTAAGAGGAAGTAGTCTGTATCTTTTTTACCCTAGTCTCCTTTCTCTTCCCCTGCCTGGGATGTAGGGTCCCTTCCTTGCCCACTCCAGCTGTCTACCACCTATCCCCTGGGCCAGTAGCCAGCCCTACCCAGAGTAAAGATCAGCGCTGAAAGATGTGAGGGCAGGTCCTTTGTCAAGGAGCAGGGGAGGGTTTGCCAGGCTGGGCAGATGGTGCCCTCCATTTGTGCTCTCAAGCTGGGACAGTGAGCTACAGCCCTGCACAGACAGCTTCCTGTGAGGCCCACTCTTACCAGAGTCTGCATCGTGGGCATCAGGCAGGGTCAGATGCATGCCACTCTGTTTCTTCACCATGAGACCCTCACCGAAGCTGCCATCCTTTTCCAGGCCTCTGGAAGATGAAAGGAGGGCATGTCTTAGTAAGGCAAAGGGATTGTATTCCTGTGACTAGCACAGGAGAATAAGGAAGTCTCATAGTAGCAGGCTCTGGGGTGACACATTTAGGTCCCAGAATCATAACCAGTCAGGACAACAGAGAACTAATACAAGCAGGGGGACAGACAGAGCAGCATGGGTCCAGAATCACATAGGCAGAGGAACAGAAACTCCTCATGCTATTTACTCCCCTCCACTGAGGTAGGTGGGGTCAGAAGGTCCCCCAGCCTGGGGCGAGGTTTCTTCCAGATCTGGTCAACTTCATGATATCTAGCAGAGCACCAGGCCCAGAATGAGGTCTGCAGACTGCTTGCTAGGAAAGCCTGGTCTTTGCAGGGCCCTAGAAGTGCCACAGCCAGAGTTCAGGGATGGAGGACCCACTCCCATTCCCTGTCATGGGATTCCCTTCCTCAGGTTACCAGGATGGCTCCAAAGGAGGCAAAGGGGTCTGGGTGGCAGACAAACATGTATGATTTATCTTGCCAGCCCCCACGTCGTCTCCAGGTCTCTACAGCTCCCATGTTTCTGGGGCTCTATCTTTTTGCAAACTGGGAGGTGGGAAGAGCCAGGAAGCTGTTTTAACAGTGGTTGAAACTCACTTCCCACTGACAAGAAGACTCATGACTCGATATGAGGGCTGAGGAAACTCAGAGGTGTGTAATAGCAGAAACTGGGAGGACAGGGCCAGAAAATGTCTTTCCTCTCGGGGGCATTAAGATGATTCCACAAAAAATGTCAGGGAAGGAGAGCTGGTGGCTCACACCTGTAATCTTAAGATACTTAGGAGGCTTATAGACCTGGAGGATCCTGGTTTGAAGCCAGCACAGATAGAAAAGTCTATAAGACTCCATTTCCAATTAACCAGCAAAAAGACAGTTTGGATGTAGAGTAAACCAGCAAACAAGCCCTCAAGGGCTTGAAGCCCTGGGTTCAAGCCCCATTATTGACATTATAAAAAAAAAAAAAAAAAAAAGTAGGGCTGGCTGGGAAGGTGGCTCAGTGGCAGAGTGTTTGCTTTGCATGCATGAGGCCCTGGGTTTGATTCCTCAGCACCATATAAGCAGAAAAAGCTAGAAGTGGCACTGTGGCTCAAGGATAGAGTGCGAGGCTTGAGCTGAAGTGCTAAGGGACAGCGCCAGGCCAGAGTTCAGGCCCCATGACCAACAACAACAAAAAGTAGGCTGGGTGCTGGTAGCTCATGCCTGTAATCCTAGTTACTAAGGGGGCTGAGATCTGAGAATCTCGGTTCAAAGCTAGCCTGGGCAGAAAAGTCTGTGAAACTTTTATCTCCAATTAATCACCAGAAAGCTGGAAGTGGCAAAGAACTCGTCTTGAGCTGAAGAGCTCACAGAGAGCACCCAGGCCCAGAGTTCAAGCCCCACGACTGGCCAAAAAATAAAATAAAAATAAAAATAATAAATTAATTAATTAAATTAAAAAAAAATGTATCCTGGCCACTCAGATTACAGGGGCCACAACTTGGCTTGGAAATGAGCAGCCATCTTAATGGGATCAGACACAATTTCCACCAAAGCGCAGTGGCTTAGTGTTGGTTCTCTTCTCCTACCTTTTTCCCAGTGCTAGGAGACATCAGGCTGAGAAGCCAATGAGCCAGACACACCAGGTTTAAATCATGGGACCAACTCTTCTCAGCGACCTGACTCTTCTTACTGATCTTTGAAAATATCCAGCTGTTCTGAGATGGAGATAGTCTGGGCCAGTGCCTAGCATGGTGCTGGCTTCCTATCCAGGTTCCTACTCTGTAGGAACACTTTTGGGTCTTGTTTTCTCTCCCATCCTGTGCAGGGACTTCTCCTATGGCATCAGAAACATCTGGTCTCAGAGGAATTATTTGCCACATGGTTTTAGGACAACAGGCAGCATGCTTCCTACCTTGAAGAACCTTACACCCAAGATGGGGAGATGAGATGGTCCAAGCTGAACAAGTAGCAAAGACCGGTATGAGAGGGGTGGAGTGGAGGCGGCTGAGGCTGGGTGGTTGGTGACTCCATGAAGGAGGGGCCTAGGGTGTGATGAGAACATCAAGTCAGCAATGCAGAATGGGCAGAGGAGAGCAAGGGACTGAGCAGGAGTTCAGTGGGATGTAGGCCCAGCTGAGTGCGTGGGTTAAGGTAGGCTAGACTCTAAGGCTGTGGAGTCTGGTCTTGATCCTTAACTGTTCCAAACTGGATTTCATGAGCTGTGGTTTTGTTTGTTTTTGATATGTGTCTCACTATGTGGCCCAACCTGGCCTCAAACTCCTGATCCTCCTTGCTTCTGTCAGGACTACAGGCTTGTGCTACAACTGTCTCCTCTGGTTTCTTTATAATCAGGGGCACGAGGTTCAGAAAAGACTATCCTGTCTCCTGGGAAAGCCAAAGAACTAGGTCTAGGCTTGTGAGACAAGTAGCCTAGCAGAGCCTGCCTGGGAAGGTTCCAAGATAGGCACCAAGGAGCCTCCAGCCTAGAAGGGTTCCATCCGATGTGGAGGTCAGATATGAAGTGTATGGGTAGTGATTTGAAGAGACCTAAAGGCAGACCCCATTGCCCCAGCCCCTGAGGGAGCACCAGGCAGCTAGCCCTGCATCCAACTCTTCTAAGGAAAGGCACAAGCCAGGCCTTAACTGAGCTAAGGCGGAAGCCTGCAGGGACCTCATCCAAGACTGGCCACCCGGATGAGCAACCAGCCATGCAAATAAAGACACAGATAAGGAACAGCCAATTCCAGGTCAGCTTCTCTGCAGAAGGAGGGCTAGGCTATATACCTGCTCTAACTCCTACAGCAGTGATCTAGAGAGGGAGGGGCATCTGATCACAGGTCCCTTTACACCAGAGACTGCCCTCAAGCTCCCATCACTCAGCTGCCAAGCAGCATCCCATCTCTTCATCCAACAAACACTTCTGGCAGCTTCTACTGGTCTTGCCTTGCTCTGTACAGCTCGCAGACCCCAAGCCCTGCAAAGGGAAGGCTGACTCTGCCCATGATTTTTTTTTTTTAAACTCTGGAGCCTTCTCTGTAAATTTCACCAGGAAAGAAGCTCCTCTAAGGCATTTGGAAGCCTTCTGGACTCCCAGAGTCACTGTGGAAATGTACCTAGGGAGAAATAGGTGGCCTCCAGGACCCTCTTTCTTCCTCTTCTTCCAGCCTCCAAATAGTTTCAGAAAGGGAAGGGCAGGCTCCACAGCCTAGGACTCAGGAGACTGGGCTGAAGTATAAGCACTCCACTTATCAGGTAAGGTAACCAACGAATTAGGTCAGGGCTGAGTCAGTTTCCTACTAGGCTGACAATAAAATGTGCTAATGTAGAAGAGGCAAGCAGCTGATGCTTTAGATAAAGCAACAAGTCCTACCTCATAATGGCTTCTCTACCTTCTCACCACCAAATTCAATCTGTACATGGGATCTTTATGTATGTATGTATGTAATGGAGGACTATCAAGAGGTTAAAACTGTACTATGGGTATAGAAAGTGCATGAGTACCAGTTCCACATTTTCATCCAAACATTCCCATTTTGTCAGGCATTGCAGCCACCCAACCAATGGCAACCACTGCCTGCCAACTCGACCCTCCACCCTCTAGCAACCCAGGGAACCAAGACAGCTACTCACCCCAGCTGGGAGAAGTTGTACAGTGTCTGCCAGAGCCGCAGCATTTGTCTGCAGGTCACAAGGGCATCCTCTGGACCTTTCAGTACCTGCTCCAGCTTCACTTTGGTGAACATCAGGCTGTGGGGAAGGAAAGCAGCTAGCTGTCAGCAGGCCAAGGGAAGCTTCCTTCTGAGAATGGACCCTAGGGGATTCAGCCTCACCAGGACAGTCCCAGCCTACCCAATTCCCCAGCACAGTCCAGGAGTGTAGCAGCTTCTGGACCACTTCCTTCCACTCTGTTTCTCTGACTCTCCCCATCTTTGTGCCAAAGCATGAGGCACTCTTCTGCACCTGCCAGTGTTTGTGCCAT
This sequence comes from Dipodomys spectabilis, assembly GCF_019054845.1. Classification (NCBI taxonomy): domain Eukaryota; kingdom Metazoa; phylum Chordata; class Mammalia; order Rodentia; family Heteromyidae; genus Dipodomys; species Dipodomys spectabilis. Next base: position 5,114,254 of record NW_024870703.1, read on the forward strand.
CATCATATCTCACCTTGTGCAAATGCTCTGGGGAGCACTGTCAGGTCTGACTCTCAGCCTGGCTTGGTTTGCTCCGTCTCTCACATCCTCAGTTAAGCAGTGCTACGCACGCACATTCCATCAACACGTGGCTGTGCTTTATACTTTTGTGCTCCAGAGGACCCAGGATAGAATTTGGGTAAGAGATATCCAGAAAGCAGCTTTCAAACAGTGAGGCTAAGCAAAGAACTGGCACGAAGGCCACCTTAGGGGCAGAATTCTTTCTATCTTGCCAGCACACAATAGGTGCCCAATTACAATCTCCTAAATGGACCTAGTTTGATTCTTAACCTAGGATATACTAGGAAGGTCCTGTTATATTTTATCAAAGGTTTCTCCCTTGAATTTCCTATGATAGCCAATTCCCTTAGGATCAAAGGGACATGAAATGCTATTCAATCACCACTAAGCGACAGTTGCTGTGTCATGAGTGGCTTCAGACTTTCAATCAGAAAAACTGAGTCCTCTGAAGCTGGAAGGCCCACAGGAGGGGTGGGACACAAGGACCCAGGGCCAAAGCATCAGCATGCTTGCTCACCAGGAATGGCAGTGGGCTGGGAGGTGTTGCTGTGCCAGGTATTAGCCCTTTGGTGGGCAAGACATTGACCACTAGCAATACTGACACATCCCAGATGCTTGAGCAGCCTACGGAGAGTATGGCTGAGCCACTGAGGCTTTTTAGTCATCATAACATTGCTGAGCGAATCAACAGGACCAACAGGCCTTGAACCTAACCACTGCCTGTGCAGAGCATGCCCATCTAAGGCCACCATACAGGCTTTTAGGTAAGCAAAGCTCTGCATCAGAGGCCCCCATCCTAGACTTCTCAGGCTGCAGAGGGGGTAACCCTACCAATGGAGACCTGGCCTCCACCTACTTGGAGTCTGGCTTCTCTCTCCTCTGTACTGACACCTGGGCCTTTATGTCCTTCAGCACTTCCCTTTTCATACCTTCTCTCAGACTGTGACTCACTGATTGAGAATGAAGAGGGTGGAATTTGCCCTGGTCCTCTTTTTAGAAGAGGGGTCTGGCTTCTGGGGAACATCTTACTCCTTCCTTTTCCAGAAAAATGCTTTTCCTGCCCCTGCACACCTGTCCTCCTTGCCATGGCTTCCCTCCTCCACGCTCACCCAATCCCCTAGCCTTGACCTTCATTAAATCTCACTTCATTCTCTTCCACACCCTTCACCACCTGGCTGGTCTATGAGGTCCCAAGAGAAGGAATGGGTGCCCCCAGCATATCTGGACAGGCTATAGCCTGAGCAGGGACAGGTCTCAACGCCTGGTGGCCAGTGGCACCATCTGCTCTCCCTTCCCAGACTGTCCCAGGATCCAGCCCTCCACCAGCAGTTTTAGGCGCCTCTGCTTTCGGGAATATGAAGTAAAAGACACAATTTCTGCCCTCAAGGTAACAATTAGAGTGCTATAAATGTCAAATTGCCCAGAGAATCCAATGCTTATTTTGGGGCCAGACTCAGTACGAGGAAAAAACAGAGAGGGTCTTGCTGTAGCTCAAGTCTGGATGAAAGGAAGGTGGAGGGTGGGGTGAGATTTGAGTGGAAGTGGGAGAGAGAAGTTTGGGCTGGGCAGGACTGAGGGTTCGAGCAAAGAATGTTGGGGAAGGGCCAGACCCAGTCTCTAACCACCCCTTCCCTTAGGTAACCAGAGAAGCAGAGTCCTTGGACAGGTGACTTTGGGCTATGCTGGGACAGTTTCCAGTCCAGCCCTGAGACATTACTGGACTCTCCAAAGACTCCTCTTGACAAGGGTCCCTGTCCTACTTTTGCCCCTGCATCTGAGAGCCAGGCTGTGTTCTTGGCAGACCAGCTGATCAGGCACCTTGTGCCCAGGACAGAAGGGACTGAAAGCTGAGCTGGCATGTTCATCATAGTAGCCTCTATCAACACAGGCTGTACCCTCCTGGCAGCTGACATTCCATTAGCATGAGTGGCCCAGAGTGGAATTTCTCAACCCAACCACATCCTCTCTGAGCCCAGCAAGTGCTCCAACAGACACTTTCTGGTCTGATATTCACTCCTGCATCCTGAGGCTCCAGATTAGCTCCTGATTTCTCCATAGTTGGCAGTTGAGCATTGCCAAAGGGATCTTCCTGCATGAAGAGGCCTGCCTGCTAAACGTTCATGCCATCCACCTGTGCACCTTGGTGGTGTGGCCTTCAGGGCCTTTCAGTTAGGCCTCTACCTCTCATTCCTATTGCTCTCCTATGGCCTGGGGCTGATCACATGGATGCTAACAGCTCTTAAGAGTCTTATTAGCACAGGCTCCAGGACTTGTCTGTTCTTTGCTTCCCATGGTGACATCTGCTAGAACTTGTCCTTCCCTCTCCCACATCCAGATGTCACTCTCAAACTTTTTCTGTGTGTGTGTGTGTCCCTGAGCACTGCACACATACATAGCCCCTTCCAGGACAGTTTTCAATGTGTCTGGAAGTGGGTAGCTGATAGCTTGCCTCTAATTTACTGCTAGACCCTTGCTTGAAATGAACCAGCAACCAACTCAGGGCCTCACAATTAATTCAGCTCTGGGCTCTGCTCACTATGTTATCCACGGCCAGCTCTCTGGGAGTACTGTTTCCCTCCCACCCAGTCCTCTGGAATTGGTAGCCATGAGCCACCCATGTGCTCTGGGCTGTATTTCAGATGGAGGTCTAGTGTGCCACTGTGAATTGTGGGTGACACTTTGGGACTAATAAAACTGGGGAGAGTTAGTTGTAGCCATGGCCTTATCAGAACTCTGTGCTTCCTGAGTATGGCTGAAGATGCTGCTGGCAGTGGAGCAGGACAGAGGATAAGCCTGGCTCCCCATTCCTGTCAGGTACCTTATATATACAGGGAGTCTAAAATCCACTATTGTATCTGGGCATGGGAGTACACACTGTAATCCCAGTACCCAGGAGGCTGAGGTAGAAGGATTAAGAGTTTGAGGCCAGCCTCGGATACATAGCATGATCCTGTTGCAAAACAAGGTAAAACAAACTAAAGAAAACAGACAAAACTAATCCTGAAGCTACAGTCCACCAAAAAGGCTCTATGTGACCACCATGCCCTGAATGCCTGATACTATGTTCAGTCAGCACTTGATTATATCTTCTCTGTCTCTATATATACACAGGCTGCAGAGTTTAGTACAAAAGGTACACTTGTACCAAGCATTTCCAGTCACTCCAGAAGCAGTCTACAGTAGTAGAACCTACCACTTATCTTGTCTGAGTCCATTATACATGCCCACATGGATGGCAAGTACCTGTGGCCCATCTCCTTAGCACTACTGTCTGCCCCACTTCCTCAATACCTGGCTTGGTGCTGAGCACTGGTATCTGCTTAGTACTAGAGTCTGGTTGTATGACTTCTTATAGCTGTAGTGGGTACAGATTCATAGCCGAAGGCAAAGCACTAGCCAATTCCATTCCAAATTGTCCATAGGCAAAGACTTATTCCACAGGAGACAGGTACTGAGGAGAAACAGCATGTTCTAGGTATCTGGCTCCTCCTGAATAGGGAAGGGACAGGAAGAGGGTCTTCTTCCCAGGGACAGTCACAGGGCAAAGATGGAAAGAATGGAGAGTCTCCCAGAATGGAAGACAATATTCAGGAAACAAAAAGACATTCCAGGAGAGAGATGGTCTGATTATCATCCTCAAACCCTAGACTATGAACAGACACTGATCAGAGAATCAGAAACCTAAGCCCACATTCCACTCCTTTGCCACCCAGCTAGGCATGTGACGAGTATCACACCTGTAAAACAGGAGTGAAGTCACACAAGGCTGAGCTCTGAGGACCCTGGGCAGCATTAGTAAACCCCACAGCAATGTGTGAGTCTCTCCAGTTAACAGCCCGCCCTGATGCTCCAAGGACCTCCTGCTTCAACACTTTAGGCTTGCTGGACCCCAAGGGCACCTCTGGATGCCCTAGCAAGCTCTTCAGTTTCTTGGCTCATTCATTAGGCCCTGTAGCCCCTAGCATGACATGGTTCTGGGTCAGATAGCCTCAGCTGCGACTCATCCTCTTGTAAGCATTTTCTAGTCCCCTTAAAAAAAAAACACATTTTTTTCCCATGAGATAATATATGTCAGTATGTTGCCAAGCTGGTCTTGAACTCCTGGCTCAAATGATCCTCTTAGCTTCCCAAGTAGCTGGGGGTGGGAGTTGGGGGTTGGCCTTAGCTCAAGCACTCTCAAGCACTTTCATGGTGCACTTTCAGCCAAGTAGCTAGGACTTCAACCAGCTTTGTACTGTTTTCATTTTGTTTCAAGCTAAAGAGAAAGAGGACCATGTGGAGAAGCTAAGCCTATTTATGATACCCACAGGCTCCCGTACAGGGAGATGTGAAAGTGGGTGGTTTCTTTGGGGAGGGAAGGAACAGAGGGCATTGTGAATACTGTTCTATTCCACTGCTGGGATGAACAAATCTTGAGATATACCTCATTCCTGGCATTCTCTAGCTCAGTCTAGACATTGTGGCATGTGTACTCGGTCCAAAGTAGGGAGCCAATGTGCACACAGAAGCCCACTGTCTAGGAGCTCAGCCCTTCTTAAAAATGCTACCTGTGCTAGGCACTAGTGGCTCAGCTACTCAGGAAGCTGAGATCTGAGGACAGTGGCTTAAAGCCAGCCTATTCAGGAAAGTCTGTGAGATTCTTATCTTCAATTAACCACCAGGGAAAAAAAAAGCTCAGGGATAATACTCAAGCCCTGAGTTCAAGCCCCATGACCAACAAAAACAACAAAAAAGACTACCATCAGTGGCTCTGGCAGGCAGCCCATGTGGCTCCTCAGGCATGTTCTAACTGCCCACTACACTCTGGTGGGGTAGGGGGGAACTGGGGAACTGACTCCAGGTCACCCCACATATCAGCACCTAAGGGGCACAGATGGCTCTTGGCTGACCTGATTACAGCCAGCCCCAGTGGAACCATGAAAGAGTTCAGCCCCACAGGTCTCTGTCCAGGCTAGCTCTCTTCCCATGGAGGACAGACCAGCAAGATCAGCAGCTCTGCACCTTGGTGTAAATTGGCTATTCCCCACAGGTCAGTGGTTTTGTCCACCTTCTCAATTGCTCTGGTGAGGGACTAATGAGGAAGATTCCTAAGTTGACACTGGCATCTGCTTCTTTTCCTCCCTCTTCCCAGGCCCTCCCTGGCTTACACTCCCGGGGCAGATCAGACTGCTAATCATTTGTCACAAGGATTAAGACTTGGAGTGCTTCCCATCTGTGGTAAAGGCAAATAATTTCCTTCCACTGGTAAGAGGGTGAGGCTTCTCAGAAATGGGTTGAACATGGTTTTTGCAAAAAAAAATTTTTTTAAAGTACCAGTCCTGGGGCTTGAATTTAGGGCCTGAGTGCTGTCTCTTGAGTTTTTTTTTTTTGCTCAAAGCTAGCACTTTGCCACTTGAGCCACAGTGTCACTTCTAATTTACTGGTGTTTAATTGGAGATGTGAGTCTCATAGACTTTCCTACCCAGCTAGCTGGCTTTGAACTGCCTCCTGAGTAGCTAGGATTATAGGCATAAGACACTAGTGCTTGGCTTGTAAAACCTTAAAAAAAAGTTCAGGGATTGCGGATTTAGCTCAGTGGAAGAGCACTTGCCTAGCAAGTGTAAGGCCCTGAGTTTGGTCCTCAGCTCTGGGGGCGGGGGGGGGGAGTTGTTTTTTATTTTTTGAAAAAGGTAGCTCAAGGCGGTAGAACACTAGCTTTGAGCAAAAGAGTTCGGCGACAGTGCTCAGGCCCTGAGTTCAAGCCCTACAACTGGCAAATAAATAAATAAATAAATAAATTTTTAAGTTTGGGTTTTTTTTTTTGCTAGTCTTGAGCTTAACCCAGGGCCTGGGGTCTGTCTCCAAGCCTCTTTGTGCTCTACCACTTGTGCCACAGCACCATTTCTGGTCTTTTCTGAGTGGCTTATTGAAGATAAAGACTCTCACAGACTTTTTTGCCTGGACTGGCTTCGAACTGTGATCCTTAGATCTCAGCCTCCTAAGTAGCTAATATTACAGGCATACGCCACCGGTGTCCAGGTAAAAAACTAGTTTAGGGATGGGGATGTACCTTAGTGGTAGAGCATTTGCCTAACAAGCACGAGGCCCAGGTTCCATCTATAGTACTGAAAAAATAAACAATAAAAAAAATATGGGATATTTGCTCTGGCTATGTAAGCTGAGGTCAAAGGCCTCCCATCTATCCCCTTACCTAGGGCTGTAATCGTCTCCCTCCCTGGAGGACTCACTCAAGTGCTCCACTCTGGAGGGTCGGGGAAGTTGGTGGAACAGAGCTGGCTACAGGGGAGGCCATCACTGTGTGGGTAGTAAGGCACATTTTCACTTTCAGGATCCTCAAAGCAGCAGCAGCTTACACCTACAACACTTTAACAAGGTAAATGCCATGGGCCTGAGGAAGACAAGTGGTCCTGCCAAATAGGATGCAGGGATATTGTATATGTCCCTCTTCCAGACTCAGTTACTCGCTACACGTGCCTGAGCCTTTCTCACAGTTCCTGGGCATTTGTAAAGCAGAGATGGCAGCTGTTGGGAGAAAAAAAAAAAAGGGAAGCAGAGTCTAGAAGGCCTGTGCCTGGGGCCCAGCTGCCCCTTGGGAACATCAGCTGTTAAGTCTCAGACCACTTCCTGCCAGATCTTGCATTTGGGCAGTGACCAAGTTGTTCTCAAGTTGTTCTTATCTCCTCAGCGCAAGTGCCTTTCCACACATGCATCAAATGTGTGCTGAAGCTCCGGAGGAGGAAGTTGAGTCACAAAGACTCCCTGAGGCCTGGAAAGCTGTTGGTGTTTCCAGGACCAAAGCAACTCCAAGGAGGCAAGGCTGCAGGGCAGCTCCATTCTCCCTTGCCGCACTGGCTCAGCTCCTGGCCATCTTGGGAGCAAGCCCTCCTTGGTGAGGTGAGGGGTGGCAGGCAGCAGGGATGGAGGCATTTGTGTTGAATGTACAGAAGGAGATATTACCTCTTTAACGGACAGTAATTAGTAATTCTAGCCAGTGGCTGTGCTCTACTGTTTTAATGAAAAGTTCTATTTTTATAGAAAACTTGAGAGAAAAGCAAGCTGTTCTGAGTCAGGCAGCCATACCTCTGGAAACTCTTTAATTCCTCAGCCAAGAAGCCAGACCTTGTGCACACACAGTACAAGGAAGTAAAACAAGCGGACCCGATCTCATGCCACCCAAGTTGGTTTCAGATGGAAAGCTGTGTCCAAACTCTAGTGATCCATGTCCTTTCTAGGGGCAAGGCATTTAAGCTCTTCAGAGCCTCAACTATGTCCTCACAATAGTTCCCATCGTTCCTAGTGCTGATGGTAGGATTGCTCCTTCAATGAAAGACTAGTAATGAGCTCAGTAGTATCTGGCAAGGAGCAAGGACTTGGAATATTATTGCAGATAGGAAATGCTGGAGTTCAGGCATGCCAGGTTGTCCAGCCACCAGCAAACATCAAACAAGTCAAACCAGAACAACAATGCAGGGTCAGACACACATCAAACAAAACCCCCCACAGCTCCCTCTGGCCTACCAAGTCTGAGGGTCTCCTGGAGTGTGCAGGGTGACCATCCCTGGGTTTCTAACCTGGGGGTAGTAGATGGAGGGTAGGTCATGGTTTCTGTCCCAAAGAGGCTTTCAAACTCAAACAATACATGCCCAGAAGAACAAAATCAGGCTCTCTATGGAAAAGTTTAGCTGTGAACCACAGGGGCTCTAAAAACAAACTAAAATCAGAGGGGAGTCTGAGGATGGGCAGGATTTGGATGTCAGAAGTAAGATTACCCACAAGCAGAAGAGCAAAACCTCTGAGCAGAAGCCAGCTGATTCTGGCTGCAAGTCAGCCTACAATCACTTGGTTCTCTCAAGGTGGCCCAGACACTTGCCAGAATGCCAGGGATACACTGAGCTCTTAGATTTGTTCAAATTCCACAGCTCTGGGAAAGATCCCACCAGAGTAAGTGGCTGGCTACCCACACATATGTTGGGGCTTAAACTCTGGGCCTGGGCGCTGTTCCTCAGCTCTTCAGCTCAAGGCAAGCATTCTACCACTTCGCCACAGCGCCACTTCCAGTTTTCTAGTGGTTAATTGGAGATAAGAGTTTCTCGGAGGTCTTTCCTGCCCAGGATCCTCAGATCTCAGTTTACTGAGTGCTAGGATTACAGGCGTGAGCCACCAGCATCCGGCACACACATGTTCTTTGAGGAATGACTTTACTGGCATTCTAGGAATAGCCTCTCTGAAAGGGGAGGGCCATGCCAGCTTTATTACCTTCCTAGAAACTAATCCTCAACGTGCAAGGACACCTTAGCAGCTCTTCTTAACCCTAAAACCAATGACTTTCCCCTAAGGTTACAGGATTATGCTAACCGATGTTCTCTAATCCCTGAAGGCTCATGATGATCCTCCATTTCTTAATGAGTTCATTTGATGTGATCCAACTTTAAAGCTTTAAAAAGCAACAACCTGAAAACTTAGGCTTTCTGAAGTAGTTCCCATCCTTCAGAGGCCATTCATTCTGTATGCTGTGCTGACTGATGGCTGAGCCCAGTGACTTCCTAGTCTGGGCTTCCCTTTACTGCAGGCCACCTCTAGTTCCCACGGATGCATGACCTTAAGCAGACATGTACATAACTACACAGAATCTTTCCATAACCAATCAAGGTAGACTCCAGAAAGATCCTTAAGTAGAACAAAGGTTTTCAGCCTACCACGGCTTTAGTCTATCATCTCTACACAATGAGCAGATGCTCAGGGGGACAATGGCTTCTCAGAGTCCATAAGGCAGGTCAACTCTGCTTTATGGGCAGGACAAGGGCTGTGTCTTACAATCCATGTATCCAAGAGGGTGAGGTCACATGTGCCACCCAAGGCAGGGAAATGTGAATGTCAACCCAGCTTAGTGGAGGAGGAGCTGACCTTTGGGAAGGATCTGATGCTGTTGATTACGCCTGGCTTAGCACTTCCTCAGCCACATGGCCTGCAAGCTCACAGTGGCTGCTGTCCTTGGGAGCCGAGGCAGCCAAGTATGTTTAATGAACCCAACAAAGTGATAAACTATGTTTGTGTTAATACCTTTGATTCCAACCACCTCACTGGAGTGTTGGTATTTTAAGCATCCTTTTGATGTACCACAAGTCCTTAGCAAGAACAATCAAACACTGGATTTAAGGCAGAAATGTTAACAGAAGTCCCAGGACCCTGAGCCCTTCTGTTAAGGGAAACACAGCACTAGAAACTTGTCACAGTAATCTGATAAATGGGTGGGGCAGGCCAGGTAACTTAGAGGTGCCCTAGAGGTTCAACTTTAGCTTTAACTGGATCTCAATAATGTCTGGCTCCAGCTTAAGGACTAGTTATCAGCTCAAACATTTTCCAAAACAGTCTAGGTTTCCTGGGGCAGATGGTTGTGGTGGTTCATTTGTTTACCCATGGCAAGCTCTAGCTTGTGGAGAGGGCCATATTGTTCCCACATAAGGTGTCTCTGGGGCTCTGACACACCTTCCCCTAGGACTTTCCAAGTCCCCTAGGACCAGGGCTGGACCAGCAGGAACTTCCAGCACTACCTATCTCTGACCAGTGTGTTGAGGAGCCCCTTGGGTGTGGGACGAAGCAGCCTTGCCCACTGCAGAACAGGGAATAGTACACATTTACTCCTTTACCACCCTAGGTATGGCCTGGGCCTTCAAAGCCAGTCTGGCAAGCTGCCAGGGCTGGGTGGGAACAGTGACTGACAGGCTAGATATTGGAAAGCTCCCATCATCAGCCCAGGAACTTTGTTTGGTTGCTATGGCGACCTTCACCACAAAGGTCTGACTAAAGCACAAGGAATCTGTTACCTAAAACCATAGCCTGACATCACCCATGGATTCAGGAAGGACGCTTATCAGTGGCCCGTTACTCTTGACCCCACATCTCTGCCCCTCCCTGGACAGGCTTCTCAGCTGCCTCCCCCACCCCAAGTAAGCCAGGGCCAGCAAAGATATCTCCTAGCTTAAGGGCCTTCTCATATTCCATACAGAGAAACTGCTGTCCCCTGGGGCCTGCTGTAGGCTTCAGCCTCCTGGCTGGCTGACGAGGGACAGCCTGGCCAGCACATGTGCCCATGGCTTAGTGGGAAGCCCATAGGATTTCATGAAGCTGCCCGGGGGTGTCCAGTTCCCACTGTGCCAGGTTCACACTGTCCCCGAGGGGCCATCAGTTTCTGCCTCATCACGTTCTGCCTTTTTAAACTTGAGCTCCACCAGCTAAAGGTCATCGCACAGCATGGAAATCTGCTTTTACTTCCCAATCGCTGAATCTGAAGGATTTCCAAAAGCTCGACTCCATGAAAGCTGGGTGCTCTGGATACCTAGACGGCGCCCGTGGGAGGATGGTGATCTCTGGTACAGCTGAGGAACTCAAAACAATCTCTTTAGAACTGCTTCCTCCTCCACGCAGGTCCAGCCTGGCCCACACTTCTGACCTCCAACCCCTGGACTGGCACATGTAGAACTGCGGCCCTTGGGACCCTGGTGCCAGTCTGACCCTCTCTGTGACATCTTCACCACTCCACACTGCTGCTTTAGACATGGCTTTCTAATGGCTTAACAACCTTCTTCAGTGTGAGTCTCAAAGAAGCAGAGGCAGAGGAGCCAGGGCAGATGTCTCTTTTCAAGTAGGAAGTCTCACACAGGGATAAGCACATGTGGAAGGGGGTCCATGTATCTCCTGCTTTGGCACTGCAAACTGCCAGCTTCTTTCCTCCTGGTGGCAGTCTGTCTGTCCCATGGTCAGCCTCAGCAAGGAGGAGAAGCTTCTAAAAGGCCTCATTCATCACACTTCACGGGGACAGTGAAATTAAGAAAGAGGAAGTTTGGTTTGTGTTGTTTTCTCGAGCAATATTTACTGGACCAGTTGGTTAATTAACTGCCTTGGCAATAGCTGGAGCCAAACGAGGCTTGTTCCCAGTGCAGGGAGCAGCTGGAGAAGCAGGACACAGTGTTAATCGAAGAGCAATGACATTTCCAGTGATCCCTGACCTGTAATGGACTCAATGACATTTCCTGCTAATCCATGGGTTTCTGTACTCCAGGGTTTCATCTGTGGGGAACAGTACTGACTTAACTGCAGTGACATGTTCATGCCCTATGGTCACTCAACCAAGCTGGCAGGAAGATGGATTCCTCAGCCTCCACCCATCTATATGTATATGTTATATATGTGTATATGATACACTTAGGCATATGTATCTACACATTTGTTTTTTGCTTAAAATAAGATTTATTCTTTAAATTCTGTGGGTCATAAATTTCTATATTTTCTCCAGTTTCATAGCCTTTTAGGTTCAAATGAAAACAGAGATCCTGCACACCAGGAGGTGATGGGCTTCGTGGTGGCTCATGATAAGACACTGCTTCTCCACTGCTGACACCTGGATGTACAGGCAGAGGAAAGTGAAGCACTATTGCTGGTGGGACACACTTGTTTCCATGTTGTCTACAGCACAACATTAGTGACAGAAAACAAAAGGGTGAGAGAGGCCCTAGCCCCTAGGGCTCCCGAAACCCCGCTGCAGTGTGGTATCACAGTGGTGAGTGCTTCCCAGGGCAGAGGCTGCCCCCTTAAGGCTCTGGCCTGCATTCCAGGCCACCCTGGAGGAGGCTTCAGAGGAGAGAGGGCACAGGTAGGCTGCATGATGACAAATAGCATGGTTTACACTGGGGCTCCCTACCTTTTTAGGGATACAGGCCCTCAGAGAACCTGCTGAAAGCCATCTTCCCACACATGGGTTTTTTTTTTTTTTTAAATTTTCCTCCTTCATGACTACTCCTGGACTTCCTGTGGGGCACTAAGCTCAAAGCCAGGACCATCTGTGAGGACCTTGGAGGGAGCAGAGCATGTCTGCTTAGATGGAACAGCCAGGCTCACACGTGCCACGGTGGCTAGGGGCAGGGAAATGCTGTTCAGCCAGCAATACAGTTGGAAAACAGAGGAGGAGATGAAGGTTGTAAGGTCAGGGAAGCTGAGGAGCCGACTTCCCTTGACACTCCACAGATGAGACGTCATTTCCTAGTGCATCTCACATACTTTATCTTCAATCAGACTTTCAACACAAGAGTAGGTTACCGCTCTCCTCCCTCCTTCCCCCAATAAAAGCAGGCCAGTGGTAGAAGATTCAGCTCAGAAGTTAAGAAGAGGGCTGGGACTGTGGCAGGGTTGGTGATAGGTTAATGGGATCTTGGTGAATCCCTGACCATTGGCCACACAGGTGGGCCTCAAGTCTAGTTGTCTCGGACTGGTAATGAGGCTCAGTGGTAGAGTGCTTGCCTCATATGCATGAAGCCATGGGTTCAATTCCTCAGTACCACACACAGAAAAAGCTAGAAGTGGTGCTGTGGGCTCAAGTGGTAGAGTGCTATCCTTGAGCAAAAGAAGCTCATGGACAGTGCCCAGGGCCAGAGTTCAAGCCCCAGGACTGGCAAAAAGGAAGAAAAGAAGGAGGAGGAGGAGGAGTTAAGAAGAGGCATTGAGCAGCAAAATCCAGGCACTGGAATAGAAAGGTCTCTTTAATTGTTACAAGGTAGGGTCAACCAGGCAGAGTACCAATACCTTTGTTTCTGTCATAACTCCGCTCTCATCTGCTGCATGATCTTGGTTTCCAAGTCAGAGCTTATTTGGAAAAAGACTTGCTGCTAAAATATCTGACACCGGCCTCACCTAGTGTCTTATTTCTTCAGTGATATACACTCAGTCTCAGGGTTGGTGAGGAACCTCTTCCTACCCATCTTAAGGTTCTCAGACTTCCTTTCTGTTTCTGAGGCCTAGCTGGCCACAGTAAACACATGTACATGCAGAGTTACACACAGGTATGTACAACACATAGAACATGCACACAGACATGTGTATACATTGGCACCCATGCATACTCTGGCATAGACAGGTACACATGCACACACAAGTCAGCAGAAGTGAGTCAGGTCAGGTCCTGACAAGTATGAAGATGGAGTTTGTTAATAAGCAAGGTACCAGTACTGAGAAACCTGTCTTCTGTGCATTTTCATTATAAATAAAAAATTAAAATATTTGATAACCTTTTTGTTGTTGTTGGTTATTTTGTCATGGGGCTTGAACTCTGAGCCTGGGCGCTGTCCCTGCGCTCTTCAGCTCAAGGCAAGCGCTCTACCACTTGAGCCACAGCATCACTTCCGGTTTTCTAGTGGTTTATTGGAGATAAGAGTCTCATGGACTTTGCTGCCCAGGCTGGCTTTGAACCATGATCCTCAGATCTCAGCCTCCTGAGTAGCTAGAATTACAGGCGTGAGCCACCGGTGCCCGGCTAAAAGTTTTGATAACCTTGTAATGCTGTTATTATACCTGGGATCCCTGCGCCAAGGTGTATCTCTTGTCCATCCTGCTTTACTTGTGCTTTAGAATTCTCAAGTGTCTTATAAAGTGAGGTAATTCAATGGCCTCCTAAAGGCTGGGCTCAGAATCAGGGCCATTCATCAAATACAAGGATGACCTACTGTAGTGGCCACAGTCTGCTGTGGTCAGCTAACATGTGCCTGGAAAGAGGGCAGAGAAACATGCAGTGTGAGGATTCTGAGCACTTAGGCCAGGGGAAGCTTAGATGAGGGTAAAACAGGGTGAGGCTCAGAAGTCCTGTACCCTAAGTACCTTTCTTTAGCTATTTATTACTAGTGTCCTAGCAAAACCACAAACAGAACCAACTGTTTGCAGTGTCCTCTGAAGGAGGCTCAGGGTACAGGAAAACCTGAGCCCTGCCCTGCGGTCAGCCCTGTCTCTAATGGTCTAGGGACAGCCAGAGGTCAAAGTCCAGGTGTCTCCAGAAGGGGAGCCTCCCTGGGCTGGGATACCTGCAACTTCCCTTTACCACCTACTACCACAGTGACACCCAGTGACATTCCCTGAATCTCTGTGAACCTGCTCACTCAAACCAGTTGGCCACCTTTCCTGGGGTAACTAGGACCTCAGCTCTTCTTGGCTTTCTGCAAAGTAACAGCTTTCTCTCAGACTCCAAAGTGGAACAAGGTGAGTTGGGGTTCTCAAGGGTCTCTCATTCAAGATTCTGGGGTTCAGAGTATCAATGCCTGGTATGCCCAGTGTCACTTGTTTGTATGGAGAAAAGGGCAGAAATCAAAAGATGACCTCCCACTAGTTCCTTCCCACAGAGTAACATCACCTCCCAGCCTCAGCTGGCCCTGCGCGCTCTTATTCCCCAGTGTCTAGTTCAATGGTGGCAGGTCCTTTGTGGTGAAAGGGAGGAGGCCTAGTCCTGCCCCACCCACTGCTGCCTGGGCCAGGTGTAATTTGAACCCTGTTCCAAGAAGCAGGTTATCTTGCTGCGTAGTAAACATGAAGAAGCAGAGATAACTATCTCCCATCTCCAGCAAAGAGGAGGCAGCTGGCCTGCTTGGAAAGCCCCCCCTGACCTCTGTCCACCCAGTAAGTGTTATCTGCATCATTCAGAGTCATGGTGAAGTTATGCCTTGGTGCCCATAGGAGGCTCACACAGAACTAGATGGATACACAACACAGTACACGTGCATTCTAGCACATTCCCTTCTGGGCACCCTCAGCTACCTGTAGAGGCTTAGGAGCAGCGTAAGTTCACTATCCAACACCTCTCATACAGAACACTAAGTCCTCTGGGACCCATACCTCTTGTCTCTCCACCCAAGGAATATCCACAAAGTACACATTTATTCCATATGTGTCAGCTGGCTAAATGTGTATATATATTTATGTGGAGGTGGAATATTCAAGCCAGCCCCCTATCAGTGGTCCCTGGGTAACTTACTTGAAGTTCTCGGGGTACTCAGTGATGGCCATGTTGATGACATCCAGGGCATGCTGGTAGTGCTTCTGGGCAGAAAAGAGCAGTGCCAGCAGATGGAGGGCATTGGCATCGTCCCTGCACACTGTTAGAGCTTCTTGCAGCTGCTCTATGGCGCTGGAGATCTGCCAAAGGAAAGTGTCAGCTTAGGGACCTTCCCCTGGGTTGTGTGAGGTACTCAACTCAAGCGAGCCCTGGGCACTGGAAGGCAGGAATGTGCTTTGATAAAACACATCCTCCAGACAACCTGCAAAGATGGACCTCCATGGGAACTAGGGGAGAGTAGGTTTCTAGTGCAGCATAAAAGAAGCTGGAAAGACATTGGGCGGCAGCATCTCCTAATGGGAGGATGGAAGCCTAAGGGAGAGGTAACCTGGCCATGAGTGGAAGCCGTTTCCTGGAGCTCCACTAATAGGGAGCAGCACAGTCACAGAGAGGGTGGGGGAGATGATGTAAAGGAGTGCTTCAACTAGGTGCTGGTGGCTGACATGGGTAATCCTAGCTATGCAAGAAGCTGAGATCTGAGGACCACAGTTCAGAGTCAGCCTGGGCAGAAAAGTCCATGAGACTTTTTTTTTTGGGTCTGGTCGTGGGGCCTGAACTCTGGGCCTGGGCGCTGTCCCTCAGCTCTTCAGCTCAAGGCTAGCACTCTACCACTTGAACCCAGCGCTACTTCCGGCTTTTTTCTTTTTGCTTATGTGGTGCTGAGGAGTCGAACCCAGGGCTTCAGGCATGCGAGGCAAGCTCTACCACTGAGCTACCTTCCCAGCCCAGTCCATGAGACTTTTATCCCCAATTAACCACCAGAAAATTGGAATTGTAGCTCAAGTGGTAGAGCACTAGCCTTGAGTGAAAAAGCTTAGGGACTGTGCCCAAGCTCTGAGTTCAAGCTCCATGACCACCACCAACAAAGAAGGAAGGAAGGAGGGAAGGAGGGAAGGGAGGGAGGGAGGGAGGGAGGGAGGTACGGAGATATGGAGGGAGGGGAAGGAGGGGAAGAGAAGAGGAGGGAAGGGGAGGGGTGATCCAAGTAGGAGTAGCTTGATGGAAGGAGGGGAGGCAAGCATGCTAGCTCTGCCCCTGGCTGGCTGGCACCTAGGCCATAGAAAGCACTCCTCTTGAGCTGCAGTGCTCTACCATAGGAGGAAATGGTCCTGTTAGAGTGCTGAGGATGAGGCACTGAACAGGAAATGTTGGGCAATGCAGAGGCACCAACAGACACAGTGGGAGTGTCCTCCTCCTAGTCCCCAAGATCCACAGCCAAGAAAATGGCAAGATTCTTCCTCCTTGACCTGGGGTACATCTTCCCTCAGCCTGGGAGGTCTATATTTATTTCAGCAACTGTGCATGGGTTGCAGCTCTGTCCTTCCTGGGATCTCATTAAGTCTTTCCTTTTTCTGTGCTAGAGATTGAACTCCAGGGCCTCTCATATGCTAAACTAATGTGCTGTACCACTGAGGTATATCCTAGTGTTTGAACTAGAGGCCTCTTGCTTGCTAGGCAGGAATTCTACCACTTCAGCCAGCCATCTATCCCTCCAGGAACCTTTTTTTGAAGTCTTGCTCCTTAAAAAGTCTTGGATATCGGCTTCTTGGGTGACCTGAGGAGGATCCTCTAGCCCTTACTCCGCCAGGCCTCTTGTACTGGCCAGGTCTCACCAGGCCTCTGTGTAGGCCATGAACACCAGGGTCAAGCCCAGAGTTATCACATAGGGAAACTCACTGTGTCTAAGCCAAGGAAAATAGGAGAAGGAAGCTAAGATCAATGTGGTTAAAAGCTTGGCTTGTCTGTATTCAAAGGCTGCCTTTGTTCTGTGATTCTGCCAGAATAGATGCCATTATCCTGGGCTAACCCTCACTGCTTTGATGCAGCCAGCTATGGTCTGGCTGGTTGGTGAGCCTGAGATATAGTCTTTGAGCTTTGCTAAGAAGCAAGACTCTTCAAAAACAGGTTCATGGAGGAATGGCTCAAATGTTGGAGTGCCTGCCTAGAATCCACACAGGGTCCCTCAACTTCAAGGTTGCCAAGACCTAGGATCCCCAAGGAAGCATGAGGTCTCCCATGGCCCAGCCAGCTATCTTGCTAGGAGGAAGGGCGCCAATCGGCAGAGATGAGTAAATACTTATAGAGATGAAAAAATGAATCACCGATAGTTTATCATTAATTTGATTGGCAAGAAAAGCACCAGGTTCTTTTACAGATGGCTAAATATAAAGTAAGTTATCTCAGGTATCTTTCCATCTAGATTTCTGGGGGCAGAGTGAAGCTCCTGGAGAGAAACACACAGGAAACCAATGCCTGGGCCAGGGCCTGGAATCCAGCAGTGTGGGTGCAGCATGGAGGTAGTGGAGGAGTGAGTGAGTCACGGGAAGGGAGTGATGTGAGAGGAAGGGAGAAAAGTGCAGACAGTATTGGGAATGACAGCAGGGCCTCTGGATCTGGCCATCAAGAAGTGTGACAACTAACCTGTCGGACAAGAGCCAACTGCAGAGAGACATACAGGATGATCTGGGGATCATCAGGAGCCAGTTCCTGGGCTCTGCATAGGAAGAGACAGTCAAGTCAGTCACCAATGATTGAGTATCAAGTGTGTGACTTAGATCTGCAGCCTGCCAGCACTGTGCCAGGTGCTACAAGGGCATTAGGTTTGGGGGAGGGGGGGGGGAGGCGTTGCCAGACTCTGATGTAGTGGGGTGTCCACTTGAGATATGACAACTCAGACAGAGGGCCCAAAGGCAACCCACAGCAGGGGACAGAGGTTCTGGAAGGATGGCACTAGCTGAGATTAGAGGCCTTCTAGGTAGACACCCTGGAGGTGGCAGATCCCTCCTATAATTGGAAGTGGGGAATGGCAGCGGGTACATCCAGGCCATTCTGAGCATTTGTCAAAGTCAGAGGTTAACACCTCCCCGAGGGGCTCAGGGACTGGGCAAGAAGCCTTGACAATGAAAAGCCCCATTGATGCTCCCCATTCTCTAGAGCTCCAGGGGGCTAGCCAGGCATGGAATCTTCCTTCATGGTTGGGGAATGACCTGCCCTGCATGGGGCTGGGATGCCACATGCTCCAACATGGAGGGAGCTTAGAATAACTGATATGAGGCAGATAGAGGAGGGAGGAGAGGGAAGGGCTTTGTTGCCTGCCTCCTTCCCTTCCTACTTCCTTCCCTCTCACCTCAGGCTCCCAGGAAATCTCTGCAAGATCTGTGGGACAGGGGAAGGGAGAAATGGGAGACGAGAGTGGGGCTCAGTTGGTTGTCTCAATGGGTTGCCCTTGCTAACTATGTGACCTATCAAAGACTCCTAGCTTCTCTACCCAGAATGGAGCCACAGAATCCTCCATTTCACAGAGGGTGGACACATCAGAGGGCGCAGGAGGCAAAGCATGTGAAAATACTACCTCAAGCCTCCAGAGACAGATAGGGCTTCTGCAGGCTGTAAGGTCTCCTCACCTTTCTAGTGTCTGCAGGGCCTTGCGGTGCAGCTCATCTTGCTTGGACTTCAGGGTGGCTGCAGGAGACAGAACAAAGTCTGAATCATCAGGGGGGCACTGAGAGTTACTGTCCCCTCCTGACCCCACCCCCAGGACACAGAAGCTCTGCAGATGGAAGGCCCACCAGGACCCAGCATGCAAACCTCAAGGTCCAGCAGCCCCGGCTGACACTGCTGTCTCAGCACCCAGCACATTCCATGGCCTTCCCTGCCACCTAAACCCAAGTGACCCTCTCAAAGGCCCAAGCCTCCAAAAACTGTGACTAATATGTTCCTTCTGAGAGGCCCAATCCTCAAAAGGCCACCAATTCCAGGCTTCCTTACCCACCAAGTTGTATCAATCTAGTACTTTGTCAGTAAATGGCATGCAGCTTTAAATGAAGCAGGGCAGGCATTTTTAGCTTTAGTGCCACACTGAGTACCTGAGGAGCCTTTCCATGACTGTGGCTAGGTCCATCCTTTACCATATCAGATTGGGTAGGACCAGGTACAGAGCTGTCCGTGCTCCCCAGCTTAGACAGCTGCAGAAGCCACTGCTGCTCAGACAAAGGCTTAAGGCACAGGAGACCATTTTGATAAAACAGACTGTGACCAAGGGACTAGCGACTCTTCACTAGCAGACAGGGAATGGTTAACGCCAGTCTGTACCCAGCTCCCCTACCAGCTTCTCCTCTCTTCAGGTAAGTAAGGTTGTGCAGGGCCTCTGAGCCAAACAAAGTAGGCTCCCTCAACATGGCCTGTACCAGGGACTGGTGGGCAAGGGCCCAATCTTGTTCCTGCTTTGGTCTGGATGGGGACCATCACTCTGTCCCCTCAAGCTGCAAGAACACAAAAGTAAGTGGTTATCTGATAAATGGGGAAGATGTGGGTCTGAGCTGGCATAGCTGAGGACAGAATACAGGGTCTGGACAGGAAGGACAGGGTCTGGACAGCTAAGCACAAGGATTTGTGAAGCACCTACCGTGTACTCAGCACTATGTCATATATGAAGGGAGATTTGGAAGATCCCAGAGACAACTATGGTGGTGAGGGTAAAGATGGGCCTATGAGAAGCATAATGAAGCTGCCAGGGGGGGAAGGTATTGGGCACTGCAGGAGACTGACCAGGAGCTTCACAGGATAGCAGCCTGGGTCTTGTCGGAGCCAGAGCTGGGCCTACAAGTAGGACAACTGGGTCGAGAGGAGGAGTATCAGATTGGCAGCTGTCCAAGCAAGAGTAGAAAAGGAACTGAGGGTTACGTGCATGCACATATTGGGGTGTCTGTGTATGGTATGTACAAGAACAGGTAGCTATGTCAGAAAGATGACAGTATCCATGGGGAGTGGCACTGGTGGGACAAGATGCCTCACAGGCAGTTCAGGAACTGGGGTCGTCCCCAAGCAGAGGCTAGCTGAGTCCTAGCACTCACCATCAGTGGCCTGCAGGCTATAGGTGAGACCCAGAGCCAGGTAGCCTTTGGGAAGGAACTCTCCAGCTTCCTCTCCAAGGCCAATCACCATCATGGCAAAGTGTTCTGCCTCCTCCAGCTGCAAACAGGAAAGAGGCAGAGGTCACTGGGTATGGCGGGTAACATGGTACCTGAACACTGCTGAGCAAGTGCTGGCAAGAACAGCAATTCCTCTCATGTAGCAGCATGAGCAGAGGCCAAGAAGCTGTCTAGGTCGTACAAGAACTGAGTGGAAGAATCAACTGTTTACCAGCAAGCAATTCCCTGAACCTATTGTTACCCCTCCAAGGGGCTTTGTGCTCAGGGGTGCTACCTCTCCCAGGGAAAAGCTGCCCTTCACCCAGAGTTCCAGCTCTCCAAATCTTGCTTTGTTCAGATCATGAACCCGAGATAGGTCAATTCATGCCTCTCCTTCCTCAGAGGCCTCTGTAGGGCTCTGTGCTGGGCAGACAGAGGGGAGCCAGGGTCAGGTCCTGGGCCTTGGGAACATGTGCCTTGCTGGACATGGCCAGCCCTGCAGAGAGGGCAGGTTGCCACTCAGGCTAGTGTAGAGTTTGCTCTCTCCCTGAGCAGGGAGCTAGGGAGCTTGAACTTTCAGAGGAAAAAGGCCTGGGGTTGTTTTTGTCCTGAGAGCAGGGGGTGGGGTGCTGTTCCAGTTGGAAAAGGACCAACTGGCAAGGGTCATGCACCACATCGTCATAACACACATCATCACACACAACACAGGACACAGAGGGCACAGAAGGCAGGCCTCATGGACACTGGGGTACACAGAATTGTTAGGCCTGTTGAGGTGGCAGGAAACATTACAGTTGGGGGCAGCAGCTATGTCCATTCCCACCATGTGCTTCCAAATAATTCCCCTTCTCTGTCACCCAACTGGGCCATGTGCCTGGTGCAGTAGCTTCCAGAAAAGGCAGGGCTACTTGCTCCATCCCACCCAGTGGGAGGCACCAACACCTTCTAATCACAGATGCCTCCTCTACAGGCTCATACAGTCAACCAGGGGAGTAGTGACATTCATGCCAGACAGCTTCTGAGATTTGGCCAGGGCCACTCTGCCCACCTCACCCCTGCTCAGGCCACCTTCCACCCCCAGCAGCACTGGAAAGGGGCAGGACTGTGAGTCCTGGAGTATGACCATGGCCATCACTGGGGAGAGTAGACAGCATACAATTGAGATCCTGAGATAGGGGTCATTAGGGAAGATGAGCTGGGTTGAGCCTCCAGTTTGAGGACTGCCACAGTAAGCCGTGTGAGAGAAACACACACACACCACCACCACCACCACCACCACCACCACCACCACCACCACCACCATCACCACCACATTGGAAGAATACAGAATCCGCCATGTAGAGAGGGAGATGGAAAAACTCACAAGGCTGAATGCACTATGTCCTTAAATGGCCAGTACCATTTTGGTTTCTTATAATTTTTTTTTTCCTCCTCCTGGTACCAGCTTTGAACTCAGTACTTTGCACTTGCTTGGCTGCTGCTCTACCACTTAAGCCATGCTTCTAGCCTGCCATTTTGCTAATTATTTTGGAGATGGAGTCCCTTGGACTTTTCTGTCCAAATTGATCTCAAACAAAGATGCTCCAGCTCTGTCTCCTGAGTATCTAGGATTACAGGATGAGCCACCTGTACCTGGCTACTATTTTGAGTACCAC
The DNA here is from genome assembly GCF_019054845.1 of Dipodomys spectabilis. NCBI lineage: Eukaryota > Metazoa > Chordata > Mammalia > Rodentia > Heteromyidae > Dipodomys > Dipodomys spectabilis. The sequence continues at coordinate 5,135,748 of NW_024870703.1, forward strand.
TCACAAAGCAGGCTTTCTGCATGTGGAGTCATTGCAGTGATAATAAGGAAAAATATTATACTAATCCTATCAAGTATGACAATATACAGCACAATAGCACGAAGTATTAGTAACGTGAGTGTTCTAACTAGCTAGCAAATAGGGAGAATGCTGTCACAGGAAAAACAGAAGTTAAAGTAAAAAGAAAAAAAAAAACACTTCATAATACACAATTCCTAGCCTCTAATCAAGTATGGGAATCTGAAAGCCCTAGGAATCTGGCTCTGCCATCTTGTCTCTGAAGTGTTAGAATCCCAACAACTCCATAACCAGTACCTTCCTTACAAACCAGCTCTCTGCAGACAGGCAAATGCAGCTTGGTGATATATTGATTAGAACAAAGCTCTGGGCCACACTGCCAGGGCTCAAGTCCTGACATGATCATTCCCTAACTGAGTAACCTCAAGCAACTCAAGTTGCTGTGCCTCAGTTCCCTCTTCTGTAAAATGAGGACAACAGTGTCTCCCTCATAGGATTGCTGGAAGGACAAAGTGGTAAGACATGGAGAATGCTCCAAGTGTTATTTGCCTAATGTCAAATATGTACACATGTTATATACATGTCATGTTAACATTATATATATGTAGTCTGTCTATAATATATATATACACACACACACACACACAAAACCAATCTCACTTACAAGTTACAAAGTAGCATTAAAGGTCCTCTAGAATGGGGGGTGGGGGTACTATTGTATGCTTTTTATCTCTTGGACGGCTCCTAGTCACAGAAAAACAGACTGTAGGATAAGCTGATGATCCCACAGCCCTGGTCAGTCTTGTCTGCTGGGTATTCCAGCTCTCTGACCCCACCCATGTTCAGGACACATGGACAAGTAGCCACCTGACCCACTGGCTGTCACAAACTCACCCTTCCCACAGGTAACACACTGAACTATATTCCCCGCATAGCCTATTCTCTTATGGACTATTTAAAATTTTCTTTAAGTATTCTTTTCCACAACGTACTAGAGAGCTGTGATCTGAGTCTCTGATGATCCAGCCAGCCCCAGAAGGGGCTGTCCAGTCCCTTCACTTTTACCAGCTATCACCGCCATCTTCCTTCCCCTGCCTGGTACCTTAGAGGTACCCTTTTCCAGACCACAAACATTTCCTTCTGTGGCTTCAGGTTAGCTGGTGGTAACCAGCTGCTTCTGTGACCAGCTCAGGTTATAACACCGGGTCCCTTTCTTATTCCAAAATACTCTAGGTAAGGATTTCCAGGGTTCTTGTCATAACATGCTCCTTTCCCCAGAGCAGTCATGTGACTGCCCCATGAAAACCCAGGAGGGTCCTCCCTGCTTTCCTGTGAATCCAGACAGACTGAGGCTGACTTGGTATGTTGCAGCACCACAGCTACCTAATGAAACAGACTTTTCACCACTGGAGATTCTAACGCACAGGGAACTTCCATGGCTCACCCAGAGTCAGTCAGCTAGGAGGTGGTAGAACTGTATTTAATCTCAGGTCTACTGGCTCCGAGACTTTGAGATTCATGGCAAGCCTCTGTTTTGTTTTGTTTTGTTTTAATCTTTCTCAGGATGCGTAGGACATTTTGATTGTTTGGTTTTGCTTTATATAAGGAAAACTTCCCTGCGACTTCCTTCAGTTCCCCTGTCTGTAGCTTTCCTAATTTGGTCCCTACATGAGCAGCCTTGTTGCTGGCGCTTCAAGTTGGTGCTCAAGCTGCCTTCTATCCCCAAGGGCAGCCAAAGAAGTTTCACCCTCAAATTCTCTACACTTTTCTCTCTGTCTGGGCATAAGAGAAACGTCCTTTCTGAGCCTACAGGATTCTGTTTAAAGAGACCTGTTTTTTCCTTAGTTCTTTCCCACAGGGCTCGGAACCTATTGTTTTGGGAAATTTACTTTTTTCCTTCCTGGGAAAGAGGAGAAGGCACTCTCTCATTTCTGCAAGGCTGTGGCAGGAGAGCTGGCATTTTAAAAATTAATTAATTTTTGCCCCTGCCTCATAAAGGCTTCTATCTTCCTGGCTCTGCCACTCCCGAATTAAAAAAAAAAAAAAAAAAGTAATATTGTAAAGGCACACCTCTCCTCTCCCTCTTTTCTGGGGGGAGGAGGGTTTAGTCCTGAGGCTTGATCTTAGAGGATTCTCTCTCAGCATTTTTACTCATACCTGATACTCTTATCATTTAAGCCATGTGTCCAGTTAAGCATTTTGCTGGTTAATTAGAGATGGATTCTCTCTCTCTCTCTCTCTCTCTGTGATGGAATCTTGAGGACTTTTTGAAATGAGCTCCTCCAGGTCTAAGCCTCCTTAGTAGCTGGGATTAAGGTATAAACCACCAATTCGTAGGCCACATCTTTTCTGAGCACCCACCAGTTTGAAGGGATTGTAACAGCAGCAGTGACCATTTACCAGGCACTTGCACTGTGCCAACCAGGGATGTTCCCCACTTTCTCTGTTGAGTTCACAGCCACCCTATCACACTGGTTGTGACATCAAGATTCTAGATGAGAAAACTGAAGCTCAGAATGAGTTAGTTTCTCAATCACATAGCTAGTAAGGAGGCAGGCAGGGATCAGACCTCTAGGTTCTCTCTATAGCCTAAGCCTTCTCACACCCTTGCTGCCCCAGGGGATGTACGCCCTTTCTGAAGGTGCCTACACCGGTGTTCCATTTCACAACCTCCTCTGCTGTCTGTGACACACAGCACACATGCACGCCCTGTCCTCCAAGCTTCCTACAAAGCTTCCAACTTGGTACATAAAATGTAGCTGGAGAGATATTAAAAATTACCTACATCTCCTTTTCCTCCTGCTCTAAAAAGGAGGCCCCAGCAGGTTGCAGACCAAGCCAATACAGCAGGCTGCCATGCAGGCCTCTTGGTTTTAAGGACTACTGTCCAGGCTCAAAGCCTGGGAAATCCTACCCCATCCAGGAGCCTCTGGCTGAGCTCTGGGGAGCCATACTCTTCCTTGCCCCACCCCAGACCTGCTCCAGCTACTGCTGCAAAGCTTCCCAGCCGACAGCCAGCATGTGACCATCCAAGTCCCTCTACCGACCCCCATCAGGGGGCAACCTTGCTTGGGGGTTCCCTTGCTGGCCTGGGATACAGGGACAACAGGTGCTCCATCTCAGGGCACACAGCCACCCAGGCTGGTTCTGCCCAGCACAACTTGTTTTTGAAATGTCTCAGTTTCAGCCTCCCGTCCTATAAGCCAGGGAAAATGGTCCACCCCCAGATTTCTGTCCCCTGCTCACAGGAATTGACTAGGCAATGTATGGGCTTACTGGTGGCTAACATGAGCCAGAGAGAGGTACAAAAGCCAAGAGACAGAATCTGCCCTTCAGGATTCTTGCCTTGCCTTATACACCATTGTTCCCGTCTGTCATCAGACCACCTTTCCTGCTACAGCCTTGGGGACAGACGGTGAGAGGCTAAATTGTGCCTCTCCTGGCCTCCCTAGAGAGCAGGCTGCATGTGGCCACTCCACAGTCACCTCTCAGTCTCATGCCCATCTGTGAGCCAAGAACTAGCCACAGAGAGCAAGGAAAACCACTGTGCCAAATGCAGACCTGGTCCTACCCAGGTTAGCTAGGGCCTGTGACCTAATACAGGTTATGAGTTAACACCTACTGTGTGCAAACTTTCTCTGCAAGGAGAAGGGACCAAAGTGCATGACAGGGTAAATAAAGAGGATCCTCATCCAGTGGACAACACAGGACCACACTAGACAAAAATTCATTACAGAGATTGCTCTCAAGAGCAGGGAGGGTCTACCTACCAACTCATCAAATGAACACCAAGCCAATCCTGCCCACTGGAAGCACGGAGGCTCATACCTCAGTATAATCCAAAGTATAAATGAAGCTTCAGGAGGAACTTGGGGGAGCCTCCAGACCAGGCCAGCTGCCAGTAGTCCACCCCTACCCACATGCAAGGTCTCCTTCTGCCTATGACCAATTTAAACCCTAGCTCTATCTAGCCTGACACTCAACCTGCTCTTGTCTGCTTAAACAGCTCACCTTTCTCCCCATTCTGATGATAAGTCTGCATGTTTGAGCTTCCTTTTGGGCTTTTCTATTTATGTTGTCATTGATTACTTTGCTCCTAACTCATCTGATTTCAATTTGGACTGATTTGATCCTAATTTTATTACCATGTAATCTGAATGCACATAATTACTGTAATTATGCTGTGGAGGGAAACAGCTCCTCCATGGTAGGAAGACCTAAATTTAGGGCTTCCTGGCAAGGGTGCCATTGGCTGGGTGGACCCACAGTTCTTTGGAGCTGGCAGTCACAGGGAACACAGATGCCCTCCCCTGTCCCGCCCCCAGGGACACGGTATTTTGGGCTTCATCTCAGGGATGAGCTTCAGGCCTGTCTCCAAAGCCCTGGAATAAACAGGATATGAGTTGGGAGTTGGGAAACCCACCCCTCTGTATCCTCCAGCTTCCATCACCCTCTGTCTGGGCCTGGTCTAGGTCTCTGGGATCTGCCTGTATCCACCCATAAGCCACCCACATACTCACCAAGGTACCTGACCTCTATGGGGCAAGACATCTGGGCCTTCCTCAAAAGATGAAGAGAAGGCATAGCTGGGGTAAGAGGTAGTCATCTCTGATAAGCACTGGTCTGAGTGGGGAAGTCAAGCTGTAATGGAAGGGCTTTCCACTGGCAACCTGCATCTAACCTGACCTCCTAGCTTCAGATGAATCTAGTTGAGTTTCCTCCAGATGTTATGTCTATGTCACTTCTGAGAGACTATTATTTCCACTTTACAGATGAGGAGGCGGAGGCCCAGCAGTTTCATGTCTTACTCAATACCATTTACTAGATGGTATAACCACTAATAACCACTGCAGCAAACCTACCCTTCCCCAAAGCCTAGCAGCTGTTATGTACGTAACATGCCATATGTAAGTCTTTCTCTCCTTTCCACAATCTGCAGCAGAGCCCAGAGCTGGCACTTAAGACACAGGGGAAAGAAAGAAGAAAGTGCTGGTGTTACCCTTCTTTTTTATGTAGGACATCCATCCTCCCCACAGCAGAAAGAGACTGAGGCACAGGATAGTGCCTCCAGTGGGGATCTGGAGTGAGGTGGGGTAGGGGACAACAGTTTCCTGAGCTTGGAAAAGGTATTAGAGGTCATGGAATTTTCAGGGATCTTGTTGTCTTCCTTCCTGAGGCTAGTGATTTGTCTGCAAGGAGGGGAGAGTGGCAAAAGTTGTTAAAGAGGGTTATTATGAAGCCCCTGCTAGATACATGCAGAAACTAGGCACTGCCACCTTAGCACAAAGCTGGGTATGTGACAGTGAGTGAAATGTCAGGCTTACAAAAAATTAGGGAGGGCTGTCTTCACCTGAGGCACCCTCTTTGGGGGACCCCTGGGCCTAGAGTACAGAGGAAGGAAATAGGAATGCCTAGCCTGAAGGAGAAGAAATGAGGGGTAGGAGCTCACAAATGGAAGGGATGAGGTACCTGTCCCATGTCTGGTGCAAATAGGACCAATTTCACTTGGAAGAAGAAAAAGGGGAAAGGAAATAAAGGGTGAGTAATGTTGATAACAGGAATTTGGGGGAAGCAGGGGAAGAGACATAGGCTCTGTTGGGTGGTTATGGGAAGAGATTAAAATAACAAGGAGGATGAATATGATCAAAATAGACTGCCTGATAACAGGAATTAGGGGAGGGCAGGAAGATTAGGATAATAAGGATGAATATGATCAAAATAGATTATATTTATGATATGGAACAAATCCTGTGGAAATTGTTTTAGGAAGGGGGGAAGGAGGGTGTAATACAGGGATGAGACTGATTGGAATACAGTATAAACATTCGCTAATTTAAAAGAAGTAAGAAAAAGAAATAGAGCCATTCCTGACATTAGGAGACTAAGTGGACCTAAGAAAGACAGGACTATCAGGAAGTGAGCTGCCAGGGAAAGCAGCTATCTGAGCAGCCCAGGGGAAATCCAGAGCCCTGGGGCTAAGAGTTCTGCACAGGCTGGGCACCGGTGGCTCATGCCTGTAATCCTAGTACTCAGGAGGCTGAGATCTGAGAATTGTGGTTCAAAGTCAGCCTTGGCAGGAAAGTCTGTAAGACTCTTATCTCCAATAAACCACATGAAAACCAGAAGGGATGCTATGGCTCAAGTGGCAGAGCACTTGCCTTGAGCTGAAGTGTTCAGGGATGGTGCCCAGGCCCAGAGTTGAAGCTCTACAACCAACAAAAAGGAAAAAAAAAAAAAAAGAGTTTCGCACAGGCCCACAGCAGCAGCCAAGTACACCTGGCCTGGGGCTCAGGCTTCCAGGCTGTTTTTCCCCTCTGCTTTCACTTTCCAAGCTGCTGACCTTGGGGGGGGGGGGGGGGGGGCGTGGGAGTGTCTTCAGGAATCTGTATCCAGGGGGAGAGCCTGCCTGAGATGCAGTCTCCTACCAGCTTACCTGCCTCAGCAGACAGGAGTAAGCGGGTAACAGAATCCAAGGCAGGGATGAAGGAGCCCAGGGCAGGTCTCAGTGGCTGCAGCCAAGAGCAAAGAGGGGGCTACAAAGAGGCCGCCTTCCTTCTGCTATGGTTGGCTTTAACCCCTCAGGGTCGTGCCTCTCAGGCATGAGGTCACTGGAAGCTTCTAAAGTGATGGCAGGTCTAGTAACTGAGGTCTTGCCTACCAACCCCACTAATGGGCAGGTGGGAGGTACCTCTACTGTCTCCCCATTTGATTCTAAGTACCATATTCTCTGTCCTAACCACCAACCAGACAACCTACAAGGCTGTAGGTTCTCAGAAGTCTTTTGCTTGCCTACAGATAGCTGATACCCTCATTTCCACTTCAAGTTGGATGTCCTCATCTCATTCTTACCTGGGGTGCTCTCCCAAGGGAGAACAGAACCCAGGCTCTGACCTTCCCACAGCTCACTTACCCAGTGCAAGGACCCAATGCAGACCTTGGCAGCCATCAGGGGCACAGTGGGGTCCGAGGGCCGCAGCTTCATGCATTCCCGCAGCAACGACACGGCATAGGCTGACTGCAGAAGCAAGAGCAGAAGATGCTGTCACTGATCTCCCTGGGTTTTCAGACTGGGGTGGTACCTCATGGCCTCAGGGGAGAGTCCCCAGACAAGCAGTCCTCCCCAGCTCCAGAGCTAGAGAGAAGCCCCCAGCAAGAGGAGGAAACCGGTACTCATGGCAGGCAAGCTCCTCCCTGGGCCTCAGTTTTCTCATCTGGAAAATAGAGGCCGTGACCTTTATCCTTTGGACTTGATAACACCTAACAGGACAACCGATGGAAGCTCTCCAAAAGGAATTCAATTTTGTATGAAGATTACAGAGATAGAAAGCAGCTCTTTAAATGGACAGTCAGACAGAGCTGGTGTCAGGATTGTGGGGATCCACAGGGGTTGGCAGGAAAGAATGGGATAAGTCAAGCTGGCAGGGCCAGAGATAACCTCCAGACAGAAATCTGGATCCTTTAGGGCTCCAAGGGCTCAGCCTGGATCTTTTAAGGATGCTAAGTATGAAGGGAGAGCCAGCTATGAGGAGAGAGCACTGGGGCCCAAGCAGAGACCTTAAGAGTAATAGTAATAGCGTCGAATATTTCTTCACAGTGTACCCTGCTTTAAGTCAAGCATCAGCGAGACATAACCCCAAGACGAATCTGATTCTCTGTTTGATTTCATAAATAAAGTTTTATTGAAAGTCTGCCAGCCTTCCTCCTATACTATGGTCTGTGACAGTATGCATGATGCCATGGCAGAATGCTACAGAAAAAGCCTGCTGAGCTAGCTGACCCCTGTGCTAAGTGTTTTGTAAATATTAAGTCACTTAAGTTTCACAACATCTCTATGAGGTAGGTACAATGTTCCTGAAAAGTGGAAACCAGGTGCTGGGCAGGATGGTGCATACATGTTATCCTAGGTATGGGGAAAGAGGCACAATCTTGGTCACCATGGCCCATGTCTATCACAGCCAGGCCACCCTGGGCCTAAAAGCAAGATCCTACCTTGAAAATAACTAATGGAAAAAGGAGCTGGAGGAGTGGATGAAGTGATTAACAAGTGTGAGGCTCCAAGTTCAATCCCAGTACTACAAAAAAAAAAAAACAAAAAAAAAACCAAAAACAGAAAAAACAAGGTTGGCCCCCTCCTCTGTCAGGCTTCCTGTCTGGCCATGTGATTTCTCTTAGTTGCAAAGACTCCTGTCATAATAACATATGATATCCACCTTGGTTCCTTGGTGAGGGGCTTGGAGTGGCATTCCCAGGACAGGGATATTTGCTATCTGCCATGCGCCAATCTAATGCTGGCACTGTGTACTTAGGCTCCAAAACTGTGAGCTAAATAATTGTTTCTTTACAGATTTCTAAGCCTTGGGCATTTTATTGTAGTAACAGAAAACAGATAAATATACTCAGAATTAAGAAGCCATTCAGGGTCTTCACACCAAGGGCCTGCCCTGGGTAGTAGATTCACTGCGGGAAGTGGGATGAGGCCATGTTCTTATCTTTAAGGAATCACAGAAAGGCTCAGGATAAAGAAGCCAAATCCCCTATTACTCTCATAAGAAATAGGAGGGTAGAAGGCCAAGTCTAAGAAGCTGCTACCAAATAACAGGCCTTAGAAGACTAAGAGACTGCACGAGGGGCTGTGGCAAGGGAGGCTGTCAAGCTATACTTCCTTTCTTGGGAAGGCCACTCACCATGGTCTTTCCCATCCACACCTCCTAGCAGGCTTCTCATTAGTTCTCTGGGGCTTTTGAACTCTGGATCCTTGAAATCCAAGATATTCCAAACCCTGACCCTCTATCTTCCATCTACTCCTTCCCACCCCACCCCCACATGGATTTTTTTTTTTTAATGCTGCTATTTAAGGAGCCATCTAAGGACTCAGCAGTCAGCAGTCGGCTCTTTTTTGTCATGCCGGTTACCTAGCAACGCAACCAATGCAACTGGCTGCATGGAGACCAAGAGAAGGAACAACTTAAAACATGCTAGGGAGATCGTCCTTATTCCTGGAGGGCGAAATGCCTGGTATATTTATATCTCTCCAGTCTCACCTTCTGGAAGGTATAGGAGAATCTGGATTCCTCACTTTAGGCTCTTGGCAAAGGCAAGCTCTGCGCACTCCTCTGAAGGCTGACTGTCCCAGGCAGATGGATTTAGCATGCAGAATTCCCAAGGGGGATGGAGAATGTCTTCCAGAACAATCTCTGGCTGCAGAGAGCATGGGTGGGGATAGCCCAGTTTCTCCAACCTGTGAAGCCTCATGTATGAGGCATTCACTGACCACCCAAACTCCCTGTGCCAGCCTGTCTAGATGGTGAAGGAAGGAGCCAGACTGGGAAACTAGCTTCCAGAGGCAGGGAGGGAGCCAGCTTGTATCTGGACCTCTCGGGTCTCAGCTGCGTCTCCGTAAAGAGGGGAGAAGACCCCTTAATTCCAAGGTGATCATGACATCTTTTCCAGAACCCGGGCCTAGAGATCCCTTAGAAATTAAAGCTAACTTCTGCAAGGGTTGCATTCTCCTGAGGAGGGGCTCTGAGCTTTCCTCAGGTTTTCTAAGGGGTCCATGACCCACAGAAGAGTAGATCCTGGCCTGCTCCAGGCTGTTACAGGGTAGAGGTACTTCCTGTTTCCTGGAAGTAGGAAGAAACCGCTCCATGCTGCTATATGCTATCTGCCCAGGCGCCACATAAACTCTGGCTCCTCTTCTTCCCTGTCTGCGTGTTACCTACATCCCACCTACTCCAGGCTTATTTCTCCAACCCTTCCATCTTTACTCATCTCTTTTCTTCTACCAGGAATTCAGGTCCCTCCCACTAGCCTCCACCCATCTACATCCTGCCAGCCCACATCCTAAGGGTCTATTTTGCTCATCCCTTATGGACAGGCCTTTCCCCTTCTATATGGTAAATCTCCCAGAGCCTTGGCAGTATGCTGCTGGGCACAGAGCCAGCAGAGCATGCTGGACTTCAAGATACTCTGAGAGGAGGCCCATGTGATGGGCTACTAGGGCTGAAAAGACCAATGCCCAAGCAGAGGGCCGGAGGAGGTTCCCTACTGACTCAGCTATGCTCCATAGCGTCTGCTTGCCTGACAGGCTGCAGCACCTGGTCTTCCTCCTCTCCCTACCAAGCCCTGGCCTGCCTAGCTGCTAAGGCCCAGGGCTGGCTGGCAACCCTCCATTTGTGGAGGTGGAGTTGGCATGCTGTGAAGGCCCTCCTCAAAGATGGCCCGCACAGCTAGAAATGGAACATGGCACAGATGGGCCAGGGGGCGAGGGATTCCCTCAGCCCCATGAAAGGGCTTTGGTTATATTTACAGCTCTTGGAACCATCTGCAAGCTCATGCTGCCTTATTTCTTGCATTTGTAGCACCCAGAGCCCCAGCCCCCACAGCCCCCAGCACTGGAAAGGTTTTCCTTTCATGTTGCTGCTTAAAATAGAGATTGACATAGTGGAATTCTGCTCTGAGAGAAAATCGGGGATGCTAGCACAGGAGCCAGGACAGAGGAAAATGTCCTCCCTGTGCCCCTTGATCTGAGACCCCTGGCCATATCTACTCTGCCCCCTGCAAACGGCTGCTGCTCCATTCTACTCTTGCATATCTCTTGTTTCTAGGCGATTTTCCAATTCACAAGCAGGTCAACTCCTGGTGCCTCATTCAGAGGGCAGGAACAGTGACCCCTTCTTCACGTGGACCACATCCCAGTCCTGTCTCATGCTGCCACATCCACCAACCCACCAACTTCTGCACAGCCCTCAGAGGGTAAGTACACGTACACGCGCATGTGTGCTCGTGTGCGTGCATACACACACACACACACACACACACACACACAAACACACACACACCAGCAGCCCTGGGCCTTACCTTCCCACAAGCCACCATGGAGAGGGCCACTTGGTACCAAAGGTGAAATTCTCCAAATGCAAACTTCATGGCTCGCTCTAGGCACTGGGGAGAGGAAGATGTTTAGTATGTCCCCATGAGAAGTCCGGTCATTTCAGCTGTTCCATCCCCCTCCAGGGTAAACGGCATCAAAATTCACTGCCCCTAAAAAGCTGCCACAGATCTGCACTTGATTCCTATTGGATATCCAGGAGAAAGAGGTCCTGCTGCTGGCTCAGACATGTGTACAAGTGTCTAACTTAACATGTGAATGATTTCACAGGGCAATGGTAAAGTGTAAATGGTAAGATTTAAGTGCTTTCAAAATGTATACTTCTGATAAAAAAAAAATAACAGCATTGTTCTCAGCTTGTTCTGTGTATGAACTCATTTATTTGTCCTGATGAGATGGGTTCTCTGCTCCATTTCAAAGACGAGGAAGCCAAGGATGTGATTTGCTGAGGGCTCAGGTCAGAAAAAGGCAAGGCAACCTGGCAGTTAAGTGGGACCAGAGGAAGGCACAAATCACAACAGCGCCATCAGATTCCTGTTAGGCACTACCTGACTCTCTGAGTGGGGAGATGCCTGGCCTGCCATACCTCCGACAGCATGATGTACTGGCCCCTCCTGCCCAGTGTAATGCTCAGGAGGTCGTAGATGGCTGCAGCATTCTGCAGGCTCACCCTCCGGTCCTCTTCTTGCTCAGGCGCCCGGCTCAGTACCACGTCCCGAGTTGCCTGTGGGTGGAATTGGTTTGGAAGAGAGTAAGAAAAGAAGGTAAGTGGGTGCTTGTACCCAGAAGGTCCCACCACCTTTTCACTACTGTCCTAGGCCAACCAAGTGGCCACAGTCCTGTCCCCACAGAAGCTGCCTCTGAGAAACCCTACCACTCCAGGAAATCCCATGTGGTAAGGGAGCATCCTGAGGTTCAGGGATCCCGTAAAATTTCAAAGCTACAATACAGTTTCAAGAAAAGTGTTTCAGCCATATACCCTTCACCTGTATACATCAACTACTGATATCTAGCATCCTTGCTGCCCTTCTCTAGGATAACAATCATTACTGTCCTTGTTCGTATTTTCTTTGTCATTCCAGGATCTGGTCTGGGATCCTGCCTTGCATTCAGGCACCACTTCCTTCAGTCTCCTTTCATCTGACACTGCCTTCTGTCACGACACTGGCAGAGTATGGGACAACTGTTTTCTAGAACTGTCCTCTGTGCTTTCAATTTTCTAAAATCATAGCAAGTTCCTCAGATGCCAGGAAAAATGGCCTGGGACAAGGCCCTGTTGTTTGATGCCCAGGAAGTAACTCAGCTGTGGCCTTTCAGTCACTCTTTTCTCTGTCCCACACTTGACCCTTCTCGTCACCCTTGTCTACCCCAGACTCTATCGTTGGCTCCTTCCAGCCAACCACAAAACTCTCCTTTCTCTTGCTCCCCAGAGAGAGCTGCCTCATACTTAAGGGCACCGTTCTCCAAGCCTACCACTGGGGACCTCAAGAGTTGCCAGATGGCTGCTCAGGGAAGGAACCTGTGCTACAGTTGACAATTCTGTGCAGTTCAGAGGGAACTCCTTATCACCAGGCCTTCAATCCCCTAGTAAGAAGGAAAGCACCTTGTATCATCAGTGGCCTGTGGTTTTATCTCTTTATTACCTCCACACTGCAGGAACAGAAGATACAGTGGAAGGCCAGGCGCCGGTGGCTCATGTCTGTAATCCTAGCTACTCAGGAAGCTGAGATCTGAGGATCTCGGTTCAAAGCCAGCCTGGGCAGGAACATCCACGAGACTCTTATCTCAAACTAACCACCAGAAAACTGGAAGCAGCACTGTAGCTAAAGTGGTATAGCGCTCACCTTGAGCTGAAGAGCTCAGGGCAGAGCAGAGCCCAGGCTCAGAGATTAAGATCCATGACTGAGAGAGAGAGAGAGCCAGAGAAAGAGAGAGAGGGAGGGAGGGAGGGAGGGAGGGGGAGGGGGAGAGAGAGACACAGTGGAGAGGGAGAAGCCAAAAATGCACTGGTCATGGGGGTTTATGAGCAACAACAGAGCAGGGACCAGGATGAGGATGCTGTGGGGCCTGAAGTGACTCCCATCCCTATATCTCACACATGTACTCTGAGAGCTGGGCCTGGCTTAGGCACAGCTGAGCTCCGGCTAGATACTTCTGCTAGCTGTTCTCAGCATCCTCCTCCCTTGGGCCCTTTCCCTCTCTCCAGCATCCTGTCCTTTCCTTCACCTCCTCTGCATCTTACAGGCTCTTAAGACTAAGGACTAGACCAACAGAGAGAAGAAGCTGCTGACTCTGAAATGACAGCCTCCCCACAGATCCAAGGGCCCTTCCCACCCACCAGTGTGCTCACTGCTTCCCTCTGCACAGGGCTGTGCTTCCTCTCTAGGCCAGGGTCTGAGACTCCAAGTGGTGAAGAGACATAAATTCTATACTGTAGGCTCAGAGTGAAGGGCATTAATATGTCCACTGAATCCTCTAGAAAACAACATGGAGGTGATCACCAATAGGGGTATTTCAAATAGGGATACAGACTGGTGCTACCCCTCTATCCATAATCTGTAAGTGTTGCCCATTCCTCCATGGGCGGGAGATGGATGGGCCCAGGAGAGGCTATCTACAAGAGGGAACTGGGGATTTCAGGGAAATGCACCAAAAGGCTGAGCACTGGTGCAAGTCTGGTAGATAGGAGCTTGTCAGACTCCAAAGGTTTACAGGAGATTGGGTGAGGAAGAAAAGTGCCCAGAACACCCCTGCCCCCACCCCTGTGAAACCCACCTACACAGGCACCAACAGTGAAAGAAATGCTAGAGGAAGCCAAGCAAGAACGCATTCTGCAATCTGTGCTCCATTCCAGCAAGACTCCTCCCTGCTCTCCCGGCTCCTCTACTTCTGGGCACCCAGGAGGAAGGTCTGGGAGATGGCCTCTACCAGGCAGCAGCAGGGAGGGGTAGGATAGTAAGGAGATGGACAAAAACAGAGAAAGCCCCTTAGGAGACCCAAGAGAGGGGCGATAAGGGTAAAAATAAAACTTGGCCTGGAATTTTGGTAGAGGACAGAGGTCAGGATGGAAAGGGGAAAGGGCAGTCTGCAGGGGTGGCTTTTCTAGCCGAGAGTAAAGGAGACAGGATTAGGGGAGACCTTGCTAGTCACACTCACAGCCTGGGGATCTACCCTGCAGATCAGTAATATTCTCCTCTCCAGACAAAGGGGCTTTTTTTTGTCGTTGGTGATGGTTGTGGGGCTTGAACTCAGGACCTGGGTACTGTCCCTGAGCCTCTTTGTGCTCAAGGCTAGCACTTTACCTACTGTGCCACAGCTCAACTTCTGGGTTTTTGAGTCGTTGACTGGGAATAAGAGTCTCACAGGGACTTTTCTGACTGGGCTAGCTTTGAACCATGATGCTCAGATTTCAGCTCCCTGAGTAGCTAGGATTACAAGCATGAGCAACTGGTGCCCAGCTCAGATAAAGTTTAAATTGCTCTCCTAGCTGGATTCCCCTGAGCTACATGCTCCTCATCCCTAATTTGGTCATGTTCTGTCTGTCCACATGGACATCTAGTTTCTCAACCCAACTCAGCCTTTCTGCTTCCTGCATCTGGTTCATCTTGCAGGGAAAGCTGGGTCCTCCCATCCTCACACACATGTCCTGGCCTCCAGGCTCATCACTTCTTGTAGTACAAGTCATCTCTAGACTCCAAGCCCCTAGCATAGCCTCTTGCACAGAACTTCACTAATCTATCCTTGTGCACTAAGCAACACCCAGAGAGGATTTGGGGCTGCAATGGAAACTCTTCTCTGTCCACCCTGACCTTGACCTCTAAGAGAACAGCCTTCTGGGTGTGTCTGATAGAAGGGAGGGGTAGACTTTCAGAACTGGGTGTTAATTAGGTCACAAGAATCTGAGCAGAAGAGCAGACTACAGTAAAGCAGTGACCCAACTGCCTAACAAGCAGACTGGAGGGAAGGCACGTTCTTGGGGGTCCTGAGGTTTTTTGCAAACAGACCCCAGAGCCAAGAGGAAAGTGTGATTCCCAGAGGACAGCCAAATGCTGAGTTCTGCCCAGCTGTTACTATGGTTTTAGGGCAGGGCTGCCCTGAAAAGTAGGCTGAAGCTGGTTGCTGGGCAGAGCTATGTATGTAACCATGGTAACAGGGTGGTGTGGTGGAAATGTGGAAAGGAGGAAGTTTATGGGCGCTGTCAAGGGAGTCATAAAGGAACAGGAATTCATGTGCTGTTCAGGAGTCAGAGCAAGCCTGAAACAGGACCTCAGACACCACAGGGCTGGCAGTCCCTCCCCACCAAGCTGTCCTGCTATCTCCTGAGCTCACTACCTTCAGGCCATACAGCACCACCAACTCCAGAAGCAGCCTGCCCAGAACTAGTCCCAGCTACATTCTTTCCTTTCTACCACGTACACAGCCTCAGATCCTGGTTTTCATTGGGAAATACTCCAAATCAAATGTTTGGCACCTGCAGGTAGTACCCAGCAACTAAGTCATGTATCACCAGAGCCTCCTCTATACTGTTCTTGAGATTATGGTGGGAGATTCCTGGGTTTCTCCCTGCCTAGCCTGCCTAGCATTCACCATTGTAAATCCCACTTCAGAACCCTCCAGACTCCCTTGGAGGATGCGCACTGCTTTAGTTTAAGTAATGTATTTAATCCCAGGCTGGGCTCCCATAGGGCTCCCTGTTGCTTGCCTTTGTCTCTCTTGTTCTCCCAGGGCAGCCTCTCCTAAAGTGCTCACCCCAAGCTTCTGGCTGTCACAGGGGGAAAGCCAAGAGAGAAGCCATGCCAGGAGAACCCCCTTTGCTCTTTGGACAAGGAGACAAATATGGAAATCTGCATTTCCCTAAAGAAACACAAATCAAGTACAACTCTTGTTTGAACACTGCCTCCCTTCTTCCCCACCCACCCCCAGGTGTGTATCATGAATGATCCTTTTAGGAGCTGAATTCTCATGCTCATAATCTTAACTGGCCTCACAGCAATCCCCTGAAACCACTGACACTCCCCCCCCCCAGCCTCCCCGGCCCTTCCCAGGGTGGACTCAGAGGACTCTGAGGCCCGGAAGATGAACCACCTTGTATGGGTCTCGGGAAGCCAAGGCTAAAATGTCTGTTGGCTAGTCCAGATCCTTCCTGCTGCTTGCCTGTGCTCCAGCTGCCTCCCAGCTCCTCTGAACCATTGCTAAGGCAGTTCTCATGCTCTGCTGGCTGCAGGGCCCAGGTGGTCTTTTCTAATCTTGGACTCAGTCAGGCTAAGAGAAGGAAAGGGGTGCTCTTTTTAAGTAGTATCTCACCACCCCCATTCACCATCCCCTTTACAAATGACTGAGACTGACCAGTGCATACAGATCAAGAGGAGTAAGACTTTATAAAACTCTGACATTCTAGCATCAACTAAGCTCCTTCCTTTGTCTTCAGGTGCCTCCAAGGAAGCTGTGCTAAAAAACTAAAGCAAAACAGCCAGGTTCCTGTGGCTAACACTTGTAATTTTAGGTACTTAGGAAACTGAGACTTGGTGGATTGAGGTTTGAAGCCAGTCTGGGAAAAGTCTCTGAGACTCTATATCTAAAATTAGCCAGCAAAAAGTCAGACTGGAGGCATGGTTCAAATGGTAAAACACCAGTTCAGCAAGCAATCTGAGGGACAACTCCAGACCCCAAGATCAGGCCTCCCCAGGCAAGCCTTGATGCTGCTTCTCTGCAAAGAACATGCTCTTGAAGGCAATGTACCCAAGGCCCTTTCACAGAAAGCCTTTCCACTGAGGGGCAAGCCTCAAGATCTGCTGCTGCTTCCAACGATCACTATGAAAAGAAGCCCCTGGGCAGCATCTGTGTCCAGGAAATCCCCCTTCCTGGAGGATTTGGCCCTGTTCTGCTCCTGCTGGCATCTCCCACTGTCAGACATAATTACCACCAGCTCTCAGCTGGCAATCTGATCAGTGACATCTATGTACCCAACAACTCAAGCCTGGCTCACACCAGCCCTTCCCCTCCCTCCCTGCCCCAGGTTTCAGTCTGCATTCTCCCCAAACCTACTATGGCAGAAATCCCAGTTTTCCTGCTAACAATATAGGAGTGGAGGTGTTCCCACCACTCCTATTCCTGGGCTCAGAGTTGGCAGTGCTAGTAGCTACCTGAACACTGAAGCCTCAGAAGAGCAAGGCCTGTGTCAGAACAAACTAGGTGCCAAAACTGGAACCACCTGTTTGCTGAGTCTCAAATGGGAACAGGCATAGGAAGTCCTTTAAAAAAAAAAAAAAGTAAAACAAAACTGAATAATACTCTCAGTCTCCTGAGTAGATCAGATTCTACATGTTTTCAAGAATGACTAAGTCAGAATCAAGTAGCTTTTAGGATTAAAAACATGTATTGGACAATCAAAATGTTCCAAGTGTTGGGCACCAGTGGCTCATGACTGTAATTCTAGCTACTCAGGAAGGCTGAGATCTGAGGATCAGGATTCTTAGCCAGCCTGGGCAGTAAAACCTGCTAGATTCTTATCTCTAATTAACTACCAAAAAATCCAAACAACAAAAAAAATCAAATTAAAAATCAGGATTCGATGGATAAATAGGGTGGGCAGGTGGATGGATGGATGAATGAGTGGATGAATGTGATGGGTGGGTGGATAGATGAATGCATGAATAGATTAATGAGAGGGTGGGTTGGTGAGTAAATGAATTTTAAAATGTTCTTTTGGCTCCAAAGTCACAAAACTGGGTCCAAAACACAACTATTCTCCAACCCATTATCACTCATATCCCTTGTATTTCTGAGAAAGCATTTGTAATTTCAATTTACATCTTGAAAGACAGAGGCTCCGTCATTCATTCTGACCACAGTCCATGCATAACAAAAACCATATCCAAGACACCAGCCCTGCAGATAATCCTCTGAGTTCCAGACCTGCTGTGCTTAGAAGCCTGCAAATCCCCTTTCCTGGAGCAGCACTGGGGACATCCTTGGAGGTTTGGAGTGATTATGATGATGGGCTGGCAATAACTTTTACTGCAGGCACCAACAGAACCTAAGTTGTAGCTAAGGCTGCCAGCTGCTGTTCTAGAGATTTCTCCTTAGGCTCATCATCTGCAGCCAAACCCAGGAAGCAACAAGATGAGAAAAATCCCACAGAACACAGAAATCAGGCTGAGGGTACCCTGGAGGCATTTGTGGCTCAGAACAGAAGCTCGGGGTGCTGACCTAGTGAGGCCCGTAGTCCAGTCCTCTGGCTGACCAAGAATGTGACTGTAGGAAAGGAAGAAGTAACAGATAGTCTATCCTCTCTGAGAAACTGCTCCGAGCCAGTGGACAGATTTAGAACAGATGTAGAAAGGCCCCTGGAGATGTGACACTAAAGTCAAATCCATTGCCAATGATCCTCCCAAATCCCCCAAGTTTCCAAATGTTTAACATGCTGGATGTGAAAGAAGAAAAGAACTAGCCAGTGCATGGAGGTGCCTCCTCCCAGTGATCATGCAGATGGCCTCTGACTGTGTGCCATAGGAAATTTCCAAGGACCAGGCCTGGACAGCAAGTGGCACCTCCACCCCCTCCAGGGTCTCCTGGAAAGGTCAGCCTACATTCCCTATTGCAAAATGGAAAAAGCTATTAAGAGGGAGGTATATATTCAGGAACATTCACCAGGCTCCGAGTATTTTCAAGTAAAAGGCCGTTCTATAGGCCGTTTTCTAGTTTGAGATTTGGAGCAGGCTCAAGGTATTGATGGAGAAATAGCCATAAGGGAAATTTATCTGAACTCTGGCCCCTGGCACCCAGATCAAGCAGAGGCCACAGAAACTGGCTGGTGGGGACAGATCTCAGCTGATCCCTGCCCAGGAAAAACCCAAATGGCTGTTCTCACACTGTCTATGACATGTCCCTGTTCATAAACCCTCAGGAATTGCTGTGTTGGATTATCAAAATTACCCCTTCAGCTCTTAGATATAAGAAAACCAAGGATCAGAGCAGACAGAAAGGGTCAGAACCATGTCTAAAATCCTGGAGCTCAGATCCATGACCTGTGCTTTTTGCAGCTATTTAGGGAGACAAATGTGGCTCGAATCCTGACCATAAGGTTTATTAGTATGTGACCTTGACCAAGGTACCTACCTGCCCTGGCCCTTACTTTTCTCATCTGTAAGATGAGAACATACAGGTATTAACAGAACTATACAAAACTGTTTTGCAGGTCACAAACAATTTAAACTTACTAATTTTATATGGCTGAACATAATGCTTACCAATGAGTTGGCTGGCTTGTCTTTGGCAGAGAAGGGGCCTAAGAAACAATTCTATTTTTTACCATTTACTATCCAGATGTGAATCACACTGTAACCCTCAGCATATGAAGGCAACCTTTTCCCACAAAAGCAGACAGGTGACTCCAGTGCAGTCTCCCTTGAGACTCTAGTTGGTGCAGTGGCAGGAGAGGATTCGTACCAGTCTGAATCAGGGATCTATACTTAGAACCTGAGGCTCAGAATTGTGGTCAGAGCAAGGACCACATCCTGGCCTTCTATGAACATCAATCAGGTCTGGCACCTGGCACCTCCACATCAGGCTATCAGCACTGTGTTCTCTCCACACAAGTACATACCCAGCATACCCTTCAGGACAATGCCTAGCCAGCTGGCACTCCAGCTGCAAGTACCCATGACCTAATACAGAAACCCTTGGATCCAAACAGACCAGCCTGGCTGAGGAAGAATGTTGTCACTGGCTCATGATCCAGCATCCCTCCTCCTATCTACCTACTTGGAAGCTTATGGATCCAGAGGCATCCCATCCACCAAAGTCCTCTCAACAAGATCTAGTACTGCCCATGCCAAATGTCCAAAGAATACTCAGTGGGTCTTGGTCTTTTCATCTTTACTTCTGTGCCCTCTCTCAGAAGCAGCAAGCTAGCAAAACTGTTCTTCAGTCTGGCTTATCAGCAATGAGGGGATTCTTTTTTAAAAATTTTAGATGCTGCACAGAGAGGTTACAGTTGCATCAGTAAGCTAAAGAGTACATTTCATGTTGGGCATTGTTACGCCCCTCCTTGGTTTTCTCCCACTATCCCTTCCCTCCCCTATCTCCTCAATTCCCCCCCCCCCCCCCGCAAAATTATAAGGTTGATTTCCAACATAGTATCTTATGAGTATTGCTTCAATTGTCATTCTGTGTCCTTGTTTCAGCATTTTGTTATTTCCCTTCCCCTCCCCAAATCAGATAAATGTATATACAAGATGCAAGGTACCAAAATCAAATACAGTGACAACAGGGATATACCACAGGAGGGAGACTATATAAAAGAAACCAAGAAAATATTGCATGGTATATTAAAAACAACAAAGAAAAACCTCTTGTGTCCTTATCTTGGGGTTCATTTCACTTAGCATCATCTGTTCATCTGCTAAGATTATCCTAGAAATATACTATTTATTGCAAATAAGGGAAACCATGAGACCTATATTTTTTGGGGTCTGGCTTACTTCACTTAATATTTTTTTCCAAGTTTTACCATTTCCTAACAAATGGGGCAGTGTCATTCTTTCTGATGGAAGCATTTTGTGTGTGTGTGTGTGTGTGTGTGTGTGTACACACACACACACACAAATACATATATATACCCTACATTTTCTTGATCCATTCATCTACTGAGGGGCATCTGGGTTGGTTCCATATCTTAGCTATGGTGAATAATGCTGCAATAAACATAGTTGTGCTGGAAGCTTTAGTGTGGCCTTGTTTGTGATCATTGGGGTAAATGCCCAGAAGTGGGATTGCTGGGGCCTAGGGGAGCTCTATGTATAGTCTTTTCAGGTGAGGGGATTGAGTTAGAGGAGCTAGCCACAATCATGGGGATGCACCTCCACAGCTTTCTTCCTGTATATCCCATATACCTGTCTAGTCCTTTTACCACCTCTTGGTCCACTCACACATGCTGTGCTTGTGCTCTTCTTTGTGGAGCCTCCACAGTACTCTTGCACTAAGAAAATACTGCCTATTATTATGGTCACTTGTGTATAGACACAGCTGCCTAGCCCTGGCCCGAGGCATGAGAAAACTAGTCTTACAAAAAACTTACTCAATAGACATTATATTGAAAATGAACTATACAGCCCGTGGGTAGGGACAGAAGGGAAAAACTGGGAGAGAGTCAAGAAAGGGGTGACAATGTTCAAAAAGAAAAGTACACATTACCTGACTTACAAAACGGTAACTCCTTCATACAACACCTTTATAATAACCGTTTGAAAATATTTAAAGAAATCTAGACAGGACTAGGAGGATGAAGTGGTAGAGCTCTATTTAGCACTCTGTTCCACCTCTCTTCTTTTTCCATAGTGGACACAGACAGCTTGGATACTGGAACTGTTCATTAATTTATTGCCACCTCCCTCACTAGAATAAAATGAGGACAGAGACTCCAATTTGCTTGCTGAAACAGCTCAGGCATCTAGAACAGTGCTAGCTACAAAACAGATAGTCATTAGCTATTGCATGAATGTGTGAATTCCATTCATACTTACCTCTGTGAGTTATCACCATCTTCTGAAGAAGAGACAAAGGCTCAAACAGATTGAGTGATTTGCCCTGGCTCCCAGCTAATGAGGGCAGAATCAGAACCCGAATCCAGACCTCCTGCCTTTAAAGTTCAGGCTGCTTTGGCTCCCTACTTGAACTCCCTTGTGTCTGTCACAGCATCCAGTACAGATGCTGACCTGTCATAAAAATCTGTATGTAGGGGGTGCGGGGGGGGGGGGGGGGGGGGAGGCTGGGAAGGGATGGGAAAGGTAAACAAAGGAGGAGGCTACAATGCTTGATAAGAAATGTACTCACTATCTTGCCCATGTAATTGTAACCCCTCTGTACAGTATTTTCACAATAAAAAATTAAAAAAAAATCTGTATGTGGCCGGGCACTGGTGGCTTACACCTGTAATCCTAGCTACTCAGGAGGCTGAGATCTGAGGATCACGGTTCAATGCCAGCGAGGGCAGGAAAGTCCATGAGACTCTTATCTTCAATTAACCACCAAAAACTGGAAGTGGCACTGTAGCTTAATTGGTAGAGTGCTAGCCTTGAGTTGAAGAGCTCAGGGACAGTGCCCAGGCCCAGAGTTCACGCCCCACAACCGAACAAAAAAAATCTATATGTGTCTGTGTACAACACCCAGTACAGATGCTGATCTGTCATAAAAATCTGTGTGTGTGTGTGTGTGTGTGTATGTGTGTTTGCTGGTACTGGGGCTTGAACTCAGGGCCTTGTGCTTTTGTTTGTTTTTTTTGCTCATGGCTGTTACTCTATTACTGGAGCCTTGCCTCCACTTCTAACATTTTACTGGTTAATTGAGTCTCTCAGATTTGTCAGCCCATGCTGTCTGTGAACTGAGATCCTCAGATCTCAGTCTTCTGAGTTGCTAGGGTTAGCACCCAGACGTAATTATCTTTTGCAATCCTGGAAGAAGGCTTGTGCATTCAGTTCCTATTCACCAGAGGCAGAGCCCAGGTCTCCCAATGTAGCCAGGACAGCCAAACCCAAGCCTGTCTTGCAAGGAGAAGGAAAGTATAGACAAGAATTACTGCCTTAGGGGACATCCCTGGGATGCAACCCCTCCCCCAGGTCAGAGGTGCAGGCTTACCATGGACTCACTGATGAGCAGCAGTAGGAGGGCCTCCTCTATGTTATCCTTTGGGCAGTAGAGACTGGAAGACACAAACAGCAGGTCTGGCTAAGGCCCAGCCCACACCATCAGCACCTCCAGCCCTTGTGTGGGCCTTCTGCCCCAAGGCAGACTAGCCTAGTAAAGTGACCCTCTTCTGCATAATTCACAGGCACTGGATACCATAGACAGCTCTTAAATGGGCCCCAGAGTTCTATATCTGAAAGGGCAGAGACACTCCTGGGGGAGGAAACAGCCTGATGAACCCTAAGCACTAACTGAAGCATGCGGACAGACATGGGGAAACTAAGTAACAATTCTTTAAATTGTGACAGTCCTATCTTCAATTTTAGGCTCAACAAGGCAGGGATCTATCAGAGAAGACTATCAAGAAGGCAAGAATCTCCAAGTACCATGTAGCCTGAGGGTGCCTTGTAGAATTCTCCCTTAAACCCACTCTAAAGCCATGGTACAGGATGAAAGGGAAAGACTGTAGGATGGAGTAAGGAGCCACCAGAGGGGCACAGATCCTATGCACAATGTGAGCCTGGCCTGCTCCAACAGGACGGAGGTGAGGTGTGGGGGGGAGGACTTACTTGTCCCCTTCATAGAGGTGAGGTTTCCGCAGGGCCTGTGTGACAAAGGAATTCTCTTCCTTGTTCATGAACTCAGGCAGAGGGTGGGACAGGGGGCTCCAGTAGCACTCTTCACTCAGAGAATGCAGCAAGACCCCTGCTAGATGCTTGGCTGCCATCTGGAAGAGAGGGAGGAACTTAGAGGGGCACTGTTGAGCTAATACCCAGCTCCATTTTCTTCCCTTTACCATCTAGCCAATCCGCCTGTTTTACAGTACATTGCTATCTTGGAGGCCCCCATAACTCGACTCCCAAGAGTCCACCCCCCAACCATTGGCCATCTTTCCTCATCTCTCTCTTCTCCTTGGAAGACACATTTCCTCTTCCTCCTGACCCCCAAGTAGCTCAGCATAACTGAGAACCCACAGGCCCTTCTAGAAAGGGCAGAAGGCTAAAGGCACAGGCAGTATTCTCTACCACATGGCTGCCTCAGATTCTGAAAGCTGACTGAAAACTCTAGCATGAAAAGTAGTTTGTGACTCTGACTTTGGTGGATCTAAGGTCTAAGAATACAAGCTTGAATTGGAGCAAGAAAGCAGAGCCAATGGCATTTATTAGATCATAAACAAATTCCTGAGAATGAGCAATACCACTTTGCTTTGCTCATGGGAAGAGTGGAACAGCAGATCTCAACTCTGACCTAACCGCTAGGGGCTCTGATGCCAAGGGGGCTTCCTGGGCTGAGTGAGAAAGAGCTCTAGGACTAATGAACAATGTCTGCTCCAAGCAAGGAAGGGTACATGCAGGCACGTAACACACTGCCATCTCTAGATCTAGGGCTATCTGTTATCTCCCACCAAACACATCAGTCACAGACAGTAGCCACAATACCACTTTGAAGTTCTGTGTTGCTTTGGTCTCCACAGTCCGCAGAATTTCCCGGAGCTCCCTCATTCCCTTCACGATGTTTCTGGAGGAAAACAACAGAAGCAGGTTGTCACCAACCTAGCTCCAGACACCCTCCACAAGCAGCAAACCCAAGGCAAGGCTGTCAGTGTGAGTTTTCTTTGAATACCTCAGTCACTGGGATGAAAAGGCAGAGTTGTAACTCCCAGTCTACACACCTGGACATTAAGAAGCAAAGAGGAGGAAGGACTCTTCTCTCCTAAAGCCCTCAGCAACTCAGTTTCTGGTATACCACCAAAAGAGTACTCAGACTGAGTACTGCAAACAAGATGGCATCTTGCCCAAGTGTTTTGAGCTATGTCAGATTTTCTGAGTTGAGTCAGCCTCAATTCTCCATCTTTCACCTGCTGAATTCAGTCCATACTGGAATCTACCCTCACTTCTGGACTGCCTTATCCTGCCAGCCTGGCCCACTCCCTCCCATCAGCCCTTTGTGCCTTGACATGATAAGCAGGATTGTCTCAGTGTGACTCACAGCAAGAAACATATCTCACATTGCAGTACAGTGTTTGCATATGCTTACACAAAACAGGTTTCTTGACACAAAACTACATACAGTCAACTCTAACATTTTCCATTAACTTTTCCCCCTACTCCACTTTTTAAAAGCACAGGTTGCAGTCCACTAAGCTTATTTTACAACTCATTGTAAAGTGGGAGCTTTAAAAAACAGCTGCCACTGACACTGGAGGTGTGTAGATGACAGGCAAAGGCTAAAGCCCTGGATACCTGGGGGGAATCCTCTCATGACCACCTAGGGCTGAGAGAATCCAGCTGGCTCTCGCGCATGACCTGCCAAGACTGTCAGGCTGCCCCTCATCTCTGCCCCTTCTCAGCAACCACAACTCAAGCAAATCATTTCTGGATGATGTCTAGTCTTGAGGCAGGCTTCTCCACTGCCTTCAACAGTCCTACCTTCATCATCCAAAACTCAACGTTACTACTTCCTCCATGAAGTCAGACCATTCCCATGCCTGCTCACCATGCCTACTAATTCCCCTTCTGAAGCTAGAGAGAAATGACCTATGGGGTCACTTTCCATGGAATAAACTGGCTTGATACCAGCACTCTATGCCTTCCTGAGGCTCATCCAGAAGCTCAGCTCCATTCAGCTCCTACTATGAAGCAGATGTCTGAGGATGGCCCGGCTCAGGGGGTTCCCTGGATCACACCACAAATGGAAAAGCAGAGGCTGCCAGGACAGCAAATATAAAAAAGGAAGAATGCAGAGGGAGGCAGGCTAAAGCTGGCAGCCAAGGATGCCACAGGAGGCTCTCTTCACCTCTCCAAGGTTCCCAGATTTGGGGCTTAGGAGCCCTAGAGGACAATTTTACAGATCAAGACTTTTGCTAAAAAAAATATGCGAACTACTAATATTATAAATGTAGATGTTTATGTTTAGGGCTGAGAATGACAACCTTCCAAGCCTGTCCAATGTTTTGAAGACTCAGGGGTAGAGAGCAGGACAGGGAACCTCTTTAGAGCTGGTTCAAGTCCAGATGCTGCTTCTGTGGCTATGTGACCCAGGAAAGCAGGCTCACCTCTACAGGCCTCCTCATCTGTAAAATGAATACTTCTTGTTTAGCTTAGTGTCTCCCAGGCACTATTTTTTTTTTTTTTTACCACTAGCTCACATACCTAGTAGTATTATTCATTATTATATAACTTCATTTATATCTTCTTTCTTTTTATTTTAGTAGGTATCTCATCTTAATAAAAGACACTAGAAACCATGGGTTGTGCTAGTTGTTTTCTTTGCCTAGATATTAAAGAAGTAATGTTTAAGCTGGGCGCCACTGCTCACACCTGTAATTCTAGCTACTCAGGAGGCTGAAATCTGAGGATGGAGGTCTAAAGCCAGCCCAGGCAGAAAAGTCCATGAGACTCCACAAGCCCCAGGACTGACCAAAAAACAAACAAAAACAAAAGTAGAAGTTAGTATATCACTTAAAACTACCTTGTATATCTCTATACAAGGTTGAGACCAGCCGTTTTCAAGGTGTGCACATTCCTCACCCTACCCCCCACCTCAGAACAGCAGTATCATTATCCTAAGAACTTCCTGGAAATGCAAATTCTGAGGCCTCCAAAATGCTGAATCAGAAACTCACGTGCGGTCCAGCATTTGGGGTAGTTTTTAACCAAGTCTGCAAGTTTGGGAGCCATTAGCCTTGACAATTCCCAGAGATCAGTCCTCCTAGTCTAAGCCAGGTTTCAGAAGGAATAATCTGGCAATGAAACTGAGTGGTGCATTTAGTGGTGCATTAAATCTATACCCTTGGGAACACAAGGGTAAATGCTAGTCTCCTAAGGGTCTGGAGGATTCATCTTTCCCCATAGAGTAGCCAGGAAGAAAACAGACACAAAGTCCAAGCACATCTAGGTATGTAGTAGCAGCTCACAAAATACTATTTTCCTTTCTCCTTCTCATCTGGAGCTTACCAATGTTTTAACTAACATTGTTTTGCACAGAACTAATGACTAGGGGAGCTGACAGAAGTACCAAATAGGAGTCCTCCAGCTTTGTGTCATCTGCTTCCTACCAGCCCCAGTCCTAGCCACAGCCACAGAGATGACACAGGATTCCCTTGGGCTGGGAAGGTGGCTCAGTGGTAGAGTGCTTGCCTTGCATGCATGAGGCCCTGGGTTCAATTCCTCAGCACCACATAAGCAAAAAAGAAAAAAGCCAGAAGTGGCACTGTGGCTCAAGTGGTAGAGCGCTAGCCTTGAGCTAAAGAGCTGAGGGACAGCACCCAGGCCCAGATTTCAGGCCCCACGACCGGACTACAAAAAAAAATAAAAAAGAACAGGATTCCCTGATAGACAAACCAAGCCCAGGGACAGGCCTGAGGAGTAGAGAACTCTCTTTAATCCCATTAAGGCCTCTGTCTCAGTAAATAACTCAAGCTTGACTGGGTAAACCCTAGGCCAGCCTGGTGAGCTGAGGGTTTAGCCTAGTACCAGCCTTCACCAAGTGAGAGAATTAAGATTCATGAGCTCCCAGAACAGAGAGGAAATGAATGGTGCTATGATCTCTATGTACAGGAGAGCTCAGCTTAGCAGCTAAAAAAACAGCCTCAGGCTTACACAGAACAAGCCCCTGGGGCTGCAAAGGACTGCGTAGTCCAGAGGAGGCTTGCAGCTCCTGGGACCTTGGGTGATTTTCCACTCTGTGGGCTACCTGCCAGCCTCCTCTCTGGCAGCCTGGTCCTGGCTGCTACCAGGAGGCTCAAGCCAAGAGTGACTATGTCCTCTTACTACATTAGCCCAAGGACTGTCTTTCCCTTTGCCACTGTGAACTCAGACTTTAGTCTTCACATTAACATCACTCCTGGATCAGCAAACACTGCTGGGGGTGGAGGGTGGGGTAGGGGAGGAATGTTGTCTCCCAGGGCTATCACCACCAATGCACCCCAAGCAAGGAGCCAGTACTGCACTTTAAAGGGAGCCTGCATTCCCAAGGTGTGTCTTTTCACTATTTTTAAATCTATTAGATTTTGGCATCTAAATAAGCTCCCAGGAATATTTTTTTTTAAAACTAGCCCTGATGCTTGAACTCAGGGCGTGGACACTGCCCCTGAGCTTCTTTTGCTCAAGGCTAGCACTCTACCACTTGAGGGACAGTGCCACTTCCAGCTTTTCTGTGTATGTATTACTGAGGAATCGAACCCAGAGCTTCATGCATGCTAGGCAAGTATTCTACCACTAAGCCACATTCCCAGCTCCCAGGAATACTTTTACAAAGCAAATCATCACCCTCAGGCTTGTTTGGAGTAAATCCCAATTTTTTAGTGTCTTTTTTTTTTTTTTTTTTTAATTTAATTTTTTTGTGAACATACTGTACAGAGGGGTTACAATTACATGGGCAGGATAATGTGTACATTTCTTAACAAGTGTTGCAGCCTCCTCCTTTGTTTACCCTTCACATCCCTTCCCTACCTCCCCCCTCCCTCCCACCCAATCCTCCCCCCCCCCAATTTTTGAGTGTCTTTAAAGAAGAGGTTCCAGTGGCTAGTACTGTGTGTGGAGACCTGGCATCCCAGCCTCTGATGCCCTTTACCTCAGCATGCCCCTCTGAGACGATCTGGGGTTTCTCAAGTACCCTAGAGCTGACTACCAACCTGAGCAATGTCAGCCCAGGCCTAAAGCTGTCTGCGCCAGGTAGAGCTAGGGCTTTTTTGGGCTGTTTCTAGCTGCCCTGTGAGTAGCCAGTTTGAAAGATCTTTTTGTTCTCATCTCTCCTGCTGACCTTTCTAAGCTAAGCTGCCTACTTTTAACAATATCTAAACAGGGCCTCAAACAAACCCTGGCTTGGAAACAAGCTGCCTGAGAAGAAGCCAGGAAGCTGTTTATTCCATCTAACATAAAGCCTGATTGGCCAGAGACAGAGATGTGTGCAAGATGAGCCCAGCTTAGGGAGGACTCCAAGTGGAATGTGCAGGGAAGGCAAGCCCCTCTGCTCCACTCAATGGCAAAGGCAGTGGAGCACATTTTTCAAAGGCCTTCATCCTATATAGTCTTTCCAGTTTCTGATGATGTGTGTAAGGTCAGCAGGCTCCGTCATCCCAGGATAGCAAAAGGCCCTTAAGAAATTATCACAGAGGGCTAGGAATATCTCACTAGTAGAATTTTTGCCTTATATGCCTAAGGCCATGGGTTTGATTCTCGGTACCACAAAAAGCAGCATTGGAGGCCATTGTTTGCCCACAGGAAGCAGAAGACTTACAGTAAGCACCAGGGGCTCATATTTTTCTCCCCTTTAACTCTGACACTCCCAAGAAAGAAAATACTTGTCTTCCTACCTGCATGTACACCTATACTTTCCTTTCCTGGCCATTTGAATTGTACAATTCTTTGCAAATTGCCAACCGCAAAGCAACTGTTAATCATCAGTTTTGTTCACAATAAATACTCATGCAGTAAATTAAGAGTCTGACTGAATATCTTAATCATGGTTTTGCACAAAAGGGAACCCAGAGTCTGTTAAACTACCCATGTTCTTGACTTTCTCAGGGTCTAGCAACGTGTTCTGAGCATACAGTATAGATATTTGACTTTTTTTTTAAGGGGGTTGATTTAATTTGAAAGTTAAAGATGAGAAACTGTATAACACAATCACAGAATAGAACCTAAACAGATATGGATGCATTTGATCCTATCCAGAAGACCCCATTTCAGGGCTGGCATTGTGAATGAGATGTTTCTGGTCAAAGACCCAGATGAGCACAGTCAGCTGGCAGATCCCAACATCTGGAGAGATGAGTTAGAAGACAAGGCAAGGCAAAGTTTAATGGTTACCAAGCTGGTCACTTCTGTCACAGACTCAAATCATCTGCTTCAAAAACTAAAATTCTCCTTTTTAGCCATAGCTCCAGAGTAAAGCTGAGCCCAAGCCTAATGGACATAAGGAATAAGCTCTCTCCTTTCCAGCAAGATGAGGAAGGTAAAGGTAGGCACAAACAATAAATAAGGGCTGTGTATTAGAAGGGCAGGAATTGTCCTTGAAGGTCTTCCTATGCCCCACAGCATAACCCAGAACAACTGGCTAATAACACAGGCTTCATTCTTGGGAGATCCTGATCTCTGACCCCCATCCCCAGATATATGTCTGTCTCCTGCCCTCTGTCATCCCTGAAGACACCTGTGGCTATTGAAAACAAGACAAAATGATTGCTAATTGAATACAGCCCCATGAGGGTCACATACAACAGCAAGCTGGGTTTTCTAAAGTGACTCATGCTTTCAAAGGGCTGAAAAACCAATCCAGTTCCAGGGAACTCCCTTAGAAAACTCACTCTCATCTCTATTGTTTGGTTTGGGCACAGTGAGCACATGTTCTTTAGTAATTAAAACAATTCCTTTTAAAGAACAAGCTTTAAACATACACCTCAACTGGCTCAATACACATAGCCCAAGGTCTGACAGCCCTTGACAGAATGAAGAGGAAAACCAACTCCAAAAGAAATGGCCCCTTGCCCATGATGGGCAAAGGGCAGAATCAATTCCTGTTTCTGGTCTCAGCAGACAGACACCAGGCACTAGTCAGGTCTAAGCTGGTTGACCAGGACAACTAGCTTTCCCAGCACTGTATGGAATCACTTTGTCATCCTCTATCTCCGCTCTCCCCACCCCCACCCCTCAAGCTCCTACTGCTTCAGGCAGGAACTGCTTCAGGCAGGAAAACCAGGTTTTCTGTAAACTGGGGGTGGGAGGGGGGGGAGTTCTCCTATCTTTCCGTATAGTCAGCCCAGCTGTCAAATCTCCCCCCATCCCAACATATCAGAAAAAGGGTCCCCTCCTGCCGGCTCAGTAGCTACAGAACAGCCTGGGGAGAGGCTCCAAATGGAATCCATGGCTGTCCTCTAGTGGCAGTGGAGGGAAGTGAAGGCCTAGGCTTCCCAGCCCCCACCCTCCTGGCCTCCCAATCCAGTGCTTTCAGATCTAGCTTAATTAGGAAACTGCCATCAGACATAGAACAAGGGGGCAGGAGTTATCTGGAGGAAATAGCTGCTGGATCAACAGGGCAAGGCCCCTGAGAAAAGTTAATGTCTCTCAGACACATCAAATGAATAACTGGGCTGCGGCCTCAGCAGAAGGGAGACCTAAACTACCCTGAAGCTCAGAATAAGAGAAGCATAGTGGGGGGGGGGGTGCATGGGGGGGGTGCGGGGGGGGGCGGGGAGAGGAAGAGGTCAAGCAAGTGACACCCACTTTGCATAACAGACAAGACCATAATTTTCAAATCTTCAGTGAAAGGGACAAGGCAGGGCACCGGGACAGGCACTGCTCGTGGCTTTTTGTTCCCACTGTTCTTGGGAGGTGCTCCTCTATCATGTCCTGCTGAGCCTACCTCGTGGCCAGGCAGGAATGAAATATGGCTCCACAATGACCCTTTTCTTGGGCCTTAACTCCTAACACTGAGCAGCATGGTGGTTCCACTCCACCCTCCTGGCCCATCAGGTGAGCTGTCATCTCAGATGCTTTCAGGGTCCACTCTATTCCAAGCAGCGCCCTTGCCTTACCTCCTGCCCTCTCTTCCTCTATCCTGAGCATTGCCTGAAGCTCTGTCCCCCACCCTAGATGCATTCTGTTCATAGTTCCTACCCACGGCAAGATTGAGTGCCAGGTGCACTGTGGGAAATGAATTGCCAGGCTATTCTCTGAGCAGTTTCACTTCAGTCCTGTTTCCTCTCTAGGCCAGGAGATTCTGTAAGCAGGGGGTAAGTGAGGGGTTCCCTCACTTTTCCAAAGGCTCCAGGTGGGATGGACAGAGGTGCATGAGGCAGGCCAGGGAGCCCCATGAAGATGCTTTGCTTCTGCTTTTGGCACCTTAAGCTTAGACAGTGGTTCTCCACTTGTGGCAAACCCTCCACCACATCTGTCAGTGTCTGAAACATTTTTGGGTGTTGCATTTAGATGAGGGGTGCTACTGGGATCCCTTAAATGGGTGAAGGCAAGAGATGATACAAGCCAAGCTATGGCAACTAGGACAAACGCACAATGAAGACGTTATCTGAAGTTAAGAAACCCCAGTCTAAATAGACTATATATTATTTTTTTAACTTCCCAATAACAACAGCAAGTGCATAAGAACAATATTGGAACTAGGGATTCCCCTAGGAAGCTCTATCTTTGTTGAAAGGACAGTAACATGTCAACTACAAAGATCACTGATAGGGGGCCCTGCTGGGGGCAGGAGGAATGATGGACCATGGATTTGGATGGAGAGATCCAGACTAAGCACCTGGCCGGTGGTTCTGCCATCTCCTAGCTTGTGACCGTGGGAAAGTTATTTTTCCCTTTTCCTCAGTTAAGTAGGGATTGTATCAGTTCCTGCTTCATAGGATTACACACAGGCATTAGCCCTCTGCTGTGCATGCCAGTGAGTATTCAGCAAATATTAGCTACAATTATGAGGAAAAGTTCAAAGAAATTTCCAGCCCAGCCAGGCCCAGTACATGCAACCCCGGCTTCAAATATCTCTGTTGCATTCCCAGACCACCTCTGGGCTGGCTAGGATTACAGGAAACACAGGGGGTGAGTAATTGCCATGTGGCTTAGAGACTGGCTACTCATCATACTCAGAGACTTGAAAGGTTTGGGCTATTTATTTGGAAAGAAATGATGATTAATTTCCAATCCTCAGTATGTGCTGTGGTTGGAGTATGGGGAGGTGGAACCAGTATCTTGGCTTTAAAGAGTACAATTTGTACTTTAGGAAGAAAAGAATTAAGGCTAAAGAGCAGAGTTGCAGGAACAGAAAAGCACTGGGATAAGGAGGCTTTCATCACCTACTGCTGGTACTTCAAGCATGTATAACACATGTGTACTACACACATGCATGCACACAAGACCAGCAGCCCTCCTAATACAGCCTGAATGTGGATGGTGGATAGAAACAGGTAGGGACTAGGAAGGTGGCTCAGTGGTAGAGTGCTTGCCTTGCATGCATGAAGCCCTGGGTTTGATTCCTCAGCATCACATAAGCAGAAAAAGCTGGAAGTGGTACTGTGGCTCACATGGTAGAACACTAGCCTTGAGCTGAAGAGCTAAGAGACAATGCCCAGGCCCAGAGTTCAGGCCCTACGATGGACAAGAAAGAAAGAGAGAGAGAGAGAAAGCAAGCAAGCAACAGATGGGCTGTTGAGGGGATAAGGGTGTGCCCATCTGCAGGCAGAAGACCATCTTCTAAAAATAATGACTCATTTTTTTTTGTTCCTCGGGCAGAGAGGAACCCCATGCTGCCCTTTCAAATCCAAAATACCGAAAAGAAATTGGCTTTTATGGCTGCACAGACCTGTAAATGGAATCCCAGTGGATTGGCTTGGGCTGTGACTCAACCTCTTCCAGCTTCTCAGGCATGAAGTGGGCATGTGACCATCTTCCAAAGTCCTAACACAAGTCACCATACTGCCCTATCTCCTTCCCTCTTGGCTGTGCTTGATCTTCACTTCACCTCACTCAACATGCACAGATGCCATGTGGGGAACAGGTGGGGAGGAGTGAAACTTAATCCATTTCAGCACCTCTCACCGGCCCCTTACAGCCCCTGGGGTGTTCACCCAGAGGAGGGAGCAGAGCTATAGGGGTAGAGGAACCTGCTCAGGGCCACAGAGCAGCTGCCAAACCTAGGCCCCAGCAGCCACCCTCCGCACTTTGCATATCAGAAGCAGAGCCACAGTACTTCCGGTGCTCAAACATACTTGAGGAGAGAGGTGCTAAACTGTGTGCTGTAGCAAGTAGAGTAGGATCATAGGGGACTTCTGCTGTGGAAGGTAGAACCTTCTGGCTCCAGCTCCAACATCAGGTACCCCAGTGCATAATCCTGGCTATGACTAAGGACAAGTCACTTTTTTTTTTTCAGTCATGGGGCTTGAACTCGGCCTGAACGCTGTCCCTCAGCTCTTCAGCTCAAGGCTAGTGCTCTACGTCTTGAGCCACTGCTCTACTTCCGGTTTTCTGGTGGTTTATTGGAAGTAAGAGTCTGACGAACTTTCCTCCCCCGGCTGGCTTTGAACCACAATCCTCAGATCTCAACCTCCTGAGTAGCTAGGATTACAGGCGTGAGCCACCGGCACCCAGCTCACTTTTCTTTTTTGTGCCCCAAGTCCTGGGGCTTGAACTCAAGGCCTGGGTGCTGTTACTGAGGGTTTTTTTTTCTCTTCTTTTTAACCCTCAAGGCAGTGCTCTACTACTAGAGTCACAGCTCCACTTCCAGCTTTTTTTCGTGGTTTATTGGAGATAAGAGTTTCATGGACTTGCCTGCCCAAGGTAGCTTTGAACCATGATGCTCAGACCTCAGTCTCCTGAATAGCTAGGATTATAGGCATGAGCCACCAGTACCTGGCTGACAAGTCACTTTTCATCACCGTACCTCAGTTTCCCATCTGAACAGCAGGAAGGCTAACTATGACACCTCCCTCAGAGGGCTGTTAAAAGGACTAAAACATACAAAGCCCATAAGTGCCTGGCGCAACTTTAGCACATAGTAAGTGGCAGGAATTATTATAAGGAGTATTAAATGAATAAGAACACTGAAACTAGAACTGTCCCTGTCTCAAAAAGTCTATTCCAAAGGGCTCCCATATAGAACATCCCCTCTGTCTTTTGGGCCACAAAAGACCCTATGAGGGAGGACCCCTAAGGTCTCTAGAGTAGGAGGTCAGCAGACTACTTTCTGCAAAGACCAAATAAGGTCAGCAAATAGAAGTTTTGCCACAAGGTCTCAAATACAACCATTCAACTCTTCCCATTCAATTACAGAGAGACAATTTGTGGGGGGGGGGGGGGTCCAGTCAGGGGGCCTGCACTCTGGGCCTGGGCGCTGTCCCTCAGCTCTTCAGCTCAAGGCTAGCGCTCTACCACTTGAGCCACAGCGCCACTTCCGGCTTTTTTTTCTTTTTGCTTATGTGGTGCTGAGGAATTGAACCCGGGCCCTCTGGCATGCAAGGCAAGCGCTCTACCACTGAGCCACCTTCCCAGCCCCAGAGAGACAATTTGTGGATGAACAGGTATGGCTGTTCTCATGAAAGTTTATTTATAGAGAGAGGTTATAGCCAACCTACAATACAAGTTCACACTGGGCTGCAGAAGGAGCTGACAGACTTAGAGGTATGACCACAGCTTCCTGCTAAACCTCTTGGGTGGGGAACTCTTGTTCCCCAGACTCTGTCTGGGGGCTTAACAACTGGCAAGATAAAGAGGTTTTAAAGAGGAGGAGCTCCAGGCAGGATCCCAAGCATAGCAAGGCCAGGGTAACGGCAATCACCAGCTACAGCTGCCTGGGTAGTAAAAACAGGAAGCAGTAGAACAGGCCATATCTACGAAATGGAAGTTTAGCAACTGAAAAAAGGACTGAAAGTGCAGATGTGGAGGTGGGTGGAGGCAGCTGGGCCCCTCAGTGTGTGGTTCCCAGGACTCCTCATGGTCACAGGTGATCCAAGGAACCTAGGACCATGGTGTGCCCTTCCCTGGCATGAGCTAACTTGTCTTCCTGGACCACTCAATCAACATACTCATCTTACATAAGATCACTGACACTAGCCCAGAGAAATAAGAAAAGATAGCTGGGCATGCTGGTATGTATCTGTAATCCTAACTACTTGAGAGACAAGTAAAAGATCATAGTTCAAGGCCAGCCCAGGGTAAAGGTATTGAGACTGTCTCAAAATCAAAATGAAAGCAGAAGAGTTTGGGTATAGCTCAGATGATAGAGCACTTTCCTTGTAGCCTGGAGACCCTGGGTTCAATTTTAGTCCTACAATCAAAATAAACAGAGAACAAAAGGTGTGAAATTCATGTCTGGAGTTCAAGTTTAGCTGGCAGCCTTTCTGGCCATGGATCACATGAAAAATAAAAATAACTGATAATAATCCTGAATTTGCTACTGCAAGCACTTGTGAGCAGTCTGTAGGTACACATATGTGTTCTGATTCCCAAGATGCTGCCAGGCATCCATGATCCTTTCCTCTCCTTTTTGAATGAGGAAAACAGTGGGAGAACTCAAGGACCTGGTCACAGCAGGAGTTGCTCCCAGGGGGTGGATCCAGATCCACCTACCTTTGGCTCTGCCAAGCCGAAAGAGATAAGGGAGGCATGGCTTCCAGGTTGGGATCATTCCACACCTTCCTTACTTTTTAGAAGACAGGACCCTTGGGCACTGTCACCTCAGTGCTGCCTAACACTGAGTATAGAATGGAAAAAGAGGCACAAAGGACACAGGCCTCTCCAAGACCTAGGCTACCTGTTTGCTTACAGCTACTTCAGCCACCTCTGCCTCCCTGGAGTGGCCTCACTGAGATATGCTCCAAATTCTGGGAAGGAATGCTTAACTTGAGAACTTAAGCACAAAGGCTTTTTTTCTTTTTTTAAATCGGTCGTGGGGCTTGAACTCTGGGCCTGGGCGCTGTCCCTGAGCTCTTCAGCTCAAGGCTAGTACTCTACCACCTGAGCCACAGTGCCACTTCCGGCTTTTTCTGCTTATGTGGTGCTGAGGAATCGAACCCAGGGCGTCATGCATACAAGGCAAGCACTCTACCACTGAGCCACCTTCCCAGCCACTAGCACAAAGGCTTTCAACATCACAAAAGGGGCATAGCGCTGATGGGACAGAGCTACTGGGTTGGGTGGGGATGCCTCTAGATGGAAATGCTAACCTTGTGTTTCAATCAGTCCACTCTGCGGAAGGCCCCAGTAGTACAACATCCACTCACTGAAAGACACCCCCACATAAGGACACTAGAGCAAATGGTAAAGAAAACCACACAATCTTTGCCGTCTCCCAGACCTACCACCTGGCTCATGTTCTTCAGAGTCTGCATTCATTGTTTCCTAAGCTTATCTGGCTGTGAATCTTCTCCTGCAGATCCTGTGACCTAGAATCCCTCAGCCTCTCATTTCCCAGTCTCCACCCAGGCCACAGCAGAAGTATGACTTTTCCAGCTGCAGGCTATAGGCTCAGTTAAGGTTCTCTCCACCCACCCTCTCACAGCAGGCAACTTCCTGAGAAAAGGAAAGAGGATCATAACCATAGCATGGTAGGAGAAGACAGGCTACAAGCAGCGTTCACTTTAGGATATTTTGTTGTTTTAAAGAAAAAATATAGTCATACTTTTCAACATACATGTGAAAATGGAATGGGGTAAGTTGAGGTTGGGAAAGATGGGGAGAACAATGGAAGCAGGTGACAATGCTAAGAGGCATTGTGTCATAAACTGACACAATGAATTGAAACCCCTTTGTACAACAGCTTGAAGATAATTAAAAAAGAAAAAAAATAATAAAATTCAAATATTACATGATCAAAAAGACAGAAATAATTACATCTGTGTATCCACACAGACAAACAGAAAAGATAGACATCAACCAGAGGCTGAGATGACTGGATGGGAGAATGTTGAAATGTTGATCAAAGGATACATAATGACAATTAGATTAGAGGACTAGATTTCAAAAATTCTATTGTGCAGAAATAGACAATAGTCTATGATGATACACTGTAAGACTAAAAATTATAAATAATGGATATTAAAAAAAGATAAGACATCATAGATGTCAAAACATTAATGATTATCCACAACAGTTGATCAACAAGTCACTGTGAGAGGCTAAGAGGTGAAGGTTACTAACAGCTAATGGTTTCATCTGTCATGTGTACACAACAGAGTCTCAATAAAAGCACAGGAACATTGGTTCTGGAGCGCTTCTGGGTTGCAAGCCGCATGGAAGGTGGCATAGCCAAAGACAGCATGGAGGCAAGGCAGTAGGTTCCTTCCCCCATGCCTTGCCCGTGCGTCTCTTCTATACAGCAATTCCTGAGCTCTAGCATTTTATGAGAAGCCAGAACCTAAGAAGCAAATTCTTTTCCTGAGTGTGTGAGCTGCTCTAGCAAATTACTAGAAGGGTTTGTGGGAGCATCTGATTTGCAGCCAAGTCAGACAGAACTTGAGGGTAAGCTGGGGACCTGCTTTTTGAAACTGGGACAGCCTTGTGGAACTGTGGTACTGTGCCTGTGGGACCTGTGCTTTTGCTGGTTAGTCTCAGGACCCCCCTGATGGGACTAGAGAATATCACTGGTGGTGGGTGGGGAAAACCCATTTTTGTTCACTGGTATGGTCTATGTTAACAATATAGAGTAGAAAACAGTTGTTGGTTTGTTTTTCTGACTACACAAATATGTGTAAGAATCAATTTATCATCTGCTCAAAAATAGGTCAAATGAACACAATAAAGTGACATTAAAAAAAAAAACAAATTATACTAAAATTGAGGCACAAGATTAGAAGACCTCCAGGCAGTCAACGAAAAGGAAGCCACGTGATCCTGACCCTGGGCTATGCCACCCTGAGGGAGAAATTATCTGCCTGGCCCAACCACCAACCATGGTGGGTTCTCTTCCCACCATTCTCTCCCTGCCCATGGAGATGGGCTGCTCTAGGCACACAAGGGTCCTTTCTTCCACTGACATCCTCCAGCCTGAGCCCAGAGTCTGCAGCAGAGGATTATAATGATACAGAGGAAAGACTGAGGAGGCCCCATATCTCTGCTGGAGACAGCCAGGAATGTCCCAGCCATACCTGGATGAGGACATGGCTAACTGGATGGGCTGAATGCTTGGTGCTCTCCTGATTCTCCCCCACCACCACTATCCAACTTACACCACAAATCACCACTGTTGGCCTGATGCCTCACACCAGCCATACCTAAGGTATGGAGCCTAAACACAATGCACAGGCAAACTTCCTGCTCATTCATCTACTGTAGCACCTCAAAAATGATGCCAGGCTTTATTGTCACCATCCTTTCCCTCACACCTAACTGTCCTTTCTCAAGCTGGACCAAAAAGGAATCAGCATTCTTACTTGAGTTTCGGGGAACCCAAGTCTCAGAGAAGTGAAATAGTGGCAGTTGCCACCAGCAGGCAGCACAAGCTGGCCAGCTCTCCAGCTCCTGCACACCCTTTTGCAGAGAGTCACTCCTGTGTCTTTGGATGTGGCTTCTCCCACAAGTGTCCAGGTTTTATTGTTTCAGCAGCAACTAGAGGAATTTGGCCCTCTGCTACTGACAAGATGTGACACAAGCCAGCCCTAAACGATCCTCTGGGAGCATGAGAATATACCCAGCCAAGAAAGGAATGTCCAGGTCCTGCTCAGCCGCTGGACACCTACCCTTTCTTCAGGTTCTTCACAAACGCACTCTGGAGGGCAGCTTCCAGGAAGTAGGAGAGCTCATAGTCAACAGGGGGAGAGCTTTTCAGGTGCCTTGATGTGCTGTTGTTTGTGGTCTGGGAAGGGAACAGAGAGGAGTCATTGTCCCAGAGTTGGGAGGGAGAGGGTCCTGGAGCGTGAGTCAATGGCCCCACCTCTACTCCACAAGCATGCTGTTCAAGGCTGAAAAAACTCAACCTAGCTCTCGTGTGTGTGTGTGTGTGTGTGTGTGTGTGTGTGTGTGTGTGTGTGTGTGTGTGTGTCTGTCTGTGTGTGTGTGTGTGTGTGTGTGTGTGTGTGTGTGAACTCAGGCCTGAGCACTGTTCTTGAGCTTTTTTGCTCAAGGCTTGTGTACTACCATTTGAGCCACAACTTCACTTTTGGCTTTTTGGTGGTTACCAGGAGATAAGAGTCTCATGGACATCCTGACCAAGCTGGCTTCAAACTATGATCTTTGGATCTCAGGCTTCTCAGTAGTTAGGATCATAGGCATGAGCCACTGGTGTCCAGCCTCTAACTCATTTTTAATTCAAAACCTGTCTCCCCATCCAAATGCTGAATGCCCACAAGCCCACATGCCCACATGTATTCAGCATCTCAAGAGTTTTCGGTTCATTAGCTCACTTCACCTTTAGAGCAAATCCATTAGGAACGGTCGCCATTCCCATTTCATAGACAGCCATATACCTATGGTCCCCACACCCAAGAAGCAGAGGCAGGAGGATAACACATTCCAGACAGCATTAGCTACACAGTGAGCACATGCTCAACTCCCCTTAAAAGCCCAAGGGAAGCTTCCCTCACTTTCCATGAAAACTTCTTCAAGCCACAAACAATACAAATTTAAATAACTCCTAAAATATTGCTATTTAGCAGTGACCTGAATGGCCCTGGTGAGGATGAAGGCCAACCAAGTCTCCAGGTGTCCTCTGCCAGGGAACAGGCATTTGAGTCCTGTATTTAGTCATTTCTTCCTGACATTCAGTCAAGCAGAGGACACCTAGGTAGTGGCTCTCCCAAGGAGAGGGGGTAGATCTGTCTTCTGAGATAGCTGTCCTCCTTTGGTAGTATCCAGAGGGGGCTGTGCACCACCAGTACCCTGTCATAGAAGCAGGGATGCTGCTAACTACCTATACTACACAGGGCAGTTCCCATTGCTAAGAACAATTCAGACTCAATGACTCAATTGTTAGTAGTGCTGAGGTTGAGGAGGCTCTGCTTTATGGGAAAAGTCTGGCTTGAGTGAACAGCTTCAGAAAGGCCCATCACCAAAACAGGTATTGGGCTAATTCTGGCATTTGTTACTTAGTGGAGGCACAGGGATCTCCTTGACTCTGCACCTCTCAGCTCACATCCAACTCTTCTGTCAGGGCACCAATCATGATCTTCTCTGCTAGAGACCTTCATCTAGTATGTCCAGGCATTCCTGCCAGGACTGCTTTTTAACTGTATGAACTGGGGAAGCTATGTAACTCCTCTCCAAGCTCAACTTAACTCACCTATAAAATGGGAACAGCAGTCCCACTTACTTCATGTACATAGTGTGAAGTTACATTACAGAATCTATATGAAGTCCTCAAAGGAGTGCTAGTCCCTCATGTAGGTTTTCCATACATGTTAACAAGGTCTCTGCTGGACCAACTCATCTGTCTTCCCTTCAGGAAACTAGAGCATCTCATCAATGAGAGCTAGGGTACTTGGCATGCTACAGGCAGGTGAAACTGGGGACTGAGAGGCCTGAGAACTGCCAGAGGTCTTCTAGCTGGCTCTTTGCCTGTTTCTGAAAGGCTTGGAGAATGGGACTCAAGACCCACCTCTCCTATGGGCCTGGCAAGGCACTCTCGGGACATCTGGGAGCAGGGAAGGATGCCTCACTGTGAGAACCAGCCTTGCTCCAGCTCTTCCACAGGAGAGGGGCAGGGAAATGATGGGACCCCTCTAAACCTAACCCACTGAGCAGGGACATGTCCAGCTCCTCCTTCCCAGGTTAACAGTGCAAACAAGGCCGTTACACTTGGTTCTACAAATTCAGTTTACCAGAGTCCCTGACCCCTCACACATGACAAGGAACATTTCTTTATTAAGACTGCTTTGTGGTGGCAGAATTGCTTCTGACAGAATCAGCGTACTGCAATGAATTTTCTAACCAACGAAGTAGTGTCTTGGGACAGGGAGGTGACCTTCAAATTTGCACAGGGGAATCTCTGCACAGAGTTTGGGCTACAGATACTCCTGCTCAACACACAGCAGCCACTGCATGCTGTGCCACCCCAGCTCACCTTCTCCAGTTCCTGCAGGAACACCTGAGCCACCCAGGAGGCCCTCTCGAAGCAGGCGACCACTTCCTCCTCCCGCTCAGTTAGGCGGTAGCGGGAGGCAATGGAGTTGGGCAGGCGTTCCAGGGAAAGGCCTGTGGGAGGAAGAGAGCACCTCAGACCTGTCCTGATTGGGGCCCTGACTCCAGACCCTAACCATGGGCCCAGGAGGCAGGGGTGAAGGGAAGGGAAGGGAGAGGGGAGTGTGTCCAATAGGACATTATGTTCTGGAGCAGCAGGCAGGAGGCAGAGGTCTGTGGAGCAGAAGGAAAAGCTAATGCGATTGGTGGTATTAGCAGCAGCTGGGAGCAAGCAATGGGTCCAGAGAAGGCACCCAGGTCCTATGTGGGGACCCAACCCCCCAGGAAGCCCTTCTTGCCACTCCTGGTTATTATAAGGAAGTATCCAGTTTCCAGGTGCTTCTACATTGTACCATGGCTAGCCCAATTCTTCCTCCCCAACATCTAGAAGCTGGAGGGGGGGTGGGGGGAGGCAAAGAAGTCTTTCTGCCATAGCAGCGGCTTGGGTTCCACAGAATCCTATGTACTCTCCTCCTGCAAACAAACTGTCGGTCTCAGGAGCAAGTGACCTGTGTTCTATCTGCTCGTGGTAGTTGACTCCTGCTGTTTTTGCCTCCCTGACATCCTCAGCCCACCTGGTAACACCACCTGCTTTCCCCTCACCATCTCTCCTGCAGCCTCTGCTGGCCACAGGAACAGGGTGACTGGGAAAAGGTGAGCACCTGGCCCTATCTAGGCCAGTAAGAACCAGTTTTGGAATTGCTACTCTCTTTACTGGGGGTACAGAGCTGGGGCTAGAGGTAAGCCTGGAAATTCAAGAGAAGATCCACTTAAAGTCATGCCTATATGATGTGAATATATACGCCTAAAAATGGTTAAAAGGATAAAATGATACAATTTTATGTCATGTGAAGTTTTAAAACTCTAATGAAAAATTTTATTCATGAAAGTATAGCTCCAAGGCCAAAAAGGAAAAAAGTCAAGAAACAAAGAAGGCATTGCCAAACTTATATTAAGAAAAAAGAGAGGACCACACACAGTAGAAATGAAATATGGTGGAAAGGGACAGATTCCTAAAATATCGTTTGCATACCTAA
Source organism: Dipodomys spectabilis (assembly GCF_019054845.1). Classification (NCBI taxonomy): domain Eukaryota; kingdom Metazoa; phylum Chordata; class Mammalia; order Rodentia; family Heteromyidae; genus Dipodomys; species Dipodomys spectabilis. The sequence goes on from NW_024870703.1 coordinate 5,177,987, forward strand.
AGGCACCTTTTCTAAGGCTCTACCCAGTATATGAGTCATAATACTCCTCCAACACACACACACACACACACACACACACACACACTTCTTTATGCCTCTCACACTACCTTACATGTAGTAGGTGCTGAGGATAACTTAGTACATGAATGGGTAAGAACACAGGCCTGAAGCTAATTCCTACCCAACATCCAGCTGAAGACTGAGCAGACATTACTAACATTCAAGTTTCCCCTCTCCTTCTCCCACTACCGCATTGCAGGCTGCCTCTTCTGAATGGGGTTAACTACACTGACTTTCTTGCCTCTAGTCTCTTTCCTCTTTAACCCATCCTCCACACTGAAGGGGAGCCTACTCTACCCTCCAGTGGTCCTTCTACTGAATGATAAGGTCCACTCCTGTCATCCGCCACTATTTCCCAACCTACCTGCTACATCCACATCCAACTTCCATTCCCAAGTCTTGGTTAGGGGCTGCCTTCCTGATGTGCTGAAGGTGCTTCTTCAGCCTGGAATGTGCCACCAGTAGGTCCGCCCCAGGTCACTGATCACCAAAGCCACCTTCTCTATGAAGTCTTTCCTGATGTTCTGGAAGAGTCAACTGCTAAGGACCTCCTTAGGTCTCTACTCACACACTTCTGTCTTATTTTTTTTTTGGGAGGGGGTTGGTCATGGCCTGAACTCTTGGCCTGGGCACTGTCCCTCAGCTCTTCAGCTCAAGGCTAGTACTCTACCACTTAAGCTACAGAGCCACTTCCAGCTTTTTTTTTTTTTTTTCTTTTTCTGCTTATGTAGAGCTGAGGTATCAAACCCAGGGCCTCATGCATGCAAGGCAAGCACTCTACCACTGAGCCACCTTCCCAGCCCTCGCTACTCTTCTACCTATTTGTTCATACATTTCCTCAAGCAGACTGTGGGCTCCTTCAAGGTGTCAGCCGGATAGAATTCCTCTCTCTCCCACCGGGCCCAAGTACATCGAAGTACAAAGTGTTCTGCAAATACAAGGAGTCAGAATTGTTTTTCTTGGTGAGATTTCAACACATTCAGTGGTCCTGACTTCTGCCAGGTTGGGTATGTCTGGGATGTAGCTGAAAGTGGGGGTAATTGTCACCACAGAATATGAAGGCTGTTGTTCAACAGTCCTTGTCACCTAGGTCACTGAGTGCCAACACATCTCCTGCCCATGATTCATGATCAGGAAAGGTCAAAGATGAGGAGGAGGAATGGAGAAAGGAAGGAGTGGGCCGAGGCTCTCCTCTGGGGTTGGCCCAGTCCCTCTTCTTCAGACATGTGCTCGGGCCCCGAGACCAACTCCATACAGGCGTGAGAACACAATTTCAAGAGACTTGGAGCTTTAATATCATAGTCCTTGGAGAGAAGGGCTCCCATCTGGGTTCCCTCCTAACCACACCTTCAGGTCAGGCTGCTGGTCCAATCTTCTATGGGCTGGCTCATGCTATGTGGCAGATTCAGGAAGGCTGGTCTGTGGGTTTCCCCCTTTCCTGTGCTCTTATGTTCCTTCCACTATCGGTAGGTGTTTCCCACCAGGCTTCTCCAAGAATTCTAAGCCCATCCTTGTAGAAAACACAAAGTGAAATTATCTCCTCTCTGCAGCCCTCCCAGGTGGTTATGCTTCCCTTCTTGTGACAAGTTAACTGCATTTCCTGTCCATTTTCTTTCAGTGCTGGGGATAGAACCTTACTCTCCTATATGTGTGCCTTTTTCCTATGTTGTCATCACCTGCTCTGCTCATTCCTGACTATCTTTCCAGCCCAGTGATAAGATAGCCTAGAGGCAAGTGTTTAGATAGAAAAAACATGGATGAATGCACACAACATGGACAAATTCAGGCATGTTCAAGGCAGAGCCCTGGGTTGGTCTCCTCTACATTCATAAAACAGTTCTTGAACAATCTGTATAAATATCAAATTTTGAGGTGGAGATAGGAGGATCATGATTAAAAAGTTCACACTGGTAATTCTGCTTCTTAGGAGGCTGAGATCTGGAGCATCAGACTAGGTAGAAAAGTCCTTGAGACTCCATCTACAATTAACTAACAAAATGCTATATTGGAGGCATGCCTAAAAGGGTAGAGCATCATCCCTAAACAAGAAAGCCAAGGCCACTCTTGGTAGAAATTTAACTCTATTTGAAAGTAACAAAAAGTAAAAAGGACTGGAGGCATGGTTCAAGAGGCAAAACACTTGAAGTCATGACTTCAAGTCCCAGTATTATAAATGAAAATAAAAAAATAAAAGTATGAATCTGTGGGCAGAAAAAGAGGGAGAAACTAGGGGAAAGCAAACGAATGACATTATCCCAGAGAGAAATGTATGGATTACTTGGACTGTGAAATGATAACCCCTCTGTACATCTTAATAATAACAAAATTATATTAAAAAATAGTAAAGTGATGCACAATAAAATTCCGAAGAGTTTATGTGAAAGACGTGTATATACCTTATAACAAAAATGGGTGGATTTCTCAGAAATTATATCTTGCAAAAGAAGCAAGATATTAAAAAGTACATTTTAATTAAAATGTAGCCACGCTTAGTAGTGTGTGTCTGTAATCCCAGCACTTGGGAGGTGGAACTGGAAGCAGGAGGCCTGGAACACAGATTGAGACCATGTATCAAAAAATGAAACACTGGGGATGGGAAGGTGGCTCAGTGGTCTAGTGCTGGCCTTGCATGCATGAGGCCCTAGGTTCGATTCCTCAGCACCACATAAGCAGAAAAAAAGCTGGAAGTGGTGCTGTGGCTCAAGTGGTACAATGCTAGCCTTGAGCTGAAGAGCTAATGGACAGCGTGCAGGCCCAGAGTTCAGGCCCCCCACAACCGACCAAAAAAAAAAAGAAAAGAAAAGAAACAAAATACAAATTAACAAGCAGAACAGCATCAGGCACCAGTGGTTTATGCCTGTAATCCTAGATACTCAGCAGACTGAGATCTGAGGATCTCAGTTTAAAGTCAGCCTGGGCAGAAAAATCCACAAGACTCATCTCCAATTAACCTCCAAAAAGCCAGAAGTGGAGCTGTGACTCTAGTGGTAGATCATTAGCCTTGATCAAAAAAGCACAGGGACAGGCAGTGCCCAGGCCCTGAGTTCAAACCCCACGACCAGCACCCAAAAAAATAAAAAATAAAATTAATAAAAATAAAAGACTGGGAGGATTAAGGTGTAAAATGTCCACAAAACCCCTTCTCAATTGAGATCTGTGTACAGTGAGTGATACATACTTGTTATCTTAGCATTTGTAGGAAATCTGAAATAGGCAGATCCCCTAGGTGTGCACCCAGGCAGGAAGCAAGACCCTATCTCAAAAATACTCAGAGCATAAAAGGGCTGGAGGAATGGCTCAGTGGTACAGTGCCTACCTAGCAAGGGCAAAAATTAGTGTTCTGGTTGAGACTAGATATAGATCCTCTGGCATTTATAAACTTTGACCTTGGCCCAGATTTCCTTCCTTTATCCTCAGTGGCCCAGTAGAGGCCTCCAAATCTCAAGCTCTTCTCTCTCATGGCTGAGTTACAGATTGACCCTGCTGGGGATAGGTCCAAGTGTAGATGCTGACTTTTCAAACACACCCCTCAAGCCCTGTCTACACGCCATTCGCCCTGACTCCGACAGAGGAAAGGACCACCAGGACAAGATGCAGCAGGACCTCAGGTTTTCTGCCTAACCAGCCCATGGCCTACCGCCTCTGATTGTTCCGATCCTCACCCTGCCCTGCCACCACCATAGAAGATATATCTTGCTGGGTTTGGTGTCTTTGGCCCAGGAAAGCACTGAATGAAACCCTGGTGAACCTGCAATGAACGCACTCGGCCTCCTCCAAGATTTCCCTCTGGATTCTCCAGCCAAAAACTAGTCTCTCCTCCCTTGGGGACCACAGTGTAGGGCCAGGGCAGCAGTACAAGAGTATACTCCCTTCCTCATAAGACAGAGAGCCTATGCCTAGAGGGAGGGGCCAAAATCAATAGCTCATTCCTGCCATACTGGTATAAAACAAAACAAAACTCAGGTATACCACCTGACAGCAACTTGGTGTTCTTTCTATCATTAAAAAAAAAGTCTTGAATATGCACTGAACTCCCAAGTGAAAACAGAACACCTTGGCTGTTTGGACTAATTGAAGGAGAACAGAAACCACCACCACTACCACCACCAAACCTCAGAAGGGGAAAGGGGAACCTGCACGTGTCGGTCCTCACGGCTACTTAATGTAACTTAGATTTTGCTTTTCTCAACAGCTCCACAGTATGGCTTTATGTGAACTGAGGTCACATTTCTCCACAGCCAGTGCTGGACTGTGATACAGAGGAGCAGTAAGGCTAGACTGAAACATGAGGTAGAACTGGTCTTCAAGGGCCCACAGCCCACCGATGGAGCTATGAGCCACAAATGTGGCACCAATCGCTATGTCTGTGTGGAATATGTGGCTAGAAAAATGGGGCTCACTCTCCACATACTTTGTACACTTGTCTAGAGCCAGAGAAACAGAGGGACAGGCCTGAGGACAGGGGAGAAGCCATCTGCCACACAAGAGCCCTCTGAAGTAGACGATGGTGGCTTTCTGTTCTGTCACAGCTGGGGGCTGTCTTACAGGAAAAAGAGGGGAACTGGTTACTCTGCTGTCCTAGATCTAGGCCTAGACCTCACTTCATCCTAGAGAAGACTGACCTACATAATGTGCTGTTCAACATCTCTTAGTGACCCCATCCAAGAACTCTGAGCCTGCCTGTTGGACTTTCACCTTCCTGTGCCTTCTCATGCAATCCACTTAATCCTCATTCACTCCTTTTACTAACCCTCCCCCCTCCTCCCCCCCCCCCTCCCCGCTTGCTTCAAGAAGGTATGATTCCTCCCCACCTCCAAGGAAGCCTCCTCCAGCTCCCCTGGGCTTTCTACTCCCACTCAGTTGCTCACAGGTCACCCCGAGGCTCCACCTCCCAACCCGCCAGAGAAGGCTCTACAACTGGCTGGGCCTCAGTCACCACCCTGTCTGTATAAAAGCCTCAAAGCTGGAGTGAGAGCAAGCTGGGCTCAGGTCCTGATCGCCAGTCCTACTCATTTCAGCCTGTGCTCCAGGGCTCTGCCCTCAATGCCTTTCACCTACTTTGTTAACAGCACCCTCCTGATCCTTTGAGGAGCTCTTTCCTTAACCCAGATTTCCTATGGGGAAATCTCACTCTGACATCAATCCCACATCCTAGCTGCTCATTATGATGGGCTCCAGACTGGGCAGGAGACCAAGACAGGCCAGAATCTTCCCCACACACCCACTTTGAGAGGCCAGGGGGCTGTGCTACAAGGATCAGTAGCCCTAGAGCTGATAAGAAAGACCTACAGGATGACAGTCAAGTAAAAAAGAAAAAAGAAGAAAAAAGAAAGACCTTCACATATGCCACACACTGGATCCAGCTACACCTGACACCATTCCTCCCCAGAGAAATTTCCATTTCCATGGGCTCATAAATGTTCAGGCCCTCCTCTTTTCTGTGATTAGTTTTCCAGGTAGTTAATGTTGCCTTTCTGTTGTTACAATCTCTCGAACACCCCCAGAAGCATGGTGTCAGAGGGGACAAATCCTGAAGTACAGGCTTTGCTGAGCTAAGGTCAGGGAGGAGTCATGAGGATGGTGCCATATCTTGGCTGATACACAGTCTCAACAGCTTGGGCTGAAATACAGCCTCTGTGATCTGGAAGTGAGACGTGGAGCCAGGAGGCTGGCTTTAGGGCATCTCGGGACGGCAGCCTCTAGTGAGTATTTCCTAGAACAACAGAAATGCCAACAAAAGCCAGACCTGCAAGCTTCACTCCTGACAACCCCTCCAAATGAGGCTGTGTCTAATTGTGTACAACAATCCCTGATGGTTGAGAATCAGGTCAGATCATTGGAGCAGAAGTTTTCTGCCCCTGCTAAAGGTAGTGCCAAGGCAGGCAGGGAGACTAGACTGAGCCCCAGAAAGGCTGACCACCTCCTCAAGCCCTCACAAGGACCTGCTGTGGCTCTCACTGTGCAGCTTGAGGACAAGGAGCTGCCCACCCCATCCACTGCCCACAGCTTCCCTTATAAACTGACTAGGGCCTAAGAGGAGACCCAAGGCCTACTGTTGAGGGCAGACTCCCCAGGGCCTGGATCTAGATCCAAGGACTTTGAGAAACTAGTATTAGCTTTGGTTCCTCATCCATGTATCCAAATGCCAATGACTAGGGGAGCTATAAAGCCAGACAGGCCTCAAAGTTGCAAACCAGTCTTCCAACAAACAGCACATCTCCCAATCATCTCAAGTGTCTCACTCCCACTAGGAGAGAACCTGTCTACCAGCAGCAGTCCAGAGGAGACTCTTTATAAATGTCCATTTTAGGTGGTCAGAAGGCCAAGAGCCAAGGCAGGGCTTCCCATGGAACAGGGGTGGAGGCAGTCTTGGGGCTGAAAGAACACAGTCATATAGAAAACCCACTGTCTTGACCCAGCAGGCACAGCAATAAGCTACAGACCAGCCACCACCAGTGTGTTTCCCTTTCCTTCTTTTTCCAAATAGCAGACTTCACTGATGCTAAGACCTATCCGTTGATTCAGACTGGACAGGAATGAGTGGCATCAAGGAGCTTGTATTGTACCAGTTCTGCTAATAGCTACTGCATGTTGCACTTATCCTTGAGGGAGCAGACTTGGCTTCCTCCTTGCTGCTCTCTCCCTGCTGCTCTCTCCAGAGTAAGATCCAGCTGTTCATCTTAAGTGTCTTCAGTAGTTGCCTGTTACAAATGGCACTTTCTCTACGGGAGCTGGACTAGGGACCTCAAGAAACAAAAGAGGTCAAATCTCTGGAGGAAGGAACTCACTAACCTGACTGGAGAGATTTTACATACTGTACCAAGAAAGACCCAAGAGAGCTTGGAGGAAACACACTGTGAGCTCAAAGAAAAGGGGAGCTCCTGGTGCAGAGGCTGCCTAAACTGTATCAGAGAATCTTGCAGCTCATCAATGTGCAGAACAAAGAAAAAAGCTGATGAGGGGCTGGGAAGGTGGCTCGGTGATTTTAAAGAGCTTGCCTTGCACGCATGAGGCCCTGGGTTCAATTCCCCAGCACCACATAAGCAGAAAAAGCCAGAAGTGGTGCTGTGGCTCAAGTGTGCTAGCCTTGAGCTGAAGAGCTGAGGGACAGCGCCCAGGCCCAGAGTTTGGGTCCTATGACCCACAAAAAAAAAAAAGCTGAGACAAGACAATGGCTCAAGGCAAATCAAAGGGACAGAACTTCAAAGATGATGGAGGGCACCAAGGTAGATCTTGTGTGGTGAACACTTGGGGCTCCAAGAGGGAGAGGTAATGAAATAATCAGCACAGCCAGAAACTGATGATTCATGCCTATAATCATAGCTGGTAGTGTCCAGGCCCTGAGGTCAAGCCCTAGGACTAGCACCAATTAAAGAAGAAGAAAAATAAAAGAAATAATCATCACAGGAAGATTAAACACATTGTGGAGGACAAAGTAAGGGAGGTAGAGAAATAGGAAGAGAAAGAATACAGGCATTTTATGGTTAATGTACATATGTGAAAATGAAACCAGGGAACTTAAGGGTGTAAGTGGGGTTGGGAAAGACAGGGGAGAATGATGAAATGGGTGATATTGATTAAGATGCATTGAACTTATAAACTGATTTGTACAACTACTTTTGTACAACTACTAAAAGATGATGATGATGATAATAATAATAAATGATCAGCCATTTTCAGGGGATTTAAAGTTCAGTGGAAGACAGACAGTCAGGAGCACTTGGAACCAAATGCATAGGGATCTTCCAAGGGTTTCACAAAAGTGGGTACTAGGGCAGACAGACCTTCCTAGATAGCCCATGAAACCAAAGTATTCTTGACTATTTTAATAGAGTAAATGGAAGATGTTCCTGGCCCAAACATACCAGGATGGTAGAGTTCCATATAGAGTATGTACCTGTCACCTGCACCTGAACAGTCTAGGGACTCAAGTGTGAGTATGAGGGTATACTTGACCTGGCAGGAGGGCTTCCAAGATACTATTATTCTGGGAACCCAGGGGCCTCCTGCTGCTACCATCCTCATCTTCTCACAGGAAACCAGGTCACCCATCGCTATTTCCTTCCAGGTGTGGCTGTCACCCATTGCATGGAGAGACCCACCAGACTCCCAACCCAGATGAGTCAACATGGTGCACACCCAGGCAGCCTTGTGCATGGTCTCAAGCACACACAGGGTCAGGCAAACCTCGGCATGCCAAGCAGCAGGTTGTGGTCACTGCAACAGGACATGGAGGAAGGCAGAGGGGAGGCAGGCAAGGGGCTACATGCAGTCACCAGGGGATACTGAGGGATGGGGAGCTAGCAGAGCCCACACCCAACAGCCCAAGCCTGCAATGGCAGCTCCTTACCTCCCTGGCAGGACCTCTGACCACCAGGACTGTGTTCCCCCAAGAAGCTGGAAGCATGCTGGAGAGAGTAGAGAGCAGGAGACAGGGAGCAATATATACTGAGCCAGGATGACAGAAGAAAGGACTGAAAGGACACCCAAGGGAGGGTTTTTGGTCCCAAGAGATCCAAAACAACACAAATGTCAAAGGGAGATTATCCCCAAGACTGGCCCCATTCCTGAGGCCCAGAGAGGGGGATGAGTGAGCAAAGGAGAGGAGCGTATCCCACCCAGAATGGACCCTTCCAATAGGCAGCTGCCTTCCCACAAGCTGCCTCTACATCTTCTCAGAGTAGCCAAAGTAGCACATTTCCTTGGATGGTGTAAATTCAATGAGGAAAAGACTCAGGGACCCTGGGTGGACAGCCAACCCTCAGGAAAGGCCCTCTTGTTAATCAAGGAGGATGTACCCTCCACAAATGTCACAGTCACTGGAACCCAGAACAGACAGACAAATCATGTGTGTTAGGGTAGGAAGGGGGTTCACGGATTCCAAGACCAGGGTCAGAGACTGGAGCTTCTAGCCTTGGATTTACCATGCATCTAGGTAACTTTGGGCAAGGTACCTCTTGTCTCTGGGCCTCATTTTCCCCATCTATAAGATGGAGAAAGGATAGAGACACTCAAGAGAGGATGTTTGTTTCAAGACATTCATGTCCCTATGTTCCTACTAATACAGAGAAAATGTTCCTATCTATAAGAGAGGCTAACACGTACCCTACTGATGCCAGGCACCAAATCCCCACAGACCATAGGCAGATCTTTTATTAGACTTTTCTCTGGGGGTTGTAATAGGGAGATAATCAAATATCCAATGTTCCTGGCAACAGCAAAGGCAGAGGGTGCTCCCAGGATCTCACTGCTACCAGTGCCCACCTGACAACTTATGGGTCCAGGGAAGAAGGAGCCTGGAAGCTCCAAGTTTGGGGCAGGTCTTTTACTAACATTTAGCACATTCGGGGCCAATTCCGTGGCACTATTTCCCTGACTGGACCAATCAGTCTCTCATAACATTCTTCTATCATTGATCCTCTGTGTCTATCAGTTCCCTCCCTCCAGAGTGTCCTTGACCCTGGGAAGGCTGGAAGCTACTCCAGGGCAGAAGTGCTTATCACTGTATCCCAGGAGCTCCATGCTGGGCTGTTCACAGTGGGTGCCCAATACCTAAAGAGTAACAGACTCCTGGGCAGCAGTGAGTACGATGTGCAACTGGATAACAAGATGGCGCTTGAGCCTATTTCAACATGTTTAAGCAACCTGCTGACTCCTTCTGGTCATGGGAACCCTGAGAGGGTAGGTATAATCTTGCCTCTTGAATAAGTAAACTGAGCCTAAGCAAAGTATAAGAGGCTATTTGCCCAAGGGTACACAGCTAGGTAACTCATCCACAGAGACAGGGTGACCTGGCTACCATGAAGAGGTGCCAACACAGGATACCAGTGCCTGGCATTACCCGGTTAAGTGTCTGAACACTACTGTGTCCACTGCCCAGAGCTGTTGCCTGCTCCAGGTGCTTGGGGGATAGAGTGGAAGGACTGGGCAAGGGTAATAGGGAATCCAAGATGGTTCTTATGCTACCTTTGATGACAAATGCCTCTGCCAGCAGTCGCATCTGATACAGAGGCTTGTTCTCCACGGACATGTCATCAATCCCAGCCCGGGCATACATGCTGATGGCATCTCGGTAGGAGCCCTCCACATAATGTAGCTTTCCCAGGATCAGCATGGCCTCACACATGTACCGTGGCTGAAAGGACAAGGATATGTTAGCAGGCTCCTGCTCCCAAAGCTTCTACCCCAGACCATCAGGTACCCTGAGATGAAGACCCAGCTTGCACTGAGCCATAAGCCATTAACACCTCTCATCTTCCTGGAAGCCTTCCCTGATTCCACACTCCCCTCACCATACCTGGGTCCATGGCCCATTTTGTGACTCTTAAGGAGATGTTTATAAAGTCCCTCATTTCTTCATTGTGCGTGGGAGCCTAGACTCTTACACCACTACAAAGCAAGCCCGGCCTTTTTTCCTCTTCTACAGCCCCAAAGACTTTAGCATAGGCTAAAGGAACTCCACACTTATTCTGAACACAAGTGGGGAGGCAAGAGTGTATCAACTTTTATGGGATCTGAAGCTTATAATTAAGATGGGTATATTTATGCGTGCACACACATAGGCACACATTCACAGCCCAACCAGGACCTGTAGAGGAAGAAGAGTTACATCAACAGTAGGGATAGGAGACAAGAGAGGGCCTCATCTTATCAGAAGTAGGGCAAAGTACAGACAGGGCTTTTGGCTTTGAATTCTGTCCAAAAGTGCCTGAATTCAAACTTGCTTTTTTCCCCCTTCTTACTCAAGTGCTACTTGTACCTAACTCTCCACACAACCTGCCTGACTCTTCCTGGTCATGAGAACCCCAAGAGGGTAGGTACAACTTATCTTACAAATAAGTAAACAGAGCCCAAGGCCTTGTCAGGATCTCCTCAGGAGATCTGGTCAATACTGATCACCTCACCCTAGCATGCCTAGCATGGACTATATTCACAGCCAGAGCGCCCAGAGCTGCTGACTAAGGGAGTCTGTGCTGGCCCTGAACTGGAGCAATCCAGCCCTGAGCTCTGGTCTTAGTATGGATCCTGTCTACTCTGGAGGGCTCCCACCTCTTGAGACCATTCACTGCAGCCCATCTCCATTCCTATGCTCAGCTGGCCCACTATGCTTTAAGCTAGGCTCTGGCCACTGCTCCTGCTACAAAGCTACCAATCAGTTCTACAAAGTTCCCTACAGATACAGATCTGACCTCAATCATGGCAGGAAGATACTCTCAATCTCCCCCCAGGAGAGGTAAGAGTCAGGGGTACCTGTGACCCCAGATTCTACTATTCTCCACCATGCACAGCCTTCTAAGAAGGTAATTTAAAAAACAAAAAACAGGACAAAGCAAAACTAAGCCCCGGGGAAGCCAATTTCTCCTTTCACACTGGTCTCTGTTTTTCATAAATGAATAACCTTCTGTTGCCTTTGCTTACTCTGGTCCCCATTTAGCCTTCACAGATCCTCCTCCATCCCTTGAGCCTTGTTCAGGCCTTCCTCCTCTTGGAAGTCTGCCTGACCAAAGGAGCTTTCTGCTGAGCTCCTACAATGTCTCCACGAGTTCATCCACTCCACCCCTGCCCATCTGTCCTCCCTTTGACTACTGATCAACTGAATTTACCAAAAGTATTGCTAATTCCCCCACAGAGGCCTCCCACTTCCTGGGCCAGAGCCACAGAGATGACACATTTTCAGCCCACAGTGCTTCCAAACTAGATGATGAGTCCTCCATTCTGTGCACTGGTCTCAAGTTGATGGGCTCATTTCCTCCCTGCCTAGACTTTATTCCTCATTGGTGAGAGGAGGACAAGAACCTCCACTCCTCACTTCCCATCCTAGCAATACTAAGGGCATTAACAGGGCAAAGTCCAGAAGATAGCTTTCAACTGTTCCTGAGGAAGGAGCTAAATAAATACAGGGTATGAGTAATTATTATAAGCACCTTCTTGTACAGTACACGGGGAGGGGAAAGGATACAAGGCTCAGAGGACACATTCCAGGCCACAGTGAAGGGATGTGGCTAGTGATGGCTCCTGTTTATAATAGAGCTTCCCCAAGCTGGTGAAAAATTAAGAACAACATAGTAAATACTTTGTAAGCCTAAATCTGTACTATTTTTAAATCTCCTCTGAAAGTTGTCTTTGTTGTCTCTTTCTTCTTCTTTTTGGTGCCAGTCCTAGGGTCTGAACTCAGAGCCTGAACACTATCCCTGAGCTTTCTTGCTCAAGATTAGAACTCTATCACTGAGTCACGGCTCTGCTTAGTCTTTTTTGGTAGTTAACTGGAGATAAGAGTCAGACAAACTTTTCTGCCTAAGCTGGCTTTAAACTTTAATTCTCAGAATCCTCATAGTAGTTAGGATTACAGGCAACAGCTAAGGGTACAGCAACTGTATCCTTGGTAATGGTACAGTTTTACTGTAGGTTTTTACTTTTGTTTTTAATGCCCTTATTTGGTAATATTAAAAGTCAGCTAGGAAGCTGGGCGCTGGTGGCTCACGCCTGTAATCCTAGCTACTCAGGAAGCTGAGATCTGAGGATCGCAGTTCAAAGCCAGCCTGGGCAGGAAACTCCGTGAGACTCTTATCTCCAATAAACCACTAGAAAACCAGAAGTGGTGCTGTGGTTCAAGCGGTAGAGTGCTCACCTTGAGCTGAAGAGCGTAAGGACAGTGCCCAAGACCAGAATTCAAGCCCCACAACCAAAAAAAAAAAAAATGTCAGTTACCTCCATAGGAAGACTGTGGGATTCTGAATTTGCAATGTTTTTGGTCTGTCAATCCAAGTCAGGGAACCACAAACCCCAACATAGTACAGAAATGCTCTATAGAAAATTGCTCAGCAGGCCTGGGAATGTGGCTTTGTGGTAGAATGTTTACCTAGCATGCATGAAGCCCTGGGTTCAATTCCTCAGTGCCTATATATAAACAGAAAAAGCCAGAAGTGGTGCTGTGGCTCAAGTGGTAGAGTGCTAGCCTTGAGCAAAAAGAAGCTTGGAGATAATGCCCAGGCCCTGAGTTCAAGCCCCAGGACTGGCAAAAAAAAAAAAAGAAAGAAAAAGAAAAAAAGAAAAGGAAAGGGCTGGGAATGTGGCTTAGTGGTAGAGCGCTTGCCTTGCATGCATGAAGCCCTGGGTTCAATTCCTCAGAACCACATAAATAGAAAAAGCCGCAAGTGGCACTATGGCTCAAGTGATAGAGCACCAGCCTTGAGCAAAAGAAGTTCAAGGACAGTGCCCAGGCCCTAGTTCAAGCCCCAAGAGTGGTAAAAAAAAAAAAGAAAGGAAGGAAGGAAGGAAGGAAGGAAGGAAGAAAAGAAAGAAAGAACGAAAGAAAGAACGAAAGAAAGAAAGAAAGAAAGAAAGAAAGAAAGAAAGAAGTTGCTCAGCTGGGTGGACAGGGCGCTCCCCTACTGTGTGGCTCCTTTGCCACCTATGCTCTGTGTCTCACTGACCTATCGACTTAAAGGAAGAATGACCTAACAGAGATCCCTGGTAGGGGAAAGAGATAAGAAAACATTTCATCGTAAGGTGAGACACTATAGGGAGTGCTAGCATATCATAAATAAATCTAAGTTTCTTGATCATAATTTTATTTCCATTTCAGTACTTTGGGTGGGGGTGGGGGTGTCAGCACCACTAGAGACCACTAGAGCTTGAAATACCAAGACAGATGGGCCTGGATTCAATTTTACACCTGCTAGTGTGTCCTTGGCGAAGTAAGTGATCATCTCTTAGGTCTCTGAAATGGGGCTAAGTTGCAAAAGGTGACTGAGAGGTCTCTGTGGGCTGCTGCATTGGCTGGGGCTCAGTGGATAACAGAAGTTAGGACAAGTAGCTTGTTTTCACCAAATTCCTGAGACTGGGCCAGACAGGATCATAGTAACTACCAAGTTCGGCATTTTAGGACCACCTCTCCTTTCCATTCATGAGAGTTACTTGGAATACAGGGGACTCCAGCTGAGATTGCATCTGCTGCCAAAAGGGCACCCAGCTATACCCTTTAGAGTAAGAGAGAAAGACCTCAATTTGCTTCTAACATTTTATTTTTGCCCAATCAGCACCAAGCTTTTGGCTTTGGCCTGGATAGCAATATCTCCACGCTACTCGTGCCTATATATGTCTGTTAAATAAAACATAGTAAAACTTGTATTAATGAGTGGGATTGGCAAACAAAATGGTTTGCACATCAACAGCTGCAGAATCTATTCACATTCAGTTGTTTTTGTGAGTTTGTCTTTGGCAGTACTGAGGTTCGAACTCATGGCCCTGTGCTCGTTTGCTTGTCTGGTGCTCTACTACCTGACCCATACCTCCAGCCTATTATTCACTACAAATGAGGTTCACGCAGAGAGAGTTCCATCTGAAAGCTCTCACCAAAAAGAAGCAACTTGTCAAATATGTCTTAGGGCTCTATGGAAAGCTCTGCTGAAGGATGTACAAAAGCAAAAAAAGCCAAGTGGACACATCCTCTCCTTTGAGGACAGGAGTGAGGCATTCCAGGATAACAGGCATTTCAGGATCTCTATCGGTTAAATTACTTGTCCATTGGATACATTTTCAAATAAGCCTGCATCATATTTATTTTAAGAACACATAAAAATATTTAATGGAGTCTACTAGAAAGACTCAAATGAGTCAGGTACCAGTGGCTCATGCCTATAATCCTAGCTACTCAGGAGGCTGAGATCCAAGGATTATGGTCCACAGCCAGAGTAGCAGGAAAGTCCATAGACTCTTACCTCCAATTAATCACCAAAAAAAGCTGAAAGTGGGGCTGTAGCTCAAGTGCTAGCCTTGAACAAAAACGAAACAAAACAAAAAAGCTCAGGGACAGCATCTAGGCCCTGAGTTCAAGCCCCAGGACCAGTACCAAAAATAAAATATTAATAAATAAATATTTTTGCAGAAGCTTGGAACCTATCATAGGAGTGAACTTTTCTGATGGACACATGAGGAACTAGATGGACCCAGAGGCCAAGAAACAGGCTTAATACCAAGCAGCTATTTTAACTTAACACAGACCTCCCAATGCTAAAACAATCCCCCATCAAGGAAGCAGAAACCTCATGCTGCGAGTATAGATGCTCCCTTCTCCCTTGCACTGGCCCCCTCCACCGCTCTGTATGTCAGTCCCCAGCCTCTGGCCTCATATTCCTTCACAGCCCTGTTATTCTCGTCACCATTCCCCTTTGCTTTTGCTAAACTCAGCAACCTTAAGGAGATTCTTATAAGAGGATTCTTCAATTACATAATGCCTCCTCTACATGGAATGCTCAGCATACCTTTATATGTTCAGACTCTGCCTCTTCTTCCAAAACCAGCACTCAGAAGGGCCCAATTCTAATACTACCAGTACTCCTGGTCTGCTCTCTAGCTCACTCCAGGGAAATGCCCCTTCAGACTGACCTCCTCAGACACTACTACATGCACAGTCCATCTGGGACTTCCCAACAAACCTGCAACTTCCTGGAGGGCAGGTTTGTCCTGATTGCCCTCAGCAAGCATAGCATGATGCCTGGTACAAAACAGGCCACAAAAACATGTTTAAAGGAGTAAATACATGGGAATATCTCCTGCCTGAGTCTCTAGTGACATGCAAGTACTGCTAGTATAGAAGGAGATATACTTTAATCCAGAAAAGTAGTTTCAACTCTGATACACGAATCACTGGGAGATATTGCTGAGACACAGGGTCTGATTTGCATTTTGTACATCTTACCAACTCCCCAATGATGCCCACACTTTTAACGAGTGGATTATACTTAGTGCAACACAGTTCTAGAGTAAACTGTGAATATTTTACTTCATATCTTGGAGACATCAGGTGCTTAACAAATGCACATGAATTTACACTACTTGCTCTACTCTAGAGTTTTTGTTTCTACTCTGCATGTTTGCCTGCTTCCAGCTAGATCATGGGCTTCTTGAGTTCTTACTTCTCTCTAAGAACCCCCCAAAGGAGTCCAAAAAAACACGTTCACGTTAGGTCAACCAAGTGCTGTTAAATTAAAAAAAAATTCCTATGGTCACAAGCACAAGATCAAGACACATTTAAAAAGATAAAAACATGGGCTGAGAAGGTGGCCCAGTGGTAGAGTGCTTGCCTTGCATGCATGAGGCCCTCGGTTCGATTCCTCAGTACCACATAAGCAGAAAAAGCCAGAAGTGGAGAGCTAGCCTTGAGCTGAAGAGCTGAGGGACAGCACCCAGGCCCAGAGGTCAGGCCCCACAACTGGCAAAATAAATAAATAAATAAAAAGATAAAAACAGGTGAAATTAATTTTAATAAAATTTCCTTTAATCTAATACAAGCAGAGGATTATCATGTGAGTATATAATCAATATAAAGTTAATGCCCTTTTTTATGTTGATTTTGTTTTTGTAGTCCTGGACTAAACCTAGAACCCTTTACTTGGTAGACAGGTGTTCTACCACTTGGCCACACTTCAGCCCTTTTTGCTCTGGTTACTTTTGAGATAGAGTTTTATTGCCCAACAACATGCCTGGATCTTGATCTTCCTATATTAGTTAGGATGACAGACATACATCACCATGCCCAGTTTTTTCTGTTGAGATAGTGCCTCATGAACTTATTGCCCAGGATAGCTTGAAACCACAATTCTCTGGATCTCATCCTCCTACACAACTGATACGGCAGGCATGCATAACCAAGCCCAGTTGTTGCTTGAGATAAAGTCTTGCAAAACTCTTTGCTAAGGCTGATTTTGAACCATGGTTTCCTTTGATCTCTACTGCCTCAGTAGCTAGGATTACAGGTATGAGCCACAAAAATTGGCTTAAAAAAAGAAACAAAAACAAAAACAGGGTCTCACTCCTAACTCCCCACAAGGGCTGGCTTCGAATTCACAATTTCCTTCTTCTGATTCTTGACAGCTGGTATTAAAGGTATACACCACCACGTGTGGCTAAGTCAGTGCTTTTTTTATATTCCTTGTTTGTATGTCTTTGGAATCCAAGGCATATTTTAGATTTACACTCATGTCTCTCACTGTAGCTGCTGGAAAGCCACACGTGGCTGGTGGATCCTGTCCTAGACACAACAGAGCTAATCCCAAGAGCCTTCTTCTCAAAGAACAAATGACTCAGGGAGGGCTGCTGGGCTAATATGAGACAAGAGGAAAAGGAGAGGAGGCCTCAGGTTTGTGGCGGACAACTCACCGGCAGCTTCCCATGGTTAAGGATACTGCTCAAATAATTTTTGGCTTCATTTATCCTATGTTCATTCTTCTCCAGCAAAGGGATGGAGTCTTTTATTTTGGCATGGTTCTCCTTCAAATACTGTTCCAGGAGGGCCTCTGCCAGCAGCAATTTCCCAAAGTCATCTGAAAAACATGACAGGGATTAAAGTGGATGGTAATGGTCCTAACTCCCTTGAACAAAGCAGGTGGAGAGATGGTACACACTTGTGGACCCCCTACCCCTACCCCTGCACACAGCAACATGAACAGAGGCCTGAAAAAAAAAAAGAAAACATTTTCATAAACTGAAATACTTTTTAATCCTAGCTACTCAGGAGGCTAAGATCTGAGAACTGGGGTTCAGCCTGGGCAGGAAAGCCCATGAGGCTCTAATCTCCAACTAACCAGCAATGAAAATGCAGCTATGGCTCGCAGGCCAGCCTTGAGAGAAAAAGCTAAGGTACAGTGTCCAGGCCTTGAGTTCAAGCCCAGTACCAGCACCAAAACAATGGACAGTCTACCATAGTCACAACAGGAATTTGCCCCTTTGGGACTACTTTCTGTTGTAGCTCAGTAGACGAAAAGATAAGAGTTCTCAGGATAAATTCCTAGAATTTCAGAATTTAAAATGAAGGAAAAAAAATCATAATTATACCTTGCTGTAGGTAATAAGTTCTTAAACCAAAAAGACATTTTCTTCTCAAACTGAAGAGGAAAGTGATATGGGTGGTTAAATAATGCATTTTCACATGCTAGTGGTTTCTATGTAATCATAACTGGTTTGCTTCATTTAAAAGTATTTTAGTGCCGGGCTGTAATCCTAACTACTCAGGAGGCTGAGATCTGAGGATTGCGGTTCAAAGCCAGACTGGGCAGAAAAGTCCATGAAACTCTTATCTCCAATAAACCACTAGAAAACCAGAAGTGGCACTGTAGCTCAAGTGGTAGAGCACTAGCCTTGAGCTGAAGAGCTGAGGGACAGTGCTCAGGCCCCGAGTTCAAGCCCCACGACCGACAAAAAAAAAGTATTTTAGTGTGGCTCAAGGATAACTTGCAGCCAGAGCAAAGAGGAAAAGTAGAAAATAGAAGGTGGGATACACATTTACCTGTGCAGTAAGACAAATCTTTAAACTTGTTTAGTACTTGCACTTTTTCTCTTGTATTCAGCTCATATGCATACCTTACCACCTAACAGTGGCTTTGTACTATTTAGTTTGGGGTTTCCCCTACCACACTGAACTCCAGTCTTGTGGCCCACCACCTTATTCCCACTACCTGCAGCAGAGGTGATCTGGTATGGGAGTTAGGTGCTCTGTGTGCAGGGTTTGAGGTCAAGAGTAGTTTCATAACAGCCTCAGGTAGTTGTACTCATTGCCTCACCCCAGTACACAGGGTGAGGCCCAGCCTATCACCCAAGGCAAGAGCCAAATAAATACCTGTCGAGTGAATCAGATCCTCTCAACTCTCCAGAAAAGAAACCATCAGGATCCAATAATCTATCTAAGAATGTCTGCTCAGCCCACCTTTTCACAGTAGTTTTTTGGCTGTGAGGACAATGTCCTCAGATCTACCCAGGGGAGCCACTCCAACTCTCTTGTGATCACTGTTATTTGCCCCAGTCTCCAGGTCACCAAGTCTAAAATGGTATGCGTAGAATCTCCTGTGGACAGCAGTCCTAAGTCCAGAATTCCAGCTGTGCGGGTTCAGGAGAGTTTGCATTGGGAATGTTATTAGATACTCTGCTACCTTTTTTTTTTTTTCTGGTGGAGGTCCCAGGGCTTGAACTCAGGGCCTGGGCACTGTTCTTGAGCCCTGAGTCTCATGGGTTTTCCTGTCTGGACTGGCTTTGAACTGTGATCCTCAGATTGCAGCCTCCTGAATAGCCAGGATTATATTAGCCACTGAGGCCCAGCTATATCTCATGACTTAAAAAAATTTTTTTGTCAGCTGTGAGATTTGAACTCAGGGCCTAGGTGCTGTTCCTGAGATTTTATGCTAAGGCTAGTACTCTACCACTTTCAGCCACAGCTCTACTTCTGGTTTTCTGATGGTAACTGGAGATAAGAGTCTTACAGTCTTCCCTGCTGGGGCAGCTTTGAACTGGGATCCTCAGCTCAGCCTCCTGAGTTGCTAGATTACAGGTGTGAGCCACCAGCTTGGTAATCTCATGGTTTTTAAATGAACATTTTAACAAAATGTCCACAAATGCATCTGGTTTAAACTATTATTCAATACCCATAAAGCTTAAGTTGGCAGAACCTCAATGAAGGGCTACTTGATAACATTTTTTTTTCTCTCCATTGAGCCAGCAATTCCAGACCTATAGATGTCCAGGTACATGTAAACTGACCTGTGTATAAGGTAATTCATGCAGCATTATTTATACTAACAAAAAAGTAGAGGCAGTCTTTATGTCCATCAACAAGAGGCTATTTCAAGTATGATATGTCCTTAAAAAGGGACACCATGCAGCCATAAAACAGAATGAGGGGGGCTGGGAAGGTGGCTCAGTGGTAGAGCGCTTGCCTTGCATGCCTGAGGCCCTGGATTCCATTCCTCAGCACCACATAAGCAAAAAAGAAAAAAGCCGGAAGTGGCGCTGTGGCTCAAGTGGTAGAGCGCGAGCCTTGAGTTGAAGAGCTGAGGGACAGCGCCCAGGGACAGAGTTCAGGCCCCACAACCGGACCCAAAAAATAAATAAATAAATAACAGAATGAGGGTGCTCCATGTGTGCTGTTATGAAATTAAGTATAAGAAAAATTGATGAGACAGTGGATTACATGCAGTGACTGTAATACACCACTGCAGGTTTCTGTATGTATGTGTGGGTTACACACACACACACACACACACACACACACACATACACACAGGGCTGGGAAAGTGGCTCAGTGGTAGAGTGCTTGCCTTGCATGCCTGAGGCCCTGGGTTCGATTCCTCAGCACCACATAAGCAAAAAGAAAAAAGCCGGAAGTGGCGCTTTGGCACAAGTGGTAAAGCGCTAGCCTTGAGCTGAAGAGCTGAGGGACAGCACCCAGGCTGAGTTCATGCCCCACGACTAGACCCAAAAAAACAAACAAAAAAAAAACACATACACACACACAGAGCACAGAAACCTTGCTGACTGATGGGGAGCAAGAAAGGGCAATGCTTTTACATGTTCCCACTTTTTGGTATCTATGTAATGTTTGAACGGCATGAATGTATTATCCACCAAAAACCATATTTAAATCAAGCCAGGACTAAAAGGTAATCTTCCTCATTTCCAAATCTCAACCAGGGGCTGGGAATGTGGCTTAGTGGTAGAGCACTTGCCTAGCATTCATGAAGCCCTGGGTTCGATTCCTCAGTACCACATAAACAGAAAAAGCCGGAAGTTGGAAAAACAAACGAAGAGGTAGAACAATGCTCGATGGGAAATGTACTCATTATCTTACGCATGTAACTATAACCCCTCTGTACACTATTTCTACAAAGGCCAGGAGTGGCACTGTGGCTCAAGTGGTCAAGTGCTAGCCTTGAGCACAGACAGGCTCAGGGACATGCTCTGAGTTCAAACTCTAGGACTGGCAAAAAAAAAAATCTCAGGCAGGAGGAGGGATCTGCTGCCCAGAGTAGGTGCCTAGACCAGTTCCCTCTGGTAGCCTAAGCTGCATACCTCTGTGCAAGTTGTTGTCTCCCTCTAACCTGTACAACTTGTGTAAAACCTGGGGGAGGGATAGGAGTTTGCTCATATACAGGGAAACATCTTCCTGGGGATACTGGACTTGCTTCAGCCTCGGTCCCCAAGAGGGCCAAACCCTTTGCTCCTGGAACCTCTGCACTCATACTGTAGCTCTGCTGCAGCCACACCAATGCCCCCTCCCACACTGCCATCCGTCAAGCCACTCTATTCCCTCCACTATCCACCTGCCTGAACCCAGTCTTCCCGCATCTCCTTAGCTGGTGTCTTTTATGCCAAAAGAAATCAGCTTCCCTCCCAGAATGCACCTCTTCTTTCTTCAAAAACAATGGGAGTGTCCTCCCTCTGGCAAAGGTGTTCAGATACTTGTGGTACAACCCAGAGGGGATGAGTACAAAGCCTGGCAGTGTCCTGTAGACACTGGACAGAGTAATACTGATTTCACTGGGTTTACTAATAAAATGGGAAGTGGTAGTACCTTGTGTCCTCTTCTAACACCCTCCTTCTTCCTTCTCTCCCTCCCCCACTCCCACTCTTTTGTTTTGTTGTCCAGGAGCTTGAACTCAGGGCCTGGGCACTGTCCCTGAGCTTCTGTTGCTCAAGGCTAGCACTCTACCACTTAAGCCACAGCACCACTTCTGGCCTTTTCTATTTATGTGGTACTGAGGAATCAAACTCGTGGTTTCATGACTACTAGGCAAGCACTCTATCACCAAGCCACATTCTCAGCCTCCCCCACTTTTTTTTTTAATTAATGTCTTAGCATGTAACTGGAGATACTCCCAAATGTTCCTGACCCAGCTGGGATTATAGGCATGTACAACCACGCCAGGCTTTTCATTTCTTTAGGACTTCATTGAACTGTATTCTATGAAAGTAGTGTACAACAGATTAGAAACTGAAACAAAACCAATCCTTTACCACCAACTACCAGAGAAGCACTGCTGGTAACACTGAGTGACTCTGGCTGTGAAAGGGGGAACTGATCTTTGCTGAGGACTCACTAAGTGCCAGACACTTTACTAGATAGATCGTTGCTTTTTGTCTTTGTTTTTGCAGGTCCTGGAGCTTAAACAGGCCTAGATGTGTTTCTAGGCCTCTTTGTACTCAAAGGTAATGCTCTACTTACTTGAGCCACAGAGCTACTTCTGGCTTTTTCTGAGAAGTTTATTGGAGATAAGAGTCTCATGGACTTCCCTGCCCAGGCTGGCTTTGAGCCCCGATCCTCAGATCTAAGCCTCCTGAGTAGCTAGATTACAGGTATAAGCCGCTGGTGCCTGGCTAGATAGTTTTATTTAACCTAGGTAGGTATTATCCTATGAGTGATAATACAAGTTAGCTGTATTGTCAGGGTCACAGCCACTGCCCAAAAATAATCTCTCTGATATCTTATGTGGAGCAGAGCTTCTGGTAATTTACAAATAAAGAACAGTTCAGATTCATAAAGAGTAAGGTAAAAGCTAATAACAAATCCCAGGGCAGGGATAAGAATTGTTCTTACTTTCACTTACCTATAAGTTTCAGACTTTTTGACAGTTGTGTGTCCGTGTGTGCTCTGGATGGAACTCAGGTTGTTAGCTTTGTAAAGGAAGTACTCTGCCACTGAGCTACACCCCTAGCTCTCAGACTCATTTATTCGCACTTCAGGTCCTTCCCCAAAAGCCTTTTACCCTCCCTATTGTCTCCCTACTCAGCCTATTTTCTGTTTAGTAGGTCCTCAAAAGTGTTTTCCTTTCCTTTGTTCAGCAACTCCCTGTCCAATCCCTCTCTTCCACTTCCTTCTTCTTTTCATTCTCAGCCAGTTTGTGAACCAAGGACACTTTGAATTGGAAATTCTGAATTTTAGTTGCTAAGAGTTCAGATGCATAAAAGCATCCCTATTCTCTGCAAGCAAACTGCATCCTTTTTTTTTTTTTTTTGACGGTCCTGGTGCTTGAACTCAAGGACTGGATGCTGTCCTTAAGCCTCTTTGTGCTCAAGGCTAGCACTCTACCAGTTGACCTGCAGCACCACTTCCGGCTTTTTTGAGTAGTTTATTGGAGATAAGAGTCTCATGCAGACTTTTCTGCCTCAGCTGGCTTTGAACCATGATCCTCACATCTCAGCCTCCTGAGTAGCTAGGATTATAGGTATGAGCCACCAGCACCCAGCTACCATCTTCTTCTTCATTTTTTTTTTTTTTTTTTGCCAGTCCTGGGGCTTGAACTCAGGGCCTGGGCACTGTTTCTGAGCCTCTCTACAACTTGAGACATAGCACCACTTCTGGCTTTTTCTGTTTATGTGGTACTGAGGAATCAAACCCTGGGCTTCATGCACGCTAGGAAGCACTCTACCACTAAGCCACATTCCCAGACTCCCAGCTAGCAGCTTAACATCTTTGTCCATACCTACTCCCTACCTCAGGCTAGACCTGGTGCTCCAGGTTTCTGGGCCAGGCATTCGGGGAAGCCTTCCTGATCAACTGGGAGCTGAAAGAGCCTCTGGAGGCCCAGCCTCTGTCTTCAGCTGAGTCTTAGGTGCCACCCAGCCTCCTCATCCAATTCTTGTTTTGAAGGCCTCTGATAGCTACTTTTTTCCCCTCTCAGACCTCCTAGGGAACCAGGGCAAGAGACCTGTTTGGAGGCTACTTGCCTTCCACCCATATTTGGAGAAAGTACTTTCCTCTCCATAACCTGCTCCTTTGCAGTTAAGAAATGTGGGTCTGTCCATCCAGCCAGGACAGGTCTCAGATTCAGCTCTTCCCTATTAGGTTAAACAAAGGCACAGTGGTATTGGAAATTGCCACCCCCATTGGTGTTCTAACCACAGCCAGGGTAGGACAAGATCACCTGCTTCAGACACATTCCTGGCACCTTAGAAGGCAATGTTAAAAACAATCTCCAATTTGAAAAAAGAAAAAACCAGGAGCTGGTGACTCATGCCTGTAATCCTAACTACTCAGGAGGCTAAGATCTGAGGATCTAGGTTCAAAGTGAGCCCTAGCAGGAAAGTCCTTGAGACTTTTATCTCCAATTAACCATCAAAATGCCATGAGTAGAGCTATGGCACAAGTGCTAACGCACTTGACCAGCACTCCCCTCGCCCCCAAAACATTCATTTAGCTAAAAACAAGGATTAGGTGGGGGACATGCAGGTGCTAACTGCATTTTTTTAAACTTTGCTATCTGTTTGAAAATTTCCTAGCAAAATATTGGAAGGGTAGAACAACTCAGCAACCAAATATCATCTGTAGCCTATCTAAATGCTAACTCTACCAAACTATAAATTTATTTAATTCCTAGATTTTTTATTATATAAAATAATGTTTTTATAATATTTTCATAAATGTAATTGCTGGCTTTTCTGTGTGTGTATGTGTGCACACATGCATTCGTGTGCACTTATGTGTGTGTGTGCACCAGTCCTAGAGCTTTAACTCAGGGCTTGGGCATGTCCCTAAGCTTTTTTGTTCTAGGCTGTGCTCTACCACTTGAGCTATAGCTCCACTTCTGGCTTTTTGGTGATTAACTGTAGATAAGAATTTCATGGGGTGGGGGGGCGGGCAGGAGGGAAGGGATAGCAAGGGGAAACAAAGGAGGAGGCAACAATGCTTGATAAGAAATGTACTCATTACCTTGCCCGTGTAATTGTAACTCCTCTGTACGGTATCTTCAGAATAAAAATAAATAAATAAAAAAGAATTTCAGGGGCTTTTCTGCCTGAGCTGGCTTTGAACCATAATCCTCAGAGGAGACACCAGCCCACAGGAAGATTTTTTTTGAGAAGTAATAATGGTATGTTGGAGCCAGGCATTGGTGGCTCACATCTTTAATCTTAGCTACTCAGATGTTGAGTTCTAAGATCACAGTTCAAAACCAGCCTGGGCAGGGAAGTCCATGCAACCTATCTCCAATGAACCACCAAAAAAGACAGAAGTAAAGCTGTGGCTTAAGTGGTAGAATACCAGCCTAGAGCACAATAGCTCAGCCAGGCCCTGAGTTCAAGACCTAATATTGGCACCATGCATGCATGAGCGCATACATGGCGCATGCACCCACACCCACACACATAATGATACGGTGGTTCTATGTGTTTTTTTTTAAGTTCCTGTTTAATTAACACAGAAACAGCAAAGGGGGGAGGGGGAAATGGGCTGGTGTATAGTTCAAACAAGATAGTTCATGACTTCATAACCACTGAAACTGGATGATGATTGATATATGACCTTCATTCTGTTTTTTCTCATATGTTTTGGATAATTTCTAAATTGAGTTTTCTTTTTTGTTTTTTAAACACTGGGATGGGTCTTTGTTTTTACAAGAACAAACCCCAGAGCTGCCAGCATGTTCTGGGGTTCCACTGTTCCATGCTGACCAAACCTACACCGGATATGAGTGAAGAAAATGCACAAACAGGGGCTGGGAAGTTGGTTCAGTGGTAGAGTATGGGTTCGATTTCTCAGCACCACATAAGCAGAAAAAAGCTGGAAGTAGTGCTGTGGCTCAAGTGGTAGGGCGCTAGCCTTGAGCTGAAGAGCTGAGGGACAGCGCCCAGACCCAGAGTTCAGCCCCCACAACAACAACAAAATAGAAAACGCACAAACAGTAGCAACCACCTTCACCCTGTTCAGCGGTGGGAGAAGCTCCTCAGGCAAGAGGCTGAGGAACCTGTTCAGCATCTTCTCCCACAATTCCCTTCTTCTTCTTCCCCCCTCCGCCCGCCCTCCCTTCTGCTCCCCCCTACTCCCCCCCCCCCCCCCCCCCCCCCCGCTCCCCCCTACCCCCAGTGGCTACAATCTGGGAGCTACTTTCAGTTTCTAGAAGAACCTGTGACACAACAGAACCTCAAGGCCTTAGTAAAATGGTGTTCCATGGGACTCAGCCCCCTTCATCAATACCTTCGGTCCTCTTTCACATTAGTTAATGGCTGAGGCTTTGAGGCACTACTGTGAGACTCTAATGGGCCACATGAGACTTTAAGAATCTACTTTTTGGGTTGTATTGCGGGGAAGAGTCAGCATTAACACCCCCACACAGAATAGGTTTTCCTATTCCAAAACAACTGTCAATCCAAAAATGTCCTATATATGGACTATGGAAGTCATTTTCTTTTTGTCCGTCCTGGGGCTTGAACAGAGGGCCTGAGTGTTGTCTTAAGGCTAGCACTCTATTACTACAGCCTCGGCTCCATTTCCTGTTTTCTAGTGGTTAATTGGAGATAAAGAGTCTCACAGACTTTCCTGCCTCTGGCTTTGAACTTTAATCCTCAGATCTCAGCCTCCTGAGTAGCTAGGATTATAAGCATGAGCCACCAGCACCCAGCTACATTTCCTTTTCTATCCTCATGTTAGTGTGTCCATGTGTGTATGTGCACATATATGTCTATGCATGTGCGGGCATTTTTAGGGATAGTGGATTTAACAGCAGGAAACAATAATTCACAGAATCATACCCAAAAATTGTCAGGAGAAACTAACTCCAAAGCCTTTTAGGGTCCCTCCTTACCCAGTCACTTCCCACAGGAAAGCAAGCCCAGTCTCTAGCCCATCCCAAACTAGAAAGCTTACTGCCAGAGACACAGACTTGAGCACCAACTTTATCACAGACACATTATGTGACCTCTCTAGGTCTGGGCCCCCATGTCTACAATAGGAGAAAATTGCTCTATTTACAGAGCTGGTTCAAAGAATTTGAAAAGCCAGACACAGGTGGTTCACACCTGTAATCCTAGTTACTCAGAAGACTGACATCTGAGGATCATGGTTCAAAGCCAGCCCAGGCAGTAAAGTCCTTGAGACTCTTAATCGTCAATTAACTCACAGAACACTGGAAGTGGGGCAGTGGCTCAAAGTGGTAGAGCGCTAGCCTTTGCAAAAGAGCTCAAAGACAGTCCTTAGGCCCTGAGTTCAATCCCCACAACTGACAAAAAACAAAAAGAATTTAAAAAATAGAGACCCTTCATACCATATGATTTGTAACCTATACAAATGTTTCCCAATGATGGTCCACAGATTCTGGTCAAACCAGATTTGAGAAATACGACATTGCCATATTGCTCACAAAAGGTGAGCACACAAAAATGAGCTCTGAGAAGTCCTTAAGTTTTAGGATTTCATTATTGTTGTTGTTTGTTTCATTTCTGGATCAAACCAGTCATTCCTGCTACCTACAGCGGACATTTCTACATCTACATCTCTAATATTTTTTTATCTCCTAAAGCAGGATCTTACTATGTAGCCCAGTAGCCTGGAACTGGCCATCCTCTTGCCTCTACTTCCAAATGTTGGGATTACAACAATTGTGCACCACTATGCTTGGCAGTCCTGCAGTTTTTTTGTGTGTTTGTTTGTTTTTTGGTCCGGTCGTGGGGCCTGAACTCTGGGCCTGGGCGCTGTCCCTCAGCTCTTCAGCTCAAGGCTAGCGCTCTACCTCTTGAGCCACAGCACCACTTCCAGATTTTTTCTTTTTGCTTATGTGGTGCTGAGGAATTGAACCCAGGGCCTCAGGCATGCAAGGCAAGTGCTCTACCACTGAGCCACCTTCCCAGCCGCAGTCCCGTAGTTTTTAACATCACTGAATCCATTCTAATTTCTTAATGCTTTGGTTCCCAAAATCCTTCCCTCCTGGGACATCAATTTAAGGAACTGGACAATCTCTTCTCAAGCTCTAAAGAACACCTTTAAAAGCAGTGGTGCCACTGGGGGAGGTGGGATGCAGAAGGCCATGGTTCCTGCCATAGTCCCAGTAACTTTCTCTTTGGTATCACACCATTCATAATCGTATACCTCACCAGGGATCCACTCCTTCCTGCACAGGTCAATTTCATTCCCCCCCTCCTTTTTTTTTTTTTTTTTGCCAGTCCTGGGGCTTGAACTCTGGGCCTGGGTACTGTCCCTGAGCTCTTCACTTCAAGGCTAGTGCTCTTGAGCCACAACACTACTTCTGGCTTTTTCTGTTTATGTGGTACTGAGGAATCAAACCCAGGACTTCATGCATGTTAGACAAGCATTTTACCATTAAGCCAGATTCCCAGCCCTTCATTCCCACTCTTGCAAGCCGCATCACACATAGAAGACTGAAAGGGCTTTGAATTTATCTATTCATCCTGGAAGAAGGCTCATCAGCTTCTCTCAAATATGCATCTTTGCAAGTCGCTGGTGGGGACTCTGTAGCTGCTGTTACTCAGCAGGCTGAGACCTAAGTATCTCGATTTGAAGCCAGCCCAGGGAGCTAAATCTAAGAAACTCTTATCTCTGATTAACCAGCAAATAGGAGTGGAGGTATGACTCAAGTGGAAGAGCACCAAGCCTTGTGAGAAAAAGCCAAATATACACCTTTCAGTCTGCCCACTGCCCTTACTGCCAACTCAGACTAACTTTAAAATCTCAGATTGTACGGGCTGGGAAAGTGGCTCAGTGGTAGAGCGCTTGCCTTGCATGCATGAGGCCCTGGGTTTGATTCCTCAGCACCATATAAGCAAAAGGAAAAAAGCCGGAAGAGGCACTGTGGCTCAAGTGGTTGAGCGCTAGCCTTGAGCTGAAGATCTGAGAGACAGCGCCCAGGCCCAGAGTTCAGGCCCCATGACTGGACTCAAAAAAAAAAAAATCTCAGATTGTGCATCCCACCAAAGACCCTCTACGCCATCCCTCCATGATCTTTACTTCCAGCCCTCCTTGGGCAAACATACCCTGTCTTTCCCAACACAAGGCAGGGGCCAGTCAAATTCTGATTCCTTGAGACTTTTCCTTTTTCCTATAGTCTAACTCATTCATGACTGCCTGTCAGTCACCTCTCCCATCCACTCCAGTCAGTCAGTAGGGGGTGAGGGTGGGGGCGGCTCTGCAGCTCTGCATGGTGAGTCTTTGAAAAGAAAGAGCACAAATGATTTTGAAGATGTACTTAGAAACCTGGGTTCTTGCCCATGTAATTGTAACCCCTCTGTACGGTATTTTCGCAATAAAAAACAAATCTGGGTTCAAATCTTGTTTCTGTATCTTCTTGGCTGGATAATCCAGTTATTTAACTTCTTCTGTGGCCTCAGTTTGCTTATCTACATAGTGGGAAGGAGGGGACAAGAGTCCAGCTCTGGGGGTGGTTGCAAGGTGAAACGACTTGGATAAAGCCTTTAGGACACCAGAAGAGGCTGGGAATGTGGCTTAGTGGTAGAGTGCTTGCCTAGCATGCAAAAATCCCGGGGTTCCATTCCTCAGCACCACATAAACAGAAAAGGTTGGAAGTGGCATTGTGGCTCAAGTGGTAGAATGCTAGCCTTGAGCAAAAGAAGCTCAGGGACAGCGCCCAGGCCCTAAGTTCAAACCCCAGCTCTAGCAAAAAAGAAAAAAAAATCTAAGACACCATAAGAGAGTACACAAGTTTTAGCTAGTACTATTATTATCATAATCTCCCCCACAGAGCCTTCCCTAGCATGAGTGGTCTTTACAAACTCTTCATATCTGTATTTATTCCTTCAACTGAGGTCCCGGGCACACGGAGGGCACTCAGGGAGGCTTTCCAGGCTGAGAGGAAAGTACCAGGAACAAGATCATAGGCCAGAGACTGGGCGGGGTGTTCCCACCACCCCACTAGGGTGCTTTCCCGCCCCAGTACAAGGGCCCAGCCCAGCCAAACCAGCCCTACCGCTAAAGCCACAGTCTGCTAGGGCTGGATGGGGCCCCATCCCACCACAGATGAGAAACTGAGGCTTGCCAGGCCTCTTCCCCACTTCACCACCCCGATGCTAGACAAACCCGCACTCGTCTGCTGTGGGTGGAGCTGTTTTCAACTTTATTTGGTGGAAAAGAAGAGGGGCAAGCAGGAACCGACAGAGTCTCCACCTGAGGATTTGGGAAAGGCAGAGTTCCCTCGTCCATTCACTAATCTGATACCGGCCAATACCCCCATTTCACGATACACGGGGTTACCCACAGGGTACTAAAGGGCAGAAAGCAAAGGCGTTTCTGTTTCTTTCCTCCAGGAACTCAACTTGCATGTGATTTCTCCCCCCCTGCTGCGGGCAGAAGGGCCTTCCTGGTGGCCCTGGCTTGCTCTGGGACCGGGCGCTGCGGGGAGGGTAGTGCCCGGCGCCGGCTGGCTCCCGAAAGTCGAGGCGCGCTTCCTGGAGGAGGCGGTGCTTTTCGCGCGCGAGCAGCCGGGGACCCAACCCCTGCCCTCTCTCACTCACCGGTGTCCAGAGAGGTGAACCTGGCGCTCGGGCTGCCTCGCCGGTTGCCTCCGCTGCCGCCGCTCCCGGGCATGCCCAGCGACTGCAGCTGCCGGACCAGCTCGGGCACGCGGTCCCAGTGGCCCTCGGCGCGGCAGCGCTCCAGCTCGCTTTCCACCTTCAGGTGGGAGCCGTGCGCGCCCTTCGCAGCCATCTTCGCGCGGGCGTTGTCATGGGAGGGGCGGCTGAGAAGTGGAGACCCGGTCGGGGGCGGCGTCCTGGCTGGGGCGCAGACGCGGGCGGGGTAGACGGAGGTGCAGACGGCAACTGAGGTCGAGGTGGCAGAGGGGCCCCAGGTAGTGGCCGTCGGGCAGCAGCCGCAGCAGCTTCCAGTGCACCGCCCGGGACCTCCGGGCTGGGACTCCGGCTTCTCGGCCCCACCGCGTCCAAAAGCAGTCTCCGCCTCTGTTGCAGCACCTCCTGGCGCTGCTGCCGCCGCCGCTGCTGCAGCTGCTGCCACCACCCCCGCCCCAGGCCTGGGCGTCGCCCGCCGCGGACCCGCCCCTGGATCCGGCTCCACCCCCCAGGGGGCGTGGCGAGGCTCCGGCGAGCCGGGCGCGGGGGCGGCCAGCGCGGCCACAGCAGCCAAGCGCGCGACGGGCGCTCACGGCCGCCCCGGCGCCCGCCCCCAGCCGCCGGCGGCGAGTCGGAGCTCACTTTAATCCTGCGCCGAGCCCGGGCGCCGGGGGGCGTCTCGCTCCGGACCCCCTCGCCATCCCATCGGGGCTCTTGGCCTGGAAGACCTCCGCCCCACGACCTGGCTTTGTGTGGTGGCCCCGTCACCGCTGCTGCCCACGGCACGTCACAAATCCGGGGAGAGGCTGGTGGCTCCGCGCCTGGACTCCGAGAACGAGCTTCCCCCCCGGGGCCGACCTGCCGCGCGCCGCGCCCGCCGGGCCCGGGGCCCCCGGGGCCCCCGTGGAACGCGCGGGCCCGGCGCGCCCCCCGCCGCGGGGACCCGCGAGCCTGCCCGGCGGTGCCGCTGCCCCCCTCGACGCGGGACGCCCCGACCCGGAGAGTTTTTGATCTTCTCACCTGCGGGATTTCCTCTGTCCACCTTGACCCCCCTCTACCTGCCGGCTGCTTGAATCCCTCTTGCTCGAGTTTCTTCTCCAACTTTGACATTTGCTGATTTCTACACCGTGGGGCGGAGGGGAGGGGGGTCTGGAGGCTGACCAGAGATGCCCGCAAGACTCAGCAGGGTTCATCCTCCCCAGCTGTGGGGTGCCCCCAAGTTCGAAGGGTCAAGGGGCCGGGCCTAAGGGGAGGGGGGCCAGAGCCTCCCTCGCCGCGGAGACCGTCGGGCCTGAGCTTTCAGAACTGTGCTGGGCCATTGGAGGCCATCGATCAAGAAATCACCGCAAGGCCAGGAAAGAAAGAAAGAAAACAAACCAAAACCCCTCACATCACAAGTCGTTTGGCCCGGACTAGATTCTACGAGACAGCCAGGTCGGAACAAGCTTTTCAGCACAAGCCTTCTTGTACTTAAAAGTTTAGCAAGGGACCATTTCCGCTTGCGGGTGTCACCAGCACCACCTGCCTTGCAGACTTGGGAGTGACATTTTCTGTATCCAGAATCTGGCTGCTTCATGCTGTGGAACAAAGTGTCAAGCAGAGATGAGACTCCTGGTACCTAGCCCAACTATCACTCCTCACCACCTAACCCCGGGTCCATTGTTGATGTAACTGTTCGCCAAGTGCAGCCCTTTTTCTTGGTTGGCAGGGGGAATGTTTCTGCTAGGAATATCAGAAATCTACTCTGAACCCTAGCCCGCCCCCTCCACCACCACCCCCCCCCACCAGGGATCAGGAAGAAGATGAAGAAAAATTGGGATAGCTTTGGCAATTGGAATTCAGAGACTCTTTACATCATAGGCCTATAAACCCCTCCCGGCCTGTCCACTCTTGTCAGGCTAGCTTTGTTACTCGCTGGCTGTCCTTAGAGATTACCTAAACCTGGTGGCATTTGGAGAGAGAGCTTGGATGATGGTAGCCTAAGGATACACAGTGATTTGCCTCTAGTCTGGCATTTCTGAGAAAGTCAGCCTTGAGGCAGGAGTACAGAGCAGGGTGAATAGCAGAGAGGTGTTTTTGACAGAAATAAGGAAACCTCTTTTCTCTCCAGTCCTTTGCCAATCCCTCTCCAGGAGGCAGAACACTAGAAAACTTAGCAGAAGGAACTGTTGTTTATTTCTTTGACTAGGTCAGCAATGTGTGTAGAAATGGAGGTGAGCTCAGCAGTTTTTCATCAGAGACATAATCAACATTTTTGCAAGGGAATGAGAGACTGAGAACAGAAACAAAAAACAGCTATGATTTTATTAGTAATATTTGCTAATAGAAAAGGCAAATAGAAAGTGTGGTGGTATTTTTTTAAATCACCTGAAATCTCCAAGATTAGCGTTTAGGACAAATTGGTAATGACTGCTTTTGCACACCACCTCACCAGATTCTACCAAAATAACAATGATAAGCTATGGTGAATTTATTGCTGACTATGGAGAGGAAGAGCCTTGGCCTTAACAGTGTTAGTTGTGTTCCAGAGGAAGTTCATTCCCTTGCTGAGAACTGTTTCTAGCAAACAACAAAGATTGTACAGCACAATGGACCATCTGATTTAAAGCAGATCTCCAAACTGAGTCTGTGGAAGACTTAATTTCTTCCCCTAGACAAAGTGGGGAGGCCTTTGCCCTAGACCAAGAGAAAAGCTGTGTTGTTGTTGATCTTGATGATTCTCCTGAAGTTAAAGGCTTGGTGAGACCTACATATAACTTGAGGAAGTCATTAAAGCTATTTGAATTCACAAAAAGTTTGTGTTTATATTCCTAGGTAAAAGGTTACCAAGGGCTCAAGTCAAGAAATGACATGAAAATTTCAGAAACTAGCTGGGTGCCGGTGGCTCATGCCTGTAATCCTAGCTACTCAGGAAGCTGAGATCTGAGGATCCTGGTTCAAAGCCAGCCGGGGCAAGAGAGACCATGAGACTCCTATCTCCAATAAACCACTAGAAAACGGGAAGTGGCACTGTAGCTCAAGTGGTAGCGTGCCCACCTTGAGCTGAAGAGCTGAGGGACAGCACCCAGGTCCAGAGTTCAAGTCCCACAACTGACAAAAAAAAAAAAAATTTCAGAAACTTTGGGACCCACCCTTCCATAGTCACCAATAAGAACCAGGTATCTGGGGCTGGGAAGGTGGCTCAGTGGTAGAGCATTTGCCTTGCATGCCTGAGGCCCTGGGTTCGATTCCTCAGCACCACATAAGCAAAAAGAAAAAAAAGCCGGAAGTAGCGCTGTGGCTCAAATGGTAGAGCGCTAGCCTCGAGCTGAAGAACTGAGGGATAGCGCCCAAGCCCAGAGTTCAGGCCCCACAACCTGACCCCCCCCCCCCCCCAAAAAAAAAGATTAAAAAAAAAAAAAGAACCAGGTATCTTCATTGTTTTTCTTTGTTGGCCAAGATCATTTTTGCATATTTGGTTGTTAGTGGTGAAGGATTTTCCTCCATAAGATAAATTTTGTCTTTCCTTTGATAATTGATAACTTCTGCATGGAACTCTTTGTCCTTCTCTGAGCTAAAGAGCCAGCAGATTTAACTAACCAGCCTGAGAATTCACCTCTTTTATAGGACACAAGAAAAAGCCATCTAGAACACAAGAAAAAGCCATCTCTCATACCGGATAAGCATAGACTTAACAGAGCACTTAAGGGCCCTTGGTTTCCTGGCTGATCACTTTTGAAAAGTAGGAGTGCACCTCAATAAACTAAGGCATAGCAATCCTATGTTCATTTTCCTTGGAGAAGACAGAAGTATTGATTGTTCTGATACAAAGACAGACATCAGCATATATCTACAATTGTAAAACACTGAAACTTCAAAAATAGAAATAGTGTCTGAGTTTTCTACTTAAGGAGGCAGAAAAAGATGATTTTTTTTTTTTTGGGTCCGGTTGTGGGGCTTGAACTCTGGGCCTGGGCGCTGTCCCTCAGCTCTTCAGCTCAAGGCTAGCGCTCTACCACTTGAGCCACAGCGCCACTTCCGGCTTTTTTTCTTTTGGCTTATGTGGTGCTGAGGAATCGAACCCAGGGCCTCATGCATGCAAGACAAGCACTCTACCACTGAGCCACCTTCCCAGCCCAGAAAAAGATGATTTTGCTGATATTATTATTGTACCCATATCAATATCAAGTTTATAAGGTTGTCCTTTAATTTCTAGTGAAATGGTTTCTTGTGAATATAAGGGTAAAATGGAAAATTGAACACCTTCATTGATGATTTGCCTTTTCCCACTTTTGTTTCTTGGTTCTAGGGCTTTTCAAAATAGTAAGGTTTTAGGAGGTCTCACCTTACCAAGGGGCTCTGTCCCATTCCAGTTTCTGTTTGTATAATAAATCCTCTATAAGATCTTTCATAAAAAGAGAAGCGAATCAGCATATATCTGCCTCAGGATCTACTCAACACTCTAGTTAAGGGGCTTGGTTGCCAGGTACCAAAGGGCTGATGGCCCTGAAAGCTTTCAATTTCTCCTGACCAAGAACTGAACCAGAGCATAATCTGAAGAAGGTAGAGGATGGCTTTCAAAAAGACTATGAGCAGCATCTATTACTTTTTTATTTTATTTTATTTTATTTTTGGGGGGGGGTGTCCGATCATGGGGCCTGAACTCTGGGCCTGGCTGCTGTCCCTCAGCTCTTCAGCTCAAGGCTAGCGCTCTACCACTTGAGCCACAGCGCCACTTCTGGCTTTTTTTTCCTTTTTGCTTATGTGGTGCTGGGGAATCAAACCCAGGGCCTCATGCATGCAAGGCAAGCGCTCTACCACTGAGCCACCTTCCCAGCCCTCTATTGCTTTTTTTAAACCCCTTTGGTTTCATATACAAGTTAAGATCTTAAGTCTTTGGGAAGGGGATGGGGGATGTTTTTTGTTGAATTTTTTACCTCTGAAGCTCTTATTCACATATGAATTGACTGATGAACACTTGGCCTCTCAGGATCCCTAAAACAATTCCACATTCCTTCTCAGTATTCTATTTCATCGAAACCCTGATATCAACTAGAGCTTAATCCTGCCTTGGAGCTTTGTTTTTTCTGTTCAGGAAGCTTGCCTTAAAAAGGCAAGGAGGGGCTGGGAAGGTGGCTCAGTGGTAGAGCGCTTGCCTTGCATGCATGAGGCCCAGGGTTCAATTCCTCAGCACCACATAAGCAGAAAAAAATAGAAGTGGCACTATGGCTTAAGTGGTAGAGCACTAGCCTTGAGCTGAATTGCTGAGGGACAGTGTCCAGGCCCAGAGTTCAGGCCCCATGACCAACCAAAAAAAAGGCAAGGAAGCACTGGGCACCTGGCTGTCCAGAAGGAAAAGGTAGTGCTCCAGACAGAGAGGGAGCAGAAAGAAGAGGAGGAGACATAGAATGAGAGAGTAGAAATGGTATGTTTGAGTATGATAAAAGAGGCTCTAAAAGATAGTGTGAAATTGCTCACATTTTATTTTACTTTGGCCAAAGACTCTGTTAAAGAAGTTCAGAATCTGGTTTATTTTGGATACTTTCTCATGCTATTTTTTTTTCTTTTTCTTTCTTTCTTTCTTTGCCGGTCCCTGGGCTTGAATTCTGGGCCTAGGCACTGTCCCTGAGCCTCTTTTTTTTTTTTTTTTTGTCAGTTGTGGGGCTTGAACACTGGGCCTGGACACTGTCCCTGAGCTCTTCAGCGCAAGGCATGCTCTACCACTTGAGGAACAGCTCTACTTCCTGTTTTCTGGTGGTTAATTGGAGATAAGAGTCACAGGGATCTTCTTGCCCAGGCTGGCTTTGAACCATGATCCTTAGATCTCAACCTCCTGAGTAGCTAGGATTACAGGCAAATGTTACCAGCACCTGACCCTGAGCCCCTCTTTGCTCAAGGCTAGTGCTCTACCACTGAGGCACATTGCCACTTCCAGCTTCTGAGTAGTTTATTGAGATAAAAGACTCATAGACTTTCCTGCCCTAGCTGTCTTCAAGCTGCAATTTTCAGATCTCAGCCTCCTGACTGACACCTGTCTTAATTTTTTTTTAAAGTAGACCCTTTGTTGTTTGATATAGTATCTATAGCTGAAGGAGTGGGAGAGAGAGGCAGCTTCTCACCTAGACCTTTTCCAGCTAGCATCTTGATGAATTTGTCATTCTTATCAGAAGCACAGTTTGAACTATACTCTCACAAAAGTCTGAGGAAAGGTCTCATAAAATTTGACCAAAGATAAAAGTTAGAAATTGACTCATGGGGACCTATACTTGTTCTCTTTTCTGAAAGTGTTCCCTTTATAGATGCATAACAAAAAATGACAAGGCTGGACATAGACAAGTAGTAATAGTGTTAGAAATAAGACTAGCCTTCCAAAAAGGAAAGATTTTTCAAATATGGCCAGGTAACTATAGGGTTTCTAAAATAGTTTTCTTATTTTTAGGATACAAACTACTTAGTAATAAGAGTGTAATAAAAAGAAAAATTGAAAAACTGAGTGGGGTGCTGCCCCACTTTAATCCCAGTACTTGGGAGGCTGAGGCAGAAGGATCATAAGTGTAAAGCTAGACTAGGCTACTCACTAGTGAGTAAAAAAGAAAAAGAAAGGGGGCTGGGAAGGTGGCTCAGTGGTAGAGCAATTGCCTTGCATGCATGAGGCCCTGGGTTCGATTCCTCAGCACCACATAAGCAAAAAGAAAAAAGCCGGAAGTGGCACTGTGGCTCAAGTGGTAGAGCGCTAGCCTTGAGCTGAAGAGCTGAGGGACAGCGCCCAGGCCCAGAGTTCAGGCCCCACCACCGGAACCAAAAAAAGAAAAAAAGAAAAAAAAAAAAAGAAAAAGAAGGGAAAAAATGAAGAAAAAGAAAAAAAAAAGGTACTTGTAACCAATTGCAAGCCTACATCTCTGAATCTTTCAGAGAGAGAGACAGAGAGAGGGACAGAGAAAGAGAGAGAGAGAGCAAGAGAGAGAGAGAGAGAGACCCAAGGCCTCAGAAGAAAGCTTAATCTACAATGGCCAAGAGGTCTATATTGAATCTTAGTGGGCTGCCACAGTTGAATGTTGACACTCTAAAAATATCAAGACAACTTTGTGATCATTTAAAGTGGGGTTTTCTGCTCTCATAAGAAGGGAAAACACTACCTTGGGAGAATCATAAAAGTATCTAAAATTGGAATGGCAACCCAGGAATATTTCTGGAGTGTTGAATCTATTTTAAGGCAACTCTTCCAGAGACAATGCCTAATTAGGATTAAGCAAGAATTATCTGGTAGTTTAAGAGTGTTGGATAGGACAAAGTAAAGGCTTTGAGGGTTTCTAAGGATTTTAAAGGGTCAACTGTTGTTCAATGCTGTCCACTAAAAACCTGCACACTTCTTTAAATGGTTTCTTCCTTAAAATTCTACAAGAAAACACTGAAATTATTTACAACATTCATCATCTCAGGCAAAAGTTTTCTACAATAGTAAAGCCATGTCAATGTTAACAGTGAGCTGTTTGAGTATCATGGAGTGTTTCCATTCTTGTGTGCTGACGCAGAGATTTTTCATGTTACTACAACATCCTTCTCTTCCCCATCAAATTATTATTATTGTTATATTGTTGTTGTTGTCCCAGTATCGGAGTTTGAAATCATGTTCTCACTTGTCTTTTTTATTCATATATAGGCACTCTGCCACTTGAGCTGGGCCACCAGTTTGGCTTCCTTGCTGGTTAATTAGAGATAAAGTTGCTCAATTTCAGCTCGGACTGCCTTCAAACCACAATCCTCAGGTCTCAGCCTCTTGAGTATCTAGGATTACAAGCGTGAGCCACCGAGGGCCCTCCTTCAAATCACTCTTACACTAGTTGTCACAGTGGCTGTAAGTAGTGAGACTTCACATGCTCCAAGCCTCCCAGAAGTAGAACAAGAAGCCTGGTGAGATGCCCTCTCATGTTCTCTTTTGGCCTTTTCTTTCATACTTGCCATTTAGAGTCACCCAGAGGCCTGTTTCCATCACATACTAGATTGCCAAGCAGAGCTCTGCTTTTCATGATACTTCATCTTGCTGTTGCCCTAAAAATTCTAAATTTGAACATGAGTTTAACATTTGCCACACCTTTAGCAGTGGCCTCATCTACTCAGATCACTTATGTGAAGCATCCCAAGATGATAAACTGTCTTTCCAGTCTTCCCTAGTCACTTGATCCTTATGCTCAGAAATCAACTTTTACTTATTACCATGATTATTGGCTCATAGAATTTTCTGGCTCATGCTAGCATATGTCTTACTTCACTAGTAGTACAGAATGAACCTTCTTAGAATGTTGACATTAAAACTCTGCCAGATCTGGCTGATCAGTCTTTCCTTTTGAAATCTGCCAGGAAAACTACATGTAATCATTAGATTGAGAGCTAAAGTCCTACACAAGGCAAATTTCAGAATCTTGACTCTTATTTATACAGTGCAGACACTCAGTAATTATAATGTTAATTTTAGAATCTCAGAGTGTCTTATGTTTTACCAGGCCTGGGAGGTGAGAGAGGTGAGTAGTGTTTTTATGTTTTGGTTTTTTTTTTTTTTTTTAATCCTCAACTATTCACTTCATGACTGAGACACCAACACATTTTCCGCCCTCATCTATTCTGTTTCTTGGGGTTTCGGGTGACTCCTGATTTTCTTCAGTGGCTTTTATGTTCTCTTGTAATGGTTCCTCTTTAGAGCACAGCCCATAATATCTCCTTGTTCTCTGTCTGGCTATTAACAACCTGAGGGAGAGAAGTTACCCCAGCTCACAAATGCTTTTATTTATTTATTTATTGTCAGAGTTGCTTGAACTCTGGGCCTGGGCTCTGTCCCTGAGCTCTTCAGCTCAAAGTGAACATTCTACCATTTGAGCCACAACAGCACTTCTAGTTTTCTGGTGGTGAATTGGAGATAAGAATCTCACCAACTTTCCTTGCCTTAGCTGGCTTTGAACTCAGTTTTTCAGATCTCCGCCTCCTGAGTAGCTAGGATTACAGGCGAGAGCCACCAGCACCCAGAAGCTCCTACCTTATTTTTTAGCACACCTTTGCTGGTCCCTGTTAAGTTTCACCACACTCTGAAACCAGTTTTAATTGTCTGGCTTCTTTGGTGATAGCAGCTAGAGGCCATAAAATGTAGCTTTGTTCTATCTGCTTTTCAATTCTTGTCTCTCTTTTAAAAGTATTTTTGCTCTGTATTTGGGTATTGGTGGCTTGTGTTTGTAATCCCAGCAACTTGGGAGGATACAAATGGGAGGATTGAATTTTGAGGCCAGCCAGGGCAGAAAAGTTCATGGCATCTCTTTTCAACCTACAGCTGAGTACAGAGGTGCATATCTATCATCCTGAGACTGAGAAGTCTATGAGTCTGTCTCCACAGAGGCAAGCTGGACTTGGTGGCTCCTGTCTATGAACCAGTAGTATCAAAAGCCTAAAGTAGGTAGTTTGTGGCTTAGGCATGTACCTTTGTGCTCTGCTTTGTGCAAGTTATTGTGGAGATAAAGTCTTGCAAACTTTGCTGCCCAGGCTGGCCTCCAACCCCTATGCTCTAGATAGCCTCCTAAATAACTAGGATTATAGGCACCCAACTACATATGCCCCTCCTTTTGTTTTATAAAGTACTAGGGGAACTCTGTTAAATAGGCTCTCTACTACCTAAGCCATGCTACCAACCCTGAAACACATTCTTACAGAGCAAAGTCATAAGAGGATTGCACAGGTATGTCTGTTTGGTTTTGGAAGTACTTGGTCTACTCTCAAATGACTAAAACAACAATTTCACACACTGCACAGGACAAGTGGCACTATAGGTCGCCCAATAATATCTGGTTGGGGCTTAGCGAACGGGTATGGAGGCTGATGCTTGTGGAAAGGAGCAAGCAGAAGCTTGGGAGTAGGCCAATCTGGAAAACACAGGATCCAAGGCTGCCACCAGTGTCTTCAGAGAAGAGTTAGGGTTCCTAACCCTTTCTTCGCAACGCATAGTCACAAACCAAGAGACCCGCAAAGCTGAGTGGAGGAAGAGTGGGCAGCCAACTTCCACTGTCCACCCTATCCTATCTTATCCAACCTATCCTATCCAACCTATCCTATCCAACCTATTCAGCCTAGCCTAGCCTAGCCCATCCCATCCCATCCCATCCCATCCTATCTGCTAGCATACGACTGACACCAAACTAGGCTCTTGAGGATTCGGAGGTGGCAATGGCTCCACGCTAGCTGGGGCGGGGAGTCGCCCTCGGGAGGCGGGTAGACCCGCGTATGCAGGGTGTTCCACGTGGACTTCAGGGCCTAGGGGCGGGGCCAGCGGCGCCAAGGGGCGGGGCCAGCGGCGCCAAGGGGCGGGAGGAAGGCAGTGGGCCTGCGCGGCTGGTCCGACAGAGTGGGCGGGCCAAGAGAGAGCGTCCTGAGGACGGGGGCTGGTTAGGCTCAAGCCAAAGGACTTCGCGTGTGAGGCTGGGACCGTGAGGGTAAGTGAACTCACGAGCCGCGACTCAGTCGTGCTTCGCAGGGCCGGACCCCGGCACCAGGGGCTCCGTTCAGGGGCTGGAGTGGCCGGTCGGAGGACTTGGCCCCCGGGCGGTCACGGGAAGCTGAGCGGCTGGGGGCCGGGCCTGTCCCCTGGGATGGAAGCCTGTGTTCCCGCCCTGGGGCTGGGGAGCCAGACTGGACCGGGCGGGTGGATCTCATCCCCTTGGCCGGCGGCTCCTGGGACCCTAGGTCCTGGCTTTGGAGAAGCTCTGCGGGCTTGAGGACTGGCCGTATTCGATCTAAAAGCTTGTGGACCTGAGGCGTTGCTCTCCGTGTGCCTCGGTTTCCTCATTTGCCTTTGGGGGGGCGGTGGGAGGGGGTACTCAGGTACTGTCGGAGCCCGCGGCCGGATGGCTAGGCTGAGCCGGGTCTGAGTGGCAAGGAGGGAAGCCGATTTCCCCTCCCTGAGTATGGCACCACCGTCCACGCAGCTGCCCAGACAGACACCTGGGCGTCGTTCTCACCTTCACCCTTTTACCTGCCCACCTTGAATCCATCCAAAACGATGTCGCTTTTCCAGTCCACCTCTCCCGCCCTCGCTGGTTCAGGCTCCGTCGCTGCTCATCTGGATTACTTCATTGGCCTCCTGCCCTGGATGCCCCTTTTGCATCCTTCTAGATCCTCCCCAGTTTGTTCTAGGAGAGCTAGAGCCATGGTCTTAAAAACAGAAGTTTCACATGTCCCTTGTCTCTTCCCCCATTCCCTTCCCCTTCTGTGAATTCCTGTTGCTCTTTCAAGCTCTGGCACAGAACTTGCAAGACCCTTTGTGATCTCTCCTCTGTACTTTATACAAGACACATCCATCTTCAGCTGTATCGAATCTTTTTAT
The DNA here is from genome assembly GCF_019054845.1 of Dipodomys spectabilis. Classification (NCBI taxonomy): domain Eukaryota; kingdom Metazoa; phylum Chordata; class Mammalia; order Rodentia; family Heteromyidae; genus Dipodomys; species Dipodomys spectabilis. The sequence continues at coordinate 5,219,460 of NW_024870703.1, forward strand.
TCCTAGATGAATCTGAGTCCCTTCTGGACGTGGGGATTTATTTTCTCTGCCTGAAGCACTATCCTTTGGTAGAAATGTGTTTCATGGTTTATTACAGGTATGAATTGGGGCTTATCTGCTACCTGGGGGTGTCTTATTAGTGGTCTTCCCTTTCCACCAAGCTGTAGCATCTGTGTGAGAAGAGTTTACCTGGATCACAATCCTACCCTTAGTACCTCTGTGATCCTGCACTTTGGGTGATACAGGCTGTTAGTATGTTATTAAATTGAATGTAAGTGAAGTATCACTGCACTTTTGGGCTTCTCAAATGCACAAACAGATCAAACAAATGCTGGCCTTTTCAGAATCAATTTTCAACCCTCAGCCCATATAGAGGTTTCCCTGGTCTAAGAACATTTTTTTTTTCCTTTAGTCCAAGACTATGGCAGTGGTAAATGGGGAAAGAACAGTTCAGAGTTTTCTTTGACATTGGCTGTAGGTACAGGATGTCTGAAGCTCCTGTGATATATCTTGCAGGATGTTGGTGAACGTGGCTGATTGGAGTGTAAATTCTTAACTAAGGGCCCCTGGCCTGAGAGAAAAGTTGCCAGCAGCTGCTAGGGGGAAGGCTGACTCTAACTCTCCTGTACTGATAAGAGTAATGACTCAATGAGAGGGAAGGGCGGCCCAGGCCAAAGCAGAGGGTGAGAGGGCTCCAAAGGGAAATGCCAGCCTTGATGGTATTAGATGTGATAAGAAAAACAGATCTAGGTTCTAAGACCCATTGCTGTAGACCCTATTACCCTAACACAGGGTGTTGGCCCTCAGAGAAGGGGGAAAGAAAAGCAGGAAAGAACATTATGTGACCATATGTTAAGGTTAAATGAGCATGAGAAGCTACAGATTGAGGTCAGAGAAAGGAATATGTAGCATTGACTAGGTGCCATTTGAAATGGGCCTAGAAGAAATAGACAGATGGTACCAATTTCAGCAAAGGCTATAGAACAGGAAGAAGCTGCTGGAGTAGTGTGGGGCACTTCAGGAGGCCCACAGACAGTGGCAGACTGCTGACAGTGGTCCATACCTCCCTCCCAGGACTGAGATGGTTCCTTGGGATAGATGTCAAGGCATAGTTTGGGTTCTGAAATCTCTTGGCAGAAGTCTCTCTTCTTGTGGATTATTCTTCAGCTGGCCTTTATAATTTCTTCAAGGCCAGGAATTTAGAAGTACTGGGATTTATCTTGCAGGCTGTGTGCCCATGGCCTTGAACCAAGTAGTTGATGTGGATGATGTAACTTGTTCTTTGGACAGAATGGAGTCGTTTGTTTCCTTTTGACTGTGAACAGTCCAATTTGTTAGGTGGCAGTCAGATTCCTTATTGCTCTACAGTACTTGGGGACTTCTTTTATAGGTTTAGATTTGGCTCTTGTTGTGTTTCAGTGGTTAGAAACCTGCAACAACATACCAAAGTAAAGACAAGTTCAAACAGTGGTGGTCCTTGGCATTGTGGCATTGTGTATGTGTGTGTGTGTGTGTGTCGGTCGTGTTGCCTGAACTCTGGGCCTGGGCGCTGTCCCTCAGCTCTTCAGCTCAAGGCTAGCGCTCTACCGCTTGAGCCACGATGCCACTTCTGGCCTTTTCTGCTTATGTGGTGCTGAGGAATTGAACCCAGGACCTCATGCATGCAAGGCAAGTGCTCTACCACTGAGCCACCTTCCCAGCCTGTGGTCCTTGGCTTTTATGCAGTCTCCTAAAGAAGGGATACTTTAGATCTACATGTGTGCGCATGCCTGGGCCTTGGACTCTGTCCCTCAGGTTTTTCTTTTTAAATTTTTAATTGTTATTATAAAGATGATATGCAGAGGGGTTACAGTTACATAAGTCAGGTAAAGAGTACACTTCTTTTTGGACATACCACCCTTTCCCTTGCTGTCTCCCAGTGTTTCCTGTTTGTTTTTTTTCCCCTCTCAAGGATGATTCTCTACCACTTGATGCACAGCTCTATTTCTGGCTTTTTTAGGGTGGTTAATTGGAGATAAGAGTCTCACAGGCGCAGTGGGTCATGCCTATATTCGTAGCTACTCAGGAGGCTGAGATCTGAGGATCACAATTCGAAACCAGCCCAGGCAGGAAAGTCCATGAGACTCTGATCTCCAATAAACTACTCAAAAAAGCTGGAAGTGGCACTGTGGCTCAAGTGGTAGAGCTCTAGCTTTGAGCAAAATAAGCTCAGGGATGGTGCCCAGACCCAGAGTTCAAGACCCAGGATCGGGGGGAAAAAAAAGTTTTACAAACTTGCCTGCCAAGGTTGACTTCAAACTGCAATCCTCAGATCTCAGCTTCTTGTGTAGCTAGTATTACAGGCGTGAGCCACCAGCGTCCTACATGTAAGTTTTGCCGGAAAGGAAAAAGCCACATGGTTCAGGCAGAAAGAGTTTATTGGCCGGGGAGAGCACTGACGACCCACAGGAGACAGAGGGGAAGGAAAAAGAGAAAGAGCAGGGGACTCCTGTTGAGCTAGATTATATAGGGAAAGGCAGGAGGCGGGCCACAGCAGATGTGGAAGTGATCTCAGAGCCTGGGGAACTTCTCACTGTTGGAAGGAGGTGTGACCTGGGTGGCTTACAAATGACCTTTTCTGATGAGGAAGTGACCTCAGAGTCTGGGGTCCTTTGTGGCCTCAGTCAGGTGATTGCTGGTTTTGGGCAGGTGAAGAGGTAGGGGGGAGGGCTGTTCTCCCAGGCAGACCTAACCCTACACTTCTTATATTGGTAGTTCTTTGGTTGTTTTTTGGTGTTATCTGGACAGAACTCAGCTCCCCCCTGCCCCCCCCCCCCCCCATGTATCCAGTCTGGGGTTAGAGTAAAAGGTACCATGGGATCATTGATCAACCAGCTCAGCTGTTTGTCTGATAGACAGGCCAAAGTCCTATTCTTAGTTACATTGACATGGATACTTCACAACATATCTGTGGTAATCCTTCAGCCCTCTAATGACCATGACCAACCCGCTGAGAAGCACAGTCTCTGTTCTAAGCACTATACCTTTTTCTGGGAATGTCTTCTTATAGCCAGTCTAACAAGAAACACCAATATGTAATCAGGCTGTTTTCAAGAATTTGTTCACAGCAATCATCCACTGTGAACAGAAGCCTTCCTCCCCTCCTCCCTAACCCCCCCCCCCCCCCCCCTTCCAGTACTGGGGATTTATCACAGAACTCAACCCTTGCTAGGCAGGTGCTCTACTATTCAAGCCATGCCTCCAAACATCCTTTTGTTGTTGTTGTTGTTGTTTTTAAATTTTTTTTGGGGGGGGGTCCCGTCGTGGGGCCTGAACTCTGGGCCTGGGCGCTGTCCCTCAGCTCTTCAGCTCAAGGCTAGCGCTCTACCACTTGAGCCACAGTGCCACTTCCGGCTTTTTTCTTTTTGCTTATGTGGTGCTGAGGAATCGAACCCAGGGCCTCATGCATGCAAGGCAAGCACTCTACCACTGAGCCACCTTCCCAGCCCCTGTTGTTGTTTTTTCTAGATGAGGTCTTGCCTGGGCTGGTCTGAGCTGTGATTCTTCCTATGTGCCTGCATGGTTTGGAATGACAGCTATGTACCATATGCACCTAGCCATTGGTTAAGATGGAGTTTCACAATCTTTTATGCCAGGATTGGCCTCAAAACCCAATCCCCCATTCTCTGCCTCCAAAGTAGTTAGGATTACAGGCTTTAGCTACTGCATCCAGCTGACAAGAGCCTTCTAAAGTGACCAAATGGCAAGAACACCTAAGTTAGACTTAGGCAGGCCTACTAGAAGTCAGGTGTGGCGATGCATGCTTGTAAATTCAAACACTTGAAAGGCTTGGGTAAGAGGCTACCTTGACCCTACTTAGTGGCTGCCTCAAAACAAAACTAAAAGAGGGCTTAGCAAAGAAAGAGACAATGGCCATAAATGAGTCTGAAAGGCTGTGGAGGAGCCAGACCTCTTCTCTGGTTTCTCCTGTCCTAGAACTCCAAGATGTGGGCTCAGAACAAGTTGTTCTACTCAATCACTACCTAATGAATTCACTGCTAGAGTAACTTGAGAGTTTGTTTTATGGTAGTAGCTACAGTGGCCGCAGCCTTGTCCGGGTCTGGATACTTTTATGTGGAAAAACTGGAAGTATGGTTTGCTGCTCCTGGATTATTTTCTAGAGATGAGAATTAACTGGACACTTTCTTATCCATGTAGTGTTAGAACAGAATTATGGGAGTAATTACTTTAAATACATAATAATAATAATAATAATAGTTATTATTATTATTGCTAGTCCTGGGCTTGAACTTAGGGCCTGGGAACTGTCCCTGAAGCCTTTTTTTCTTTTCAACTTTACCACTTGAGGCACAACTCTGCTTTTTTTTTTCTTTTGTAATTAATTGGAGATTAGAGCCTCACTGACTTTCCTGCATGGGCTGGCTTTGAACCACAATCCTCAGATCTCCTGAGTAGCTAGGATTATAGACGTAAGCCACTGGTGCCTGGCCTTAAATACAGATTTATAAATAAAAATGGTCTTGATAGGTATTTCAAACCAATAAAAAAGTAAAACTGAGGCTGGGAATGTGGCTTAGTTATAGAGTGCTTGTCTAGCATGCATGAAGCCCTGGGTTTGATTCCTCAGTACCACATAAACAGGAAGCGCTGGAAATGGCACTATAGCTCAAGTGAAAGAGTACTAGCCTTGAGCAAAAGAGGCTCAGAAGCCCAGACCCTGTGTTCAAGCCCCAGGACTGGCAAAAACAAAAAAAAAGAAGATCACAACCACTCCTAGTCTCATGATTCAGCAGACATTAGTAACAGTTTTTAATCATATGTGTGTGAGACATATATACCTTTTTTTTTGGGGGGGGGGGGTCCAGTCGTGGGGCCTGAATTCTGGGCCTGGGCGCTGTCCCTCAGCTCTTCAGCTCAAGGCTAGTGCTCTACCACTTGAGCCACAGCGCCACTTCCGGCTTTTTTTCCCCCTGCTTATGTGGTGCTGAGGAATCGAACCCAGGGCCTCATGTGTGCAAGGCAAGCGCTTTACTACTGAGCCACTTTCCCAGCCCAAACTATTTTTATTTTTACAAAAGTGAATTCTTATTACAGATTTTTGTAGTTTGCTCTTTCTCATTTAATCTATATTGAGCATCTTTTCCTATGCAGTCTTGCATTATGCAGATTGCACTATGATGTTGCTGCTCGGTGGTAATGCTAGATTCTGTTTTCTAGCACCCCAAGAATAATGCATCCGAGTGGCTTTTCTTTTTAGGGGGAGATCCATAGGAGAATGAGCAAAATGGGTTTGGGAAATTTTACTCTCAGAGTCCTTTTATTTTTGTTAATAACAACAACAACAAAGGCTTGAACTCAGGACCTCATGCTATCACTTGACTTTTTCAGCTTTTTCCAGGCTGGTTGATGCTCTACCACTTGAACCATACCTTCACTTCTGGCTCTTTGCTGCTTAATTAATTGGGGATAAGAATCTCAGAACTGCTAGTCGCAGCCTCCTAAGTAGCTAGAATTATAGGCTTGAGCCACTGGAGCACGCCTTCAGGGTCCTTTTAGGATAGATATGGAGCTACAACACCTCTGCTTTTAGCCCTAGGGATAGCTTCTGAGATCTGCTCTGAGTGTAGCCGAGGGTAGCCTAGCGTAGCACTCTTAAGAGTGGGGCTAGGGCTGGGAAGGTGGCTCAGTGGTAGAGTGCTTGCCCTGCATGCATGACACCCTGGGTTTGATTCCTCAGCACCACATAAGCAGAAAAAGCCAGAAGTGGAGCTGTGGCTCAAGTGGTAGAGCGCTAGCCTGAGCTGAAGAGCTGAGGGACAGCACCCAGGCCCAGAGTTCAGGCCCCATGGCCGACAAAAAAAAGAGTAGGCCAGTTCCTTATACTTACCTGTACTGTTCATGGGTTTGGGTCCAGTTGCTGTTGAGCCCCCCAGGAATTGCTGGCCCTTGTTACCCAACAGATTCTGGGAAGTGAATGTTAGATCAGATGTCTACTTAATTTCTATATTTGAGTCTCCTGCTGTCCTTCCCCTTCCTCTTTCTGGACAGTCTAAACCCCAGGAAGGACCAAGTCTTCCAGTTAAACCAACACTTCTTGAAGGAGGAATGCCAGAGAAATGCTGTGGAATAAAGTACTCACTGCCCTCAAGGGGCTTGCCCTGTGGATCATTATTCCGAGTCTTGTGACACCCTAGGAGGACTTGATAGTATCCTAATTGCTCAGTGACTTTCCTTCCCAATGCTGTTTCCCCATGGTAAACTTTCTGCCTTCCCAGCCCCAGAAGATAGATGAGGAAGGAGTTGATGTCTTCTTCTAGGGTTTACTGCTGCAGAGGTTGGTCTGTCATACTGCTTCTCCAGTCCCTCAGAGTGCCTTTTTTGATCTGCTACACTTCTCTCCTTCTCCACAGAGCTGCCAAAGGAGTCAGTGGAGAGCCAAGCTCTGATCTCATCTCCCAGTCATACATCATTAATTGTGCCTCCTTCTTCTCAGGAAATGGTAGCTCCTTCGAGTGTCCAGTGTGACATGTCCACCTTTGCATCCTCCTACTGTTCTCAGCTACAACAGAGAGACATGAAACCATGTACATTTCCCACTTGCTGTTACCGTTCCCTCAGTTTCCCTACCCTTGCACATCTTTCCAGTCTTAGCGGAACATCACCATATCTGTCAGCCGTCTCTGGTTCAGGGACATTTCCCTGAACTCCCCAGAGTGCTTTCTTGAATCCACCTCACTCTTTACTTTCAGTCCTTCTCCAACAGAGTAGAAATCTTCCCTCCCCATTCAAATGATAGGGACCTGGGTGACCCAATTATCCCATAGTTTTGTGCAGACCTAGATGTGGGCCCAGTTTGATATGTGTCACCCCCCAGCTTTACTGCCTGCCTGGGTGATCAGAAGGGTACTTTGTCAAGTCTTGGAAGAAATCTAAGCTCTAGACCTCTGCTTTGTTCCCCAACTCCCAGGTACCGGTGACCATGAGATCGCTGCAGCTGCTCAGAGTCCCTTTCCTGTGTGGCCTGCTCTGGGCCTTTTGTGGGCCATGTACCAGGGCTCAGGAGCCTGGGGTTGGTATCCCCCATCCTGGCAGCGTGGGCCTGGATAAGAACACAGTGCATGACCAAGAGTACGTATTCAGCGGGGACAGGGGTCTGGGAATCTGCCATCACCTTCAGCTGCAGCAGAAATGAGGGCATACTCAGTCCTCTCCATTACTCCTGTTTATGTGGCCCTTGGACATGTTTCACGATGACATGCACTCCTAAGAGCCTCGTAGTAAGGTATTCTTCCTTCTTGTATCACAAGTGGAGGATCCTGAGGTTCTGATAGGATAAATTACTTGTCTGAATTCAGTCTTTGTCTTTCACCCCACCAGATAGACACATGTATAGTTAGGCATACTCACAGATATAGTAGAAGTGTCCTTAATCCAGATTATAATGAAAGGTTTCTTGACAAGGTATTGACAAGACCTTTTTGTTTTTGTTGTTGGTTTGGGGCTGGAACTCAAAGCCTGAACTTTTTTCACTCAGGGCTAGTGCTCTACTGCTTTGAGCCACAGTGCTACATTTTAAGTGTTAGATTCAAGCACTAACACAGTCATAGTTTCTGTCTTTAGCCGGTAAATCTCCTACATGAACTTTGTTTTCCTGAAATTGTTTTTTTTTTTTTTTTTTCAATCTTTTACAATTGCTGGCCTAACAGCAATACAGTAAAATTCTAATAATGAAGAGGAAAGCAAATGAACAAACACCCTAACCTGCCAGTGAAACAAATGAATTGGTTAGCATTGGTCCCTCTCTTTCATGGCTCTGTTTATACGTGTCACCCTTGAGTGTGGTTTGCCAGGGTTCTCTAAGTTGGATGAAATTGATCTTGGAACTTTTAGCATCCTTACGGTTTTGGCATAATCTGGCTGTTGGTTTTTAGGCATATCATGGAGCATCTAGAAGGTGTCATCAACAAACCAGAGGCGGAGATGTCCCCACAAGAACTGCAGCTTCATTATTTTAAAATGCACGATTATGATGGCAATAATTTGCTTGACGGCTTAGAGCTCTCCACAGCTATCACGCATGTTCATAAGGAGGTAGGTCAGGTAGTGGCTTGTTGGGCAGATCTGGGAAAACCTTTGGTGGTTTGTTCCTGTCTTGATGACATGTTCTTATTTTGTGTCTCAGTTGTGCTGCTTTCTGCTCTCTGCTCACTACTTTGTCATGCTGCTTCTTGTTCACTCTCCTTTCCCTCAGGGTGAGCTGCCGAGCCAAAGCCCCAGGGCCAGGCACATGTATTTTCAGTGCTTTAGTATTTCTGCCATACACCAGAATCTGAGAGCCAAGACCTGGAAAGACATGTTCCCTTTTCAATGCAGAGCAGGGGAAATAGAAGCTATTTTATTTGAGAAGAACAGCAAACGAGAGGACCTTGGCAATAGTTTTGGTTTGTGTCATACAAGTCAGTTAGAGATCTTGCTAGCTCTTAGGGGCAAGCACCTTTATTGCTTCTGTATTCATGATGAAAAAACTAAAATCCTTAACCTTATTCCTCCAGATTTAATGCCATCTCTGGTGATAAAGGTGTGATCACATTGGCTGCCAGGAGTGCAGGTTGAAGTTTGCTGTGAGGGTGCCATCAGTTTTGCCTGGGAGAAGGACATTTTTGTGGGCGGATCCTGTGCTGTGGGAGGCAGACTGATGGACAGGAGAGAGAGGAGTTGGGGTCCAGCAATCCTGGCTGGTGAGGATGGTGATGGCATAGAGAAGAAACAGGGAATATGGGGGAGGTGGTGAAGGAAGAACCAGCCAAGAGGGTGAATGGCTAAGCTGTTGTAGTGAGCTTTGCTATACCTGCTTCTGAAGCAGGAAAATAGTTTCAGAGATCGTAACAGGTTCTGCTGTTTGGCAATGCCTATTTCCTCTTGTTTGGCTCTCAAGATGTCACCAATATTTCACTGTTTTCACTCTACGAGACAAACAGTGCATTAAGCTGAGCTTGGGGGGGCGTTGGGTGGTGGGCTTCTCTCTAGCATGGGTGGTGTATTGCTCATGGAATCTGAACCTCAGTTCAGTGTAAGTCTATAATGAACATAAAATATTTTTACAACTTGAAATGAACAAATTGTCTGTCTTTCTGTCTGTCTGTCTATCATTTTTGTAGTGCTGGTCATGGTACTAGGTTTGGGCACTGTCCCTAAGCATTTTTTTGTTCAAGGCTAGCAATCTATCACACGAGCCATAGCTTCACTTCCTACTTATTGGTGGTTAATTGGAGATAAGAGTCTCACAGACTTTCCTGCCTTTGCTTTGAACCAAGATCCTTAGATTTCAGCCTCCCGAGAGTAGCAAGGATTACAACCATGAGCCTCTGATGCCTGGCTACAAATAGTTTTGTTTTATTTTTGCTGGTTCTGGGTCTTGAACTCAGGGCCTGGGCATTGTCCCTAGCTTCTTTTGCTCAAGGCTAATGCTCTACCACAGCTCTATTTCCAGCAGACTTTCCTGCCCGGAATTGCAATCCTCAGATCTCATTCTCTGGAGTAGCTATGATTACAGGTACAAGCCCCAGTGCCTGACTCAAATAGTATTTTTTACACAAACAAACAAGGGCCTGCTTTGATTGCATCTTTTAGCTGGGAAGTATAATTTCTATATTGGATTATTATAAATTATTCTGTATCTAATTTATATATCTAATTTGTTGATTCTTAGAAGTAGCCATGTGTTATGTTAAAAAGTGTGGTTTTATTTTTATTTATTTATTTTATATCAGTTATGGGGCTTGAACTATGGGCTTGGGTGCTGTCCCAAGTTGTCTTCAGCTCAAGGCTAGTGCTCTGCCACTTGAGCCACAGTACTACTTCTGGTTTTTCTGGTGGCTAATTAGAGATAAGAGTCTAACAGACTTTCCTGCCTGGGATGGCTTTGAACTGTGATCCTCAGCTTCCAGAGTAGCTAGGATTATAGGTGGGAGCCACCAGCACCTGGCTTAAAAAGTTTTTTGACATGTATAAGCATGGATATTTTGGATATTAGCTACTTCTTCCAGTCATGTGCAACTCATCATTGTCTAATTTATTTGTAGGAGGGGAGTGAGCAGGCACCACCAATGAGCGAAGATGAACTAATCAACATAATAGATGGTGTTTTGAGAGACGATGACAAAAATAATGATGGCTACATTGACTATGCTGAATTTGCAAAATCTCTGCAGTAGGTGTTATTTGGCCATCTCCTAGTTAGATGCAAATGTGACCCATGATAATGTGATTGAACACTTCTGATAATGCAAAAGAAAGCATTTCCAACTACTGCTACAAAATTTTGGTAAAATCAGGTAATGATCTGTTACACTGGGGTGAAAAGGAGAAAACGAGAAGTAAAAGAGGAGAAATTCGGGACATGCTGTAGTCCCTAAGTGCTGTCAAAAGTCATATTGGACAAGGGCTTGATGAAAGAATTCTTTTTAAAGAGTGTTGGATATTTGGAGACAAGCTCAGGAATTTGACTGTAGAATACCACTTGTTTCTTGATTTCAGTTCATGCTACCTAAAAAGTAAGACACTAATTAAGTTTTGCCAAATGGACAGCCTTTTCAGTAACAATCGAAGGACAGAGTGAACGCCAGATGTTTCCCCTGGCAGGTCATGCCTCCTTAGGTAAATGTGGTCAGTGTTTTATGACAATATCTTGGCTGCATGGTAGGTAGTTGCTCTAGACAAGTTGCTCTGTTTAGGCTGTATCAAAGTCACAGCCTAAAAAAAGAATGTTAAATATTGAGTTCATCTGGCTACACTAAGATTCTGTATCTTCTGGCATTTTGAAAATATTTGCTGGCTCAAGTGATTAATCTCCTTCAGATTTTCAGTATTTTATACAACTACTTACCTTCTGTTGTCTTCAGCCTAGGAGACTTTGAATTTAAAAATGCTCTCGTCTGTAGCAAATATTCTAGCTTTGTTAATATTTGTATTTTGCTTTTGTTTCGAGTTTCCTTTTTGGAATTTAAGAACTATTAGTACTGTAAGGACTTGGCACAACAGGTTTTTTTGTGTGTGTGTGTGTGTGTGTATGTGTGTGTGTGTGTTTGGTTGGCTGTGGAGCTTGAACTCTGGGCCTGGGTGCTGCCCCTCAGTTCTTCAGCTCAAGGCTAGTGCTCTACCACTTGAGCCATAGCGTTACTTTTGGTTTTCTGGTGGTTTATTGGAGATGAGTCTCACGGAGTTTCCTGACCGGGCTGGCTTTGAACCGAGATCCTCAGATCTCAGCTTTCTAAGTAGCTAGGATTACAGACATGAGCCATTGGCACCCAGCAACACAACAGGTTTGAACTAGCAGCTGGCCCAACCTAAATGATGAGTAAAAAGCTCATCTACCACACATGGAGACTTAACTTGATCCAAGTTCTATTTTCAAGGAAAGTTGTTTGAATTACCTCTGAATTACATGCATTCTTTCATTCCAAGAAAGACTAGAAAACCCCTAATTAAAACCCCTCAAAGAGTGAATCTTGGTAGTATTTGAAAGTGAGAAGAAGCCACGCATTGTAATTTAGTTTGCTGGCTATGATAGATGTAATTTAGTTTGCTGGCCATGATAGATGTGCTGTGATAGCAAATTACCAAAGTGGAGCTTGAAAGGGGAAAAGAATTTGCTGTAAGATGTATAGAGACTTATTTTCTTTATTAAACTATTCTTGTGGGCTGGGAACGTGGTTTAGTGGTAGAGTGCCTTGCATGCATGAAGCCCTGGGTTTGATTCCTCAGTACCACATAAACAGAAAAAGCTGGAAGTGGTGCTGTGGCTCAAGTGGTAGAATGCTAGCCTTGAGCAACAGAAGCTCAGGGACAGTGCCCACACCCTGAGTTCAGGACTGGCCAAAAACAAAAAACCAAAAACCAAAAAACCTATTCTTGGGGGAGGGAAGGGATAATGGGAGAACAACAAGGGAAAGGTTAACAATGCTCGACAAGAAATGTAGTCATCGCCTTACTCGTGTAACTGTAACCCCTCTGTATAGCATCTTTACAATAAAATAAAATTAAAAAAAAATAAAAAAGTTTTATTTAAAAAAAATCTATTCTTGTAAGAAACATATTTGTAAAAATCGTTTCCCGTGTCCAGTATTTGTGCGATCAAAGCTGACTTGTAAACTATTCTTATACTGTCTCATTATTTTGAAAGATTTATATAATGTATTCTGGATGTCTAATAAAGCTGATGGAAAAAGGAAACGGTTGATTTTGTCTAGGCTGTTTCTCGCAGCATGTGAAGAGCTGACTCGTTTAATACAGATGTTACAGGCTTTGTGACTGTCCTTGGCTATATTTCTGCAGCCTTTTTGCAGGGCAGCTTCTCAATATTCAGACACTTTCTCTTTTTAAGCTTTTTCTTTTTTTTCCTTCTGAGTGAAATCATTTTTGAATCTCTCTTTTCCAGCCAAATTTAGAGTATGACAGCATTCTCTCGTCTGGGAGAATAGAGTGTTTTTCCTTTGAGTCTGGTAACTTTCTTTGCCAGAAAACTCAAGTAGATAGCATGATTGGAAACATCTCAGGCCCAAGCACAAAAGCACAGTCTCCCTGCCATTCTTGGAATGACACTTCGCTTTGCCTGTTGAAAAGGAAATTTGGGTTGCCTTTTGGTTTGTTGGTTTTTTGTTTTTTATTCTCCCAAGGCCCTTGAACTTTGTACTGGTCCTTCCTATTTCCAGATCTTCCCATGTGGGATGGGAGTGAGGGAAGTAGCTGAGAGAAGAAGAGAAACAAGTCTCAGGATAGAATCATCCCCATTAAAACAGGCAAGATAGAACCCCTTTCTTCCTAGCTGGCTATCCTGTGAGCCTGCCCTTCCGCATGAAAATTCCCCGCTGGAAGAGGGGTCAGACATAAGCATAGTTTGTCTCTCTGCACACAGCACACACCCTCACATCGCCTGTGCAGGGGTGCAGGGCTCCAGCCTCACCACCTGCCTCATTGAATGTGCATTCAGTGGGCTTATCTTTTACAAGGAGATACTGTGCCCAAAAGGGGGATGGGAAACCTGATGTTACTAAGGAGCATGAGCTCTGGACTCTGGCCTGCCTGCCTGGAAATCCTGGACTTTCTACTCCTTGCCTGTGAAGTCCCTAAACATTAATTTCTCACCTAAAAGAAAATCACTAATAACAGTCATGCATAGTGTACTTAAAAAGGTGCACCTGGTGCAGGGTTGCATGGAGCAGATGCTAACTGCTTGGTTATCTGTGTCTCAGTTACCAGAGGAAATGCAGGCTGTTATAGCTCCTCTTGGGAGAATTAAAGAATTGAAGGGTCTCCTCCATAAATTCTTCCATATAAAGAGGGTGGGAGCCAGTGAGTGCTCTGGGGAGAAGCTCAAGGTCATGTCAGGTGCAGTCATGAAAGATAGTATTGATAGATAAATCTGACCAAAGGAGACCCTATTTCTATTCATTTGTCCCCTGACAGGGACAGGTAGCTTCCCTGGGCCATCTTCAACTAATCCTCTTTTTTTTGTTGTTGTTGGTCATGAGGCTTGAACCCTGGGCCTGGGCACTGTCCCTGAGTTCTTCAGCTCAAGGCTAGTACTCTACTACTTGAGCCACAGCACCACTTCCAGCTTTTTCTGTTTATGTGGTGCTGAGGAATCGAACCCAGGGCCTCATGCATGTAAGGCAAGCACTCTTATCACTGAGCCACATTTCCAGCCCCAACAGCTAACCCTTTTGAAGAAGGGGAAACAGACCCTCCCACAGCTCCTTCAGTACACAGAAAGCCCTAGGCCACCAGCAGCAGTAGCACCTTTGTCCCCTCATTAGAAAGATCTAGAAAAAAGGAGACGGTGAGGTGCCAGAGAATTTGTGGGACCATGGAGCTGGAGACCATTCGTGATAGCTGCTTCCACATTTGCTTTTTTGTATTTGTTTTGAATTTTCAGTGACTGCTATTCCCCAGTGGCATTGTGGACAGGTTTAAGATGGATTTTTTTCGAGACAATGACAAAAACAAGATGACAAAGGAAGGATATCTGTATCTCAAGTTGTAGAAATCCCTCAAGAGCAACAACCCCCCCATCTTCAATATTCCCAGCCGTGAGGGGGCACAGTGAGGCAAAAGTAGGGCATCGAAGGGAGGCAAGTTCTTTTGCCCCTCAAAAAATGAGCCACCCTATGCTCATATGCCAAGGCAGGTGGACATGAAATGGGGAGCCCATGGCAGGAGTTCTTGGAAGCCATGTAAAAGGGGGAGCTCACCCATTGCTCTGACTTTTGTATCCCAGCTTCTCAGAACACTGACTCTGCCCTGAAGGAGTTGAACCAGGGGAGGTCTTGGCTTGGAAAACCAAGTAGAAGGAAGTGGGGCTGAGGATCTATGGGGAAAAAAGACAAAAAAAAAAACAAAAGCCAGAACTGCATGTGACCAATGGCTCCACCAGGCCAGTGGCTAGGTTTATGTGCCCTGGAAATGAGGTCAGAAGCTCTTTTTCTGTCCATCGAAAGAGCAAGTCTTGAATGCAGCATTTTCATACAAAATCAACCTTGGGTACTTAAACATCTTTCCGTAGCACTGGGAGGTTGGGCCAAGGACATGAAAGCCACACCTGCTAAGAGGAAAGGGTCCCACTGTCCAGGGAAGAGGAGGAGAGTTCAAGGGCATCTTTGTATTCCAGGAGGGATGAGAGGATGTGGGTCCTGTCCAGGCAGCTGGAATCCCATAGGGCTACCCAAGAGAATGTGGCGGAGGCAGGGGGCAGGGGCAATAGCTGCAGTTGATACTTTACTAAGAACACAGATCCAACAGGCCTCCAGGTCAAGATGACTTGACCTGGAGAAAAATCTGGAGCTGTTTGTATGTAAGGGACAGTAAGAACCTATCCATCGATAAACTGTGTGCTGAGAGGTGTGAGGTTCATAAAAATAAGCAGATATTTGGTCCCTCCCGCTTTTACCCTAAGTTACTAGGTACATGGTGAGTGGTACACAACACAGGAGGACCAGGTAGCTATGTTCCACTTGCTTGCCTGTCTCTTACACCTGCAGCCCTGACGTGGGGTAGTGAACCCCTCTGTCTTCTCTTGTTCCTTGGACAATGCCCTTCCCCAGTACACAGCAGGATCTGGGTCCACAATATCAATCCTTGTAACTCTTTGAATGCCAAAGAGTGAGATTTAATTGTTTTTACATTATTTTATAGTTACATAAGTCAGGTAATGAGTACATTTCTTCTTGGACAATGTCTCCCCTTCCCTCACTCTCTCCCAGTTTCTTCCCTCCAGACCCCACCCACAAGTTGTATAGTTTCACTTTCAACAGTTCTAGTGAGTACTACTGTGAAGGTGAGATTTTTTTATTAACCACTCAGGGGACTATTAGAATCCCTTCCTTAGCACTTACTACCACTTTTGTCATTTACAAACTGACCAGTAGATGGCAGCAGTGTCTCACAGAATGTCCTTTCCTAGCCATCCCACTTAAGTTGTCAATTTTTTTTTTTTAAATCACATTTCTTTGTCACTCCTGGAAACTCCAAGCTCATTTCCTCCTTCCATCTGTCCCCCTACAGCTCTAGTGTATTTCCAAGGATTTCATAACTATTCGTTTTTTTCCCCTCTGATAGGCTGTGCTGAGCATAAGGTGGAAGAGCAAGGTTAGGTAGGTAGACTGCCCTAGATCACATGTAAAAATCATCTTGACCTGCTTGCGTGGAAAGTTCAGTTTCTAAATTTGTCAAGTGCTTACTATGTATTGTTTCTCACACTGTCCCTGTCACAGACTTGTGGCATTCTACCAAGAATGAGGGTAGACTTTGGAGAAAGAAAAAAGATCTTGGAATTGGCTAGTCATGCCCCAGGAACTCCTAAATCTGCAACAAACATAGCAGAAAAACTATAATATATATATACATGTAGCCTGAAATCAGTAGCTAGCTGTGAGGCAAGAAAGGATGGGCTGTTCAAAATGTTCTTTGTACAAAGGATCCATCAAATTGCCACTATAAAAATGTTAAGCTAAAACTATTAAGATTGAGCCAAGCATGGTGTGCACACCTGCAATCTCAGCACTTAGGAGGCTGTAGAAATATTTGGAGTTCAAAGCCAGCTTGGGCTACATCGTGAGATACTGTCTCAAAATAAAATTTTGATGGGGGTGGTGAATCTCATCAATAGAACATTTACTTAATGTGCACAAGGCCCTGGGTTCAGTTTCCAGTGAAACAAAAAGATTTTTTTTTTGGCTGGTACTGGGGCTTGAACTCTGGGCCTGGTCGCTATCTCTGAGCTTCTTTGCTCAATGCTAGTGCTCTACCATTTGAGCCACAGCTCCACTTCTGGCTTTTTCTGAGTAGTTTATTAGAGATAAAGGTCTCACAGACTTTCCTGCCTAGTCTACCTTCAAATCATGATCTTCAGATCACAGCCTCCTGAGTAGCTGGCTTATAGATGTGAACCATCAGTACCTAGCTATAATATATATACTACAAACATATATATAATATATAATACATACTGGGGAGCCAGTCACTGGTAAATCATGCCAGTAATCCTAAATCCTAGCCACTCAGGAGGCTGAGATCTGAGGATTGTGATTCGAAGGCAGCCCAGGCAGGAAAAGTCCATGAGACTCTTATTTTCAGTTTACTACCAAAAAGCCAGAAGTGGAGGTGTGGCTCAAGTGGTAGAGTGCCAACCTTGAGTGAAAAAGCTAAACGACAGCACCCAGACCCTGAGTTCAAGCCGCAGTATTGGTATTAAAAAATTACAAATAGTATATATAAAGCATACAATTAATGTTGCTAGTGAGAATGGACCTTCAGCTAGTTCTCAAAGTCATCTCACGTGCTATTTTTAGAAGAATCAGGTTGGGTGAGAGACTGTGCTGTAAATTGTGTTTAGATCACTGAAATTGGCAGGAACACAAAACACTTCTATGTCGGGTCGACTGCTTCATTTACTTCAATAGAAAGCCAAAGCCATTTAACCTTCAGAGCCCAGAGGCAGGCTGGCTGACATCCAATGCTTCGCTGTATTCAGGACCTAATCACACCCCAACTTTCTCTCCCTCTTGCACTATCCTTTGCTTGGGCAAAATGAATGTCAGGTTTATCACTGTATCTTCTTATGTCGCACAGCCACTGAAAAAGCCTGCACAGCACAGGACTGGACTATGCAGAAGTTGTAGCTAGGCCAGGGGAAGGAATGGTGCTGTGATCCTGAGCTCTGAGCTGGTGAAGCCCTCAGGACCTAGGCCTGGAGAAGGGATCCATGCCACATGTCCATCCATGTTCTTGTGTTCTCTATTCCTATACATATGCCTTCCCAAAGCCCAACCTGAGGTGAGAAAGGGTTTTCTCCAGCCTTCCATTAGCAGGGGTGGGAGGTGGGGGGTGGTTCTTCGGGGATTAGAGCCACCCCAGAGTTTGCAGGAGTGTGGGGAAGTAGATATAGGCCAAGCAGAGTGTATATAGGCCACAAGGATACTTGTTGAGTTTATAAAGCCAGGAACACTAAGAAAGCCAAACTGTAAGAGTGTGGATTTAGGATCCTGCACTCTAATTTCCCCTTGGAACAGGACTCCTTCAGGTGTGATCCCAGCAAAAGCTCAGAAAGCTGAAACCCTAGTAGAGGTGAGGAAATATAGTAAATATAATCTTTTTTTCCCCTCTTGTACTGGGGCCTGAACTCATGGCCTAGCACTCTCATTTGGCAAGTTGTTTGCTGGTCCTACGGCTTGAACTTAGGGCCTGCGTACTGTCCCTGAGCCTCTTTTGCTCAAGGTTAGCACTCTATCACTGGAGCCATGGTTCCAATTTTGGCTTTTTGGTGGTTAGTTGAAGATGAGAGTCTCACAGAATTTCCTGCCTGGGATGGATTTGAACTGCAATCTTCAGATCTCAGGCTCTTGAGTAGCTTGGATTACAGGCGTGAACCACTGGCACCCAGCACTCTTGGCTTTTTTCACTCAACGCTTATGTTCTTCCACTTGAGCAACCAAACATTCAACAGGACTCCTCTGTCAGGCCACTTTTAGGAGAGACATCAAGGCCAGAGAGCTGGAGGTTGGCACTGGAGCCAAAGACGTCTCTAAAGAATATACTGAATCTTCCAATATTCTGTTGAACAATAGACATACTTGAAGACCCAGTGAACATATGTAGTTTGTGCCAACTCAGGCCTGATCTGGCTGGGAGGAAAGGGAAGACATTGACCTTGGATGGAGAATGTGGCTGTGATTTGCACTTGAACAAGACTTTTTTTTTTCATCACAGTTCCCAGGTTCCTTCTTAAGTAAGCTCATCAGTGATCTGACTCACCTAGCTGAGTGATGAGAGAATCCTTGTGTCCTTGAGGGTACAGGAGGAGCCTGCTTTACTTCCATATCCCCAATTCCTAGGAGCAGAACTGCCCTGCAGTTCAATCACAATGCCAGAGGTGGCCTACCTACGGTAATGAATGGAATGAAGGGAGCCCTTTGGCTGGATCTGATTCCTTGGGATGTCAGAAAAGGAAGACCCAGAGCACACATGTATGCATGCGTGATGACAGCATTAAGTGGCAATAGGTGTGTGTAACAGTGAGAGATCCCTGAACAAATTCAATTTCTGTAAAGAAAATTAGGGTCCCAGCTATTCGGGAAGTGGAGACAGGAAGATCACATTTCAAGGCCAGCCTGGGCAAATGTTTTAAAATCCCCAATTCAACCGTCCAAGATATAGTGGTATTTACCCATTATCCTTGCTACTCAGGAAGCAGAGGTAGGAGGATTGGGGTCAATTTTTTTTTTTTTTTTTTTGCCCTGGGCCAAAGCTTGGGCCCCTATATGAAAAACAAAAAGAAAAAAAAAAGAGACTTGAGCTTTGTCTCGGTTGTTAGAGTACTTGCCTACCAAGCAAGAGACCCTGGGTTCAATCCCTAGTACTTCAAGAAAAAAAAAGAGAAGAAATAAAGAGAAAATCAGAAGTAGTGAGGACTCCACAAGTGAACCGATGAGTAAGAAGTGAGCAAGTATAACAAGGTCAAGTTTAGTTGGTTTGTTGGCCCCAGGATACAGCCTCAACTGAGCCATGCTGAAGGCAATAAGCAGAAAACAAGTTTCCCAAGGTTTCTCTTGGATGTCACCCAGAACCTCTGGAAGTGGATCGGGTAAGGCTGCTGCTCCCCAAGGAGCCACACCATGCCTTTCCTCTTGGGTTCTCTGTGTCTACACTGTGTGTGTGTGTATGTGTGTGTGTGTGAATGCAATTGTATTCACATAAATGAGCCACCTTTATATGAGCTTCATATAAATGAGCTCTTGGGCAGAAACTATTCTATTTCTGGTTGCCCCTCACCAGTTGGCACTTGTAAGTGCTTGTTGACTGATTGATTGATTGGGCAGGGCCAGGTGTCTTTAGCTTGCAGTCTTAACTTTAAGTGGAAAGCATCTGGGGAACTTTCAGATCTCCGGCTTTACCCAAACCAATCACCTCTAAATCTCTGAGGAAGGCTAGGCCACAGCACCTTCTAAGGTTTCTCCATTTCCCTGTCCCTTTTTGTTCCTAAGGAGCCACAAAGGTGAGAATCTGCATTTCACTGAACACTGGCCTTTCCCAGTCTGGGCAACCCCAGAGCTCTTTCCACAGGATGCCATGGGCAGATGTGAGCTAGGCTGACCCCTAGGGCTGAGGGAGAAGGGTGCAGCCAGCTGTGAACCATGTAACGATGCTCTCCCGGCCAGTGCCAGCTGATTTTCCCACAGAGGCAATTTATGAGGCAAAAATTTCTTCAGAAAAATGTCCCATGCACCTATCATGAAGGGTAATTGAGGCTTTTAGCTGCGGGATCACAGCCATTAACCATTTCCTGTGTGCTTAGTTGCTATTGCCCAAGGGATTTAGGTCATATTCTTGGTCAATGAGTAAAAAAGGAGATAAGATGGCCATCTAGGACAGGTGAATCAGGTAGCCCTGAAATCCTGGTGTGCACCTCCTCCCAGACCTGGCCCTCTGCTCACCCTCATTGTTCCCAGCTAGGGGGAATGGCTTGGAGTGGTTGTGTGCCTCCCAGTTGTAAAAGTATTTCCATCTGAGGTTATCACAAGGTAAGAAATGGCAGGTATGTCATGCAGATCATTCATTTGGGTCACCTGACAGCTGTATCCCATTCTATTGCTTCCTGCTTTCCCCAGGGAGGGGTGGTGGTGGAGGGGGCTCAGTCTCTTGCACACGCACAATTGTATCTGCAGCTGGAGCTGAGTACATACTTGAGAGCTGAATTGCCAACAGCTGTGAGTTACAGCCCTGACATGACAGCTGTTATAGGATTTCAGGTTTGTTTCCTTTACCTGCCCAGAAACCCTTATCTATTCCATCAACACACAGACCAGCATTGCGTCTTCCCTCCCAAGATGAAACACAGACCAGAGAAGACAAGCTGTTTGTCTAGATCATAGACGAATTCATCTTTTCCAACCCTTTATCTGGGCTCAGAACCTAAGCCATGACAAAGGCACCCCCTGGAGGGTGCTCTACAGAGCAGAATCTTGAAGGGTAGAACTGCTGTGGGGAGACTTGCTCCCTGACTCAGGGAACAGAGCTCAAGACTCAGTTCTGAGTTTAGGGGAAGCAAGATTATTTAGGAAAGAAAAGTACAATGCACAAGGACCTGGTGTTTGTCTGAGCTGGATCTGCTGCTCCAGTATAGCAATGTCCCTACTGCTGAATAATTGGTCACCTCCAATGAATATGCAAATTTTTCCCTCTGGAAAGATCCCTGGCTAGAGTGGAAGCAGAGAGGCCTGTGCTATGATTGTGTGACTGTTCCTACAAGCTGGTGACCTCCTCACACTGAAGGAGTCATGTCAGGGAAAGAGCATGAGGCAGTTCCTGCAAGGGTAAAGATTGTATGAGACACAGGTTTCCTCCTCCTGGCTCTTCCTGTTGCCAGCTTTGTGATCTTCAGGCTGAGTTAACCCTCTGGGCTTCAGTGTTCGCAAAATATGGATAGTAGCATCCCAATGGATGCTGTGGAAGTGCCTGCTACTATGCTACCATCACCGAGGGGCTGGCACCAGGAAGGTACTTGATGCTCAGTGAATTCATGGCTCCATTTCCAGAGTGCTGTGGGTAGCAGAGCCTTCTGTCTCTAGATGGTCCATTCCAGCCCCATGGGCCATGTCTACATCTGAGCTGTAGCTAACCAAGATAAGCAGCCGAGGTCAGCAGCCCACATCGGGGTTCAATTTAATTTAATTAGCCTTTGAAGATATTCTGTGCATGCTTTTATTTTGTGTTGTTTAGTCAACCTAACATATAGGAGATAATGTGAATATTATTCTCTTTTAATTTGAAATTTTTGGAATGGAAGTTCTAATATATTCCTTTTTATTTATTTGACTTTTTAATTTTGACCCATAGGCTACATAATTTCGACTAGCATACAACTTAAACATCCTTGTTCAGAAGAATTAACCTAATGCTTTCAGACAGGAGATGGGGATTGATTATATTAGGGAGGTTGAAAGTGAAGTTGATATTAAGATAATTTGGGATACACATAGACTTAAAATGTGAATCTCCTAATATTCAAGCTGTAGTGTTCCTCTGTGAAAGCACCTTTATACATTTCTACATGATGTGTGTGTGTGTGTGTGTGTGTGTGTGTGTGTGTGCGCGTGTGCGCGCACGCACGCAAGTCCTGAGGCTTGAATTTAGAGTCTCGGTACTATCTCTGAGCTTTTCTTCCAAGGTTAGCCACCCATTTGAGCCACAGCTCTATTTCTGGCTTTTTTTTTTCTTTTTTTTTTTTTTGGTTGTGGGGCTTGAACTCAGGGCATTGGTGCTGTCCCTGAGCTCTTTTGCTCAAGGCTAGTGCTCTACCACCTTGAGCCACTTCTGGTTTTTTGGTGGTTAATTGGAAGAGTCTCATGGACTTTCCTGCCTGGGCTGGCTTTGAATTGTGATCCTCAGATCTCAGCCTCCTGAGTAGCTAAGATTACAGGCATGAGCCACAGGCACCCGGGCTCTTTTTGGCTTTTTGATGTTTAATTGGAAATAAGACTCGCATAGACTTTACTGCCCAGACTGGCTTTGAACAGTGATTCTCAGATCTCAGCCTCCTGAGTAGCTAGGATAACAATTATGAACCAGCGGTGCTCAGCTTTTTTCTTTTTCTTTTCTTTTTAGACATGATCTCTCTATGTAGCCTAGGCTGGGATTAACCTCAAGACCATCCTGTTTCAGACTCCTGAGTGCTGAGATTACAGGTATGAAACACCATGCTTGGCTCCACCAAATTTTTTTTTTTTTTTTTTTTTTGGGTCTGGTCGTGGGGCCTGAACTCTGGGCTTGGGCGTTGTCCCTCAGCTCTTCAACTCAAGGCTAGCGCTCTACCACTTGAGCCACAGCGCCACTTCCGGCTTTTTTCTTTTTGCTTATGTGGTGCTGAGGAATCGAACCCAGGGCCTCAGGCATGCAAGGCAAGTGCTCTACCACTGAGCCACCTTCCCAGACCCTCCACCAAATTTTTAACATAGCTCTCCTAGTTTTAAGTCCATTTCTTAACATTTCAGAAATGTGGTTTCTTTTTATATGCTGTTACGCTGGTCATAATCTGAATAGCATATAATATAACATGTCACCCTAATTTACTCAGCAGCTCAGCCATGGCTCATTTAAGTCACTCTGCCATAGCTTCTTTTGAAACTACTACAGAACAATTCTCTTCCTCAGAATAACTTTTTGGAACAAGTTAACAAGAATGAGGTTAAGGACTCAAGCAGCTTGAAATCAGGACCTGGGCACTGTCCCTGATCTTTCTGCTCAAGGATAGTGCTCTACCACTTGAGCCACAGTGCTACTTCTTGCTTTTTCTGAATAGTTTATTGGAAACAAGAGTCTCATGGACTTTTCTGCCTGGGCTGGCTTTGAACTATGATTCTCAGAACTCAGCCTCCTGAGTAGCTAGGATTACAGGCGTAAGTCACTGGTGCCTGGCTAAATTTATGATTCTTGATACACCTTTGTATTATTGACCTAAAAAAAACCCAAAGCTCATTTACTATTCATCCATACATCTGTCCATCCATCCATTCACCCACTTACCAAATTATCTACTTGTTCATCTATCTGCTTATTTATCTACTAATCCTTTTACCCATCCACTATCCCTTTATCAATCTATTCCATCATCCATCCATCCATCCATCCATCCATCCATCCATCCATCCATCCATCCATCCTTCCACCAATCTATCATATCTGTCCACTTATCTATCCACTTATTTATCTATCCATCCTTCCATCCATCTACCTATTCAATAATCTACCTTTCCTCAAACCTTATATACATCACAGAAGTTCCCTGAAAGAAAATGTGTACTGTATGTGTGGATATATATATGGTGGAAAAAATCTCTTTCTTCCCTTCATTTTCTTTTGCTGAGAGACTTCTAGTCCAGTCTCTGCTGCTGCCCTGGTTCCCTAAGCAACACACTCCCAGGCTCTGCTTCTACCTTGCTGCCCTCACTTAATCCCTCACTGATGTAGGCTGTCTTGGCTTCTTCAGCATCCCTCTGCTTATTTTGGAAGGCCTGGCCATTTAGCTATAGTCACTGCTAGCTTTCAGCTGTTTCCTGATGGATGGTCTGTGCTGGACACAGCCAGCCTGAGTCAGGGGAAGATGGGTGTGTGGGGTAGAAGATCCCAGCAGTAGCTCTGGGACCACTTCAAAGGCCAGTGGAGATATGTCTTGGACTGGCTTGGCCCAGGGTCCTCTGGAGGCTTTGGAAGGCTGTAGTTTCCTAGGACTGTGCTGCTTTCTGCCTGCAGCTGCCCCCAGCTTGTCACAGTGTGTTCACTTGGGCTCTTTGGGAAACTCTCCAAAGGTCTTTTCTTTTTCCTCCAGGATTACTGGGGCAATGAGGTGTTTTTTAAATTTAAAAAAAAAAACACATACACCTTTACTTTTCTATATAAGTAAAATCATGTTGTTGTAGGAAATACAGATAGGAAAGAAAACAATCCCTGCCAATCTCATTTCGCAGAGCCTGTGCAAGCCCAGACAGGGCATTCATAAGGGGCTTCTTGTGGCTAAGGTGAGGACTTAGAGGGGAAAAGTCTGAAGACGTGTCTCCAGAAACCATCTGAAGGGAAGCTATGGGCCCTGACCTCAGACTGAGGGTCAGAACCTGAGTCTGTGTCACTTTCACAAGGCACACAACTTCTCTGAATGTTTACTGGCTCACCAGTAAGATGAGAACCATCGTTCTCATCGGATTGAGAGAGCATGTGTTTTGCGTGATAGAAGCTGTTCAGTGATTACTTCCTCACTAGTTTTGTCTTCTGGAAAGCCATATTTTAAGCAGCAGAGAAAACATTTTTTTTTATTATGACCGGTGAGCTGACTCTTTGCAAACCATTTGCGGGATTAAAGAAGCTGATGCGGATGAAGGTATGGGGAACATGTGCTTCCTTAGGCTACTGGAGAGAAGGAGTTCATTGGCCCAATTCCTTCCTGGAGAAAGGCGACAAATAATGAACCAAAAAACACTTCAAAGCAACAACACAGTGGGTGCTGGTGACTCACACCTGTAATCCTACCTACTCAGGAGGCTGAGATCTGAGGATCAGAGTTCAAAGCCAGTCCCAGCCAGGGAAGTCTGTGAGACTCTTATCTTCAATTAAACACCAGAAAAGCTGGAAGTGAAGCTGTACTCAAGTGGTAGAGTGACAGGCTTGAGCAAAAGAGCTCAGAGACAGTACCCGAGCCCTGACTTAAAGTCCCAGGACCACCACAAAACAAACCAGCATAAAACAACAACTATTGCTATTCTTTAGTCCAGCAATGCTACTGAAAGCAACTTGTTGGTGGGGGTGAACAACCCAGACCCATGCCCAGAAGCAGTCATTCAGAGTATCACTTTCATTGTGAAGATGACAGGGCATCGATCAGCTGGACCTCAGACACAACCAGGAATGAATGTTGGTATATCAGGAACCAGCATGAATCACCAAGGGATATCTAGGTTTATTAACATAAAAGGATTTGTAATAGATTGTTGAATGAAAACCACACATTCCAAACAAGGGAATGTACGGGGCAACCTCATGGTTGTAAAAAAATTCATGTATATCCACAGTTGTACAGAAAATGTCCTGGAAAGTTTCTGAGTCTTTCATCTCTAGTTTAAGACAACTTTGACATTTTTTTGTCAGTTGTGGGGCCTGAACTCTGAGTCTGGGCACTGTTCTCGGCTCAAGGCTCAAGGCTAGTGCTCTACCACCTGAGCAACAGCACCACTTCTGGCTCTTTCTGCTTATGTGGTGCTGAGGAATTGAACCCAGGGCCTCATGCATGCAAGGCAAGCACTCTACCACTGAGCCACCTTTCCAGTCCACAACTTTGATTCTTATGATGCGCCCCCTGAAGTCAGCTTCAGGAACTTCAGGCACACATCTTAACCAACTCAGCCAGTCCTGCTTGCAGTAGTCATGCCCCTCAAAATGCCGCTCCATTATTGAGGGCAGAACACAGATGCTTCTTGCTTCAATTTCCTCGGGATAGAGAGGTAACGTGAAGAGGATCTGTTTTCTCACCTATATAAGCTGGGGATAATTCAGGCTTTCACAGAGATAGGGGAAAAAGAGCAACAACTTTTTTTTTTTTTTTCTTCGTTTCTGTCATGGGGCTTGGACTCAGGGCCTGCATGTTGTCCTTGAGATTTTGTGCTCAAGGCTAGCACTCTACCAGTTTGAGCTCACTTCCAGTTTTCTGATGGCTAATTGGAGATAAGAGTCTCTCAAGTTTTCTTGCCTGGACTGGCTTGGAACCATGATTCTCAGATCTCAGCTTCCTGAATAGGCGTGAGCCACCATTGACGGGCCAAACTTGCCTTTTTCTCTTCAACTGTACAAGGAGCACAAGGGGCCAGGTCCTCCCTGGCTACTAGACTCAGCCATCTGGACTCAGTGAGTAATATATCATACTATGCAGTGTCATGTATAGTGGGACAAAGCTCACAGTTCTTGTCCTGATGGTGTTCAGTTCAACTTTGGAGTTGAAGGCAAGGGGAGGGAGGTAGCAAACCAATGTCTATATGGACTAGGAAGAAAAGGAGACCCAGAGTGGGAGGAGGCGCCCTGTTTGAGGGAGCAAAGACAGTCCTCTCTGAGGAGGTGACCCCTATGCTGGACTTGAAGTCGGAACATGGACAGAGGAGGCAGCTCCTCCCAGGCTCCTGCCATGGTGGCAGCGATGTTCTCCCTCACAGTCTGCCTCCCACAGAGGGAGGGGGATCTGATCTTCCAGACTCCCCATTTCACATGGCCTCTGATCAGAAGGGCAGTGGGTGGAGACTGGGATTTGACTCCCATTTCCTATTTTCTATGCCTCTTTCACTGCACGATGGGCTCTGTCTGGGTGAGGGACTGAGCATATTGGATGGACAAAGACCTAAAGGCCCTGTGGCTGTGACCAAGAGACTTGGTGAATTGATGGAGTGTGGTTCCCAGGGAACTGTGTGAAATGGGAAATTGGGTAGACAGGCCCCAGTCCCCATTGCAGCTGCTCCAGCCTGAAGCAGATTTCTGTCCAACTTGTATCTCTGTGATACAAGCTAGTCACTGAAAGAGGGTTATAATCACCACCCATGTGTTTAAGAAATTGTAATCTTCCAGATGTGTGCTGCCCATGAGCACAGCTTGTGGGGGCCCAAGCACACATGAGTACACCAGCACACATTCCCAGAGGGGGATGAGAAAGCCAGACTTTCCTACAGTCTTCTGGCTTCCCCTGAGGACTGTTCCCCCATCCCCTACCCAGTATAGGTGACTCATTGCCTGTGACTCACAGGCCTGCAAGGTCTGAGGTCCTGCTTGCCAAGGGCAAGTGTCTCATTACATCCTCCTAACTGAGGGTCTCTCCAGCCTCTCTTCCACCCAAACCCAGGTGAGAGCAGCTCATTTCCTGAAGCTGGGAGGGATGGGTCAGCGACTTGGAGGTGGTGCCTGGCTGCCACTTATTGAGCACTACTCTATAATGATGTTGAATTTCCACACAGCCCTCCCCACAGGGTATGCAGAACATGAGCTGATATTTTTTCCCCCAACCTCAATTTCCTGGCATCTTTTAAGGAATCCATGGATTGTGCAAAGCTAAGTTGAAGAGTTAGCAAGAGGAATATCCTGCAGATAGAATAAATTTTTAGTTAAAGGTTATAGAAAGCCAGGCCCCTGTGGCTCCCACTTGTCATCCTAGCTACTCGGAGCCTGAGATCTGAGAATCAAGGCTTGAAGCCAGCCCAGGCAGAAAAATCTGTGAGACTCTTACCTCCAATTAACCATCAAAAAGTCAGAAGTGAGTGTATGGCTCAAGTGGTAGAACATCAGCCAAGGAGAGTGAGTTTAAGACCCAGTACCAGCACATATACCCAGGCATGTGCACATGCATGCATGCATCTTAGACTAAACGAACCACTTTGCATCACCAATTTTGGCACAATGAGGACATGAGGATAGCAGATTCTTTCCTGCTGCATCAAAAATTTGGTTGGTGCTCATCAAACATTTTCATGAGTCTCAAGTTGAGCTGGGGGTCAGGAGAAGCAAGAGGGAATCCTGAGACAGGGAGCTGAAATTCATAAGTAGGAGCATGAGGGATGGTGGATATTAAATTATTTTCTTTGGTAGTAAGGGAGAAGATGATACTTGGTGCTCAGCTTCAGTTTAGAGAACACACAAATGCATTTTATAGCAGGTGTTAACAGTTCTTAGTAAGCTAGAGGTACAAATATGGGGTCAGAGCCACTAAGATTCTGGAGCAGGTATACTGCATATACTGATACTTGCAAGATTGAACTCTAGCCCCTCAAACCCCTGTCACTTGGCTTTGGAGACAAGAAACAAGAATTGCTTATTGAGGTAGAGGTAGGTATGTGTGTGTGTGTGTGTGTGTGTGTGTGTGTGTGTGCATTTGCATATTTAGTCTGTGGCCTGTGGGGGAGAATGAAGAGCTACTCATAAGCTCTTCTAAGTTGTTTTTGTTTGTTTGTTTGTTTTTTGCTGGTCCTGGGGCTTGAAGTCTAGGCCTGGGCACTAGCCCTGAGCTTCTTTTTTTTTCCCTCAGGGCTAGCACTCTACCATTTGAGCCACAGTGCCATTTCCTGCTTTTTCTATTTATGTGGTACTGAACAATTGAACCAAGGCTTCAAGCACTCTACCACTAAGCCACATTCTCAACCCCTCTCTCTAAGTTTTGAGGTGACTAAAATGCAACAGGCAGTCTGTGGACTGAGACCTGGAGGTATGGAAAGTCTGTGACAGCTCTTGGAAAAAAATCACTGGAAGCTTAAAAGGAGATGAAAGCAGTGAACTTGTTCAATTGCCCAAGTGGAAAAGCTGATGCAGGCTCGTGTCTTTTATATGAGGAAAAGCTGGATGGATTCAGACCTGCTCTAGCAGGAAGTGTGACCCAGTGTTCCTTAGAAGGGTGGCCTTCAAATACTTTGAGGACCTTCAAAAACACTAGAATTCTGTTAAAAAGTTTCCTTCCATTGAGGAGCTGAGGCTGACAGGAAAGTCTTAGACTGGAAGGTGTTTGGATAGCTCCGTTCATCTCTCCAAGGAACTCAATGAACTCTGGGCTCTGATTGGGGGAGGGGAGTCTGGGACCCAGCAGTTGTTTAAGTCAGGTTGGGGGCTAGAGTCACAGATGTCCCTCCAGGAAAATTCTAGGACAAAGCACACATGGCCTAGGACCAATGGATGCTTTACCCTGTTGCAGAGCTGGGCCTCTTCCCTGGTGTTCCTCTCCTCTTCATATTATTCAACTTCAAACTGTCAATGTTCCCCCTGGACCTGCAGTTTTACATCTTGTGCATTTGCACTTTCTATTTCCCCTGTGCCTTGCTAATCTGTTGAACTCTTATTCATTTGTCAAAGCCCAGTTATGCAACCATCATCTATGTTTAACCTTTCCTGACCTCCCTAATAAGAAAATAGGTCCCCTTACTGACCTGTTCTCTTGCCCTCTTCTCAATGGGGTTCTTATGGTCTGTCTTCTTTATCAGACCAAGAATTCCTGATGGAAATTCCTAGAACTGGGTCATGTCCACCACTAAGCCAATCTCATGGAATGGCTCAGCCAGTGTTTATTGAGTTAAGTGTAATTCAGAGGCAGAAAGAGCCCATTAGGAAGGCAGAGGCTCCGCTCACACAGGTCCTGACATGCAGGAAAGAAAGCTGTTCCTTCTCACCAGGGGAGCAGAGTGTGCAGGAGACGCACACAGAAAGCAACGTGAAATCCACAGCAAGCTTTTGAAGTGGTTTTAGCCATTCCCCCAAATGGAGTTCTAGAGCTATGAAGTCAAAATGGGGTTCTGAGGCCAGCATTCTTGCTTACAGGGATGAAAGCTGGAGCCCAAAGAAATGGCAGGTCTTTTTACTTGCATCTCCAAGGAGTGAGGGTCTCTTTAGGAACCAGAGTGAACC
The DNA here is from genome assembly GCF_019054845.1 of Dipodomys spectabilis. Lineage (NCBI taxonomy): Eukaryota > Metazoa > Chordata > Mammalia > Rodentia > Heteromyidae > Dipodomys > Dipodomys spectabilis. Next base: position 5,248,917 of record NW_024870703.1, read on the forward strand.
TCACCTAAGCCTGAGGATGTGCTGATCCCTTAGAAGTGGACCCTGACCCTAAGGAGCTAGATGGGGTTCATGAAGCCTCTGTCCTTAACTTTGTGTGCTTATTTGCACCACGAAAGTGCAGCTTCTACCCTCAAGGAGTCAGGGTGGTAGGTATCACACAGTGTGGCATCAACAGCGCACAGTAGGTCTTCATGTAGGCAGCCCTACATCCCTACATTGCACAGGGAAAGCATGAGCATGGAGAGCCATACAGTTCAGAAACAGGAAATAGAGACATGAAGCCAGGCCATTTAGCCAGAACTGCTGTTTCCTGAGCACAGCATGTTCCTTGAGGCTGGTGCTTCCCTTCACTGCCCTTCAGAGCTGTTCCCACCCCACAGCCACACATGTGCAGTCACGCTGGAGGTCCACTCTCTGTCTCCACATCTGCATCCCTAGCATTCCATGTTTCCACCAGATGGACTTTGGTCTTGGCGTTCCCACCCTGACCCCAAAGACCAAAGGTCTGAAAGCAGCCCTGGTCCTGTGTATCAGGCTCTCTTGCATGGCTGCCTTGGGTATTATCAGAACGTGCATTCCAGGAGCTCAGAGGATCCAACTCAAGTCTGGGTGTCTTAAGAGCTTGCTCTCCTGCTCTGCTCCCCTCTCCATGATCTATCTTCCAGCCCTCAGTTTCTATTTTTCTGGTACTGTCTTTTTTTTTTTTTTTTTTTTTTTATCAGTTGTAAGGTTTGAACTCAGGGGTCAAGGCTCTGTCCATGAGCTTTTTCACTCAAAGCGAGAGCTCTACCACTTTGAACCACAGGGTCACTTTTGGTTTTCTGGTGGTTAATTAGAGATAAGAGTCTAATGGCCTTTCCTGCCTGGGCTGGCTTTGAACTGTGATCCTTCCATTTCAGCCTCCTGAGTAGCTAGGATTCCAGGTGTGAGCCACCCCGTGCCCTGCGCTGGCACTGTCCTCTTTACTAAATACATGTTTATGATTAAGGGGCAGGAAGTGGGCTCCTTCCCTCTTCCAGCTTCTTCCCTCCTTCTTTTCTTCATGCAGCTACCCTATCTACCATGATGTCATGGCAAGATGGAGATGGCCTTAGGCTGGATATTAGTTCAGAGAGCCCAGATCAAATCTTTGCTAGCTTCAACTTTCATTCTTTTCTTTTTCCCCCCTCAGTCGTAGGAGTTGAACTCTGGTCTTGGGTGCTGTGCCTGAGCGATTCAGCTCAAGGCAAGCACTCTACCACCTAAGCCACAGCACCACTTCTGGTTTTCTGGTAGTTCATTGGAGATAAGAGTCTTATGGACTTTCGAGCCTGGGCTGGCTTTCAACCTTGATCCTAAGATCTCAGATTCCTAAGTAGCTGGGATTACAGGCTTGAGCCATTGGTGTCCAGCTTAGCTTCAACTTTCACACAAAAAATTAGGTCAGACCAAGGAAAGCAAACCTCTGCTAGCTGTCACTTTAACCTGAAATCCGAGTCAGCAGTGATGGTACTAGGATTTGAGCTTAGAGCCTCATACTTGCTCAGCTGGTGCTCTACCACTTGAGTCGTGCTTTGAGCCCTGGTATTTGCTGGCTATTTTCTTTCTTTCTTTCTTCTTCCTTTTTTTTTTTTTTTTGTTGGTCATGGGGCTTGAATTCTGGGGTTGGGCACTGTCCCTGTGCTCTTCAGTCAAGGCTAGAGCTTTACCACTTGTGCCATACCGCCACTTCCGGTTTTCTGGTGGTTTTATTGGAGACGAGTCACACGGACTTTCTTGCCCAGGCTGGCTTTGCACCATGATCCTCAGATCTTAGCCTCCTGAGTAGCTAGGATTACAGGCGTAAGCCACTGGCACCTGGCTTGCTGGTTATTTTCAAGATAGAATCTTAAGAATTTTTTTGGCTTAGGCTGGCTTTCCATGGCAATCCTTCCACCCTCAGCCTCCCCAGGTAGCTAGGATTACAGGCATGAGCCAGCAGAGTCCAGCAAGATTGGCCCATTTTTAATGAAGGGGATCCCTTTTGGGACAGATGGTAAAGACCTCATTTGGGAGGGAGCCTAGGTGGGTAGCCCACCTCCCAACTACAAACGTTCTCTCTGAGCCATCCAGGTGGGTTACAGGTGGAGGAAATAGTCTCTCCTGTCTTTCAGGCCTCTGCTGAAAGAAGTCATTTACTTCCTGTCCACTCTGATATATCCCAGGCAGTCAGAACTAGACAAGTGGGAGGGGTAGGGGGCCGGACCTGGCATCTCTCTGAGAGTGGAGGGAAGAGTCCTTCACAGGACACATGCTGGGGATTTGAGGGAGCAGCTGGATGGTGCATCGCTGACTTGCAAAGACATCTGTTGGCATGTAGACTGTGTGAAGGAACGTGCGATTGCAGCCATAAATCAAATGCAGACAGGGGAAAAAGTTGTCAAGCTTTTGGGAGTTATTCTATACAGAAGATGTTTAAAAAATGCATTTGTGATACGAGGGCCAGGCTGGCTAGATGTTGGCAAAGGAGGGACTCATGTGGGCACAGTGGTGCATTGTATATGAGTCCTCCGCCTCAGAAAATTAGTACTGTGTCCTTCATTTTCAGGATGACAAAATAAATCCCCCAGAGGAAGAGACCCTTCATCAATGGGGCCTCTCTACTGGGGGACAAGCTCAGACCAAGCCTGACTTATCATTAACATCTCTGTTCTCTTCATAGATTTGAATTCTGGCGCTGTGCCCTTTGGGAAGCCACGTAAATAACATGGTTATATATGACTGGTTCCTGCTATCAGCTAATTCCAGGGGTTGGCTTTTCCAATTCTGGAGTTTACCTAATAACTAACAGAGCCTGACTTTGTCCACACATCTACCTGGATGTGGTCCAGCCAGTCCTAGGCTTCAGCCCAGCTAGATGATTCCTAGCCCTTGAAGGTAGATCCTTAGTGGTTCCAGCCCAAACAATGTGGTTCCATTGCTCTTGACATTAGCTTAGGTGTGAGCAGGTGACCTCACTTTGACCAATGAGGAAATAAGAGGAAGCCTATAAGAAGTGTATGTAAGTCTAACTCTCTTTTCTATGGCCATCACAAAATATCTGATACTGAATGATTTATTTAAAAAGTTTATTTAGATCACTATTTGGAAGTTGCATGTCCAAGATTGGGCAGCATCATGTTGGCCTTTGATGAGGGAAGATAACATTACAATGGTGGGGACATGATTTCTCAAGCAAGCTAGAGAACAAGCCAAGCTTGCTCTTGTTATAAAAACCCACTCTCACAAGAACTCTCTGAAGTCTCCTGAGAACTCCCTTAATCCACTCTGAGGCAGCATCCCCAAATAACCGTCTCACACTAGGCCTCACTATTTAAGGGTTATACCACTTCAGTATCAGCCGTATTGGAGTCCCAGCCTCCAGCAAATGAGCCTCTGGAGGACAAACCACATTCAAATACATCAGGGCACTTCAAGTACAGGTTCTCATCTCAGAAAGAGACAATCCCTTTAATCCTCTGGATCTTGTGCAGGGAGGTACTTTAGGCATCCATCTGCCAGCCTGAAGCTGATGACAGCTCCAAGCTCAGCTCCAACAGGACAGAGAGGTAGAAAGAACCGGGGTCTTTGGTGATGTCATGGTGCTGCTAAATGAACCTTTGCAAGTTCTTGTTATATAAGATAATAACTTCCTTATTATTTAGACCACTTAGAGTCAGTTTCTCTGTTAATGGCTGTTAAAAGTGTCCCAGTTGACTCCTGCTTCAATGATAAATGATAGGAAAAAGCATATTCTGTCTCTCATGGAAGAGAGCTCTTTAGCTGGCTTGCTTGGTGCCAGAAGTGTCACTATCTCAACTTTCCATTGTAAGCTGTTCCCTCTCCAGGGTACTAACATATCCATTGAATGTCAAGGTGGGTAGGTTAAACAAGGGGCACTTAGCCCTTCTCATGCTCATCTGTTTTGCTACATAGGATTCTGTGTTAGTTGCCATTTGTTGCTATGACCAAAATACCTGAGACAAACTACTTAAGGAAGGAAGGATTTATTTTGGCTCATAGTTTAATCCGTGGACACTTGCTTAGGTTTCAGTCCATCACGGTGAGGAAGGCAGAACAGAGCGGCTCACATTGTGGCATCCAGGAAGCAAGAGGCAGAAGGAAGGGGCAGGGCAAGAGTTCCACTCGTGATGTTCCACCCAAGTACATTAGCCTAAGTATCCATGGACTGAGTCCCACTGAAACCATGAGACAAAAGAAGCACAGAGGTCTACTATGCACAGCATCTCACAGCATGGTCAAGATTGTTAGAAGATGTGGTACAGGGAAAGCACTCAGGGCAGGCACATGGGAAGTGCCCATGTTGTCCAGTGCGTTGACTCTGCTGGCTCTCTTTCAGAGGCCTTTGTAACTTAGTGGTGTGAGTTCTACCTGCCACTGCCCCTTTACCAGACATGCCTACATACCATGTGTTCTGACAGCAGAAATACCTGTGTCATCGAACATTCTAGTAGCTGCTGCTTGCTTTATGTACCTTCCTGTCTAACGTTTGTGACTCACTAAGACCAGACCTCTGTTAGGTTGAACCTAACAAAAGCAATTATCCCAAAGTCTGGATCCTGCTATACTACATAGTATCCTCCAGAAAAGTCTTAGATTCATTCAATAAAGGGACTAGTAAGTCCTCATCTTTAAAACCCGGTATTTCCAAACACTGATTACATCATTTAAAAAACCCCATCAATTAGCATCTCACAAAACTTGAGATTATTGGAATTGCCTTTAGAAAATATTGTCCTAAGAGCCTAAACAGCTCTTCTGAATAAGAAGAGGAAGTAGTATAATAAAAAACATGCCTTGCTTTATAATCTTTTGAAAATTGCTGAAACAAATAAGAGAATTAAGTAGCGGGTCAGATTAAGGAGAGGGAAGGGCTAAAGGGACTGCCCTCCACCCACTGAAGTGAGATAGTTAAATCTGCTCAAAGAGTTGACAGTAGGTAGGTGGATCAACAGGGCAAAGGCAAGCCAGGTGGAGCTGAGGGCTCACGCCTGTCATCTTAGCTACTCATGAGGTTAAGATCTGAGGATCAAGGTTAGAAGCCAGCTCCGTGAAGACAAATCCAAATCCAAAAGACTCTTACCTCCAATGAACCAGCAAAATGCCCAAAGTGTAGCTCAAGTGGTAGTGTGCTAGCCTTGAGCAAAAAAAAAAGCTAAGCAAGGTCCTGAGTTCAAGCCCCAGTACCAGGACTAATAAAAGCACGAAAACACCCCAAACAAGACAATGGTGTTAAATATTTAAATATAGGGGAGAGGGTAAGTGGCAGATGTGGGCAGCTTTAGAGGAGGAGTAAATAAATGGTTGGGTTTTGTGGGGAGAACAGACCATAGCCTGGGACAAAATTTTCCTGGATTCTGATGTGGTCCCAGCCCTAGTCTTTGTTCTTGAAATCTCTCTAGACTATTCTGTGGCCTGACCTGCTAGGCCTTGTTCTCAGCCTTCTCTCCAAAGATTCTTTCCTATTTTGACACAGGGTCTTCACCCCAATCTGCCTCCCAAACTAACTTTTTTTTGGTTAACCATTGAAGATAAATTTCCTTAAATCATCTAAGAAAACATGTGTAACCCACTGGAAATTTCAAAGCAATGAGTCATCATGCTCTTGGTCCCCCTCAAATTCCTGTCTCTTATGTAAGGCTGAGTCACTTTATGTGAGGTCTGTGCATTGCAGAAAAATATTGGCACTCACTCGCTCTCTTTCTCTCTCTCTCTCTGCCTCTTTCTCTCTCTCACTTTCCAGAAGAGACAGAGACAGGTAGGCAAATGGTGATAGACACATAGACATACATGTGCCATGCAGCTTTAAAGGATGGCTGGGCTGGTAGTTTGGCACTGACCTCAGAGATCCCTCATCCCTGGTGCTCATTCTTTCTCTCTACTTCATTTTCCATCTGGTGAGCTTTTGGATCCAGAGTGCATGTGTAATCTGTCATCTTGCTGCCCTTGCTCAAGAACACCATCATAGGAAGGGCAGGTAGGGTTCCAAAGATGCTCCCAACCACCCCCAGCATGCACCATCTTATGTGAGGGCACCGTCCTGCACTTTAAAGGTCCCAGTGCCCCAAGAGTTAGAGAAGATTACACCTCCCACCCCTCAGTTTGGGTTCTGGTTATTTCAGGCTTTGTCAGAAAAACAGAGGCTTTGAAGCAGCATGTAGGAGAGTCAAGAATTACAGGCTGGGTGGGGGGGCTGAGGGGATCCAATCCCTAGAGGAATGAGGTTACTCATTAAGAATTTGGCCATGAAATTGACACACTGAAATCAAAGCAGACAGGCATCCTCCAAAGGGACAGCACAGCACCACCAGGCTAGCAGAAATGACATAACTAAAGGGACAGGATGTCAGTGTGAAGTGTCTAGGACTGTAGAAGGGTATAAAAAGAGCTGGTCCCTAGGCACATGGCCATATCCCTGCAGGGACAGGGAGACAACTTCTCTTCCAGGGATAGGCTTGTTGTTGGGAGGGAGGTTCCTGAGACTGTCAATCATTCTCAGTATAGACAGACCTTTTCTGAGGCAGCCTAGAACTGGCTCTCAAGGATCTATATTTCCTAGGAAGGGAAACTGGGAGAGCAACCATTTAACCAAAGCTACCTCTTGCTTTGATAGAGCAATCCTGGGAGTTTGTTTCACAAGAATCCCTCCTTCTACCTCAAGAGACAGCCATCTCTCACAGACAATGGGTGATCAGGAGAAGCCCTGGAGGCAGTGAAATGGTCAGTGGCCGCTTCCTGGGACCCACGCCTCCCAAGGGATAGCTGTAGAATCATCAGAGAACTCAAGAAATCTTATTTTTTTTAACTAGCTACTACATAGTAATGTTGACTTGGGATAGTCTGAAGATCAACAACTTGTTGGGAGGTTTGACGATTTACTGGGAAAAATATACAGATATTTCACTAGTTTTCCTTCCTTCCTTCCTTCCTTCCTTCCTTCCTTCCTTCCTTCCTTCCTTCCTTCCTTCCTTCCTTCCTTCCTTCCTTCCTTCCTTCCTTCCTTCCTTCTCTATTTCTTCTTCCCTCCCCAGCTCCACAGATTTTTGCTATGTAGTCCAGGCTGTCCTTGAACTTATGATCCCACTGCTTCAGCCTCCCAAGTGCTGGCATTTCAGGCACGCATTCCAGGCCTGTCCCTTTTTATACTTTTTATAAGTCTGCTAGACAAAACTGCATATGTAACTCATAAAGCTTATATTATGTTTCTATTAGACAGTACTGTTCTAGGGAACAAAAAATCGATCCCCTGTGTGGGTCCCTGGGCTCTTCAAGTGGAAGACAGAGAGTGGAGAGATGTTGGAGCAAGAAGCTGCAGAAAAGGGTTTTCCATACAGAGCAGCAGCAGCAGCAGCAGCAGGAGCAGCAGCACCACCACCACCATGTTTTCATATTGGACTGAGGCAAACCCTGCAGGAGAATGGAAAGCTCGGATGGATAGCAAGAGGAGGTCAGGAAATGCCCTTCCCCACAGGCTAGAAGTCCTGTGCTGCTCCTGTACCCCTCTAGAAGTCCTGGCGGCGAAGGGCAAGTCAGGCAGGAAGAAGGATAGTCCCAGTGAATGCCAAATGCCTTTGTTCCAAGGTGACTGGAGCGAAAGCTCCACCTCCCACATTGTAAAAGGCAGTGACCCACAGCCAAGGAAAGGCTCTGGAATTTGGCTGGCATGCCTCTGCTGGCTGTAAGCCATATGGGAGTGGAACCTTGTGGTTAACCAAACAGCTCATTGGTTCCAGAGTTGGGGGGATGGTGGTGGAAGGTAGCGAGAGAGAAGCCACCTGGGTTACCAAGCCTGGCTCATGTTTTCTTTGGCTGGATTTGGGATTCCTTTCAAGGTTTCTGCCCCAAGATAGCAGTGTGGCTGAGCTGGGTGGTGTCTGGACACTGTATCTCACTGCTTGTCCAAGTGGACAGGAGGCCAGAGATCCTTCAGAGAATGTTTGAAGTGCCAAGGTCTTCCTGAAAGCTTGTCATCATGGTGGGAGCTGTCTGTCTTAGGATGAGAGAGTGGTGGGGTGGGGGTTTAACCCACTTTTCAGGGATATAGGAATGCAGATCAGGGTGGTCTAGTAAATGTAGGAGGACTCAAAGGACCCTGGAGGTGAGCTTGAAATCACTCTCTGGAGACCCTGTCAGAGGCCTCTGTAGATGGTGCCACCAGTTGTCACGATGTTATTATCTCAGGTGCCTTCCAGACACATGGTGCTCAGTGCATGCTTGACACCCTCTCAGCCTCCGTACAAGCTGTCTACATCTACTCAAGCCCTTCTGCATTTACTTGGAGGAATACCTGCTGAAATAAGGATACTGGGTCTAACTGGCGCATCTTGGCCATGTGGTAGATGATAGGGAATTGGGTTTAAGTGGTACCATCTTGTCTTCATGGTAGAGGCATGGAAGTTCCACCCCCAGGTGATGAGCATGCCTGATTCCTAGAGGCAGCAGGGGCAGGGACTTGGACAATAGATTACTGGACCTGCCAGTCTTGGGTCATGAACTCTGCAGCTCCCTGTGACCTTGCCCCCTGACCCTTTTAGGTCTGGACCAGCTCAGGTGCCAGTATGCTGTGCCTCATGCCTCTCCTTGTGTAACCATGTGGAACCCAGTTCAGCTCCCCATTGGAATTGATTTGGTTTGTTGCTATTGTTTTTCTGCTCTTCTTTCCTACTCTCATGGCTCAGTTCCGATAGTGTTAAGTGTATTGCAGGGGGCTGCATGTCTTTGAGACAGAAGTCCACCTATAGTCACCAGCTCTCCAATAAAGACTCCCAATCTGACCTCTCAAAAGGTGGCTTCTCTGTTTCTTGCGACTGAATTCCTGTACAACATTGCTTGTCTTTTTCTGCTTCTTAAAACCTACCTCCTAGGAACTGGTCCTGCTAAATTATCTGTCCAGTGCCGGAATCAGATAGTGTGCCATTCTTTCTGCAGATATTCATGGTGTGCTACAAACCCAATGAGGTTTGCCTCATTGGGGCACTAGGCACAGGGGTGCATTATACTTCATTAAATTTGGCCATAGGGTTATTGCTGCCATTCTCCTGCTCTTGGCATATGTGTGCCAAGCATGTTCTGATCAGTGAATGACTGGCTGGATGGAGGGGTAAGGATCTACTTCCCCAACTTAGAGGTCCCTGTGTATTCTCTGTATGTGCCTGAGCCCCAGGAGCATCGGGATGCCTTAGCCTGTTTGGTGTCAGGGCATCCCCTTTCTTCCCTTGGCTCAGCTCCCATTCCCAGGCTTCTCCAGCCCTTTCCCTACTCCAAGGTTGTCTCCTTATATCTGTCTCTGGAAAATGCCATCTTCAGCAGTCAGAGCCTATGTGTTGGGGTGGAAATAGGAGAGATTTATAGCCAGGTAGGGGAGTTGCCTCAGGGCTTAGCTTCACATCTCACTGCTGGGCAGATCTGGAGAAGCTTGAAGGGTCCAGCCATTCCTGCTCCCCTGCCAGTTGTCACCTCTGCCTCACCTTGGGGAATTGGAGCTTTGCCATTTGTACAGGTGGAAGAGAATGAGAAGTGTTCTCATCTCCAGACATCCCCCCACAGCATTAAGCTTAAATAGGAAATGGAGGATGCTTACTCTGTGTTTTTTGTTCAGAGAAAGAAGAGTGAAGGAAGACCCTAAGGTCTAAGACCTTAAGGAAGACCCTTCCAGGCCAAAGGCTGTTGAGTCAGTATTACTAGTATCCTTGGGTGAGTGTGAGAGCTCCAGCTTGCTTTTCTCTGAGATTCCAGAAGAATGCAGAATCACTGACTACCTCTTGGCTACTTACTGATTCCTGTGAGGATTACATGAAAGAAATGGATTTAGGCTGGGATGAGGAGTGCAGAGATGGCTGGGGATGCTGATGGATATATATGGAGATCTATCTATCTATCTATCTATCTATCTATCTATCTATCTATCTATCTATCTATCTATCTATCTATCTATCTATCTATCTGTCCATCTGTCATCTACTGGAGATTGAACCCAGGGCCTTTTGCATGTTAAGCAGGCTCTCAACCTGAGTTGTATTTTTTAATTCTGCTGTAGAGAGTCCCTCACTGGAATGTACACAGACCAACCCCTCCCCTGGGGCTCAGGTGTGTACCCATTAAAAACACAGCTGGAGACAGATGTTTTCTCTCTATTGTCCCAGCTTTATGGCTTTTATAATTAGACCTAGGAAAAATATTTTTTTCCTATCTCTAGTTCTTTGAAAAAGCAAGATTGGCTTAAATACAAAGTGATCATTTGAGTCTTTTGAAGGCAGGGAAAAAAAAGAGAGAGATGACCTTTTGAGAATAATGCTTCATTTCCACAGTCAGCCTCCCACCCCCATGGTTCCCAGACCCCCTCGGTTAGGAAAATGCTCTGCTTGGCTTTGACTCTAGTGAGATGGAAGACAAGATAACACCCCTGGGTTTCAAAGGCATTTTCCCTAAAGGCCCAACTGCTTGCAAAGCCTCTGAGAAATCCTTGGCCAACCTCCTGGCTCCAGCTGCTGGCCTAAAACTGAGGCTGCTCAGCCTGTCCAGGAAGCCTGCAAATCTCCAACTTGTCTAGAAGCTGCACCCTAGAGCTCACCACGCAGCTCAGATGCCTGGCTGGAGGCCCTGAGTCTCCTGGGCCTGCTTAGATGCTGGTCTACGTAAGCATATAGATCTTAGACAGACCTCATTTCCTGAGGAATTGTATTCTCTCAGGAACACTGACAATCAAAATGCCATTGTTTCTTATGAGGCCACAGGCTCTTCCCCATCTGACACTTGATATTTAATTGATAGCTGCTTTCCTCCAGATCAAGTTAGCAGTGTTCCAGCAAAATGTCAACTCCTTTGCCCCATGTTGCTCTCCTAACACCCATCTGACCTGTGGGAAGCCCCTAAAGCTTAGCTGCACAGGTTTCTCTGATTCCCACCTGAGTTCTGACATAGGAGCATTTTCCACATAGCTATATGTCACAGGAACATTTCAAGTGTGGGAGAAAAGAAGAAATCTCTGAGTCTCAGCAGAGGAAAAACTGGCAAAACGTTAGTCCTGAAGACTCAAGGATGTGAGATGTCCAAGTCAGAGAGCATAAATTAGTAGCTAGGGTAGAATTTGAATCTGCACCAGGGCTGTGCAGCAAGGTGTGGGGTAGAGGTAGTCAGATGGTCCAGCAGGCACTGGCATAGAGGGAGAGCAGGAGAGAGCAGAAGAATCATGGGCAAAATTCAGGCTGGTCCATGTATTAGAAAAATGTCAGAGGGAGGGATATGTGTCAGGCTAGCTTCCCCGTGGCCTGTGTTTTTGCCTATCTATACCTTAATGGCCACCTGGCCCCAGCCAAGTGCTTTGATTTCGGTGTCTCAGTTTCTTTATCTGTGGCAGGAGATAGTGATGCTGAAGCAAAAGATAGAAACAAAGATAGAAACACAAAGGTTGTACAAAACAGTACAGGGCAGGGTCCAACTAAGGAGAGTAACTGGGGACCACCAGCCAAGACTCTCCAGCTGAGTTCTGTCTTGGGCCCCAGAGGCAGAGAGGTTTACTACTGTAAGACAGCTCAGTCCCTACCACCACGGCCATTCTGTCTCCTTGGGTGGGGATTTGGAGAGCTCTTAATGGACTGAGGCTGTCCTGAGAGATGGTGGCTGGCTGGCCCTCTCTCACTCCACTTCTTCTCCCTTGTGTGTTTGGGATTAACATGTATCCCTTGAACCTTTTCATTTTTCTCCCAAGATGGAAACTTGGCCAGTAACCAAGCCTGAATGTGCTCACAGTGCAGCTGGGCTCAGGCCAAGCCCATGGTAATTGTAATCATATGTGAGGTACTGTCCTGCTGGGCTCTGGGGCTGTGGGACAGAGAACTGCCAGGCAGGGAGAAGACAATATGGGCTTGGGTTTCTGCCCTTACCTTTCCAACCTTTGGTTTCCTTGTTAATAAAATGAAGGGATTGGCTTCTAGGACCTCTAAGAACCCTGCCCTATATGCTGAGAATCCAGGCTGTCAGAGATAGGGACTAGCTCCTATGAGCTCTGTTTGACTTTCTCAGCTCTGACTTGGCTTTCCATGAGTACAGAGAGGGACTGTGGCCAGGGCCAGGTGGGAGTTTCTGGGTTCCAGCCTCTGCTTGGTCTTGTAAGTCTGAATGTGCTTTCAGAGGATGCACAGAAGAAGGGGCACTCAGCCACTGTCACTATCCTAGGAAGGTGCACTCAGGGGTAGCTGGAGGGAATAGCATACTGGGTACTTTAGGAAGGGTCAGAAAGAAAGAGGCAGAAGGGCATCCAAGACATGGTTTTCCTGCTGCCCTTAGGATCAAGGACAAACGTGAGTCTTGCTATCTGGGGTTGCCCTTCTGCTAGATTTCCTCCATGCTCCAGGCTATCCTTGCTCAAAATTCTCCACCCAGTGGGGTGTCATGTCTTCTGTTCACACTGGAGTCTTGGAAAGCCTGGGGGTAGGGAGCAGGCAGAGCCATGATGGCTGGTTAGCTGGCTTTTTGCTGTTGCCAAGAGCAGGGCTAGCATCCAACAACACAGTCTGCACAGTGACGAAGGAGACTTTGGCCAACTTTATCAGCCTAAGGGATCTGTCCCTTCCTCCCTTTCTCCTTTCACATGTATCTGTCCTCTCTTCTTCCTGACCGTCTCTCTCCTGTCTTTCCCCCAACAGCTTCTCCCTTTCTCTGGCTGTCAACTAACAGAAAATTACCTTGGTAAAGGAGATGGCTGGGGATTCAGGCAGCCTTGACCTCTTGGCACATCAGGCCTTTGGTCTATGACATTGGGGGTGGGACATGCTTACTGCAGTGCTGTTAGGAAGATTGACTAAGACTCTCTTCCTATCATCTCAACACAGCAGCTTCCTGATGTGGGCCAATATACGGCTCAGGGTCAGAACATCAGAGGCCAGTAGATACAGAATGAGATAGGGAAAGGTCACTGTGAGTTCTCATAACAATGGGATGGGCCAGGACTGTAGAGACTGAGACTTGGCTCTCCTATCTGCAGTACCAATACAGGTAACCTATAGGCCCTTCTCTGGAAGCCACAGTTACCATGCATCTGTCCGGACCAATTCAGAGCAGGCATTTCCTAGTCTCTAGTCTTCTACATCTTCTATAAGTGCCTCTTTGCATTTGTGTGTTGATCCCAAGGCTTAAACTCAGGGCCTGCATACTGTCTATGAGCTTTTTGCTCAAGGATGGTACTCTATCACTTGAGCAAAGCACTTCTGGCTTTCTGATGATTAATTGGACAGAAGAATCTCATGGATTTTCCTGCCCAGTCTGGCTTCAAACTGTGATCCTCAGATCTCAGCCTTCTGAGTAGCTAGGGTTACAGGTGTGAGCCACTGATGTCTGGCTTGTAAGTGCCTCTTTACTGACAATCTACTTCAGAGCTATTCTGGAAGAGGAATGCTGGGAGATGAAAACCTGGGAAACTTATTAGAAAGAAAACATTACTAATAAATAAAAACAGATAATAACATTTTTATCTTAAGTGCTGCAAATATTTTAACTTGCTTAATCATTTTCTGTCATTTTTTAAATACAGAAAACTGCATTTCTCTATAGTAAAATCTGCTAACCTTCCCTTTGTGGTTTCATTAATCGTTTCTAAGTTTAATAAAAGACATTCTTCCTCCAGAGATTTGATTTATGTTCACTTCTCTATCTTAGTTTGCCTTGGTTTAGAAAAAAAAACACAGAACTCTTTCATTCAGGTAAAATTTCTCTGTAAAAACAATAAAAAATAATAATAATTGTTCTGTAAAATGTCTTTGGTCTGAGTAAGGGGTTGATGTCAAATGCCAAGTTTCTTGAATTATTTTTCCTGCATTGTTGATGGGGCTGAGTGACCATATGCACTGGTCATGTGTCTAAGGAGATAATGCAGAATCAGAACTTGTCCCCTAACCTTCTAGTTCTAAATCCAAGGAGGGCTACAGAATGGCGGGAAGGATGTGACTTAGAGCTTAAGTCTGAAAACTGGCTGTGTGTAAACTCTCAGCTTTCAGCTGACTTTCTGCAAATGGGGCATGGCATGTCCAACTGACAGTGTTGTTATGATGTGTGGAATGTTCTGGGACACTACCCAGCCCACCATGGATTGCTTGGGACCTGGCTCATGCCTTGACTTGGTTTCTATGTTCTACCTTGTGACTAAAGGTATCGATCCATGAGGCCCATCTCCGTGGGACTCAAGTACATGGTAGATGAGCCATACCACAGCCCGTGGACAGGTCTTCCAGAGCAGTCCATGGTGTCCTATCTGCTTGTCTAGTGAGAAGACTGAGGCTCACAAAGGCCAAATGGCAGAGTAGCAGAAACTCTTAACTACTCTGATACATACATGGCCTCCTTCTTCTCAGCTCCTTAGCCTCTGAGTATATAAAATGGAGCTAATTGTCCTTGTTGCTCTCCACTACTGGGAGATTATTTGATCATCAGAGAAAGGGTCTGAAAGAAGCCAAGGAAAAATCCAGAGGCAAGGTAGAGTTCCCTTGGGCCTATCAGTCCACTCCTCCCTCAGGTCAGGACATAGACGAGGCCTCTGTGTTATGTTAGTGGCTCCCATCTCCCATCCACCCCTGCTTCCCAGGAAAACCACCCAGAGACTGTGAAGGTCCCTTGTACCCATGGATCACCTGGCAGGAAGCTCAGGGCTTGGCAGAGGCCCCAGGAAGCTGGGGTGATCAGCACCTTAGGCCCGGCTGTGTTTCATTTGGCGCAGCTTCTAAGGTTTTAGAGAGCCCAGGTAAGACCATCCTGGCCACCCCGTTTCACAGATGTGGGAGTTAAAGCATGGAATGGGATCACAGTTAGTGGAAGTGGCAATATTTGGGCCCAGGATCCTGGCTTCCACCCCCAGCATTCCTGCTATTACAGAGGTTTCTTCTGATCCTTCTAGAAACTTTTTTGGCACCTGATAACATTGGAGTGAAACTGTTCAATACCAGAGGATCAGAGCATTTTCACAAGCAGAGCACAACACTAAATAGGAGCTGGCTCCCAAGAGAGCATTTCCTAGGAATAAGACTTTCAGGAAGAGGGAAATGTTGTGGAGGAGGAGTTTGTCTTTCCTGGCTCCTGGCTCCCCCATGAGAAATATAAAGGACCAGGGATGGCCGATTAGCTGCTTGGAAGATAAGCTAAGAGGAGGGTGGCTGTGTTGAGATCAGCCTAAAATTCCCAATCTCTTGGTAGAAAGGATACTCATAGAACAGATGAGGGCCACAGAACAGAGAAGATCTGCTGTGGACTAAGAAAGTTATGTTTAAGTTCTAATCCCTACTAACTTTGAATGTGACCTTGTGTGGTAGTGGTTCTTGCAGATATAATCAAGTTAAGAAGTCCAATGACTGATGTCTTAAGGACAGGAAGACTTGGAGACACAACACAGAGATGGAGGAGAAAGCCATGTGCTAACAGAGGCAGAAACTGGAGGGATGTGGCTGCAAGCCAAGCACTGTTAGGAAATGCCAGTCATCAACCAAAGCTAGATAAGAGAAAGAGAAGGTTCTTCCCCAGAGCTTTCAGATGGCCCTATGGACAGCATGATTTCAGACCTCTGGCTTCCAGAACCAATTGAGAATCAAGTATTGTTTTAATCCACCAAACTTGCCATCATTTTTTTTTTTTTTGGGTTGTGGGGCCTGAACTCTGGGCCTGGGCGCTGTACCTCAGCTCTTCAGCTCAAGGCTAGTGCTCTACCACTTGAGCCACAGTGGCACTTCCGGCTTTTTTCTTTTTTGCTTATGTGGTGCTGAGGAATCAAACCCAGGGCCTCGTGCATGCAAGGCAAGCACTCTACCACTGAGCCACCTTCCCAGCCCCTTGCCATCATTTTTTTAAACAGCAGCTCTAGGGCACAGATAAGATCTACCTGGGTCTTTATGATTTTCTGACCATTACAACGATGCAGAAAGGTAACAAAATTGGAATGGACCACCAAGGGCCTGGGGACTGAGGAACTGCAAATCAGAGATCCTCAATAATGAAACATCTCCAAAGAAACTCACAAAAGTCCCCTTGTAAGAAAACAGACTCCTTTGAACCATCTGCTGTGCCCAGAAAGTATGAAACAAACGGAAGATGGTGTCAGCTGATCATGCACAGCCCTGCTCCCCTTTACCGCTCCTCCTTGTCCTCACAGCCCAAACCCTAGTAGAGTCAGGCACACCATTTAAAGAATTGAGAGAGAAGACAGGGAGAAAGAGAAAGCCACCTCCGCTTTTTCCAGGTGGTTGGCACTATCTGGGACAGGGAGAGGATCTATTGTTTTGAATAAAATGAAAGCTTTGGCTATTTTACAGGAGTGGACATTGTAAGTGCCAAACTAAAATGATGGGTTTCAAGACTGCATCCATCATCTAAAGTGACCAGAAAGGTCACAAGACAGAAGGATGGCTGTTGAATAATGATAACGATGAAGTCGTTTGTAATTTCACTGTGAGTTCTGTTTGCTGTGAAGTAGCAGAGAGAAGGGGCCTAGGCCCAGCAACAATGTGCTTCTGCAGGTCATATGCAGGCTGGGTACCTAGGCCCAGCAACAATGTGCTTCTGCAAGTCATATGCAGGCTGGGTACCTAGGCCCAGCAACAATGTGCTTCTGCAGGTCATATGCAGGCTGGGTACCTAGGCCCAGCAACAATGTGCTTCTGCAGGTCATATGCAGGCTGGGTACCTAGGCCCAGCAACAATGTGCTTCTGCAGGTCATATGCAGGCTGGGTACCTGTGCTGATCATCATGGTAACCAGGAAACAAGAGTCATTTACTATTTTACAGATGAGAGAATGGAGGTCCAGAGGGGGTAAAATGACTTATTCAGAGTCACAAAGCAAATGGAAAAGAGATATGTGAACCCAGGCCTTCCTGATCGCCTTGCTCCTTACTGCTATGCTTTGTTTTGTTTTCTCACATGGATGCTGTGGAGTTGGCTCTAAGTCTCCTTAGAGCTCAACACAGGCTTATAACCCAATTAGGTGAGTTATATCAGAGAAGGTTCAAGCTGGAAGGGATTTTCTTTTTTTTTGGTTGGTCATGGGGCCTGAACTCTGGGCCTGAGCACTGTCCCTCAGCTCTACCACTTGAGCCGCAGCGCCACTTCCAGCCTTTTCTGCTTATGTGGTGCTGAGGAATCAAACCCAGGGCCTTACTGCATGTAAGGCAAGCACCCTACCACTGAGTCACCTTCCCAGCCCCCTGGAATGGATCTTAGCACTCACTTCCCTTCTCCTTTAGCAGCCTTCTCTGATCTCAGTTCCTGAAAATACATAAAAAATTAAGATAGGATAGGGTTTCCATCTAAGGTGGGGAAATGAGAAAGAGAAAGGTGAACTTAGATGGACAGGGATAGAAGTGGTAGACATAACATGTAGCACATAACATGTGTCCTGTTACAGCATTTCTTGTTCTCCTTGTGCCTCAGTCTCTTGTCCAAATGCTTCTTCTTCCCATAATGGTATGAGTTCCTGCTCAAATGCTTCTTTTTCCTACAATGCTCTGGATGCCCACTCAATCAATGAAAAAGGGTGGTGTATGCACAGCCATCAAGTAAATCAAGTGTAAATGCCAAGGGAGGAGATATGGGAGGAGCCTTGTACTATAATTACTGTCCTCTGAAGGTACTTCCATTGTACCCTCTTTCAGGCCTGTCTCTGGATGGAGAGTCTTGCTACTTTCATAGCATTCCTTTTAATTTTGAATACACTCACTTTGTTTATCTTAAAAAAATTAAGATGGATTCAGGAACTGAGACAGACCCATAAACTAAAGGCGAAAAATCACCAGAACAGTCCCACTACTATAGCTGTTAAATCTCTTAGCTGTTAAATAAAATACAATGCATTTACAACTCATCTCCAACCCAGACTCTAGTAGATTCTGCTCTGGAGTGCAGCCGAAAGCAAACCTCTAGCAGTTGGGGTGTTTGGGATTTGCAGGGGATAAATAACTGAGTTCATGGAGAGAACTCTGCTCTTTTCTGTGATCAGCAAGAATACTAAAAAGAAAAAGAAAAGGGAAAAAAACACCCACAAAGAACAGACATCTGTGTCACAAGACTCTTTGTCTCCATGCTTAGGAGATAGTATCAAAACAGGAAAATTGGAAAATTGCTAGGTGACCATACATCCATGTGACCAATTTGGAATGGGACTACCCCCCAACCCAGTTAGTTTTAGCTTCCACCACCTATCAGATTATCCAAAGTCTATTCTCTTTTCTGGAAATTTGCCTAATCTTTCTTTAATAAATAAATTTCTGCTGGACTGTCACCTGGCATGTCTCTTTTGTAGGTTACTTTGGAATTTATCTTGTCATTAGTCCAATTTCCTAGGGTCTCAGTAGGCTTGAAAAATTGAGAGTTCCCCAATTCTAACTGGGAAGTCGTTTCCAAACACCATTCTGCTGACATAAAGGATGAGAAGAAATGATGGAGAAAGGTTGCTTTCTCCTTCACTCCTGGGCAGCTTTCACTAGAGGCTGGGTTAAAGAGGAGCTGGGGGCTCAGGGATCAATCAAGACCCAGAGGTGGCAGCTTCCCCCTTGAATCAGGGCAGGGCCCCAGGAATTGCAGGGTGGATCTGAGAAGTCTCTGCAGGCTTACCTTGCCTCTGGGACTTTGTTCTTTCACCCATGTCTAGTTCATGCCAACACTCAGTGCTTCTGGAAAGACTTTCTTGCTCTTCTTGGTCCTGCTTGTGGCCCTTCTCTGAATAGCAAGGCTCTCCTGTGTCCCTGGCATGTGACTCTCAGTTTGCACTGCAACTCTGGTACTGACCATGTTTCCACTTGTAGATCAAGTTCAGTGGAGGCTGTCCTTTTCCTGCATCTCCAGCTGTTACAATGAGACAGCATTGTTTCAATCAAATAAGAGTAGGGCTTAAAGATCCAGTAAATTGCACCCTTTCCTCACCAGGGTTCAGAATCAACTGGGAGCAAAGCCTGCACATCAGAAGATGGAGATTCAAAGATGGCCAACACTAAGGCTAAAGCTATCCAAGTTGGCACTGTCCTGCATCCTGTAGTAGGATTCATCCTCTTTGTCTTTTTTTTAAAAGAGATGAAATCTTCCTATATTTCCCAGGCTGACTCTGAATTCCTAGGTTCCAGCAATCCTCCTATTGCAGCCTCCCAAGTAGCTGGGACCACAGGCACATGCCATAATGCCTGGTCTTACCTTGTCACAGGTAGTGGTGGCTTAATGATTTCCCTAACAGCATAAGACATGGTAGAGATGATGGCATATATATCTGCTGTAGGAAGAAAGGAAAGCAAAAAGAAACTACACTCTTTCATAGCCAATTTTAAAGGTCCCCAGTCTGGAAGGGCACCCTGCCCGACCAGAGGAGAGGAGGGGCAAGCAAATGGCAGGAAGGCCATTTTGTTCGTTACTCCATGGGAGCTCCCTCGCTAGAAAATCATAAAGATGCCTGTATATTTACATCTCTGTCTGTCTCTGTCTGTCTCTGTGTCTCTGTGTCTGTCGCTCCCTCCATCTCTCTCTCTCTTTTGTGTGTGTGTGTGTGTGTGTGTGTGTGTGTGTGTGTATGTGCGTGCACCTGTGCGCGTGCGCGCACACACACACACACACACACACACACACACACTCACACACCTGGGAAAACTTTGTGGCTGGATGACATCAAGCAAATTTCTTAATTTCATTAAGGTAAGGTTGTTTTGTTTTGCTTTGTATTTTGGCATTCTAGGGGACTGAACTGAATACCTGCTCAGCAGGTACTCTATACCACTTGAGCCATAGCTGCAGCACCTTTGTTTTTTTTAGCCTAGCTATTTTTGAGGCAGGGTCTTGCTTTATTCTTGAGCCAGCCTGGGCTGTGACCCTTGTATTTGTGCTCTCCTGTGTTTCTGGGGATGACAGCTGTGTGCCACTGGGCCCAGCCATTGTGCTTCCTCTGTAGCTGTGATAATAGGCAAATGTCACTATGTTTAGCTATTGTTTGAGATAAAGTTTCACAAGCTTTTTTTAAAATGTCTGGGCTGGGCTTGAATGTTAATCTACTTCCCCAAGTAGCTGGACTACAGGCTTGAGCTACAGTGCTCAGCAGGTAGGTTTTATTTTATTTTAATTTTTGTTGGTCGTAGGGCTTTATCTCAGGGCCTGGGTACTGTCCCTGAGCTCTTTTTGCTCTAGGATAGTGCTATACTATTTGAGCCACAGCAACACTTCCAGTTTTCTGGTGGTTAATTGGAGATAAGAGTTTTATGGACATTCCAACCCAGGCTGGATTTGAGCCATGATCCTCAGATCTCAGCCTCCTAAATAGTGAGGATTACATTTATGAGCCATTGGTTCCTGGCTTGAGTTTTATTTTAAGAAAGTGGAGACAGGTGAGTGATATATGGGCTTCTGGATTCAAAATCTAGCCTTCCCATGACTATATGATCTTGAGCAAACTAGTTACTTTCCCTATAGCTCAGTTTTCTCTCTATTAACTTGGAAATGGTCTTATTGTCTGTAGTCTATTCTGAAATAATGTGTTGTGTGCATGCTTAAAAATCACCGTGCTGGGGGCTGGGAAGGTGGCTCAGTGGTAAAGCACTTGCGTTCCATGCCTGAGGCTCTGGTTTGATTCCTCAGCACCACATAAGCAAAAAGAAAAAAGCCGGAAGTAGCACTGTGGCTCAAGTGGTAGAGTGCTAGCCTTGAACTGAAGAGCTAAGGGACAGCACCCAGGCCCAGAGTTCAAGCCTCACGACGGGACCCCCCAAAAAAAAACCCCAAAAAAAACAAACAAAAAAAATCACTGTGCTGAGCTTGGTATTGGTGGCTCATGCCTCTAATCCTAGATACTCAGGAGGCTGAGATCTGAGGATTGTGGTTCAAAGCCAGTCTAGCAGGAAAGTCTGTGAGACTCTCATCTCTAATAAACCACCAGAAAACTGGAAGTGGTGCTGTGGCTCAAGTGGTAGAGCACTAGCCTTGAGCTGACGAGCTCAGGGACAACACCCAGGCCCAGAGTTCAAGCCTCATGACTAACAAAAACAAAAGCAAACAAACAAAAAAATCACCATGCTACGCAAGGTTGTACAATAAAATCTACAAGTCACATAGTATTCAACAAAGTAGGAATGCAAAGAATTACCTCAACAGACTAAGTGCATTTATGAAAAGCTCACAGCTCACATCAGACCCAATTGTGATAGACTTTATGTACTTTGTGGCTGTGATGTCTGACTTTATCACTTCTGTCCAATTCAATAATAAAAAGTAACCAAAATAATATGATTAAAATGCACAAAGAGCTTAAATACATATTTCTCCATAGTGAATGTACAAATAGCCAACAAGCATATAAAGATAATCTCAATACCACTAATCATCAGAAAAGGGAAAATCAGGGCTGGGAAGGTGGCTCAGGGGTAGAGTGCTTGTCTTGCATGCATGAGGCCCTGAGTTTGATTCCTCAGCACCACATAAGCAAAAAGAAAAAAGCCGGAAGTGGTGTTGTGGCTCAAGTGGTAGAGCGCTAGCCTTGAACTGAAGAACTGAGGGACAGCGCCCAGGCCCAGAGTTCAGGCCCCACGACCGGACCCCCCCCCCCCAAAAAAAAAGAAAAGGGAAAATCAAAAGCATAATGAGATAGGATTTCATGCTCTTGTGGATGGCTAAAATAGAAAATACCAAGTGATGCCAAGGATATGGAGAATTTGGAACTCTTGTGATTGGTGGTGAATTGGACAAAGTTAAAATCAATGTGGAAAACAGTTTGGTGGTTCTTTAAAATGTCCAACATACAATTACCACATAATCCAGTAATTCCACTTCTGTGTACATACCCCAAAGAATTCAAAGCAGGGTCTGGAAGAGAGATTTACACATTCACGTTCACAGCTGCACTATTCACAGCAACCAAGAGGTGGAAGCAATTCAAACATCTATCACTGGAAGTGTGGATAAATAAAATGTGGTATATACATATGTCTTAGTTTGTTTGTGCTGCTGTCATAAGACACTTGAGACCATGTTTATAAAAAATAGAAAATTCGGGAAACAGGGTAAGATAGAAGTATTAAAATTAGAAGTATGTAAAATTTTGACTCTGTGAATTAGAAGACTCAGGTAACACAGGAGAGATTACATTCTAAAGAGAGAAAGAAGATGTCTGGAAGTATGAAAGAGGCAGAAGAACAATAGAAAAGCACAGAGAAACTGAAGCCTTAGAGAAAAACAACAAATAATTTCAAATCTATCTCTGGCTCCCCAGAGGAGGGAAGGAGCTGAAGACACCATCACAGGTAAACCGGGTGGCCCTGGTGACAGACTGCAAATTCTAGCTGTAAGATAAATCACCTCCCACAAGACTTGAATCCGGTGTAGGGAATTTGTGAGTGACTATTCTGGTGGGGAAGACTAACTTTGGTGAAGAAAGACATTCTGTCACTCCTCTTATCTTGGAGGATGATGGATAGCAAAATGCCATCTTGAAATAAGGCATATTGTACTGGGACGCTCTAAGAGCCCTGAAAATAAGGGTCACTCTTGGATCAGGGAGTCTTAAAACACCTTACTACAGGCGTGTTGGTGAGATGTTGCAATGAGAAATGAATGAGGAGAGAGAGAGGCTCTGTCAAGGTCTTGCACAGAAGTTGAAGCAGCAGGAATTTCCATGACAATGTAAGGTACCACAGTTGTTGGAAACCTCACCTTCCGTGGTCAGGAATGAAGCCAATCACCTGAAGCTTAAGTGGAAACAAAGCACTGAGCCTGTGGCTGGCTTAGTGGTTAGCCTCTAAGATTTGCTCCTGCCTGTATGTTAACTGCTAGGTGGGTGACGTACCTGTGCCCAGTTCCTTCAAGTCACATGACACTCATAGCCTCCTCTCCCAAGGAGATGAATTGTCTAGCAGGGTCTGAGGTCCACTGATGAGAACTGTATCATGGTATCTATTTTCTGACAGGACTGAAAGCCTAGAGCCTCAACCTATTGAATCACAGAACTTCCACAGCTTTCTCTTCTGCACAATGGGGAAAATTGTTGAATGGAGACTGTAAGCATTAAGGCCAGAAGGCAGGGAGACTGAGTCCCTCAGTTCTCCTTTAGCCAATACATAACTCAGTGCTCAGTTTGCTCTGCCCATTTCTGATGCATTCAGGGGTCACCCCAAGGCCTGGATTATTGATGCTCCTGGGGACACAAACCAAGGAGGAATGTGTAACAACTATGAACATTCCACAAGCTGTTACACTCTCTGAAGCCAACAGAAGCTCCTAGTACATAAAGAAGAGAAGCTTCTATAGAGAAAGCAACCCAGAAGTGGACAACTTCTACAAGTGACCCTTCTACAAGAGGTTCCACCTAATTTACCTTAACCTGAGCAGTGCTGGGGATCAGGCTCTGAGTGTATGGGGAAATTCTTGGTTACAGGGCCATACCTCCCAATCTAGTGGTTTGAAATACTACCTTAGCTCAGTCTAATTTTACACTATCCTGCCTGAAAACTGGGTCTATTACAACTGAAAGAATATGGGTGATGAAAACTTCCAACCAATAACTTGGTCTCAGATGCACAAATCGCAACATAGAAACACAAGTAATATTAAAACAAAAGAAGCAAAACAAAGAAACACATCATTTCTAAAAGCCAACAGTCCCACAATGAAGGACTTGAATGATGAAATTTTGAACAAGGAATTCAAAATAACACTAATAAGAATAATAGATAAAATTAAAGAGAACAAGTATAAGTTCATGAATTTCCTCTTTGAAATGAATTCAAAGAGGATACAAATAAGCAACTGAATAATAAAAGAAAGAATGACAATATAGGACAGAAAAACTAATATCTTTATACGCATGTCCTGAAAAACAAATCAGATCAAAATCTTGGAAATGAAAAGCTAAATAATGCAAATAAGAAATTTGAAAGTTGTACTAATAAAATCGAGCAGTTCAAAAATATAGTAACAAGGATCAAAGATAAAGTAGAACCAAATCAATCAGATAAAGACAAAGAAAATATACTCAAAATATAAACAATATGGAAGACCTATGGGACATCATCAAAAGACCAAACTTATAAATCATGGGTATGAAGGAGAAGAGATGCAAGTACAGAACAGAAAACATTCAATTAAAAACAAACAAACGTCCAACATTCTTCCAATCTTGAAAAAAAAAGAAAGTTATCCAGTAACATGCATTCAGAACATCAAATAGCAACATCAGAAACATAATATCCATAGACATATTACAGTTAAAACACTAAATACACAGAACAATTAAAGAACACTGAAAGCTACAAATGAGAAGTGACAAGTTACATATAATGGAAAATTCATTAGAATAATAGCAGATTCTTCAACAGCAACTCTGAAAGCAAGAAGGATGTGGGAAGATATTCCAGTCCCTGAAAGAAAATAACTACTGATCAAGAATAAGGCCTCCAGCAAAGCTGGAGAAATAAAAATTTCCACAATAACAAAATCTAAAGGAAGTCATGGAAGGAGAAATAAACATGTTCCACAATAAAAATCAAAAGGAATGCATGGCTACTAAACCATCAAGACAGAAGATACTTAAAAAACTAAATGTAGGGACCTTATACTTGGAAGAGAAAGTAAACACAACTAGGAAAATACAAGAAATAAACCCTGGTAGACAAGAAGACTAGCAAATGAGAATTAGGAAAGAAATAAACATTATAAAACCACAAATGTCAGGAAATATGACATTCTTCCACAATTAACACTCATTGTTAGTGGTCTCAATTTTTCATTCTTTTTTTTTTTTTTTTTTTTGGGTCCGGTCCTGAGGCCTGAACTCTGGGCCTGGGAGCTGTCCCTCAGCTCTTCAGCTCAAGGCTAGCGCTCTACCACTTGAGCCACAGCGCCACTTCTGGCTTTTTTCTTTTTGCTTATGTGGTGCTGAGGAATCGAACCCAGGGCCTCAGGCATGCAAGGCAAGTGCTCTACCACTGAGCCACCTTCCCAGCCCTCAAGTTTTCATTCTAAACATATAAAATTGCAGGTTGGATTAATAAGTAAGACCCAACAATTTTTTTGCCTATAAGATATGCATCTCACTAACTAAGACAAACATTGGTTTGGAGTGAAAGAGATACAAATTTTCTAAGCAAATGGGCCCTAAAAGGAGGCAAGAGTATCTATATTTATAGCCGATAAGACTGACTTTAAACTAAAATTAATCAGAAGAGACAATGCCAATTCATATTAATCAAGGGAAAACAATCCAACAAGGGAGATTATTATTAGCATATACTTACCAAATGTAGGTGTATTCAATGTATTAAAGAAACATTTCTAACTTTACAATACACATGGAACTTTTCCCAAAACATCATATTTTAAAACAATTCTTATCAAGTATAAGAAAATTGAAATATCCTCCATATTCTAGGAATTGAATAAGGAAAGAAGCAACTATCACAAAGCAGAAAAATGACAGGAAATATGAGCACTGAAGCTTATTCTATCAGACCATAATGGACTAAAACTGGAAATTAACTGCAAAAGAAACTGTAGAGAATATTTAAACATATGGAGACTATACAATATATTGTTGAATAACCAGTGAGTCCTTAGAGAAGTAAGGTGTGAGATAAGACGATTCCTCAATCTAGTGAGAATGAAAACACAAGTAGGAGAACATGTTATATACAGCAAAGGCCATGCTAAGAGGAAATTTTATAGCTATAAGTATATAAATTATAACCCAGGGTTATCTTAAATAACTGGATAACACACCTGAAGTTAATAGAAAAACGAGAACAAGCCAAACTCCAGGTTAGTAGGCAGAAAGATAAAGATTAAGATAGAAATGAATGAAATGGAGACTTTAAAACGTGCAAAGAATTGATGGGAACAAAAAGTTAGCCCTTTGAAAAGATGAGTAAGATTAATAAACCCTGAGCCAAATTACCAAAAGAAGGAGGAGAAAGACCCAAATTAATAATAATGAAAAAAGGTGATATCACAACAAATGCTAATGAAATCCAGAGGTTCATTAAAATATTTTGAAAATTTATATTCTAACAAACAGAAATATAGAAGAAATGGTACATTTCCAGATGCATTTCATCAGGGTATAAACCACTTAAGCTGATCTATAAAAAGCATTGAGATTGTCTCCAAATGAACAAACAAACAAAAAAGCTCAGAATCAGATTGATTCAATATGGAATTCTACCAGAGCTTTAAGCTATCCTACAAAATAGAAAAGGAAGGAACACTATCAAACTCATTCTATGAATCCAGCATTACCCTGGAACCAAAACCTGATACAGACACAAGAGAAAAGGAAATTATAGATCAATTTCCTTGATAAACATGACCATAAAAATTCCTAGTACAAGCTGGGCACCGGTGGCTCATGCCTGTAATCCTAGCTACTCAGGAGGCTGAGATCTTAGGATCACAGTTCAAAGCCAGACCAGGCAGGAAGTCCATGAGACTTTTACCTTCAATAAACCACTAGAAAACTAGAAGTGGTGCTGTGACTCAAGCGGTAGAGCACTTGCCTTGAGCTGAAGAGCTGAGGGATAATGCCCCAACCCAGAGTTCAAGCCCCATGACCGACCAAAAAAAAAATTCCTAGTACAGCCAGGCACCAGTGGCTCATGCCTGTAATCCTAGCTACTCAGGAGGCTGAGATCTGAGTATATAAAGCCAGCCCCAGCAGGAAAGTCAATGAGACTCTTATCTCCAATTAACCACCAGAAAACTGGAATTGGTGCTATGGCTCAAGTGGTAGAGCACTAGCCTTGAGCTCAAGAGTTGAGGGACAGCACGCAGGCCGAGTTCAAGCCCCATGATTGACAGGTACTAGTTAACTGGTGTCTGAAATTCTAGCTAGTTGAGAGGTAGAGATTAGGAAGATTATGATTCAAAGCCATCCTGGGGAAAAAATTTATAAGACTCCATCTCAACTGATAGCTTGTGGTTGGTGGCACACACCTCTCATCCCAGCCATGAAGGGGACTGAGATTCAGAGAGTCACGGTTTGAGGCCAGCAGAGAGAACACATTCATGAGAAAGAGAGAAGACATTCATTTCAACACAAAGTGCTGGGCTTGTTAGTATGTGCCTAGCATCCCAGCAGTAACAGTACTAAGCATAAACAGGAGGATCATGGTCCAGGCTGGCCTGGGCAAAAAGTAAGACCTCCATCTTAAAAATAACTAAAGCAAAAAAGGACTGGAGAAGTGGGTTAAGTTGTAGAGCTCCTACCTAGCAAGTGTAAGACTTTGAGTTTAAGCCTCAGTAATAAAATCAACAGAATACTTAGGACCAAATTCATTTAATTCCAGGAATGCGAGGATGACTCAACAAATCAATACATGTAATAGACATAAACAGAATCTAGGACAAAAATGACATGATCCTCCCAGTAGATACAGAAAAGGCCTTTGACAAAATTCACCATCCTTTCATGACAAAGCACTGAAGAAGCCATAGCAGTACTTACGTTAGTTAACAGAAATCCTGACACATGCATCATGGATAGACCTTTAGGCCATGAGGACTGGTGAAATAAGCCAGCCACAGAGCCATCCATACTACATAATTCCATTACATGAGATAGTGCAATTTTCCACATAATAAACGATAAAAAAATGCATAAGTGTTACGGTAAATGCAACACTGCTTTGAAAGAGCCCTGAAGCTATCTGGCAGGGTGAGAGGGTTGTGCAAGAGTAGATGAAGAAGAATAGTTTACCATCTTGAGGGCAGCTGACACAGATGTGTCTGGGTGAGGTTCCCAACCAGGGAGGTGGGGGAGGAGCTCTACAACCTAACCCACTTCTCCAGTCCTTTTTTGCTTTAGTTATTTTTAAGATGGAGGTCTTACTTTTCACCCAGGCCAGCTTGGACCATGATCCTCCTATTTATGCTTAGTACTGTTACTGCTGGGATGATAAGCATATACTAACAAGCCCAGCATTTTGTGTTGAAATAGGGTTCTCATGAATGTTTTCTCTCTGCTGGCCTCAAACTGTGACTCTGAATCTCAGTCCTCTTCATAGCTGGGATGAGAGGTGTGTGCCACCAACCAAGCTATCAGTTGACATGGAGTCTTCTAAATTTTTGCCCAGGATGGCTTTGAATCATAATCCTCCTGAGGTAGCAGGAAAGGTTCTTGTGTCTGCATATTTGGCTTCACATAGCACAAGTTTCTACAAACATTTTTTTTAAGTGTCTGATAAATATTTTCTGCTTTGTGGAGCCATCTGGTTTCTGCTGTGCTACCTCAGTTCTACGGTCAAAGCCGACTCACACCAGTGGTAAATGAATGAGTGCTGCGTGTCCTAGTAAATCTTTATTTGCAAAAACTGGCCATCAGCCTGTGGGCTTTTTTTTTTTTCCAACTCCTGTTTTCCATGGAAGAATCAACAGAAGAGCAAGTGTGAAGTCTGATTTAGGCTTTCGTTATTCCCTAAGATATCAATTGGGTAGATGAAAATTTTCATTTTAAAAACGTGTTAGTTCCTGGATGCAATGGTGCACACGTCTACAGAAGAGACATAGGAAGATCATGGCCTACGTATGGTCTTAGGCAAAAATTGAAATCCCTGCTTGAAAAATAACTAAAGCAAAAGAAAGGGTAAGGACATGACTCAAGTGGTAGGCAAATGACTAGCAAGAACAAATTCCTGAGTTCAACTCCAGTACTGCAATAACCAAAATCCAAAAAATACATACCAAAAAACCCATAAAACTAACTTAGGTCTTTTGGCCATTATGAGGTGTGTGGGTAAGAATAAATTGTGAGCTGAGTTCGTCCATGGTCCATAGATATTTGCCATTATTAGCTATGACACAGGGCTAATGTTAGTATTACATAAAAGTATTTATGTGGCATACCAAGTACAATGCATTAAATGGTAATTTTTTCAGAGCAATTTTAGATTTGTGGCAAAATTGAGAAGAAAAATTTGGCAATTCCCAACTATCCTCTGACTCACACATACACAGCTTCCCGGTTACCCGCACTCCCCACCAGAGTTGCGCATTTATTACCATCAATGAACCTGCACTGGAACCTTATAATTGTTACCTAAGCCCATTGTTTACTTAAGGCTCACTCTTGGAGTTCTATGCCTTTGGATTAAATGTGAAACATACCCACCATTAGCAAAAGAGCCTTTTGTGCTTTGCCTTTTCTCCCCTTTTTCCCCCAAACCCTGGCAACCACTGACTTCTTTCTATAGTTTTACCTTTTATGGAGTCATATTGTTGAAATCATATAGCATGTTGCCTTTTCAGATTGGTTTCTTTCACTTGAAACTCTGTGTGTGTGTGTGTGTGTGTGTGTGTGTGTGTGTGTGTGTGTGTGTATGTGTGTGTGTCTACTGGTACTGGGGCTTGAACTCAGGGCTTTATGTTCTCACTTGCCTTTTTTTCAAGGCTAGTGCTCTACCACTTGAGCCACTAATTGGGGACTCATGAGCTTTTCTGCCAGAACTAGCTTTGAATCTCAATTTTCAGACCTCGTCTCCTCAGCTAGGATTATAGGCATAAGCCACTGACTAAACTAAGTAATTTTTAAATGAGAGCAGTCATCATTATAATCAAATCTACATATATTTTAAAATTGAGATTAAAATATGCATAACATAAAATTTACCTTTTTTGTTGTTGGTCATGGGGCTTGAACTCTGGGCAGGGTTCTATCCCTGAGCTCTTCAGCTCAAGGCAAGCACTCTACCACTTGAGCCACAGTGCCACTTCCACTCTTCTGGAGGTTAATTGGAAATAAGAGTCGCACAGACTTTCCTGCCTGGACTGGCTTTTAACTGTGATCCTCAGATCTCAGCCTCCTGAGTAGCTAGGATTACAGGTGTGAGCCACTAGCACCTGGCTAAATTTACCATTTTAATTTTAAATTAAAAAAATTAATTTTGTTATTATCTTTTAAGTAGTTATACAAAGGAGGTGTCATTCAACAAAGCATACAATGCATCTTCAAATGCCACCTCCCTTTGACCCACCTCTTCCCTTACTTTTCTTAATTTTGTGGTATATACTATGAATGTTTTTGAGTTCATATATTCTCTGAGCATTTTTTGTTTTTGTTTTTATTTTCTGTTTTTTAAATTATTATTATCTTTAAGTAGTTGTACAAAAGGGTTGCCTAGATGTAAGACCTGAAACGTGAGACTATTATAGGAAAGACTAGGTGAAACACTAGGGTTCCTGGGCACAGGTAGAAACTTTCTGGGTAAAGATCCAGAAGCATAGCAAATCCAAGAAAAACTTGATAAATGGGGCTGCATTAAACTAAAAAGTTTCTGCATGGCAAAGGATGTAGCTAAAAAGCTAAAAAGAGAGCCTACAGAATGGAAGAAGATTTTTACCAGCTACACATCAGAAAATGACCTAATAATATCCAGAATATACAGAGAACTTAAAAATTATAACCTCAAAAGAACCCCCAAATTAATAAATAAATGAGCAAATGAGCTAAAGAAAGTCTTTCCAGAAAAAGAAGTAAAAATAACCAATAGACACATAAAGAGATGCTCAGTATCACTGGCCATAAATGAGATGAAAATCAAAATGTACCATTTTTACCAAAATATATAAATCAGCAATACTTAGCACATTTACATTATTGTGCAGCCATCATCATCTAGAATGGTTTCATCTCAAAAGGAAACTCCATACCAGTGAGCAGCCTTCCCTAATTCTTCCCTGGAAGATACTTTTTCAAACTCCCCATCCTTCAGATGGAACTATGCTTATCATCAAAAGCATGTCATAACCACTATTTCTCAGGTAGCAATCCCATGCAGCTGCCATTGCTTGTGTGAGCACACACAGTTCTGGTCATTGTCTTCAAATGAGTTTTGTGCATTCTTCAGTGTTTGGTCTGATGGTCATCTAAAGTGCCTTCCAGGATGCTGTGATTCAGCAGGGGAATGAGTTGGTGAGTATGAAGAAAGACATGATACAGAGAGGCAAGACGTAAGTTTGATGTTAATGAAGTAAAAATTCGTCATCAGAGAAGTAACCATAGTTTACTTCTTCCAAAGTAACAACCAAGTACTTTATGGGACAGGAAAGGAAGATACAAATAGACAAAGCTGTATTATGGTTTGTTGTTGAGATACATTTAAGGAGATGACTTGTCACGTAGCACACGGGGTGCTGGAAGGCCAGGAAAATTGTGAAATCCCTTGGAATAAGCAGCAAAAAATTCAAACTAGTGAGAAGTTGCTGTGACTGGTTTGTGTGTCATGTGGGATTATTCCTAAGGCATTATGACTCAGTTTATGGTCCCAAATGGTTGCTTGAGCTCTAGCCACCATGCTCATATTCTACTTGGTAGGATGGATGAATCCATTCATCTAAAAAGTCATAAGGGACGCTGTTGATGTCCTGTTGGCCGGAACTTAACAAATGCATGGAATCTAGGAAATCGAGGCTTTGGTCTGGATAGCATGTGACCCACTAATATTCAAGAGTTGTATGACTGCGGAAAAAAGAGGAGAATGGTGGGAGACAAGAGGCAGGCTCTACTACAATTGATCTATCACAATTATCATATGGTGATTCAAGAACAAAGGGGAATCTAACAGGGCTTGCTCCTCAATGGCAGTGGAAAACTCTCATGTGCAGAAGGGGGCTTGGACCTGACTTTGACAGCTGAGTAGGATTTAAGTGAGTAGGAAGAATGACCAAACAAAGGCCACAAGGCAGGAAGGACTAGATGTGCTTGAGACCTAACAGGGTTGTATTAGTCAGGCAGAGGTTTCGTTCAGTCTGAGCTAGTTGTGACTGTGTGATCTATATGGATTCTTTCAACTCCACAAGCTTGGGCTTCATGCTTTGCACACTACCCAGTAATGACCTGGTGGTGAGGAATCCATGCAATGAAGCAACAGGAAGCCCTTGTAAATAAGCTCTGAGAAACTTGAGCTATTCAAACACTAGCAAGGACCCACCAGCAGTACACAAGCCCAGGCTAGGAATGGGAGGGCTTGCAATGTGTGCTTCTACTCTCTACCCCCATTTGCTGGTTCCCTGGTGTAGACAGGAAAGGTAGGGGTAAGTAAGGCAGATGTAGCTCCTAGGATGCAAGGCAGGGACAGGGGAGGATATTTCTGGATTGGGATGTGGCCCTTCTTGCTTCTTCAGGAAGTGAGAATGTCCATGTCCTGTGTTAGCCGGAGCCAGTCCAAGGATCTCTGGTAGTCAAGCCTACAAGGTTCCTAGGGGCCTGTGTTTGGACCAGGATCGGGAAGGCCAGCCTTCTAGAGGGTATGTCTCCTTTATATCCCTGTAGGATCCGCTGTGGCAGGATCCTGTAGGATCCTGTGGCCAGGAAAGCTGAAGGTAAGGGTGAAAAGGAGTACAGAGGGCAGAGAATGGTCAGTATTGGCCCAGGTCAGGCCTGGAGTCTAACCAGATTGTCTCTAGCTCAGAGAGAAACCAACCAGGATGAAACATCAACTTAGCCCAAGCTGCCATAATAAAATACTGTCCATGGGATGGCTTAAATCACAGGAAATTGTTCCTCATGGTTCTGGAAGCTAAGAGGTCCCAGATCATGGAGAGGATTCTTCCTGACTTGCAGATGGCTACTATGCCCTAACAAGGCAAAGTAGAGAGCTTTGGTTTCTTTCTCTAATAGCTTCATGGGAACTCCACCCTCATGAATCCATCTAAACCCAACTACTTCCACAAAGCCTCAGATCCAGATACCATCCTATCCTTGGTCAGGGCTTCAAAATACCAAGATGAGGCTCCATCTGGAGGCCTGTCTTAGTCCTGAGGCTCCTGCTCTATCTTTGTGTTGGGTTGTGCCTTCAGGACCCGCAGAGGGGCTAGCCTGACAGAGAAGTCAGGTGAGGTTGATTTTTTTTAAGGGAGTCAGGGCTGTGGCAGCTACCACCAGGGCCTGTAGTACATGCAAGGCCACTCAGCTGCATTATGCTGATGGAAAATGTGCTTTTCCTGGCCTTTTCGGTGTCTGATTCCTTCTCCTTTCCCCTCCTTTCCTCACTCTCTTCTCCTCTCCTTTCATCTCTTCAAACAGGTAGCAGGTCGGATGGCTCCA
The DNA here is from genome assembly GCF_019054845.1 of Dipodomys spectabilis. Lineage (NCBI taxonomy): Eukaryota > Metazoa > Chordata > Mammalia > Rodentia > Heteromyidae > Dipodomys > Dipodomys spectabilis. The sequence goes on from NW_024870703.1 coordinate 5,281,959, forward strand.
GAACAGCCAGGTTCATGGGTTTCGGGATGGGAGCAGATACTTCCTATGCCTCTCTGAGTCCCTGGGCTAAATGAACAATGCCACATGGCCTGACCTTTATGTTCCTCCTGTCATAGTTCCGTGCTGCTGTTGGGAAGGCGTCAGATCAGAGACCTGAGGGATGAGGGACAAAGCACACTGAAGTCACACCCTCAGAATGACAGCTCTGAGGAGAGTGTGGTCTTCCTGAACCAGACGTATGAATCACATGCACCCCCAAAGCAGGTGCCTGTCAGCTCCTTCCCTGAGAACAGATCCTAGCCTGGCATGGACAGGAGAAAACTTTCCTGGAATGGAAGCCCCATCTGTTTCTCCCAGTAGCCATGGGGAGCCCTTGCTCTTGGACCCAAGCCTGAGCTTTTTCAGAGCACCCACCCAGGCAGGGCAGTCACATTGTATGTATTTACACACATGTGCACAGGGGCCCTGCTATAGGGGCATCACAGATGTTAGGGCAGGAAAACTCCCACTAGAGTGCCAGAAGGGGTGAGGAAGAAAGCAGCCCACTCACAGATCTCTGGAGGTAGAAGAGGCTGGGCCTTGCCCCACTAGTTCTGCCTGGCTGCCTTCCACAACCTCAGGAAGGTTGGTGTGCTGCACAGGGCCCCAGGCACAGACTCTGAGTGTTCATGGGGACAAACAAGCAGAGGTCACTCAACACCGACTCAGAAAGTTTCTCTTCCAAATGGGTGGGATAACAACATTGTTCCTTATCAACGAAGATGGTAATGACAGATGTGGCAGGTGAATTATGCTAGGCAGACTGGCCCAGCCTTTACAGTGAACAGAGAGGAGCTAGCATTTAGCAAAACCACAGACAGACGAGTCTTTTGATGGTCTGTTTGTGACCCTCCCACGTCGTGCAGTGCCTTCAGTCTGGCTTGTCTGTGTCTACTGTGTCTTCTCTCAATAGCACTCATGACAACTCAGACAAACAGGTAGGAGGATTTCCATTTACCAGTAGGGAAACTGAGGACAGTGAGTGTCTTGCTCAAGACTCTAGGGACATCAGAGGTAGAGCTGGGGCTAGAACGAGAGGGGTCTGAACTTGCTGCCCCAGGTGGCCAGGCAGCTCACATTTCCAAAGCTGGAGTGATGTCTGCTAACCTGACCACTGGGCTCCCCTCCCTACTCCAGTCCTTCCTGTGCTGGCTAGGAAGGGGTCACTTCTTTCCCTTGCTTTGTCTCTCTGACATGACTGGTCCATCTCTAAGAACTTGTTTTTGTTTTTGGAGACAAGACATTGTTATGTAAGCCAAACTGGCCTTGAACTCATGATCCTCCTGCGTTAGCCTCCCCAGCACAGGGTGAATACTCTTTTTAATCTAGCCCCTGTCCCAAGTCACTCTCGGGTCCTGACACTTCCATGTGGATGAGTGTGTCAGCCTTTTGTGGACTTTTGTGGCTTTGGGAGAGCCACTGCTCAAAGCCACACACATCTGATGTGGGGTGAGCATATTTCCTATGTGAGTTGTCCTTCAAAGACTGGAACATGTGGTCACCAGAGGCATGTGGACAATGGCTCCCTGATGACAAGCGAGGAAGTGAGGAGACATGATAAAGGGAGGAGAAGTGGGGGGACAGAAACGCTGGCAAACTTTCAACTTTCTTAGGGCTGGCCTTAGGATGCTCATATGAGCCAATCAGCATGAGTTAGCCCCACCTAGACCCAGAAGCCTCCTTCCTTCTGGGTTGTCCATGCCTCACAGACATCTCTGCAGCAGCAGAACAGGCCTCTGTTTTCCTCCCCCTCCTCCATGTAGCTCCCCCATAGTTTGGCTGTGTGCTGGAGGTTTCTACTCTGCCAGGAGATTTCACTTCTGTAAGGGAGGAGCAGTCACATTGTTCTTGTCTTCAGGCAGGGTGGCCCTGGGGACAAGACAGCAGGATAGTGACTTAATCGTCTAGCTTTGAATATGCCCGTCTGCGCTTGGTGTCCTCCATGGCCAGCTGGGTCAGGTCTGGCACAGGAAACAACTCCCAGAGCAGTGGCCAAGAGTGGCCAATGAGCAGCCAGAAAATGATAATGGTTTCCTCTGTGATGCAGGCCCTCAGTTTGGCCCACAGGATACAAAAGAGGGACCTTCAGTTCTCAGGCCTGGGAAGGCACTCTGCTTTCCATGGAGCCTGAAGGAAACTCAGCAGCCTTGAGGACAATGCTTCCCTCAATGTGTCTTTCCCCCAGGAAATTGCCTGACTAGTCAGCTAGCCACCATCACCTATAGGAGACAGAATTTCTTAGCAAGTCATCAGAGAGTTACTGGCCTCCCTTCTTCCAGTACCATGCTGGATCCCAGGCCTGGTCAGGTCCTGAAGATAGCTCTGATGATCTATGTCCCCAGTCTCAAGGTCACATAGAGAGAAGTACTAGGGGAACTTTCCTCTAATGGGTGTGAGAAGCAGACACCTGGAACTTCCTTGGGTGACACTGGCTATCAAGAATGCCAGACATGGTCCCTTCATTCATGTACTAAATATTTACTGCTTGTCAGGCTCTTTAAAAATGCTAGGACAGAGCCCTAACTCTCATGGAGCTTAAAGGCTGGCAGCGATATGTAGAAATAGCCCAGGATTCTAATTAAATATGACATGTGGGCCAACAGAAGAGGATGCGTGTTCTTGGAGCTCAATGGAAAGCCAGGAAAGATCTTCTTGAGGACCGGGAAGAAACTTCCAGGCAAAGGGTCACCTAGGGAAAGGGCTCAGAAGCAAAGTGATGATGATGTTTCCCAGAAACATCTTCTAGAGCAGATGTAGGCAAAAAGGAGATACAGAGATGGACTAAAGCTTTCCCAAAGAGCTTTGAAAGTATGTTTTTATATCCACCTTGAGTCTCAAGCCAGAATTGTTCGGGGCCTCCAATTCCTGCAGGAAAGTCAGTGGAAAATAGTCATTTCCTGTCTCATAAGCAAACAAACACCGAGGCAATGGCTGCCAACCCTACGGTGTCAAAGTTGACTCTCACTGGTTGGATAACGTGGAGATGAGAGACTCTTTTCTTTCAAAGGTGGGACTTAGTAGTTTTCTATTTCTAAAGGTATCTCATGCTTTGAGTAGGAAAGTTTAAGAGGGAAATACAATATCATATATGGAGAGAATCCGTGAAATATTTTGTATTTTCTTTCTAGTCTCTCTTTTTTTTTTTTTTTCTTGAGATACGGTGTTGCTATATGGTTCAAGCTGTCCTAGAACTCACAATGTATCCCAGGCTGGTCTAAAACTGTCCATCTTTCTCCTTTAGTCTCCTGCGTGCTGGAATCATAAGTATGTGCCACTATTCCTGCTCCAGTCTTTTTTTTTTTTTTAGCATGTACTTTTGTTTTTGCTATACAGTTGAGGTAAAAAACGATATATACAACTTCATTACCTAATTTGTTCCCTTAATATAAGAATGTCTCCATGCTATTAAAAATGCCTCTTGCCGGGCACCAGTGGCTCATGCCTATAATCCTAGCTACTCATGAGGTTGAGATCTGAGGATGGTGGTTTGAGGCCAAAAGTCCCTGTGAAACTCTTATCTCCAATTAACCACTCAAGAACTAGAAGTGGCACTGTGGCTCCAGTGGTAGAGTACTAGCCTTAAGCACAAAGAAGCTCAGGGACAGTGCTCAGGCCCTGAATTCAAGTCTATAACCAGCACCACCCCCACAACCAACACCAACAATAACCAGATCTCTTTTCTTATGGGCTTGTGATATTACATTGCCTGTGTATGTGAGTGTGTTGCTGGGAACTCTTCATGCGCCTTTTCCTGGAGTTCTCTGGGTTTCTCTTTGGTCTGTAAAAATCAAGGCAGTCTTAGGAAAGTGCTTCACAAGCTAGTTGGGCTTCAGAATTAACCTGGGGGAGCTTAGGGAAGGCACTTCTGGAATAGAATGCAGGCTATGGGCTGGGTGCCAGTGGCTCATGCCTGTAATACTAGCTACTCAGGAGGCTAAGATCTGAGGATTGCAGTTTGAAGCCAGTCAGGGCAATGAAAGTCCATGCTTCAAACTGCAACCTTCCTGATCTCAGTTTCCTGGGTAGCTAAAGGATTACAGGAAGAAGCCACTGACACCACCTGGGAATCTGAATTTTTAAAACATCACAGGAGTAATTGTAACCCCTCTGTACGGTATTTTCACACACAAAAAAAATCACAGGATAGGGAGGGGGTAGGAGATGGGCAGGGATGGGAAGGGGAAACAAAGGAGGAGGCACACAATGCTTGATAAGAAATGTACTCATTATCTTGCCCATGTAATTGTAACCCCTCTATACAGTATTTTCACAATAAAAACAAAAACAAAAGAAATGCACATATCACCCAATGGGGAAGAAATAACTGTGTTGCAAAGCTCATAGAACTCATAAATGTTATAGACCACCATAGATGATTTGCCCTATGGAAGTTAGAATGTGTTTGTGACTTTAACTAAGCATCACTATCCCACGATACTGTGAAATTTGGGAAATTATGTAATCACTTAATCGCAATAAAGAATTAAAAAAAAAATCACAGGATGTTCAGAGACCCCACAGGCACCAGCATTTGCAAGGTGCTGTGTTAAAGTCCGTGAGGTAGCGTAGCTCCTTCTAGAACTCACAGAGTACAGATGTGTTACTTTACACTAGCCAAACTAATACCTACCATGTTAGTAAAAATGTTAGTAAAAGCATAGTTATGGGCTGGGAAGGTAGCTCAGTGGTAGAGTGCTTATCTTGCATGCATGAGGCCCTGGGTTCAATTCCTCAGCACCACATTAGCAGAAAAAGCAGGAAGTGGCACTGTAGCTCAAGTGGTAGAGTGCTAGACTTGAAGATCTGAGAGACAGCGCCCAGGCCCAGAGTTCAGGCCCCATGACTGGCAAAAAAAAAAAAAAAAGCATAGTTATAACTTGTGGAGCTCAGAGCCTGGCATATTTTAGGCATCCAGAACAATTTTAATAATACTATATTATCACTCGGAGCAGAATCCTTCACACCATCTCCCTCTCTAGTAGCCATGTTCCTGAATCCCTTCCAGGGAGGGCTCAGCCTCGAGACCCAGTTCCTTTCATTCTCCTGAACATTAATGCAGAACTCAGACTCATCTTTGCAGGAACACATGTACTGAATGGCAGCCACTAGAAAAAGAATTGGGATGTATTGAGAGAACCAGAATATGTCTACTCAGGCCTGTTCTACAGGGTACTTGGCCTTAGATGATCAGGGAGCCAGCCCTGGAGTTGGGATGGAACATCTAGACAGATGGTAAGCGGCTGTGGGAACCCTTCTTCCTAGCTCATCAAGGTCGAGGTTAGACTTGGGAAGGAAATGAGGGAAATAAACTTTTACGGAGTGTGGTATGGTGGGTCCAGTACAGACAGACCGTGTCTGGATGCTCATGAGCTAAGTACTGTAATGCAGAGTAAACTTAGAAAATTTGACTGTAATTTTCTACCATATCCAAGTATGTGATCATTTTTTTCCTAGAAATTCATTTTTATTGTATTTCATAAAAGCATTGAACCATGACTATTTAGATAGTTTAAAAATGGTCCTTTACCACAGACAGCTTGAGAGACATGTCTTGCAAATGATTTAGGACTTATTAGGTTATCTCACCTCTACGAGTCTTAAATTAGGGGCTCCATTATCTTCTTCTAGTCCCAAGTCTACTGTCCCTCACCAACCATGTGGCAGTGGCTATTACTCCCGAGGAAGAACACTGGCAGATTCTGGGTGATCTGGATGTCCCCAGGAGGAAGAGGGTATGTAACACACTCAGGATAGACTGGTGTGGAGGATGGCATAATCTCGAAGGCTCAGAGGAAGGAAAATTCCCTCAGATAACTTCTATGTTCCATTTTATCACCAGGAAGCTTTTTCTGGGGTCTGACCTCAATTCATGCTGCTGTAATGGATGTCCTCAGCTTCCAATCCTGACTTGTCAAACCTTGGCTATACACTGAGTCGAGTACTTGCTGCTTTAGGACACATCAAATGGAGACATTTGAAGTTAAGTGTTTACTCTGATGAACTCATTTGCCTTTCCTAAGGGCTTCATGAGCTAGGTCCTATTTTTATCTTCATTGCACAGAGGAATCTGAGGGAGATTATGAGATAGCCTAAAATCACATAGCACATAATTGCTAGAACTGGAAGTCAGCCTCCAACGTGGCCTAGGCTAGGTCTCACTCTCTGAGCCCCTATCTGACTCTGCTCTCCAGGGGCTTACAGTCTGGTTGGCTTGCTGAGACCCTTGAATCTTAGCAGTCAGGGTATTTTCAGCCACCTCCTGGGTGGTGTTCGTGCTCCTGCTGTCCCCAAACCTGACATTATCATCTAAGACTTCCGTATTCCATCAGCTCAGCATCGATCCATGGTAATAGGATGGCTGTCAGTTCCCTGATCTCCCCTAGACAATGCACCCCACTTCTTCTCTCTACTCCATAATCTTTCACCCTCAAGCAGCATCTTTTTGTGTATGTCCTTCCTTTCCAGAAGGTTCTGGGAACTGGCTGTCAGAGTTCTTCGTAGGCTTTTTTTTTTTTTTTTCCTGATTGGGGCCTGAACTCTCTGTTCAGCTCAAGGCTAGCCCTCTACCACTTGAGCCACAGCACCACTTCTGGCTTTTTCTGCTTATGTGGTATTGAGGAATTGATCCAGGACCTCATGCATACAAGGCAAGTACTCTACCACTGAGCCACCTTCCCAGCCCCTCTTTGTAGGCTTTAAGTGATTCTGTCTGGCTTGGCTTCTTTCCCTCTCCAGGCTTATTCAAGTCCAGCTTAGTCTACAAAGCTCAGTTGAAGCCCACTGCCTCCAAGGATGACATCTCTGACTATATCATACTGCACTGTGTTCTCAGCAGTATGACACAATGCTGTGTTCCATCAGCCCTAGAGAGCTCTGGGCATATCAGGAATCTTTTATCTGTTTTATTGTCCCCAGTTCCCTTGTCCCCTTTGTACTCCTCCTTACCATGCTTTGGAACTTGGAGGTTTTCTAAACATTTTTACTGGGTTCATTAGATCGATCCTTTCTCCATCCCTCCCTTCCTTCCTTCCTTCCTTCCTCCCTCCCTCCCTTCCTTCCTTCCTTCCTTCCTTCCTTCCTTCCTTCCTTCCTTCCTTCCTTCCTTCCTTCCTTCCTTCCTTCCTTCCTTCCTTCTTTCCTCTCTTCCTTCCATTTTCTGTCAGCTGTGGGGCTTGAACTCAGGGCCTGGGCGCTGTCCCTGAGCTCTTTTTCTCAAGGCTAGTGCTCTACTACTTTGAGCCACAGCTCCACTTCTGGTTTTCTCATGGTTAACTGGAAATAAGAATCTCATGGACTTTTTTTTTTTGCCCAGGCTGGCTTCAAATCGTAATCCTCAGATCTCAGCTTTTTGAATAGCTAGGACTACAGGAACAAGCCACTGGTACTCAGCTAGGGCACATCAGATTTTTAGAGAACTCTTAACCACCTAAGCAGATGTTTTGAGGACAGACATGTTTTACTCCCACTCTTACAGTACAAGTGAAGAAAGCCAGATTGAGATAGGTCAGGAGAGCGGCCAAGGTCACAGAACTGGTTAGTGGATTAGAGAGTCAGGGCTATCCTCATTGTTCGGGTGGCCAACACACTCGCCAGGCTGCTGCACCTGCTCAGAGCTCAGGAAAGCCAGTCAGACAGCCTCGAGTGTATACATTGTCTTAGTTGCCATGTAAGTGAAGTTTTGCTTTTTCTTTGTTTCTTCCAGGTCCCTTCCCTTGGCACCCTTGACCTCTCCCAGATCCTTCTCTCAGCTCCATTGAGTCAGGTGGAGAGACAGACCCAGCCAGGGACACTAAAGTAGATCCTGAATCCCTACAGATGTCTGGGGATCCTGGGCCCAGGTGGGTGGGGTTTTGCTGCTGGCAGGACAAACAGTTCTGGTTCTGAAGGCTCCAGAGGCCAGGATACAGTTTTAAATAGCCAGCGACAAGCCGATTGTGTTGTCAGTGCTTGATTGAATCAGGTTTAATTGTTGGTTGGTGCTGAAATGATGAATGAGATGGGTTTTAAATAGGAACCATAAGTGTTTCAGCCACGCCCTGTGTTGGAACTGCAAGTGTGATCCACCTCCTCCCATTCCAAGGTTCTCTGGATGCCAAGGCCATAGAGGTCTTTCTGGGCCACTCTACCCTGTACTTTCCATGGAGAAGGGACACCTGGATTCAGATGTCTTGGCTCTGTTCTCTAGCTAGCTGTAACTCGGCTGGCTCTAGTCTCCTTACCTACCCATTGGAGGAACAACTTGTTTCCCCTACAGCAAGACCAGGGGGTGAGTGGGATAGCCAGGTCCCAGCATGGGTGCACCCAAGGAGCTCAGGAAAGGGACACTTCTGGTCTGTCCCTCCCTTGCAGCCTGCCAAGATTGTTCAAGTAAAAAGTCGGTTGTGTATGTGATTTTTTTTTCTTCTGTTGGTCCTGGGGCTTGAACTCAGGGCCTACTAGATGCTGTCCCTGAACTCTTTTTGCTCAAAGCTAGCCATCTACCACTTTGAGTCATAGCAATACTTCCAATATTTGAGTGGTTAATTGGAGATACAAGCCTCGTGGGGACTTTTCTGTCTTGGCTGGCTTTGAACCATGATCCTTAAACTCAGCCTCCTGAGTAGCTGGGATTCCAGGCATGAACCACCAGTGCCCAACTGTATGCGAAAACTCAGAAGAACCCGGTAATTGCTGCCACTTTCTCTTGATTTCAAGCATCTGCGTCTTGCTGATCAGTCCCTGCTCTTCAGCTGGAGTGTCTTGATGAAGGCAGAGGCCTTCTACTGCCTCCATTCCCTCCTACTTGGCTTTTTGCTTCCAGGTCAGAGGCTCTCGATTCCCAGTGGCCACTAGTGACTCCTTCTGCACCTACAAGCCTTGCTACGCTTGTTTGTATGTCTTTGAGATGTATACTGTCCATCTTCCACTCTTAGCTGTCTCTTCACTTTTACCACCCCCAGTTTAGGGGGTTTGGATTATTTCTGATAGAACATTTAGGGTATAAGAAATCAATTGACTCCAAGGGTACAAGTCATGGCAAAATGACAAAAAAAAAAAGAGGCAAAGTAACTGTCTTTTCCATTTTCTAAAAGTTTGATAATCAAGCCTGTTGAAATAAACTGATAATAGGTAGTTTCAGAGGACTAAACACATATAAGTGTGTTACACCTGAGCAGGAGTCACAAAAATGTGAGGCTCAAAGAAGGACCAGATGGTTGAAATTTACAGATTTTTGACTACAGAAAGGTATAGGGGCTTTGAATTTTGGGGGGAGGTGGTAACAAATTATAGGAAAGTGAGGGATAGAACTGCTTCCCAAATGAACAAAAGCTGTCCTCACAAGAAAAGGTAAATTGTGGGGCTGCGAAGGTAGAGTACTTGCCTTGCATGCGTGAGGCCCTGGGCTCAATTCCTCACCACATAAGCAGAAAAAGCCAGAAGTGGTGCTATGGCTCAAGTGGTAGAGGGCTAGTCTTGAGCTGAAGAGCTGAGGGACAGCGCCCAGGCCCAGAGTTCAGGCCCCACGACCAACCAAAAAAAAAAAAAAAAGGCCAATTGTGGCAACTTTCTGGACAAGGTGTTTGCTCCTTGTTTCTTGTGAAGTAATGAATCACCAAGAAAGGAGCCCCCAATAATTGTCCTATTGGAAGAACTCCTCTTAGTTAGACCAGCGAACCTCAGATAAAGTCCCTCCTTGCAGGGTGCTACTGGCTCATATTTAAACCTAGCTACTCAGGAGGCTAACATCTGAGAACAGTGGTTCAAAGCCAGCCCTGGGCAGACAAATCCAAGACTTTTATCTGCAATTAACCAGAACAAGACTGGAAGTAGAGCTGTGACTCAAGTGATAGAGTACCAGCCTTGAGTAAAAATATGAGAAGTGAGAGAGCAAAGGCCTGAATTCAAGTCCCAGTTCCGGCATAATACTAATAATACTAATAATAATGTCCCTCCCTATTCTTTAGGAGGGAAAGAGAGATTGGTAATGGTATGACGGGGGAGAGCAAAGAGACCTATGCCTTTTATCTCAAATTACTTGGCATGGAAAATGCCTTATCTTGTTTTCCTGAGTTTGTAAAATTATCTTTAGTTTTATTTCTTTTTCGCATAAAAAGTTCATAGGGTAGGGTACAGACAAGATCCTGTGCTAAGGGCTCTGAGACATCCTCCAACCAAATCTCCTAACCACCCAGCAAAGTAGACACAAGTCCTCCCCATCTGATGGGAGCCCAGAGATGTAAGAAACATATGCAGGGATCCCATGGTGGGTGAGCTGTCAAGAACACTCCCATCAACACTGGTCTTGGGACACCAACCAGGAGGGACCAGTGTCACTTGGGGACATCTCTCATCTCTTTGAATTTTGGGAGGAGGTGGTAACAAATTATAGGAAAGTGAGGGATAGAACTGCTTCCCAAATGAACAAAAGCTGTCCTCACAAGAAAAGGTCAATAGATGTAGCCACAGGCAGAGATCTGGACTTCTTCTCTTTGTCCAGAGTTAGATTTAGGACTTAGGGGACTCATGGGTAGAAGTGACCAAGAGGCAAGTTTAGCTTAACCCTAAAGAACATTGTGGACAAGACCTTCCTTGGAATTGAGGGCGTTTGGAAGTGGTTCAGAAGAGACTCTTTCTGGACCCGAGAACAGGAAGTTTGTTTTCAGAGGTGGAACACCAGATCCTGTTTGACCTGTTCACTGACCAACTATTTAGCCTTCCAGAGCCACTGTGTCCACATTTGTAAAAATGGAGTGGGGGGGGGAGGCCTTTCTAAAAAGAGAGGCCATGGGGGGCTCTGAACTATGAGATAAGTACAAAAGCCCAGGCCCTGTGTGTGGAGGTATTTGCCACAAGCAGCCCCATACCCAGGGTGAGTATGGGAGACCATAAGAGCATTCAACTTAATGGAAGTACCTGGTCCTCACTGGACTTTTTATGGAAGGGGATCATAAAAAAAAAAGTTCTGTGTGTGTGTGTGTGAGTGTGTGTGTGTGAGAGTGTGTGTATGAGTGTGTGTGAGTGTGTATGAGTGTGAGTGTGTGTGAGGGTGTGTGTGAGTGTGTGTGTGAGTGTGTGTGAGTGTGAGTGTGTGTGTGTGCAAACCTCATGAGCTGTCTAATGGAGAAAGCAAGCATTCATCTCGTTTCCTTTCGCAGGCTGCATGGATGGCTGCAGCTACACAGTGAGAGACAGAGGAGAGTAATGGAACTGAGAGTGGCCGGCACATTCTCTAGTCCTCTTCCCACAGAGGCCCGGAGCACCGGGCAGGAGGAGGGGAATCTGGCCCACTCTGTGGTGCCAAAATAAACTTGCATTGTTTCCAGTTCCACAAGAGCCTCAAGTGAGGCTGTGTTTGCCAAACCCTAAAAGGAAGGAAGGTTGAGGGAGGAGAGGGGTGCCTGATCAGAATTCTCCTCAAAGCTACCCCCTATTACCCACCCAGCTTTATCCTGACATTCAGAAAACCCCATGTAGCAGAGCTCTAAAGCATTTCCTAGAAGTGCGAGGGCTCTGGGAATCCCATTTGTTAATGACTGCGACCTATCAGGTACTTTGTTATACAGTTATGTGTTATTGACCTAGGGTTCATGGCCTGGGTTCAAATTCTAAACCTGTCATTAGCTAACAGGGTGGCCTGGGAAAATGAATAACTTCCTTGAGTATCCGTTTCCTATAGGTAAAATGGATCCCCAAACTATAGTAATCAGAAGGGTTGTGTTGAAGGCTAACCTAGATGATGGAGCTGAAGGGATTAGCAGTGGATGGCATAATCGCTCAATATATTTCAATTATTAGTATACAGCTATTATGAATAATAATACCTTTTAAAACTATGTGAACAATGCTAGGAGGTAGGTGTTGTTCTGTAAATATTATGGATAAGCCTTGGGAACTGAGGGAAGTATACTTTTTCAATAAGTGGACTGCCACTTTATAGGAGAACCTCAGGATTCCAGCTCAGGTCTGCCTGGCTCTGAGGCCTGTGCTGCCCAGACTTCATCCGAGATAAAGATCCAACAGGGCTTCCTGATTCAGATGTTGGGTTGCTCCAAGGCTGGGGAGTAAGAAAGTAGCAAAAATAGAGTATGGACTTCAGTTCTCCAGTCCAGACTCTCTGGATTCAGCCATCATCCAGCTGGACCTGGCTGACTACCAACACCCATTGCCAGGCCCCAAGGCCTCCGTCTCTGGAGCATCCATCTGGAGTAAGTGTTGGCAGCTTGGGCCCCACTCAGAGGTTTGTCTATACAGCTGGACCCCCAGCCTTGCACAGCTGGCCTGCCATTTCCTGCACAGACAAAAGCCAAGCCAGGAAGCCCTGGGGCTAAATCCTGGTTCCATCACTCATGAGCTAGGTGACTTGTGACATGTCTCTGAGCCTCCATTTTCTCATCTGTGACAATGGAGCAACGCATCTGGCTTCTCGAGTCCTTGTGGGAATTACATGCAACAATGTACATGGCAGTAAAGGTTAGAGGGGTCCGTTCCCTCTCCACTCCTTCCTGTATCTTGAGATGGGTGCTCCCTGGCCCTCCCACTTACTCCTATCCGTGGGACTGTGGAGCTCTGGGCAGGGGCCTCATTTTCATTCTAACATGTGCTCTCTGCATGTCACCCTTAATAAAGAATGAATAACTCATGTGCTCGTTTCATTATATGTTGCCCCCACAAAAGTGTGGGCTTATGCAATTCTCCAAAGACTGTCAACTGGAAGATAGCTCAGAATTCCTCGTAAATCACCAAGTTTCATTTTGCTGCCAAGACTGTCAACTTGCTTTGCCTTCAATAAGGCATCAGGCAGTGCTGGGCTGGGCCGAAGTCTGACCTGCTGGGGAGGCTGGTGCAGCCAGTTACCAATCTCAAGATGGGAGCAAACTGCTCAGAGTTTTCAAGACTTGGTTTCCACTTCTGAAAATGGATGGGGTGTATGTGTATTCAGTCCTGCAGACTACCCTTCCTTTTCCTTTTTCAGTTCTAAAATTCTAGAGCTTCATTGCTTTCCTTCTGCTTCTCTCTACATTTCCAGTCTTTGCTTCCAGCAGGCCTCCCCCACCCATTCTTCTCCTTTCTCTCCTCCCACAAACTCTATCTCTACTGTCAATCAGGTCAAATCAGCCCAGACTGTGGAGGGAGAAAAATCTATACATTCCTGGCAGACGACAATCTTCTAATGCCCTTTATTGCAAAAGCAGCCTTCTTAAGGGTGAAAATGAGGGCAGCCAAAATCTGTGTTTTCATTGTGGGGTCCTGGAAGGGGCAGCAGTGGGGGGTGGGGTGGGGATTTGCTCATGGAGTTAAGAATGAATAAATCGGGAAGTCAGAAGCCAGCGTCTTCCTAGTTACAACTTTGGAAAGGGCTTCTTGGCCAGCCTAGAGGCTTCAGAGTCACCTCCTGGAGCAGGCTCTTGGCTTTCCCAGAGAGATCTGACGGTTTCAGGGGAGGGAGGAGACGAGGAATGGGTAAGTCCCTAGAGGTAAAGGCAGGAAGGGAATTCAGCTTCCCCCAAATCTAGTAAGAGCTAGAGGGAAGAAAAAGACCACTAAAATTTCTTTACCACTAGGCCATCTGACTGAGAGCAAGGCATATAAATAGAGGATCAGAATGATTGCTGATCACTAGTGTTTGGGAAGCAGAAAATTGAGAAAGAAAGGGACAAGGGTGGAACAAGAGGAAGCAGAGGTGACAAAGAGATGTAGAGGAAAGAGGAAGAGCGTAAAAAGAGACAGAGAGGAAGAGGCAAAAGAGAGGAGAGAAGGGGAAATGGAGGGAGCAGTGGTGATAAGCAGAAAAGAAAAAAGAAATGAGAATGAGGAAGGAAAACCAAAGCAGTAGCATCTGAATGCCTACCCCCATGAGGAGGGAAAGGGGGGCACATCAGGGACCAGTCTGGCATTTAAAGCCTTCCCAGCATCTGCACTTCTAGGTCACCACTGTGCTCATTGCCCTATGGTCAGAAACTGCTCACTGCAGAGCTCAAAGAATAGAGATCATAGAGAATGAACAACTTGGAGATTTTCAAAGAAGTTGTAGGTTTCATCTGGAAGGCAGGTCCCTACAATTAGCCAGGAACACGACAGCACATTGACAATACAGAATGCATTCTCCTAACCATGAAATCATTAAACATGTCGTAGACTCTGTTTATCCTGGGATGCCTTGAATCTGTATAAAAATGGAGAGTGGGCCCACATCTTTTACAAGATTGACTTGATCTTTCAATGAATACAGAAGACCTCTGCATTTATGAGTGCCTTAATAATTTTTCTTACAAGTATAATGTAAATTCTATAACACACTTCTTACTCTCCTCCTCTCCTCCTCCTCTCCTCTCCTCTCCTCTCTTCCTCCTCTCCTCTCCTTCCTTCCTTCCCTCCCTCCCCTTCCTTCCCTCCCCCCCTTCCCTCCCTCCTCCCTCCCTCCCTCCCTCCCTCTCTCCCTTCCTTCCTTCCTTCCTTCCTTCCTTCCTTCCTTCCTTCCTTCCTTCCTTCCTTCCTTCCTTCCTTCCTTCCTTCCTTCCTTCCTTCCTTCCTTCCTTCCTTCCTCTTGTGCCTGCCCTGGTACTTGACTCAGGGCCTGGGAGCTACCCTTCAGCTTTTGTACTCAAGGCTAGTGCTCTACCACTTGAGCCACAGTTCCACTTTTGACTTTTGGCCAGTTAATTTGAGATGAGTCTCATGGACTTTCCTTCCCTGGCTTGTTGAACCATAATCCACAGATCTCAGCCATACTTAAGATGATAAGCATGAGCCGCCAGCACCTAGCTTTACACTTCATTTTTGTTATAAATGTAAAGTTTTATTTTCTCAATGCTTATTGTTCATATATTGCAGTATATATACTTTTTTTTTCAGTTAGTCATGGGCTTGAATTCGGGGCCTGGGTACTGTCCCTGAGCTCTTTTTGTTCAAGGCTAGTGCCTTGTTACTTTGAGCCACAATGCCACTTCTGATTTTCTGGTGGTTAACTGGATATAAGAATCTCATGGACTTTTCCTGTCCAGGTTGGCTTTGAACCTTGATCCCCAGATCTAAGCCTCCTGAGTAGCTAGGATTACAGGCATAAGCCACCAGTGCCTGGCTGTATACACTTTTTACGTATTAATTTCCTACTCAGTGATCTTACTAACGCCTCTTAGATTAATATTTGTCATATGCTTAGATTTCCTATTCAACTAATAACATTATCTGTACACATTTAAAGTTTTTTTTTCTCAGTCTTTAGACTATGCTTCCTTTCTCTATTGAAATGGGCAGGACATACTAGGACAATACTGACAAAAGTAGTAATAGTAACTATTTTTGTCTTGTTCTCCAGCTCATAGGCGAGGACTGGACAAAATGGTCTCTGGAGTCCCTTCTAATACAAAGTTCTTTATTTTCTTCATGGTCTTCTTTCTGGCTGAGGCAGCTGCTCACAGCTTTCTAGAATCTTTCTCCAGGCCTAGTGTAAACATCTCTAGACCTGTGATAGTTCTGTCTCTGCGGCCTAAATCTAGCTCTGAGCTGTTATTCTTTAGCATTTCATGCTGCTTGAGTAATTTCCTTTACAAATTCATAAGCTGTTTCTCCTTTACATTTTGACCAATGTGACATTCATGATTGAAAGTCAAAAGAACTGTGATGACGCCAGGTGTGGTGTTTCACACCTGTAAATCCCAGCACTAAGGAGATTGAGGCTGGAGGATTATGAGCTCAAGTCTAGCCTGGATGATATAGCAAAACTCCATTTCAAAAGATTTTTTAATTAAAAAAAAATCTATACTTGCCGGGCGCTGGCTCACGCCTGTAATCCAGAGGCTGAGATCTGAGGATTATGGTTCAAAGCCTGTCCAGCAGGAAAGTCCATGAGACTCTTATCTCCAATTAACCACCAGAAAACAGGAAGTGGTACTGTGGCTCACGTGGTAGAGTGCTCGCCTTGAGCTGAGCTCAGGAAAAGCACAGAGGTCCAGAGTTCAAGCCCTACGAAAGACAGAAAACAAACAAACAAAAAAACTATATCTATTTATAACTACTTAATCTTTGAAAATTAAAACTAAAAAAAGAAAAATATTATGATGGCTGAGAGCTTGGTTGTGCCATATCCCTTTTAATTACAAAAGCCTCCTGACCTCCTATGGAGTAGAAGAAATGGGTAGTGCTTTTGCTCTTACCAAACCTTTCCTGAAAGAAGTATTGGGGGCACCTACCCCCCCTCCCGCCCCCAGCCAAATACTGGCTGTGGTTGGACTCTTTGCCTCTTTTCTCTCTCTCTCTCTCTCTCTCTCTCTCTCTCTCTCTCACACACACACACACACACACACACACACACACCTAATGTTTTAAGCCTACTTTTATTGAGAGCTGATATAAGAAACAGCTGTAAGAAGAAGCTCAGCAAAATAGGTATTGAAAATAGTGTTCATTGTGCTATTCAATGTTCCTTATAAAAAGGCCCACAGAATGCAGTTCTTCTGGAATTGACTATCAGCATAGTGGGCCTCACCAGTTGAAATAGTGTGTTTCTGCAATAAGCTTACACTTTTTGGATTTGTTTTGTTGTTGTTGCTTGAGTCTCTGATGGAAAGCCAGTCACTGGTTAGAAAGATAAGGATTTCTAAATTGCTTTGAGTTTCATCTAGCATATTAAGCACTAGGTCTGGCTGAATGGCTTTCCAGATGATGACAGGAAGGCCCCACATCCTGACAGACTGTGGGAAAAGGAAAGGAGAGAGAAAACAGGTAGATCAGGTCCTAAAACACTCTGCAGTTGTGATTATCACCTCCTTCACCTCTCCCACTGATACATCAGAGCACAAGTCTGTCAAGTTAGGTGGGTTTTGTTGTGTTGATTTGTTTTCTAGTACTGAGGATTGAACTCTGGGCCTTGAGCCCACTTGAGCCATGCCCCCAGTCCTCTGTGCTTTTTAGTTTGTTTTTCAAATAGAGTTTCAAGCTATTTGCTTAAGCTAGCCTCAGACCAAGAAAGATCCTCTACTCCTACCTCTTGAATAGCTGGGAATATAAGTGTGAACCACCTTACCTGGCAAATTAAGAGTTTTCAAAGTGCACAAAAGTCTGAAGGTGACAGTGAGTGTGGACAAAGGGCTGATGAGGCTTTTATCCAACATGCTGGATGCAGGGGAAACACCCACAGGTTGGCACAAATTCTACCTGAGCGGCTGCTATGGCAGAGGCCTGGCCACAGGATAAGTGGCCACCAAACAGCTGGCTGGAACCATGAGCTCCAGCAATGGAGAAAAAAACCTGAGGCCCTCTGCAGACACCATGGCTTCAGGGAGTAAGGTCATTCATCCCTCACAGCGAAAGGCAATCAGGGTCCAGGGTGCACACTGGAACTCAAGTTGTCTCCTTGGATGGCTGCGTATGTCTGCTTAGAACCATTTTCCACATGAGGAGTACAAGAGGCGGAGAAAATATTCTTGAAAGGCTGAAACTTGCCGGGCGCTGGTGGCTCACACCTGTAATCCTAGCTACTCAGGAGGCTGAGATCTGAGGATCTCGGTTCAAAGCCAGCCCGGGCAGGAGAGACCGTGAGACTCCTATCTCCAATAAACCACGAGAAAACCGGAAGTGGCGCTGTAGCTCAAGTGGTAGAGTGCTCGCCTTGAGCTGAAGAGCTGAGGGACAGCGCCCAGGCCCAGAGTTCAAGCCCCACGGCCGACCAAAAAAAAAAAAAAAAAGAAAAAAGAAAGGTTGAAACTTACAAGAATCATTCTTGTTACCTATGAAAGGCAGTTTTTGCTACTAAATCATACTGTGAATTGACCAAATAAGATAAGCTTACCCTCTACTGCCCAGTAGAACTGATATGAATGAATAGATTTGTTATAAAGAAAAACTACATTTCTCCCCCAATAATCACATTAGAGTAACATACTCTACATCTTTTATATGAAATGGAGAATTCCTATCTCATCCATGGTCCCTGTCTCTGTCTCTGCCTCTGTCTCTTTCTCTGTCTGCTGTCTGTCTGTCTGTCTGTCTCTGTCAGTCAAGCATGGGGCTCCAATTCAGGGCCTGGGTGCTGTCCCTGAGCTCTTTTGCTCAAGACTAGCTCTCTATCACTTTGAGCCACAGCTTTGCTTCCAGTTTTTGAGTGGTTAATTGGAGACCAAGTCTCTTGGGGACTTTTCTGCCTGGGCTGGCTTCAAACCCTGATCCTCAGCTCTCAGCCTCCTGAGTAGCTAGGATTATAGGCATGAGCCGCTAGTGCTGATATGGTCTCTTTGTAGCTAAGAGTTAACAGCAAATAATCCTGTGTAGGTGGGGGAAGGGCAGAGGCTTTGGAGGTAGACGATGAAACTGGTGGTCCAGGCCGCATTACAAGTTTGGCATTTTGACACTGTGGGACTTCCCTCACTTAAAAAAAATTAAATGTATTTATTTTATTAGTGTTGCCAAATCTATTTAAACATTATCTCTTTAACCTAACTGTTCTTTTTACTTCCTTGGAGTTTAAAAGAAAATTTGAAAATCTATTTAAACATTATCTCTTTAACCTAACTGTTCTTTTTTCTTCCTTGGAGTTTAAAAGAAAATTTGAAAACATGTTCATGAGCCTCTAATGGCCTGATGAGTCCCAGCCACCGTGGCCTGTTTGTCCTTCCCTTATCTTGGACACTGCATCAATCTTGCCATTTGTGTCTGTGTAATGGGGTTGCTGAACTGAAGGACAGACTGGGCTCAAGACTTGGGCATGTGTGATAAGAAATCTTGGTATCCTTTCTTCATTCCCATGAATTTCATTTTTTGGTTTCTAGTTTAGTGATCTTAGTGTGGTTTTCATTGTGAGTCACCTTCAAAATTCTCTTTGGAAGTAGGTGGGGGTATAAATTATAAATAAAAATTCCTTTTTATTTCCTCAGCATTTAGCACAATGCCTGGCTTTGTGTTCTCAGTCCTTGTTTGTTGACTGTGCCGGTAAACGGCTCCCTTCCCTTCCACCCTCCGCCCACCACCCTGTCCCACCCAGCCTGACAGTGTCAGCCTATGAGTCCTGGGCTCTTTCTCTCTTCCTTTTCTTCCCTCTCTTCTCCCTAGAGAGCCTCCTTTCCCCTGTGGCCTGTGCTCAGCTAGCAGTCAGTGTGAGAAGGCGCCCACTCACTGTCAGAGGCTGACTGGGTGAGCTCCCCCACACCCCTGCTCTGTCAGTGTGGAAGTTGGGGATCAGGAGGCTGAGGCATCTCCCCGGCAAATTGTGGCACTAGGACTAACCCTGGGCCCGTGGGACCCAGGCTGGCCTAGTGTGATGTGGTAAGAGCCATGTGATTTCAGTGGATGGAGATCTGTTCTCACCAAACCCTGTAGGAAAACACTGACACTTCTCTCCACCTGTGCTTAACTTTGTCACAGTTGCTCAGCCCCACCATTCTCCATGTTGAAAATTTGTGCTGAAACCTCCTTCCTACACATTAGCAAAGAAGATGCCAGAAGCAAGGAAGACTAATAATAGGCAGAGCGAAGGAGTCAGGGATTAAAATAGTGTGTCCATTAAGAGGTTAGAAACTGAACATGTTTCCTTCATTAGCCAGACTTCTGAGTGCTTGTTCCTTCCAGGCCTCAGGAGCAACAGAACAGTGGAGGAGCTCACATTTACTAACTCCTCAGTGAGTGCCTGGCATAAGTGCTGAAAGTGCCATCAGGACTGAACCAAACACACAGGCCTGGACACTCACCAGGTGCATACTGGACTAGGGCCAGGGAAATGTATGGGCATAAAACATTTTTCCACTTAGTAAAAAAACTGCCCCCTCCCCAAATCACAGGCTAGAATCTGCAATTTTAAAAGAGAAGCATGTGCAGGTTTATTTAAGTACTATTACACCCGCATTTCCATTCTCCACCCTCCTCCACCCCCTCAATCTGTTGCCTTCAGAGATCTGAGCATTGGAATGAATTAAACAGATTTAATGGCATATTAAGGTTGGAAGGAGAAAATGAGAAAGTGGGAGAAGGAGGGGGAAGGATAAATGAAAACCAGAGTGGGTGTTACAAGTCCATTCACGAATCTCCTGGAGAGGAGACAAGGTCAGATAGAAAGACTTGTAACGTTCTACTTGGAACAATCATGATGAACTGAATAACAGGGCAGATTTATCAAGTTCCAGGCTCTATTCTAAGTCTTTTGTATGTATAGTATATTTAATCCTCCCAATTACCCAATGAGGCAGCTTCTTTCATTAACTTCATATTACTATGAAAATCCAGAGGCTCAGGGAGGGATGATAACTTGACCAAGAGGCAATGTTCTAATTGGAGCCTGAACTTGTCCTGTGGGCTTCGCACAGCTACCTGTGACTCTGTGTGAGGCAGGTGGGGTCAGGGTAAGTGGAACAGTACTGTTGGTTTATGGAGGTCAGAGCAGAAAGCATGGAATAGGACTGGTAGAATTTGAACTTGGCTCTCTATTTCTAAGTTGGTGACCTTAACCAAGATCTCTGCCTTTCTGTGTCTCAGTTTTCTTACATAATAAAGTATGGATTGAGGATGATGATGATAATGACACCACCTCATAGCATGCATTAAGGAGTTAATATGATTCTGCATCTAAAGGGTTGGGGAGGGTGTAGCCTATGCACTAAGTGGTCTGCTTCGTAGGAGAGTACTGGGCACTACTCTGCTTGGACCTTCCAGCCTCAGTACTCTCCAGGGAGACGCCAGCCTGCACCATGCAGCAGGAACTACAGAGCGGTAAAAACGCTAGAGACAGGGCACCCCAACCAGGCTGCCTGTTCCCAGACAAAAGAGTTTGTTGGAAAATGCTCCTGAGTATGACTGCTGACCCATGGAAACATGACAGATGCAGGTAGCCTTTGGTTGGCTATGGCACACTGGCAGACATAGGCCAGCCTCCAAGGAGGGCACATCTAGCAGGGGAGGGGGGCAGAAGACTCCCTTACACGAACCTAGGAGTAGACCAGGTAGCATTCCCAGGAGCTACCCAAAGCATTCATTCTACCCTATCTGGGTAGAGAGTGACTAGTAAGCCAGGAGCCAGGAACAGGTCTGGGAAGATGGTCAAGGAGGCAGTGGTAACTGCATGCCTGTGAGATATTGAGACTCAACTTAAGGACTAGCTTCATGTGCCCCTCCTCATCTTTCGTTAGATCTCTATGTTCTTAACTAGGCGTGAATCACCTCTTCTTGCTTCTTTTTTGGGGAGAGGCAACTTCACAGTTCTATGTGAGGCCAGGCCAGGTCTGTGTTCTTCCAGGGCTGGGCTCACCGTACAGCTGTGTACCCAGGGCTCATTCTCCCGGATGCCACGAAGCGTGCTGATGAAAGCTGTGCTGGGGCAGCTGGCTTCATCCACCTGTCACCCGGGAGGCATAGCAGCCATCCGGTGAGCTCCTGATTCTCACCCCTCCCATTTCATTTTTAACTACGGATCTTCACAGTTTGCCTTACTTTATTTAACTCTGTTATTGGGGAGAACACGTGTATTGCTAAATAAAGAAATGACTGCTTTTGCCATTGAAACCTATTCTTCCCATTCTCCGCAGCTGGCTATGGTCCTATGGGAGAAACTCATGTGCAAACTGGGTGCCCACTAGTTAGGCTGGATTTAGAATTGGGTCCATGTTGGAGTATTGGGTGCTTGTCATGTGACTTGTTTTCAAGAGTAATAATGCGACCTCTTCTGTGGGGGATGCTGCATGCTACTATAATCCAGGGATAGTGTCCTATGTTTCCACATGATGATCTTAATTCATGCCACACACACAGCCAGACCATGAGTTCAGTTATTTAGTACTTACTGTGTTCCAGGCACTGTGATAACTCAGGATGGGAGATGAAACCCCCAACCACATGAGAAACTCTGTAATATTCAATATTGACCTGCTACGCAGGTAGGGAAGTAGAAGGTCATATGATTTATTCCCAACCACACACATCCTGATGGCAGGATAGGACACAGTCCTAATGTCCTTTCTCCTTGCATTCTTCCTCCTCCTCCTCTTCTTCTTCTTCTTTCTTCCTCTTCTTCCTCTTCCTCCTCCTCTTCTTCTTCTTTCTTCTTCCTTCTTCCTTCCCTCCTCCTCCTCCTCCTCCTCTTCCTCCTTCTCCTCCTCTTCTTCCTCTTCCTCCTCTTCTTCTTCTTCTTCCTTCCCTCCTCCTCCTCCTCCTCCTCTTCCTCCTCCTCCTTCTTCTTCACAGCCATGGGGTTTGAAGTCAGAGCCTGTTGATATCCCTGAGCTTTTTCATCACCACTTTGAGCCACAGTGACACTTCTGGTTTTCTGGTAGTTAGTCGGAGATAAAAAGTCTCATGGACTTTCCTGCCTGGGCTCAGTTTAAACCACAGTTCTCAGATCTCAGCCTCCTGAGTAGCAATAGGAGTGAGTCACTGGAACTTGGTTCCATGTTCTCACTAAAATAACTTAAGATATAAATAGAGTGTATACACTGGTTTTGACAAACTTTTAAAATGTGCATCTTAAGTCTGAAGTAGTATAGCTTTCTGGCCATTTATTCAACCTATTGGATTTTGGACTCAGTACTTGGAAACACCAAAGAATGAAAAGCCTTTTTTTTTGTCAGTCGTGGGGCTTGAACTCTGGGCTTGGGCACTATTCCTAAGCTCTTCAGCTCAAGGTGAGCACTCTACAACTTGTGCCACAATACCTCTTCTGGTTTTCTGGTGGTTTTTTGGAGAGAAGAGTCTCATGGACTTTCCTTCCCAGGCTGGCTTTGAACTGCAATCCTCAGATCTCAGCCTCAAGTAGCTAGGATTACAGGCTTGAGTCCCTGGTGCCCAGAGAGAAGTCTTTCCTCCATTGCACTCACAGAGTAACACAAGGAGTGGAGAACGGGAAGTCGGCATGAGATTATGTATATCTATCTGGCTAGAAGAAGGTCTTCATGGAGCAGGGTTATTATGGAAAGGCCCTTGGAAAAGCCCCAAGAAGTTATTCCCACAGGGAGGAGGATGGGGGCTGAGGGGAAGGATGAGAAAGAAGCGGAAGGGTGGAAAAGAAGACAAGGGAGGAGATTTGAGGAAATGGGACAGTCCCGGGTGAGTGGATTGAGAAGCTCCACGTGGAGAAGGAGGGGAGGGTCGAGGGGGTCTCTGAAGACATTGGAGGTGATTTCACTGCCTGTCACATCCACAGGTAAACATTTCTCTTTCTTAGCTGCCAGAGCAGTTGTAAGATAAGCAACAGAGGTCTGCTGTACAGAAGGGATGTCTCATTTCAAGGATTCTGAGAGGGTAGGATTTGTCTTTCCAACTCAGCTCTTCTTAGCTCAACTCAGTCAAATTCAGCTTAGCTCAGCTCAGTTCAATCTCAGTCTTCATATGATCTGCCAGCCATTGAGCAACATGCCATGTTTCCAGCTGCCACAGGCAAAGCTAGTATAGCAGGTAGGCCATGCACCGAGGGTGTGTGTGTGTGTGTGTGTGTGTGTGTGTATACATGCATGCACATGCGCATGTGTTGGTATTAGGGCTTGAAACTCAGGATGTGGGCACTGTCTCTTGGCTTTTTGACTCCAGGCTAGCACTATACCACTTGAACCATGGTTCAACTACTGGCCTTTTGGAGATAAGAGTGCTGGGCTGGCTTTGAACTGTAATCCTCAGATCCCTGCCTCATGAGTAGCTAGGATTACAGGACTGAAATGCCAGCACTTGGCCACACAGAGGACTTTTTCTCTCCCTCTGTCCCACCATCAACCATGGCAAGTGCCTCCTCTTTGTTTCCACATACTCCATCCCACGATCCATCTCCTTGGTGAATAGGAAGGTTGAGGGGTGGTTGTCTGGACCTCTAGCTCTGATGACAAGCCCCTTGGAGGACACTAAGCTTAGCCGAGAGTGTGACAATTCTCTCCTTACACATGAAGCTGTGGTAAAGAGGACAGAAGAGAGCATCACTGGAGGCCCATGGCCCACCTGATCTGGCCCAACATGACTTGGGCATAGCTATTGTTCTGGAATCAGAGAAGGCTTCACTGTGTCCCTTGGTGAGTTCTGAAGGACCTGTTACATGGGCTCTCCTGGACAGGCAGGTTAATTGGGGGCCCTTTTCTATCCCTCTTTCACAGTCATTCATGGCTGGTTTAGGGCACTAGGGAGGGCTCTGTTTCTTACTCTGCTCAAGCAGCATGAGTTTGCATATCAGAACTACCAAACCTGTAGACCCAAGGGTCACACATGAGCATCTTTAGCTGAGCTTTCATCAAGTGAAAGGTTCCCCTGTCCCCTGTCCCTTTTCATTGGTCCACACAGGTGAAAGTATTTATTGTGTTCTAGTAGGCAATGGCTCCCACATTCTTCAGAACTTTTCTCCATATTTGATAGCTCTTGCTTAGGTCTAATATGGATCATACTTTTTACTCCAACATAAAGTGGTTAGTTCTCTTTGGTCTGATTCCCCAGTCCACTAAGTGAGAAACTCTAGGCTCTACCCCATCATGTTGGAAGTGGGTAAGTAGATGAACAGAGAGACCAAAGAACAGGGGACATTTCTACAAACCCTGCAAAACCAACCAACCAACACCCTTCATGGGCTTAACCACATTTCATCTCACTGCAAGTAGGCATTAGTCTCACTCTTCTAGGAATGATAAAAGTGCAGTTCAGGGATGAACTAAGTTGTCTGATATTAAGTAAATAGACAGCAGTTAGTACAGTGGATAGAACATGCAAATATTAAGCATAAAGCTTGTACCTGAACAGAGGCTTATGATTTCAACTTTACAATATTCATCTATCTGAAAACCATTTGTAGAGCATCTTCTACCTGCCAGGCATTCTAGGCATTGAGAACAGGCACAGATACAAATACACAAATATTTTGGCTGAATCAATTTCAGCGATTCCCACAGCCATATCTGCAATAAAGACAGAAGCAATTATGCCCCGCTGGGGGAGAGACATTGAGTGACATGCTCTTGGTCCCTTGAGAAATTGATGGGCAGAATTAGGTGTCCTGACTCTTGATGGTTCCTTGCTATTCCTCACAGCTTTGGAAGTTAACCTTTTCCAGGCAGTCAAAAAAGCCCTTTCATTCTGTATTCTCTGCCTGGAAGTGTCCTCACTGCTGTGGAGGGATTTTTCTTGCCCAGGGTACCTTGGCATACAGGGATTGGGTCTCCTGGTCCTAGACCTTCATCTTCTGGAAGTGTGCAAATGCACAGTATTACTTTTTTTAATGTATGGTATTTATGAGGGCTTTTCCCTCTGGGGCTGCTCCATATTCTGAAATGCAAACATGGCAAGGAGGATGGATACATTTTTAGAGCAGTAAGTACAACCAGATGTGTGGATGAGGCTGAGGAAACACAGCAAACATTTGTGAAGGTTGCCGAGCCTAGAAGCCTGGCCTGTGTGTCTCTCCTCTCTGAGGAAATGCATTTGCAACTGGCAAAACACAGCAAATCAAGGTGTTCCCTTGAATGAGGCTGCCAGTTCCATGAGCCACTGCCAGACTGGGGCTTGGACCTATACCATCCACCCAGCTTTCAGGAGCAGCAGATGTGGCCAAGTACCAACACAGTCTCATCTCGCTCCAACAGTCACACCCATGGAACCAGTGAGGAAGCCATGGCTCAGTTTAGCCAGAGCCTTACAGATAAACAGCAGGCAGGACTGATTGGGACAGGTGGGACCCAGAGCCCACTTCCTTTCAGATAACCACACTTTCTCTCTAGACCACTCTCTTTGTTGCAGGAGCTCACTGGCCAGCAGCAAGAGACCTCTAAGGTTTCAGCAAAGCTGGAACACTCCATCCCAGGCAAAGGCCCATGGGAGATTCCTCCTGGTATCTTTATAGTGGCCAGTGATGAGTTTTCAAAGTAGTACTCATCTCTGAGTTCAAAACCAAGGCTGAAGCAAGACACACTGCTACATTCACCAAGCTGGGAATGACACATGACAATGTCCAACTCTGCTTAGTTCTGGAGAAATAAGCTTAAGCTGCAAGTGTAGATTACTGGTATTAAAAGCTATTTTCTTTTTAATATAATCAACAAAAACTATAAAAATCTCCAAGCATTGCTTTGCTGCATCTCACCAGCTTTGATACTTTGTATTTTCATTTTTATTTAGTTCAAATAGATTTTCCTGGGGATTTTTCCCTCCCTCCCTCCCTCCCTCCCTCCCTCCCTCCCTCCTTTCCTTCCTTCCCTAGTTCCCTCCTTCCTTCCCTCCTTCTCTCCCTCCCTCCCTCCCTCCTTCCCTTCCCTTCCTTCCTTCATATGGCACAGGGGAGCAAATCCATATCCTTGTGTATGCCAGACAAGTGATCTGCTACTAAGCTAAAACTCAAGCCCATGATTTCTTCTTTGATTCACAGGTTATTATAAATGAGTTTCAAGGGCTGGGAAGGTGGCTCAGTGGTCGAGTGATTACCTTGCATGCATGAGGCCCTAGCAGAAAAATCCAGAAGTGGCACTGTGGTTCAAGTGGTAGGGTGCTAGCCTTGAGCTGAAGAGCTGAGGGACAGTGCCCAGGCCAAGTTCAGGCCCCATGACAGACAAAAACAAAAACAGAAAACAAAAACAAAAAACAAGAGTTTCAAAATTTATAATTATTTGAATAATCTTTCTATTGGTTCCTCATTCTCAATATTGTGCTTCATATTGATTGGTATTAATATCCTGGATTGTTTGAATTATTTTGTTTTTGATACGTATTCTGTATTCTGGAATATGGTCAAATTTTGTAAAATTTTGAAGTCTTTTGAAAATAATTTTAAAGTCTTCAGTTACCATTGTGGATTTGCCTAGTTTTATTTTCAGGACTACCACTTTTGCATTGTGTTTTAACGTTTTTCTTCTTATGTACATATATACTTTGGATCCCCTTTTTTTCTTCATCAACTGACTCTTTTATCATGAAATGTTTCTCTTCTTCCATGGTAATATTCTTTGATATGCATGTACTTGGATATTCATAGAGCTAGTCTGGCTTTTAAAAGTTAGTGTTGTAAGCTGGGTGCTGGTGGCTTACATCTACAACCCCAGCTACTTAGGAGCCTGAGGATTGTGGTTTGAAGCCAGCCCAGGCAGGAAAGTCTGTGATGTTTGACACCAAAAAGCCGAAGTGGGATCTGTTGTTAAAGTAATAGAGCACTAGTCTAAAGCACAAAAACTCAGGGACACTGCCTAGACCCCTAGTTCAAGCCCCAGGACCAGCTCTCTCTCTCTCTCTCTCTCTCTCTCTCTCTCTCTCTCTCTCTCTTTCTCTCTCTCACACACACAATTAGTGTTGTGCCTAGTATTTGTGCATAGCATATCTATTCTCCTTCCTTTTTGCTTTAGCTCGACAAAATGTTTGTGAATTAAAGCATTTAGAGAACTTCAGTGTAGTAATGTACAACTGCCATCTTGCTTTTTATTTCCTATTTGTCTAATCTCTTCTTTGTTGTTTTTTAATTTTTTAATTTCTTCTTATACCCATTATTGTCTTACTAACTTTATCACCTAGTTCCCCCAGGTAGTTTCTTTTTTTTTGTACTTTTTTATTGTAAAAATACTGTACAGAGGGGTTATAGTTACATGAGCAAGGTAATGAGTACATTTCCTATTGAGCATTGTTGCCTCCTCCTTTGTTTTCCCCTACCATCCCTTCCCTCCCATCTCCACAACAACCTCACCCTCAGACAAAGTTGTAAAGTTCATTTTCAACGTGTCTTGTACATCTCATTGTTACAAAGGATCAGCTTATGTCCCTATCTAAGCATTTTGTTTTTCCTTCCCCTCCTCAAATTAGGGAAGTATATATATATATATATATATATATATATATATATATATATATATATATATATATATATATATAAGATGCAGGGCATGGACATCAAATACAGTGTAAACAGGGGTTATACCTGGGGGGAGGAACATACAAAGCACAAAAAAATCACATGGTACATTATAAATACATTAGAAACAATAGCAAGAAAGAAAAAAATGTGTGACCCTATCTTGGGGTTCATTTTGCTTAACATCATCTTATATGGTCATATTCACATAGCTTTTGACCTTTTCTACTTGTTCTACACATGTACTAGTCTTGCAAATAAGGGAAACCATGGGACCTATGTTTTTTTGGGTCTGGCTTACCTCACTTAATATAATTTTTTTCCAAGTCTTTCCATTTCCTAACAAATGGGGCAATGTCATTCTTCCTGCTGGAGGCATAGAATTCCACATTTTCTTGATCCTTCATCTATTGAGGGGCATCTGGGTTGGTTCCATATTTAGCTATGGTAAATAATGCTGCGATAAACATTGTTGTTCTGGTAGCCTTAGTTGTGAAGTCTTTTGAGGTACCTCCATACTGCTTTCCAATGTGGTTGAACAAATTTACACTCCTACCAACAATGCAGTAGGGTTCCCTTCTGGCCACATCCCCTCCAGCATCTGTTGTTATTAGAGTTCTTGATTATATCCATTCTAACTGGGGTGAGGTGGAATCTCAATGTTGTTTTGATTTGCATTTCTTTTATGGCTAGAAAGGTTGAGAATTTCTTCATGTGTCTATTGGCCATTCTTATTTTCTCTTCAGAGAAGTTTCTCTTTAAGTCTTTAGCCCACTTATTTATTGGGTAGTTGTTTCTTTGAGGATTTGTTGTTGGGGGATTTAATTTTTTGAGTTCCAAGTATATTTTAGATATGAGACTCTTGTCTGTTGTATGGTTAGTGAAGATCTTCTCCCAGTCCATGGGCTTTCTATTGATCTTGCTAGCTATGTCCTTTGCCATGCAGAAGCTCTGCAGCTTCATGTAATTCCATTTGTTCAACCTTTCTTTGATATGTTGTGTTTCTTGGTCTCTATTAAGAAAATTTTGGCCTGTGCCAAGGACCTAGGGTTTCTCCTATTCCTACCTGTAATGTTTTCAGGGTGTCTGCTTTGACTTCGAAGTCTTTGATCCATTTAGAGTTGATTCTGGTGCAAGGTGATATATAAGGATCTAGCTTTAGTTTTCTACAGATGACTAACCAATTTTGTCAGCACCATTTACTGAAGAGGCTGTCTTTCTTCCATTCTGTTTTATTTAGCTCCCTTATCGAAGATTAGGTGGCTATAGGTCTGTGGGTTCATTTCTGGGTTTTTAATTCTATTCCATTGATCCTGTGGTCTGTTCTTGTGCCAGTACCAAACTGTTTTGATTACTATGGCTTTGTAGTAGAGTATGAAATTTGGTATTGTTCTTTCTGTTAAGGATTGTTTTTGCTATTCGGGGTCTTTTATTGTTCCATATTAATTTTTGGATTGCTTCTTCTATTTCATTGAAGAATGAGGTTGGAATATTGATAGGTATCACATTGAATTTGTAGATAGACTTTGGAAGTATTGCCATTTTCACGATGTTGATCCTTCCAATCCAGGAGCATAGGAGGTTTTTCCACTTTCTTAGTTCTACTTTGATTTCCTTTTTCAGGTTTTTAAATTTTTCATCGTAGAGGTCCTTCACTTTGGTTAATTTCCAGGTATTTTATTTTTTTGTGGGGCTATTACAAATGGAGTTGCTTTCCTGATTTCAGCTGCGCTCTTCTTCTCATTGTTGGCAAAGAGAAAAGCCATTGATTTTTGAAGGTTAATTTTATGCCTTGCTACTTTGCCAAAGTTTCCCCAGGTAGTTTCTTAAATATGCATGATTAATATATCCCAATCCACCTTCAATGTTTTCCTAGTTCACATGTAATATAAAAAAAATCTTCCAGCAAAATACTTTCATTTCTTCCTAGACTTGGTGCTATTATTAGTGTGTTGTTAACACCACAATAAATTAATTTCTTTAAATTACTGTTTTTTAAAAAGGATTTTAGTGGGGTGTATGTTTTATTTTTGTCTCTGGATGTCCTCATTGTCAGTCTTTTTCAGCTATTAGATCTTCCCCATGTAAGAGATTTGGATCCACAGATTTTAGTTTTCACCAAATTTTGAGGAAACTTGTTGATAATTTCTTTAGTTTTTCTTTTCTCTCTTGTCTTTATGGAATTCCAATTTCATGGGCACTAGACTACATGATATTGTCTCAGTGATCACTAAGGCATGGTTTCTCCTTAATTTTCTTCTTTCCTTCAGTTTAGATAATTTCTAGTGGTATGTCTTCAAATTTACTCTTATTTTTCTCTTTAGTGTCAAGTCTGCTGTTTTTCCTGTCCAGTGAAATTTTCACCTTACTTATCTCTCATCTCTTGAAGTCTTGTTAGGTTTTTTTTTTTTTATATCTTTGATTTCCTTCTCAAGTTCGTGTTTTCTTTCACTGCTTAAACTTCTTTATATTAGTTATTTTAAAGTTCTTACTAATTGCATCATCTCTACTGGTTATTGGTTTATTATTACCTATTGATGATTTTCTTTTCTAAAAGTCTTTTTTATTGTTATTATAAAAGTGATGTACAGAGGGTTATAGCTTCATAAGCTAGGTAATGAGTACATTTCTTTTTGGACAATGTCACCCCTTCCTTCACTTTTTCTTCCTTTTTTCTGGATCACAGTTTCTGTTGTTTTGCATGTCTAGTAATATTTGGCTGATGCTGAACATTGTAGATTTTCTTTTTTTTCTATCCTGAATTTTGTTATGTTCCTTTGAAGAATGTTGGTGTTAGTTCTAGCAAGCAGTTAACTCACTGATGACCTTTCCCTTGTTGAAGATTATTTTTACGTTTTGATACCCATTCTGCTAAGGTTGAACTCAATTCTTTTCTTTTTTTTTTCCCCCCCTTTGCTGGCCCTGGGGCTTGAACTCTGGGCCTGCACTGTCCCTGAGCTTCCTTTGCTCAAAACAAGCACCCTATCACTTGAGCTACAGTATCACTTCCAGCTTTTTTGAATAGACTTATTGGAGATAAGAGATTCATGGACTTTCCTGCTCCGGGCTGGTTTCAAACCACAGTCCTCAGATTTCAGCCTCCTGAATAGCTAGGATTACAGGTGTGAGCCGCTGGCGTCCAACGTTGAACTCAAATATTATCTAGTCCAGTTTGACTGCTAGGAATTGCTCAGCTTACATCTCCCTGGTAGTTTTTTTACTTAGTCTAGTAGCATTTCACACAATTTTGACCAGCTTAGACACAGATTTGGCTGCACAAATAAATTCACAATGATCCATAAGTAGATTCTGGAAGCTTTCTCAGTGTTACTCCCTCTTCTCCAGTACTTTGTGACACAAACTCTAGGTTTCAGCCTCCCTAAACTCTGACCTTTATCTCCTGAACTCAGCGAGACCACTTGTGTCCTACAACATGGTCTCAGAAATAAATGCCCCCAGGCAGGAATTTGGAGCCCACTTCATAATTTAGGTCTTAAATGTTCCACGTAGGCCATGTGGAGTCCTCAGCTAAGGGTGTTTAGTGGAATGTGGTGGAAACTGGGGCCTAGTAGGAAGAAAGATATATTTTGTCCCAATTCTCTCTCTCTCTCTTTCTCTCCCTCCCTTCCGTCCCCCCCCCCCCCCCCCTGCCACTTTCTCCTTTCTGGTGGTCATGGAGTAAGCAAGCAGCTTCCTGAACCATATACTCAACATCACCCTGGATTTTTTAGGCCCCAAAACAATACAGGTGGGCCAATCTTGGCCTCAAATATTGAGCCAAAACAAACTTTTTCTCTAAGTTGTTCTCAAGCATTTTGTCACACTAACAAAAAGCTAACACACTTCCTTTCTTTCCCTTCTCTCATGTACCATAATCCTGTGTTGACTGTTGTCTTACATCTGAATGCAGTTGTGCTGTATTGTTTATTCATGATTGCAGTTGGTTACTGGAAGGCAAATTTGGTCCCCAGATCTCCAACACAATCTTCATCACTTTTAGAAAATAAAGTACTACAAGCGCATAGAAAAATATGGAGAAAATTCAGCCAGTAAACACACTAAAATGTGCCATATGTGCTTCAGATTGTTCTTTTAAAGAAATGAAGTATTCCAGATACAGTGTAAGTGCTTTAAGTCTTATTTGATCTTTAGCACAACCCTGCCAGATGGTGATAATTACTTGAATTTTATTCAAAGAGGTAGAAACTTTCTAAAGATGGACAGGTCATTGGCAGAGCTGGGCACTGATCTGGTTAGGCCATCGACACACTACAGAGACAGACTCTAGTTTGAGCTATATGCAGTGTGGGCAGGAACAACAGGGAGGCTGGGCTGGGTGGGAGTCAGATAAGTGTCCATAGACTGCAGTGAGAGAAATGACTTTGGATCTGTTGAGTGTACTCATAGCAGACAGAGCCTTGACAACATACAGGAAGTTGGCTTTATTCTATGAGTCAATGATGAGTGAACCTCTTTACTATGCATATGACTGGGCCTGTGACATGAACTCCAAAGCAGTCTTGGCTTAGCCAGAGCCAGATGGCTGCAGAAGGACATTGAATAGCCAACAAGTATGAATGAATTCATCATAACACTGAAGGTTTTTAACCTAGGTGTGGACATGAGTTAGGTTAAATAAGGTTTACTGAAACACATCCTTGTTAAACTGAAATGACCAATTTGGTTTTTAATTTGATTTTAAAAGTACCCATAAGTAAATTAAATTCTCTTGAAAACATAAATCATACAAAGGGTCAGTATGAGTACAAACACCCCTTCCATCATTCTCTTCCATCTCTCTCAACTCCACCTAGCCCTTCAAGTTACCTGCTCCATTTTCACATATGTACACTGGATAGTACGATTGCTTTTGCCCACCTTTAACCATTTGTCTATGGCATCTTCCCCTTTATCTCCTCTCCCCTGACAATCCAGCTTTCTAGTATTCATTGTATTAAACTGTAAGTTAATTCAAAGGAGTTGTATACCAGATTTTAATCCATTTTTGTGTGCATATATGGATATGACCCGTATATGTCTTCATTTATGTTTATAACTTATATGCACATTGTAATTTATATAATACATTTAAATATATTTATATAAGTTTAATTTATATGCAAATTATAAACTTGTACATATAAGATAAAAATGCACTCTTCTTCTCTCTGATCCTAATTTGAAGTGACCAACAGTAACAGGTGCTTGTGACAGCATTATTAGAGAGATTCGTTCTAGTATCTGTGATTTGGTGACTTTTTTTTTTTTTCAGATGGCTGTCTCACTGCTTGTGGGGCCACCGGCAAATGGCAAAGCTCAGATTCATGTCAAATTTCATAGATCACATTATCACCAAATTTCAATAGGTAGAGAAAAGGTAACAGCTGTTATTCTAACATGCAGAGTTCCAACAGGTACAGCGACAGCACAGTTTTTATTAACCATGGATCCTGATTAAGCAACCAATAGTACTAGTTTGGATGTGATTTTCCCCACCAAATTTCACACTGAAATTTGATTTGCCAATGCAAAGATGTTGGGTCATGGGGTACTTAAGATGATACAGGTCATGCAAATTCTTCTCCTATGGGTGAATCAATATCTTTCTTAGAAGGCTGACTTAGTTCTTATGAGACTGGATCAATTCTCACAAGAATGAATTAGTTCTCTTGAGAATGAGTTGTTACAAAGCAAGCCTGGCCTCTCTCCTCTTGTACAAGTACTCTCTCTTCACCATGCCTCCACTTCCCATTCTCAAACATTTTGATATCTGATGGCACTTGCCCTATTATAATGCAGCATGAGGCCCTGACCAGAGGTGACTGCCCAATCTTGAATTTCCAAAACCGTGAGAAACAAATCTCTCTCCTTTATATATTACCCAGTCTCAGGTATTCTGTTATGTCAGCAGAAAACGTACCAGGACAAATAATAATCATAAACAAGGAAATGCATTGTTTTGACTTCTCTATTTTTTGGTACCATCTCTTTTCACGATATAGTTTCTTTTTCTTTCTTTCTTTTTTTTTTTTGCCAGTCGTGGACCTGAACTCTGGGCCTAGGCATGTCCCTCAGCTCTTCAGCTCAAGGAGAGCACTCTACCGCTTGAGCCACAGTGCCACTGCGGCTTTTTCTGTTTATGTGGTGCTGAGGAATGGAACCTAGGGCCTCATGCATGAAAGGCAAACGCTCTACCACTGAGACACCTTCCCAGCCCTCACGATATAGTTTCTAGGGTGAGAATGTTCATATTTTCACATGTCATAGTGGGGTTCCCAGGGGTTCAAACAGTGATTGACTTGAGGTAGACCTGAATCTCTCTCCAGAACCTAAAGTAGTATTGGTATCTCTCTGAGAAAGGAGTTGAAAGTTTATAGCCTTGTGGCTTCCCCAAGAAAGTAGAAGCTGCTGGCTGACAAAGAAGAGGACAGACCAGGTGCTTCAAGAGGAACAAACATAAAAGAGGAGAGAGTCCTACACTACAGGTGGGGATCTATATAGCTTACCTGCTCTAGAAGACCAGGCAAATGTCTTACCCTCGGCACTATGAGACCTTCTAGGTTATTTTTTCTCAAAATACTCATTTTATCTAAGTTTGCTCAACAGGAGAACAATCTCATTAGCTACAGGTTATGCATCGCCATATTCAAACAATCACAGATGGTTGATGAGTAGTAGGTGCATACTATCATGAGATGGAGTCTCTTGGACATTTTTTTTTGCCTGGGCTGGCCTGGAACTGTAATCCTCCCACTCTCAGCCTCCCATTTAGATCAGGATGACAGGCATGAGCCACCATTTATCTGACTTAGACATGACTCTTTGATGCTTCAGTTTTAGTTTGGGAATTCATTGTTGTGATTAAAATAGCTTCCTGGGGGCATTTCAGCATAAATAAAAAATTTCCAATAAAAATATAGCAAGATATGTATGTAAAATTTCTAGTAAGACATAGTAGCACATTAAAATGTGAATAAAGCCCAAATGACACTAGTTTTAATATTATATTTTATTATTTTAACATCTATTTCATATATAAACATTAATGAGATACTTTACCTTTTCTTGGTCTTAAGTCTTCAGGATGCAGTGTTTACTTCATAGCTGAAACATATCTCAAACTGGCCTTGTCACATTTCCAGTACTTCAGAGCTACGATGGTTGGAGGCAGCCATATTGGATGATTCACATGTCCAGCATTGACTTTGACTCCTAGTAGACTGGCCTTGACAAGCCAGTGGGACTCTTCCCTGAGCTGACTTTGGAAAGGCATAATTTGTGCATAGATCTATTGGGAGGTATGGTGACTCAGAACAGCCCTAGCCTAGATGGCTCTTCTGGGAGCTGGGACTGAGATGGGAAAAATGTCTCAACTCAAGGCCACATGCTCATCTTTCCAGGAACCCAAGGCCCATTGTCCTTGCTGTCTGAGTGTCTGCTCCTGGCTCCTATATGTGACTGCCATGGTATCACCTGCTTCTCTCCCCTTCTTGTATCACAGCCCTTCTACTATAGATCCCATCACAAATGTTAACAGCCTGTGGGGTTCTCCAAACTTCTGTCTTTATCCTTATTATTATTATTATTATTAGGAGGAGGAACCCGAGGAAGAGGAGGAAGTTTTGTTGGTTGTGGGGCTTAAGTTTTTCTGCTCAAGGCTAGCACTCTACCACTTGGAGCCACAGCTTCACTTCCAGTTTTCTGATAGTTAATTGGAGGTAAGAGTCTCATAGATTTTCCTGCCAGGCTGGCTTTGAACTGTGATCCTCAGATTCAGCCTCCTGAGTAGCTAGGATTACAGGTGTGAGCCACCAGTGCCCAGCTATCCCAAACTTCTATTTTGAAGGAAGACTTTTAGAGGCTGAAATCATCTTCTCCACTAGGCCACAGCTCAATGGTATTAGGAGAGACTACACCCTGATCTAATTAGTTGTAACTCACAGATCAGAAAAGAAACAGGCAGATTCCCCTGTGGATGGACTAGGGAGTATGAAACAAGATTAGCTTCTCCTCTAACATTTTTTTTGAAAGGGACAGAGGACACAAAAACCATACCTTCAAGGATTTAACAATGACCACCCCCCAAAAACTCTATTCAAAGTAGAAAGAAATTATGTCATAGATAAAAGCCAGATTAATTCAGTGGCAACCAAAATGTTAAAGAATTCACAGAGAGACAGTCACCAGCTAGACTGTGACTTGAGAGCTATGAGTCCTGGATCCTCTTTGCCCTCTTGGAGGTCTAGAAATAGCCGATTTTTTCAGAATTAATTTTCTTGCTAAAGATTTTCCTCTTGTATTCAATCTTTACTTTCCTGGGAGGAAGAAGGGAAGGTTAGAGAAAAGTTCTGGTTATAAAAGGTGATAATTCTCTGGAGATGTTTGACATGACAGAGGGAGCGGTTCCAGCAGAAGGGGCACCAAATGCACACCCTTTCCCCCAATCAGAAGACCTGAGCCTCTGGAATTCTGGGTTTCCCAATGCATCAGGCAGGATCAGGCCTGGAAGGAATCGAAGCCTGAAGCCTGCTGTGGATGGGTAGGAGCTCTACTTCTTGCTCATGGCCAGCCTTGACACGAAGGTGTAGAGTTCTTCACTGGCTTGTGACCACCTCTAGCACACAACAAGTAAAAGGCTCTGAGCTGGGGACATTAGAAGCACACTAGAATTCTCCCTATGCTGAACCTGACATGGACATGGAGCAGCCATGTCACTCAAGGTCAGGGAACACAGGATCCTGATCACATAGTGGAGGAGAGACCACACTTCATTATTATTGCTTTCATCTTATTGTAACACAGAAATAGCATCTGCTCATATTTGGAAATCTCAGCAAGCTATCACAATACAAAGCTACAAAGAATTGACCACTTGTGCAGCCTTTTAGAGGTGCAGATGGACTTTGATCTGCATCACCTGATCCTGAGCTCAGCCCAAATCACTAAGTCACCCTGCTTCACATAGGTCTACATCCTACAGCCATGATGGCTTAGCCTCCAACCAAGTTCCCAATGTTCTGCCCAAATAGAACATTACCTACTGCTAAATCTCCTTCTCCAAAACCACCTGAGGGGAGCAGGACTTGGAAAAGTTCTTGGAAACAGGGCTTTCTGTTAAGAAGGCTGGCCAGTTGCAGTGGGGGCTGAGTGAACAATTGGCAGACCTGGCTTTCTGCTGCTAGGGGGTCAACCCAGACCACTCTTGGCACAATACTGGCTTGTCCAGCACAGGTCTGGCCCTTTCACAGTCCTGCTGACAGCCCCAATGCTGTCACACCATTGGAGTAGTCGCACAGACAGCTACTGCTCATAGGGTGATGTCATTTACTACTGGGTCACCTTGAGCACGTTGATGACATCTCAGAAGTAGTTCTTTACTTCTAACAGTAGCCCTTGTTTTGCCTATGCTATTTCATCAGTGTGAAGATGAAAGAGCCATGTAAGTGGCCAGGCACTGAAAAGTATAATGGCAGCCCTGGTTGAAAAGCCAACATCCACATCAGTCCAGTCTCTTCAAAGGAGTGAGGATGGTGGAAATTCTAGGGGGAAAATGTAAAACCAGAAATGCTCAACCAACAGCAAATGACATTTGTAGCTCTACCCGCTTTGACTGTGTGTATGGGTGGGATCTGGCCTTCTGCGACCCCTGGCCCATCCCCTTTGCTGACAGAGGCAGGCTCCTAATCTTCTGTCCCCAGCCCCTTCACAGCCGTCCACCGTCCTCACCCTTCCTCTACTTCCGGACACCTTTCATGCTGCCTTCTGCTAATCCCTCCTCCTAAATGTTCTATTGGCATGGGGCTGTGGTGTAACCTGACACCCATGTGCATTACACAGGGTAACTGAGAGAAACAGCACAATAAGAACAAAAATAAAACTAAACAGAACAAAAAGAAATGTATTGTGAAGGGTTAACTTACATGAGATCATGAACAGGCCTAGGAAAACCAGTAGAGGGTTCCAGTACGAACCCAATGTCTCAAGAAGTGGGGAATGGGGTAGTTGAGCAATGGTGTAAGTCCAGTATGAATCTGAAGAACCCTGAGAACCAGAGGGTCAATGGTATCAGTCCCCCTCCAAGTTTGAGGGCCCAAGAAATGGGAGTGCTGATGGCCGAACACAGAAGACAAATGTCCAGGCTCAAACGAAGCAATTTTTCCCTTCCTCTGCATTTCATTCAGGCTCTCAAGACTGGATGCTGCCTGCCC
Source organism: Dipodomys spectabilis (assembly GCF_019054845.1). Classification (NCBI taxonomy): domain Eukaryota; kingdom Metazoa; phylum Chordata; class Mammalia; order Rodentia; family Heteromyidae; genus Dipodomys; species Dipodomys spectabilis. The sequence goes on from NW_024870703.1 coordinate 5,319,954, forward strand.
ACATTGGGGGAACAAATTCTTCCACTCAGCCTACTGATTTAAATGGCACTCTCTCCTACAAACATTCCCTACTGAAAACCATTAGAAATTCTCCTAGAAATCACCGTGTTTTTTTTTTTTTGGCTCTCTGAGCATTTCTTAGCTCAATCAAGTTGACATACAAGATCAACTTTTACAACACGTAAAAACTTGGTAATTGTGGTATAATAGTCTCTATTTCTTTAGTCACTATTTTTTTTTTCTTTCCTAGTCCTGGGACTTGATCATGGGGCCTGGACACTCTCTGAGCTTTTTGCTCCAGGCTAGTGCTCTACCATTTAAGCCACAGCTCTATTTCCAGCTTCCTGGTGGTTAATTGGAAATAAAAGTCTCTCAGCCTTTCTTCCCTTGTCTGCTTTTGAACCATGATCCTCAGATCTCAACTTCCTGAGTAGCAAGGATTACAGGTATGAGCCACTGGTGCCTGGCTGAGTCATTGTGTCATCTATCTATCTATCTGTCATCTACCTACCTACTTATCATCTATCTTATAAATCTCACAGGTGATTTTATTTTTTAGACAAACTATAGGAAACCAAGAGAAAAACACCTTTGAAATAGCTACCAGGCTGTTTACTATTTCTGATACTTTTTATTCCTTTCTAATAATTTGAATTCAGTTCTGACATCTTCCTTTCATTTAAAAAATTATTGCCAGGCTGGGCAAACTTTCTAGAAAGCAAACTGGAAATGGTCTTGGTTCTTAGAGAGTAATCTCTCTTTTTTCTTTGTGGTGGTATAAAGGTTTGGGCTCAATGCCTTAGGCTTGTTAAGCTTGATGAGCCATGCTCCAGCTTTTTGCTGTCATTATTTTTGTGATACTCTCATGTTTTCTGTGTGGGTTAGCCTGGGACTGAAATGATCCTCTTTATGGCCTTCCATGTAGCTGGGATCATAGATCTGCATCATTATTCTGGTTTATTTGTCAAGGAAATCTGTGTCTCACTAACCTTTTGGCTTGAAGCCATCATCTGACTGGTCTTCATCTTCTGAGTGACTGGGATGACAGGTAAAAGCCACTGTGCCTGGCTTCAGACTCCTCAAAAAAGGAAAACCAAAACTCAAAAGCTGAAACAATAAAGTACTTGCAAACTATTGTAATAAAGATGTGGAGAAAACAAAGGAAGGGCAGAGCTGAGACTAATGCAAATAATACACACAAATAATGTGTGCCTCCTTTAGTGGGCATGTACAGTTCTCTGAAAAGTTAAAAACTGAAAAAGAATCTATTGGGCTATGAGGAAAAGAGGGAAGATGAAATTCAGGAGGGGCAGGCAGCACTGGGCCCAGACCTTGAGATGAAAAAGACAATGGGGTGCTGGAGCATGTGAAAGATAGCCAGGGTCAAAGGACATCAGTGAACAAGGGACGGGGGTAGCAGTCAGATATAGCTGGAGAAACCTAGAGGCATGCCTTACATAGCAACATGGGGAATAAAAACCAAGGGAGACTATAGTAGCCCCTTCTTTTGATATTTTTATCAATGATTTAGAGCCTATTTTCATCAGTTATTTGAAATCCATTATCCTGAAGTATAAGATAACAAAGAAATTGGTTGACAAAACGAGGACCCCAAAGGTGTAGTGGACTAAAGTGGCTCTGCTCTGTTTTAGGCTCCTAGTTTTTTTGAAATCTCTGGCATTCCCTCTATGACCTTGAACAAGTCAATCTCTCTAAGCCAGGTATCAAAGACAAGAAAAGGATTAGATGCAGCCAGGCAGTTTTTAGGAATTACATAATAATCTGCCTGCTACTTCAGGTTATATATGGTTTGTTTGCTGGGCCAGGAAACTATTCTGACAGCTCTCCTCCTGGGTTTATTTTTGAACATTGCCAAGCCTCTGACAGAATTGTTTATAGATAAAATACAGGCCCTTACATTTCTTTTGTGAATAACAACAATAAATGGTATTCTCAGGTTATCTGACTAATCAAAGGATTGACAAACATTGCATAGTAAAACTTAGAAAATAATTTTAGCTGTCTAGTTCAATTATTATCACTAGGGCAGTGGTTACTAAGACAGTATTTTAAAAGTACAATTTACAAATTTACATTATTCACATTGTTGGAAAGATGATAGCAAAATATTTCTCTGTTCTCTTCATGTTATTAAAATTCATTTATACCTAAGGACATATATTTATAAAATTAGGTGATAAAGCTTTAAAGTACTCTAGTTCAAGTTCTAAAAAAAACTGACTTAAAGGAGTTAAGAATGTAGAATAAATTTAAAATAATATATCCTTTAAAACAGACAAATAAAAGGGTAAAATGCATCATTCTATGAATTTTAGATGGGAAAAGAAGAAATAACAATATGATAGACTTACACTGTTAGTAAAACAAAATCTAAAATCTTGAGTTTCTAGTTAGGAGATATCCAGTAACAACCTAGAGAAAGGAGAGTTAGTAATATATTTAGTTAGTCTATATTTCTAAATATAAAAGTTTAAAGCAGTTTTCACATGAAAATGGAGGAATAAGAAACTACATCCATTATATTAGCATTTGGGAAGGATTAAACACTTCTTTCTCAATAATTTTGTTACTTTTCTCAGTAATTTTGTCAAGTAACATTATGTGTGTACATGCCAGTCCTGGAGTTTGAACTCAGGGTCTGGGTACTGTCCCTGAGCTTTTTCATTCAAAGTTAGTGCTCTATCAGTTGAACCATAGCTCCATTTCTAGCCTTTTGATGATTAACTAGAGATAAGTCTCATAGACAATCTTGCCCAGGCTGGCGTTGAACCATGATCCTCAGATCTCAGCTTCCTGAGTAGTTTAGGATTACAGGTATGAGCCATCAGATCTGGCAAGCAACGACGTTTTTAAAAATGCTATTTTCAATTTGACCTAATTTTCCTAGGAATAAGGCTATCTGTTAAACTTTGTTGTTAAAAAGTGTCTTTTAAAGATATTATTCATAATTTAAAAATAGGATATATTATTTGTTATACTCTTTATATTAAGTGGGAGACACAGCTTGGTTATTTTGTATGATTTGCTTAAACTTGGAGAAACTGTAACATGTTTAACTAGGAATTTCATAGGGCAGCAAGTTGTTTGCTATTCCTTACTCAAAATTGTGTGTCATTTTTGTTTTGTAACTTCTCTATATAATTCCAGCACTCAGGCTGATCTAGGTACTTCCTGACTTTTCTTCTAGTTGTAGTTTGTTCTAGAGCTGCTGGCCTAATTTATATTCCTTTTCTAAGAATCTGGTTTCACATCCAACATATTCAAATGCTACAACCAAGGTGGTGAAGGCAAACTCTCTCCATTTCAAACCTGTCCTTTTCTACTTGATCCCTGACGTTTAACTGCCACATGGGCCATTTTACTACCTTCTGCTAAATCAAACTCCTACACTAACAGTGTTGTGAAGTGAATCCTTGAACAACCCTTTCCCAAATCATTCTGACTCCACTTGCTTTTTTAAAACCACAAATGACCCCAGTTTTAAATTACTTCATCTATCCCAATAGTCTCATTGTATATATTTATGTACATGCTTCTATAGCCACCAGTTTATAAATTCCCAAGTTACAGTCCTCATCTTTTACTCAAAGTTATTTCAAAAGGACCCCACTACCTAGGCCTTTCTCATTTACTGTAACCCCTGAAAGATCTGTACATGATGTAGCTTAGGCCCACACTGACTCAGGGGAAGAACCTGATCATCGCAGCTGCTGTCAAACTCTGGAAACGATTCAAAGCCTATAACTCTCCTCTATCTTCTATTTCATTAAATTTGATTGTTTATTAAAAATTCACAGGAACGTAATGGAAGGTAAGAAATGTTCTGGAAGATCACAGAACAGGCTCTGGATGGGCAGGAGTGGAGGTGGTAGAGAAAATGACCATTGGGACTCTGGGTGGGGGTAGGTAGGATTCTTCAGGACTGTCAGTCCTTGCTAACATAATGAATCTGAATTTACCCCACAAAAATTGTGCTAAAAGAGGCATAAACAAATCTGATATGGAAGCAAGACAACCAAATCTTGCCATGGATAGTTTTAAAATTCAATGTAAGGGGTGTCAGTATTTTAAATTTTTTGAAAGGCAAGTGCTCTTCTGAAAGATTTAAGAAGTCTAATAATAGAAAAAAAACTTGAATTAACAAATTATATGTTGCCATAGTTACCCTCCCCCCCCTCCGGCCTCATGAAATCCCACACAAAATCTCTGCTGCTGTTGTGTCGTCTCAGTCTTAGAGCAGCCATGAATTGGTATTTCACCTTTTCCCCTGAACTACACTCCTAGATGTCTGAGATAACTGGAATCTCAAATCTCTAGATTCCAAGGCAGAACTCAAATTACGTTTGTCTTTTTTTTTTTTTAAGGTTCCTGCTGTGTAGCCCAGGCTGACCTGGGTCTGAGCCCCCCAAATGGGATTATAGGAATGTTAACCGTATGCCCAGACCTCCATTGGTTTAAACAAAATCTCAGCTCATGGTATCTCAAATATGGGTCATTTAAAATTTCTCCAAAATCCTGTCAACTTTGTCACTAAAACACACCAACCCAGCCCCTTTATTCTGCACAACTGCAAATCTTCATCTTGGCCCACTACCAGTCCCTACTAACCACAGGAACAGAAAACAGGCTATGCCAACTTCCTTGCTTAAAATCTTCCGGTGGTTTCTCACTGAAGTCTTGAAAAGAAATCTATAGATGCCTTACTCCAGGCTCCTAGCCTTAGAGACCTTGCCAATCTCAGAGCCATTGCCCTCTCTACCACCCCAATGGGCTCCTTTTTCTTTTGCAGCACATAAATACTTTTCGGCTTTGGGGGCTTGGGCTTCATTTTCTCTTTAGCTGTAATGTTTTTTTTCTTTTCTTCGAATCTTGATGTGATCATATCCTCACCATTCAAGTGATTCCCAGTGATCAAATATGCTGCTCCTCTTTCCCCCCTGTGCCATATTCTGCCTCTTTTTTGTTTAGTTTGGGATTCTTACCTGGAAGTGTAATAATCTCTAGGCAGCAGATGCTTTGTCTTGTATCCACTGTACATCTATTACTTTAAACAACAGCTAACACAGTGGGCCCAACGAACATATGAACAAATACCTGAAAGGTCTTAATCTATTCAATCAAGATTCCCACAAATGAAAACAGCTGCCCCAACTTATCAAACCTTGCAATGGCAAACTCAACACACCCAATGTCCCCTACAACCAACTTTCTCTACATAAAAATTTTGGCTCAAATCTCCATGGAACAACATACTACTTGAAATGTCTATGTTCCCTATCAGCTGCTGCAAGAAATATGGAACAAAACCCGAACCTCTTACATTATGTATTTTATGCAGGCATCATTCCCTCTGGAGACTTTCTAACCGTTAAACCAGCCATTAATTTGTATGCATTTAGTTCTTTATATTGTAGAACAGAGGGGAAGGAAGTAGTGTGATCTGCCCTGTGTTTTTACATCACTCTGAGAGATGGATTTGGTTGTTTTTTGGTAGATTCTGACTCAATCACAGGTTCTTCCCCTCTACCAAAAAGAAAAATTTGGGGCTGGGAAGGTGGCTCAGTGGTAGAGTGCTTGCCTTGTATGCATGAAGCCCTGGGTTTGGCTCCTCAGCACCATATAAGCAGAAAAAGCCAGAAGTGATGCTATGGCTCAAGTGGTAGAACACTAGCCTTGAGCTGAAGAGCTGAAGGGCACTGCCCAGGCCCAGAGTTCAGGCCCCACAACCAACAAAAAAATAAAAATTTAAACAAAAAAATAGCTATTTGCTATAAAGACTCGAAGGCCAATCCCAATAAAACCTACCTGACTGCTACTTCATACCAGGGAGCAAAGGAAGCTTTGGGATAAAAATAGTAGCAACCAGGGGCTGGGAAGGTGGCTCAGTGGTAGAGTGCTTGCCTTGCATGCATGAGCAGCCCTGGGCTCGATTCCCCAGCACCACATGAGCAAAAAGAAAAAAGCCGGAAGTGGTGCTATGGTTCAAGTGGTAGAGCGCTAGCCTTGAGCTGAAGAGCTGAGGGACAGAGCCCAGGCCCAGAGTTCAGGCCCCACGACTGGAACCCCCTCCCCCCCCCAAAAAAAAAATAGTAGCAACCAGATCGAAACGTCAAATAAAATTCATAAACTTGGGATTTTGTAAAAATGGAACTTGTAATTCAAGTATCATTTTATGGTTAAAAACCAGTCTTATGAGCCTGGTGCCGGTGGCTCACACCTGTAATCTTAGCTACTCAGAAGGCTGAGATCTGAGGATGGCGGTTCAAAGCCAGCCCGGGCAGGAAAGTCCAGAAGACTCTTATCTCCAATAAAACCACCAGAAAACCAGAAGTGGTGCTGTGGCTGAAGTGGTAGAACACTAGCCTTGAGCTGAAAAGCTGAAGGGCAGCACCAAGGCCCAGAGTTCAAGCCCCACTCCTGACCTAAAAACCCGAAACCAACCAACCAAACAACTAGTCTTAGAAGTGGCACTGTGGCTCAAGTGGTAGAGTGCTAGCCTTGAGCTGAAGAGCTGAGGGACAACACCTAGGCCGAGTTCAAGCCCCACAACTGACAAAAAAAACCAAAAAACAAAAAATCCAAAAACCCCACAGAAAAACCAGTCTTGTGTAACCCTTCTAAAAGACCAGATGAACACAGGTTGTTTTGTGAATAGTAATTCGGCCTTGCTTTTTTTTGTCTAAGAAATATACATTTAATCATGACTCAATATATTTAAAGCAACCTGTTTCTTGTCTTTTACTGTAAGAAAAATGTGTGAGGCAAATGCTGATAAATGGTCTCAGTTAAGTGACTGCAGTACAGATAAGACTAAGTAATCTTTAGGAGAAGATAGATTTGATTCACTTAGGAATATTCTTTAGATAGAATAAGGCTTCTATATGACTTTAAGCCAGATGTCTGAATATTGTTGTCATAAACATGAATAAATGTCATATGCATACATAAATGTACACATTATATATGTATACATATAATGCAAAGACAGGTAGAAGAAAGGGGGGGAAAGTGAGAGTTGGACAAAGAAGGACAGATGTGTGGGTGTGTATATATAGGTAAAAGAGAAAGAATGAAGATATGAATCAAAGCAATCCTTCTTTGAGCTAATTATTTCACTATGAAGACTTGCCATACTCTCTAATGATTTTCCTGGTTTGTAGTAAAACGCGCTTCAAAAGGACCAAAAAGACACAAATTTAGTTGACAGACTACAATGGATTCAGAAAAAGACACAGTGAATATAGACTTATGTGCACTCTCATGCTGGTGATTTTCTTTTTAAAATGTAAGCCACTAATGTTTTAAGAAAAAAATTTAAACCTAAAGTTGCATATTAATTTTATACACAAACTGAAACATAATGACTTTTAGCACAGTGTATACATGCTTACATAAACTCAAATAGTTACACATTCAAAACAATTTGCTTTAACATATGAAAATTCTGAAAAACATATAAGCATCAATACTTTCTATAAAACTACAGTTAGAACATCAATTTGCTACAAGCATATAAAAACATCAAGTGCTTTCTTGGAGTTTCAAGTTACCTCTTTACAACACCATCTTGTTTGCATATATAGTCCTTCAATAATCAGTAGGGATTTTTTTTTTCCTCAAGAGGTTTATTTTCCAGATACATTATAAGCTCAAGAAAACAGACCTAACAATTACACAATATAATTATGTCTAACAACTTAATTGCACATAACATTTTAAAGTAGGTTTGGGTGAAGTTCTCAAATACTTTGGTATATGTTCTTCAGGGACTTCTATTAGAAAAAAAAGTAAGTCCAAGTCCCTTTAATCCCCATTTTGTATTAAAATGGACGAGTCTTTGGTTAAAATTCTATATTTTGGGAATTTATTATTAAAATGGTCCCCAAACCAATAAATAGTGCTGATGTATAACTAGTTCACCAGACTTCACTTAACCTGTTTCTGATGCAGTTGTATGCTTTAAATATTCATTTACTAAAATAATGTCACTGACAGTTTCAATCTTTCACTTAGAGGCAGAGAAATCAGTAGGTTTTTCATTTCTCTGTGAATTATCTGTTGTTACCTAAACTTATATGATAATTTCAGTAACTACAGATTAGGATTAGAAAGATGTAGAGCATTAATTTTAGAGTTAGCTTATTCTGATAAGTCAGTATTAGACTGTATATGAATCTGCATTAACTAGAGAATAGGTTGTCGGGTAATGTTAACTTTAGAAACCCAAACCATTCTATGTGTAAGAGAAAACTGATGCAAATGTATAAAACAGCAGATATACAAGAACACCAAACATACTTTATTAGCACAAAGAAGCAGCCATAACAAGGCACAGCAAGCAGAAACATACATTAGCAGTCAAAGGATTAGTGTTGCATACAAATATAGCTTTTCTTTTTTGTAGCCTTGGCAATAGCCATAGGAATATAAAATAACCTTCTGTAGCAGCTGGTATGGAAACTAAGAAGCACTCACCAGCAGCACAGAACACATTAACAAAAAGACAAGAATGGATTTGGCTACTGTAGTGCAAAGTGTCTAGGACAGAACTGAAGTCAGTTCAATACTAAGAAGCAAACACTAGAACTTGGTAACACTTCCCAAAGCACTCACTCAAGTTGTATTATATACTATTCTAAATGACAAAAAGGTGCTAAGTAAAGTTATTTACAAATACATGGTTGTATAGTACCTTTAAATCTGCAATTTAGTTTTCAGATTTTCCATTAAGAATGAACTGCACTGAAGTTCTATAAATTATACTTACGCAATTCAGCTATGAGAGCTTACAACAAAGAGATAAATACTGCCATCCAAATTATTAATTATAGTTTAGCAATAATCTCAACAGCAACAATCATTGTAGTTACTATTGTCTGACTGTATGGGCATCTTCTAGTCTCATTTTCTTCATAGTTTACAACCTTGTTATGGACATAGGAAAAGACCCAACTTTAATGAAACAACATTTAGACCTCCTATTAACACACACACACACACACACACACACACACACACACACACACACACACACACGCTCTCTCTCTCTCTCTCTCTCTCCAATTGCAGCAGCTATTCCAAATGCCTATTTTAAGTTGAAGCCTTATTTAAAAAATACCAAGGACCTTTAAATAAAATTCTACTACTATCTTTCTAAATCTGAAATTTTAAGAACAACTATTTAGAAAACCTGGTCTACTTAACAGTACCTTTTGCAGAAGAGAAAAGGAAACTAACTATAAACTACATCCACACTTAAGTGAACTGCACTATGCCCTTGTGGCCAGAAAATTGCTTTTTTTTTTCCTGAAAGGGAGGCAGTCTACTTATTTGTTTGCTTGTTTGCTTGTTTTTGGACTTTCAAAGCTTGATTTCTGGTAACTACAAACATCACTACTTTGGAAGGTTATAGAAAAATGCTTAGAAAAAATAATTTAAAACATTAGTCACACTGTTGAAATACTCATCCAATAATTTGTTCTTCAGTAAGAAATAGAACTCTTCATAGCAAATGCCCCAGAGTTGCCTTGTTCAATTACTATAGCCACTAAAACCAAACTGCTAGCTAAACTGACAAATGTTTTCATAGCCTCACTGACACCAGCCTTATCCTGCTGTTGCAATAGGCACCACTGTCTGTGTCAAGCACTTCGCAGCTGACAGAGGCTACTCATTAAGCTTACGTCCCGTGTGAAAATCCTAGCACTGACACTGTGCTTCCTATAGGTATACTGTCTAGTACACATAAAAGCAGACCCAGTTAATGCCCCTTGGGGTCAGAAGAATTTACTTTGCCTTGATTGGCTCTCGTTCTAACCAGCGAACTCTAACTTTTTGCTTATAATGATACTCTTTTAGGAAATCCTGTAACATTGATGGCAGAGGGAGCCCATCAATTCCATCATATGTGGTGCACCTGCAGATTACCGCACGGCAGATATACTGCAGGCTGAAAGGAAAAGTCCTATTCAGTGATATAGTTAGCAACGGTTCAAAAAACATGCAAGAACTGGGATCCTTATAATGTTCTAGAAGTCCTGTTACAGTGGAGGAGTGAAATACACATGGGTCGTGGGCATCAAAACTGAAGTTGTGATTCCACTGTTCAATTCTGGCATGCAGTGATCTGTTGTAGCGGCGGAAGCTCACAGAGAAGAGGTAGTCCTCTTGCGCAGAGTCCCTGAGCAAAAACGTGCCTTCAGGTTTCCCTTCAAGAAGGGCTTCTGCTTCGTAACGGTCCATCACTCCCCAGTAACAGGGATTCCCTGTGATCTGAAGCAGATCTGGCACAAGGCAGTGTATGTAATCAATCTGCGTATGGACTTTCCACGCTCCCTGTCTGCTCATGTGGGCATGGCTGTCTCCAGACACCTGGCGCTGCTTCTGCCTCCAGGACTGCAGACACAGGGTGGTTGTGTCCTCCTCTGAGTCACAATGACCTTGGGGAACTGCAGTGTTGTCCCCACTTATTTCTGTCATTCCAGGAGCTAACTTTGGTCCCAGTTTATATAATGGATTTACCTGTGCAGTAGCTTCAAATGTATGTATTTGTGCATTAGGAGGAGGGTCTACCCCTTCTTCAATACTAAGCCTTCTTCTCTCTCGAAGTCTGTCTTCTTCATCTTCTGTTGAAACCAACGATGGATCAAATGTATCAAAAAATGTTGAATGTGGGCTCACGGGAGCTGTATGCTGTTTAATCAAATGCCATTTTTGGGCTAAATCTGAGCCAGCAGGGAAAGGGCATTTCTCTAGCATTAATTCAGAAAGATGTATTTTCCTTTTGTTGGAGAAGAGTGGCTTTGAGTGCTTGCTGTAAGTCCTCATGGGGAAACACAGGCCCACAGTGTCTTGTAACCTCTGTCTCAGCGAGCGGCTGCCCAGGGCTCTACTGGAAACACTGTCCATATCATGCACAGAGCTTACTCCATAGCGCCTCTCTCGCCTTTGAAGTCCATTTCGAGTTCTACCAAACTTTTTATCAGTATCTAATGAACTTTGGGTCTTTGTGGAACAGGAATGTTTTTTCTTCCCACCCCATGGGGCATGTCGAGAGTAGGAATCTCTTCGAGAAAGCCTTGTTCCTGGGACAACACCTGAGTCACTGTCCTTCTCAATGCTTATTTCAACAATCTGAGGGATTTCTGCAGCACAATTTTGGTTTCTCCTCGAAGAATTCTTTGAAGGGCTTAATCCCAGTTGTAAGGCCACATTTTCTCTTAAGGGACTGCTTTGTTGCTGAGGAGATGAGTCTCCCAGACTCATGTTTTTCTCTTTGACAGATAAACATCTGTTGGAGTTCATGTCCATACTTTCACTACGGCTTCCTCCTTCATGACCAAAGAGATTCTGACACCTGTACTTGAAGTTATTCCACATTTTCCCCACTTTATCCATTGATTATAAGATCTAAAGACAAAAAAGAAAATGGGGGGAAAATGAATTAATCAAAGTGACATGTGAAGCTACCAAAGGAAGCGCCCTTTTCACAGTAATATGGTCAAGAATTTGTCTCACTTTGCCTGCTTATTAAGGTGAGGCATTGTGTTTGGTGGCAGTAAGACAGTTGGCCCTTCAGTGGCACTGACCATTACTCACTCAGAGCTCAGGTGATCTTAAGGAACAAGTCTCTTCTAGTCTAGTACAGTTTTATATGATAATAAATGGTATACTATTCCAGATACTAGAAGAGCCATATTCAAGAAGTCCAAAAGTCTAGCTTTATTCTCCATATATCTAAAATAACTTTTGTTCTGTAAGGTATTTTTCTTATGATCAAACTATCCCTGAAAAATGACTGTTAAAGAAAATATAACTGAACTTAAAACACACTATCTTTTATGTCTTTGTTGCCTTGTATGTCCCTCCCCCATGGTATAACCCCTGCTTTCACTATATATGATGTTGGTATAAGTGGAGGGGAAGGGCAAAAACAAATTGTTAAAACAGGGACACAGGAGGACCCATTGCAACAATGAGATGTACAAGTCGTTATGTCAAAAAATGAACTTTACAACTTTGGTAGGGGGGCGCGGGGGAGGATACAAAGGGATGGGAAGGAGAAACAAAGCAGGAGGCTACAATGCTTGATAAGAAATGTGCTCTTTATCTTACCCATGTAATTGTAACCCCTCTGTACAGTATTTTCACAATAAAAATATATATTAAAAAACACACTATCTTTGCAAGTTACATGAACAGTAGGATATACAGAAAACATACAGAAAACAACTTGTCAAGAAGTGGCGCTGTAGCTCAAGTGGTAGAGCACTCGCCTTGAGCTGAAGGACAGTGCCCAGGCCCAGAGTTCAAGCCCCACGGCCGACCAAAAAAAAAAAAAAAAAAAAAAAAGAAAACAACTTGTCAGTACACAGAAGACAGTTTCTAATACTGACCCCTTAGTTTAGTTTAGTTCCACAGATACATCTTCCTAATCTAGGGACTGTTAGCAGATTGTATGGTGACATAGTAGTCTAATGCAAAAAAAGGCACTGCGCTTTCACACTCCTTGGGGATGTTATGTGGGCAGCTGTAATACTAGAAAACAGAAATTAGTAACAGTGATTCACAGAATAGTTCACCTAAGAATCAAGTTATTTCAACTATCTTGGTATTTACAATGCCCTACTTGAGATTCTTTTGTTTTTCTATTACCTCATCGTTTTATATAAAGTTACACAGGAATGAAAACAATTATTAAATTTCAATTGCCCTAGTTCTAGAATTAAAATCGATTATCAACTTTCACATTTATACATGTTTAGCCATTCGTAAAATTAACTCAAGCAGTTGTGGGCATAGCTCAAGAGGTATAAATCCTTCCTAGAAAGAACAAGGCCCTACCCAGCCATACCACTTTTAGGCATCTATCCTGAACAACAGGAATCAGTATACAAGGACACATGCACCTCCATGTTTATTGCAGCACTGTTCACAATAGCCAGGATATGGAAACAACCAAGATGTCCCACCACAGATGAATGGATCAAAAAACTGTGTTATCTATGCACAATGGTACATTATGCAGCCATTAGAAATGACAAAATAATGGCATCTGCAGGAAAATGGATGGAGACAGAAGAAACCATGTCGAGCGAGGTAAGCCAAGAGCAAAGAGACAAATGGCACATGGTCTCCTTGATAAGTGGATGTTAAATCCAAAATGTAAGGTGATACAACATAGTTAACAAGGCTTAAGAAACAAAGGACTTCCACTCATCTGGTCGAATCACTACTAAATAACCCCATGCTGCTGATCACATATATGGTATATATGTGCACACCAGAGGGAAACTAGGAGGAGGACACAGAACTGGAGGGAATCAGGGAAAAACATACAACAGCGGGACCCATCATCTGCACTGGACATTGACCAAAATGAACTAAGCAACTCAATGGTAGTGATGGTAGGGAGGGAATGAGTGGGAAAAAGGGAACAGCTAACGCTATGCAAAATAAAAGAAATGTACATACCACCCAATGTAGAAGAAATAACTGTACTGTTAAAGCTCATAGAACTCATGTTATAGACCATGATAGACAATATGCCCCATGAAAGTTAGAATGTGTTTGTGACCTAACTAAGCATCACTATTCCACAATACTGTGAAATCTGGGAAATTATGTAATCACTTAACCACAGTAAGAATTGAAAAAAAAAAAAAAAAAAAAAAAAAGAACAAGGCCCTGAGTTCAAACTTCAATACTGACAAAAAGAAGTAGAATTTTCTTTTGCCTAAAAAAATCTGAACTGGAATCTTACATGATCTACTAAAGGGGTAGTTTCTGCAAGACAGACAATATGAGTCTCTAAGTAGTTGGCCTGGTCTCAAAGAAGAGATGTTGGCTCCTTAATGAAAAGATTGACCAATAAACAGTACATTTGTATTCTTAAAGTTAAGAGTAAAATATTCACAGGTTTTATGGTTTTCTTGCTTTATTAGGCTTACCAAAAACTGATCTAGATTTTATCACATAAAGGCTTTTCTCCACAATCATTTAATTCAAGTGTAAAGCAGTGTCAACAGAAAGATATGACCTAGCACTTAGGGGCTGGTTGAATAAGGAATCTTCTGGGGAGGTGCTATTTCAAAATTTTATTCTGAACGGTGTGTAGGAAGGAATCAGGATAGTGAGAGAATTAGGCAGAGAGAACAGCATTTGCAAATGCTTCAAAACAGGGCATAAACAATGGCTGAGGTCAATATGGCCTAGTGACTAAGGGTAAGAGTATCAAGATAAAGCTGCAGAGATAGGCCCTGTAGTCCATGACAAAAAAGCAAGAATGATAACGAACTGAATGAAGACTCCTGTAGAAGTTCAAATAAGAGCTGGATTAGGAAGGTGAAAACAGAGATGAATATGAGATATTTATATGTCAAGCCTTTAGAATTGATTACTGGGAATGTTAGGAGAGTATCATATTTCACAAGTTGGAAACAAGAGATAGAACAGTACTGCCAAGTTGGGCTTAAATCTAATTTTGAAATGTAGTTGCAGCTATCATAAAGATATCTATTAGCCCACTGGTATACACTCATGGAATACTTCACAGAAAAATGATAAACTATAGCTATTTACATCAATATACATGAATCTCAAAAAACATGCCTACAGAAAGGTATTATAAACTTGCCTTTCAAATAAGCAAACCCCAAAATATAGTTTATATACACACAAAACACATGTAGAATACAATATAAAAAGCAACTCAGCTGGGCACTGGTGGCTCATGCCAGTAATCCTGATCTGAGGATTGCAGTTCAAAACCAGCTGGGGCAGGAATAAACCACCAGAAAACTGGAAGTGGTACTGTGGCCCAAAGTGGTAGAGTGCTAGCCTTGAGCCAAAAGAGCTCAAGGACAGTGCCCAGGCCCTTGCCCACCCCACCCCCCCAAAAAACAACTCAGGATAATAGTTGTCTATTGCGAGGAGGAACAGAGACTCAAGAGGGTACTCAGGAGGTTTCTAACACCCTAGGACTTTTCTTTTTCTTTTTCTTTTTTTTTTTTTTTGGGTCCGGTTATGGGGCCTGAACTCTGGGCCTGGGTGCTGTCCCTCAGCTCTTCAGCTCAAGGCTAGCGCTCTACCACTTGAGCCACAGTGCCACTTCTGGCTTTTTTCTTTTTTCTTATGTGGTGCTGAGGAATTGAACCCTCATGCATGCAAGGCAAGCGCTCTACCACTAAGCCACTTTCCCAGCCCGGACTTTTCTCTTTCTTCTGTCCATTATATTTGGCTGTACTTTTCTTAAATATATTTACTTTATGTAAGATATTGGAGATTGAGAAACATACTCAGTCTAAGAAGTCTACAATCCAGCAAAGAAGGCAAACAAATCAGAATACAACCTAAGTGGGATTTTAATTAGCGCTTTAAGAATATGAAGCACCATGCAACTTATCTCTTTGTTGATAAACTGTGGCAGACTGCTAGCTGAATCCTATACCTACTTTTTCCTCTCTTTTACATTATTGTCATTAGATGGTACAGAGCTATCCCAATAAACAGTCTGTTTCTCACTCTTCCTTGTACAAGGCCCTGGACAATATCTGCCAATGAGATGAAGCAGATCTACAAGTAGGAGCTTTGGGAACATTTTTCTAAGAGACAATTGGCCTGGCCCTAAGCCAAAGACTTTTTGCTGTTGTTGTTTTGGTTTTTTTCCCCCTTTTTCTTCCTTTATCATACTGCTTCAAACAATGCTACCTCAATTTTGGGCCAGGAGGACAAATGTCAAACTCAAGAGATTCTGAAGCCCTAAATTGGAAATTACTTCCTTGATGACATCATGGAGCAGAGCATTTCAGGCACAGACATTACAAAGGCACAGACTCATTAAAAGGCCTCACTATCAAAAAGTGGGGAGGGGTTCTAAGAACTGGAGGTTCCATTGAAGAAAGAGTAACTTAAAAGGCTAGAAGAGATATTCTCAAGGGTCTTAACACGCCATTCTAAGAAGAATAACTTTATTCTTGGATTTGGTCTTATAAATAACTATATATAACTTCACAGACGGTTCTATGTACATTCTAGTCAGAAAACAAAGCAGTGTGAATTAAGAGGTTGTGAGGACTGGGGAGTAGAGAGAGGGAAAGAAAAACATTTCTATGACATAAAAGATACTGATTTTAGTAAATGCTGATGCTATTTGTCATGAAGAAAGGATTATGACGTCTGAGAGGTAAGGGAGATAAGTATGTTAAATATGTATAATTTGGTAATGTTTTGATTAAAGGATTAGAACATCTGCCCTCTAAAGTAAACTAATGTCTGTCAATTATGGTTTAAGTATGACCACTAACTGAAAATAGATTTCATTTTATGATATAGCCATACCTATGGTGCCTTGCCACAAGTGGCTGTCCTAAGTAACAAGAAGCTGAACAGTACTAATGTGATCCTCATCAAAGAGTCATACAAATATTAAAAAAAGTACTATTAAAAGTTATTAGAAGCTTCAATTTTTTTGTAGCAGTATTCTTTTTTTCCTTCAACAATCATGTAATTTTTGTAAATTTTTAGCTGCAATGTTTCCACTATTTTTAATTCTTCTTAAACATGAGTAAAAATACTATTACTATTACATGCTGATCAGACCCAAAATATAGTGTGGGATATTGGAGTTTACCAGCTGAAAATTGTAGAGGTTGTTTTATGTTTTAACCTGATACTCTATTTTTTACTGGTTTTGGTGTGCCTCTGGTATCTCAAACCATATGAATGTTACTGGTACCTTACTCTATAAAAGCAAAATGCTTGCAAATGAACACTGTCAGAAAACCATTTTTAAAGGATAGAATATTTGGCTTTCCAAATTTAGACTTGTTACTCAGATCATTTGTGTCTAAGAATAATTTTCTTGTTTGAAGGATTATAGTTTTGCTCTTTTTTCTCTCTTTAAACATTGAATTTCAGCTGATATTTTCCATCTCCTACACAGGTTATTCTTTTTTTGGGGTCCGGTCATGGGGCCTGAACTCTGGGCCTGGGCGCTGTCTCTCAGCTCTTTAGCTCAAGGCTAGCGTTCTACCACTTGAGCCACAGCGCCACTTCCGGCTTTTTTCTTTTTGCTTATGTGGTGCTGAGGAATCGAACCCAGGGCCTCAGGCATGCAAAGCAAGCACTCTACCAGTGAGCCACCTTACCATCCCCTCAGGTTATTCTTTTTTATTATTAAAAAAAAATGAAGCTGGACATGGTGCATGGTTATAATCCCAACACCTGGGAAGCTGAAGCAGGAAAACTGAGTTTTTGTCTCAACAAAGGAAGGAAGGAGAAAGGGACTACATGTATTATTTCCCAAAGACTGATATTAAAAACTTCTCTAATAATGATTTATTACACCATTTTTTGATATTTTAAGACTAAAGCTAATAGGGAAACTAGCTATTGTCAAAATGGATATAAGTAATCCATCACTACATAGCATAGCCCAAGTCCTCAAAATCAAGAAATGAAAGTATATTATTAATGAACACAAAGGACAAAATCCTACAGCTTTTTTTTTTTTTTTTTTGGGGGGGTCTGGTCGTGGGGCCTGAACTCTGAGCCTGGGCGCTGTCCCTCAGCTCTTCAGCTCAAGGCTAGCGCTCTACCACTTGAGTCACAGCGCCACTTCCAGTTTTTTTTTTGCTTATGTGGTGCTGAGGCATCGAACCCAGGGCCTCATGCATGCAAGGCAAGCGCTCTACCACTGAACCACCTTCCAGCCCAACACCTACAGCTTTTAAGATAATCTTAAGCCTTGTTCCTCCTAACCTCACTAGATTCCCAGGACCCAGATGTTCCACACCGTCATCAGAAAGTACCATATAAATCAGTATTAGAAAATACAATTCTTTATATAATCTTGGAGGGGTAAAAATGTAAATTATTTTAATTAGCATATTGTGTCACTGTTAATTTGATTCTTGCCTAAACATTAAATTTTAATGGAAATTTTCTTTCCAAATGTGAACTGATTTAAGACTGAACTTATGCAGACTTACTTTGACATGCTTTTCCACGTGCTGTTCTGTCTGGAATGCCTAACTTACTTAAAACTACCCTTGGCAAAAGACTACATTTCTCAAGTCTCAGTTCAACTGCTATCTTTCAGTAGAGGCTTCCAATCTCCTCCAGGCTACTCCAGTGGTATGCAGCTAACCCAGCTCCCAGAAGAAGAAAAAGCTCCAACATGATCAGTTCTGTTATCATCTTGGTTTTCAAAACCTAAATTTGTTTCAATGCAGTTGTTATACTAGGGTACAACATAAGCACCATGCAAATCCCATTTGCTTGATATAAAAAAAGGAAATAGAATTTTAGCTATTTACACTTAGACTTGCCTACAGTGAATTCAGTAAGAAATGTCATAGTCAAGGCTTGACTCAGCACAGTACAGACTATTTTTCTAATTTGACCTATTAATTTAACATGATTCTAATCAACCCTCATCTTTCATGTTTTTTTGGTAGATGTAAACCGATTCTAAAACTGCAAAGCAAAAACAAAACAAAACAAAAACCTAGACTAAAACAAAACTTAAAAGAATTTAGTACTTGATACTAAAAAGCTACAATAAGACAGCATGGTACTACAAGAAGGACAGACACATAAATTCATGAAAACAGAAGAACTGAGGAAGAGACATAAGCAAATATGGTCAACTGATTTTTAACATAGGTACAAAATCCATTCAAGAGATTAGTCTTTCAAAAAATGGTATTATAATTGCCTTTCATATGTAACAATGTGAAACTCAACCTGAACTTGACACTTTGAACAAAAATGAACTCAAAATACATCACAGACTGTAAACCCATAAAACTTGAAGAAAATAAAGGAGCAAACTACAGACTAGAAGAACCTTGCAAATGATACACCCAGCACTGAATTTGTATTCTGATTATGTAAGAACTCTCAAAACTCAACAGTAAAAAAAAATGAAACCCAGTTTTAAAATGAGCGGAAAGACTTGAACAGAGAGTTTATTCATCAAAAAGAAAGCATTCATGCAACTAATTACATGAAAGTATGTTCAACATTGTTTTCCATCACAGATATATGCAAAAAAACATAAACAAAAATAAAAATTCTGGCTAAGGTAACAATTTGAACTTTTCTACATCACTGGAAGGCATGCAAAAAATGTCATTTCTGAAAAGTTTGGTAATTTCTTATGAAGTTAAACATACATTAACCATATGATTAAACAATCACTACCTTGGTATCTATCCTAGAGAAATAAAAACTTATATTGATACAAAACCCTGTACACAAATACTATTCATAATCACTCCCAACAGGAAATAACATGTGTCCTTCAACAGGTGGAGAATATACAAAATGTAGTGCAGCCACACAATAGAATATTACTGAGCAATAAAACAACCATTGATGTGTTCAGTAACTGAAAAGAACTTCAAAGGCATTATGGGGAGTGAAAATAGCCAATCTCAAAAGGTAACAAACACTACTTCCACTGAGAAGACATCAGTAGTTTCACAGTATAGGGAGATAGCCAGGGTATATGAATATGGTTAAAAAAGGTACAACCAGGTAGTATTTTGGGGTAACAGTATGGGTCTGTATTCGGCCTGTGGTGGAATATGTGGAATAAGGTGGATTCATGTATTAGTTAAAACATATAGACTTTATATGCCAAATAGTACATTTTTCTGTATGCTAATTAAAATGTAAAAACCTTGAAAAGTACATAGTATATAATGTATTTTAGAACTTTCTAAATTTTTTTACAAATTAAGGCTCAAAAGTGAATGATAAGTATGTGTTTATCAATAGATGGGAGACTGAGGAAACTTAATTTTTTTCTATTTTTATTGCATACATAGATTTACAAAGGGGCTTCCATACATGCAGATAGAGTACCCACTGTTACTTCTACTTATCCTCTTTTCCCCCTTGAGACAAAGCCAAACCTGGTGCCTCATGCTTGTAATCTTAGCTACTCAGGAAGCTGAGAACTGGTGAATTGTGGTTTGAAGCCACCAACTAACTAGCAAAAAGCTAGACTGGAGAGTAGCTGCCTTGAGCAATAAAGGAGAGAACTTGAGGAACTTAGTTCAAGGCTCTATACCAGGGATTTCAACAGGTTTCATTGTTGTATTTTCATACATGTGTGTAACTTTTTTCAAATTCATAACCTCTTCCTTTTGACCTACTTCTCTCCCACTGGGACCTTTTACCTACCTCTACCAAACTAAACATATTTTATATATCTGTTATTCTTTCTTTCTCTCCTTCCTTCCTTTCCTTTTCCTTTCTCTCCCTCCCATCTCTTCCTTCCTTCCTTCCTTTTCTTTTCTTTTGTCCGTCCTGTGGCTTGAACTCAAGGCCTGGGTGCATTTTTGCTCAATGCTAGTGCTCTACAACCTGAGCCACAGCTCTACTTCTGGCTTTTTGGTGGTTATAATTGGAGATAAGAATTTCATGAACTTTCCTGCCCAGGTTGGCTTCAAACCACAATCTTCAGATCTCAGATGACTCTCTGCTACGTTTGGGATCTCAAATGTCCCACAAAAGCCCATATGTAAAAAAATCTGTTTCTTAGGCTGGTGCTTTGAAGGTTGAAGAAACAAACCTTAGGGAGGTAAGACCTAGTGAGGAATTTTAAAGTATTGGAAGCATGCCCTCAAAGAGACTGTGGGGGACTCTGTCCGGTTTCTTTCTCTGGTCCCTGGAGGTGAACAGGTTGTACTGCCACATGCTCTCATTTTGACATGCTGCCATGAGGCCCAAATCAAGGGGGGCAACTGGTATTCACTAAGACCTATTCACTAAAACTGAATGAAAATTTCCCTCTTTTATTTATTTATTTATTTATTGGGTCCAGTCGTGGGGCCTGAACGCTGGGCCTGGGCGCTGTCCCTCAGCTCTTCAACTCAAGGCTAGCGCTCTACCACTTGAGTCACAGCGCCACTTCTGGCTTTTTTTACTTTTGCTTATGTGGTGCTGAGGAATCGAACCCAGGGCCTCATGCATGCAAGGCAAGCGCTCTACCACTGAGCCATCTTCCCAGCCCGAACATTTCCCTCTTTTAAACTATCTCAAGTGTTTTGTTAGAGTAACTAAAATGGTTCAACACAATGCCTCAACCAATCATAATAGTTATTAACACCTACTGGGCACTGGTGGTTCATACCTGTAATCCTATCTATTCAGGAAGCTGAGACCTAGATGACTGTGGTTCAAAGCAGCCAGGTAGAAATGTCTGTGAGATTCCATTTCCAATTAACCAGTAAAAATGCCAGAGTGGAGGTATGGCTCAAGTAGTAGGGCTCCAGCTGTAAGCAAGGAAGTGGCTCCAAGTTCAAGCTCCAGTATTAGCACACACACACATAAAAATTTATTAACACTGAATATCAGTTTGCTATAAATATTAACATGTAAAAAAGAAAAAATTTGAGATGAAAACATACAATACATAACTCTAAATGAACATTTCATATTCATAGTATTCACTTGGTTTTTAGGATAGAAATGACAATGTTGTCCATTATTACAAAGTTGCCTCATTTTGTTTCTAATAGTAGTTTCAGATTTATTGTCATCAGAATTCTCTTAACAGCAAACTATGTACTTTGAAGAACGCTGACTAGACTCAAAGAACTAAAATTGGTCATCATTGCACTACTCTGTGAAACTACTTCAAGAAAGCACAAAAGATTTCTTTTCCCACAGTCAAATCAGTACACTAAAAGATAGCAATTAAAATAAAATCAGATGATTAAGACATTTATTTAAATTAGTCACCTATCTTACTGTTCCTAATTTTTTAGAAATCTTAGTGCATTGGTCATAAGTTTAATGTGAGAGCATTAGGTCTAGTTTCAAACAACAATGCTTATGTTAATCATAAATTTGAGGATGTGAGCCATTTTCTATTATGTTAAATACAAAATCTGGCACAATTAAAAAATTGGCAACAAATATTTACCTGCCAATCAACAAACTGATTACTGAATGCTCAAAATATTCCAAACTCTAAACGTTACATAAAAGTGACTTAGCCAAGGAGACAACACAGGCCTATGAGATGTTTAGACACTAGACTGCAAATAATAAAGGACTATGTAATAGAATCAAGGAACATCTAAATAGACATCAGATCATTATTTCATATATCTTCCATATCTGTCTCTTCCCACCGAAGAGATACTCATCTGACATAGGAAGAAACTGATTTGCTAGTTCAGAGCCCCCTCTCATCTCTGTCATTAACATTTTTTTGCTAAGTCCAAACTGCCATGTACCATAAAAAAGACTTTTCTTTCATTCACCTTTGATTTGGATTTGACTAAATAAGAAAGTAAGGGCAAGCAGAGTTTCCTTCTAGAAGGAACTCATTCAGAATGTCTGCATTTCAGGACAGCTGCTTTGATTCAATACCACCTTCCCACATCCATGTGGAAAAAAGGGCAATGACACCCAAAAGGAAGGGCTGGCGTTGTCCTTGCTTCCTGAGAGTCTGAGCACGCACTTGTATCAAGGGTCTGCTTGTCCTGGGCTCTGCTACACTGGTATGCTATAGTCCCAGGGACTCCCTTAGGATGCACTGTCTGTCTGGCTTAGTTTCACTTTGGTTCCAGTTAAGTCATTCTGAAAACCAGGAAACTGAACCAGATCCCTTACACAATCATAATCTACTAATACACTAAATTAGAAATATTAACCATAGAACACAAACCTTACAGGTTGGTCAGACATAAGTAAAAAGTTTATTAAATCTATTATCTAGCACTCTTATTTTGTTTGCTATCTAGCATTTCGTTTTTCAAGAAATATTAAGCTGTTTAAAAAATGTCATACTGGGAAAGCAAGCATTACTTAAGACGTTAAAACAGTAATTCTTATCTTAAATATTAGATTGGCTAGATTTTTTTGAGGGTGGGGGAGGAGGTTGGTCATGGGGCTTGAACTCTGGGCCTGGGCACTGTCCCTCAGCTCTTCAGCTCAAGTCTAGTGCTCTACCACTTGGGCCACAGGGCCACTTCTCATTTTCTGGTGGTTTACTGGAGATAAACCTGCCTGGGCTGGCTTCGAATTGTGATCCTCAGATCTCAGCCTCCTGAGTAACTACGATGACAGGTGTGAGCCACCAGTGCCTGGCTAGATTTTTTTTTTAACTGTATTTTCTTTGTCTTTTCTTTTTTTGGTACTGGAGATTGAATCTAGGACATTGTACTGCTAGGCAAGTGCTTTGCCAATGAGCTACATCCCAACCCAAATGGTTAGATTTTATAGTAAAACAATCAATGCAAAAAGTCATCATAGTTCTTTATATCATTCAATTAAACTCAAAACAATACTATTCTTATCAATCAGGTAATTTTAGAACCACTGACACCAAGACAGTAGAGCTCCCAGAAACATCATCAGGGGGCAAGAAAAGATCAAATTTATTTTCTTAAGTTCCAGGCCTAAGATAGCTCTAAGTATAAGTAAACAAATAATCTTAACAACTACTGGATGATACCAAAGTGCAAGGTACTGTGCTATTTACTTTACATGGATTAACTTAATGAGTTCTCACAGCAATCTTATAAGGCAGCTAGTTATTACTGTTTTAATGAAAAAGTTTGAGGTACAGGTTATAAATAATTGCTCATGGCCACAGAGCCTGTCACAAAGTCTAATACTAAAATAATAAAGAACCAACTACTGTTACAAACCATCAGGACAACAACAGCAAGCTTAATCAATAGCTCCAATAGCTCACTTTTTTTTTTCAGTAGATACAGCCTTACAATAAAAATGTAGACTAGTAGACTACCATGGCTTGATATCAATTTTAAATTTAGAAGCTAGTAAATTTCTATATTAGTCTTTTCTAAATTGGATTAGGATGAAGTCAATTCTTCCAACCACACTGAGCCTCTGGACCTATAATTATTAAAATTGAAAAAACATTCTAAAATATTTATATTAACTTCATTTTCTGAGTGTATGATGTATGAATGGTAACTCTGGAGTCTATAGCTCTTCATAAACTACAAAATTCCTTTATTCCTTTATCTCTTAAGTGTAACTTTTCTTCCCTGGATTTCTAACATGATACATAGATAGATAGCTGAGTCATTATCATGCCTTTCTAAAGAGCACCATGTCCATATGATTAAGGTGCCCAGAGACAGAGACAGCATATATAATACTTGGTTTAGAAAAGCAAAGATTATGATTTCCATTCTTTCTTCAACATAAGGGTACCTGCACCTTTAGGGAGGTACAAGTAGGAACAGTGGCTAGGAAAGCAAGACTCTAAGTCTTTTTTTTTTTTTTAAGTTGGTCATGGGGCTTGAACTCTGGGCCTGGGTGCTTTCCCTGAGCTCTTCAGCTCAAGGCAAGTGTTCTACCACTTGAGCTACAGTACCCCTTCCGGTTTTCTGGTGGTTAATTGGAGATAAGAGTCTCACAGACTTTCCTGCCCAGGCTGGCAGGCTGGCTTTGAACTATGATCCTCAGATATCAGCCTTCTGGATAGCTAGGATTACAGGTGTAAGCCACCGGCGCCTGGTTCAAGACTGTAAGTCTTAGAAAGAGCTGGTCTAGGGGAGTGGGGAGGAACAAAAAATAATTAAATCTCTTTAAGTGAATAAGCAAGTATTTGATAGAAACCCAGAATTTTACATCATGAAATATGGTAAGCTGCGTTAGTTTCAGAATGTATGGGATATATAATATAAATAAAAGGACACATGTCACATTAGATCTACAATAACGAAGTTAAGTCAAGATACGGTATTTGCAAAAAAGGAAAAAAGCATCAAGGTAATAACGAAAACTCCTTTAAATCCTTTCTTTATCCTCTCAATTAACTTTACTAAAATTTTAAAAATTAAAATTTTTTTGATGATTATGATATACTTTAATTGTAGAAAATGCAAAACTGCTCAATAGCATGACTGAAAAATTACCCAGATCTAATTGTTCAAAGGCAATACATTTTATATCATTTTTTTTTTTCCCTTTGGTAGGTTGTGGGGCTTGAACTCTGGGCTTGGGTGCTGTCCTTGTCTTCAGCTCAAGGCGAGTGCTCTACTGCTTGAGCCACAGCACCACTTCCTTATATCATGTTTTTAAAAAATGTTTAATAAACACAAAAGTATCATCCTGCTTTTCTATTCATTCTATCATGAATATTTTCTTATATTTTTAAATATCCTAAAGTTCATGACTGTAATTGTTTTTATTATAAGCAGTATACTATGCAAAAATTTTTAAGAAATATGATTTGTAATAGTTTCATAGTATTTGGTTATATAGCTAGAGAATAATTTAATCATTTAAAGTTTCAAATTGGTTTAGAATAATAAATACTATCATAATAAATAACATATATACTCATTTGTGTGTGTGTGTGTGTGTGTGTGTGTGTGTGTGTCTTTTATTTCCTTAGAGTAACTCCTGAAAATGAAATCTGGGGCAAAAGGCATGAACATTTTAAGAATTCTGAACATTGCCAAGCTGCCATTTAGAAAGTTGTACCAATGAATGCCAACACTTGACTTTTTATGTGAGAGATCTACTGCAACATGATATAATGTCTTTAACCTTTTAGATTTTTTTCCTGCAATTTTATCTTTCTACGTATGTATTTGCAATAAAGGTATCAGAAATGATGTTCAAAAAAAATTCCATAAACTATGAGTTCTGGAATATTGGAATTATTTTTCATTCTTTAAGTGTGAACAGTGACAGGCCTGTAATTCCAATTTCTTGAAGTGGAGGAAGAGGCCAACCAGGGCTATAGTAAGATCCTGTCTCAAAACAAAACAACAAAATTTCTTTTCTGTAACTCTCTTACATTGCTTAAAAATTAAAAGATAAGCTAGTGTTAAAAAAAAATAAAGCCATACTCCAAAGTACTTTAAAATTTATCAAGAAGCCTGGTGCCAGTAGCTTAACTACTTAAGAGGCTAAAATCTGAGTATTGTAGTTAGAAGTTGGGTCTGGGCAGGGAAATCTATGAGACTTTTATTTCCAGTTAACTACCAAGACGCTGGAAATGGAGCTGTGGATCAAGTGATAGAGTGTCAACATCAAGTGAAAAAGCTCAGGGACAGAACCCAGATCCTTAGTAGTTCAAGCCCTAGTACTGGCATTAAAAAAAAAAGAGAGAGAGAAGGAGGAAGTGGAGGAAGAGGAAGAGGAGAAACATTAAGAGTCTGAGGCAGAAGCAAATTTCAATGCTAGTTTGGGCTACCCTGCAAGGCCCGATCTCAAAAAAAACACCAAACAAACAAACAACAAATAGGCCAAAAGAAGGAAAAACAAAAAATCAAGCAAAAGAAAAAAATAAAAGAGGGAAAATTAAACCAAACTTTTTGCTGGGTACCAGTGGCTCACATCTGTAACACCAGCTACTCAGGGGGTGTAAGGAAGACCATGGAACTCCATCTCAATCAGTATCTTGGAACAGTGGTGCATAACTGTTATTCCCTATATAGGCTTGCACCTGTGATCCCAGCTATGGCAGGAAGCATAAATTGAAGAACCGAGGTCTGGGCTAGCCCAGGGGGAAATAAAAGTGAGACCTTATCACAAAAATAACCCTAGCAAAAATGGACAGAGGTGTTGCCCAAGTGGCAGAGGGCCAGGCATGAAAGAAAAAGTTGAGTGAGAAAGAGAAAGTTGAGTGAGAGCTTAAGGCCCTGAATTAAAGCCCTGGTACCAGAACACAAGGGGGGGGGGGGGGGGGAGGGAGAAAGACAGGGAGGGAGAGAGAGAGAGAGAAGAGAAGAGGAGAGGAGGGAGAGAGGATGGGATGGGAGGGAGGGAGAGGGAGAAGAGAGGGAGGGAGAGAGAGAGGAGAGAGAGAGGAGAGAGAGAGGGGGGAGAGGGGGAGAAAGAAAAGGGAAATGAAATTTTTTAAAAGGAAAAGAAGAAAGAAAAAAAGAAATCTCACTAAGTTGTAGAAGTAGAGCTTAAATTCTGAAGATACCGAGGCTGCTGGAATTTGAGAGTCTGAATCCTAAAAGGTTGCCATAGAGAGACAAAGTTTCAGAACTCTGTATTAGTATTTCCTGGAAACTAAGGTACATATTCACAGATAGCTACAAAAATAATATTTTGAGGAAAGAACAACTGGAGTTTGAGCTGAACTAACCTGAGTTTGCAAAGGTCTGGAAGATGTTAAAGTTCCAAGCAGCAGAGTATGGAGACCTTACTGAATACCTAGGCTTGTCCTAGAATTAATAAAATTGCAAAAAACAAAACAAAATCAACTAACCAACCAAACCAAACAAAAACTCCCCAAATCACTTTAAAGCAGCAGTAGCCTGAGTAGAAAAGGAGACATATTACAGTACGAAAATAATACTAAGAATTGCCACCAATTGTTTCACCAGAAACAATCTAATCTACACAGCTATAGAAATCAGTATGGATAACTAAAATTAAGAAGAGCAATTACATAATCCTGTTATAACACTCCTGGAAATATGAGGGATATAAGTTTGCATTATAATAGAGATACCTTCATATCTATGTTTATAGTATTCTATTCACAATCATCAAACTACAGAATCAGCCTAAGTGTGCAACAAGCTAAGAATGCATAAAGAATTTATATATTACATACATATAATATACATCCATATCCAAATAGAGTATTATTCAGCCATAAAGAAGTAAATTATAAGCCAGGTGCTGGTGGCTCACACCTGTAATCCTAGCTACTCAGGAGGCTGAGACCTGAGGATCACGGTTCAAAGCCAGCCCGGGCAGGAAAGTCCCTGAGACTCTTATCTCCAATAAACCACTCAAAAAACCAGAAGTGGTGCTGTGGCTCAAGTGGTAGAGTGCTAGCCTTGAGCTGAAGAGCTGAGGGATAGAGCCCAGGCCCAGAGCTCAAGCCCCGCATCACCACTACCACCACCAACAACAAAAAAGAAGTAAATTATACCATTTTCAGGAAAAATGGGTAAAACTGGACACCATCATGTTAATGATAATACTCTGAACCTAGATCTAAAAAATCATTGAGTCTAAAATAGCACAATGGAGGGGGGGTTAAGAAACAACAGTAGAGGGAAGAAGGATGGGAAGAAGGGAATAAATTTGATTGATGTATTTCATATAGATATATGAAACTAAAGAAAATAAGATAATTAAAATCATTAAAAATTGTTTAAAACTGGGTGCTGGTGACCCATGCTATAATCCTAGCTACTCAGAAAACTAACATCTGAGGATGGCTGTTCAAAGCAAGTCTGGGCAGAAAAATTTAAGATACTCTTTTTTTTTTTTTTTTGGGTCCGGTCGTGGGGCCTGAACTCTGGGCCTGGGTGCTGTCCCTCAGCTCTTCAGCTCAAGGCTAGCGCTCTACCACTTGAGCCAAAGCGCCACTTCCGGCTTTTTTCTTATGTGGTGCTGAGGAATGGAAACCAGGGTCTCAGGCATGCAAGGCAAGCACTCTACCACTGAGCCACCTTCCCAGCCCTAAGATACTCTTATTTCCAATTAGCTAGCAAAAAGCTAATACTAGAAGAATGGTTCAAGTGGGAGAGTGCCAGCCATGACCAAAAACCTAAGCAAGTACTGCAGGTCCTGAGTTCAAACCCCAAACTAAAAAAACTAAAAAATCAAGGGGTGGAGGACAGATGAATGAAGAGAGGAAGGATGGAAGAATACAGTAATAATATTCAATGTATATAGGTAAGAATGAAACTAGGAAAACTGACGGGATAGGTGGAGTAGGGAAAGATGGAGAATGATGAATGGGGTGATATTGATTAAGATGCATTATACTAATAAACTGCCATGTTGAATTGAAACCCCTTTGTACAACTACTTAAAATAAACAAATTTAATTTTTTAAAGGTTCAAAAAGTGAAAAGGGAGATTAAGAGTAATAGGGTGAATTTGATCAAAGTATATTATATGCATGTATGGATATGTCACAATAAAATCCCTTTATACCATTGACACTAATTTTTTTTTTTTTTTTTTTGCCAGTCCTGGGGCTTGACCTCAGGGCCTGGGCACTGTCCCTGAGCTTCTTTGGCTGAAGGCTAGCACTCTACCATTTGAGCCACAGCACCACTTCTGGCTTTTTCTGTTTATGTGGTACTAAGGAATTGAACACGGGGCTTCATGCATGGCTTCATGCATGCTAGGCAAGCAAGCACTCTACCACTAAGCCACATTCCTTCTCTGACACTAACTTTTTTAAAAAGGTAAACAGCTAGGCTAGAAGAGACTGAAATGATGACTTTGAAAGTTAAAAGAGAAAAAAGAAAAAATGCTGATAACTTCAAATTCTACATCCATTGCAAACATCTGTCAAAAAAAAAGGCAAAAGAATCTGACTTTTGGTCTTGAGGCAGTAACAAGATCCAGAACTGTCCTCTTATTAAAAACAAGCAGAAAACTAGACATAATATATACTCATTTATTTATTTGAGATAAGGACTCACTATGTAGTCCAGGCTGACCTGCAACTTACCATTTGTCTGCTGAAGTCTCCCAAATGCTGGCATTACAGATGTTTATCACTTTGCCTGGACAAACGATAGCTAGAATTTACAAGGCAGAATACCACAAAGGAAGAAGAGAGAGCTCTTGAGTTTCTGGATAAATAACAATTTGCATACATGGGATATGTCACTCCACAAGGATAAATAGAGAAAAATTCCAAGAACATCACATGTATTGAGCTCTCAAGAGAGTTTCATCAGAGCTAGATCATTCAGTCCCCTTATACTTGGATAAATCAACACGATGAATGCATTGAAAAATCATAAAAGAAACAAGAAAAGGCATGTTGCATTATCAAGTCTGAGCTAGCCTTTTTTTTTTTTTTTTTGTCGGTCGTGGGGCTTGAACTCTGGGTCTAGGTGCTTATCCCTCCGCATTTAAGCTCAAGGCGAGCACTCTATCACTTGAGCCACAGCACTACTTCTGGTTTTCTGAGTGGTTTTTTGAAGATAAAAGTCTCAGGGAGGGCTGGGAAGGTGGCTCAGTGGTAGAGTGCTTGCCTTGCATGCCTGAGGCCCTGGGTTTGATTCCTCATCACCACATAAGCAAAAAGAAAAAAGCCGGAAGTGGCGCTGTGGCTCAAGTGGTAGAGCGCTAGCCTTGAGCTGAAGAGCTGAGGGACAGTGCCCAGGCCCAGAGTTCAGGCCCTACGACCGGACCCCCCCCAAAAAAAGTCTCAGGGATTTTCCTGCCTGGGCTGGCTTTGAACCCTGATCTTCAGATCTCAGGCCCCTGAGTAGCTAGAATTATAGGTGCTAGCCACCAGCGCCTGGCCTGAGCTAGCCTTAAACTAAAAGCCAATGCAAAAATCTTTAAACCAAAGAACCCTGAAAATAGAACTTGAAAGATCAAGTTGATACATAAACTACCTGCCAGAAGAAAACCCAATGTCAAGCTAGACACCCGCCCCCACAAAAAGACATTCAACATCACAAAATAAAAAATACAAGAAATGATAGTCTATGATTTGAACCCAAAAATAGCAGGGATAAAGAGAATTTTGAATAAAAAGATATTATAACAGCTACTAGAAAAGTTTAAGGAAAGAATATTTAATATTCAAAAACAACTGGATGAGCGTAATACATCAAATGAGACAAAGGAGAAATAACCAAAACAAAACCCAGAACCCAGACAACACAAACTTTCCAAACTGAATGAAAAGAAAAGTTGGTAGAGAAACAGAGCCATAGTAAACTGCAAATTAGCTGTAACCAGCCAAACTGAATGAAAAAGAAAGGCTGGTAGAAAAATGGATAGAGACTTAGTAACCTATCCATTAGCTTTAAGCAGCTATTTCTATGTGGGATTGGAGAAGAATGGGGAGAAAAGAGGTACTTGAAGGAACTCTGAAAATTAAAATTTCACGAATTTCTTGACAACAATATGCATCCATAGAAAACTACATAATACTGAAACAAAGAGATATATCACATATATTGACTGAAGAACTCTGCTGTTAATAATGTCAATTCTTAGCCAGGCATGATGGCTTGCACCTGTAAATCCTAGCTCCTGAGGCTGAGTCCTGTGGACTGCAGTTGGAAGCCAGCCTAGGCAGGAAAGTCCATGAGACTCTTATCTCCAATTAACGACCAAAAACTTAGCTGGAAGTAGAGCTGTGGCTCAAGTGGTAGAGTACTGAGTGCTAGCTTTGAACAAAAAAAGCTAGGCACCCAGGCCCTGGGTACACGTGCATATGTACACACAGGCACATACATTTGCACACTCATATCAATTTTTCTCCAATTAACAAATTTGATACAATTCTAATCAAAATTTCAGAAGGTTTTTTTGGGGGGTTGGGGGGAATAGCTATTTGTGAACTGATTTTAAATTTTAAATAGAAATGTAAATATGTAAAAATAACTAACAATCTTAAAAATGAACCAAAATATAGGAGTTATATTTCCACATATTTCAAGACTAAACAAAGCTTTGGTAATTCAGACACTGTGATACTAGCATAAAGATAGAACCAATAGATAAATAGAATAAAGTTTAGAAATAGACCTGTACTTCTTTGGTCAACTGAGTTTTTTTGTTTTTGTTTTTAACAGTGTCTCCCTATGTAGCTGAGGCTCATGATCTTCCTGCCTCTGTCTTCCAGGTGCTCCAATAACAGGCATGAGCCATCACTCCTGCTGGTCAAATGATGTTTGACCAAGACACAAAAGCAATGGCGAAAAGGAAGTCTTGAAGAAATGATTCTGAAATTGGCTAACGAAAAGAAAATATTTACCTTTTATCCCAAACACAAGTTTTAATTTAAGATAGTTTATAGATACAAAAAATTAAGCTATTGTTGTCTTCACTACACTGACATAAAGAAACATCCATCCCCAAACTTCAGAAGATCATATTCTTAATTCCTAAATTTCAGGCTTGAGATATTTCTGTATAGTCCAATAACTGAAAAAGGATTTTTGATTTGCTGTTTTCAGGAATTTACCAGCTCCTTTGGCTGGATGTTCACAACTAGTATTATATCAGTATCAACCTAATAGTATAGCTATTTCCCCTGAACTACAATAGTAGTGTAACATGAAATGGAACTCTATGTAGTTACGTTTTAGGGAAATATTTTTAAGCAAAATGCGTAGTAAGTATACCCTATCATGAAAACTTACTCATGGAATCCATTTAGCATGGTCAGTTTATTGTCAGTTCTTTATACTTCCTCGTTTATACAGTACATATTTCCCTCAATGTAAATTGTTCTTAAAATGAATTTTCAGGGGGCTGGGAAGGTGGCTCAGTGGTAGAGCACTTGCCTTGCATGCATGAGGCCCTGGGTTCAATTCCTCAGCACCACATAAGCAAAAAGAAAAAAGCCGGAAGTGGCGCTGTGGCTCAAGTGGTAGAGCGCTAGCCTTGAGCTGAAGAGCTGAGGGCCAGTGCCCAGGCCCAGAGTTCAGGCCCCACGACTGGACCCCCCCCCCCCCGAAAAAAATGAATTTTCAGTTTTCTAGTTTAGTGCCACCTCTTCAGTTAAATTTCCATGTTTACCAATAATCACACAATTGGGAGTCTAACATTCAATGCCAGTCAGTGATGACTGCATCACAGTGAGTGGCCTTCCAGACGTTCAGCTGTTACAGGCTGAAAATCAAGGGTCTCTCTCTTCTAGGTTGTCATTAAGTACTTTCTGTCACAGAACTTTTACGGGTAGTGGAATATACCCAAATTAAGAATTATTCCATCTTGTCTTATACGTCCTTAAAATCAGGTGCCCCATGTAAATACCTACGTCCCTGAACTGAATCTCATGCTCTTCTCCAATGGGATCAAAGACAAGGGGAAGAAAAAAGCCTTTGACTAAGATATGGATGAAGAAGAGTGAAAGGTCATTTTTATGTAGCCACTGTTAGCCTTTTGTAAATACTGTAACTGGCAAGTATGAAATAGAAAAGGTATAGCTAAAGCATTTGCCCTGTAAGTTGTTCACCTTTAAATATATAATTGCTGCTAAAAATAGTCCTTAAAGGAAAATTGGTGTCATTTTGAAAAGGAGATCTTGTGCCATAAATGCAGCAGAACTAAACATAAATATTAGTTCACAAACTAGTGCTGTCAAATAAAAGAATAAAGTAGAAAAACCTAACTAATAATGTTTCACTCTGAATTATGTAGTGTAATAAATGTGGATCATCCAGAAAAAAAATAATAAAGCTATCCCTATAAAGCATCTTGAAGGAAACAGAGTATCTTAAGGGTGGCATTGATTATTAAACAGGACTCAGAAAACACAACACAAAAGTAAAATGACAAACACCCATTAAAACTGACAAGTGACTGTTTGGAACAGGTATTTCACAAAAGAAGATATGCACAGAGCCAAGAAACACAGTACAAAGTGTTCAATACCAGTAATTATCAAGAAACTGCAAATCAAAATCACAGTAAGATATAAGATGATTAAACGAATACTGGTAAAGATACGAAGCAAACAGAACTCCATAGATGGTTGGTGGGAGTGTGTTAGTTGGTTTTACATGGCTATGATTAAATACTTAAAGAAAACTATTTAAGGAAGGTAAGATTTATTTTAATTCCATTAGAGGCATCAGTTCCTCATGGTGAGAAGGGCATAGTGAAGTGGAAGCTGGCTCTGGTTTTCCCCCCTTTCTTCCATCTAGTGGCCCCTATCCTATAAGATGGTGGCACTCACATACAAAATAATTAAGTCTTCAGAACTTTTAGTTATTCCTCCCTGGAAACAATCTCATAGAGATACCCAGAAGTGTTTACAATCTTCCAAGTGTATTTCAATCCAACCACATTGACAATCAAAAACCATTAGAGTATAAAACAGTAAATCTGTCTCAGAAAATATTCTATATATCTATCTTATAAGCCAGCAGTTCTACTTGAAGGTATTCACTCAAGAAGAAAGAAAACGTCTCTCTCTCTCTCTCTCTCACACACACACACACAAGCGCGTGTACACAAGAATGCTCACAGTAGTTTCATCTGTAACATTTGAAAACTGTAAACAACATTTTCCACAATAACTATATCTGTAAAATGGAATATTATCCTGAAACTAAAAAGGAAAAAAAAAAACAACCTATGATACCTAACATGGATGAACCTTAAAAGCAAAAGAAAAGAAGCCAGAGTATAAGAGTATAAACTACATTAATACACTTACATGAAATTCTAGAAGAGACAAAATTATTCTTACTGGATGTGGAGGTGGAGGTATGAGGATCACAGTTCACCTATCAGAGTAAAATGACAGATTTGATGTGCCAGTTGTAAGCAAGCAAACTATCAATTGAGTGAGGCACTGAGTTCAAGCTCCTGAATGTGTGCTTGCGCACACACACGCGCACACAATTAGTTTTATAGTCAAAGAAATCAGAACAGTTGTTGCAGGTATGAAAGGAAAAGTGAACAATGAATGAATGGAAAGAAGCACAGAGATCTTTCTGGAGTGAGTGTAGGAAATTGTGAATTAAATGGATATATTAATTGTCAAGATATTTGACTGTACATTTAACATCTATATATTTCACTATATGTAAACTGTATCTATATCTTATTTTTTAATGGATAACAGCAACCTAAAATCAAACATTTTATCTTTTTACTGTGTCTACTCTAGATCAGTACTTCCCAAAGTCCAGTCTGTGAACAGTATACGTCCTACCTCATATATTACTGAGCCAGAATTTTGAGGTGTGGGTAGGGATCTAGAACTCTATACTTTAGATGGGAGAGTCATATAATTCAAGGACAGTTAAAAGAATCTTTTTACTTTTTTTTCAGTCATGGGGCTTGAACTCTGGGCCTGGCTGCTGTCCCTGAGCTCTTCAGCTCAAGGAGAGCGCTGAACCACTTGAGCCACAGTGCCCACTTCCAGGCTTTTCTCTTTATGTGGTGCTGAGGAATGAACCCAGGCCTCATGCATGCAAGGCAAGCACTCTAACACTGAGCCACATTCCCAGCCTCTAGAGAATCATTTTTATAGGGGAACATATTAAGAAAACAAGAAGACACTGGGATTATATTGTATATCAACTAAATACACTTGGCACTGTATACGTTACAAACTATATATAACAATTGTCATGTAAGTGCAAAAGTACTATTTAAGTTTCATAACCATCTCTATTCATGTTCAATTTTCTACTTATGTGCTTCAAGGAGTTCTAATTCCAAATTTCAATCTTCAGTCATCTCTATTTTTTCCTTTCATCTCCTCTCTTCTTTCCCCAGTCTTTCTTCCTTTCCCTTCCCCTTTCCTTTCTTTCCTCCTTCTTCCCAACAATGGCGCTTGAATTCAATGCCATGAAGCTGGTATTCTACTTCTTGAGGCACACTTCCACTTCCTTTCATTTCTTACTAATCCCTAGTCATAGTTCAAACTGCTATCACTTAGATGACTATCCTATCCCTCAAGGCCCATGTGTTAAAGGCTGCTAGGTGGCAGAATCTGAGATGGACCTAGAGGGAAGTCCTTAGGTCACTCACTGAAACATGTGTTCTCCAAGGGGATTAAAGGACCCACTCTGATCTCTTCCTTTCTTTTTTGCTTTCCCCCACATCCCCATCTTTCTCACCATAACATAGTCTTACTACAGGTCTAAAGCAATGGCAATAACTGATCACAGATTGGGGCCTCCCAAAACCATGAGTGAAAAGAAACCTTTTCTCCTTGTAAAGTGATTAAATCAAGTATTTTGTTACAGTAATGGAAATCAAACCATCTTTAATCATCTAACACTCTAAGTTCTTATTAATTCCAACTGAAACTATAAATTTTAGATATGGAATCTTGTTCAAGAGATTCTTTGTTTCCCCTTCCTTTTCAACTTTCTTGGTACTATCCCTCCTTCCCTCTTAAGCATGTTATTCTTAATTTCTTCAGCACAGTCTTGTCTTTCAGCCTTCATTAAAGCTAACCCAAAAACTCATCTTTTCCAGTAACTGCTAAACCACCTAACTTAAGAGTCTTTCCACACTCCTTACAAGCACTTGTCTTTAATAGATATATTTATTTTATGAAACTGGACATCTCATCTTAATGACTCACCAACTCCATCCTCTAACTTAAGGAGAACCTTTGAGAGAGAAGTACAAAGTTACAGCTTTCTTCATGGTACTTCTGCTCATGCTATTTTTATTTTTCCCTTTGAGATGCCAGGGCCTTCAGCTCTTTATAAAGGGATAAGAAAGTAGAAAGAAAGAGGCAAAAAATGGTGGCTATGGGATGCTCTAGTCTAGATAGATTGGGAGGAGCCTTTAAGCTTCAGTTTCAATTCATACTACCTACACCCCTCACTCGCCCAAGAAGGAAAACCAGGATTTCCAAGACAAAACAAAATTCCTCCTAGGTGAAGAATAAGGAAGTATAATTCTCTAACAATTCTAGTTTTGTAACTGGTTGCATAGACAAAATGAAATAGTACATAATAGCAGGTATATGTATGCATAGATGAATACATAGTGAATGCTGCCCTTGGCACCTTCTTTATTTTATCTCAATTTTGAGTGTACTGCAAATCAGGTTTTTAAAATCATTGATTGAATAATATGATGCTTCCTCTGCTAGAAGTGTACAACTCCTCTTTACCTGCTCATGTCTCAAGATGCAACTTTCTTTTCTCTCAGGTTAAAAGCCATGGATAAGGCAGTTCATGAGACTATCATCTACTGTTAATCACCAAAAAGCTGGAAATGGAGCTGTGGCATCATCAGGCTTTAGCAAAAAAGCTCAAGGACCGTGCCCAGGTTCTGAGTTCAAAGCCCCAGGATTGACATCCACACACACCCACACAAGAATTTTTTAAATGTCTGTAAATAAATCACTTAGCTGGGAACATAATGAAGTTAAAAATAGTAATCCTCTTGATAACACTTTGTATATGAACACCACCATTTTTGTTTTCAAAACCATGTTCAACAGTCCTCAATATATTCCTAGACTTTCTGACCCAGGAGCAACTACAATAAATGCCTTCAAGGAAGCCATCTGCATAACTTCTGGATCCCCTTCCTGGGTCACTATTCAGGTCCTATAAATATAATTTAAAATATATTCTCCTAAATGCATTTTTTTGGTCTTTGCCACATGAAAACTCATCAGAGGATGTTCCTGGAGCTTCTCCTTGCTGGCTTGGCTTTTAACTACCTGGAACAGTACATGGAGTCTGCTACAAATCTGGCAACTTTCACTATCAGTCCTTTAAATAATTTATAAAAATGTTAAATAAAACAGGTCCAAGTAATGATCACCTCAAGGATAATGCAGTTAGATTGCTGTCTCATGTAAATAGCCAAAGTCAAAGACTAAATAAGTAATAAATCAGTTTCCTTTTGTCTACATGCCTATTTTAATCCTTAATCTAGGGGCAGGGAGACTGTGGCTCACGCCGAAGTTCTAGTTAAATTTCAGTAGGCTGAGATCAGAGGATCACAGTTAGAAGTCAGGCCTGGCAGGAAAGACCTCAAGACTCTTACCTCCAACTGACCACCAAAAAGTCAGAGTCACAAGTGGTGCTGTTGTGGCTCATGTGGTAACACTAGCCTCTAGCAAAAAAGCTAAGCAACAGTGCCCAGGCCTTGAATTCAACTCCCAGTACATGGGCACACGTGTGCACACACATGCACAAGCGTACACACCCCCTCAAAGTATCTAGACTTCTCAGGGATTATATTAGTGTTTAGTGAATTGAACCTTACATTTTAGAATATACTTTGGTTCATCACTGAGATGGACTAGTTCCAGATCCTTCTTTAGCAAGATAGCAGAATCGGCAAGATAGCAGAATCGGCAGCTACTCAGTCTTTTATATAAAATTTCACAATATTTGCACAGAACCTATGTACATATTTTTATATACCTTAAATCATCTTTATGATACCTGTTCCAATACAAATGATATGTAACAGTTGCTCACTACATTGTTTAGTGAACAATCATGAGAATAAAAGCCAGTGTATGTTCAAAACAGATGCTTTCAATCCAAGGTTGAGTCCACAGATGAAGAACATGTGAACAATCAGATGTGTTGATGCATGACCACAGCGGCATTTGGAAGCCAAAGCAGATGGATCATAAGTTTGAGTTCAGTCTGGGCTACACAGCAAAATACTGTCTCAAAAGGAAGGAGGAAGGAAGAAAAAAGGAAGGAGGAAAACTGTGGATAAGGAGGGCTGAATGTACATGTATGTGCACGGAGAAAAGCCAGATAACTGAAATGTATCTTGAATTTAAGAAGGTAACAGGCTTGAGACTTCTTAGGGGTGAGGTGGCAATAGGCAAGAAAGTGGGAGAAGGAATGCAGAGTTAATAACAGGTTGGCTTGTTATGCATATAAAGGCCCAGGTAATATGAGCTATCTTAAGAAGAACAGGTTAACAGCCTGTGACTACCACTGTCAGGATGAGGTATATAGTCCTCTAATCTCTTTCCCTGTGACAGTATCTTTACCAGATCCTTCTTTAGGCAGGCAAGGGTTGGCATTCACTGTTTATTAATGTAGATTGCTTTTCTATTTGTATTTTAAATTTCTTTTACAAAAGGAAAACCCAACTATTCCAGTGCTTGTAGTTTCCCGAATAGCCATCTTGAAATATGCCAAAGAAGTTATTTTGTGGTGGCATATTTTGTTTTCCCACAGTGTGGAATACCATGTAAGAACCTGTAGAAGTATATTCTTAATATACTGCATTTCATAGTAGTGTCATTATAGTTTCTATCAAATCATACCTTTAAAATTTTCACCTAGATAGAAAGGCTGGTAATTAAGATTTCAACTGTGCTACTCAGGTGCAGTATCTGAAGGAATTGTTACATCTGTATACAATAGAGATACAAGGATACTAACGTCTATGACTGTATACTCACAATAGCCAAACTATGGAATCAGTCTAAGTATCATTAACCAATGAACAGGTGAGAAAACTGGTAGACATCCACAATGGAGTATTTTTCAGCCATAAAGAATGGAGTTACATCATTTGCAGGAAAATGGATGAACTAGAGATCATCATGTTACATGAAATGAACTAGACTGAAAAAGATAAATACCAGATGTTCTCTCTCATCTGTGGAATTTGGACAAAAAAAAAAAGAATGACATGAATGTATAATGGGGACTGTTTGGGGGAAGGGAACTAGTGAGAAAGGAAAGGGCAAAAGAAGATAGTGAAGGGCTAATTTGATCAGAGTACTTAAAAAACAGAATAATGAAACCCATTAAAATTTTGTGAAAAATGGAGGGAGAGCCTCACAAGTGTAAGCCACACAAGTGGCTTACACCTATAATCCTAGCTACTGAGGAGACTGAAATTTGAGGACTGCCACGTGGGCAGAAAAGTCTGTGAGACTCTTATCTCCAACTAGCCAGCAAAAAGTCAGAAGTGGAGTTATAGCTCAAGTGGTAGAGAGCCAGCTGTGAACAGAAAAGCCAATTGAGAGCACAAGGCTCTGAATTCAAGCCCCAGTACTGACAAAAATATGTATGAATAAAAAAATGAATGAATAGAAATAAAAATGGGGGAACAATGGACAAGAAAAGGCAATAGAGGCGGTAAATTTCATCAAAGTATCATATGCATGTATGGAAATATCATAATGAAACTTTTATACAATTAATACATGGTAACTAAAGAAGTCATCACAAAAGTTTATAAACATTGAAGAAAATTATTGTTCAAGGAAAAAAAATAAAAATTTCTCAGATGCAAATTTACCCAACATTAATATGTATCAACAATCTATCCTAATTGCCTCTTTCAAGATTACTTCTGGCAGGTACTCATACTTGCAATCCCAGCTACTTAGGAAGCTAAGATGGAGGAACCTGGTTTGAAGCCAGCCCAGGCAAAAAAGTCTCCAACTCCGTGTCCTAAATAACCACACAAAGTCAGAGTGAGGCATGGTAAATTGGTAGAGAACACAGGTTGAGCAAACAAACAAACAAAGTAAACATGAAGCCCTAAGTTCAAACCTCATTATAGGGGAGGAGGGAAAAGATTACTTCTGTTTCCCCCTTTTAAAAATACAATTTAAGGTGGATAAAAATGCTTCATTTTTTTTCCCCTTTCATCCCCAACTACACTGAAGTTAAGGAATAATCTGCTTTGTCAATCAGTCCATGTACTCTGAATAATGGATGATTCTCAATGTCACAATTACTTTTAACTTGTAAAGAAACACCAACCTAATAAAAAATGAGCAATGGTTGGTAGTATTTTACTATGACAATATCCTCCTGATGTCTCCTAAAACCCTATTTAACTAAGTTATTCATACAATTGGATTATGTAATAGAGCAGAAGAAAGTACTTGCAAATTTTACAGGTCAAAATCATGTCGTGAATCAAAAAAAATGTCTAATAAACTGTGATAACTTAATTACCCTTATAATAGTAACAAAAAGATTAGCAGTTGGTCATTTTTCAAACGCTAAAATTGTGTTACAGTGAAAGAAAAATATGACCCCAGTAGCTTTGACGCTAGTAACTCTTAAAAAAAAAAAAAGTTTTGTTATTATAAAGGTGATGTACAGAGGTGTTACAGTTACATAAGGTAGGAAATGAGTACATTTCTTTTTGGACAATGTCATTCCTTCCCTTGCTATGTTTTTCTCCTTCCATCCCCACCCACAAGTTGTATAGTTTATTTTCAACATAATGCCTAGTGAGTCCCATTGCTGCATTTGCTCACCCTTTGTCCCTTCATTTCTGTGTGCCCCACCTTGCCCTCCCAAAGACAGATAATGGACAAACAAGACAAAAAGAAAAGAAAGCAAAACACCAATGAAGAAAAAAAACTTATTTCCATTTCCTGGAGTTCATGTAACTCTTATCCCTACTAGCATCACTTCAGACTAGAACTGATTCATACACTTACCATCTGAAGTACCACCCCATAACACAGTGCTTATGATCTACAATAATATCAAAACTCTACTGCTAGCATCATTAAGATGCTTTTGAATAACGTGTGGTGATTTTAATCCTTCACATGTAAAATGGACTTGCTTCTATAAATTTCTAAAATAAGGTCAATTAAGATAAGTGTATGAGCTACATCTAAAAATAATTGAAATGCTAAAAAAAAATCATTAAAGAAATTAAGCACCGGGTGCTGGTGGCTCACACCTGTAATCCTAGCTACTCAGGAGGCTGAGATCTGAGGATTGCGGTTCAAAGCCAGCCTGGGCAGGAAAGTCTGTGAAACTCTTATCTCCAATAAACCACTAGAAAACCGGAAGTGGCGCTGTAGCTCAAGTGGTAGAGCGCTAGCCTTGAGCTGAAGAGCTGAGAGAGCACGCTCAGGCCCAGAGTTCAAGCCCCACGACCAACCAAAAAAAAAGAAATTAAGCCAGGTGCTGGTTAAAATAGTGTATTAGCTACATTTAAAAATAACTGAAATGGAGCTGGGACGGTGGCTTAGTGGTAGAATGCTTGCCTGGTATGCATGAGGCCCTAGGTTCAATTCCTCAGCACCATATAAACAGAAAAAGCCAGAAGTGGTGCTGTGGCTCAAGTGGCAGAGCGCTCATCTTGAACTGAAGAGCTGAGGGACAGCACCCAGGGCCCAGAGTTCAGGCCCCATGACTGACCAAAAAACAAACAAAAAACTGAAATGCTCAACAAAGTCATTTATAAAAAGTAAGCCGGGCACTGGTGCCTCACACTTGTAATCCTAGCTATCAGGAGGCTGAGAACTGAGGATCACTGTTTGAAGCCAGTCCAGGCAGCAAAGTCCCTGTGAGACTCTTATCTCCAATTAATCAGTCAAAAACTGCAAGTGGTGCTATGGCTTAAGTGGTAGAGCGCTAGCCTTGAGCAAAAGAGTTCAGGGACAATGCCCAGGCCCTGAGTTCAAGCCCTACAACTGCCAAAAAAATAAAAAAATAAATAAATAAGAGCTCTGATATGACAGAAAAGCAATTAATTGTTGTGATAAGAGACAAAGATGTCATGAGACAAAAGATCACAATAATGAATATCAGTTAAGGGACTCAATGGAAGAAGAGCTCCATAAAAGTAATAGAATAATCTAAGAAGGCAAAACAAAAACCACCAGAGGAAAATCATCATACTTTAGGTGACACATCATTAGCACTTACTCTGAGCTAAGGGCTCAAACTGTCACCATCAGAAACATATGCTAAACCACATGGTCATAACACTAGCTGGACCTGGGTTACAACACATCAAAAAGAACTTTA
Source organism: Dipodomys spectabilis (assembly GCF_019054845.1). Lineage (NCBI taxonomy): Eukaryota > Metazoa > Chordata > Mammalia > Rodentia > Heteromyidae > Dipodomys > Dipodomys spectabilis. Next base: position 5,362,151 of record NW_024870703.1, read on the forward strand.
CATTGTAAAATTAGAGTTACATAACACTAGCTGGACCAGGTTACAACACATTAAAAAGAACTTTACATTGTAAAATTGGAGTTATACAAATTTTATCACTGAAACCTAATAGTTTCATGAAGAAAGTCATCAAAACATTCATTTAATAGAAAATAAGCTTTAATGATTTTCTTATGGTTCCACTGGCAGAAGAGAGTTGGGATTAATAACAGACCTTGTAAATTTCCTTAGCTAAGTTTACCAAGAAGACTTTCTAAAATTCACTATAATCCTGGAATAACTGCAAATCAATTACTAGCATTTTATGTTATTGTTCTAGAATAATGAAATTGCAACAATGGTGTCCAGATGACATAGAATAGAGGATGGGAATTTTCTTCCCCAGCCCCAAAGTTTGATAGTTGAGCCTATAACCTCTCAAAAGACAAGTAAGCAGGAGAAAAGGCATATAAACTTATTATATGCAAGTGTATGAACAACTAAAAGAAAAAAAGACTCAAAAAGGGAGAAAGCTGGAGATTTAAGTGGTCTAGGCAAATGCTCTACCACTTAACAAAAACAGTTTCTCCAGGGCTGGGAAGGTGGCTCAGTGGTAGAGCGCTTGCCTTGCATGCATGAGGCCCTGGGTTCAATTCCTCAGCACCACGTAAGCAGAAAAAAAAAAAGCTGGAAGTGGCGCTGTGGCTCAAGTGGTAGAGTGCTAGCCTTGAGCTGAAGGGCTGAGGGACAGTGCCCAGGCCCAGAGTTCAGGCCCCACGACTAGACCCCCCCCCCCAAAAAAAAAAGTTTCTCCAAACCCCCAGTACCATCCAAAAGGCCATGTGTAAATGTGTGTGTGTGTGTGTGTTAAACAGAGGCTAACATAGAGAGCACTTGTTTAGCATGCCTGAAGTCCTGGGCTGCATTGCCAGCATTGCTAAAATAATCACTGTTTTTCAAAAGGGGGAGGGGAAGATAGTTCAAGTTTGGAAGGGTGGCACATTTTAATCATCCACAACATTCTTTTCTTTCTTTTTTTTTGTTGGTGGTGGGGCTTGAACTCTGGGCCTGGGCACTGTCCCTGAGCTCTTTGGTTCAAGGCAAGCATTCTACCACTTGAGCCACAGAGCCATTTCCCACAACATTCTTAAAAATGGCTACATTAACTTATCTAACTTGATTATGTGGACCTAATTAAGGTCCACATAAACTAAGGTAAACAGATGAAGAACAAAGCAAAACATGAGCATTAGGTGCCCCTTAAGGGAGACAATTATTTGATCAGGCATTTAATCTAGGGATTTTTTTTTTTTTTGTAGTTTGAGAATGCTATCATTAACAGAAGAAAAAAAAAACCTATACAAACAAATGACCATACAACAGCCTTCTTATGCCTAACCATAGAAAATAATGTAATTACTTATTGTGCTCTTCTAATGTTCTAGATACAGTTAATCCTCATCTTATCCTATAAGGCAGATTCCTTCAAAACCACACTTCACAGATGAGGAACCCTACACACACAGTGATTAAACCACCTGTCTGAGAGTCATGTTAAGTGGTTGATATAAATCCTTTTTAAAAATCAGAACTATGATAGAAGTTGTGTTTCACAATTACCACATAAATCTACTGCTTTTTTTTTTTTTTTTTTTTGGTCAGTCGTGGGGGCTCAACTCTGGGACTGGTGCTGTCCCTTAGTTCTTCAGCTCAAGGCTGGCACTCTACCACTTGAGCCACAGTGCCATCTCCAGCTTTTTCTGCTTATGTGGTGCTGAGGAATTGAACCCAGGGCCTCATGCATGCAAGGCAAGCACTCTACCACTGAGCCACCTTCCCAGCTACTGCTTTTAAATTATACTAAGATCCACTGTAACATAACAAAATCCTCACACTTATGGAAAATAATAATTTTCTAGATTTCATTCTTTAAAATGTAGTCTTAAAATTTGAAAAATCTTTAAATTAATGTTAGCATTAAAATTATAGACTGCTGCCTTACTATAAAATACTCATTTAGTATTTTAATCTGGATTACAGTCTCTACAATGGGAGACTACCAGCATGTACAACAATGCAGCAAACTTTTAAACTTTAAATAAGTTACCCAGTTTTGCATTCTTTTATGGTTTTTCATCTCAAACGTCTTCATTATTTAAAAGGAACAATACCACAAATAATACAGAATCTATACTTGGCACTAGAATGCTTTAGGGGTAAACAGTATGAATGTGATATAATAGAGCTAACTATGGACTAAAATTCAGGAAGCTCACAAATCTGGACTCCAGCACTAACTACCAATTTGGTCTCTTCAAATGCTCTGGGCCATGGTTTCCTGATCTGCAAAATAACTATATCCATGGTTTACTCTTCCAGCTTTAAAATGTGACTCATGTACATACACCTTTTTTCTGAGCTTCCATTCTCTTTCTGTTTAGTTATTGCAATTAGTTCATCACCAGTATTATTTTCCTTTAGTTCCACAATAGGAGGTAACAGCCCAATCTAAACAAGGTGAGAAGAAAGCCTTCTTTACAAATGACTAGCCATATGATTCTCAAGGTGAAGAATGCAGAAGCCATTATAATGTGAAAAGGTATTAGATTTCAATATTTAGGCTGCTGTTTTGTATGCCACTACATTCTCCCTAAGGACAAATTATAAAATTCAAGGACAATAAGGAGGAAAAATATTTAATTTCCTATCAGTTATTCAAGAGCCAAGCAAGGCCAATTAAAAAGTTGTACCTTTTGGCAGAAATATTTTCCTTAATGAATTGAAAGGCAAGATATAATCTAGAATTTTTCTAAATTATGTTATTTTTATAAGTTGTACTCAATGAATCCAAGGAATTGGTTATATATATATATGAGTGACCAAGAAAACATTGGAAACATTGAAGATCTCACTGTCGAATTGTTAGCTTACTCTTTTCAGTAAAGTGAAAAACTTCTACAAATCACCACTGCCTAATCCTGGATGTTCTTGTCTCTCCTCTTTCTAACCCATTCCCAAGAGGGCAATGTGACTGCAAAACTATTAGAATTAAAGTATATAGTGGACAAAAGATTTCCAACTGTTAGAAAACTCAAGTTGATTTTAGAATTGCTTTCTAGAGCTGCCAGCTTACCAATATCTCCTTCCAGTTGTACGCTCAGTTAAAACATCTTAAAACTTCTATAGAATATGTAGTTCAATTGTGCAGGACCTTGTAAAGAAACAAAAGCAAGGAAAAGAAAGCATGACTTACTTGTAAATCCTTAGTGAAAGTCCAGACTATTAAGTTATTATTAACTATAGCAACTTCGGAAGTAGCCCATCAGTGTAGATGGAAAGGTTGCTCGAAGAATGAATGTCAAGGTGCAATTATACCAATTTCCAGCAAAAACTAGTCAATGACAAAAATGCAATCAAACATATACCTCCAATTTCAAGTAAAGGATCACGGACCAAGTCCAGCATCGAGCAACCTTTTGGTTGGAATGTCAAAAACAAATAAAGCCAAAACCTCCTGGTGACTCCGATTCCTCAAAGCATTCAAAGTTCAGAAGCAAACCAAGATGTGTTAGCACATTTAGCATCCTTCTTTAATGCAACTCATTCTCTCCACAAAGTCACTTCACTTCAGCTACCTGGATCGCCAGACCCCAGCACCCAAACAATCTCAGGAGCCCAGGGGTCTTCCCGGCGTCTGCCTCTGCATCCAACACTAACCACCTAGTTGGTTAAACCCCAAGGTGCTCCAGACCCGTCCCCCATCCATCCACGCTCCCAGGCTCCCTCCGTCACCTCCCTGGGGACCTTTTCTCCTCGACCTTGAGGACCCTCAAGTCTGAGAGGTCACCCAGAGCCCCAAATGACTTGGCCAGTGCCCCCCCCATCCCTGCAGCTCGCGCGCCGTGGCCTCCCCCGACCCCCCATGACCCCAGGGACGGACTCCTTCCCACTACCCCGGCACGACCCCTTTCCCCTTAGGCGCCCTACCTTTTTCCAACCAGAAAAGCAATTCTTCAGAAACGCCCCGAGAGCCTACTGCGTGCAAGCTCCCACTACGTGCGGCACGGTGCTCACGGGCTCGTGGCCCGGGCTTGCCTTCCTCGTCCCGGCCGGCCCATCCCAGCCCGAGGGCCGGTGCTGCCTGCGCCGGGGTGCGGAGGCGCGGGCCGGAGGCGGACGGCACCGGGCGCGGGCACCGGGGCGCGGAGGAGAGGCGGCCGCTGGCCACGGTAACGGGGGCCGGGGGCCGGCAGCTGGCCGGGCGACCGCGGGGACACTCACCGGCCGGGACGCGCGAGGCGGCCTCAGCCCGGGCACCTGCGGGCGGACGGCAGCGAGCCGGACGGCGCAGTCACCGAGAGGGCCAGTCCGGCCGCCCGCCGGTGCGTCCCGTCCCCACTGACTGCCCAGCCGGCGCAGCCTCGCCTCATCCGGACCGAGCTCGGGGACCCCAGCTCGGGCCGGATGCCCCCGCCAGCCCCCACCCCTTCCCCGGCCGCCTCCCCCTCTTCACTCTCTACCCCTCCCCCCTCCCCCCAGCCCCCACCGGAATGGAAAATACCTCCCGGGGCGGGGGGCGGGCAGGGGTACGCCTCTCTGAAGGGCAGCCTACCGGGACCAATAGCAGGAGGGGCTTTGGAGGGGCGGGATTCCCAGCGGCCAATCCGGAGGCGTGTAGGTGAAGGCCGTAGGAGGAAAGCAGGGAGCGAGCTGGGGGCGGCCCGGGAGTCAGGGAGGTCCGGCCGTTTGGGTGCGCGTTGTGCGCGGCTGCCATTTTGGAGTCGGGCAACTGCGACGGAGGCCGGGTCCGGCCCGGAGGTGGGGGGGTTGTCTGTTGGGGGGGGAGGGAGGGAAGGAAGAGCCAGTCAGGTGGGCGAACGGTGGTCACGTGGTGCGGAGGGGCGGGGTAAAGCAAGCCGCGGCCTGAGGGGAGGGGGTGGGGGCTCGCCTCCGAGGCTGCGGAGCGTCACGTGACCGCCGGAGGGGCTAGCTGTGGGCTGGGAGGTGGGGACCCGAGGTCAGCGTGAGGTGGGAGCTGGGAGAATTCCTCGTCCCAGCGTTCAACTGTGTCAGGGAGACGGAGAGGAAAATGCTGAATGAAAGGCGTGAATGCGAGACGGGAAAATGTGAATGGGTTTCCCTAGCGCCCTGCGGTCCGCAGTCACCCAGTCACCCAATCCCGAGATCGGCGGGAAGCCGGGCGCCTCGTTGTAACGCAGGTACTCCCATCCCCGCCTCTGGGAAGTCACCGTGGTCTGTCTCCTTTTTGCCTGCGCTCCAGGGGAAACACCCCCTCCCCGAGATGGCTGGAAGGTTAAAGGAAGAGAAGCTTCTCTGAGAGCTGTGATGTCTGCCAAGACTTGCCGGTGTGACCTTTATTTCAATTCATGTCTCAGCTGCAGTGCTGCCAGAGCGAGGGCTCCTGATAGGGTTATCAATGACATCCATATGACCGGGTTCAGGGGTCACAGTTAGCCCTTACGTCATCTCTGGTAGTGGTTTCTGTGGATTGCATACTTCTTGAAGGCTTTTCTACTCCCCCTTGTATCTTTTGTCCTGTTTTTTTTTTTTGGTTTTTGTTTTTGACATCATATACTCTTAGATTGCCTTTCTCTTCAGTTAATTTTTCTCAATCTGTTCTTTGTTGACTCCCTCAGAGCCCCAGGATCTGACCCCTCTCTGTCCTCTTAGGAACACGGTCTTAAAAAAAAATAAAGCACACTAGGTAATCTATTCTGATGAAGTTACCAGCTGAATACACATTTAATGAGGTTCAGAACTGCTTATGTAAGTGCCTTTTGGAGAGTTCACTTCCCTGCTAACGTGTCTAAGTTAAAACTCAGCTTTTGCAGTTCACAAAACCTGCCCCATTTCTTTTTTTGTTTGTTTGTTTGTTTTTGGGGGGTCCAGTTGTGGGGCCTGAACTCTGGGCCTGGGTGCTGTCCCTCAGCTCTTCAGCTCAAGGCTAGTGCTCTACCCCTTGAGCCACAGCGCCACTTCTGGCTTTTTTCTTTTTGCTTATGTGGTACTGAGGAATTGAACCCAGGGCCTCAGGCATGCAAGGCAAGCGCTCTACCACTGAGCCACCTTCCCAGCCCATTGACACTTTCCCAAGGCTGGAACTGGGACTAGTTCTTCCCCCCCACCCAAAGGCCAGTAAAACTTGGTCCTCTAGCTTGGTACGATTGGAAGGTAGTAGCACTAAAAGGGTGGGGCTGAGTTAGGGGGGTTAGACTTTGGGAGCAAGCTCTTAAAGCAGAGTGTAGGACCATATTTCTTCCTTTTTTTTCCTCTTCCACCTCCTGACCATCATATGAGCAGTTTTGCTCTGTCATACGTTCCTGTCCTAATGTGCTGCCCCTCAGGGAGGCCTGAAAACAATTGGTCCACAGGAGCATGGACTAGAACATCTAGAACGTGAGCATACTTTTTCTCATCGTAAGTTCATGAAAAATAGTTATTTGTTACAGGGAAAGCTAACTCAGTAACCCCCTCCTCACTTTATTATGTCGATTATATTTACACTGAGTATCCTCTCCTCTCCATTTCCTCTGCAACTGCTACATTTGTGTTATTTATTCATTAGGCCAATATTTACTGAGCACTTTAGTATGTGCCAGGCATTGTTTGAGATACTCAAGATATCATTGTGAACAAAACTGACAAGGTTGCTGAGTGGGCAAGACAAACAGTACATGAGTAAATTAATAACTAAAGAAGATAAATCAGGGTTCTGAAGTGTTAGGAAGATAATAAAACCAGGAAGCCTATCAGAGTCTCTTGAAGTTGCCCAGTCCTTCACTGCCATTTAGAGGCCTCCTCTTCCTTCCTATCCTTTTTTTCTTGGTTTTAGAGAGATTGTTCTTATCCTTGCACTTGGAGTTGTAGTGTCATTCCCTTTCATCAACCAGATTTTTGTTACAGTTGCCTGGGTGAAAATCCCCCAACTAGATGGTAAAAACTCTTTAAGGTCTGGGATCATGTAATACATTTTTGTGCCCATACAGAGTCTTGGCTTACAACAGGTATTCACACATGAGTGTTAAATGAGTTGATGAGTTGAGTTGATGAGTTCCTTGATACCTGAATCAGTCTATCACCAAAGCCTCTACAGCCCAAATCAAAATGGCAAAGTCAGGTAACTCTTCCTACATGAGTGCAGTAGCAGTGGTGCCTGGATGCAGGGGACAGCACTACGAATGACATCACTTCTTTTAGTACCTTCTGGGCCTGGCATTCTGTAATACTGTGTCCCATGTTTGATGGCATTGCCACATAAATACCGCTTTACTTGACAGTGCCAAATACATATGAGCAATTTAAAAGTACTCTTTGTTTCGGATGATGAGCTTCAAACACAGAGAACTCTGGGTGACCTGCCAGGATAGGTCCTGCAGGAGAAGGTTGCAGTATTTCTAGGCCCTTGGGTATTGCTCCCCAACAGAGAGTGATGTTGCCAGTTCCATCATAGTTGTAATTAAATCCAAGTTCTGGCAAATGGTGGTGCATAATTATGAAGTATTATTATTGTTTTTTATCATTATTAGGCACCAGCTGCCCAGCCCAAAAAACCACACTAGTAAAACACAGAAGCCAAGCTCCTCTCCCAGCTGGTATGGATCTGTACCAGGTATATTGGCACATAGTTTCACAGCTCTACATTCATCAAGATCAGCTCTTCTGTCCTCTTTTTGGCAAGACAGAATTTTAAATGAATGGAAAGAGGAAATGTAAAGAAAGACCTTTGCCACCATCTCTGAATCAAATTTCTTTTTTTTCAATCTCCCCAGAAGAGTTTCTTCTCATTTACATATTTATTGCACAAATCTTCAACTTTGTCCTTGACCTGCTTGCTTTTGAACCATCATTCTACATGTCTCCTGAGGATATATGACACTGAATTGGTGATGGTGCCACAAGAAACAAAGAGTGCTTTTACTTTAAAGAAACTTACAGACCAAATAATTCAGAAAATATAGCCAGGTTTGACACAGTGTCTGCCATTTATTAAGTACCTACTCAGTGCCATGCCGGGCATTTTAGATTATCTGACTTAATCTATAACACCGTAGAAAGTAGATTTCATTACCATCATTTTCTGCAGGGTTACCAAAATTTGGTAAATGGCAGATTTGAGATTCCAACAATAAGTTCGGTAATTATATACTCATAATGGATTTGTCCACATTGGTGGCTGAATGTAAGTATCAGATTTCAACTCTTTCAAATAAAAAAAATTAGAGTAGATTTTAAGCTGAATACTGAAAGGATATGTCAGAAGTGATTCTGAGGGAATAGTGCCAAATAAGAAGGGCAAATTGGCCAGACTCCTAAAGTTAATCAATAAGGAAAGATTTCTTGTTCAGAAATGAGTCATATATTCTTCAAGTAATTTTATTGTCTCGGATACTCCAAGTGAAGAAATCAACCCATGTGGTATGGGATTGGGAAGCATGAGGCTGAGAAAGGGTTGACTGAATGTAGAGGCCAGTTGTTTGGGGAGGGAATAAATTTTTGGGTGCAAAATGTAATTTGGCACATCCACCCTTGTGTTCTGACCCAACCAAAACTGTGGCAACTTCTCTGCTGCCAAAGCATTTGTTGTATCTGGTGTGTAAAGAACCAATTCTCCCCTCCAAACAATAACGACAACAAAAACTGTATGCATGAAAACAGAAAGAAAAACAAAAAAAACCCACCCCCCCCCAAAAAAAACCCCAAACTACCCATTGCTTTCTTGTAATTCTATTTATTTTTTGCCAGTCTTAGTGTTTGAACTTAGGGCCAGGCACTGTCTCTGAGCCTTTTTGTGTTCAAAGCTAGCACTCTTATCACTTGAGCCACAGCACCACTTCTGGCTTTTTCTGAGTAATCTATTGGAAAAGAATCTCATGGACTTTTCTGCCCAAGCTGGCTTGAAATCATGATCCTCAGATCTCAGCCTCCTGAGTAGCTAGGATTACAGGCATGAACCACCAGCGCCTGACTGCTTTCTTGTAAATTTTAAACTTGTTAGTAGTTACAGTGTTGTATGTATAAGGCAGTTCACTGCTGTTGTATTTTAGTGTTGTTGTTTTTTTAAATTTAAAATTCAGTGAGATAATACTCATTTTAAGTGTACCAATTTGGTCTATTTTGAGACACGGATTTCTTTTTTTGGCGGGGGGGATCCGGTTGTAGGCCTGAACTCTGGGCCTGGGCACTGTCTCTCAGCTCTTCAGCTCTAGGCTAGAGCTCTACCAATTGAGCCACAGTACCACTACTGGCCTTTTTATTTTCTGCTTATGTGGTGCTGAGGAATCGAACCTAGGGCCTCATGCATACAAGGCAAGTGCTCTACCACTGAGCCACCTTCCCAGCCTGAGACACGTATTTCTTTGTAACCACCATAATGAAGAAATAGAATATTTCCATCACCCCATAAAAGGTCCTTATGCCTCCTTACATTAGGAATTGTAGTTCCATTCCTCCCACCCACCACCCTCCCCTTTCTAGGGATCAAACCTAGGGCCTGTGAATGCTAAGCAAGTGCTCCACTATTGGGCCATACTCTCAACTTGTATTTAGATGATCCTCAAACCTAGATCTTCAGATTGTATCTTGTTTGTGAATTCTAGATGCATATTTTCAGCTACTTGTTTCACATTTCTACCTAAGTGTTACAAATTGGTATCTCAAACCAAACACAAACAAGAAAACTCACCTACAGTTTACTTTCCAAACCATTTTTCTGTACTCTCCAGTTTGGTTAAGGCCATCATCATCTATCAAGTCATATACTCTAGAAGATTTTTAAAGGAATCTTTTCTTCCTCCCTACCTCCCAAAATCAATATGTGAATCTAATGCACACAAGTCCATTTTATTCCACTGTCCTTACTCAGTTATCTTGCTTGCACAATGCAAAAGACTCCTAGCTCCTTTCTTCATGCTCCAATTCATCTACCAATCTGCCACTCTAATTTTCTTTTGGAAACCCAGATCTGACTATTTTAATCTCTAGCTTTTGTGGGCTGCCCAACTACATGCAAAATGGCACTGAAAATTGCTTATAATATTGCCCTTTCTGGACAGTTTCCCTTTCTGTTCCTCATTATATGGAATCCTCTATAATTATCACTTTTCTATGCTTCTCATTACATCTTTGCCTAAAGTGTACCTTCTTTCCCATTTGAAAACTTCATTTTTCACAGCCCCATTTAAATTTCTTTTCCTCAGTAAAGCCTTTCCCGACCTCATGCACATATATTTATCACACTAAATATGTAGGACTGTGAAATAGGACAAGCTGAATCAGAAGATCTCACTTTTTAAAAATCTCATTAGTTATTGTGTGGTCCAATACAAGTCACAAAACCTATCTTAGCCTTAGTTATTTCATTGTAGAATTATTATAAAAACAATTATAATTACAATCTTGGTGGATTTTGAGTACCTTGAGTGCAAAGCCACTGTCTGGTTGTCTTTCCTTTCTCCCTAGCATAGTGCTTATGCCTGCCTGTTCCATAGATTGGCTTATAACAAAAGTTACCATTTTGGGAAAAATTTATTTTCCTATTTTTTTCAGTTAAGCCTCTTAATCAATTTTCTGCAATGTTTCTTTAAAAGCCATCCATGAATCTTCATTTCTATTTGTAATTGTTTATTGTCTATGATTGGTCACATAAAAGTCTCTAAAGAAAATTTTGCTGGGCACTGGTGGCTCATGCCTGTGATCCTAGCTACTCAGGAGGCTGAGAAATACTGATCACAATTCAAAGCCAGCCAGGGCAGGAAAGTCAATGAGACACCTTATCTTCAATTAGCCACCAAAAAGCTAGAAGTGGTGCTGTGGCTCAAGTGGTAGAACACTAGACTGGAGGGGTCCAGGCCCTGAGTTCAAGCCCTAAGGACTCACACACACACAAAACTGTAAAGCAATAAGTGTTCAAGGTATGGCTCAAGTGGTAGAAGCACCTCAGTTCAAACCTCAGTATTGTCCAAGAAACAAACTGTAGAGCCATTATATGCCCACTTGTCTTCTAGGCACTTGGCCATACAATGCCGAATAAAAATCTCAAGACTTGTATTACGGTGGAGACAATAATCACAAATCAAGATCATAATATACATAGTTACAGAGTACTGTAAATAGCAGAATGGTGATAGGAAACTGGAGTGGTAACGGTAAGCTTCTCAGAAGCAGCAGCATATGAGCATCACAGATACAAGAGGTTGCACCCAAAAATCAGGTGGAAGAACATTCCAGGCAAAGGGATTGTCACTGACAAAGTCCCTGAGGCAAGAGCAGGAACTCTGGAATAAGGCCTTTATTGGAGGAAGCCTGAGTGGTAATAAAAGAAATAGATGGGGCCATGTAGGGTTTTGAAGGTCAGTGAAGAGTTTGAATTTTATTCTGGTTGTAATAGGAAGGCTTTGAAGAGCAGGGATATGGTATGATTTGATTTTTCTAACCATGTAGGAAGAATGCATTCTGGGGGCAATGGAACAGGATTAGAAGGCAGACCAAAGGCTTTGGTCCATGCTACCAATATGGGTGTTCAGGAATGGGTGGTGGAGCTAAAAATGATTTCAAGATCTATTTTCCAAGGAAAACTGAGACATCTTACTGACTGGTTTAATGAGGGTGAAGGAAAGTTATTAAAGATGAGTAATTAGATGGTTGAAAGCTCAGTGTATAGAGTACCAGTTCCATGCTAGGCACTGTGCTAGACTCAGAATAAAACTCACTGAGTAAAACACTGTTCATGCACTCAAAAACTCAGATTAAGTTGAGCATGGTGTGGTGCACAACTATAGTCCCAGTACTCAGGAGGCTGAGACAGAAGGACCACAAATTAAAAGCCTGAGCCCCAAAATTAAACAAAATTTCAAATGCAGACTAGTAGGAAAGATTGCCTCGTCACTAATTTCCATGGAATGCTTCAAGTGTGATGATAAAACTGAGAGCATCAAGAAGGAAGCACTGTGGGCACTTGTGGCACATGCCTGTAATCTCAGCTATTCAGGAGGCTGAGATCTGAGGGTTAAGGTTCAAAGTCAGTCAAGGCAGGAAAATCTGTCAAACTCTTACCTCCAGTTAAGCACCAGAAAACTGGAAGTGGTGCTGTGGCTCAAAGTAGTAGAGTGCTGGAGCAAAAGAGCTCTGAGTCCATTCCCAGGTTTCAAATTCAAGACCCAAGACTGGAGGAGGGGGGAAAAAAAGGAAGCACTAGTTCATTCCAGTGAAGTGGCCAGGAGCCTAGCTTCTTGGGAAGATAACAAATGAAGTTTCTTGATAGCCACTTTAGGTAAAGCTTTAACTTTAAAGGAATAAATGAAATATGACCATTGGTGGCAGCATCTTCAGGCTCTCTGTCTTATTTATTTTAGAGGAGAGAAGAAGATGGAAAAATAGCCAGGGCATTCAAAGGACTGGACAGAGTCAAAGTGTTCAGCTAAAGAGAACAAGAGTCAATAAGATGTGGTGAACATGTCCCGCAGGTGCCTACTTGAACACTATGAATAGGATCCCTTTAGTTGAGCATTGACTTAGGTTTTTGTTTTTTGTTTTTGTTGGTCATGGGGTTTGAACTCTGGGACTGGGCACTGTCCCTGTGCTCTTCAGCTCAAGGCTAGCACTCTACCACTTGAACTACAACGCTACTTCCAGTTTTCTAGTGGTTAATTGGCTGGCTTTGAATTGAGATCCTCAGATCTCAGCCTTCTGAGTAGCTAGGATTACAGGCATGAGCCACCACTGCCTGACTTGACTTGGTTTAAAAAAAAAAATTAATAGTACAACTTTTTTGAAATGACCATATGACTCCTGAATGACTTCTCTCAAGATGTTGTATTTTTTAGTATGCATTTACATATGATCAACTGATAAACGCTCCTGCTTTACAAATCAAAACAAAATTAAAAGCTGCAGAGTGAAGTCTCTTCCAACCTGCCCACAGCTCTCACTCAGTTCTTACCACCTTCTTAGATGGACAACTGTTTAAACTGGTTTCTCTCTCTGTATATATACTTTCCAGCATGACTTCAAGCAAATACAAACAATTCTTATATATTTTCTCTTCCCTCCTTACATAAGAGGTAGAATACCGAGGCCACTGATCTGCATTTTGCTGCTTGCTGCTAATGCTGTTGCCACTGCTGCAGCTTCTTCCTTTTCAGCTTCTTCTTCCTCTTCCTCCTCCTCCTTCTTCTCTTTCTTTATCCTCCTGTACTAACAGAGCTTCCTCATTCTTCTAAACAGCTGTAGAGTGTTACACTCTGCAGGATATGCTACATTTTATTTAACCATTCCATCGACCTCTTGGGTCGTGTCCAGTCTTTGCTGTTTATTCCAAATAATGCTGTAATGAATAAACTGGCATGTATGTAAGCAAAAATATCCTTAGAATAAATTCCCAAAAGTCTCTCACACTTTAATAAACTTTAATAAAAACCTTTCAGAGACTCCTTTGGAATGTTCTAAGATGGTGTGATCAGGTTTCCAAATTAGAACCTCAGCTTTCCAAGGATTAACTTTCACATTCCGTCAAGAATAGTTCCTCATTCTTGGCCTGCAAGTGACTTCTTTTTATTTCCAATAATTTTTTTTCTTATATTTTATCTGCCTCTTCAGCAACCAACAAAAGTTGGAACAGTGCTTTTAAAAAAAGAAAAAATAAAATTATATCTCAGTTAATAAATTGCAAGTTCTAGAAAATACTGAAATTTTTTTAATTCATCATGGAGAAACATCTCTAGAATTAAGTGTAAGTGATGATGGGTTGGAATTGAGAACTTGTGAGAGGAACCCTGATCCAAACAGCACTAATTCTGCCCTTCCTCTGGGGTCACTTACACGTTGGACATTCTTTTATTGTCACGCTTTTTCATTTCCACTAGTTCTTTATTTTTTCATAGCTGCTTTTGAAAAATAGGCATAGGGATTTGGTAAGAAGGGTAGACTATTGTACAATTTTTGTATCTGAACTATATAGAGTAGGTATTCTATCTTTATACTCTTTTTGCCCCCCACTTCAAATGACCTTTTCTTATTTATTAGATTCTGGATTTTTTCAACACAATGGAAGACTCAGAGGGCAGTAAATTAACATGAGATCTTTGGGCAGGAGGAAGAGGTTAAATGCAGATGTGTAAATCCAGACTAGTGTTGTGGCAGTGAGAACTGCTACTTAAAAAAAATAAATACAGGGGCTGGGAAGGTGGCTCAGTGGTAGAGTGCTTGCCTAGCATGCATGAAGCCTGTGTTCCATTCCTCAGCACTACATAAACAGAAAAAGCCAGAAGTGGTGCTGTGGCTCAAGTGGTAGAGTGCTAGCCTTGAACACAGGGAGGCTCTAGGACAGTGCCCAGGCCCTGAGTTCAAGCTCCAGGACCGAGAGAGAGAGAGAGAGAGAGAGAGAGAGAGAGAGAGAGAGAGAGAGAGAGAGAGAGAGAGAGAGAGAGGGAGGGAGGGAGGGAGGGAGGGGGAGGGGGCGGGGGAGAAAGAGAGAATAAATAAATAAATAAATACAGGGACAGCATCCAGGCCCTGGGTTCAAGCCCCAAGACTGGCAAAAATAAATACATCTTAAAAAGCTACCTCAGCCACAGTCCTATTATTAAAAAAAAATAATCTTTGCATTAAAATTTCCCTTTGGTTCCATTCTTTGTCTGTGTAGGGTTTCTGTTTTGTTTTATTTTTCTTGTTTAATTATAGAATAAGTGTGTTCGTTTTTTTCATGCCTGGAAGAAAAAGATTTGTTTTGGCTCATGGTTTCATGTATTTCTGCTCATGATCAGCTTGCTTTGGGCTTGTTGCAAGCCAGAAACATCATGGTGGAAGGGGATGGTAGAGGAAAGCTGCTTATCTCATGGTAGCAAAGGAGCACTGACAGACACGAAAAGTTCTTCAGAGGCATAACTACTTCCTGCAAGCAAGCCCTGCCTCCTAATAGCCTATTCAGATATAAACCATGAATGACAGAATCTGTTTAGGAAAGTAACACCCTCATGAGACAATTACCTCTCAAGAACACCACTAACTGAATATTAAGCCTTCAGTACAAGTCTTTTGGGAGAACACTTCAACCTAGAGCAGTAAGTGAAAATACTTAAAAATAGAACATGAAATTAACAAGGTACATCAAATAACCTCAGAAACACCACTAGAAGAGACACCTTTGTAAGTATAATTGTTTTTATTATAATTCTATATTCTCACAAAATTGATCATTTGTAGAACTATCCAAACTCTGAAGAATATCTAGTCCTAGCTGCAGTACTTCTTCCATTTTAAAAGTATCTTCTTTGAAGATGCTAGTCTCACTTTTGGACTCCAACCTTAAGATATGTCCAGAATTCTTTCTTAGGTGGAAAATTATATTTGATAAATATTATTTGTGCTCCTAGTCCCTCAGTGCCTGTAGCAAACAGCTGTCTTCTGACTATACTTTTATTTTCTTCTGGGAACTATGATCTCTTTATTTTCAGCCCATGAACTTGAGGAGGTCAGCGGTATCCCAGTCCAAGCACCCATCTCCCTTCTTTAGGGGGTAAAGCGTGTGATCTTAGTTAGACTGTCTAGAATATTCTATTCCCTGGGCATAGTAATTGAATCTAGGCTTGTTAGAAAAAGTCAGCTTTGGATTTGGACCTATATATTAAGAGCCCTTAAATCAGCTTGCATCCTATTGGACACAGAGGGAGCTTGCCTAAGAAAGGAACTAATATAGAAGATGCTTAATTGAGAAATGTTTTAAAATAGGACTAATACTAAAGATGCTGAATTGAAATATTCAGAGAGTGAATTCAAGTCCTGAATTATACTGTTTAACACTAGATCAGGGTTCACCTGAGGTAGATAATCTAAATTATTCAGTTCTGTGGGCCAATAAATTTACCTTACTGATTAAACTAGTCTGGATTATAATTTTTCTCTTTGGCAATTAAAAGACTTTAGTTGATACAGTATCATTAGTCAAAATTAAAGAAACCCCACTTACGTTTTTCGCATGGTTTAACTAATGATTTTCTCCATTAATTGCCTGAATTCTCTGTTCTTGGTATGGGTGATATTACCATTGTACTATACTTTGGACTGATCATCAACCCAGAGTTTTTCTCCTTATCCCTGAAGACTCACCTAGTCTAGTCTATGCTTAAGCCTTAGCCCACTGGTGAAGTTAAGAAGGAAGAGAACAGATAACAATCTGAACTAATCAAGCCCATTTATATTGAAGGTAACAATTCACTTAAAATGAAGTTGTTGGAATCCATTTACTCCCTCTCCTTTTTCTTCTTTTTGTGCCACTATTAGGGCTTGAAGAGCTTGCGCACTGTCCTTTTAAGTTTCTTCTCCTAAAGCTGGTGCTCTATCACTTGAGCAACAGTTCCACTTCTGGCTATTTACTGTTTAGAGAGTTCATAGACTTTCTGTTCAGGCTTGCTTTTTGATCTTGGCCTCATGAGTAGCTAGGATTATAGGCGTGAGCCACTGGTGCCTGGCTTGAATTAATTTCTGGTTCAAGTCTGTAATCATCTGAATTGATTCAAAGTTCACATGGGAAATGTATTTGGAGGGTTACAGTTTCATTGAAAGAACTATGCAATGTGGAATCAATACACCTGTCTTATTAGGCTTTTTGTACTATAAAAGGTAGCATATGGGATGGAAGTAAGGGGAGGTTGGTTAATGATATTCTTGACACTAAAAAGTTGTTCTAGGCAGCATCCAAAATGAGCAGTATCATAAAGCAGTATCATAAAGCTTCATCTTGGATTTGCTTTTAATGTTTTTAGTTCATGTTAGCACACTGAAACACATAGTGTCTACTAAGTTACTAAAATATAGGTTAATATGATGTAATTTTTACCTCTTTTAAAACAAGTCCTTTTGTAGGCAAAACCTTTATGACCTCTATTTGAAAATTATTTCCCATTAGAGTGGTATTCTAGTAATATCTTAAGGCCTTAAGACTAAAGCGATTGCTCTTAGAACCAAATTATCCTCTGGAAAATGACAAGCTCAGGATAGGCACTCATGGCTCATGGCTGTAATCCTAGCTACTCAGAAGGCTGAGATCTGAGGATTACAGTTCAAAACCAGCCCAGGCAGGAAAGCCCTTGAGACTCTTACTCCAATTCACCACCAAAAGAAGCTGGAAGTGGAGCTGTGGCTCAAGTTTTACAGTACTAGCTTTGAACACAAAAGCTCATGGAAAGGCCCTACATTCAAACCCCAGGACCTGCTCTCCCAATACACACACACACACACACACACACACACACACACAAGTATATATACATGTAAATTTATACATACATGTGTGTATGTATATATGTATATAATATGCTCAAAATAAGAATAGCAACTGGACCATTTTAAAAATTCTTTGAGTGAACTAATGGATATGCTCTGATATGAATATTATTTGTTCCATGCTTGTACAATTTTTTCATTTCAAGACAAAATGCTCAGCTTGTTCTAGGATATTTTTCGTGTGTAGGTTGTATGCAAACAAAGATAGAGTGACAGATGTCATCTGTGTTGTATAACAACACCTCTAGCTTAGGCATGTTTAAGCAGAGTCGGATGCATATGGAAGGATGAAAAGAGAAGTCTTATACAGGTGGCACATGTGAACAGGACAAATCTTCCAAATTGATTGAGTCATGAAAGCATTGTCATGAACATCATATATAACCATTGTATCTTTTCTTCTGCAAAGAAATTCCTACTTGTTAATGTGTCCAGATCTTCAGAATCAGATCCTGAGGTTCAATAAGCTCATTTCAATTTTCCATTTCCATTTAAGAGAGACTAGATTTAGTTTTAAGAGAAACTAGAGCCACCTGTGCTTCTTCAGAGACTTTTTTGAGTGTTTGTGTCTGTGTTGTGCTGAGGCTTGAACTCAGGATCTTGTGCTTTTGTTCAGTTTTTTTACTCATGACTGGCGCTCTATCACAATGAGCCACACCTCCAGCCTGGAGAACTTTTCTGCCTGGTCTCAGCCTCCTGAGTAGCCAGAATTATAGAGTTAGTCACCAGCATTCTGCCTAAGACTTTAATATTTCTCTGACTCTACTATTCAAAGCTAACATTTAAGATATAAATTCTTTACTTGCTCTCTGCAAAAAAAAAATAATCTTAATAGGATCAAAATCATTGGCAAATATGCTTTGGAGGAAATAAATTCATGTTCTGCAAAAGAGCTTGGATATACAGAATTTCAATGCTCAAAATGATGTAATTTTCTATAATATTTAGCCTGCCATTTTTAGTTTAGTATTTGGATAATAGGAGACTTCGAAGAAAAAGCTAAAGAGAGGCTAATCTGCCTGGTAGTGCTTCTGTTCTTTTGTTCTTTTAAGATCTAAAATTAACCAACATCTGCAGTGTCAACAAGGACTCCATATGGCATTCAAGCTTGTACTTTTCCAAAATAATGCATTTGAGACAATGTAATCTGAGAGGAATTACAAGATAATAATGAATAGAATGTCTTATATAGCACTTTATAGTTTCACAATGATTTAGCAACGAGTTCCTTACTTGAGCCTCACAACCTTGTTAAGAGGCAAAGAGATTAGGTATTTTTCTATTCCTCCTTGACCAGATAACAGAGGTCTAAAGTGTTAGAAACTTAACCATTACCACGAACCTGGTAGCAGTGTCACAATAAAACCTAGGCCATCTGGTTGCTACACACCACCTTTCTTTTTACCAGGACCAAATAATTTATAGCCCATATTAAAATAATATGTTTTTAAAAGAATAGATTCCACATACAGCTCTGTAAAAAAAAACACCATAAAATCTCAATATTAGAAAACATAATAATCCTACGTTTGAATTTCAAAAGTTTAATGGATCTTATTTGTTCCACTAATTTAAATAACTTATCTACTAACGTCTACAGAAGTTCATCTATTTACTTTTTTGTTCTTTATGATAACTCCAAATCAAAAGGTTTTTGCCAAAATGTTTATTTTTTTCTTGTGAAATTATACTTAATAAACCTTTATTAGTCATATCTAGAATATCAGAAGTCTTTCCTGTAAGAAATGTTGCAACCAAGAGTGGTTTCCTCAGAGTAATAAATATAATTTATGGCTACCTGAGTTTTGAAATATTTTGTTTCAGTTTGAACTTCTGTAAATTTCTTCATCATAGCAATCATTCCAAAATTCTGGGACAAAACCCACAGTGGTTTCAAGTTAGAGAATGTATTAGAAACATAGTTTGAGATTACTACACAGGCATAAATTTGGAACCCCATCTTAAAAGCATAGTGTTATTCACAGTCTTTATAGAAATTTCTAGCTATATAATATTATTTCTTCTTTAAAAAGCAGTGAAATCCACTTGTTTCCATTTCTTGAAAATTTGAGGTTTAAAAATTTATGAACACTGACATTCTTGAAGTGGGACATTGTGAATTTGTAATATCAGAAAGGTGCTGGCATTCTCCAAATTGACAAACTGTTATATTTCCAACAAGTAAAAGCACAGGACTATACTGGCAAAGAGAGCCACCGGCAAGAATTTTAATCCTGATTTGGCCCAGTTTATGCTGGTTCTGTGGAGGCTTCACAAAAGTACATCTTAAGGAAGTATCTTCTACCAAATGGAAAGCTGGCAAGAGGCAGCATTCAATGTTTGCTGACAGCAGAGCAACCAGAGCTCACTTAAAAATATTTTCCATTAGTTGTTTGGATAAGTCTCAAAGAATCACAAACAAAAAAGCAATATTTAAATTTGATGCTGTCCAAACATTCTTGTGACTTTAATAGTCAACCTACCCTGTGTTGGGAATTTGTGGGAATATACTAAAATATTCTTAAAAAGTTCATCTAGAATGTTGTCTCTCTACACAGGTGCATACCTAGACAAAGGAAGTTATTTTTTTAAAAAAGGCAGCAGAGAGAAAAAGACAAAGAGAATAATGTAGAGTGTACAGGTAAAGGGGGCAGTGGGGCATTGGAGACGGAATAAGAACGCCTTGAAGAAAGAGATTGAAATCACTTATAAAGGCAGTGGAATCTGCGAGCAGCCATGATGACAGAAGAGAGTGGCAACTTGCAGAGGTAGTGTGACCACATAGAGATAGTGATTGCAGAGTCAGGAGCAGCAGCACAAGGAAGAACAGCACCCATGGCACTGTGAGGACTTGCACTGTGCGACTTCACTTCTTTCACCTCCTCCATCATTGCCATACCTCTGTGCTTCACTGTACGAGAGGTCTGTGTATAGAAGCCTGAATTTAACTTAGGCTTTATCCACTGAATCATTGGTGGATTTGAGGACTAGTGGTCATTAATTAGCTAGCAATGACTTCAGCACTAATCCATCAGTGTTGGAATGATAGGACTTTGTGCACATTCACAACCACAGATCTTTTTGTGCTACAGTGAAGCAACATGGGTCCATTGGTTATTCTGCTGTTAGTGGAATGGATGGAAAAGTGTTGGAAAAGTTGCTCAAGTTGCTCATGCAACTTCTACAATAGTCCAACACTTTGCTGCCAGATTGGCTAGTGACCAAAAAAAGACAAAAGCAGCTAATTATGTCAGATCAAATTAGATAATTCTTGTGTTATCATTTTGGATTGAATTATAAAACAATGGTACATCCTGTTCTCTTGTGGCTCCTTACTAGAAGAATGAGTATGAGAAAATACTAGGTCATGCTTATATTGTACAAAAAAAAATTAGACAGCCCAGCATTCTCTGAATTAGACATTTGAACATGTCATTAATTATTTTCAAAGTTAGATGCAAGCCAGGCTCCAGTGGCTCACGCCTGTAATCCTAGCTACTCAGGAGGCTGAGATCTGAGCGTTGTGGTTCAAAGCTAGCCAGGGCAGGAAAGTTTGTGAGATTCTTAACTCCAATAAACCATCAGAAAACCAGCAGTGACACTGTGGCTCAAATGGTAGAGTGCTAGCCTTGAGCTGAAGAGCTGAGGGACAGTGCCCAGGCCCAGAGTTCAAGCCCTACAACCGACATACACAAAAAAGTTAGATGCAATAATACTCCTTCTTCCCCTCCTGGAGATCTTAGAAGGACATGGCCTTGTCAGCTGATGCTGAAAAAGAACAGAGACTCAAATACACTCAAATAGTTCATTTAACCTTCTTTTCCCCAAATGCCATAGTCCATGTGTATCATCACCACAGGAAGAGTCAGTTTCCCAAAGGCCATCATGGGGATTTCTGTGGAGAGCAGCTAGACTTCTGGAACTTTGCTTTGGACCCTCATGGGCATGGCCTTTTGGAGCCTGTGCATCCCCAGAAATCTGATTTCTCCTGTGTCAAAGTATTATGATTAAGAATGAAACAGGCACTGGGCGTCGGTGGCACGCCTGTAATCCTAGCTACTCAGGAAGCTGAGAGCTGAGGGTCGTTCAAAGCCAGCCCAGGCAGGAAAGTCCATGAGACTCTTCAATAAACCACTCAGAAAACCAGAATTGGTGCTGTAGCTCAAGTGGTAGAGCGCTCGCCTTGAGCTGAAGAACTGAGGGATAGTGTCCAGGCCCAGAGTTCAAACCCCATGACCAACAAAAAAAAGGAAACAGGCTGGGCACTGGTAGATCATACTTTTAATCCTGACTACTAAGGAGGCTGAGAGCTGAGGATCACTGTTGAAATCCAACTGGGCAGAAAAGTCCCTGAGACACTTTCGTCTAATTAACCACCAAAAAGTAGGAAGTAGAGCTGTGACTCAAGTGATAAGAGTGCTAGCCTTTAGCAAAAGAGCTCAAGTCCAGAGTTCAAGCCCCAGGACCTCCTCCCCCCCCTCAAAAAAAAAGAAAGATAAAACACGGTATGAGTTATTCTTGAATCTTGTCATGCTGGACATGTTCCAGGGTAGAGTAATCCTTTTTTTATCAACATGTTTAAAATGTATTTCCAAATATAATCCAAAACTCAAGGTGCAGAGAGTTAAGTCTTAATTAACTATAACAGGTTGGAAACTTAAAAAGAAAAAAGTAGAAAGAACCAGCCTATCTAACTACTTGTGTGCTTTTGAGTGACCACATTTTAGTTGTGTCAACTCTAAAATGGGCACTACAATGAAAGGAATTTCATTTTAGAAAAGATGTAGTAGAAAACCGTTTGAAAGAGCTGGGAAGGTGGCTCAGTAGTAGAGTGCTTGCCTTGCATGCATGAGGCCCTGGGTTCGATTCTTCAGCACCACATAAGCAGAAAAAGCCAAAAGTGGCATTGTGGCTCAAGCAAGTGGTAGAATGCTAACCTTGAGCTGAAGAGCTGAGAGACAGTGCCCAGACCCAGAGAGCAGGCCCCACAACTGATAACAAAAACAAAACAAACAAAAAAACTGAGATATGGACTTATGTTCTCTCTCCCCTTTCCTTTTTCCATTCTAGCTGACTCAAGTGCTGCAGGAAAGGCTTGTAGCTCAACTTCACAAATCTCTCTCTCTGTTTTTTTGGTCCCGTCGTGGGGCCTGAACTCTGGGCTTGGGCACTGTCCCTCAGCTCTTTTGCTTAAGGCTAGCTCTCTACCACTTGAGCCACAGCGCCACTTCCTGCTTTTTTCTTTTTGCTTATGTGGTGCTGAAGAATCGAACCCAGGGCTTCAGGCATGCAAGGCAAGCGCTCTACCACTGAGCCACCTTCCCAGCCCCTCTCCGTTTTTTTTAGGACAAAAAAAAATGTATAGTTTGTTCTGTTATTCCTTTTTATTTATTTATTTATTTTTGCTAGTCCTATGGTTTGAACTCAGGGCCTGGGCACTGTCCTTAAACTTTTTTGCTCAAGGATAGCAGCTCCATTTCTGTCTTGGTTAACCAGAGACACGAATTCTCAGACTTTGCTGCCCAGGCTGGCTTTGAACCACCATCCTCAGCTCTCGGCCTCCTGAGTAGCTAGGATTATAGGTATGAGCCATGGGCCTCTAGCTCCTAATTCTTTTTATAAAAAATTTATTTTAGGGCTAGGAAGGTGGACTCAGCGGTAGAGTGCTTGCCTTGCATTCATGAAGTTTGATTCCTCAGCACCACATAAGTAGAAAAGGCCAGAAGTGGCACTGTGGCTCAAAGTGGTAGTGCACTAGCCTTGAGCTGAAGAGCTAAAGGGACAGCACACAGGCCAAGAGTTCCGGCCCTATGACCAATAAAAAAAAAAAGATTTATTTTACTAGCATATGTTAATTGTTCAAGGTAGGTTTCACTGTGACATTTTTATACATGTACACAAACCACTTCAAAGATTCAGACTTTTGGTCTTGCTAGCACAATATTCTAGTATCTTCTGTGTACAAAACAAGTTTCCTGTTCATGTTATAGAAGCTGGGATTTTTTTGATCATCAGCTACTATGTTACTCATTTTCCCTCTTGCCCTCCCTCCTCCTTTTCTTTCCTCCTTCTCTTCCTCCCTCCCTCTTGCTCTTAAAAATTTTAAATTAGAATGCATTAGTTGTATAAGGGGGATTTCACTGTAACTTTTCTATATATATATCTAATATATCCCATCAAACTTACTCCCTGTCATTTTCCCATCCCTTTCCCCTTCTTAAAACAAATTCAGCTCAGTTTCATGTTATGCACCTACAGATGCATTTCAAGTATCATATTCACCCTCATTTACCTCTCCATTTACCTTCCTCCCATCCCCCCAACAGAGTGTTTTACTCCCCTGTTCTTTTTTTTAAGTACCAATGGCTTCACTATGGTATTACACACACACACACACACACACACACACACACACACACACACACACACACACACACACACACACACACACACACAATATCAGAATAATCCTCTCAATTGCTCTCTTAACCTATCCCATACACCTCTTTATTGTGAAAGCCTGTATTCTTGATTCAGTCAAGGGCTGGGAAGCTGGCTCAGTGGTAGAGCGCTTGTCTTGCATGCATGAGGCCCTGAGTTCGATTCCCCAGCACCACATAAGCAAAAAGAAAAAAAGCCGGAAGTGGCGCTGTGGCTCAACAAGTGATAGAGCGCTAGCCTTGAGCTGAAGAGCTGAGGGACAGCCCCTCGGCCCAGAGTTCAGGCCTCACGACCAGACCCCCCCCCCCAAAAAAAAAAAAAAAGATTGTCTTGATTCAGTCAAAATCTTTGGGTCACTTTGTATTTCATGCCGAACAGGCTTCCTGAAAACTTGCAAACAATGTAAAATGGTATCCTCAATCTTTCCCTTTTTTTGAAAATGTGAAAAACTCATATTTAAGAATCTATTCTGAACTAAGAGCCTTCTGCATCAAGGTCTACACTTTGTGGAAGAAATTGAGAAAAGCAAAGTGACACAGATGAGTAATCTACTCCATTGCAGATATGCTCCCAAAGTACATAGCTTGCTTTGTATGGTCTACTTCCAAAGGAGAATGATGGCTCAGTCACCCGTATTACAGTTACTTATAAACTGCTGTGTAACAAAACCCAGAATTCAGTGCTTCATACAACAGCTTTCATTGTTCTTTCTGCCAGGTGCCGCTTGGCTGGCCCCTCCCACTGAGTATTGAGCTCTTTCTTAGGGTTATAAATCAGTAAGTTGCCTTAAGGGTCAGTTGAATCCATTACCCAGCTCCCATAAGGTTTTCAGTCCCCCTTAGCCTGTGAGCTTAATTTCTCAATTCTTATTGGCTATTGGCCAGAGGCTGCCGCAGTTCTGTGTCTACTGCCATGAAGGCCACACCCCAGCTTCCAGGTATATTGCAACTGGCTTCTCTCCAGGCAAGCCTGAGAGAGAAAACCAAGAGAGAGTAGAAGGCTGGTAGAAGTCTTAGTCTTTTTGTAACCTTATCTCCAAATTGTCATGCCATCACTTTCACTGTTTTATTAGAATTAAATTACTAAGAAAAATTCACACTCAAGGAGAGCGGAGTTTATAGGGAAATAAATACCAGGAAGTGGTCATTGGGAACAATTGGCAAGACATCCTGTCATATCAACCGTAGTTTTATAGCTCAGAAATAATAAACTTCTGTCACAAGATCAAAATTATCTTTGAAGGCTGGAGGCCTAGCTCAAATGATAGAGTACTTGCCTAGCAAGCGCAGGGCCCTAAGTTCAAACTCCAGTACCATAAAACAAAACAAAATATATCTCCTATTTTCATTATCAAGTGGCTTTGTTTACTTATATGAGTCAGACATCAGTGAAAAGTTCAGAGCATCCTAACTCTGAACAAAATATTTGAAAACAAATATTTGAAAAGGTTATTCTCACCTGCTGTATGAGGACAGGAGCTTTATTTTTGTCATTTTCTGTTCTCTTCAGTACTTGACAAAAGGTTTCATATATAGTAGATATTCAACCAGTTTATTTTAAATTAAATGAATTGCTTCAACTATAATTATTGTAGATCTACTATATGCTGTGTATTTGACTACATGCCCTTAAAAATAGAGCATCAGAAATAGCTGGGGAAGAAAGACATGTTTGGGACTTGAGGGTTCCAAAAGCAAACCCAGCCAGTTACCAATTTTGTAACAACTCAGGGATTCTAATAAAAGAAGTGCTAACTCCATTTTCTCATAATGGGATAATGGCCTGTTGTCCTTGCAGATCTTACTTCCTGTGGCCTATCATTCATTGACTAAAATGCCTGTAAAGGACCATAAATTAAAAATAAAATTTAAACCTGCATTTAAGAAATTATAAAAATGAAAATATACTTTAAAAAAGTATAAAATCAGACAATTCTCACCCTTTGCCTTCGTCCCAAGTACTATTTTACTCCAAAGGTAGTTTAACACTTTTTTTTTTTTTTTGTCAGTCGTAGGGCTTGAACTCGGCCTGAGTACTATCCCTCAGCTCTTCAGCTCAAGGCTAGCGCTCTACCACTTGAGCCACAGTGCCACTTCCTGTTTTTGAGTAGTTTATTGAAGATAAGAGTTTCATGGGCTTTCCTGCCCAGGCTGGCTTTTGACCATAATCCTCAGATCTCAGCCTCCTCAGTAGGATTACAGACGTGAGCCACCAGTGCCCAGCCTAGTTGAACACTTTCTTAGGTAGCTTTTAAGATATTTTCTATACAAATACAAAATATAGTTTTTTTTTAATTTAATTTAATTTTATTTGTGAACATACTGTACAGAGGAGTTACAGTTACATGGGCAGGATAATGCGTACATTTCTTACCAAGCATTGCAGCCTCCTCCTTTGTTTATCCTTCACATCCCTTCCCAGCCTCCCCCCTCCCCCCCTAGTCCCAATCCTTCTCCTTCCCCCCCCCCCAAAATATAGTTTTTCTTTACACATTTGGTATTATAACAGTATATACCTTGTTCTTTTTATAATTATCATTTAATAATATGTAGACCTATTCTAATTTTCTGTGGTTGCATTATTTTCTATTCTACAGGTATACCATGATCTACATAGTTGTCATCATCTAATAGACACTTTTTCCATCCCTTGCCAATTCCTTAGCTATTAAAAGCATTGCTACAATGGGCATGCCTATTTTGAGTATTTTAATGAATCTGTCTAATAGACAAATCCCAGTTGTGGAATTGGTGGGTCAAAGAATATACACATTATTTCTTTTAAAGAGTCTTTGTATTATAAAATAAAACACAAATGCAGAAAACAAAACACCATTTTAATCATCAGCCAGATCAAGACAGAACTTTTGAAACTAGATCAGAAGCCTTCCATGAGCTCTGTGGAGATCACAACTGTTCCTCTCTGCCAGGAAGTAACCACTATACAGACTTAAGAAAGACTCCTTGTGGCTTTGCTCCAATTAGGGTTCCTAAAATAATGGTACTGGTGGCTCATGCTTGTAATCCTCCTACCCAGGAGGATGAGACCTGAAGTTCAAGGTTCAAAGCCAGCTTGGGCAGGAAAATCCATGAGACTCTTATCTCCAGAAAACTGGAAGTGGAGCCATGGCTTCAAGTGTAGAGTGCTAGCCTTGAGCAAAAAAGCTTAGAGACAATGTCCAGGTCCTAAGTTCAGACCTCAGGACTGGCATCAAAACCAACAACAGGAAGTGGCGTGGTAGCTCAAGTGGTAGAGCGCTCGCCTTGAGCTGAAGAGCTGAGGGACAGCACCCAGGCCCAGAGTTCAAGCCCCATGACCGACAAAAAAAAAAAAAAAAAAAAAAAAAAAAACCAACAACAACAAAACACCATTAATATGACTTTTAAATCTCTTTAAATTTACATTTTCCTTCCAAACTTTTCTATACATCTCGTCTGTTGAAGTCAGAGTGTTTGACCTATAGTTTTCTTCAGTCTGGATTTGGCAGATTGCTTATTCCTGACTCACTCAACATGTTCTGCTGTCCTCCATATTTCCTGCATACTGGCAGCTGTATTTGGAGGTTTGGTGAAACTAAGCTTTGATCCTTTCGGCACAACCACGATGGATAGTACGTAAGAGGTTCAACATATGTGGTTGTCTCTTCTCTTTGATGAGGCATAGAGGTCTCTGTTTTAAGATTTTTGTGAAGTGTTTAAAGATGTGGTGGCTAGCTTTGTGACATTTCCTAGCTCTGCCCTCTACCTTTATTTGAAATTCCTCTTTCTATTGCTCTAGTCTAGCTCAGTTTTGAGTCTACTGCCAAAAATTTTTCCTTAGCACCAGCTTGGGTCCTGTCCTTAAAAAAGTGCCAAGCTTCTCAGCTTCCTGAGTTCAAAGGGATTAGACTGTCTGAACCTCTCAGTCCTTACTGTAGGCTGCATGTACTGGCCTACTATAGAAAAGGCCAAAATTCTTCCAGATTAAACTACTCTTGTCACATTGGCCAGTGTGCTAAATATCTTGGCTCTCTGGGGGCTTTCCTGTTCCCAGATCAACTAAATACGTTCTTCCTTCCCTTTGCTTCTTCCTGTATGGGCATCGGTAACACTTATGTCTTGTGCCTTTCTCCTCCTAGTGTTTGGAAGATCCTCGATATACATTGTTACCTATTTTTATCATAAGTATTTCCCAGAAAGTCTGGCTTTCTTATATTCAGTTATTCTTTTGTGAAGAATTCTCAGCACATTTCAAACAATGCTTCTTCTGCCACGTTCAAAATCTTCTTTTCATTTTAAAATTTGATAGGTATGCATTCCCACATACTCCAGAGACCATGGTTAACCCTTGTATGAGGTATATCAAGATCAAGAGTGAAGCAGTTATAGTAGTGCCTCCAGTGTGTGAATGTGAACAATGTAGAGTGAATATTACCTAATTCTGCCTTCATGCAAGTACAGATTTAGCAGATTGGTCAAAGAAAAGTCATGTATGAAAAAGAGGCAAAAAGAGCAAGAAGACTGAAAAGATGAAAGCTGAACATGGTGAGAATTATGCCATTAAGAAGCAGGCAGAGCCTGGGCATTGGTGGCTCATGTTTGTAATCCTAGAGGCTAAGATTTGAGGATCTCAGTTTGAAGCTAGCTTGGATAGAAAAGTCCATGAAATTTTGATCTCATCCAGCAAAAAGACAAGTGGGTCAGGCGTGGGTGGCTCATGCCTATAATCCTAGCTATTCAGGAGGCTGAGATCTGAAGGATTGTGTTTCAGAGCCATCTGCAGGAAAGGCCATGAGACTCTTATCTCAATAAATTACAAAAAAAAAAAAAAAGCTGGCAGTGGCACCATGACTCAAATGGTAAGAGCACTAGCCTTAACCAAAAGAAGCTCAGGGACGGCTCCCTGGCCCAGAGTTCAAGCCCCAGGACTGGTCCGCAAAACAAAACAAAAAGTGGAGCCTTGAGAAAAAAAACTGAGGGGCAGCACCCAAGTCCCAAATTCAAGCCCCAGGACTAGTGTGCACACATGTGCACACACACAAATCCTGCAAGAGTCCCACATGAAGATTTCACATTTCCAGTTCAGGTTAGAAACTGCATAGACGGATCTTCAGCGACTTGGAAGAAGCTGAGGAACATAAAAGAGCATGTTTGGTACTGGATTCGGTGAAGGTAGGAGACTGAAAGTTGTCGGGGTCCATTTTACAATTCATTCTTTTCAACCACCACTGTGTCTTTAAGTAATATGAAAATGATTCTATGACATATGCAAATATGCAAATATTAGATAACTAAATCTAATTTTGTATTTTACAAAAATTTTAAATAACCGTTTATCATTTAATACATTTTTGACAAGTAAAAGAAATTGAAAAGCATTGCCAAATTTCTTTGAGGCTGATATGGCTCTCAAAGGCCTTTTCTTTAAATGGATAGACTTCCTATTTCTAAACAGCAAAAGGACAACAGAAGAGGTTGCATATCTTATGCATTCTTGGTCTGAATCAAAAGTCAATTAGCAGGTATCAAAGTGTCTTGTAAATGAGAATTAGTGAGATCTAAAATTCTGTAGAATCTTTACAGGCTGCTCTGAAATGGTTAATGCAGTTGGAGAACAGCAAAACACCGTGACTTTGCATGTCCAATTAGAATACAGATTCATCTGAATCCTCTAAGTCATAGCATCTTTGAAACAGAAACTGCAGACCTCTGTTGGGCCCGGTTTGGATCCAAATATTCTGGGAGAGTTTATTTGAGCATTTCTCAAACCACAGGTCACATGTCTGTGTTTCTTCAGATTTCCTCAAAAATCAAGTCATCTAGGAAGGACAGTAGGTCTTTATTTACTTCTCTCTTTCAACAGGCTTCTTGTTAACAACAAGCAGCTTCTAATAGGGACGTCTACATGTGTTCTAAAAACATTTGCTTTGTTTTCAGATCTCATGTTTAGTTTATGCTTATATATTAAAAATGAATTCAAGGCCTCTAAAATTAGTAACTGGCATAGCACTATATCCAGTCAGTTGTTGATACCTAAGGTAGAAAAAGGAAAAGTTACGTATTTGACTTATCTTTCCATACTGGGATATAGACCAAGCCCTAATCATTGTCTAATTGTGTGTTTTAGAGTATTAGCTTTCAGAAGTCTTCTTCTTTGAGTCAATATTTATCCTTGTGAATTTCGTGTTCACTAAAAAGTGATCCCACCTACTCAATGGCCAAATCACATAAAGGCAAGGTTCCCATCTACCTCTCCATTCATCCCTTCTGACATTGAATCTGTCAGTAGAAAACTCAGGACAAAAGAAATCCCAGAGACTTTTTCTGGGAAGTTCTAGGTCAGTGATGATTTTCTAGCTTAGATTGACAGAGTGTAGAGTGGACCAATTTAGTAAAAGATTGAAGACCCTCTGCAGTACCCACCCGCTATCAGTTTTCATCTTTTTGTTGTTGTTGTTAGCTTCTTCTGAGTGAATTAGTATGATGGCGCTTATTTTGAAGATACACCAATGAAACCCTAAAAAGTATTATTTTATTATTGTTATAAAAGTGATGTACAGAGGGATTATAGTTACATAAATTAGGCAATGAGTACATTTCTTTTTGAACAATGTTAGTCCTTCTCTTGCTGTCTTCCAGTTTTTCCCTTCCATCCCTACTCACAAGTTACATAGTTAATTTTCAACATAGTTTCTACTGAGTACCACAAAAGCATCATTTTTTAGAGAACTCAATCAAATATATATTGTTTTTAGATTCAAATGAATTCAGCATAATACTAGCATATAATCTAAGTGGCTCTAAAAGGACTATTACCTCATAAAAATTTAAAGTGTATACCCTCTGTCACATTTCTCTAAACTCATTCATCCATTGAAAACATCTATAGAGCTAAGCAAACTCCTGCAAGACATCTGTACTAAGCCCAACGTAAAGGACAGTGAAACATAGTAAAGTTTAAAACATCTTTACTATATATCAAGCATTTACCATATATTTCCTCCACATAAGATAGCATGATAAATCACGACCAACATTGTAGAATATAGTTTAAAGTAATTATTGCTAAATACAAGTTTTGTAACTACCATTTGTAGAGTATGAAATGTCAATAAAAAACAAAAACAAAAACCAACATGTCAAAGTTCCCTAAAAGAGATACTGTTATTGTTGAAGTTTATTTTGTGTAAGAGATCTATTTACTCCACATTGCATTAGCTACATATTAGTTGGACAATGGGACTTGTATTCTTATTGTCATATTTTAACATATACCAGAGAGAGGGAGCAGAGAGGAAAGAGACAGAGAGTGAGAGCCTAAAGAGGTTAGAAAATTAAATGAGGATTAGTAGAAATAGGGTAAAGAGAAGATACAGAAATATAGAGTATAAGGAGAAGATTTGTTGTTTTCAGCTTTGCAGGATGAAATAATATATTGTACTTTGCTTTCTGTGTTTTGCTGTTGTTTGTTTTGGTTTTGGTTTTGGTCACCACTATGATTAAGAATAGAGAGAGGCAAACTTAAGAAAGTGCAACAGTAGACTGGGGGTTTTATTTTTTATTTTACTAAATAAAAAATAAATGTCACGTGAGCCAGTCTCCTACCTTTTTAACTGGCTAATTAAAGATAAACATCTCTTAGATTTTTTTCTGTTCAGGCTGACTTCTCAGCCTCCTGAGTAGCTAGAATTGTAGGCATGAGTCACTGGTGCCCAGTGAGAAGAGGTTTTAAAGGAATGCTCTAGCTAGACACTTGCTGTAGGAGGGCTGTTTTGTTTTTCCAATAAAGAGCATCATACAGAAAGAGTAAAAGAAACATAGGTGAAAGAAATCCTGACTTATGATTTCTTAGAAGATTACATAGGCATCAACCTAGATGCTATAGATCATAGTATTCTATGTCTTGCATTTTTATTGTCCACTCTTCTGATAACTAAATATATCAATGAAAATAGAACTAGAAAAGTCCCATACCAGCCTTAGACATGACTCATAGACTTAGACTTACTGTAGCAGATAAAGCACTGTAGATGGAAGATTGAGCAGGAACACCATTAAGTTTGCTAAGACAATGTTGAAACTAAAGAGAAGAAGGAGTCCTTGAACTTTGAAAGAAGTAATTTTAAAACATAAAAATATATTCTACTTTACTCTTGAGTTATAAGTACATCACCAAAAAGCCATGATCAAAATAAATGCTTCAGGAATTTTGATAATTGCATGGATAAACTACTCACAATGAGTTGTTAAAGGGAATTAGAGCTATTTAGGATACTCCCATACTTCATCAGGCAGATGTACTGAATATTAATTTTACTCTGCCACCAGACATTTCAGAGTAGTCTTCTGAAAGAAACATACAAATCTCATATTGTGACACCCTAGCATAGTATGTGGTGGGAAGTAGGCTTTTAGGCTTTACTTGATTTATTGAGTTCCTTTTGTTAAGAAGTATTGCCTTCCAAAATTTTGATATTATTGACCTAATATCTAATACTTAATTTGGATGAGGAAGTTTTTGAACATCATGTATAATTCTCATTATTAAACACATGGAACGAATGCTATTAGCAATGGGATATTAACATATAGTATAAGAAATTGGGTTAAAAATCTTGGGTTCTATTACAGCTTCTGCTACCAACCAGTGAATGGTTCATTCCCTTTGATAGGTAAATGGACACAAATGGAGAAAGTTGGACAAAGACAGATGTCTTAATAGGCCAATTTGGTATTACTTCAAACCTGTATTATTTAAATATGTGTCCATTATTTACTTAAAGATATCCTGAATAGCCTGAGGGAAGGAAGATAGGATCAGTCCCTTCTCTGCTAGCTTGAACAGGCTGGCTCTGATACAAACTTGGACCCTCTGTCATCAGAACAAGACCTCTGTAGTTAACCATACCTAACCCTCTTTAAAAGGTAGGTGAGCGAAAGGCTTTTGTTGCTTGAAGCCCCTGGGGACCCTCAGTCTCCCCCTGCATCCCCACTCAGCTTCCTAAGATGTTCCTAGGAAGCCTGTTTGTCTCTTTCATCACATTTCATTATATTGACTGAGTCAGTAACTACAGCTTCAGTGTATACATTTACAGAATTAAAACTTGGAGTTCTACCCTTAACTTAGTTCTTTAGCTAAAACAAAAAGTGGGAAATTTTTTTTCTCTAAATTTGAGTTTTTTTCTTAAATTGTTCTTTTGGCAGGAATGGTCTCTAGGTTGGCACTGCAAGGGTAGAGATTTTGTGTTACTTCCATACCCTTGTCTTCTAGCTCAGCGTGGACAGACAGTGCTTATGGGAATGATTAGAAAAGTGGTTGAAAGAAGATAACACACTATGGTTGGAAGGGGACTACTCATTTCAGGGTAGACAACAACATGGACAGAAATTTAGTTTTTCAAGTCCAACCGTTGAAACTGTTCTTTTCTTTCTGAAGGCTCAGTCTGCATTGGGTTACATTTAAATAGCCTGCGTTCATCCATGTTGAGCCTCCAGAGAACCTCATCATATGGAAGCTGGGTTGCTCTTGGCACAGCCTGGTGGAAGAACATGGAGGTCAGAATCTGGAGTTCTGAATTCAAGTCTCAATAGCATGCAACTTTGAAGAAACTACTTACCTTCTCCATGTTTCATTTACCGATTTAATAACATTATATTTATAACAAATGCAAGGCTCTGGAGAACTCTAAAACACCCAAAACACATTATTGCCTTCTTCATCTATGAAACACTATTATCCAAGACAAAGCATGATGGCGATGGCATCATAGTTACTCTTTTTTTCTCCCTTAACCGCCTCTGAGCAAGATAAATTACTTCCTGCTACAATAATCAGGAAGACCATGTAGAAGAGAGGACAGCTGAGTTTAGGATTAAAGAATGATTAAATTTCTTGGGTAAGCTTGGCTCAAGTAAGTAAAAGTGCAGGAGCAAAGTGCATAGCTGGACAACACAGTGCTATCATGGAATGGCTAGACAGATGGCTTGTTGTAGGAGGCTGTAGGAGATAAGATTAGAAGCCCGTCTCTTCTATAGGGACTGTAGTAGGGACCTTAAACTTTACTTTCTGCATTGGATAAATGGAAAATCAGGAAGATTGATAGCGAGTACTCAAGAATGCTGAAAAAGGAGCCCAGATGTCACCTTTGTCACCAATTCTCTTTTAGACATGTTGCTAGGAGTTTGAATTGTCTTCCATTGCCACTTGAAGGGAATTTGATGTCATAAGAATTGCAGTCCTCACGTAGAAGCCTCGTGGTGTCCTTCCAGTTTGACACAGTCCCCTAGCTCCACCAGCTTATGAGCAGCACAGGTTGCCCATGTAGATCAGGGGGAAGCCCTGTCAAGACTTACCTAAAGCCAGTCTTGGCATCTGGCCACCATGGCAGGAAGGGTGTGCTTCCCCCATGACTTCTTGGATAAATCTTGCTATTTTTCAGGTAACTTTCCCTCATGTCTTAGATTCCAGGGTGGATTCTTCCAGAACAGCTCTTCATTTTCCTAGCAAAAATTGGTTTCACAGAATCTCCTTTGCTGACATAATCAGGTCAGATGACTGCTGAAACATCCCTGTGCAGATTCTAGAGACTGACTTCTTTTGGTTTTCATCAGTCGATGGGTATGAATAGGCTACCAGGTAGACAGATCTGTCCATGAGGCACAACCACCAAACCCACAGGGAGGCATAGCAGTTTTCTAGGATTTTGCTTTAACACTCCTGATCAGAGTCACTGCCATCTGTCAAGCCAGTGACCACATAAACTTGTTCAATGAGTTTTCCTAGAAAATTAGGGCCAAACCCTGGGAGGCAAAGCCTCCAAAACTCTTGATTCTGTCACAGAGTAGTTCCCCTGGCTTCTGTTTTCTTTTTTTCTTTGGTTTTCTGGCATCTGTTTTCTAAGCAAACACTAGAGTCTCCATTTTAGGTAGAGTTCATGGACAGTTGTAGGAAAGGAAGTGGTCATGGAATTTGGGGCTAGGCAGAGATGCATCTTTCTACACTATATGTCACAACAGGCTCTGTTCTAATTAGGCAAGGCATTCGGGGGCAGTCTCAGGTGTCTCCTGGAGATCCTGTGATTCCTCAACTGAGCTAGGCCATTTTTTAGGAAAGCAAGAGTCAGAGGAAACGTCCATCCATAGTGGGGAGGTAACTAGTATCATGTAGAGGAACAGTGCTGCTGTTCCCCAGGTATAGACAAGATAAGGACAGCAAGAATTGCTCCATTGGGAGAAAAAAAAAAAACTATTGTCCCACATATGGTAGCACATGCCTGTAATTCTTGAGGCTGCATAGTAAGAACCTTTGTCAAAGTGGAGAGAGAGGCAGAGACAGAATGGAGACTATAGCAGAGCAACACTTATCTAGATCCTTTTACTGGATCCCTAAAAATTCAGATGAGAAAGAAACATCAAGTTAAGGAAAATTCTCTACCATACAAGTCTCCAGGATTGGAAAGCACTATTAAAACACCTTCATTTTAATCTGTAAGTCAAAAATACTTGCCATGATTGGAGGGAAGGGATGGTAGGGGAAAAACAAAGGAGAAGGCAACAATGTTTGATAAGAAATGTACTCATTACCTTGCTCGTGTGGTTGTAACCCCTCTGTACAGTATTTTCATAATAAAAAACTTATTTAAAAACATACCTGCCACCTTATCCCAGTCAGAATGTCCCACATCCACAAATCAGCCAATGACAAATACTGGAGGGGATGTGGAGAAAGAGGAACCCAATTACACTGCTGGTGGGAATGTACACTTATACAACCACTTTGGAAAGCAGTCTGGAGGGTCCTTAGAAAGCTAAAGATTGACCTCCCCTACGACCCAGTCATACCACTTCTAGGCATCTACCCTGAACAACAGGAACCAATATACAAGGACACGTGCACCTCCATGTTTATTGCAGCACTGTTCGCAATAGCTAGGATATGGAAACAAACCAGATGCCCCACCACAGATGAATGGATCCAAAAATTGTGGTATCTATACACAATGGAATATTATGCAGCCATTAGAAATGACAAAATAATGGCATTTGCAGGGAAATGGATGGAGCTAGAAGGAATCATGTTGAGCGAGGTAAGCCAAGAGCGAAGAGACAAATGGTACATGGTCTCCCTGATAAGTGGATGCTAAATCGAAAATGTTAGGTGAAACGACAAAACTAACAGGACTTAAGAAACAAATAACTTCCACTCATCTGGTCGAACCACTACTAAATATCCCCATGCTGCTGATCATATGTATGGTGTATAACATGTGTACACCGTTATGTTATAGACTGTGATAGACAATTTGCTGCAGGAAAGTTAGAATGAACTTGTGACTTTAAATGAGCATTATTATTCCACAATACTGTGAAATTCAGGAAATTATGTAATCACTTAATCACAATAAAAAAAAAAAAAAGAACCTCGGGGAAGGTAGGGAGGGAAGGGATGGTAGGGGGAAAACAATGGAGGGGGTAACTGCTCAATAGGAAGTGTGCTCATTGCCTTACTCATGTAACTGTAACCCTCTGTATAGTATCTTTACAATTAAAAAAAAACATACCTGCCATTTCCTTGAGTGCCTGTGACTTAAACAATATTATTTCAGAAGGATTGGTGGGTGTTCAAGACATGTTTCTGCTACCACAAGGTGGATGAGTTTCAGAAGAGCATTATTCATAGTTTCTGAAAGTCAGTTCATGATCTATTATAGTAAATGATAGTAGAGGTTAGTTCAGAAGAAAACCCAAGGTTGAACTATGAACATGACTGCAGAGCTGCCACAATCAAGATCAACATAGATCAATACTACCCTGGTTTACAGCCGGGAGTTAAAGGAGTTGTTTGGAAGTGAAGACAAGACTTTATCAAGAGGGGTGAGGATCTGAGCCTTGAACTTACAGATAGCATGGTGAGATATACAGGAAGACTGGGCTAATTTAGGTCTCTGAGTAATGAGGATAACCATGTAATCTTATGAGTCTGAAGACATTAAGTAGTTAGGACAGGGTAAACAGATATGCTGCATAGGGATATGTTACTATTGTTTGCAGTATGCTGATGTATACTTTTTATATTCATGGATTGTTTCTGAATAATGATATTTACACCAGACATTTATTTTTTATTTTTAAGTAAGTTTTTTATTGTGAAAATACTGTACAGAGCAGGGGTTACAGTTACATGAGCAAGGTAATGAGTACATTTCTTATCAAGCATTGTTGCCTCCTCCTTTGTTTTTCCCCTACTATCCCTTCCCTCCCATCTCCACAACTCCACAACTCCACTACCCCCCCATCTAAATTGTAAAGTTTGTTTTTTGACATAGTGTCTTGTGCATCTCAACCTGTATCCCTATTTAAACAATTTGTTTTTTTTTTCCTTCCCCTCCCCAAATTACACCAACATCAGATAA
Organism: Dipodomys spectabilis; assembly: GCF_019054845.1. NCBI lineage: Eukaryota > Metazoa > Chordata > Mammalia > Rodentia > Heteromyidae > Dipodomys > Dipodomys spectabilis. The sequence continues at coordinate 5,399,259 of NW_024870703.1, forward strand.
AACACACCAGACATTTATATACTAAATGTCATTATTTCCTCTTAGTATGGACCAGTATAACAATTTCAGGAAATACATTTTATACTATCGCTGGTAGTTCATGAAGTTGGAATATGCTCAGTCATCCACACTTATCTTCAGGATATATATATATGTTAATATTTCATATTCATATATATATTCATAGATGTACTGGGGACAGCAGAGCTTTATATCCTGGAATGGATGGCACTATATTTCATTGCAGAATCAAGAGTTGTTTCTGAATTTTGTCATTTTTAGACCTTAGTTGACCATGGAGAACTGAAACCATGGAAAGCAACCTTAGAGAAGAAGGGACTATGACATATGTAAGATAACTTTAGCTTTGGGAGAATAATAGGATACATAAGATTTTAACCAACCCAGATGTCCCTCAGTAGATGAATGGACCAAGAAAATGGAATTCTATGCCTCCATCAGAAAGAATGACATTGCCCCATTTGTTAGGAAATGGAAAGACTTGGAAAAAATTATATTAAGTGAAGTAAGCCAAGCCCAAAGAAACATAGGTCCCATGGTTTCCCTTATTTGCAATATCTAGTATATGTATGAATCAAGCAAAAAAGGTCAGATAAGGTGATGTTAGGAAAATGAATCCTTAGATATGTATTTAAATGTTTTTTCTCTCATGCATTTGTTTCTAACGCATTTATAAGATTATTTCTTTGTTGCTTTGTATGTCCTTCCCCCACAGTATAACCCCTGCTTTCACTGTATTTGATGTCGGTATAATTTGTGGAGGGGAAGGGGAAAAACAAGTCGTTTAAATAAGGATACAGGTGGACCCGTTGCAACAATGAGAAGTACAAGTTGTCATGTCGAAAACGAACTTTACAACTTTGGTGGGGGGGGAGGCTTGGGTGGGGGAGCGGGGAGGGGGGGAGGCTGGGAAGGAATGTAAAGGGTAAACAAAGGAGGAAGCTACAATACTTGATAAGAAATATACTCATTATCTTGCCCATGTAATTGTAACCCCTCTGTACAGTATGTTCACAATAAAAAATAAAAATAAAATAAAAGATTTTAGTGTTCTGATACTTGCTCTCGTACCTTTCAGTGGCTCTAATATGCCATTTTTAGATGTGTGTCCAATAACATTTCATTAAAGTACAGTTCAAAAGCAGCAGAATTGAAATTCGGATAGATTTGGATAGGCCTGGATTTCCTTTGTATTGACTTTTGGGAAGGAAAGCATTTTCTCATTTAGGAACCTTTTTTTTCCCTTCCAAATGACCCCAACCTGATACATTCACTCCTTCACTGTGTGCCTTCCATATTTATGGACTCTTCTACCTTGAAATTGCTTAGCACCTGCTGTGTTGTGATTATGCCTTTCCGGGTGAGCCAGATGCTCCCAGCACTGGGACCTGCTGCCTCATCAGCCACAATTTATTTTTTAAAGAGCAGAGAAGATTTCTTTCCCATTCAAACATGGAAACTGATGGGGGAGAGGCTCCTCCTGCATCTCCCAACATACGTGCCTGGAGAAGAGGCCACTGTGAGCTGACTGAACTCAGGTTGTCATCTAGCCAACTGGTAGTGAAAGGGACTTTGGGCAAGTAGGCCCACTGTTCACTGTTTTTTTTTTTTTTTTTTTTTTTTTTGGGGGGGGTGGGGTCTGGTCGTGGGGCCTGAACTCTGGGCCTGGGCACTGTCCCTCAGCTCTTCAGCTCAAGGCTAGCGCTCTACCATTTGAGCCACAGTGCCACTTCCGGCTTTTTTTTTTTTTTCCGGCTTACGTGGTGCTGAGGAATCGAACCCAGGGCCTCATGCATTCAAGGCAAGCACTCTATCACTGAGCCACCTTCCCAGCCCGTGTTCACTGTTTTTTGTTTGTTCATTTGTTGTTGTTTTTAAATCATGACAAGAGGAAATTCACACAAGTGTCTACCGGGGATTTCCAAGTGGCTCAGGAATCTGTTTCTTCTCTCTTCTTTCTCACATATTCTTGTCCCTTTTTTGATACATGCTATTTTTTTTTTATAACCTAGTCTGCCAGCCTTGAACATGGAAGAAAATCTTCCACATCTGCCTTGTATATTTTGCACAGGCTAAAATAAAACCAAACAGCAAAATACATTGCAAAGTCCTGGCATTGCCCTGGAGTCTCTGTTCTTAGTGGCGTCATTGCTAGCATGTGAAGCTGGGGAGTAGGGGAAATGACTGGATTCCTATTAGGTGGTTTTAAAGCCCCTTTTCTGAGCTTTTACCATATCATATAGCCCCAAATTATTTTGGATCCATTTGGGGGCAACTGCTTGGCCTGGAATTGTCCCCCAAGTGCTTCTTTGTTTTGTTTTTAAATGAATTGGCTCTATTTAGCAGAGTAGAGTTAATGTTTTTAATAGCTTGAAAAATGATATCCAGATGCTCAACACAAAGAAGGAGGCCCTTCCCTCTAACTGTAAAGCCTGCCACTGAGATCCTTAGCCTGGTCCCTCCCATCTGGACAGCTGCCTTGAGCCCTCTGGGGGGCTACCTTGGGAGACTGCCTGGGAGCTCCAACTGGCCTCAAATCCAACTCAGGCAGCAAACCATCTGGAATGTATTGTCCAAACTGGCTCTGCACTGCCCAGGCACCCTGACAGCTTCTTGGGTCCATGTGAGGCTTGGATTCAGTCCATTAGGCCACTCCAGACAGAGGCCTCCAGACTTCTCTTTGACTCTTTCCAGAATTTGGATTCCACAGAGGCACAATTAGATCTGCTAGTCACTTCCAAACTTGGCTTTCTCAGGAAAAAGACCAAGGTGTACTTCGAGAGACACTTGTGCATAGCTCTTGGCCTAGGAACAAATGAAGAAGAGAATGGTTTCGGCAGGAGCCTCTCCTCACCTCCCTTTATTTCCACTGCAACATCCCAACTGACCGCTACTCCAGCCACCATGATCGACACCTCCTTGGAAAAGAGACAGAAAACATATCCCAGTCCAGGATGCTTTGGGGAGTCTTAGAAATGGCAACCTGGCCTTCCATCTTCTTTCCACATTATGTGAGTCTGCTTGGGAGAAATAAGGAATAAAATCTAGGAGGAAGAAGAGATTGGGAAGAGATTTTAGAGCTATTCTAAAATCAAATTGTAAAAAGAGAAGGATTGAAGGCTTAAATTTTTCCCCTTTAAAACTATAAGCCCTAAAAAATGGTCAGTATGTTTACTGTAAATTAGTTTCTCTATGGTGATAAACACTTTGTGAGTATGCAGAAAGTCCTAAATTGTTTCCTTAGAAAGTTTAAACATTTTTTCTACCTTCTTGTTGCTACTCTACATTTTGTTAATAGGCAAGAAAAAAAAAAGATAATTCCCCTTGCCCCAATTCCTAACCAAGGGAACAGATTCCAAGTTAGTGGTATCTAAATTAATGAGAACCTACTGTGTCTCCTGTCAGACTAGTTCTTTCTAGAGTAGTGGTGAGTCTCAGAATCACCCAATACTATCATCTCTGAGTTGCCTTTGAAGCCTCCAGTATTCATGGCAAATCGGTATGTTCCATATCCTCACCCAAGTCAGCTTAGCAGGTAGTTGTATCAAGTGCTCCACTCTGAATTTTCCCACAGCACTTTGAACCACTGGTCACTGTGCTGATGTTTACTATATGGAACTAGCACACTAGTTAGCTAGCATGCTAGCTAGCTGGCCTAGAACAGATACAACACTAGTAGCTACACACAAGTCTCAGCAGAGGTGAGCGGAGCAGGTCACATTTTTGTATGCTACCTTGTTCTCTTACCCACTGCCACCTTCACAAAAACTGTTTGGGTATATCCAGATGTGGAGAAGGAAGAGTCTATCTAGTCCCCTAGCAGACAATTTAACAGGGATAGTCTTCTAGCCACTCCTTATAATCTCCTATTGTCTCCCTTCCTCACCTCTGTGTCCCTCCACGCTACTATGAACTTCTCTACCTTCTCTAGGATCCACTCTGTTATCTCTAATATCTATGAGTTTGGGATACAAAATGATTTAGGTGATTCTGTCTTCTTTCAGACCACCACTTTCCATTTCAGGAGAGTCGGGCAAGGAATTACTGTAGGTGGGTCCAGCTTATCTCTTCCTTCCTCTAGGGAAAATCACTTGAAGCAACTTACCCTCTGTAGGACATCTTAAGCCAGATGTCCCTGGAAAAATAAAAGAGTGTGGCTAGGATGAGATGGGGCTGGGGACAGATCCAGTGCAGAAACTGACCCTGGAAGTGTCCATGCCAGGTAGACAAGAAGCTTAATACCAAGTTGAGCCTGAGGTTTCCAATATGGTAGGCAGAACATAACTCCAGAGAATTCAAGAGGCAGCCCAGGGTTCAGAAGATCCCCCTGAGGAAAGACTTTATGTGGGAGATTGTCTGTGGGTTGTAGGACCTAGCACCAGGTTTGAATCTAGGTGAACACTCCAGTTAGAAATAAGAACCATAGAAGTATAGTCTACACCATGGGTGCTCCTTCAAAGTGGAGTGTTGTCTTCATAAGAGGCAGCACATTGAAATGAAATGCCAAACAAGTCCAAAGTCTCCAGTGAACATGGAGGATATAGAAATAATTATAACTCGGGGCCAGTATGCATGCCCAGTGGTCTCTGCAGAAGCCTCAGATCTAGCCCCCGATTTAGCCCTCAGATCTGAAGCCCCAGAATCCAGCAAAGATACTAGGGCAGTAAAGTAGACACAAGGCTCTTTGGAATGAGTACCCAGCTGTGCAAACATGATCTGATTCTAAGCCCCACTGAGTGGTGGGTTAATGGACTGGGTTGGGCTATTTAAGTATTAAGGGAGCCAGACCAGTTATGTTGGACTAGGGAAGGCAGAGGAAGCGGAAACAGCATGGTGACAGGTCCTCCTCAGTTACAAGAAGAGCATGTTTATTATTAGAATAGCACCTCCCTGGCATCCTGGTCTTGTGCCAGACTGAAGTATGAGTGAAAACACCAGAACTTGAGTCTAGGAGACTCTGGTCTAGTCTGGCTGTAGCCAGTAACCAGATGTGGCTATTTGGATATGTATTTTCAGGTCAGTTATTTGTGAAATCAAGAGGTGGGGCTAAATTCATAATTTCAAAATGTGGTCCTAAGACTGGCAGCATCAGTATCATCAATGGCTTACAAGAAATACAAATTCTTAGGCCCTACCCTGGCTCTACTGAATCAATCACTGGGAGTAGAGCCCAGAAGTGTGTGCTCTCACAAGCTTCCAGGTGTTTCTGATGGAAAATAAGTCTGAAAAGCAAGGGCTAAATCATTTCTAAGTCTTTGAATGCTTACATGCCTTTTGATTTACTAGAAGAAAAGACTGTGTGTGTGTGCACATGTGCATGTGTGTGCACATGCGCGTGCATGTGTGTGCACACGCGCGTGCATGTGTGTGTATCTGTGTCTGCTGTGTCTATCTTTTGTCTGTGTCTCTCTGTGTCTGTCTCCCTCTTTCTCCTCCCCCCTCCTCTCTCCCTCCCTCTCTCTCTCTCTCTCTCTCTCTCTCTCACACACACACACACACACACACACATTCTGTATGCTGGTAAAAAACAGCCCACTTCTCTTTCATAGTTCAAAGCTTCCTTGAGCAAGTCAGTAGTATTCCAGAGCCCTAAGACACAGCTTCTTTCTCCCCAGCTTGTCACTAAAACCACAGTTGCCTCTGCAAGGGATACATTAATGTTCTACTCAGCAGGTGGCAAATTGTACAATAAATTCATGTCTCCTTTGCCTCCTGCCCAATTAGCCAGAGGTAAGATAGGAAGATTTACTTTCTCTCCACAAGTAAGGTCACAACCTGAAGTCGTCATAGAAGCCAGTTACCACCCCAGTCTCCTGAGGCTGTGGCAGTGGATTGGTGAGTAGGCAGATGGCTCTGCCTGGTAGCAGGGATTTAATAGGCAAGGCGATGCAGGGAGGAGAACCAAAGGAGAAGAATAGCTGTGCTAAGCCTGTTGCCTTCTGCTTAAAAAAAATTTATAGATCTATTTATAACCTTGCTCCACAAAGGATTTCAGCGGCCGCTTTCCTTGTTGGAAAATCGTTGATGCTAATACTTGGCATATGAGACCATGTACTTCCTAGCCCAGAGCAAGGGGCCAAGTCTTGGTTCACAAGGCCTCTGCAGTACTCTAGGCTGTTCTGTTTCAGAATATCCATCTTCCTGTATCTCTCTTCCCCCTGTCTCCATGGGGAAAATGTAGTCACCACGATTCTGATCCTCTGTGCTTTTGTTTTTAAATGGCACAACTGGGCTCCTGGCTTTATATTTTTTTATTTGGGTCAAATAAACAAGTCAAAAGGAAAGTGCCTCAATATACAGTTTGAGGAGTGGTTGTCAAAGGTCTATATGAAAGGAATTCATTAAGCTCTACTCAGTGAATTCTTCAGTAAATAAGTTGGATACATAACTAGAGGTGATTGCAGTTGGAATAGTATTTACGTTAGATAATATGTTTCAGGCATAAAAGAGAGCCAGGCTTAAGTAAATTCTTGATAATCATTACCTTAAATAAATACAATACACCCCAGTAAAAGACATGTATTTGGACTAGAAACACTTATATATACTCTTTGGGAGAAAAGGGGTTGGTATTGTGACCTACCTAGGCCTTTCTCCTTATGGTGCTGAGTCTTAAGTCCATTTTCATATCTCCTTAACTTAGAGCAGTATTTGACAAATCATTCCTGCTTTTTGTTTTGTTTTGTTTCTTTCAGAGCAAATAATTTCAGTTTCTTAATAAACATCTCCAAAGGAAGCTTAGTACTTTTGTGATATCCTTGGACCCCTGGGCTCCACTGCAAGTAGAGACAGTGACAACCATTCTTTGACACTGGCTCTGCTTTCCTGTAGAGGATGGCCATATTATGGCTCCTGGAGACATTGGTTCCTGGGCCTCAAAAATGCCTGGTTGTAGCAAGTGCTTAAAAACTGCATTTTCTGAGAAACACTGGGACTCTTTACTTGTTTGTGCTCACAAATTAACTAAAAGCAGGAAGGGAGCTAGGTGTCTTCGCTGCTTCCATTTTGTCTCAGAGTTCTGAGCCTTTTTAATTGTTTTGTTTTTGTAACCTTATAGCCATCCTGGAACCAAGGAAGGACCAGACTACCTGCCAGTTGTCCATGACTTATTTATCCTCTCCAGGCTGCTACCCACAAATGATGAAGTGACAACTCTTTTTGCAACCCCTCCCAATTCAAGGCTTAAGAAAATGACCACCAGAACACATCTGTGCCTGGGACTGTTTATGCATGCCTCTCACCTCCTGCCCCCCATTCTCTCCATTTAACCTAAGGGAAGTGTCTGTGCAGGGAAGAATGTAGATGAGCTCAAGCAGTTACTTCCCATGAGTGCCCAGTATCTTTAATAGACCTTATTTCTCCACCCTTCACCATCTTTTATTTGGCAAGTTGGGGTGAGTGGCTGGACTTGACCTTTGAAACACAGGAATTTGGGCCTGGGCCCTAAAATCTCCTGAAAAGTGGTCTCTGAGAGCAGTAGTTGTGGTTTAGAACCCATCCTTCACCAGTGTCATTGTTCTGCATTTGGTGTTCATCGCCAGCCTTCAGTTTCCCTGTGACACTTATGTTTTTGGAATCTAAGAATTGAGAACATTTCATAGGAAAGGGCTAAGAACAAAAAATACACAGATACTGATAAAGGATCTCTTCAGATAACAATACTGCATATTTAGTGATAGAAATTAGAACTGTTAATAGGGAAGGGATATATTAATATATATAAATATACACAGTGATAGAAGAGTCGACACAGGAACAAACTATACTACTTAAACAGAGAAGATACTGAGAATAGCCAATGAGAACAATAGTCCATTCAGTAAGTGGCCCGAGAACCTTGGTTTCCATGAAGATGGAAACTAGAATGAATTCCTATCATAAGCTAATAAAGCAAAATTTGAAATGCCTAATTTTAAATGAATTTCTTTAAAAAAAAAACCCTGCAGAGTAACTTCATAAACTCCTAAGGATGAATGTCTTGGATAATTACATGAGCCATACACCAAATGATTTGTGTACTTTTCTGTACTAAAATTTTAAACATACTCATCAGAATTTATCATGAAGTTAGTGAAAAGATCTGCCACAATCTGGGAAAAATATTTACAACATATGGAACCGTTAAAGACTAGTATTCAAAATATATGAAAAATATATTAAGATATATTCAAAATATCTGGAGACCAATGAATCAATAAGAAAACAGAAGTAGCCTAGTAGGAAAGTGGACAAAAGATATCAACAGAGCTGGACACCAGTGGTTCATGCCTATAATCTAAACTACTCCGGAGGCTGAGATCTGAGGATTGCAGTTCAGCGCCAGTCCAGGCAGGGAAGTCTGTGAGAGTCTTGTCCAATTAATTACCACAAAAGAAATGGAGCAGTGGCTCAAGTGGTAGAGTATTTGCCTTGAGCAAAACAGTCGGGGATCGTGCCTAGGCTCTGAGTTCAAGTTCTAGCACCAGCTCTTTAAAAAAAAAAGGTATTCACACATAATCAATAAGTAACTAAAATAGTGCTTGTCAGTAATAAGCAAAATGAGAGTCTACAATGAGATGCTTTTTTCATACTTTCCAGATTGGCAAAAATTATGTCTGATAACAAATGCTGGGAAAAACATGAAGCAACTGTATTTCTTGAACCCTATTGATGTGAGTATTAATTGGTATCAGTATAGGAAAACAACCAGGCTTTCCTGGTACAGAGAAGAGAAGGCATGACCTTTAACCTGGTAGCAATTCTGCTACCAGCTCTATCTTGAGTGTTGCTGCACTGGTATCCTTTCACAGGTTTGATCCTGATTGAAAATCAAGATAATTATACTCTCCCCAGATGGTTGTTATGGTTAACAGAAATTATGTACAGGATATAGAATCATGTGGTACACTAGCTAAGGCAAAGACAAAGTTCCTTTCTTCTTTTCTATCTATTTAGTACTATGTCTTCTTGTTTATTCGTTTGCCAGTTTCTATGTTCTGACAACCTTACCTTACTTGGTTCTTCATCTAGACAGGAGCCCAGGCCTGGTCCTTCCAAATGTTAACCTGCCTGGCCTAAGCTCCACCACTCTAGGATGCTCAGCACAATGTCTGAGTAGGTCCTTGAAATTTTTTAATTTTAAAAATATATTATTTTAAGTAATTGTACAATGATGCTAATAAAAATAGGAATTAAAGCCTTAGTCCTGGCTACTCAAGAGGCTGAGATCTGAGGATTTCAGTTCAGAGCCAGCCTGGGCTGGAAATTATGTGAGAATCTTATCTCTAATTAACCACCAGAAAACTAGAAGTAGAACTGTGGCTCAAAGTAGTAGAGCACTAGCCTTGAGCAAAAGAGCTCAGATACAGTGTCTAGGCCCCACGTTCAAGCCCATGACCAATAAAAATAAAATATTATCACAGAATTTCTCACTAAATGTAATTGGAACTATAGTAGTTCCTTATCCTAGTGGATAAGATCATGTATAATACACCTTGTAAATAAGAATGTTCTTTTCCTATGTATACATACCTGTAATATCATTTAATTTGTAGACACAAAAAATAACATCTACAAACAATAAAATAACACAGTTACAATAATACTTATAGATTGTTTATTTCTGGAATTTTCCCTTTAATATTTTTAGACTGTAGTTGATGTCTGGCAATTAAAACAGAGAAAAGCTAAACTACAGCTAAAAGGGATTACTGTATTTTTAATTGAAAAAGTAGTGCAGACTATAGTAATTACTAATAGCCCACCCCCTGTCTAGAAAAAGAAAAAAATGGAAGGGAAGGGAAGGAAAGGGGAAGAAATGAGAGAGGAAAGAAAGGAGAGGAGAAGGGAAGAGTGGGGAGAGGGGGAGGAAGGAAAAAGGGAAGGGAGGAGAAGAGAAGGGAAGGAAGGAAGAAAGGAGGGGAGGAAGGAAAAATGAGGGGGGGGGGGGAAGAACAAAGGGAATGGAAAGGAAAGATACCTGCCTTCAGCATATTACTTAACACAGCGGAGTGTGGTGGGACAGGCCTATAATCCTAGCATTCAAGAGACTGAGGTAGGAACATCAAGAATTCAAGGCCAATTTAGGCTACAGTACTGAGATCTTATCTCAAAAATTCAAATCAAACAAGTGGAACAAACAAACTTAAAATACACAGGTGTGCATTTCTTTGCCAGTCTTTGGATGAAAGCCCAAGCCATCATCTTTCTTTGATCACTGAAGAAGCCCAAGGTCACAGAGCTTGCAACCGACCTGATACCAGAATGACTCTATTCCTAACACAGTGCCAAGCAATGTAGTACTCTATAAATTTAGTTGAATTGCACAAAGCTGCTTGGCTGAGTCCCCAAGGAGAGTTGGGATAGGAACAAGAGGGTAAGATGCTGAGAGCCAAAGAACTTGACCTGAGCTCTAATACTGCCCCTAGTGGCCATCCCTAGAGCAAGGCTGAGGCTCAGGCACACAAAGTTTCAGGTGTGACTGATTCTCTTGTGTTCTTGCTCATCCTGGGACAAGATCCTTTTTTTTTTTTTTTTTTTTTTATGAGTGGGGTAGGGTTGCTGGGAAGGGAAGAAAATGATAGATGCTGAGAAGGACAGGCTTTAGCTTCCTTCCTAACCCAGTTTTCCTGGCTGCTTCTTATTCTGTGTTCTGAGGTCAGAAGATAGTCCACAGCTATTGAACATCTCAACTTGACCTTGGAATGCTGGCAAGCTCCAGTGGAATTAGAAGAGTTTGTAAGTGAAGTTTTAGGCTGGTGAAGTTTCATGTATGAAGCTTAGTAGATCCCAAGGAGATAGTCAGTATACATATATATGCATATGCGTATACATGTACAAATTGCATGGGGAGTAAGGACATAGCCTCCCCTTTTATGGCCTCTGAATGAGCTTCTGTAGGTTTTGTTGTTTCCTATAAGTATTACCTTCTTTTCTCCGTATGGGCAAAGCTTTCTCAGGTTGCAGACGAAGACATGCAAGTCCAGCCTGCTTGTCTTAGTGGGACTTGCTCAGGGACAATGCATGGTAAGAGTGTCAGCCCCTCCCCGGTGGTGGCAGCTTGCTGCAGAGGTGAATGGATTAACCAGGGTGAGTGCCAGGGTGCATACATGGCTACGGTGCCTGGGACTGGGGTGTGGTGATACAGTAACCCAGGTCTCCTTAGCACTATCTTCTGTCATCCTGCCTAACCCCCAGGTCCTGGTGTGGGAGAGTTGCAGCTTGACAAGGAAAAGCAGGGTCATTGCTGAGCTACTGAGTACCTATTATTTATATCCAGTACCAATCAATTTTATCCAGGTAGTATGTTTTGTGTTCTTTAGCAATTTGGACTGGAAACATTTTTTTGTTCAAAATGGGGCCAATTTAGAACTGTCTTTTTTCTTCACCCTGGGTCAAAAGCTCATAGAACTCTCTAGAACACCTTCCAGAGCATATGTTCAGACTGTATCCCAGAGAGATTCAATGACATGCTCTAGGGAATTCTGCTCATTTGGCCTGCATCGTGAAACTGATGTTTCCTTTTGTTAAGGACTAAAGCAATTCAAAATTGTTTCATTAATTTTTCACATTAACTTGAAAGAAAAGAACATTAGCAATTAGCTTCTCTGAAATTTTGTTTAAGCTATTTAACTTCCCTTTCCTCCTCTGTCAACTAGAGGTAGTTAACATCCCCTCCAACAAGGCTGTGAGGACGAGTAGGTGTATGTATGAGGCATATATCTCAAGAACTCTGGGTTCAATAAATGCTTACTTCTTCCTTCACGCAATATTTTTTTCCTTCCTGCCTTTAAAAATCACATTAAACAAGCCCGGTGTTGATGGCATCTGCAATCCTAACTACTCAGCAGACTGAGATCTGAGGATCACCATTTTAATCCAACCTGGGCAGGAAAGTTCACCAAAAAAACTCTCATCTCCAATTAACTATCAAAAAAGCCAGAACTGAAGCTGTAGCTCAAGTGATAGAGCACTAGCCTTGAAAAAGAAAAGCTCAGGAACAGCGCCCAGGCCCTGGTTCAAGCCCTAGGATCCCCTCCCCCCCAGTAACACTAAACAAAACTAAAATTAGTTCCCACCTTGCTCCATAGACATGATGAACTCCAACTGCATTGTGGTGCAGTGTAAATAGAAATGTCCCAGGCAGCCAAAGTGTGTGAATAGTGGTCTAGCAGAACCAGGGGAGCCAGGTACGAGGTTGACTGAAGAGAAAGGGTCTTTAAATTGAAGGTCAGGAGAGACCCTCCTCAACTTTAAAAGCAACAGTAACAACACCAACAAAAAGCTGAAGGGGAGAGGCCTCTAGAGGAGGGAGGCAATGGTGACTAAAGAGAAAGGTAGCTCCTCCAAAAGCGTTGGTAAGAGTTGAATTAAGGAGGTTGGCGTGACAGCTGAGCCGCCCACAGATCCCAGGAACAGACAAGCAGAGCATTCAGCTTCAGTCCTCCTCAGGAGCATGTGGCAGGAGGGTGTGGGGGTGGGCTGTGATGAAGTCCTGAGAGGCTCTTCCACCTCTGCAGCCACAGATGTTAAGGGAAGGATGTGCAGAGCTTCTGCACTCCAAGAGATGAGAGTCTGGCTGGGGGGTAGATCAGCCACCAAAGTAAAGAAAATTGTTCCGTGTTCATTATTGCTTCTTGTCCAGGCCCCTGGGCCAGTGGTGCTTGATGATGCAACACAGACAGTGATTTGTGTAACAGGCATTTTCACATATAGCACAAGGGAAACAAAAACAAGTATTACAGAATGTTCAGTCTGGTGTTTTTGTAGTGGTAACAGGCAGCATGGAGATTGCATGACCATGACTGCTCCTGTCACAGGTGTGGGTGAAGGTTGCAAGGAGATCTCTAAAGCAAGAACATAAGGATCCTTGACCCTTTCAGTTCTCCAAATGTAGAACATGAATTTCCAGGCAGAGGCCCGGGGCAAGAGATAGAGGCTTATTTAGCAAGTAAAGCAAAAAGAACAGACATGTCTCGTGGGCAAAGCATGGGTGTTGTAAGAAAGCACAGTACATTCCTAGACAAGGGTGTGGGTACATGAAAAAGATGCACTGAAGCTGGGCTCAGGTGGTTCACACCTGTAATCCTAGCTATTTGGGAGGCTAACAGCCTCCCAGACCAGCCCAGACAGAAAAGTTCGCAAGATGCCATCTTAATAAAAAGAAGGAGCTGGGCATGGTGGTACATGCCTGTCATCCCAGCTCCGACAGGAAGCCTAAAATAAGTAGATTGGCATCCAGGTGCCTGCCCAGGCAGGAAGTGAGACCCTGGAGCTGTGACCTGCCCAGGCTTTCTGCAACAAGAGGCAAGAATGAGCTTGAGTTTCCTCACCTTACACAGCCCTGAGCTTATGTGCGTGGCTTTCTAGGTACCTCAGCTGAAGACTGTCCCTGAGGTGGAAGCTTGGGGGAACCAATGATCACTCCTTAAAGACCTCTTCACCATTTTTTCTCAAGGGTCCACACAGTCTCTCATATAAATGGTTTTGTTTTTTGTTTTTGAATGAGACAGAATCTAGGGCAGACTGTCCCCATACTTGTGATCCTCCCCTATCAGTCTCCAAGTTCTGGGATTACAAACATGTACCTCCATGCCAGGCTTTAAACTGCCAGTTAGTTTTTGATAGTTAGGAAATACATTTCATATAACTCCAACTGAGCAACAGGTTATTTTTCAGTATAAGTGCTTAGTATGTTTTAGACCCTTTCCTATTTTGTAGAGATTGTCTCACCCAATGCCCTTAACAACCGTATGAGATAGATGCTGTAACATACTATCCCAACTTTGTTAAGAGGGACAAATGTCAACAAATTTGCCCAAAGTTCTGTCTCTTTGTGTCAGCTGAGCAAGTTGTAATTGCTCAGTTTGCTCATCTTCAAGATGGGGTGAATGATGCACTTGTTTCAGAGGAGTAATGTGAGAGTTAAATGAGCTGAAAGGAATAATAGGTTCAGAATGGTGCTTGAATGAAGGAAAGAAGGCACAAACATACATTTAACATCCAACACTGGATGTAATTTTGATTCCAAGGCACAAGTTCCCAACTCCTGTTCTCTTCTCTCCTGTTGATCACGTTCTGTTCTTTTTTCCCCCTGAAATCTGTAGCAGGGATTTGAATTGCCACTTTATGCATGGGAAATTAGAGCTATGGAAGATGTGATCCAGCAGGGCCACATACTAATCTCTTTTCCTGAGAACGCCACAGTAACACTTCCTACGTTCTTATGGGCCAGGAACTATTCTGAGCCCTTTACCCATATTAATATAGTTCACACATTAGGTTAGGTATAGGGGCTGTCATCCACCCATTTTATTGATGAGGAAGCTAAGGTGCTAACTCTGTTATCATATATATTCTCCATCTGAGGCCTCCTTGAGGCCTGGAGCAACTAATTATACCCACAAAACCCAGAGGAGTTGCTCTGTCGATAATCTGATTCTGGTCATGAACATTCTCTTACCAAGGATCCTATCCTACTTTTGTCCTACCTGTTCTTTCATGGTCTGGGACAAGCCTTCTATAAAACTCCAGATACCAAAACCTGCTTTGGCCTAACTTCCAATGGCCCATCATATTGTCTTCATCAGGTCCATTGTGCTAAGGTGACAGCTATCATAGTTTGTCTAGGAATGCCGCCCCTCCTTTTTTGTTTTGTCTGTTGTGGAGCTTGAACTCAGGATCTGGGGGCTGTCCTTGAGCTGTTTTGCTCAAGGCTAGCTCTCTACCACTTTGAGCCACAGAGTCACTTCCAGTTTTCTGGTGGTTAATTGGAGACTAAGAGTTTCATAGACTTCCCTGTCTGGGCTGGCTTTGAACTGTGATACTCAGCTCTCAGTCTCCCTTAGGATTTAGGATTACAACCATGAGCCACTTGTGCTTGGCTGGAATGTCCTACTTTTAAAGTTGAAAGTTCCATGCAACAAGAACCTGTCAGTCCTGTAGGAGTTTTCCGGCCCAGTGATGGTTTGGTACTTGATGTTTAGTAATTCTTGCACTTTGCTGTAGATTTCCAGAGAATAACCTTCCTTCTCCACATGATCCCTACTACACATCATTTTAATTTAGGAGCAGCTGCCACACAATTTAAATCACAGGAGAATAAGGAGCATCTTTAGGGGTATTTTCCTTCCTGGTAGGGCAGATCTCTCAGGCTTGATTTGTGTGTGTGTGTGTGTGTGTGTGTGTGTGTGTGTGTGTGTTGCCGGCTTTGAACTCAGGGCCTCATGCTTACAAGGCAGAAGGCCTCTAACAACTGAGCCAGTCTTCTGCCTTCTCAGACTTGCTTCTTAGGCTTGCTTTTTAAACATCTTACTAGAGGAGTGTAACTAGCAATGTTAGCAGTTCCCCACTGCTCTTCACACACGACCTACCCAACTAGTATTTTATCTCCTTCCCTTCACATTTTCAATCCACCTGTAAATGATTTTTTTTTTTTTTGTCGGTCGTGGGACTTGAACTCTGGGCCTGGGCACTATCCCTCAGCTCTCCAGCTCAAGGCTAGCACTCTACCACTTGAGTCACAGTACCACTTCCGGTTTTCTGAGTGGTTTATTGGAGATAAGAGTCTCAGTCTTTCCTGCCTGGGCTGGCTTTGAACCTTGATCCTCAGATCTCAGCCTCCTGAGTAGCTAGGATTATAGGCGTGAGCCACCAGCGCCCGGCTCCTGTAAATGATTTTAAAACACGAGGCAAAAGAAAACAAACTAGGCTTAGCATCAAGGAAATGGCATGAGCAGAGGGAAGAGGAGGAACTTCACAGGCCGAAAGATCTGGTGTGAATCTCACCTCTGAAGTATCCTTTTGTCTTTGTCCGAGTTTGTCAGCAACAAGATAATACTTTGAGAAAATCACTGATATATGGAGGGGCTTGCATAGGGTGAGATGTGATAAGTACTGACTAGTGCTAGGGGAATAGCTCAGTGCTACACCCTCTATGACTGGCAGCATCTTGACTATGAGGAGGTTGACATGTCTGAAGAGATGCGGCTGTGCATGCCTAATGTGGCCTCTTAGCCAGATTCTATTCTTCTCTCTCTTAATGTCACTTCCCCAAGCAAAATTCTCTCTCCCTCCTTCCCTTTCTCTCTCTCTGTCTCTCGTATATCACACATAGAGTACTCTATAGTAGTTCATATTACTTTTCACAAGATGCATGCAAATTTTATTTGGGTAATTATTTAATTTCTATCTTCTCCCACTGAGTACAAACCTACGAAAGGCAGGCACAAGGTTGTCTTGATCACTGCTGTAGCATCACTCATTTCATCAGCCAAATGGGTCTGGCACACCGTAGGTGTTCAGAAATGCTATTGAATGAAATGAATGAATGAACCAAATGACCATTCATAGGAACTAAAAGACTCTGCTGTAAGGAAGCCTGTGCAGTGCTGAACCACTAGGTGGTGCTATTACTTTGTGTATAATCATTCCTCAGGCTTTCCTAAACTAGTCTTGGGTGGCAAAGACTGAATTTTCAATTCTGCCTGGAAGCCATTCTGCTGAGATGATAACATCTGTTTTTATGGAACAGATAATTTATGGAACAGGTAATTTTTTATTTATTTTTTATTGTGAAAATACTGTACAGAGGGGTTACAGTTACATAGGCAAGATAATGAGTACATTTCTTATCAAGAATTGTAGCCTCCTCCTTTGTTTCCCCTTCCCATCCTCCCCCCGCCCCCCCACCCAATCCTCCTCCTTCCCCCCTTCTCCCCGCCCTCCCCCCCCCACCAAAGTTGTAAAGTTCGTTTTCAACATAACGACTTGTACATCTCATTGTTGCAATGGGTCCACCTGTATCCCTATTTAAAAGATTTGTTTTTTTCCCTTCCCTTCCACAAATTATACTGACATCAAATACAGTGAAAGCAGGGGTTATACTGTGGGGGAGGGACATACAAAGCAACAAAGAAATAATCTTATAAATGTGTTAGAAACAATCGCAGGAGACGGGCGCTGGTGGCTCACGCCTGTAATCCTAGCTACTCAGGAGGCTGAGATCTGAGGATCAAGGTTCAAAGCCAGCCCAGGCAGGAAAGACTGAGACTCTTTTTTTTTTTTTTTTTGGTCCGGTTGTGGGGCCTGAACTCTGGGCCTAGGCGCTGTCCCTCAGCTCTTCAGCTCAAGGCTAGCGCTCTACCACTTGAGCCACAGTGCCACTTCCGGCTTTTTTCTTTTTGCTTATGTGGTGCTGAGGAATCGAACCCAGGGCCTCAGGCATGCAAGGCAAGCGCTCTACCACTGAGCCACCTTCCCAGCCCCAAGACTGAGACTCTTATCTCCAATAAACCTCTCAGAAAACCGGAAGTGGTACTGTGACTCAAGTGGTACAGTGCTAGCCTTGAGCTGAAGAGCTGAGGAATAGTGCCCAGGCCCAGAGTTCAAGCCCCACGGCCGACCAAAAAAAAAACAAAAACAAAAACAAAAAAACAAACGCATGAAAGAGAAAAAACATTTGAATACATATCTTAGGGTTCATTTCCCTAACTTCAACTTATCTGACCTTTTCTGCTTGACTCAGACATATACTAGTTATTGCCAGTAAGGGAAACCATGGGACCTATGTTTCTTTGGGCCTGGCTTACTTCACTTAATATAATTTTTTCCAAGTCTTTCCATTTCCTAACAAATGGGGCAATATCATTCTTTCTGATGGAGGCATAGAATTCCATTGTGTATATATACCACATTTTCTTGATCCATTCATCTACTGAGGGGCATCTGGGTTGGTTCTGTATCTTAGCTATGGTAAATAATGCTGCAATAAACATAGTTGTGCTGGTAGCTTTAGTATGGTCTTATTTGTGAACACTTGGGTAAATGCCCAAAAGTGGAATTGCTGGGTCATTGGGGAGCTCTATGTGGAATCTTTTGAGGAACCTCCATACTGCTTTCCAAAGTGGTTGAACAAGTTTACACTCCCACCAACAATGCAGTAAGGTTCCCTTCTGTCCACATCCCCTCCAGCATCTGTTATTAGAGTTCTTGATTATAGCCATTCTAACTGGGGTGAGGTGATATCTCAATGTTGTTTTGATTTGCATTTCTTTTATGGCTAGAGAGGTTGAGCATCCTTCTTTCCTCTTCAGAGAAGTTTCTCTTTAAGTCTTTAGCCCACTTATTTATTGGGCAGTTGTTTCTTTGAGGATTTGTTGTTGGGGGATTTAATTTTTTGAGTTTCAGGTATATTTTAGATATGAGACCCTTGTCCGTTGTATGGCTAGTGAAGATCTTCTCCCAATCCGTGGGCTTTCTATTGATCTTGCTAGCTATGTCCTTTGCCATGCAGAAGCTCTGCAATTTCATGGAATCCCATTTGTCCAACCTTTCTTTGATTTGTTGTGTTTCTGGGTCTCTATTAAGAAAATTTCGGCCGGGCGCTGGTGGCTTACGCCGTAATCCTAGCTACTCAGGAGGCTGAGATCTGAGGATCGCGGTTCAAAGCCAGCCCGGGCAGGAGAGACCGTGAGACTCCTATCTCCAATAAACCACCAGAAAACCGGAAGTGGCGCTGTAGCTCAAGTGGTAGAGCGCTCGCCTTGAGCTCAAGAGCTGAGGGACAGCGCCCAGGCCGAGTTCAAGCCCCACGACCGACAAAAAAAAAAAAAAAAGAAAATTTCGGCCTGTGGCAAGGAGACCTAGGGTTTCTCCTATTCCATCCTGTAATGTTTTCAGAGTGTCTGCTTTGACTCCAAGGTCTTTGATCCATTTGGAGTTGATTCTGGTGCAGGGTGATATACAAGGATCTAGCTTTGTTTTTCTACAGATGATTAACCAATTTTGCCAGCACCATTTACTGAAGAGGCTGTCTTTCTTCCATTCTGCTTTTTTAGCTCCCTTATCGAAGATTAGATGGCTATAGGTCTGTAGGTCTTTTCTGGGTTTTCAATTCTATTCCACTGATCCTGAGGTCTGGAACAGGTAATTTATAATGCCTTACCATATAGCTCTTTCATAAACACAGGAGAAGGCATCTTATTTTGCAGACAAGGAAATGAATTTCCAGCCACTTTAATTTTCCTTAAAATCTAGAACTGTTAGCAATAAAATAAGGCTCTTAACGCAGGACTTTTGGCCTCAGAGCTTGTGCTGTTCCAAGTATATCCTTGTGAATCAGCTTCCTGCTGAGTCAGGCTTTTTTTTCCCATCCTCACAGCAGGTTGCTATTTTATTCCAGCCTCAATGAAAATTCCTACCACTGACTTCTAAACAGTTAAGTTACAGGAGAGAGGAAATAAGCCAGAGTATATTCATTGTCTCTTGGGCCAGATATTACAGTCTTGATCTCATGGATGAGCTAAGTGCAGCATTCTGGGAGAAAATAATTGTCAGTGGATCATTATTAGTTCTTCATTCAGCAAGTATGTCGCATACATGGAGCTGAGCAAATGAAGATGTATTTCCAATCTGGTTGGGGGTATAAGACATGCTCATGTGGGACTTGTCGATCCCCTAAGTACATAAATACATATATACATTTGTATTTGTATACATTCTACATTATATACATAATATATATAAAATCTTTGTGGCATAATATTTAAGTGCCACAAAAATTATACACACACACACACACACACACACACACACACACACACACACACACACACACGAGCATGAAGAATAGGAGGAGGCCAGAAAGACTTCTGTGACCGGTGTGGTCACATTTAAAAACTTTTGGGGACCCAGTATTTGTGTTCTTGAACTAACACTTCAATTTCAGCTTTTAGTTGTAATTGTGAATTTTGTTTTGCTTTGAAGAGAATGGAACTAGGACCTGTGGTGTAGGTAGGTCAGTGGTAGAGCACATACCTAGCATGGGCAATGCCCTGCGTTTAATCTTAGCAACACAAAACGCAAACAGACAAACAAAAAATGGAGCTAAATATTGTCATTCTTCACGTGGATCTATGGAAACTCCTAAAAACTAAATTTTATGTGGTCTGGTGAATTCTTACCTGGAAAGAAAGCTCTTCTCCAAAGTATTGTATAATGAGAAATGTTTAAGAAATAGACCTTCAAAAGATCCAAAGGACAAATTTTTAATCACCACTGGCAGTGTTCTCTATGTTCACTGTTATGGATGTGCATTCCGATTCTTTGTTTATCATATTTTATGTTCCCTTAATCACTTTCTACCTCCATACAGTGTCCTCTTAGCCACCTCTGAACATAGAAGATTGTTGGAATGTGGAATCTGTTTCCTCTGATGAAGACAGATCCTAAGATACTAGCACAGCACACAGCATCTCAATGAAAAAGGTCCGTGGTATCCTGTCTACCTGTGGTCCCATTTCTTTTTGTCCGTTGATGTAAGGTAGGTGAGTCCATTCAGAAAGGCAGAGTGGCATAAAGAAAATGCTAGAAGGGGCTGGAAAGGTGGCTCAGTGGTAGAGTGCTTGCCCTGCATGCATGAGGCCCTAGGTTCGATTCCTCAGCACCACATAAGCAGAAAAAGCCAGAAGTGGTGCTAATGGTAGAGTGCTAGCTCAAATGGCTCAAATGGTAGAGTGCTAACCTTGAGCTGAAGAGCTGGGGGACAGTGTCTAGGCCCAGAATTCAGGCCCCACAACTGACCAAAAAAAAAAAAAAAAAGTAAAGAAAATGCCAGAAAACTAAATTAACGTGCAAGATTACTTCTAAGTTTGTTTTCTATCTAATAAATCCAAGAGGTGGAAGTAGAGGGTTGCTAAGGTCCTTTTGTGATCTAGCATTACATAAGCCTTGTTACCTAGGAGTTGGAGTATGGGTAGTTATTCATTAAACTCAGAATATTATAGACTCAAATAGAAATGTCCCACACCATCCTTACTTTCAGATATAAAAGAAGACTGGTTACCATAGCAACTCACCTTCATGGAGTCATTTAGAAATTTAGTTCTATAAAGTGACAATATTATGTACTGATGCCTGCAAAACTCCATAATGTTTCCTTTGCTTCCATTCCTGCCCCCAGGCTATGGTGCCTTGAATTGTCATAATCTGGAAAAGCAATCATAGTTCTCAAGCTGCCTTTTGGGCTGCTGGAACAGAAGGTGTTGACAGGGGTGGGAGGGAAGGAAGGCTTCTTTTCAGTTTACTAATCCACAGCCACCCTTCACAAACTCCAGCAAATATTTTGTGATGTTGCAAGGTGTTATGAGAAGTGAAAAGCAAGCTGTGATATTCAGTTGGTATGAAGACTTTGCAAGCAAAAAAAAAAAAGGTGATCTGTTGCAAGGTAGACCGTTATTTCTGCAGAGTCCACATACTACAATCCTAACAGAGATTTCTTAGATAGTTCCCTTGTACACACATTGGATTTCTTAAACAGGACCAAAATTAAATCATTTGGCCTATGTCATCTCAACTTGTGGACCTCAAACCACTGAAAGCTGAGGAATTACTGAGAAGGGCATGTTCTCTGCGGACTGAATGAGAAATAGCTTTTTATAAGATGGTAGCTCCCCTTAAAATGGTGGTGCTTGTGTCAAGCAACCAACTCGTACACAAGAATGTGTCCCACAAACATCTGGAGCTGTTACATTTTCCCAGCAGATCCCACAACACCTCTGTCCCCTCTGTTTGCTCATAAATTTACTTCCCTCTATTTTTCTTCTTTTCTACTCTGTTCTTCCAAATAATTCTTTTTTTTAATTGTGAAAATACTGTACAGAGAGGTTACAATTACATGGGCAAGAAAATGAGTACATTTCTTATCAAGCATTGTAGCCTCCTCCTTTGTTTCCCCTTCCCATCCATCATCCCCCTGCCTCCCCACCCAATTCCCTCCCCCTCCCCCCCCACACCAAAGTTGCCAAATAATTCTTGTATACCACTAAAATTTTGATTTTCTTCTTCTCTAAAGACAGCTTCTGAAATCAAAGGTAAGAAGGTTCTTGGGCGTCTCGGTCTCTTACCATCCTGTCTCCTATGAAGAGCACAAACTAGGCTGGCTGCCTGGATGAGGAGAGAGAATAAGAAAGGCAAACATGGGGTGAGGGATGGGCTCAGATAGTCCAATCAGCAACATAGATCAATTGGTGGAGATGGCATGGACCCAGGACTTGAAGGAGAGAAGAACAGCCCAAATGAAATTAGATGCTGAGCAAAATAGAAAATTTCATCATAATAAATACACTATTTGAAACTGGTGTAGTTTTGCTGCAGGCTTCTGACAATTTCTGCAAGGCTAAGCGCCTGGACTTTTGACACAGTGCTGACACAAAGGGATCTTACTAAGGACTAGTGAATGATGAAAGAAAGCTCCATCAATTGAAAATGGCTGTGCTTCAGCCTCTCAGCCTTGGCTTGGAAGGGAGGAAGGGAAGGCAGCCTCTCTCTGCCATGGTCACTCATTGGAGGCTTGCTTTCCAGTCACACTCTGGAAAATTCCTGCCCTAGGGCTGCTGGAAATGCCACGGCCTCCAACGGCTTTAAGGCTGTGATTTATCTCCTATCCAGATCTAAAGTATCTTCATTCATTCAAAAACCCTGGATTATAAACAAGGAGCACAGAACTATTTTAATCTAGCAGATTGTATCTTGTTGAACAACAACAAAAAAATACAGTCTTTGGATTTGTGTATCTTGCCCTTTAGGTGGGTGATAGAAGAGCCTTTGGAGCCAGGTACCCAGTGGCTCACGCCTGTAATCCTAACTACTCAGGAGGCTGAGCTATGAGACGCCTGTAATCCTAACTACTCAGGAGGCTGAGCTATGAGGATCGCAGTTCAAAGCCAGCCTAGGCAGGAAAATCTGTGAGACTCTTATCTCCAATAAACCACTCAGAAAACAGAAAACCAGAAGTGATGCCAGCACTAGCCTTGAGCTGAAGAGCTCAGAGTCAGTGCCCAGGCCCAGAGCTCAAGCCCCACGACTGACCAAAAAAAAAAAAAGAGCCCATGGTAAAAACATATGAAGGAGATCAAAGTTATGATGGAGAAAATGAAGGCTGTAGGAGACACAGAGGTAGACACTTAGCCTTGAAGTGTCACAGAAGGCTTCCTGGGTAGGACAAGGAGAAATAAGTAGGAAGTTGAGAGGCGCTCCAATCTCTTGAGTGCAGAACAGGCTCTGACAGGCCAGGCTGCAGGCTGCACTGTCTCTTCAGAATGATAAGGACAGAGCAGTTGGTTGGTTCTGACTCAGCCCCATTGTTCCAATAGCAGTGCTGGCTGTGTTTCAGATTTAGTGGTCTTGAACACAGTTTTGTCACTCAAAAGAGCCACCCAGAGCCAAAGATGCCTGCCTAGGCCAGGTGATTGCAATTTCCTGTTGTTTTTCACTTCTGCTGTAGGAATCAGGAGTTTGTGGGAGGAACACAGGGGTGGAGGTTCTGTCACAATGCAAAAGCAACAAACTCTTCCCTCTTGAAGATAGAGTGACAACTGCCTTAAAGATTCTATATTTCAGGCAAAGAAGAATTTGTTGGCAAAACCATGTAGGAGGCATCAGAGTGCTAAATTAGTGCTTTTTGCAAGCAATGTATTTTTGTCATTAAATTCTTGACTAAAGCTCACTTGCTACAAATGTGCTGCCTTAGCTGAGCTTGCTCACCAAAGTATAGGGTAAGCTCTTAAAAATACACAGGCATGGGCCAACCGCTAGTGCCTTATACTTTTATTCTTAGATACTCAGGAGGCTGAGAGCTGAGAATTACAGTTTGAAGCCAGCCCATGCAGGAAAGTCCATGGGACTCTGTCTCCAATTAAGCACCTGAAAAAGCTCAAAGTGGAGGGAGTGGTTTGTTAGAGCACTAGCCTTGAGGAAAAAAAAGCTCAGGGACAGTGCCAGGCTCTGAGTTCAAGGTGCGTGTGTGTGTGTGTGCGCAACACACACACACACACACACACACACACACACAATCACACCTGTAAAGGATTTGCTCCTTTGTTGCAAATGATCCATACAGAAACCAAGTTGTCATAAAACTAATGAATTTTATAAAACAAGGACCTGTACGTGGCTCTATGGCCTACTAAATTATTAGATGGAGTTTCTTCACCTGCAGCAGTGAAAATTAACACCCTGTTTAGGGAACCTTAACAAACCCCACATTACCTAAAGGCCTAGGGTCATGTCAGGGAAACAAATCAGAGCACTGCATTTGGAGAAAGTCCCCTCATCTAGATTACACAGGAAATGAATACATACTACCACCCTGGAGTAAATGTGGCAATGAAACATAACCCTTGAGTAAATAACTAGTACAGACTAAGTACATTTGGGTTAAACTGTAAACAATTACATAGACTGAGCTAATATTATAATCTGTGAAGTATAATAAATATGTACTTTAGTTTATGCCAGTAAGATCATCTTGAAGGAGGTCTGAGTGACTTCTGAACCTAAATTTAATGAGTAAAATAATTAATTAAAAATAAGAATAGTCTGGGAAAACACTGAACCACTGCTGTGCAGCAATTAACCTTTTATGCCAATTCATTTCTAGAAGTTTCTAAAACCAGGGGGTCTGCAAACTTTTCTTAAAGGACCAAGCAGTAAATATTTTAGAGTTTGCAATTCTGCCATGTTACACAAAAGCATCCATTAACAATGTGTTAAACTATGCGCTGTGTGGCTCTGTTTCAGTGCATCTTTACTCATAGAAATAGGCACCATATTGTGAGCTGTAGGGAACAATTACTTGATCTTGAACAATGACATAAATATGAAATTTACAAATTCTTTGGAAGATTATGAGCTCATTAATGCTCCACAACAGACTGACTTTGGTGGGGCTGTGCATCCAGGGTGTATTAATCCACTGACCTGGTTCTTTAGCATTTTTAAACTATGGAAAGAAACCAGGATGAGGACAGCCTTATGTCATCAGAGACCAGATACCTCAGCAGGCAGTATCTTGACGGCTGGAACTGAGGAGTTGTTATTCTGAGGTGTAAACCACTCAGATAAGTCAAATGGAACCAATACAAAAGGCTAGGTCAAATATAGTTCTTATTTCAGCAATCTAAAAAACAAAAAACAAAAAAAAAAACACTCAGATAAAAGGAATCCCTGCACTTAGCCAATCCCACACTCTTCACACTTTCACCCCAGTTGTTTTGGAAGGTAACGTAAAGATTCTGTACCTGATATCAACTTCAGAAGATTGGACACTCAAAAGTTCTGCTTTCGGGGCTGGGGAGTTGGCTCCGTGGTAGAGCGCTTGCCTTGCATGCTTGAGGCCCTGGGTTCAATTCCTCAGCACCACATAAGCAGAAAGAAAAAACCAGAAGTGGCGCTGTGACTCAAGTGGTAGAGCCTTGAGCTGAAGAGCTGAGGGACAGTGCCCAGGCCCAGAGTTCAGGCCCCACGACCGGACCCCACCTCCCCCAAAAAAGTTCCACTTTCTTTTCTAATTCACATTTGTTAAATATTTCATTTGGGGTTGGCTAGGTCAATTTTTATTTATTTGGCTATTTGTGATTGCTGCTAAAAGGACATTGCTATGGGAATCCCTGCTTTCCCCAACCCACCACCCCCTGCCATAGCTGGCACCCTGGTTATAGTACTATGTTGTATTGAAACATGAAACTAAGTAGAAACTCAGCAATTTAAACTGAAAGACAGGAGGGAAAATGTGGTTCTACCTACTTTTAAATTTTTCTAACTTAAGTTGTATTCTTAGCTCATTATCAGCCCTTTTGCTTTCCCTAAACATCCAAAGCTATACCTCTTCTAAATTTTACCTTAGCTGTATCCTGTAACACAGAACTTCATGGTCTTGTTTCAGCTTTGCCTGCTTACACATGTTGATCTACCATTTGAGCTGTGCCTCCATTTAAAGCTTTTTGCTAGTTAACTGAAGAATCTCTCAGATTTCTCTGCCTGGGTTGGTCTTGAACCTACACCCTCAGATCTTAGTCTCCTGAGTAGCTAGAATTATAGGCATAAACCACTGGCACCTAGCCTGTCTACAGCAAATTTTGATAAAACTTTATCATTTGATCCTAAGTGTGGCTTAGAAGGCTCTTAATTTGCAAATATTTAACAAGTATCTTTCTAACCTAAACGTTTGTGGCTAGCAATGGGTAGTTAGCATATCTTATGGCTTAGTATATGGTATATACTCCCTTCATGTGCTTATTCATTTATCAAAGCCTAGGCAACACAGCAAGACTGTGTCTCAATTGGTTGTACACAGAGAGGGAATATGGTCAAAATACTTTGACATGTATGAAAATGGAACACCGAATCTTAGTTTTGGAAGAGAAAGGAGGGATAAAGGAGAGTGATGGAGGGAATCTGCATATGCATGTATGTACATACCAAGATACACTGCCTTGTATAAACAATTGATACTAGTTTAAAAAAAAGTGTTAGCCCCTTAAGGAACGGTGATATTCCTCTGCAAGAACTTGCCCTGGTGCTGCTACGTCCTTTATGTTTTGGCTTCTGAGGGTCATTACTTCTTAGCTATTTAATCATATTTATATTTTAACTACATACACATATTCCTACATGATATGCACATATATAAATAATGCCGAATTTTAAATGTATAGTAAGTTTCTCAAGCTATCTCCTTCACAATATTATTGGGAACTTGAGTCCAACTATCTGATTTTTTTATTAATTTTTTATTGTGAAAATACGGTACAGAGGGGTTACAATTACATGAGCAAGGTAATGAGTACATTTCTTATCAAGCATTGTTACCTCCTTTGTTTTTCCCTTACCATTCCTGCCCTCCCATCTCCAAGACTATCTCTTCGCCCCCCCCCCCCCCAGTTGTAAAACAAATTGCTTAAATAGGGATACAGGTGGACCCATTGCAGCAATGAAATGTACAAGATGCTATGTGGAAAACCGAACTATCTGATTTTTAAAACTGCTGTTAACTACAAATCTTTTTGGCATGAGGTTAATTTAAAAACTAAGAAGGAACATCGTTGCCATCTGGTGGAGAGACCTACTATTACACATGAAATGAGGCCCCCTGAGTTTCACAGCTTTCTTATTCTTCCCCTGGTTAGTCACCAGTCCTGCCAGAACTTTAACAGTTCTTTAAATATGTCTATTTCCATTCTTGTAGTACTACCTTAATCTAGTCTCCTCTTCCTCCTCCTCTTTCTCATTCTTTTTAGCACATTATTCTGGGACAAGGTATTGCTATACGGCCTAGGTTCACTTGGTCCTCACTATGTGATCTAGGCTGGCCTCACACTCTTGATCCTCCTGCCTCATTCTTCTCCATTCCTGAATGCTGGGATTACAGGTGTATACTATAGACATCTAGTTGGGTCAGCTTAATCCCCCTCCCCCCTAAAATCATTGCTTTTAAACTGACTCAAGCTATAACTTATGAGCAAAAAATTTGGAATCAATTAATTAACAGCAGTTTGACAGGAACAAAGCAGAACTCTAATAAATGTTGGCTTCATTTAAGAAAGTACTAAGTCCCATTTGCTAACTTTATTCGGAAGGCAGCAAATGCACACAAGTTCCCAAGGATTTTTTTTCATAATAACAGACTGACAAATGACATTCATATGTGTAACTCTTCTGTGAGCTTAATTTTTTATAACAATTTTTTTAACTTAGAATTTATTTTTTTTTTTTGGTCTTTTGTAGGACCCTTTGCACTGTCCTTGAGCTTTTTCTTTTTCTTTCTTTTTTTTTGGGGGGGGAAGGGGGTCTGGTCATGGGGCCTGAACTCTGGGCCTGGTTACTGTCCCTCAGCTCTTCAGCTCAAGGCTAGCGCTCTACCACTTGAGTCACAGCCCCACTTGCGGCTTTTTTTTTTCTTCTGTTTATGTGGTGCTGAGGAATCAAACCCAGGGCCTCAAGCATGCAAGGCAAGCCTCTACCACTGAGCCACCTTCCCAGCCCACTTGAGCTTTTTCATTCAAGGCTAATGCTCTGTCATTTTGAGCCACAGTGCCACTTCCAGTTTCCTGGTGGTTAACTGGAGATAAGTCTGGACTTTAAGGCCTGGGCTGGCTTAGAGTATCAATCCTCAGATCTCAGCCTCCTGAGAATAAACTTAGAATCTTAATAATAACTCAGAAGGCCCATGATATCCTTTATTAAAGGAAACTTAGCTAATTTGGAGAAATAATTGATTCCAGGATTGGGGTGAATGAAAAAAAGCAAACAAAGGCCAAGATAAACTGGAAAGTAAGGAATTACTCTAATGGTAAGAATATGTCAAGCCTGGTGTGGTTGTGAATGCTTATAATCCTAAAACTCGGGAAGTTGAATCAGGAGGATTGTGTTGAGGCAAGCCTAGGTTATAGAGCAAGATCATTTTAAGAAACGAAAACCACCAGGCTCGAGTGGCTCATGCCTGTAACCCTAGCTATTCAGGAGATCTGAGAATCATAGTTCAAAACCATCCCGAGCAGGAAACTCTGAGGCTCTTATCTCTAGTTAACCACCAAAAAGTTGGAAGTGGAAAATGTAGTTCTAGTGGTAGAGCACAGCCTCAAATGAAAAAGCTAAGGGATAGCACTCAGGCCCTGAGTTCAAGGCCTAGTACTGATACTCCCCTCTTCCCCAAATCCTAAACTATCCAGGCAACAGTGCTTCACACCTATCATCCTACCTACACAGGAGGCTGAGATTGTGGAAACTTCAGATCTAGGCTAACCTGGAACCCATATCCACAGAAGAAGCTGGGCATGTTGGTCCATGCCTGTTATCCCTGGAAGTATAAATAGGAGGTGATGGTCCAGACCCACTCAAGCAAAAAGTGATATGCTGTTTTCAAAGTGAGCAGAGCAAAAAGTATGGGAGGTGTGGGATTTTAATCAGTAGAGTGCCCGCCTGGCAAGTGTGAAGCACTGGGTTTAAACCCAGGACTGGCCCTGGGGTGAGGGTGGGGTGTAGAGCCAGCTCCAAAGGCTTCCCACCAGCCATATCTAGGACAATTTGAGATCAAAACAAGTAATAGTAACATTATATATTATAGGAACCTGTGGCTATGCTAATAATGAGAAAGATTTTCCTTACTGGAGAATGTCATTTAATAAGTGTAGGAGGAATGATAGAATTGGAAAATCACCATCTGGCAACCACCAGAGCAAAAAAATACTTCTCTTAGAATGTAAAAGTTTCCTGAGGAACAGAATACTTAGAAAGTATCCCACTATGAGATACTTGTTAATACAAGAAAAAAACATAAACTTTCTAATAGAGAAGTATAATTAGATGTTGCCTAAAACAAGTGATTAAAATTAGTTATCGTTATGATGAGACAAATGATACCATAATAAGATGCACTTAAGAAGAGTTTCCTGTCTATTGGGTTCCTGCCCAAAATGCATAAGCTCGGCTCAATTATGAAGAAACATTAGAAAAATACAAAGTAACATTTTATAAAATGTTGCATGTCTTTTACATATTAGGAAGATTTGCTAAGAATTATTCCATGTTGAATTGGAACTCCTTTTTCAGATTTTCATGCTTTCCTTTTAAAAAATACTTTATCTGGCCACTGGACCCAGTCCTGGAAAGAGGACACTCAGGTGTGCATATAAAAGGTGAGTTGTGGGAGTCCAGATCCCAAACTGACTCATGAGAAATGTACTTTTTTCCCCCCAATTTATGAATTTCTTCTGTTATGAGTTAAAAATCTCAAACTGATTAAAGCACAGGACACTTTTTGCCTTAAGATACTATTTTTGGATTATCTGTGTAAATCTTTCTGGAAACGCATAAATAACACCATGTTTGAAAAACCTTGTAGATAAAATGAAATTAAAACTTTAAACTTTTCACAATAAAGATAATAAAAATGCATCAGTATAAAAATATCATCAGTGTAGTAGCCCACATACTATACTGTGATATACATTCTGCAGTTGGAAATAGGGAATTTTTTTTTCCCACTCCTGTACCTGGCTGCAGTTTTTGGTTGTTTTTTGTTTTATTTTGAAGGGGTGATACTGGAGTTTGAACTCAGGGCCTCATGCTTGCTAAGTAGGCCCTCTACCTCTAAGCCATGACTCCAGCCTCCCCAACCCCTTTTTAGCATTATTTTGGGATCTTGATTTTTGCCTCGGCCCAGGCAAGGACCACAATCTGCCTACTTTTACATTTCCTGTCATAGTTGGAATCACATGTGTATGCCTTGAACCCACTTGTTAGTTGAAAAGGGGTCTCATGCGTTAGGCTGGCCTGGAATTGTAACCACCCAATGTCAGCCTCTCAAGTAGTTAGGATTACTGTCACTCACCTAGGCTGCAAGTTTCAAGCCAATAAAGCTAGTATGAGAAAAATCTCTTTGGAAACTTATAGTCCTCTAACAGTATATATTATCTTAAAAAAACAAGATGGTTTCTTTGTTTTATTTATTTATTGGGGTTTGGAGAGTGTGGGCAAGAAATGGTTAAAAAGAAAAAAAAGAGCTTCCTGCTTTAAAGAATTTTCCCAGAGGGAGGATTCATTTTTATTATGATGAACATGGATCGACACTTTTCTCTGGTTTTCATAACAAATTGAATTAAAGGTAATAGGCATAATATATATGTTACTGAAATCTAGTGTATTCATTGGCCAAATCAGTGCTCTTTTTTGTCATGGGGCCTGAACGCTGGGCCTGGGCACTGTCCCTCAGCTCTTCAGCTCAAGGCTAGCACTCTACCACTTGAGCCACAGCGCCACTTCCAGCTTTTTTTTTTTTTTGTTCTTCTGCTTATGTGGTGCTGAGGAATCGAACTTAGGGCCTCATGCATGCAAGGCAGGCACTCTACCACTGAGCCACCTTCCCAGCTCCTCTTTTATGTTCTTATTAATATGTGAAAGGAACTGGCACTTTGGCTTCAAGAATAAATGAAAAGGAATCAAATTCAACTTGTCTTTGATTGGTATCTGGACTAATTACTAAAGAATTATTCAGCAATACTGGCTTTCAATATTTAAGTATCCAGTGAAAGTATGATTAATTAAGACTGTTGATTCTAAGAACTATGACACCAGAGAGTTAGGGAAGAATTCTGTAGAGTTAGGGAAGAATTTTGTCTAAACGCCAAGTTCAGAGCAAAACATCAACAATCTCTACCTCATCTTGCAATATCCATAAATAAAATAGGTGTAGGAGGATACAAATTATATAAACTTTAAATAAAAAGTGCACTCAGAACTCATAAGTATTTTTCATTCACTTATTCTAGTTCAATAAAATGCTCATAAGGAAAATAATCACTTAATAACTGTCTTAAGACAGAGAGTTACATTGCTGCTTTTAGAACCTTTTCAGAACAAAACAATAACTACTGATAAACTTCCCTGGTTTAAACTTAGCCATTTGTCTTGAAATATGTTACTTTTTAAGTTGAACATCTAAATGATGCCTTGAAAAGCCAAAGCAGAAAGTAAAATCACAGACAGCCAGAAACTTCATCAACACGTCTAGACAGACGTTTGCTTGTAGTTTTTGGTATCCAAAACCTTTTTGCCACACATGGCACAGATACCTGAAACAAAAGAAACGGTGTAAACAGTCAGGTCATAATATTAATGATGTGGTTTATTCATGTTAATACTGAAGCTTAAGACATTATTTAACAGCATTGTAAAAGAGAAAAAGAAACATTCTTTTCATTATGAACATTTTGTTTTGTCTTAGAAAAAAATTGTTACCCAAATTAGAAAAAAGAAATAGTTTTGATATGAATAGAAAACTGAAATTAAAAGAAACTTACCCTTTTTGTAGGCACAGCCCTGGCAATAATGAGAACCTGGTTGGTGTACAGAACTTTTACAAATTCTGCAAGTGGAGAATTTGTTCTTTCCATATGGATCAAATCTAGATATTTTTTAAAGAAAGAAAAATGTATACTAAGAATCACTCACAGGATTAATCCACAATTGCCATTCATTCTATCAAATTCTACAACTCCAGGAAGCCCTCTTCTGGCTTGTTACTATCTAATATTCATGTACTCCTTTACCACTTCCATATAAGCTGTATGCTTATGAAAAGCATTCCTAAACCTCTTCCTGTCACCTTTATTTATCATTCTGTGTGATGTAAATATTATGAAAACTGATGAAAGGTGAGTGCAAAGAAGTGACTGATTCCATAAAAACCAGGTGACTGGATGTGAGTCATTAAAGCTACTGTTGAATTAAGTATGTGTAAGACAACTGTTCTAAGGGGGGAAATCACAAGTGGAAGACCTCACACTTGTCAAGTGTTAGTTTTTGCCTCTAAAGATGATGAAACTATATATTCTGATTATGATTGAGGAAAATGATATCAAACGACTAGTCAATAGAATAAGATTCAAAAGACCTTGTCTCATTTTCATGATGGATAAATGTGTCTACAGCCAAGAGCTGATTTCAATTTGGAATAAACTAAGGCATGCTTTTTAAGAAATTTTTCCGAGATGGCATATTCACAGCAAAAATGGGTGAAGTCACAGAGGGAGAAGTGGGAGGGGATGTGGTGGGGACAGGGTCCATGGAAGCTAATACATGGTGCACTAAGTCACACTATGGACACTGGGGGTGGGTTGGTATGTGGGAGGGGCTTAGGGTGGACATGGCCCAGGCATAGCAATAGTGGGGAGGAACATGGTGGCCCCTGCTAAGGGCTTTTGGAGGTGGCAGGAAGGAGGTAGGTGATGGTGCTATTCTCACAAGATAGAAGGAATTGGTTGAGGGATGGAGGTGGGGAATGGAGGCAGTAGAATCATGGTCACAATCTAATGGGAGGAAGGGGCACACTAGAGGTCTCAGAAAGGATTTAGTGGTCCAAAGACAGCCCTAAATCCTTCTTGCCTCTTTTCTTGTCCAGTTTCCAGCACAGGGAAGGAAGAAACATATTTAAGCTCTTCTGAGGTTGGAGGGTGACCCCATCTTATACATGAGGACCATGGAGTGATGCTGTCTTCTGCACCCACCCAAATTTACCTCTCTCTAAGCTCCTGGTTCACTGCTTCCCCCTATCCCCCAACCCTCCAGGAGTAATACTGATGTCTGAAATTCACAGCTGCTGGGTGCAAGTAAAGGGAGCACACCTTGCACAGGCCAAAGGCATGTATCTTTTTTTTTTTTAGTCAGTGGTGGGTCTTCAACTCAGGGCCTGGGCATAGTCCCTGAGCTCTTTTGCTCAAGGCTAGCGCTCTACCTCTTTGAGCCACAGCGCTACTTCTAGTTTTCTGGTGTTTAATTGGAGATAAATGTCTCATAAACTTTCCTGCCGGGGCTGGCTTTGAACTGTAATCTTCAGATCTGAGTCTCCTGAGTAGTTAGGATTACAGGCATGAACCATCTGTGCCAGGCAGCATGCCTATCTTTTAATGACTGTCTATCTTACCTGACATTTTCAATTAACTGGTCCAATCCCTGTGAAGATAAAGGAGCTTCTGCTATATAAAAATGTCATCCAATAACATAGAAAGTATTTTAGAAGAATGACTCCCTTCTAAATCAATGGTAATACTGATTTAAACCTCTTCCTGTAGCTACAAAATGAATTTTTATATTCTTTTCTTAAGGTACAGCACAACAACTCAGTTTCTATTTTCTCTTTCTTTGCTGCTTTCACTGGGATTGAACTCAGGGCCTTAACTCACTTAGTTTTCTTACTTGGCTGATGCTCTACCATATGAGCTTCTAACCATGCTTTTTTTGTGCTGATTCTGGGGTTTGAACTCAGGGCATGGGCACTATCTATCCCTGGGCATTTCGCTCAGGGCTAGTGCTCTTTCACTTGAGCCACAGGCTCCAGTTTTGGCTTTTTGGGTAATTACTTGGAGATAGAAACTGTGACTCTCAGATTTCAGCCTCCTAAATGGCTAGGATTACAGGCATCAAGTACCAGCATCTAACCAGCCCTGCTTTTTGCTATTTTGGAGTGTAATCTCATTATGGACTGTTTTGAATGGGCTAGCCTCTAAATCTCAGCTTTCTGAATAGCTAGACTAGCTTAAGCCACTGGTACCCAGATCAGTTTCTATTTTATTTTATTTGTTTGAGACAGAATCTAACTATGTAGCATTTGTTGTTCTAAAACTCACCACCATCTTCCCTCAGCCTCCCAATTCTGTGCTGGGATTATAAGCTTTGTTATAATGCTTGGTTAACAACTCTCACTTTCAAAGGTTAACTGTTTTAGACTCAAGAGAATATCAGTTCATTCCCTAAAAGAGAAGATGGATACTTCTTTTCAGTAATCCCAACTGTTTGGACATGTATGGGGAATACTTTTTCTGAAAACTATATTTTATCATTATAGGATGACATTTTAATTACTGAGGGTTACATTTTTCAACATTTTATAATTTTGCTGACATATTTCTATTACACTAATATACACAGAATAAACATGTCTGATGTGTGCAATGGAAAAATAACTAAATTCAGTTCTGTTCCCACAGAATTAATCATTTAGCACAAACAGTTCCAGATTTCTTTAAAACACAAAACCTGTCCCAAGTCAGCGAGTGTATATGTGCATGTGTAAGTGGTGGCAGGTGAATTATCAAGTGGAAGTATCATATGGAAATAGTTATTTCTACGTGAAAAACACGCAAACCTTTTTTGGAAAGGGCTGAATTCACTAAGGGTGGGAAATGGCTTTGTATAATCATGCTTTCCAACATATTCCCACAGATTTTCATCTCTCTGTGATGGCATTGTAAATGAAGACTTCTGGTTTTGGCTTTTTTTTGGTCAGTCGTGGGGTTAGAACTCTGGGCCTGGGCGCTGTCCCTGTGCTCTCAGCTCAAGGTGAGCACTGTACCACTTGAGCCACAGCACCACTTCCAGTTTTCTAGTGGTTTATTGGAGATAGGAGACTCAAGGAGTTTCCTGCCTGAGCTGGCTTTGAATCTTGATCCTCAGATCTCAGCCTCCTGAGTAGCTAGAATTACAGGTGTGAGCCACCAGCACCTGGCAATTTTTTTTTAAATCACTTTGGACTTAAAAGTTACAGAAATGTTTTGGTAATAATGATTCTTTTTCAATACTAATATCCTAGTCCATCTTCTCATCTCCAAATACAGTTTTTCCCTTACCTATTTCTACCTCAATCTTGATAAATATTAAGGAAATCCAATGTGTATGTAATCTCTGAAAGTTTACAATTAATTGGCAGAGGTTTTTCCTTTTTAATGATTCTTCTTATAAATAATGGTATCACAGATCCAATACAAATATAGTAGCACATATGCTAAAATGAGATATTTAGAGTACTAAAAAGCCACTTTTTTAATGATATCAGAGTAAGTTTTGGAGCAAAAAGGAAGTAAAAGTATATAGAACAGTACAATCTTTACAAGTGACAACTTAAGTAGGCCTTAGAAGAGATTAATAACCTAGTCAACAGTAAACAATATAATGTATTAGAAGATCAAGTCTATTGTGCTGTTTTATATTATTTAATAGGTATCTACTTTGTGCCATTGAACTGTACATAGTAAACGTTTTATTATTGCTATTATTTCTAATACTTGGGATAACGTCATAAAAGAAGTATTCATGCCAGGAGCCAGTGGCTCACGCCTGTAATCCCAGCTACTCAGGAGCCTAAGATCTGAGGATCATGGTTCAAAGCCAGCCTGGACAGAAAAGACCATGAGGCTCTTATCTCCAATAAACCACCAGAAAACCAGAAATGGCACTGTGGCTTAAGTGGTAGAGCACTAACCTTGAGCTGAAGAGCTGAGGGGCAGCGCCCAGGCCCAAAGTTCAAGGCCCCCCCCCAAAAAAGAAGCATTTAGAATATCTACTGAGTACCCATTGTTCTATTAGTCTTACAAGTATCAAACATGAATATTACAAGTTCCATGCCCTCATCAAGCTCATATTCTAGTGGGAAGAGACATTAAGTAAGGAAACTAGCAAGCTATTCAGATAGCTAATAAATATTATAGAGAAAAATCCAAACAGTACAGTGGCAGAGATGATGGGGGAGAGAAAAGATTAAATGCTGTCTAGAATTGACTCTTTGTTACATGTTAGGTTATGAGAAAGAAGCTAAAAAGTGAGTGGAAAACATCTATTTCTTTAAATGTGAGTACACTTGGCATATCTAGAGCATGTTGTGGAGCAGTGAGGAGTGTGGTACCACAATGAGTTAGAGAGGAGGAAAATAACATGTCATAGAAGACCTTGTAAGAACAGAGCAGGGGGCTTAAAAAAGAAAATCACTCCAGGATGTTAAGCAAAGGAATTCTGGTTACTACAAGACAATGATAGGAAATGAGAAAAAAACAAGGAGATAACTGCAGTACTCTTTTAGTAAAAAAGAAACAATAGGGGTTTGGAAGAGGGTAACAGCAATGGAAAAAATAACACAAGATGGATTCAAATTACATTTTAAAGGTTGATCCATAGAACTTGCTGGTGGGTATTGAAGGAGGGGAAGGGGACATATCAGATGCTATTAGGCTTGACTAACTGGATTGAACACTAGTTCATTTACTATGACAAGAAGACGGAAGGAGAAAGAAAATGTCTGTTAGATATAAGCTAGGTAATTCAGGAAAGCAATTCGACACATTTGGAGCTTAGAGCAGTCAGTACTAGAGATATAATTAATACTATGAATTTAGGAGTCATTTGTAGCTTGAATTTAAAGCCAATGAACTAAAGTTGCTTTAGTATATTTTATACAGTTATAAAATCTGACAACTGAGAAGGAATAGCCAGAGCTGACAGGGGAGTGGTGTGTCCTAGAAATCAAAAGAATAGAGTTATTGAAAATAGTTATTAAGAAGTAAAGGAGGGTGCTGGGAAGGTGGCTCAGTGGTAGAGCCCTTGCTTTGCATGCATGAGGCCCTGGGTTCGATTCCTCAGCACCACATAAGCAAAAAGAAAAAAGCCGGAAGTGGTGCTGTGGCTCAAGTGGTAGAGTGCTAGCCTTGAGCTGAAGAGCTAAGGGACGTGCCCAGGCCCAGAGTTCAGGCCCCATCAAAAAAAAAAAAAAAAAGAGGTAAAGGACAACAAAACTAGGGTGGGGTCTTGGTGGCTTATGCCTATAATCCTAGCTACTCAGGAAACTGAGATCTGAAGATTTAAGCTTGAAACCAGCCTGGGCAGGAAACTCTGGGAGACTCATCTCCAATTAAACACAAGAAAACCACAAGTTCAGCTATGGCATAAAGTGGTAAAGTACTAGCCTTAAGCTTAGAAAGTTTAGGGATAGTGCCTAGGTCCTGAGTTCAAACTTTTGAATGGGGGTAGAGGGGTGAGGGCAAGACTAAAAGTGGCCATCAGTTTTAAAGGTCTCCTATGTTTTTTATTTTCCTGGTCCTGGGGCTTGAACTTAGGACCTGGGCACTGTTCCTGAGTCTCTTTCTGCTCAGGACTAGTGCTCTACCACTTGAGCCATAGCATCACTTCGGGCTTTTTGTGAGTAGTTTATTGGAGGTAAGTGTCTCTTGGACTTTCCTCCCTGGGCTAGATTCAAATCACAATCCTCAGATCTCAGCCTCAGCTAGGATTATAGGTCTGGGCCACCAGTGCCTGGCTCCTATAAACTTGACAAGAGCAGTTTCAAGGATTTGGTGCTGGGAATGAAAGTATGACCAGAGTAGCTGAAGGAGAGAATATAACTTAAGGACACTTAAAAAGTGTCTAGATAAGGCTCTTGACAACTTTAGCTGTGAAAACAAGCAAGGAAATAGATGGCAGCTGGAAAGATTCATTACATTTTTAAGATTGGGTAAAGCAAAGCACTGTATCAAAATGTAAGATGAGAGACATTTTTATGTCCATTCACAGATGAAAATAGTTTAGAAAGATAATGAAACTGGCATAGCTTGCTTAGTATCACAGGCTTGACAGTGACAGAATATATGTTTAAATATAGGTCTGACTCTAAAGCTTATGATTTTCCTACATTTCCCTGTTGTCTGTGATTTGTAAGATAAAAATAAAAGATAAAATAAGTCATGTTTTCTAGTAAAATTATATTTAAAAATTGCACTAGTATCTTCACATATTGATAGTGTCAAAGAGCAGAGTAAAAACCAGCAGCTTGTAGCACACGGTTTTCCTTTGTCCCAGGAACTATGGAACTGTTTTGTCACAATAAGATGATGCATAATAACTCACCCTGTAGTCCAGAGTGGAATTATGACTGCTCTATGAATGTGTTTACCTACCTTGCTTTCTTTGAAGTCAAAGCTTTATTTTCATTCAGTTTTCTTCCGCCACTTTCTGTATCAAAATATATACATTTTAGTGAGCAATTTCTACTTATTTAACATATAAGCCCTACTATCTAGCAATTAGTTGCCAGGTTTACTCTTTGACTCCTCCCAAACAGTAATCTGTATCTAAAAGTTTTTAATTCTCCTTTAACAGTCTTATTGTTAAGACACTTAAAAAAGAAAGTAATTATTAGAGAAACAATAATTCTTTTAATAAAATGTAACCACCGTGTCTCAGATTCAAAGCAGTATTTTAGCTGTGGGCTTAAATTTTTCCTATCTACTATAAAATCTAAAAGTTACTACTTTGGTGTCATAGTCCTTGAATACAGTAACAGTATTTCTTATTTATGTTTTGGGTTGGTTTCTACCCGCCCCCCCCCCCCCCAACTTTCCCCTCCATCATGGGGTTTGAAATCAGGGCCTTGTACTTGTTAGGCAGGCGGCAGGCAATCTACCACTAGAGCCATACTCCCAGCCCAAATAACAATATTTTTTTAAAATCCCCCCTCCCCCCCCCTGTTTTTTTCTCCCTTGAGGCAGGGTCTCAGGCTGGTCTTGTACTTGCCTTCATTTCAGGCATGTGCCACCGTGCCTTGCTTTTCCTTCCCTTTGAAAAACCATACATCACTGTATATATTTAGTGATAATGCAGGAGGAAATAGTTTAAATTTGTCAAGAATACAAAACTCAGATGAAAAGAGAGAAAACCAAATACAGACTTTACTAAGCTCAATAAAATCAAATACTGAGATATAGTCTTCCCTTGAAAATCATTGAACAATTCTGCTATTTCCTGACTATTACACTGACTATTACATCTACTTTAGAACATTAAGTAGAATACATTAAATCATTGGGAATCCAGGACTCTTTAAAAGAGCATACAGGATGAAGTACATTTCACACATAATGAAATTTCATTATACAAATAATACTAAAGCTAAAATACACTCATAAGAAGCATTTCATTCAATTTCTATTTTCTAAAAAAAGAAAGTACCTGTGGTATTCCTTGCACCATCCTTCCATGTATCAGGAGTGATAACAGTACCAAGTTTCTTTTCACCTGTTATAATAAGATAAGGGATGTAGAATTCACTGGTGTCTAGTAAACATATAACATGGCTGTGGTTCACAATGGCATCTCCAGTCATATTATGGTAGGAGACTGCTAATGCTGCAGCAGATGCCAACAAACTGAGACTCAAGATATTAACAATGGATATTAGCAAAGAATAACTGATCCTAAAACTTGTAGGATAAAAAGATGGTTTATAATAGGTTCTCATTGTTTATGAATTAAATCTGATGTCTATTCATTCCATAAGTACTAATCATCTAGTATATATAAACCACTATACTAAGTGCTGAGAAAATAAGATCACCAGTATGTTAATGCTCTAGTTCATGAGCTCATACCTAAATATACTCGTTTTGCTAAATGCAGCCCTTAAGAGATATGAACAAAGTAGACTTGTCCACAAACCTTATGTGTACTTTTCTAGTACAAGTTTCATTAGCTTTCATTAGATTCCCAAAAAACTTAACTCCAGCCAAAATATAAGCTAGAAAAATGAAAAGCACAATAGTTGTGGGAAATTCCCTGCAGAAAGAAATAACCTTGGATAGGGGAACCCAGAAAGTTCTTTGGAGAAGATAATAGAGAAGATTTAAATATATGGCAATGGTTCTGAAAAGAAAGAGGACGAAGAAAGAAGATGAAGTCAAATTAGATAAAGGACACATCCTGAGGAAAGGCACAACAAGTTTAGGGTGCACACAGGCATACAAAACAGTTTGGCTCAGGTATGAAGAGGGTTAAGCTCAGGGAAGATGAGGTTGGAAAGATAAGATGGGCTTATTGTGCAAAGTCCAGAGTGACAGCCTCCAAAATAGCCAGGATTCTTTCTTCCTAAGTAGTAAAAACATCAGGCTGTAGATGTAGATTAGACACTCACTGGAGTTAGATGTGTTACTTAAAGCCAAACTCTTCTTAGAGTCAACTGGAATTGGGAATAAAGACCAGAAGAAAGGTCTGAGGGGGGCGGGGAAGAACATAAACCAAATGAGTCATATTCATTATACAGTAACTAGGATAACAGAAATGGATCCTTTATCACAGAAGAGCAAGATATATTTAGCCTGAGGAAAAGAGACTAGGGGATGAAAACTATTTATAAACATATGAATAGCTTGTGAGTTAAAAAAATCAATTATTTTCTAGTAATCTCAAGAGCTTCTGAGAGAAATACTTTTCTAAAACCAGGGATTCCTTAAAATAAACTTCTTTAAAGCTAGTGACTTTCCGGTCCCTCTGACCCAATGCTGTTGTATTCATGAAAAGGGATAGGATGGGATGATGACTTAAGAGTTACCAGATAAAATGCAGGACACCCAGCTCAATTTAAATTTCAGTTAACCAATGCATTTTTAGTAAAACAATAAGTACAGCATGAGAAAAGCCATTTACCGTAGCAAGAACTGTAAACAATGCCACGACTCAAATATGGCATGGGATAGACTTATAGTATTAAAAAAATAAATATTCGTTGATTGGAATAAAATTCAACTGAGAGTCCTGGATGTTTCCTGGCTGCATACGGAAACTCTAGATGCTGCCGAGTGCTGGTGGTTCACACCTGCAATCCTAACTATCCAAGAGAGCTGAGATCTGAGGATCCTGGTTCGAGGCTAGACCAGGCAGGAAAGCTCAGGAGACTTTTACCTCCAATTTCCCACTCAAAAGCTGGAAGCGGAGCTGCGGCTCAAGTGGTAGAGTGCTAGCCTACTGCACAAAAGCTCAGGAATCGCGCCCGGGCCCGGAGTTCAAGCTCCAGCACCAGCACCTAAATATACCTATCAAAATTCCACCCTCATTCTTCAAGGAAATAGAAGAGGCAATCCAAAAATTCATATGGAACAATAAAAGACCCCGAATAGCAAAAACGCTCCTCAACGGAAAGAACACTGCTGGAGGAGTATCAGTACCAAATTTCAAACTCTACTATAAAGCCATAGTAATCAAAACAGCTTGGTATTGGCATAAGAACAGACCTCAGGACCAATGGAATAGAATTGAAAACCCAGAAATGAACCTACAGACCTATAGCCATCTAATCTTCGATAAGGGAGCTAAAAAAGCAGAATGGAAGACAGACAGCCTCTTCAGTAAATGGTGCTGGCAAAACTGGTTAACTACATGTAGAAAACTAAAGCTAGATCCTTATATATCACCCTGCACCAGAATCAACTCCAAATGGATCAAAGACCTTGAACTCAAAGCAGACACTCTGAAAACATTACAGGATGGAATAGGAGAAACCCTGGGTCTCCTTGGCTCAGGCAGAAATTTTCTGAATAGAGACCCGGAAACACAACAAATCAAAGAAAGGTTGGACAAATGGGATTGTATAAGGTTGCAGAGCTTCTGCAGGGCAAATGACATAGCTAGCAAGATCAATAGAAAGCCCACGGATTGGGAGAAGATCTTTACTAGCCATACAACGGACAAGGGTCTCATATCTAAAATATACTTGGAACTCAAAAAATTAAACCACCCAACAACAAATCCTCAAAGAAACAACTGCCCAATAAGTAAGTGGGCAAAAGACTTAAAGAGAAGCTTCTCTGAAGAAGAAAGAAGGATGGCCAATAGACACATGAAGAAATGTTCAACATCCCTAGCCATAAAAGAAATGCAAATCAAAACAACATTGAGATATCACCTCACTCCAGTTAGAACAGCAAACATCAAGAACTCTAACAACAACAGATGCTGGAGGGGATGTGGACAGAAAGGAACCTTACTTCATTGTTGGTGGGAATGTAAACTTGTTCAACCACTTTGGAAAGCAGTATGGAGGTTCCTCAAAAGACTCCACATAGAGCTCCCCAATGACCCAGCAATCCCACTTTTGGGCATTTACCCAAATGATCACAAACAAGGCCACACTAAAGCTACCAGCACAACTATGTTTATTGCAGCATTATTTACCATAGCTAAGATATGGAACCAACCCAGATGCCCCTCAGTAGATGAATGGATCAAGAAGATGTGGTATATATACACAATGGAATTCTATGCCTCCATCAGAAAGAATGACATTGCCCCATTTGTTAGGAAATGGAAAGCTTGGAAAAAATTATATTAAGTGAAGTAAGTCAGGCCCAAAGAAACATAGGTCCCATGGTTTCCCTTATTTGCAATATCTAGTATAGGTATGAGTCAAGCGGAAAAAGTCAGAGACTGTGATGTTAGGAAAACGAACCCTCAAATATGTATTTTAATGTTTTTGTTTCTTTCATGCATGTGTTTCTAACGCATTTATAAGATTATTTCTTTGTTGCTTTGTATGTCCCTCCCCCACAGTGTAACCCCCGCTTTCACTATATTTGATGTCAGTATAACATGTGGAGGAGACGGGGACAAACAAGTCGTTTAAGGATTCAGGTGGACCTGTTGCAACAATGAGAAGTACAAAATGTCATGTCAAAACCAGCTTTACAATGTCGGTGGGGGCGGGGGGAGGGGGGATATGATTGGGTGGGGGGGAGGGGGGGAGGCTGGGAAGGGAGGTGAAGGGTAAATAAAGGAGGAGGCTGCAATGCTTGGTAAGAAATGTATGCATTTTCCTGCCCATGTAATTGTAACTCCTCTGTACAGTATGCTCTCAAATAAAATAAAATAAAATAAAAAAAATAAAAAAAAATAAAAATAAAAGCTGGAATTGGCGAGACCCTGGGTAGAGCGAGACAGTGGAAATACGGAGGTGTAGAACTGAAACTGTTCTGACTAGAAAACACAGGAGTACAGGGCCGGGGAAGGGCAAGGACAGTCACAGGGCTGCGGTGGGCCAGGGTGGGACTCGGAAACCTGTGAGAGCAAGAACGACGACGAGGGCGCAGGTTGCCAGAGGAGTTCTAGCGACCTCCCCCCAGCCCAGTCCTCCCACAGAAACGCCCCCTTCACTCACATTTTTCGCACACCATGCTTCCGCCCACAGTCTCCCCCTCAGAAACAGAAGCAGCAGCAGCTTGAAAACATCAACACTACAGCCAGAGAACAGTTCCTCTTCCGGCTACGTCAATCCACTTCCGGCCTCAGCCAGCCGCTCCCGCCAATCCTATACCTAGAAAGTCGCGGGAGGACTAGAGCTGGTGGGCGGGTCTCTGCCCCGGAGGTTTGCGCCTGCGCAAGTCTACGGCAGCCGGTCCCACCTGATGCCGTGGGTTTTCTTCTCTCCCGCCTTCCGTAGGTGATCGCTGCTCCACTCTCCGCGCATGATCACCACCGCGGGAGCACCCCACGCCGGTGGCTGTGGCAGACGCCGCGGTCCTTCGCGCCCCGCTCTAGTGTCCCCCTTCCGGCTGAGCGCGAGCTGCCAGGCAGAACGAGCCCTTTTCCGATCCGAGTATTTGTCTGAGTCTCTCAGTCCCCGCGTCCCCGCACCTGTGCCCTTTGATGACGTCCCTCATCCGGCTCCTCGCGGACCGCACTCGGCTGGCTGGGACAGGATCCGGGTCCCGCGCGGCCGGGGGGCGGGGCTGAGCCGCAGTCGCTGGCCGGCGCCCACAGGTGGACAGCTTGGAGGACCCTAAAGGCCTTGCCTGTCACAGCGCCTACCCTGGCCAGGTTAGAACGCGACGCCCCGTCGGCGGCCTCGCGATGGCTTGCGCGCTCCGGGAAGCTCGGGGACCGCCGTGGGCGGGGGTCTGCGGAAGGGCGTGCCCCTCACCTGCTTCATTCTGGAAGAATCAGGGTCTGGGTACCGCTCGCTGAGGGAGGTTCGTGTACGCCAATGGCAGCTGGGATTCTGAGAGTGGCCCAAGTAGGGGGTTTCTCCTGAAAGGATGGATTCCCGATCACCCCGCCTGGCCCACAATGGTGGGGGGTAAAACCTACGAAGCTTCCTTCGTCGCCTCTTTCTCTCGATTCTTTTCCCAACCCTTTGGGTGTTATCTTCGTATTAAAGAGACAAGGCTTGGAAGTGATTTACAGTGTGTTTCCTTGTGCTAACCTGTTCATCCTGTTTCCTAGTCAGTAAAATATTTGCCTTTGACAAATAATTATTTAGTGAGTTTAATGAGGGCTATTAGGACCATGCCCAGATTTGCCCTTAGTAGCACGTGCGTGAGCTACT
The DNA here is from genome assembly GCF_019054845.1 of Dipodomys spectabilis. NCBI lineage: Eukaryota > Metazoa > Chordata > Mammalia > Rodentia > Heteromyidae > Dipodomys > Dipodomys spectabilis. Next base: position 5,443,501 of record NW_024870703.1, read on the forward strand.
ATGCGAAATCTGCCATGTTTCCGTTTTAGGGGACCTTCACCACAGTGTGACATTGACTAAGCTCCTCAGTTAATACTCAATACTAGGTAATCTAAATATGTGTGTTTAGAGATAGTAAACCCCCTCCCCCTCCACTCATTCTGCTTTTGATTACAGTTTAGCACCTGCTAGATTGTAAGACTGCCAGAAAACCACGCAGACATCCAGGTACAGAGAACAAAGAAAGGTTTATTGTGGGAAAGGAACCGACCAAGACCCCTTCTCACAAGGGAGAAGTGAGAAGAAGCACTGGCTATTGTCTGAAATGACCCATATAACCTAGAAGGTTTAGGAGGGCCTAGAAGGGGCTAGAAGGCGGAGACTCTGGTGTGGACCTGTGGACATGAGAGCCAGGGCTTCATCAGGATTTATGACTGTTGTCCAAATAGTAGATAAGGGGTCCTGCAACTGCCCAGACCTGAAGGTCACTCTTGAGGGGCTCTTGTTGCCTTATATGGTGGTAGCTGCCCCAGAGAAGTGCCATCCCAAGGTAAAGGGGGTTGGAAGTTGATTGTTTATTACCTTTACTACATGGGTCTAGTGTTGCTTAGGAAGGGAGCATGCTAAGCTGTGGAGAAGAGAAGTATACTAAGCTATGGGAAGGGAGCTAACTTCGCTAACAGCACCTGTTACTGTGGTCGTCGTTTTGATATGTCTGGAACATTATGAACACAATTTAGCATAATGCTCATCTAACTATTGCCCAAGCCAACATTTGAGTAGTTAAGTGTGTACTTGGTGATATGTGTCGTTTGCTAGAGGAGGTGAAGAACTGTGATATGGGACCAGAGTTAAAAATCAGAACTAACTTAGCCAAGATATATCCATGGGTTATATTAACAACTGGGAAGATCACTCAGTCCATGCAACTGATTTTATCTTCATGATTTTTGGAAAAGAAGTGAAATGAATTTCTTAATCCTAAAACATGATCCTTTGCAGAAACCGTTACAAATACTTAAGAATCCAGTAAAATTGCCCTTTTTAGTCTCTGAGATATATTTGCACCATTTTAGATCTAAAATAACACAGAATGTTGTTTCCATGTGCATTTACACAGATGCATCTGCCTCTAACAGATAACATTGCTTTGAAAATGATCTGTTGACTGTAGAAACTGACTTCATGGCTTAGTTTTAGAAGCATTTAAGACAATGGGAAAATTATTGTTACATGTTTTTCTTAATTTTTTTTTCATTAGATAACTATCCAAGAAAGCATCATGAAAGATAGTGATATCAAGAAGCTATTTTATATGCATCTTTTGTGCATATTTTCCATTATCCTAAGCACCTTCATTCCATCATTCTTCTTGGAGAACTTTTCAGTATTAGAAACTCACTTGCTGTGGTTGTGCATATGCTCTGTTTCTGTAACTGCCATCAATCTCCTATTATACTTCATTGTGAAACCAAATGTATCCTCTAAAAGAAGTTCACTGTCATATAAGGTAAGATTTACTACTTGATAACCAATTTTTGGATTTTTTTTCTTTTTTTGTTTGTCATGGGGCTTGAATTCTGAGACTGCTATCCCTCAGCTCTTCAACTCAAGGCTAGCGCTCTACCACTTGAGCCACAGTGCCACTTCCATTTTTTGTAATGTAAGGATATTAGTCTTCATTGAGTTATATATAGTGGGTAAAGGAGCCTGGTGTGTGTGTGTGTGTGTGTGTGTGTGTGTGTGTGTGTGTGTGTGTGTGTGTGTGTGTGTGTGTGTGTTTGTTGCTGGGGCTTGAACTCAGGGCCTATATGATGTTTTCTCCCATGGCTGCATGCTACCACTTGAGCCACACTTCCACTTCCAACTTTTGGGTGGTTAATTGGAGGTAAGAGTGAATATCATTGATTTTCATAACCTGTTTGGCTTTGTACCTTGATCCTCAGATCTCAGCCTCCCCAGTAGTTAGGATTATGCAAATAAGCAAATATGGCACCTGCTACTTGTTGCCCACAGTGTTTGATAGATCCTTAACATGCATTGATTGTGGAATTATGACTTCTTCAATGGTCATAATACATACATTCTGAGTCTGTATAATATTGTTTTATTTATAGATGATAAATACATGTTACTATCAATCTTACTTTGTAAGATACTGCAGTTTTCACTTATTTTTATACTTTTTAAAGACAGTGGGTTTTTCTTTTCCTTTTTTTTTCCAAAATAAGAAATTCCAAAATAAGTCATTGTAGTAACTTATTTCCAACATGCCTTTCATGACTAAATGGTTGAGCTTTTCAGATATTAGAATTAATTTTCTGGAATATTCACTGCACTATAACAATTCACTATTACTTTAATAAAAGCCTCACCTAACCTTGATTATTATATATCAGTTCGCTGTTACACAATTTAAAACACCTTTACTCCCTTATTTAAAAAGCTTATTGTGTGTTTCTTTCATTAATTTTCTTATGTTTCAAACCAAGCATTTCCCCCTACCTGGTGGACTTGTAGAAGTCATACTGTAATATGAATATGATGTGGGAAATTTTGTAATTTTCCCAGGCATTCTAAAATGAAAACAATTTTTATATTGTAATTAGTATTTTCTACAGATATTTCGCTATCTTTTGTGTGTGTGTGTGTGTGTGTGTGTGTGGGCATGCATGTGTGGCCTAGCTCTAGTTATCAATCACTAGTTATCAGTTTCATGAGTTTTGGTTAGGTAGCACGTAACTCAATACCTAGCATAGAAATGGAAACGCTTTTTGACTCACATTGGCTGAATGGTAAAATATGGATGTATGTGTGATACTTGCCTTGTAAGCATTTTTACAGTCTATGTTAAGGGCTGTGTGTGTACCTGAGCACAGACCTGCGATCTGACTTGAGAATGCCCAGCAAAGAACATGGAAGTGTTTCACATGTTATGGGAACAGGTTGTATTTGTAGATAAAATCTAAGGATTTATGGTCATATCAGCATGTTCTCAAGTTTTCATATTACTGATTTCTCTTTTAGGTAGCCAGATTTTTGAAATGCTGTATCTACTTTTTAATATCTTGTCTCTTCCTTCATGTGATTTTTGTTCTGTATGGAGCGCCACTCTTAGAGTAAGTTTGAAATTTTTACTTTAGATTCATATTTTTTTTAAATTTAATTTTTTTTGTGAACATACTGTACAGAGGGGTTACAATTACATGGGCAGGATAATGCGTACATTTCTTATCAAGCATTGCAGCCTCCTCCTTTGTTTACCCTTCACATCCCTTTCCTACCTCCCCCCTACCCTCCCTCCACCCAATCCTCCCCCCCACCAACGTTGTAAAGCTTTAGATTCATATTTTAAAACATTCATTTACTAAATAAAATGTGTGCAAACCCTGTTGACAAGTAGAGAAAAACCATAGTGTGTTCAATTAATGCATCAAGGTAGGATAACATCAGTATCCCCTTTTTAGCACAGTGATTGTTTTTTGAAAACAGTAGGATAACTTCAAATTCACTAACTGCATATTTATTAGTGTAGTTTTATATGTTTATGCTTTTAGAAACCTCTAAGGAAACTCACTATCATCTGTATGAGTTCCTTTTAACTTGTATACTAAGGCCTACTAAATGTGATTCTAAAGTACTTGAAAGAATTTGTTTTCCTAAGGAAAGTCAATAGCAATATTCAAATAGTTAAGAAACTCATGTTTGTAAATAAAATTTAATACAGTACTTTTTCAAAATTGGCCAATTTCAAATTAGTGGGAACAAAAATCCACAAATAATTCTTCTATAATATTTACTGTAATTTGGAAAGCTTCTGTTTAGCATTAAAGAATGATCATGATGAAATGAACGTGTAGTGTGCACACACACACACACAAACATGTGCACAGCTATGTGTACAGTTAGATGTATTTGTGTGTAATTGCATCTACACAACATTAAACAGGTTATTCTTTTTCTATTTTTATTTTGTTTTATTGGTGTTAATACTGGGGCTTGAATTAAGAGCCTTCCATTGTTCCTTATCTTTTTTGCTCAGTTCTAGTTATCACTGAGTCAGAGCTCCATTACTGACTTCTTGCCCCACATGGCTTTGAACTGTGATTCTCAGATCTTAACATCCTGAATAGTAAGGATTACAGGCATGAGCCATGGGCAACCTGCTCCAGGTTATTCTTTTGTAGACAGGGGAAGGCAAGAACTTTGCCATGGAAAATGATAGATTTTGTCTAATCCATCTTAGAATGAATGAGTGGAACAATAATTCCCAAAATATGGTCTTTGAGCTAGCAACACGAACATTTTATCAAAATGCAAATTCTTGGGCATCAATCAGAAACTCTAGAAAAGAGCTCCCCAACTTTTTAGTTTAAGCTGTCCAGGTAATTCCCAAATAAAGTCGAACCATTGATTGCAGAGAAAGTTCTAGGGACTATTAGACAAGATGGTTAATTATTTAGATTCGAGATTTCTTGAAACAGGCAACTCAGTTTGCATCTTAGAGATTTTTGTGTTTTTGAGATCTATTATTAAAACTAGATATTTGCTAGCTAGCTTTTTTGGGGGGTAAGGGAGGAGGTTGTTCCTTGAGCCTCTCTGTACTCCAGACTAGCACTCTACCACTTGCTTTTTCTATTTATGTGGTACTGAGGGATCAAACCCATGGCTTCATGCATGGTAGGCAAGCACTTTACCACTAAGCTACATTCCCATCCCTGCTAGCTAGTTTTTTAAAGTTGTATTTCGGTAATAAGAATTTATAGTCATCATTTTGGTGGGATTCATATAACCTTTTAAAGTATACGAATATTTTTATGTTATATGTATTTGGGTAACAAAGATTATGTATGTGTGTATATTTATGTACATTTAACATTTGTTTTTTTCCCTCCCTAGGCTGGTGTTGGAAACATTTTCATTTGCAGTTATTTTGTCTACTTTTACTGTTGTACCTTGTTTATGTTTACTAGGACCAAACCTCAAAGCATGGCTAAGAGTCTTCAGTAAAAATGGGTAAGTTTCAGTATTATATTAGTAATGTTCGTAATTAAAAAGCAGTGATTTTTAGCATTGTATAGTTTTCAGAGATGCCAGTACAGTTGGAGAATAGAGACTGGAACAAATGGTTTGTTTTCTGCAGGCAGAACTGCAGCTCTTCTCTTTATGTTAAAACACATTGAAAATAGTAGTATAGCATATTACTTAATTAAATGAATAATTAAATTAAATATTACTAACTTCTTTGAAACATACTGGGTACTTTGACACTATGATAAAATACTACAAATAAAATTATTTTACATACATTTTCCAATAGGTAGAAATGGGAAACATAATCTTAAAATATTTCATGTAACAGTAACGTTTTCTTTAGCCTTTGGTAAGATACCAGAGTACCAATTTACAGGATATATATTTTCAGCATAGCTAAGTTAAAATTTTAACTTCTTCAAAAGCATTGAAATGATACATACTAGAAATGGTTGAATCCTAACTAAGAAAGCTAGAAGATTATTTGGTTCCCATAATTTTGTCCTTCTAATCAGCCAGAAGCAAAAACTTTTTGGGCATATACTGTGTGTTCTATATTGTGCTAAGCTCTATGTGGCTTCTAAAGTACTAGGAAAAATCCCTCCTTCAGCCACCAGGTACTTGCCTGCTCTAGGAATAAGAATGGACCAAGCCAATGGTGCATAATAGAACAGTTACTGGCATAGGAACAGAGGAGAAGGGAAACCAGTGGCTGGGAAGGGGAATGAACTCTTGACCTTGAATTAGGATGTGGTGAGACCAAGAAGAAAGGGAAACATACCAAGTGCTACTATGTTGAAAATGAATTATTACAACTTGTGGTTGGGAATGGGAAGGAAAAACAGAGAGACAGTAAGGGAAGGAATGACATTGTCCAAAAGAAATGTACTCATTACTTGATTTATGTGACTGTCTCCCCTCTTTACAGCACCTTTATAATGACAATAAAATTTATTTAAAAAGCATAGAAATGGAAATTAACTTGGTATTTTTATCTAATTTGAAAGTTTAAATCCAAGGAGAGCAGAGGATATATGCTGCATAACTTGACTCCATGAATTAGTACTGTTCATTCTTTTTAGAACCATTCATAAAGTCTTCAGGAAACAAAAGTGTAACAACTAAAATTTAATTTTTTTTTTTTTTGCCAGTACTGGTGCTGTGAACTCAGCCTGGGTCTTGTCCCTTAGTATCAGTACTCTTACCTTTTGAGCTATTGCTTGCCAGTGCTCTACCTTTTAAGCCACAGCTTCACTTTCAGCTTTTTTTTTTTTATATCATCAACTGGAGGGAAGAATCTCATGAACTTTCTTGTTCAGGCTGGATTAGAACTGAGATCCTCATCTCTCAGCCTCCTGAGTAGCTTGAATTATAGATTTGAGCCACTAGTGCCTAGCCATTAAAATCTTTTCCCACATTGAATGATTGAATAGTGTTGGCACTCTTGTTCAAAATCAACTAATCATAAACACATGGTATTTGTTTGTTATTTTTTTATTTTTTATTTTTCCTATTGGTCGTGGGACTTGAACTCTGGGGCTGGGCGCTACTCCTCAGCTCTTCAGCTCAAGGCTAGTGCTCTACCACTTGAGCCACAGTGCCACTTCCGGTTTTCTAGTGGTTTATTGGAGATAAGAGTCTCATGGACTTTCTTGCCTGGGCTGGCTTTGAACCACGATCCTCAGATCTCAGCCACCTGAGTAGCTAGGATTACAGGCCTGAGCCACTGGTGCTCAACTTTATTATTTTGAGACAAGGTCTCACTATGTAGGCTGCCTAGAGTTCTCAGTCTTCCTCCTACCTCAGCTTCCTGAATTCTGGAATTATAGGCATGTACCTTTATTACAAAAGAATTTGGCTAGTGGTGGCTCACATCTGTAATCCTAGCTACTCAGGAAGCTGACATCATCTGGAGGATCACAGTTTGAATCTAGCTCAGGCAGAAAAATTAACTAGCAAAAAAGCTGAGCTAGAAGCATGGCTCAAATGGTAGAGCACCAGCCAAGCAAGCTCTAGGCCATGAGTTCAAACTCTAGAATGGGCAAAACAAAATAAAAATAGGTACTATAAAGTAACTCAAAGACAAAAAAGTCATTTGGTTTCTTAAAATATTCTACTAAATTCTTATTGATACACATTAATATTGTGTATCAATATTAATAATAATTGACTTACTGTATTATATTTATGTAATTCATAATGTAGTCAGCTAACATAATTGAATTGAATATTAGCGAATATTTATAATTTAAGTCAGTTTATTGTCTAACATTGTAATTGTTATGTTTTGTTTTCATTTGTAGGCTTTTTTGTTTTTTTGTTTATTTCTGCCAGTCCTGGTGCTTGAACTCAGGGCCTGGGCACTGTCCCTGAGCTTCTTTTGCTCAGGGCTAGCAACTCTACCACGTGAGCTACAGCGCAACTTCTGGCTTTTTCTGTGTGTGTGGTAGGGAGGAATCAAATCCAGAGCTTCATGCATGATAGGCAAGCACTCTACCACTATGCCACGTTTTCAGTGGCTTTTTGTAAAGGAGAGTAGTAATCATTTGTAAACCTGTTTTTCATTGATGTTTGATTTTTGATTTATCTGTTCTTTGTGCTGTTATTTGAAGGCATAAGTTAGAATCTGATGACTTTTGCTTAGCTAAATAGGTTCTTGAATAGGATGAAACGTATCTGAGGTGATCTTGCCAAGGTGAAAATACTCAATACAAATTAATCTAATATACAAAACCATAGAGCTTTTTGTCATTTTTGTATTAAAATACATTTTATATTGAGAGAACTATTGTGGACATTAAGAATAAAGAGTTAGGCTTGGCACCAGTGACACACACCTGTAATCCTAGCTACTCATAGGACAAGTTTGGAGGATGGTGGTTAACCTAGGTTGAAAAGTGTGTTAGACTCCATCTCTGAAATAACTAGCAAAAAGTAGGGCTGCAGACCTGGCTAAAATGGTAAAGTGTCAACTAGGCAAGAAGAGAGACAGTTATTTAAAGAATAGATTATTAGCCGGGCGCTGGTGGCTCACGCCTGTAATCCTAGCTACCCAGGAGGCTGAGATCTGAGAATCACGGTTCAAAGCCAGCCCGGGCAGGAAAGTCCGTGAGACTCTTATCTCCAATAAACCACTAGAAAACCAGAAGTGGCGCTGTAGCTCAAGTGGTAGAGCGCTCGCCTTGAGCTGAAGAGCGCAGGGACAGCGCCCAGGCCCAGAGTTCAAGCCCCATGACCGACAAAAAAAAAAAAAAAGAATAGATTATTTAGCCTGAATGTGGGCTCAAAATCTAGTGACAGAGAAGAAATGATTTTAATAATCATTGATGGAGAAGGAAAAAATTTATATTGGTATGTTGTAAAATATTTTTAGCCACTAGGAGGAGTGGTACAGAGTCTCTTTTAGATGAAGAGATGCATAGTTTCAAAGCTTAAATCCATTTGAACATTGTTTTGTGGGATCCTATCCAAGCAATCGGTTTTTCTAGAATATAGGAGGCTAATATTTGGTATAACGAATTCCAGTTGTGATAAATAATTTGAACACGTATTTGAACTTTATTGTCACAGAGAGTGGTCTATAATATTTAGTCACTTTTCAAGTTTATTTGCATTAGAACAGCAAACCATTCTGTTCTCAACCATATTGATTATGTGTGTCTGTTCAATAATTATGACAGAGTTATCCAACAAGATCAAATTTAGATGTCTTTGGAAACATAAAATGAGAATAAACCAGTGTCCATGCTACAAGGAATTAGTTGAAAGTAATTTACCTGACTCATTTCTTTTTATATTGATTTTTTTTGTTTCAAAAGAATGTATGAATGCAAATACTCATATTTTTAATATATTATATTTAATACACATACAGTAAACATATGAATTATGTATTTATTGCAGTACTGAGAATTGAAGTTAGGGCCACTTGAAATAAGCCTCACATCAAAATATATACATTTTTAGGCAGATACCAGTGACTTATACCTATAATCCTCACTATTTGAAGACTGAAGGCAGGAAGATTGTGGTTAGAGGACAGCCTAGGCAAAAAAAATCCACCAACACCCCTTCTCAACTGGTAGTTGAGAGTGATGGTGCCTGCCTATCTTCCCAGCTACAGTGGGGAGCTTAAAATAGTTCTTTTGGTTATAAGTGCCTACCTGGGCGGGAAGTGAGATGTGACCTTTCACAAAAACGACTAGTGTAGCCCGGTGCTGGTGGCTCACACCTATAATTCTAGCAACTCAGGAGGCTGAGATCGGAGGATCATGGTTTGACGCCTACCAGGGCAGGAAGTCCGTGAAACTTATTTCCAACTAATTACAGAAAAAGCTAGAAGTGGTACTGTGGCTCAAGTTGTAGAGTGCTATCCTTGAGCAAAAAGGAGCTCAGGGACAGTGTCCAGGTCCAGAATTGAAGTCCCAGGACCTGCAAAAAATAAAATAACCAATGCAAAAAAAGTGGACGCACCTGGGCATTGGTGGCTTATGTCTGTAATCCTAGCTACTTAAGAGGCTGAGATACAAGGATCGAAATCCACCATGGGTAGTAAAGTCTGAGACTTATTGCCAACTGGTGGTTAATTGGCAATAACCTTCCACAAGTAGAAGTGTGGCTCAGGTGATAGAGCCTTAGGCAAAAGAGCTAAAGAACAGTGACCAGGCCCTGAGTTCAAGCTCCAATACTAGCACATTAAAAATAAAAGGTGGTGCTTCTGGTGATGGAAGCATGGCTCGGTGGTAGATCCTGTCTGACAACTGTAAGGCCCCGTGTTGAGCCCCAGTACCACCAAACAATACAAATAGTTAGATAAAAATATACATATGAATTTTAATAGTAAAAATACATTTCAGATTCAATTACAGTAAAATATAGGAAGTTAAAGATCTAATAATGCAATAATTAGTCATCATGTTCTGTATTTAAGTAATTTAGTTTTATATTCTAATTTGTCTACTTCTAATTGTCTATAATTATTGTAAATTTGCATATAATATATAAGCGATTTTAAAACAAAAGGGTTAAATGAATCCTGATGCGTAACTTGCTTTCTTCCACTGACATGTTTCAAGCATCTCTCTGTGTATGAGTGTGTAATCTAGCTCTTCTTACATAGTATCAATAGTATTATGTGTGTTGTAATTGTACAAATTGTGATTCAAGTTTTATAACTGTAATTGTTCTTTCATAATGTTTGACTCTCAGTACATTGTTTAGTACTTTTCCATTGGAAATACATTTATGCCTTGACAGTTATTAAGGATTCACAATGAATCTCTAAATGTTAAATTTAGTTTTTTTGTTTTGTTTTGTTTTTTTTGGTTGGTCGTGGGGCTTGAACCCTGGGCCTGGGTGCTGTCCCTCAGCTCTTCAGCTCAAAACAAGTGCTCTACCACTTGAGCCACAGCACCATTTCCAGTTTTCTGGTGGTTTATTGGAGATAAGAGTTTCAGGGGCTTTCCTGCCCTGTCTGGCTTTGAACTGCGATCCTCAGATTTCAGCCTCCTGAGTAGCTAGGATTACAGGCATTTGCCACCAGTGCCTGGCTAGTTGTTCATTTTTAATGAACAGAAAGTATATGTATAGTGTTAATTTGTGCTACTGTTTATTTGCTTCTCTAGCTAAATACAGAACCCCAGTGACTTTCATGTTTGTGTTTTACAGAGTTAATTCCATTTGGGAGAACAGTCTCCAGATCACTACTATTTCTAGTTTTGTAGGAGCATGGCTCGGAGCATTTCCTATTCCACTGGATTGGGAAAGACCATGGCAGGTTGGTTTCAGTTACTTTCAACAACAAAATACATCTTGCACAGTGATAAGTGGATGAAACAAACTAGTACATATATGAAAACTGTTTTGTTGTTCAGTTAAGGGAAGATACTAGTTTCTCTGTCAGTGCTTCTTGGGACCTACATCAGTGCCATAGATATCTTGCCAGCACTTGGCTGTATCTTGCAGCACTATTTTGTCTACATGTATGCGTGAATAATAATATATGAATGCATATAGGCATCTTTGGTTGTTTTTAAACAATTAAGGTAGCAGTTGCAGAAATTCCCGCTTTACAACTTTTATACTTCTTTCAGGTCTTAGGTCATATTTTCTTTTTTTAAAAATTTATTGTAAAGGTGATGGATGGGGGTTACAGTTACATAAGTAAGGTAATGAGTACATTTCTTTTTAAACACTGTTACCCTCTCTCTCATTTTCTCCTCCTCTCCCCCAAGTTGTAAAGTCCATTTCCAACATAGTATCTAGTTAGTATCATTGTTGCATTAGCTCAATTTTTGTCCTGCTGTTTCTGTGATTCCCTTTCCCTTCCGCAGATCAAATAAGCTTCTATCTAAGACAAAGGGTACAGAAAACTAAAACAAAAACAAGAATAACTGCATACAAGGCATAATAAGAAACTTTTGTTTCCAATTCTTAGAGTTCATTTTGATACACTTCATTATATATATTTTCTTAACTCAGTGGCCAAATGTTGATCTTGAATATTCTTTAAAAATCATTTGGCAAGATAATTTTTTAAATAGAGATGTAGTATCAGAGGAAGCTTACAAACACCAGATTTTTCATTTTCAATCACAGTCAGGTATGAAGCCAGTGTGCTTGATAGAGTATTATCAGGAAAGTGCTCTTTTCATTTTCATGTGACAGATGATTTCCAAGGTCACTGAGCTAGTAGGTAGTAGATACATTTTTATCTTAATTTATAATGGCTTTGTTATTTGCTATTATTTAGTTACTTTAGGAGGTATAGTCATTTGGTTAATTGATAGTATTTTACCAAAAAAGGCACTGCTGTTATAAAAAAAACCTTTGTACCTACAGCATCATTAGTTTTTCTAACTATTTTCTTAGGATAATTTCTCCCAAATACAACTTTTGACTTTAAAAACTAAATGTACTCCTTTTCCAACAGGAAGATAATTTTTTCTAATCACAAAATTTAAGTAGTATAAAGAAGAAAGTTAAAAAATCTATTTAAAAAAATGTACCTAGGGCTGGAAAGGAGGCTTAGTGGTAAAACGCTTGCCTTGCATGCATGAGGCCCTGGGTTTGATTCCTCAGCACCACATAAGCAAAAAAGAAAAAAGCCGGAAGTGGTGCTATGGCTCAAGTGGTAGAGCGCTAGCCTTGAGCTGAAGAGCTGAGGGACAGCGCCCAGGCCCAGAGTTCAGGCCCCATGACCGGACCCAAAGAAATAAAAAGTAAAAAAAATAAAAATAAAAAAAAAATAATGTACCTAGATAAAACCACCACTTGTATTTTGGTGGTAATATTTCCGGCTTTATCCTTATGTAGATTCACAGATACGTGTTATTCAGAATCTTTTTTTCTTTCAATTGTATGAGCTCATTCTGTGTCAGTGAAAACTTACATATATGTAATCTTCTATTATTTTCATAAAATAATATATCAACATTTCATGAGTTGACATCTAGATTATCTACAGTTTTCATGCTTGATATTTTATTAATAATGGTTATAATCATAGCTAAAGAGATACCTTTGTTCAATTTTCTTTTTGGGATAAAATCCCAGGTAATGAATGATTGAATAAAATCTTCGGTAAGTATCTCACTTGCCAAATGTGGGATCCAGATTGTGTATCTTGAACTTCACTGCCCATAGGTCTGTTCTTTGTTCTTTCAGTTAGTTGTTCTATCTCCCATAGTTATTTATGCACATTTACTAAATTCTGAAGACTTCATCTTTTCTATTTTGATTATTTCTATTTTGATTGTTCACTATGGCATAGTAAATATGTGGAGTCACTGATACCAAATGCTCATAAAGGTTTTCTTTATGTATATTTGTCCATTTCTGTGGCATCTTATGGGAGGTGTTTATACTTAATCTTCATTCAGTAGAGCAATGAGTTCCTAATTGGAGGACACAGTTATTGAATACATAGAAAATTGTTTTAAATAATAGTAGATTTATTACTTAATTCATTAGTAATTTGTGGTTAGATTCATTAGTTAACTGTACAAATATTATAAAATAGAGCATCAGCTTTTAATGAGCTGGTAAAATAATATATAACTAATGTATCAGTTTGTAAATACATAGAACATTTTAGTTTGTAAAGGTTTGATGTTATACATATTTAAGTCTACTCTACAGAAATTTTTTAAAAATTTAAATAGATAGATGTGAGTTTAGGTTTGCTTAGAAAATATATGCTAATTGGGACTTGCGGTGTGGCTCAGGTGATAAAGTGCTTGCCTAGTAAGTGCTAGGCCTCAAGTTCAAATTCAGGCATTGCCAAAATAAAAAGCATGTGTGATGATTGTGTGTATATTAGTTATTTACAATTCAATTATCGTTTTAAGATTGTTCAGGCTTTTAGTTATTAACTCATTTTTGTACTTGGTAAAGAGTAAGCTGGATCCAGATAGACAGTATCACATTACTTTTAAATTATTAAACATTTTCGACTTGACTTTATAAGAAAATTTTCTAGGTGACATGTTGTTAGTCTTCATCATTAAGAATGTTTCATCCAGCAGGACTATTACGAATGGTTTAATTCTTTTGTACTGTTGGTTGTTTCTACAATAGTCCAAGTTAATGACTCATATATTAATTGGAATCCTTTTAAATTGTGATACATACTGGTGGGGAATAACAATCTGGATATGAAACTAAAATCTCCTATTCATATAATACTCACTTGACCCTTACCTTACAGTTATTTACTAATATCCTAGAGAAATGGTGAGGCATTCTTTTTTATTTTCAACCAACAGAGGTTTTCATGTGCTAATTATTTTAATAATTATGACCACAGAGGACAAAAACTCAGCGTGTCTCATGATGCTGACAGAATCTGTCTGACAAACAGTAAATCAGATAAGGGGATATGACATTTCTTAAAAGTGGAGACTTTTGCTCAAGGAGCATTTCATGACATGATAGTAGTGTGTACACTTCATTATCTAAAATATAGCATTATGAAGAGGAGATTTTGGTTCCTTGTTCTTTGTAGTTCAGTATGGTCATTATATATTTAGGGTAAAACATGCTTTTCTGGATTGTGATATCTTGTTTATATTCTAGCCAGAAACCAGAATAGAGCAGTTATAGCTTCTTTTAAAACACAAAGAACCCCACAATGACAGTTCCATTTTCTCTCCTTTGAACTTGAATCTTTTTTTTTTTTTGCCAGTCCTGGGACTTGAACTCAGGGCCTAGGCACTGTCCATAAGCCTCTTTTACTCTCTACCACTTGAGCCACAGCACCACTTCTGGCTTTTTCTTTTCTTTTTTTTTTTTTGGATCCAGTCGTGGGGCCTGAACTCTGGGCCTGGGCGCTGTCCCTGAGCTCTTCAGCTCAAGGCTAGCGCACTACCACTGGAGCCACAGTGCCACTTCTGGCTTTTTTTTTTTTTTTTTTTCTTATGTGGTGCTGAGGAATCGAACCCAGGGCCTCATGCATGCAAGGCAAGCGCTCTACCACTGAGCCACCTTCCCAGCTCCTTCTGGCTTTTTCTGTATATGTGGTACTGAGGAATTGAACCCAGGGCTTCATGCATGCTGGGCAAGCACTACCACTAAGCCATATTCTTAGCCCTCAAATCTAATTTTGTAGTATTCCTGAGGCCAAGCTTAATTGCCTAATGATTTGAATTGCATAATGAAAGGTTTAAAGGATATATGTGTGTGTGTGACTAAAAAGAACCATTAAACATATTAATCTCAGTGAAAAACTTATTAAATGATTTTAAGTAATGATAAATGGTGGGGCTACTGGAGGAATCCTTTACTTTGCAGAAGGAAACAAGAGCATTTGGTTAGAGATAATGGTAGGCTAACTGCTCACTACAGCACTGGTCATCCTTTTGTTGTTTAATGTGTAACTGCCTTCCACTCTTAGAGAAAACATAATTACTGATCAAATAAATATTCGGACTGCAGAAAACCTTTGTACATTATGATTCTTTAGCTGTTACAATTAGCTATTCATGAAGTAGCTGCTATTACTATACAAAGTATATAGTCTGTACAACAGACTTAAATAACAGGACTATTTGGTAACAGTTTAGATTCTGATTCAGGTTCAGATTTATTGTGTGTGTGCTGGTACTGGGGCTTGAACTCGGGGCCTGGGCACTATCCCTTAGCTTTTTCTACTCAAGACTGGTGTTCTACCACTTGAGCCATACCTTTACTCGCAATATGCTTTTACGTAGTTTATAAAATAGGTAGTTATGAGCTTTTCATGTAGAAAATGACTTAATTATTAAAATACAAACTGGTATTTCATGTTATAAAAAATTAGTGGGAGATTAAGAAATGATGGTGGTTATTACTACTTTTTGGTGCTACTAGGGTTTGAGCTCGTGTTTCACTGCTTGAGGCACACACCAGTCATTTATTTATGTTGTCCAGTTAGGGTCTTTTGCTTTTGCCTGGACTGGCCTCAGACTATAATCTTCTTACTTCTGCCTCTCACATAGTTGGGATTACATGGTGTACTACCATGTCCTACTTGTTTTTGAGATAGTGTCTAACTTTTTTTTTGTCCAGGCTTTCCTAGAACTTTTACTTTCCCACCTCTACATCCCACATAACTGGGATTACAGGTGTGAGCTTTGGTGTTGATTATTCTGAACAAAGGAAATTAATCACGTTTCATTCATAATAGGTTAAGAGCTCTGGCATCAGATTACTGGGTTCAAATTCTGGCTCTGCTACTAGTTAGTGAGAATTAAGTAATGCATCCTTCTAAAATACTTAGCTCAACACTCGGCACATAGTACTGCTTAATTCACGTGATGAGCATTATGACCTATAAAAGGATTGGCTAATGCCCGGGCGCTTGTGACTCACGCCTTTATTCCTAGCCACTCAGGAGGCTGAGATCTGAGGTTCAAAGCCAGCCTGGGCAGGAAAGCCTGTGAGACTCTTATCTCCAGTTTTATAAACCACTCAGAAAACCAGAAGTGGCACTGTGGTTCAAGTGGTAGAGTGCTAGAGCAATAGCCTTGAGCTGAAGAGCTGAGGGACAGCGCCCAGGCCCAGAGTTCAAGCCCCACAACGACAAAAAAAAAAAAAAGGGATTGGCTTAATGACTATACTTAAAATTTTAAAAAGCCCTTCACAGTCCATTATATATTGAGTTCTTGTGTGTTAAGACTATAATTGTCTTTGTTACCTTACTCTTTCTTGGCCCAACAGTCCTTCAGTTAGAGTTGACTATTATGTCTTTATATTTTTGTTATTTTAAGCCAATTTATTGTGGTATTTGGATTTCACTTAGTTTTCAATCTTGTTTTACATTTCAGGTAATAGAAAAGAACATGGTAAAATTTGGATCTCTGTGTACTAGCCCTGGGGCTTGGCAACATCACAAAGTGATTTAATCCCAATAACTGCAGTGCAAAGTACATTTCATTCTCATTTTTATTCATCAGAGTCAAAGTGTGGGAAAGGAGGAGTATACATCTTGCTTAACAATACTGAGGTTAGAGGAAAACTTGGGAGCCAGACAAGATCCCTGCTGTATCATGCTCTTCTTTTTTATTTTAAAAGGGTCATAGCTTATGTATATCTGGAATTGCTCAAGTAGCTATTTTTTCTTCTTCCCAACATTGTTTCCTCCAAATGCTATGACCACTCTGATGTGTATCTTAGACCATGATTTAATACATTTATAGAAAAATATTTAAAGCTATTAGGCAATGTTTTTGTGCCTGAAAAACCCACAAATGACCTTAAACTATGGGCTTCAGTGGTACTGTCTCTAAAAAGAAATTGAATCAGATAATCAAATCTGTTCTTGGATACTTATTTTGTTGTTACTTTTTAAAAAGCTATGTAGCTCAGACTCTTTGAACTCTATATGTAGTCTTGAACATTCTGGAATTGTGAGCATGCAATGCCAGCCCAACTCTCTTGTTTTTTTTGTTGTTTTTGTGCTAGTACTTTGCCTTTGGATATAATGGTGGAGCTCTACCACTTGGACCTCACCTTCACTTCTGGCTTTTTGCAGGTTAATTGGAGATACAAAATATCTCAGATTTTGTCTTTTGGGACTGGCTTCAAAATATGATTCCCAGATCTCAGCCTTCTAAGTAGCTAGGGTTATAGGCATGAGCCACTGGCACCTGGCTTTCTTATTTCTTATAAAGTTAATGGGTAAAATATAAACAATTGAATTTGACACTTGGATCTAAGATACTTTAGATTATTTTTGAAACACTTTTAAGCTATTTAGAAACTTTTGTATTTATTCTCACCAAATGCCAACTAAATGAAGCAGTTATATATAAAAATCCTTTCTTCTTCCAGCTTGCAATTAAAAATTTAATATTGGTGAAAAAGATATTCATTTTTAAAGTCACAGATGCCACAAATAATTCTTTCATAAAATTAGGGATTGTAGGATTGTAGGTAAATGAATTTCTATAAAATAGTGAATTCAGGAGGGATAAAACTAAGATTATAGACTCATTTGAAGAGTTGTGATTTAAAGTTAATTGGTATTTTTCTTACCAAGAGGATTATGCTTTATTTTTGGCCAAAATAAAAGATTAATGTAGAATTTATATGTTTCAACATGGAAAAGTGTATATTTAATCGACAGAAGATGGTTTGGGATTTATAAGGTATGTTCATGGTCAGCTAATTATATTCACATGCTCTGCAAGCAGGACTTTCATTGAAGGTTAATGCTAGCCATGTTAACTTCTTTACATGCATGTGTCCAGGACCATTTTGTGTTGGCTTGATGGAAATTCTATTTCAGAGACTACATGCCTCTTCATAACTTCGTAAGTCTTTATTCTTAATCTCAGGAGCATAGCTGCACACTGATGATCAGTGCAAATTTTCAAGTAGAGAAATGTAGCCAGATGCACAGCTTCACCTTCATGTGTATTCCTGAATCAGACAGCAGAATTTGCTGTAGGAACTTCTGGAAAAACTCTGTTGCTTTAAAACCACATTCAAAGGAAGCTGTGCCGGGTGCTGGTGGCTCACGCCTGTAATCCTATTTACTCAGGAGGCTGAGATCTGAGGATCGCGGTTCAAAGCCAGCCCAGGCAGGAAAGTCCGTGGTGCTGTGGCTCAAGTGGTAGAGCGCTCGTCTTGAGCTGAAGAGCTGAGGGACAGCGCCCAGGCCCAGAGTTCAAGCCCCATGACCGACAAAAAAAAAAAAAAAGGAAGCTATAAAGGACCATTTAGACAGTAGAAGGTCCAACGGGCTTTGAAAGATGGTTTTTATCATTTGTCAGGCAAAAGCTTTTGTGGCCCGCATAACACACATACACACACACACACACACACACACACGCACGCACGCACACACGCATTGAAAAGTAGCCTGTGATGCTGGGCGCCAGTGACTCATGCCTGTAATCCTAGCTATTCAGGAGGCTGAGATCTGAGGATCCCAGTTCAAAGCCAGCCTGGACAGGAAAGTCTGTGAAACTCTTATCTCCCAACTAATCACAGAAAATTCAGAAGTGGCATTGTGACTCAAGTGGTAGAGTGTTAGCCTTGAGCAAAAGGAGCTCAGAGATAGCTCAGAATTCAAGCCCCATGATTAGTTAAAAAAAATTATACTTGTACTTATTTAGAATTTAGTTTGTTTATACCTTGAGAGCTTGGCTTATAGTAGAGGCTCAATAAATAGTTTTAAATGAAAGGACTGAGCTAGGGGCTGGGAAGGTGGCTCAGTGGTAGAGGCCTTGCATGCCTGAGGCCCTGGGTTCAATTCCTCAGCACCACATAAGCAAAAAGAAAAAAACCAGAAGTGGTGCTGTGGCTCAAGTGGTAGAGTGCTAGCCTTGAGCTGAAGAGCTGAGGGATAGCGCCCAAGCCCAGAGTTCAAGTCCCATGACTGACCAAAAAAAAAAAAAAAAGAAAGGACTGAGCTATATATATGACTTTTAAAAAATAAGCCGTGTAGTGGCAAATGCCTGACTCCAGCCACTAGAGAAGGCTAAGACACAAGGACTACTGGAGCCAGCAGATGAGGGACAGCTCGAGTAACATAACGAAACTCGTGACTCCAAAAAATTAAAAATGAGTATGTTCCAGTACCTTGTTTCCATGTATGAAAATATAATAATAAGCCTGTTGAAATTGTTTTAAGGGGTAAGGGAGCGTGAGAGAGGGGGCGAGGTTGATTAGTTTACATTGAATATGTGAGTGGAGATGTCTTAACTTCTGTAAAACTAACACAGTAATAATAAACAAAAAATAAATTTATAATAAATGAACTAAAATGATACAAATACCTATCAGTGGTTTAAACAGAATCTATACTTAATTTTGCTTCCTAAAATCTATCAAATGGCAGCCAAGAGCAGGGAAGCACTCTTCTATTTCTGACGTGGGCTAGCTAGGTTGGTTAATGTAATAGCATGGGTGTCAATCTGAGATTTCCTTTTGTAAGCTTTGCCTCTCCAGATATTTCATGTGAAGAAGAACATATATTAGACATTACTGAATTACCAAGGTGAAAGGAATAAGTCCTATTAACCAGTACATCATTATACATGAACTAGTTTATTTCTTCTAAACTGTGAGCTCTACTTATCCTAGCGCTGTCAGTTACCTAACAAATACATTAGTGTTCTTGTTAAGCTCAAATTTTTTTAAGTTAAAAGATGTACTATACAGAATAATACTGGAACATGACATTTTACAGGTTTCACAACAAATTTCAAAACATTACTTCATTTAATATAGTGGCTCATATTTTAAGACAATAAGTACTATTTCTCTGTTTTGCAGATTGAGAAACTGAGGCTCAGTTAATAAGAGATCTGGAAAAGTCATATGGCTAATGAGGTCCTAAAACTCAGATTATCTTCAGTCCAATACTCTCAGTTGCTTTAAGAAACAAGTCATTGTATTTCAGTACAATTACTTTTCAACTTTTTGTTGAACATTTTAAACTAACTTCAAAAATTATTCTTACTATCTAATTTCTAATAAGTAATCACCATTAGAGGAAATCATAGCAGTTTATAACTGCCAGACAGTAATAACATACTACAGCAGCTGTTTTACAGAGTATCAAAACTTGCAAACATAATATTAATGACAAGTGTTCAGATTTCTTTTCACTTTATATATATATATATATATTAAAGGGACCTAAAGATGCTATGTGTATCACTGAAATTTATCCTTAAAATTTTGAAACCAAAAAGCAAATGGTTATGGTTAACAAAAAATTCTTATTGAGGAAGATTATCCAGAGCACAAGGATTCCTAACCACAGATTCTAGTCCACAGGTGGGCATCAGAGGTCTGAAATTATATGACAGTTTATACCTGTGAGAAGTATGAATTGTTAGATGTAATTCTTTTTTTTTTTTTGGTCGGTCATGGGGCTTGAACTCTGGGCCTAGATGCTGTCCCTCAGCTCTTCAGCTCAAGGCTAGTGCTCTACCACTTGAGCCACAGAACCACTTCTGGTTTTCTTGGTTAATTGGAGATAAGAGTCTCACAGTCTTTCCTGCCTGGGCTGGCTTTGAACCACAATCCTCAGATCTCAGCCTCCTGAGTAGCTAGGATTATAGACGTGAGCCACCAGCGCCTGGCTTGTTAGATATAATTTTAAATGATGTTTTAAAAGCAGTTATAGGAACACTTCTAGAGTACACTGGGGACTGATAATGCTTGGGACCATAATGGTAACTTACAGCATGAGATGCCTGTTTGGGTTATGATTGATTAGGGTTCAGATGTACCTGACCATGTGCAGCACAAGCACTATAGGATGGTTACAGAACACAGTACATTATCTCATCACTACAGCAACCCCAAGAGGCAGGAGAGGAAACCAACACACAGAAGGTGTAGATGGCTTACCCAGAGCCAAGACTCAAGTCCAGTCAATATAGCATCAAAATTCATGTTTCCAATCACTAGTCTATACCACTTAGAACATGATTGAAAAATACTGAACACTATTTGGGTATGTCAGCACATTTTCTTTCCTAAAATTTAAGCAATTCTACAGCAGTGCTGGTCAGAAGACAGCAGTGTGGCTTTGAGGTGTAAATTATACCTTTGTAACTTTACAGTATTTTTAGCAGCAATAATATTGACTTGCCTAGCAGAGAAAACATACACATTTGTATCTATATTATGAGCCATGCATTTGCTTTTTAGCTTACGAAGAAAAATTGTTTTATTTCTGAAAAAAGACATTATGGCACTATGTCCCCAACTCTATGCTATGTAATGTAAATTCTTTATTAATGATGATTATTTTATTGGTTTAAGTGAGGAAAAATCTATAATTTCAGTTGATTTAGAGAATGGACAATAATGGTGCCTGAAGTGACTTACTTTTCACATGATGTAGCCACTTATTATAATAGTTTATAAGTTATTTTTAATTCTAATAATTTTATATTTTGTTACATACATGTGTTGTTTCTTCTACTAGCAATTAAAAAATTTGAATTTATAAGAAACTGGCTTAAAAGATTGGCATTTTGGTTGTGAACACTTGTGGATGATTTCCTTTACACAAATGTTTGTGGTCTCAGGTTGTTTTTCTTAAAAAGAACAAAATTATACTCAGCCAGGTCAGATTATCATAATTTGGAAATACATTTCTAGCTATATAGCTGAGCTATCTGTTTAATAGATACTGTATCCCTTTTTTTTAATCAGTCATATTGGTGATATGGAGAATGTTATACAAACATCTCTATATGTGAGACAGGAAGTAGTTTAAGATAGAAAATGTTGAGATCTAATTTTTAAAAACTTGATTAATATAAGATGAATGACACATAAATATGAATTCTTTTGCCATGGGATAGTTTTTTTCAATTTTCAAAGAATTATAGTAAAGTTAGTAGGAAATTGCACTACTGGATTGCAAATGTTTTAAGCCTTAAATCCTTACTATATAAAACTTCTTAGCCAACATTTATTTCATTTCTGGCATTTTTTGGGGGTAAAGTATGACAGCTGTTTAAGGAATGTGTGTGGATGTATATGTGTAAGTTTAAGAACAAACAGCATGCTGAAATGACAAAGTGATTAAAAATAGAATTTAGCAACCCCAAAGTGGCATTTGGAACTTGGCTGGGATGTCTGAGAGATTGGTTATTCTCACACTTGGACAGTGAGATTTTGAGTGCAGGTGCTCACATTTTGCCACTGGTGAACAGTTTCACAGCAAAGTAAAGAATATTCTCCCAAATTTGTCATAGAATGTTAAAATAACAGCTACTATTGGAAGAAGTTGAGTGCTTTTCATAGATAGTAAACTATGCATATCATTTTATTTGTAACCCCAGGAATTAAGAAGGGACACTGTTAAAATAACAATCATTTAAAAAGCAATATCCAACAAACCAGTACTTAATATAGTATTTAAATTAATAATTAAAAACCAGATGGAAGCAGTATCTAAGATAATTCATCACAAATACCATTATAACCTGAATGGTTGTACTTATTAGAAATGATAATTCAACATGGGTAACCTAAAATGTACCTGTATGGATAGAATGTTTTTTTTTTTTCATATACAACCTTACTGGAAGCAGTGTATCTGCATTTACTAACAAAGCTCATGTTAATAAAATATTTCTAAAGTATATTATTTCCTAGATAACTCACTAGTTTGAAAGTCATTCCAGAGATTTGTCTGAATTTCTATTGAAACCTAAGCCTTTAATGAAGACATGCTTCTAAAAATAAGGCATTTTTCTACAATCTGCTTATGAATAGAAAACAAATCTTTGGTTTTTAGTTTAAGTGGCAAGAAATACTTTGCAAAAAGAAAGGCTAAATAAACAACACAAAGAGCTCTTAATAAGCAATGGGAAACTCCAAACCCCATCAAGGTCAATAGAGTACCTAAGGCACCTCAGGTTCAGATGATACAATCATCTTTGCTTAGAGTTTTAATAATCTATATACATGATTCTTACTGTCTGGAAAACATGAAAGGTCAGGTCCCACAATGATTTCTGTGAATGGGAAAGAAGAGAATGGTAAAAGCTGACAATTGGGTGAGACACTACAAAGTATCCCTTTCACCTCCTCTAATTGTAGTAAGATGAGGAAATTGAGGCCCAGTCCAGAAACAAGAAGTAATAACACTTTGTATGTCCAGGTTCCTAATCCATTTATCTTAGATTCCAGATTTCAATGCCTAGTAAATCAACTGTGAAAGGTTTCTGAGATGTAAGTTTGAAAAAAAAAATCCCCATCAAATCTCCAAAGGCAAATTGGAAATGCATAATACTTTACTGTCTTAATTCCTTTATACCATGTGTTGGACAACTTAGCTAATATGTTAATTGAGTTACACAATTCCTTTCAATTCTATCTAAAAATAGACAAAAATTAAATGAGAAATTACAGAAGATTCCATTTGAGCATACATAAGGCCATGAGACTTAATATGAATCACTGTTTCTTGGGAAGAAATAAGACATCCAATGTCCAGTTCTGAGAGAAAGCTCCTGGCTAGTTCTCCAGTAGGCTCTCCACTCTTCCATGGGGAAGCTCACATACAAGACAGTACATCATAGATTTGTGACTGATAGGAGCATTTAAGGCTGTCGTTTTCAAGTATCAGTGTTTAGTGTTCCATTACCCAATTTGTGCAGCAGACAAAGCTATAAGCGCAAGTCACAGAAATGAACAAAAGTCCACCAAAGATAAAGAAATCACCATTTAGGCTACAGCAGGTTCAAGTGTAAGAAAGTCTGGAAAAACTGGGTTAGATCATGCTTCTCTAAACTGCATTAGCTAGTTCCCACTAAAGCTCTGTTGCATGGCATTTGGTATAAGGCAGATCCACAGCAGATGAAGGAAAGAAGCTGAATTAGGTAACAGAACCCATTATTAAGATAGTTCACCTCTTAACACAATTCTATGACCTCTTTTCTCAGGTACAGATTAAAAACAACTCCAGCATACCAAACACACTTACAGATGAACATGAAAGTTTGCTTCCAATTTTTTTTTTTTTTAAAGCAGAGCCTTTCACCTAGGGACTAACAGAGCCTGCCTCTGGTTAAACCACATTATTTACTTCTGGCTTAATGTAATATTGGGAAAGGTAATACAACTGGAGAAAATAGGTGTTTGGAAGCTAGGAGTATCCACTTCACTTATACTCTAGGTGTACATCTAAGTTGTGGTTCTGTAACTTCTGTGGTTCCAACAGCTAGCTGAAGGGTGACATCTTTATTGTGGAAGCAGCTGCTGTCAAAGATTCCATGTAACATGCTTTGAGTCTAGGTTTTTCCTCTTTCGTGCAACTTACAGAGACTCTCCTGTGGTTTGGTCAGCATACACACTTGTTGTTTCATTTAATGTGCACAGTCAATGTGAAATTAAAAGAAAAAAATTATCACCTATTTCAGAAAGGTAAGTTGAGTAGAATGATGGCAGAGTCTGGCCCAGAATTTTAATTTGTAATTTTAGCATGTATCTCATGCAGTTTGGGAAGCATCAAACTAAATCTATTGCCAGAAGCCTTGTTACAGTTTAATGTACTTTAACTAAAATGTGTAAATTTTTTTTAGTGTTCATGATGAATGCATTTATGACCTTAGTACACTTTTGGCATTCTTAAAGGAAGCATGATAAGCTTTAATAGAGAAATATTTAGGTTACACTTAACTTGTGCTCAGGTAATAATAAAACATTTGTCCTTTTTGATTTCAATACATTCTGTCCTCAGGTATGGCCCATCTCCTGTACACTTGGAGCGACCTTTGGCTACGTGGCTGGCCTTATCATTTCACCACTCTGGATATACTGGAATAGAAAGCAACTGACATATAAGAACAATTAAGAGGAGCAAAGGGAGAAGATAATTCTTTGTGCAGATTCTGCAAGAGGTGTGCAGAAATGTAGATGGTCAAAGCCAAGCAGTTCCATTTACAGCACTGATTTTTATGTAGTTTCAACGTGATGTGATTGTAGCTTTTTAAACTATGAAACCCCTGAGAGATTGTACCTTCTAGTGGAAATAAAGTATTTATAATAGATTGTGGCTTCAGATGCTGTTTGCTGCTTCTTAGACCTTTAAGAAACATTCTTAATCAACTTCATAGAATTTTGAGGACCCATTTCCCCTCCCCCCAAGTTTTAAACTGCTTCATTATGACAAATCTGGGCATAGCCATAGCATTTCCAATGCTTCTGAAAGAAATAGTTGCCTTGGCCACTGAAGATGTTTCTCACGTAATCAGACAACAGTTTATACATCTTGATCCTATTCTTTTTTTAACTGTGTGTTTCTTTGGAGTTAAAATGGCTATGATAGCCTCATCAAAAACAGTCTTCAGTCCTTTCTGGGTTAAAGCTGAACATTCCACATAGCAGCATGCTCCTATCTGGGAGGGAGAAAAACCACAAAAGATATAAACATCTGTTTTACACAACTGGTATGATACAGCGCATGATAAGAAAAAGTATCAAATATAGCCATGCACAAAGAATGTACTTGCTATCCACATTAATAACACCCAGAAGCAATCAATTGTTAAATACCCAGAGGTAATCAATTGTTACAGTACTAGCGTGTCCTTTTAGATTTTCTCTATGAAGAATTCTCTCATCAAATATTTATTGGGTGCCTACCTCACATCAAACACTGTTCAGTTCCTAGAGATATTTCAATGAATGGAGTCAGAGCTAAGGAGCCCTGCTGTTTGGTACTTACATTGACTTAGGTTGGGGAGAGAGGAACACAAAGGGAATTCAGAGCAGATGGTAAATACTGGGGAGGAAAAAGCAGAGAAGGGCTTTGAGGTAGGGAAGTCTCAGTGGGTCCAGGGCTCCAGACAAGTGGTACAGAGAGAAGGGTGCAGATGCAAAGACCCTGATGTGGGTGGTGCTGGGAGCCTCCCCACAAACAGAAAAAATGCTGGGGCAAAAGAGGGTGAGCATCACTGTATAAGTGACAACATCAGCAAGGCTGATTATAATCGCCACCTTCTACCCTCAGATGGAACTGTTCACTCACTGAAAATCTGCTATACACACTTCCTGAAATGTAAGAACCAGCAGAGAATAAAATTAAGTCCCTACCCTGTTCTCCTGCAGCTTATTGCATTTTAGGAGGAGACCAATCCTGCACTGGCAAGTATAGAAGTGGAATGTGAGAAACTAATATGGTCTCAGAACAAATGGGAAGGTAGGGCATAGGGAATAAGCAGGGACACATGGAGAAATTGACACTTGAGCTGAAATGTGAAAAGAGTAAAATAATGAATGAAGTCCACATAGTAAAAAACCCTCGGCAGAAACCACAGCAAAAGGACAAAGGCCTTAAGGTAGAATGACAGAGGGGCCTGTTGGCCTTGGAATGGGGGGCGTGGGGGAGGGTTGGACTTTACTCTGCGTGCGTGGAACCCACTGGAGGACTCTGGGCTGAGTGAGCTGACAGCTTGTGTTTTAAAACTCACTCTGAGGCTGGGAAGTTGGCTCAGCGGTAAAGTGCTTGCCTCGCATGCATGAGGCCCTAGGTTTGATTCCTCAGCACCACATAAGCAGAAAAAAGCCAGAAGTGGCACTGTGGCTCAAGTGGTAAAGCGCTAGCCTTGAGCTAAAAGAGCTGAGGGACAATGCCCAGGCCCAGAGTTCAGCCCCCATGACCAATCAAAAATGAAACTAAACAAAACAAAACCTCACTCTGGCCAGGAGCCAGTGGCTCACACCTGTAATCCTACCTACTTAGGAGGCTGAGATCTGAGATCAAAATTAAAAGCCAGCCTAGGCACTAAAATCTGTAAGACTTTTATCTCCAATTAACCATAAAAGAGCCAAAAGTGAAGCTGTGGCTCAAGTGCTAGAGGACCAGTCTTGAATGAAAAAGCTGGACATTACTTAGGCCCTCAGTTCAAGGCTCAGGACTGATATGTAAGATAGATACACACACACACACACACACACACACACACACACACACACACACGCATACACACACACTCACTCACTCACTCACTCACTCTGGCTGCTATATGCTGTGTTGAGAGTGGACTATGCCGGCTATGATGGGCAGAGACAGAGGCAGAGGTGAGTTAGAAGCTGATCCGATAATCCAGGCCAGAGCTAAGAAGCATTTGGATCCTGGATCTGTTCCAAAGGTAGAACAGTATGTTTTGTCGGGAGATCTGGAAGTATATATGGTAAAAGAGAAACAGCAAGGTCAAGAATGATTTCAAAGTTTTGAACGTGAGTAATTGGGAGGGGAAGTTTGGAGGGTAAAATTAGGAATTCTTGTTAGGACATGTTGACTTTGGGAACCTTGACCATACAGATGGACTTGTTGAGTAAAGAACTAAATCGTCACATCTAGAGTTCAGGGAGGAAATCAAGGCTAGAGGGAGATATCTTCAGTAGAAGACAGTTGAAGTCATGGGACTCAGCAGTTCCCTAGGCCTAGGGAGTGTGGGATCCCTGGGGCCCTATGGGAGATGCAAAGATACTGAGAGGCCTAGAGGGGAGAAGAACCTAGAGAGTGCTCAAGGAAGCAAGTGAAGAAAGTGTTTCCAGAAGGGAGCTCAGTGGCAAGTCCTTACCTAGCCTGTGGGAGCCCAAGTTTGATTTCCTACACTGAGTCAAATGCTGCTGCCAGCTTTTATCTAGGATTGTATTGTGTTGGAACAACTTTCTTCCCTGAAGCTGCGTGATATATATGAACATCTCTAGATATTTTACTATGAATGTTTAATAGACGCAGGGAGTTTTTTGTAAACAATGCAGCATCTTTGTATTTCTTTAAGTACATTCCTGATCACTGTTTCAGTTGTAAAGTGACAAGGTGTAACTGTATGTATTTATAGGTACATAGTGAAGTGCTATCTATACTGTGTGAGGTGGTTAAATCAAGCTAATGGGCATGTTTATTACCTCAAATACTTGTGTTTTTGGTAACAAATTTACTTTCAGCAGTTTTAACACATAGAATACACTGTAACTACATTCACACGCCATGAAATAGATCTCAAACATGTCTTTCTTCTGCTTAACTGAAACTTTGTATTCAAACCAATGTCAGAATAATTTTCTTAGGCTAAATTCCAAAGCAGGAGTTGTATGATTGATCAACATTATGTGTGTGATTTTAAGGCTTTAGCATCTTGTCGAGAGTGCTTTTGTTTTACTACCACCAACATAGCACAGTGCCTATTTGCCTGTGCCCATGCAAAATGGAAATAATTCATTTTCCATTCCTTTGGCAACTCTATGAATGGAAATTGAATTTATATTTGACACCAAATGAGTTTCAATATTTCTATTTTCATTCTGTGTATTCTAGGCATATTTCCTATTGACTTCCTCAGGTGATTTTATTTCCAGGGGTCAATGTCTTTTTTCTGATTCATTTATTTGAGCCAGGATTCCTGTGTACTAAGGATGTCAAGTCTCTTATGTGACCTAATTTTATTTCTGGCATTGGACATGATATGAAAGTCTTATGTAGCTAAGTTATTAAGATGTTCATTTATGACTTTTACCCTTATGTGTGACACTCAGAAATTCCTTCTTCCCTCAAGATGACAGAATTATGCTGAGGAAACCCTAAACAGATTTGTTAGTGTATCCATTTATCTTTTAACTTTGGAAAATCTATTTCCTCATAATCGTACATTTAGATTCTGCTTCCACAAGAGGCACAGTAAAGTCACTTAAAAAACAGAACCCAATAATGTTAGGGGCAAATAAAGGACAAAAAGTAGATGTAGCTTTGAGGAGGAATTATACAAACAAGCACACATTGTCTGCAGCTAGACCTAGCCACCATTTTCTGTTTTGAGCCACAAATTTCAACAGTAATTCTGTGTCACCCCATGCTCAACTCCATGAGTTTTAGCTGAAAACAACATGTATTTGACAGAGCACAAATGTGTAAGTAATTGAGAAGGGCTTAAAGTTTCAGTATCTACTCTCTTTTACTTGTGGCACTTACTAAGCAAATGACTACTACGTGAGCCATGCCACCTTTTTTTTGGCTTTAGTTATCTTTTAGATGGTTGCTTTTGTTTGTTTCCAGGACCAATCTCAGACCTCAGTCTTCCTTCTCATGCCACCTATAGCTGAGGTTATAGATATACACTACCAGGCCTGGCTTGTTAAGATGTGGGTTTTGCTAATTTTGTCTTGGGCTGGACTTGGACCATGATCCTCTTGATCTCTGGCAGCCAACTAGCTGGGATTTGTAACCACGGTGCTCAACCACCATTTAGTGACTACTTTCTTATATCTCTTCCTACAGATGACTTTTTTTTTTGGTCCGGTTGTGGGGCCTGAACTCTGGGCTTGGGCGCTGTCCCTCAGCTCTTCAGCTCAAGGCTAGCGCTCTACCACTTGAGCCACAGCGCCACTTCCGGCTTTTTTCTTTTTGCTTATGTGGTGCTGAGGAATCGAACCCAGGGCCTCATGCATGCAAGGCAAGCACTCCATCTCTGAGTCACCTTCCCAGCCCTTACAGATGACTTTTAACTAGCACACAGTTGCATCGTAGGATAGGTGGAAGAGACTGGGACCTGGAGTCTGGCTCTATGTTCCACCACTTTTACTGCAGGGCCTTGGGCTAGTTCCTGGTATCTCCAAGCCATCATTTTTTTCTCAAACCTGCCTCAATGGATCAATGCAAAGATTGAGTGAGATAATACATAGATACCACTTAGCACAGTGCCAGGCATACATAACTACACGGTGTTAACTGCTACTGTTACTTTACCTTTATTTTTAAATTCTGAAAATGTTCCATTACCTCTTTTGCTAGTTTTTGTCCTTGTTCCACACATATAGGTTTTTCTTTCATATCATTCAGTCTTGCTAATGTTTTGGGGTCATCTCGGAGATCAATCTAATTAAGAAAGGTCAATAATGTCCCATAATATTACAATTCTTTAAAGAGAAATAAAAACATTTAGCCCCCACATACAAAAAAAAGATTAAACAAAAAAACTTAATTTGTAAAGTTAATAATTGTTTTTGGTACTGTTTTCTCCAAAATCATGGTAGAATTAATTAACTGGAAACTGATTAAACACTTACCATTTGGTAACCACAGAATCATTTATAACAACTCCCCCTCCCCCCCAATAAAGACTGTACAGTATATTTTTCAATGGGCAAAAGCAAAGCAGACATACCTGAGTTCCTATTAATAAAAAGGGTACATTTGGTGCATACTCCTTAAGTTCGGGTACCCATTCCTCTTTCACATTTTGAAACGAGGCTGGATTTACCACAGAGAAGCATATGAGGAAGACATCAGTCATTGGGTAAGATAAAGGCCTCAGACGATCATAGTCTTCCTATAGAACAAAAGGGAATCTCATTATTTACATGTACATGTCTACAGCCAATAATAATATGCACGTGAGGTCACATGTTCACCAGGCCAGTTCAGAAGCACCCTGAGTTCTACAAATGGAATGTCGGCCCTCCTCATACAACTAGGAAGAGCTATCAGAAATTCCATTTATTTTTGGCTGTTCTTTTTCAAAATCCTAACCACCACTGGGTAAAAATTTGAAAACTAAGAAAATAGGATGTGGTGTAATCTTAACACTCAGGAGGCTGAAGTAGAAAGATCCAAAGTTCAAGGCCAGCTTGGGCTATAGACCAAGACTGTTTTAAAACAACAAAAACAAAATCAGAAAATACATGGTGATTACTAAAAGCTATTGCTGGAAACCTTTGGAACTGAAAGCACTGCAAAGAACTGAGTTGAGACTTTGTATTAAGATAATGAACATTTACTATATGTCAAGCACTGACAATGTTTATACGAATTACTAAATCCTTACAGTCCTAAGGAGTGTACTTGTCTTTGTTTCCCTTTTGTGTAATCACAGGCACCGAGACAGATAACTGGGACTCAAATCTAGAGCTGTTAGGGCTAACAGCTTTACTAAGACCTGTGAGTTTTGCTTTGTATTTCTACAATTTTCTTCTGTGTGTGTGTGTGTGTGTGTGTATGTGTGTGTGTGTAAAGACAGAAATCTAAGTGTGAATCCATCAAACTCCCTTTTTTCCCCAACTTGTATTTTCTTTCCTAAATATTTCCCTGAGTGTTCTTCCAGTTCTTTTGTCTGGGTATACACACCCACAACTGTCCATGTGAATTTATCTGGACGCAAAAAGGAGACCACACAGAGCGAGTGTGCTCTTCTACATCTTCCTCGTGCAGTCTGTCTTGGGGATGCCTCCACATCAGAATATATTAGGTTACCAAAGATTTAAACTGTAGCTTCACAGCTGTCCTGATGGGAGTAGTTAGTCTTGTTTTGCATGGAATATTTCTGGGACACCAAATTCTGCTTTTTAAAATTCCACTGAAGGAAGCAAGTGAGTATTCCATTTTTGTTGTGGCTAGACAATCAGCCCATTTCAAGGAAACTGATTTTGATGTTGGCCACCTCCCCTCTTAAATGACTCATTTCACTGTGAGAACAGCACACATGTGGAGCTAAGAGAATATTAAAAGCAGCTTCCACTCCGTTACTACAGTACCATTTCCCTTGTGGACCAATTTTTCCTTCATGTCATCTTCTGACATTTTTCTTAATATATGCTCAACTCAAGCATGCAAACGTCTTGATATTTGTGGAGGATGGGTTCTGAATCCCCAGTAATGCCTGAATCTTTACGTACTCAAGTCTTATATACATATAATCACCAGAACTCCTCTGCAGACTTACAGGAGGAGCTCTGTACATGCTCAATACACACCCTAACAATATTTTAATGTACAGTAGGTTGAATCTGCATGCATGGAACCTACAGATACAAATGTTCATTGTATTAATGCCTCAAACTCAGGCTGGAAATGAAGCTTAGTGGTAGAGTACTTGCCTAGTATGCATAAAGCCCTAGGTTTGATTCCTCAGTACCACATAAACAGATAAATCAGGAAGTGGTGCTGTGGCTCACATAGTAGAATGCTAGCCTTGACCTAAAGAAGCTCAGAGACAGTGTCCAGGCCCTGAGTTCAAGCCCGAGGACTACCAAGAAGAAAAAAAAAGTCTCTGACTCAACTCTGCAGGCTAACCCTTCTGTTGTTTTACAATGGTTTTTTTATGTTATTTTTTTAGAAATGGAGGCTTGTAACTAGTTTCCATCAAAGCTGTGCCCTGGTTTAGAAATTAGTAGGGAGAAAATCAACTAGAATGCATGTGCATCATCTTATACCCTGCCTAGTTACTACAAGAGGGCTAAAATACAAGTAATATAGTTAATAAATGGGCAAATAATATAAGCAGACACTTCTCAAAAGAAGTACAAATAAGTAAGTCATATTTTCTAAATGCTCAACGTTTTTTCACCAGGAGGGAAATGCAATCAACACTGAGAGTACATCTCATTCCAGTCAGAATGAATACAAGCCATAAATACAGGCCAGATTGTGGTGGGGGCCAGGGAGGAACCCTTATATTCTACTGGTAGAAAGACAAATTAGTGTAGACATTATGGCAATCAGTATGGAGGTTCCTTTAAAAACTAAACATAAAATTACCATGGGAGCCAGCTATACCATGCCACTCCTGGGTATACAACTAAGGAATCAATGCAAACATATACTAGAGATCCTGGTACCCTATGTTTTCTGCTGCACTACTCACAATAGCAAAGAAAGGGAATCAGAGTAGGTGCCCTTTGATGAGTGAATGGATGAAAATGTACCAGATATGTGCACAGGGGAGTATATTCAGCCAAAGAAAGAAGAAAACATGAATGGAATTGAGGTCATCATGTTAAGTGAAATAAACCAGACAAACAAATATAACATTTTCTCTCATATAACGGAAGCTGGAATTAAAAAAAAAGAACAAAGAAGTAGAGGAATTACTAGGGAAGGAGTGTAAAGGAGAGTAGTTAAACAGTATGTATAACCAAAGCACAACAAATGCATGTATGGACAGTCACGGTGAAATCCATTAATATATACAGTCAAAATGAATTAGTAATTACAATGTTAAAACCAGGTTGATCTGGTGGTAGTGTGAGTAGGTATTTGCCTATGCTTTCTGCACTGCCTCATTCAAACTGCAAGTGCACAGGCAACTAAGAAACTGGATTCACTCTCACCATCCTAAGAGCTGCTCTAGGCTTCGGAGCAAACCTGCACATGCACAGTGGAGGTGTTCTCATTAGAATCAGTCCTCATCCATATTTAGATTTCCAATTTTCACAGAAACAGAAATGGGGATACTATCCCATAGGATTCCAAGCAATAAATGAACTCATGTAATTGAAGCACTCAGCATTGCACTTGGCACATGAAGAACTTGCTCTGTGCTTTCACATAAACGCCTTGTCCCATGGGAAGCTGAGTCTGCTTCCTCTGCAATCCATGCAAGGTCCCAGGAGCGCTGTGCATTCCTGGCTTTGGCACTTCCTCCAAAGACAAAAAGGAAAAGGAACTCTTACTGGGAAATAACATTGTCTAAATACACCAACTGAGGTCTCTTGAGGGCAATATAATTTTCAGATTAACAAAAAGAGGATGAAATATTATTACTGCACTAATTAGTCATTTTGAAACACAACAACCTTAGATTCCTTAAAACATCAAAGGAAGATTTAGATTATTCAAGAACACCAAGTTAGATAGTTTAATGACTATTTTACCTCAAGTTTATCTCACTAGGGAAATAGAATTCTACACACTTTTTCCAGAGGGCTATAAAAAGAAATCTAAAGGTGTTAAATCCAAAGGTCTCTAGAAATGCTTACTAATATTAACCCAACTATTCCATAGCCCTTAAGTCTGTTACAAAGGTTCCTTTCTTAAACACAGTGAACCAGGTCTGACTTCCCTCAGTGGCAGAGATGTGGACACCATGGAAGGCAATTAGATCGACCATTTCTAGGCATTTGTTAAATTGCAGATTTTGATAGGATAATTACATGTGAAGAATGAGTTGTTTTTTGTTTGTTTTTTGCCAGTCCTGGAGCTTGAACTCAGAGCCTGGGTGCTGTCCTTGAACCTCTTTGTGCTCAAGGCTAGTACTTTCCCACTTGAGCCACAGCACCATTTCCTGCTTTTTTCTGAGTTGTTTATTGGACTTGAGTTTCACGAACTTTTCAGCCCAAGCTGGCTTCAAACCATGATTCTCATATGTCAGCCTCCTGAGTAGCTAGGATTATAGGCATGAACCATCGCTGCCTGGAAGAACTAGGTTTAAAAAAATTTTTTTTAAAGCAAGTATGTTTAGAACTCTTTGGAAAGAAATGTTCCTTTTATACTACCTAAAATGAATTCCTTCTGGTTATCACCTCTGGCTAAATACCTGACAGTTATTATAAGAAGGAGACCTTTCTGTTTCATCCAGCCTGAGTAATTAGAAGGCTAATAATAGATAGCAAATTAAAAGACAATAAATTATCCCCTGTGCATACTTTAGCCAGCATCATATAAAATTGTTAATACCCACAGCACACCATATCTTGAGAGTGAACTTATGTGAAACATTGGAACAGGTGGAAATAACTAGAACCTTTCAGCTCATTTTATATTTTAAATCTGACAACACAAAGGAAGTTAAATGTTTTTAAATGCCCTATGGTTAAATGACCACTTAGCAAAATCAGTTCTTCCAGCTAACTCTCCAGTGTCCTAATTAACACACCAATTATATATTTGAGTTCTCATTTAAAAAGTAGGTATTTAAACATTTAACTGGAACACTCTCAGGAGCAGAGAAAAAATGTATTAGAAGCCCAATATCAAAACCATGAAAAAAATTGATGAGTTTGGTTAACAGTCTTTTGAAAGTTCTTTAGCTTCTTAACTGGATAGCTAGATGTATCAGTTTTTAAAAGTATGTTCTGATTTGTGAGTGGGGACAGGAGGAAAAAACTGGGAGAGAGCGAGGGAAGGGGTGACATTGTCCAAAAACAAATGTACTCTTTACCTGACTTATGTAACTGTAACCCCTCTGCATATCATCTTTATAATAACAATAAAAATAAAAATTTTTAAAAAGTGTGTTCTGAGAGCTTGGTGATTAGGTTCTCCACTCTTGTCCAGAGAGGATGACAATCATAGTCCTTAAAAATATCACATACTTGCCACCTGATAAGAATCACAGACAAGAGGCCAAAGAAATCTTCCCTGAGAGGAAAAATAAAAGGTGCTCAAGAGCAACAGAGAAACAGCAATATTCATCCATAAGACACTCCTTACAACAGCCTGCCGGGCCCATGAACCTACCCACTTCTGTACTATTCTTGCCCCCCTCAAGTGGACCTGGGTGTTCCCTTCTAATGTATTTTGTCTAAATACATGTTTTCTTTCATTTTTTGCTTTTGGGTCCGGTCGTGGGACCTGAACTCTGGGCCTGGGCGCTGTCCCTCAGCTCTTCAGCTCAAGGCTAGCGCTCTACCACTTGAGCCACAGCGCCACTTCCGGCTTTTTTTTCTGCTTATGTGGTGCTGAGGAATCGAACCCAGAGCCTCAGGCATACAAGGCAAGCGCTCTACCACTGAGCCACCTTCCCAACCCTAAATATATGTTTTGAATTGGACATCTACTTTAAATATATATCCAAAATATAAACTTTATGTAAAACCATTTGCATTGGACAAGATGCCTCTGTCAGCCTATTCTGCTATTACACTGGCCACTGAAAGTCACCAGCCAAGATTTATTGAGATCATACCATGCGGAAGATGTTCTAAGGATACAAATGTACAAAAAGATGACATTTCCCCATTTGTTAGGAAATGGAAAGGCTTGGAAAAAATTATATTAAGTGAAGTAAGCCAGGCCCAAAGAAACATAGGTCCCATGGTTTCCCTTATTTGCAATATCTAGTATATGTATGAGTCAAGCGGAAAAAGTCAGATAATGTGATGGTAGGAAAACGAACCCTCAAATATGTATTTTAATGTTTTTTTTTCTTTCATGCATGTGTTTCTAACGCATTTATAAGATTATCTCTTTGTTGCTCTGTATGTCCCTCCCCCACAGTGTAACCCCCGCTTTCACTATATTTGATGTCAGTATAACATGTGGAGGAGATGGGGACAAACAAGTCGTTTAAGGATTCAGGTGGACCTGTTGCAACAATGAGAAGTACAAAATGTCATGTCAAAACCAGCTTTACAATGTCGGTGTGGGGGGGGGAGGGGGGTATGATTGGGTGGGGGGGAGGGGGGAGGCTGGGAAGGGAGGTGAAGGGTAAACAAGGAGGAGGCTGCAATGCTTGGTAAGAAATGTACGCATTATTCTGCCCATGTAATTGTAACCCCTCTGTACTGTATGTTCTCAAATAAAATAAAATTAAATTAAAAAAAAAAGAAATATTAAAAAAAAAAAAACAAATGTACAAAAAGAAGGCATAGTTGTATTTTTAAGAGCTTAGCTGAGTTGGATATTCAAGCCAGAAATCGAAAAGGACAATCATAAGCAACAATGGGAAAGGGAAAAGCAGAAGCTACAGCAGGTGAATAGATAAATGCTTAACATAAGAAACACTACTAAATACCTACTAGGTACCCAGAATGGTGCTATAGTCACCTGGGAAATGAAGCTAGGGCAAGATTCAGATATCTAATTTGTAAACACTTTACAATATTCACAAAGCTCTGCATGTTAAACATAAAGCAATCAGAGCTGGGGGCATGGCTCAAGTAATATAATGTGTGCCAAGCAAATACAAGGCCTTGAGGAAGTGTAGCTGTGGCTTAATGTGGTAGAGCACTAGCCTTGAGTGAAAGAGCTCAAGGATAGCATCCAGGACCTGAGTTCAAGTCCCACAACTGGCCAATGAAATAAAACTCAAGGCCTTGAGTCTAACCCAGTACGACAGAGGAGGGAAAAAAAGAAGGGGAGTATACTGAAATGTATGCTTTGCTCTTAGAAGTTCATGATAGGAGAGGCAAGATGTATACAAATACATTATTATATGTTAGAATGTGGTATACACATGGTCATTAGGGGACACTAAGAAAAGACATTTTGGAAGAGGTATTTGAGATTTGAATACGCACAACCAAATGGCCTTGGTTTATGAGGCCATTGAGCCATTTGTGAGGCCATGAGGCCATTGGGCCATGTATGAGGCTATGAAGGCTCTTGAGCCTTAGTTTCTCTGTAAAATAGGCAATGTCAGTGATAAATGCTTCCAAGATCAGAGAATCCGGTAAGCATGTATTACATTGCCAGATAACCCAGGAGATGACTTGTATTTAAAAAAGAAAAAAAATAGCCATTTATCAACATCTATGAATGTCCCTCTGTAACAACCTACAATGAGAGAAAGGTGGGCCACTGGAAAGAAGCCCCAAACCTTCCAAGTCAAAAGGTACTGATCACTTTCATGATATAGAAAAATGTCTGACAATTCAGGGAGAATGCCTTAAAACTGGAGGCTTGGTGGATAATAAAGCAGCAACTCAGTCACTGCCAAGGCCATGGTGGTCATCTCCATCTGAAACATCTGTTTCTAGTGAGAAGCCCAGATTAGACATTGGGTATGGCTCTGGAAACACCCCAACGCTCAGAGGCCAAGAGTCCTCTTGAATTGAAATTAGGCCCTGAGGATAAGAAATATGTCATCCTGTCTAACTTATCTCTAGGCTAACTCTTAGTAGTAGCAGCTTCTGAAACTTCATTTTCTTTGTGTAGTCATTTTGCCACTTTTGAATTTTAAATTTAACTTGTGATATGAAAGTGTCACTTTTTGCCCCCTTACAATTGGCTCTCAGGAGGCTGGGGTATATGACTTTACAATGTTGACTTTACTGAATTTGCCTCCTACCTCCTATCACCTCCCACTATTGCTGGACTAAAGGACATTTGGAAAAGGGAATTTGTTTAAGTGCTACACATTCCTAAGAATTAATTGTTTTTCAAAAACTTTTCCCATGTTTGGCCTTTTTGTTTTATTTATTTTAATTTTTATTTATTTATTTATTTATTTTTGGTCGGTCATGGGGCTTAAACTCTGGGCTCAGGCATTGTCCCTGAGCTCTTCAGCTCAAGGTGAGTGCTTTTACCACTTGAGCCACAGTGCCACTTCTGGTTTTCTGGTGGTTAATTGGAGTCTCTGTATTTGATGTTGATATAATCTGTGGAGGGAAAGGGCAAAAACAAATCCTTTAACTAGGTGGACCCATTGCAACAATGAGATGTACAAGTCGTTATGTCAAAAAATGAACTTTACAACTTTGGTGGGGGGGGGAGGGAGGATCGAGTGGGGGGATGTGGGGGGAGTGTGGGAAGGGATGGGAAGGGGAAACAAAGAGGAGGCAACAATGCTTGATAAGAAATGTACTCGTTATCTTGCCCATGTAATTGTGACTTCTCTGTACGGTATTTTCACAATAAAAAAAAAAAAAGTCTCACGGAGTTTCCTGCCTAGGCTGGCTTTGAACCACGGTCCTCAGATCTCAGCCTCCTGAGTATACAAAAGCATGAGCCATCAGCACCTTGCTTGCTTTTTTTATTTTTTACAATGTTTGTATTTGTTTTTGTTTGTTACAGGTTTAATTGGTTCTTAACATTTAGTTTCCAACTTTCATAAACTGTCACTTTCATATGACTTCTAATACGTTGGTTCCCCCCTTTAATTTATCAATTATTAAGGAATTAGGGAGAGATCATGGGCTTTTTCCATTGTTCCTTCTTTTGGGATGCCTAACTTCTGCTTAGGTGAACCTGAGAAAAAGAGGGAATGTGATATGGTGAGGTAGAAAGACAAGCAGCAGAGGAAACTGCCCTTACCTTGTCTTCCAGGACCAGCACTTCCTCAACCCTAAAAACAGAGGACAGAACTGGAGTGGTAGATTGCCGTGTCTCATGCTGTGTACACTGTGAGCAGCCCTAGTAACAGATTTCATGTGGGAGGAGGCTTAAATTCCTGGATAAAACTCAAGTCTTAGGATTCTGTTTTATCTAAGCTGACCCCACAAGGCAGAGGATCAAGACTTGGCTAAAAATGGCCCTCAGGCAAGCTTCCCTTCCCCATCTGTGAGGGGAGAGTAAATATAGCATACACATGTTGAGAGAAAAGAGAGCTGGTCAAGGGCTTTGAGCTCTCCTAGCAGACAAGCCTGACTTTCCAAAAAAAGACAAGCCACGACTTCACTGCCAGTGCTGCTTCTTTTGTGCATGGTGAGGTGACTCCCCTGGTTGTGGAGTATTTAGAGCTGAAATTCTACATTGTCTGGTGCTATAATTACAGGTCTTCTTCACTAAAACAGAGGTCAGCTGGCCTCAGGCATGCAGAGAGAAGGTAAATGTCTGGTCATACTTCCACAGAGTCTCTTCTTTCCTAACTTGATGGCACAGATTTCATGTGGATGCAACAGCCATTCATTCATTCAGCAAGTATCTGGCAGTAAGGCAGTGAGTGTGGTGTATTCACAAGGGAAAAGTAGGCCTCCAACTTCCCTGCTGGAGTTTTGCACATAACTGAGGAGCAGACAAGCAGCTCTCAACCAGACACATACAACAGTGGGAGATGTGCTGGCAATCTGAGAGGTGATGGGGGGAGAGGGAAAGGGGGAGAAAAGCGAGAGAGGGGGTAACAAGTTCAAAAAGAAATGTACTCACTATCTTTCTTATGTAACTGTAACCCCTCTGTACATTACCTTGACAATAAAATTAAAACAAAAACAAAACAAAGACAAAAAATGAATGGGGGTGCTGTACTCATAGTTTGTGGGTATGAGCCAGTTACTATACAACCTGCCCATTGAAAACCAGTCTTGGGTTAGACATGACTGCTGTCTTGCTAGGCATTCATGAAAAATCCTTCTATAATTTCACACCTCTAAGAACTAACTTAGTTGAATACATGAACACATTTCATTTTCTTAGGATGATGTTAATGAATTTTCTGGGAATGTAATCTCCTCAAATTGGAGGAGAGAGATTGTATTTTATCCAAAACATTTCAGGAGCTACTTATCATCAGAGCATCACATATTGCTGAAAATATTGCTCTTGGTATCTGAATCACCACTAAACCACAACTATGCTAGTCAACATTTGTGGCTGCTGCATGCACGGGTAATTCTACCTATAGGTGCAGGAATTTCTGGAATATTAAGCTCTAGGAATTTAGGAACTTAACACTAAAATATTGTTTTATTACTCGGCCTTATACTGGTTTAAAAGTATGTGTTGGATGCTCTATAGGAAATGTACTCATTACCTTACTCATGTAACTGTAACCCCTCTGTACAGTATTTTTACAATAAAAACATATATATATATATATAATATAAAATTTTAAAAAGTATATATTGAAGCCAGGTGCCGGTGGCTCATACTTGTAATCCTAGCTACTCACTCAGGAGGCTGAGATCTGAGGATTATAGTTCAAAGCCAGTCCAGGCAGAAAAATCCATGAGACTCTTACCATCAATTAACCAGCAAAAAAACAGAAGTGGACTGGCTCAAGTGAGAGTGCTAGCCTTGAACAAAAAGGCAAGTGAGAATGCAAAGGTCCATGTTCAAGCTCCAATACCAACATAAATGAATGAATGAATGAATGAATAAATAAATGTGCCTAGGGAGGTAGTATTATCCATAGATTTCAATTGAGGATAAGTCAAAGAGGAATATTTATTATAAAAAGATGGGATGAATCTGATGTAGCTGAGATGCTGAGTCAGATCAAATTTGGACAAAATGAAGATTTAGGGATAGGCAATATGAAGGGAAAGAACCAGGCATGGAGAGAAGGACTAATTGAGAAGCCCAACTTTGTTTGTTTGTCTTTTTGGGGTCTGGTCGTGGGGCCTGAACTCTGGGCCTGGGCGCTGTCCCTCAGCTCTTCAGCTCAAGGCTAGCACTTTACCACTTGAGCCACAGCACCACTTCTAGCTTTTTTCTTTTGCTTATGTGGTGCTAAGGGCCTCAGGTATGCAAGGCAAGTGCTCTACCACTGAGCCACCTTCCCAGCCCAGAGAAGCCCAACTTTGATCAGAGCATTCAGCAAAGACCTCCAACCTGAGACCTGAGGGAGGGTTAAATGACAAGGCAGAGGACAACATGTACAGAAACCTCAGGCTGAGAGGCCCTGAGAGACCCTGGGAAAGTCCAGCGTGGCAGGAGGCCTGGGAAGGAGGAGGCCTAGAGCACCCGAGTCTGAATGTCATAGAATATCACTAAAAGGTGAAGCAAGGGGACCACACACTTTGACTTTTTATAAAGACCATCTTAAGCTGCTTTGAGCTAGACAAGCAGAAATACATGAAAGGCCAGTACTGGAACTCAGGAGACAAAAGATTTGTGGCTTGGATAAATAGGGGCAGCTGACAGCTTGAGACATGGTAGGTTCTGGACCTGTTCTGGAATAGACTCAGGCAGGGGTGATGTGTGAAATAAGGAATAATCCAGTTTCTGATCTGTGCAGTGGAGTGAAGAGTACTGTTGACAGAGCAATACTGAGCAATTCTGAGTACTGCTGAGCAGTACTCACGGTGGGGAGTACATAAGGCAGAAACCTCAGGGCCAAGGCTGGGCCAATTTTAAGCTTGAGTTCTCTGTCTTGAGTTCCAGATCCAGCTCTTTTGGGTGACAATATCTCAGACATTTCTGTACTAAACTTGTTCCGTCTCCTCAAATCTGCAACTTCTGTTTGCCATCTTAGTAAAAGGTGTCACCTCCTATCAGGCTATGCAAAGCAGAAACCCAGAAACCTTTCGTACTAACCTCAAATGCTCACCAAAAATCAACCAGGAGCCCAACTACACGTATCTAACTAATCAAATGCCCAGAAAGCCTCATGCTCCTTTCCCTCTCCACAATTCCTTACTTGGGTGGCTCCTATTCATCTTCCAGGCTTTGGTCTAGAAATCTCACTTTATCCAACCAATCCCAGATGAAACCCCAATTGAAATCAAGCACTCTACACTCTGCACTTCCATTACCTGTCAAAGTACACCTTAGTCTATGACACCAACATTAGTGTCTCCTTTGTGTGTGTGTGTGTGTGGTCCTGGGGCTTGAACTCAGGACCTGGGCCCTGTCCCTAAACCTCTTTGTGCTCCAGGTTAGCACTCTACCACTTTGACCCTCAGCACCACTTTCATCTTTTTCTGAGTAGTTTATTGGAGGTAAGAGTCTCACACTTTCCTGCCTGGGCTGGCTTTGCTTTGAATTGCAATCCTTAGATCTCAGCCTCCTGAGTAGCTAGGATTATGGGTGTGAACCACTGGCACCAGGCAGTGTCTCCTTTTTATCCACATCCTCAACAAGTCTCTCCTAGGGCAGGAGACTAGCCTTCAAAGCCAGGTGTATAGAATCTACTTACTATACTCTTACTGAATTAAGAAAGGGAGGTAAAGTCAGAAACGTAAGCTGCAACCAGGTCATGATGGTAAGCACTGTGCTGGCCTTCATCCTTCAGCCAGCTACTGAGCTGAAGAAAGTGGATCAGGTGTCTGAATTCTCAGGTGACAGGCTAATTTCTCAGATCATCACTGCCACTTTCAGCAAGGAATCAAATTGGCTCCTGTGATCAGGCCTATTTTTCTGGGCACACCAATGGACCCAACCCACCTGCCTGAATGATGTACACTCTCACAGATCAGTCTGACAGTCTCACACTGAGGTATTTGCAGCATTTAGTTCCTGCTGCTATTCCTTCCCCCCTCCCAGCTTTCTTTTCATTGCCTTGACATTTATTTTACTTCAGTGTGGAGGATATTGTTGACTGTTTATCCTCTCAGCCACGTGGGCCTGGAGGCCCCTGATCACATACTTGGCTATGAAGGTCCATGGCTGGATTAAGCTAATCAATGTGTGTCTTTTTTCATCCCTGCCCCTCCCACAGGCATTGGTTCTTGGGTGGGCCCTAAATTGTCCAATCAGAATGAAACATGGCAGGTTTAAAGGCAGCTCCTGACTCTTATTGCTGCTGCTCCTCTCTCTCCCTTTCCCTTGTTTTCTCTCCCACCCCCTCAGTATGTAAAGATTTCTACGACAGATCCAGTCTCTGCAGCTCATGGAGCGTGCTCAGGATACCTTCTATGGGGGACAATGCTATGATCTCTGTGGTCACAGATACCACCATCCACACATACATTAGTGTATATATGGGATAGGTGAGAACCTGCACCTATCTCTGGCTCGTGCCGTACAAGTTCCAAGCTGATATGCTCTCATCCCCCTTCCCTTCCCTCCCCTCCCACCACTCCTTCACTTTCAACATGTATACTACAGAGATTAAATTCTCTCTCACTGACAAATATGCTTGCACATGTCCTTTCAATGTCTTCTTAATGCATTAAGAAGACAAGCAGACAGGCAGTAAAGGAAGACCCTAGCAACTGTAAATAGCCAACCCTCCTTATCTACCATCTCTGCATCCACACATTTAACAAAATGTGGATAGAAATAGTCATGTGCAAAAAAAAAAATTCTGAACACTACAGACTTTATTCCCTAAATAACAACTATTATTACCTAGCATTTACATTGTGTTAGGTTTTATAAGTAATCTACAGATGATTTGAAGTATATGGGAGGATGTGTGTAGGTTATATGCAAATACGTTGTGTTTTATATAAGAGGTTTGGGCACTCACATATCTCAGTATATGAGGAGGTTCTAAAACCACTCTCGCCCCCTTCCCCCTGAGGATACTGAGAGATGACTATACCCTGATTAAGCCTGAAATAGTGCTTCTTCTCCATGGCCAGAGAGGCAGCCAAACTGCATGGGGGAGTTAAAGTATGACTAACAAGCCCATTTGGAATCCAAAGATGTGAACCACACTCCACTGGGCAAACAAACACAAACATCTGAGGACGAGGAAGGCTCTCAGTGGGCAGGCAAAATCAGGATGACCTAACACTGCTCACAGATATGCCTGCATGGAACAGATCCCTTAAAATGCATACAATTTCTGTTAAGGTGATGAGAATATTTTGGAGCTAGATAGAGGTGGTGGTTACATAATGCTATGAATGTACTAAATGCCACTGGATTATATTCTTTCAAGTGGGTAGATGTATGTTTTGTGAATTCGACCTCAACTTAAAGTTATATATATATATGTGTGTGTGTGTTCACAAGTATGCAGAGGTCTGACCCTGCAGGTACCCTCCCACATATCTGCACACACTCACCCAGACTTCTGTGAACACAAAACTACCCTGCAGGAAGTCCCTGGATCCCAATATACGCATGCGTGCATGTGCGCGTGCGCATACATACACACACACACACACACACACACACACACACACACACACACTCTTCAGAAATTACACTTCCACACTGTAAAGCAAGCCCCCCCCCCTTCCCCGCAAGGGCTCCCCTCGCCCTGCCTGTCCTGAATGACCTCCTTTATCTCCTCCTCTCCAGTACTGGCCTTTCCATAACACGGGTAGCTCCTGTGGAGTCCTGCATCCCTGGGTAAGAAACTTCATCACATGACTCTAGCCTATGCAGCCTCACAGCCCTGGAAGGCTACTGGATTCCCACTTCCACAAGAACCCCAACTATTCCACTGGGCCTTCATTATTCCTGGAGACAGGACAACTTCTACTTAGGATGAGGAAAGTAAGAAGCGTATCACTTGTCCAAAGTGACGTGAATAGTTTAGGCAGAAGTATAGTTTAACATAGCTCCTCTAACAACCAGTTTAACCAGGCAATGAGTGTACCATAGTTTCAGACACAGACTTTCCAAACCATTGAGTCAGATCTGTTAGTAGTGTAACCTTTCCCTTTTCTCTTTTAGAGTTCTCCCCATAAACAGGAGGGAAGATTAAATGAGCTCAGATCTGAAAGACACTTAGCATAAGGTCATGGCTAATGTATAATCATGCCAGACCAGATATATTTCTTCTCCATTTAATTTCAGATTTGGGGCAGTCAAGCAAATAGGAGAAAATGAGAGTTGCAGATAAAATTGACTTTTGGAATAACATGGAGAAACTGTATAGGTTAGGTAAGTGTATA
Organism: Dipodomys spectabilis; assembly: GCF_019054845.1. Classification (NCBI taxonomy): domain Eukaryota; kingdom Metazoa; phylum Chordata; class Mammalia; order Rodentia; family Heteromyidae; genus Dipodomys; species Dipodomys spectabilis. The sequence goes on from NW_024870703.1 coordinate 5,488,426, forward strand.
CGTTTATGTGGCTTTCTACGAAATGGCAAAACCAATATACCTTAAAAATGTGCTCAGAGCTGGTTACAGTGGCTCAAGTCTGTAATCCTAGTTACTTGGAAGGCAGAGAGACTGTAGGGGATCATGGTTCAAGGCCAGACCAGATATAAAAATTCATAAGACTCCATCTCAATCTATGGCTGGGTAGGCACATGCTATTCCAGCTATGAGGGAAGTGTGATGGCTGATGGCAGTGGCATGTGCCTGTCATCCCCAGTGACACGGAGAAGCACAAACAGGAGGTTCATAGCTTAGGTCAGCTGGGACACAAAGCAAGATCTCATTTCAAAAATAACCAAAAAGGACTTGAGTCACAATTTACATGGCAGAGTACACGCTTTGCAAGCTTGAGGCCCTGGATTCCAACTTTCAGTACTGCCAAAAAAAAAGTGCTTAGAAGACACCTGAGGTCCAAAACATTCACCCAGCAGCTGGATGTCCCATAATAAAGACTATGACTAGGGAGCCATATAACCTTGACCAAAACAGATCACGGGCCAGTGAGAAAAATGGAACAACACTATAGATGACAAGCCAGGAAACCAGAAACAACCATAAAACTTGGTTAGAAAAACAGCAGATAGGCCTGACATAATCTGCTACTCAGCAGGCTGAGATCTGAAGATCATGGTTCGAAGCCAGCCTGAGCAGCAAAGTCCTTGAAACTTTTACCAGCAAAAGGCCAGAGGTAAAGCTGTGGTTCAAGTGGTAAAGCAGCAGCACTGAAAAAGCTAAGGGACAACATCTAGACCCTGAATTCAAGCCCCAGTATCAATACAGAGAGAGAGAGAGAGAGAGAGAGAGAGAGAGAGAGAGAGAGAGAGAGAGAGAGAGACTATGCTTTCACATGCAGTGGCTTTAATTCTGTCCTTTCTGTGTATTCTCATGAAAACCCTTTGGGGCAGTGTTAGGACAGCCATCTCTCTCCCCAGGGCAGCAGCAAAGTCCAGGCATTTGGTGAAACTGCCTGGAACAGTTGGACCTGTAGGGTGGACCAAAGTTCTAAATTATAGCCTGTGTGATAGAGGCAACAGGTTCCGGCTCTGAACCCTGCCCTGTGTTACTTTTTTGAGTCTCATTGGAGTATGGAGTGCATCACTTAAGTCTGAGTTCTGTGCTGTCTGGAAAACCCTACACTAGGCATCTCCCTTTACAGAGCCACTGGCTTGTAAGCAAACTGGCAAGATCCAGGCAGTGGAGACAATCTGTAGATTTGGCCTGGTCTGTGACCTAGTATTACCTCCACATGTGTATCCATGAACAAGTCTTTTTCAGTGTCTCTAAGCCTGTTTTCTCATCTATTAGGAAAAAAGCAGAGGGAGCAACAGAAATATTGCTCATCTCATAAGGTCATTGTTATGATTAAATATATAAACAGGTCCAAAAAAGGCAAGAAGAAAAGACGCTATGCACCTGGGATTCACAGGACAGACAACTTGTCATTGGCAAACGTCCTGAGCTGCCTCTGTTACACAGCACTAATCTTCCCAGATGTCACTGCTCTCTATGCCCTTCAGGAAGTCTGAACTATTTACCCTGGTGTTCAAGCCAGCCATGGCTGGCACTAAGTTTCTCTGACAACCTTAGCTTCAATAGCCTACCTGACACCACACACTCTTGCCAAAATAAGACAGATTGTCCCCCATGTTCTCCTTCGCCTCAACCATACACTTCTTCTGTACTTTTCTCTTAGTCTTGTCTCATCTGTGTCCCCTCCCAACCCAATCCACACCCTCATGCAATCTCTTGTCTAGGAAACTCTCCAGACCTGCTCTGCCTTCAACGCAGTAAGGATTCATTGCTGTTTCCCAGTGTCACTGACCATTCAGTGATAGTTATGCCTAGGTGAGGAGGAAGACTATGTAACCACTGCAATAAAATTACATTTTAAGAATTGAGCGAATGGAAATCAAACAATATAGTTATTAGTTTACTGTAATATATATTACATTAAGGAGTCTCTACTACCTGAAAATACCTCAGCTTAATCAAAGTGACTGAAATGCAACCAAAGAAAGCTATGACCTAAGACAGTATGGGCCTATTGAAAAAGTATGTGAACTCTTAAGTAATGGTCTACACAGATCCTACACAGAGTTTAGTTGACTTGGGGGCTGTATAATTCGAATATGCCAGAAAATCCATGACCCAGAGGAAATAAAATCTTTTCCAAGATATTTACTTCGATTGAAGCCTGAACCAAAGAGGCTTCTTACAAACTCATCTTCCTCAGCATCTTGGGGAAAAGAGGAGCCACCACTGTAGCTATGTTCTTCATATTTATACTTCTAATTATAAAGTGGGGAAGACTTCAGTTAAGTCCCAGCTGACTAAACACACACATATTCATCTTTGATCTCTCTGAAGTCCTTTAACAGTACAGTAATTTTTAAAAAGGCATAAAGCCACCAGAACAAGACAAATAAGAAAGGAGATAAGAGCAACAAAGTTTTAGAAGCTAGAAGGCAAAACAAAACAAACCCAAGTGAACTGACTCTGTTAGCCAGCTACTGGGACAGCAAGGAGGTCAAGGCAGAGCTCTGTTCCCAGATCAGCAGGCCCGGAGGGCCTTAAGCTGCAGGGACTGGACCAACATGTTCTTCTGGCTGTGGGACAAAGGTGGAAATACAAACAAGAGGCTGACTGAAAGCTTGTTTATGAAGCAGTCAATCTCAGATCCCCTTCTCTATTGTGGTAAACTCCTCAGCCTGGCAAAAGGCAGAAGAGATTTCTTCCGTACAAAAGGCAGAACAAAGGCTGCTTGCATGGGAGGACATAGACAGGCCAGAGTACACACTGACAACCTGTCTTCAGGACACTGGCAGTCCAACATGAGCCTTTTAGGGAAGAGACTTTTATGGGAACCATGGCTCTGGCTCATAGTCTATTAGCCTTAAGGTGATGGAAGGGTGTAAAAGATCACGGTACAATGCCTCTCACCTGGAAGTGGAGAAGAACAAGTAGTCTTGTCTCAAGGGAACATTTGACAATGTCTGGAGACGTTTTTTTTTTTGTCAGTTGTGAGGCTTGAACTCTGGGCCTGGCGCTGTCCCTCAGCTCTTCAGCTCAAGGCGAGAGCTCTACCACTTGAGCCACGGCGCCACTTCCGGCTTTTTTCTTTTTGCTTATGTGGTGCTGAGGAATCGAACCCAGGGCCTCATGCATGCAAGGCAAGCGCTCTACCACTGAGCCACCTTCCCAGCCCGACTAGAGACATTTTTGATGATCACAGCTGAGAAGAAGGGCTAGTACCATCTAGTGAGTAGCAACACATACTATAGTACATAAGACAGCCCCTCACCCCAATAAAGAAAAGTCCACCTCAAACTATCATCAGTGGTAAGTTGAAAGACAGAACGAACAGGAAGACCAGTGTCAACTAGCCCCATGCACACATGTCTCTAATGCCTATAAGTGTCATTCTTGTAAATCTGAGGAAATCTCAGAAAATGCCAAGCTACCCATCATGAAAGGCAGAGATATGAAGGGAGACAACTTTGAAAGAATAACAAGACAGACAAGCAAGAAAACAAGGTTCATTCCAAGGATCAAAATATACTTACAAAAGACCATCTTTGAAGTAACATGGACATTGGACTTACTAGACTCTAATTATCTAAATTCAATTATTCCACAACATATATAGTAGCCTTCCTTTATCTCCAAGGGAATCTATATCAAGACTCTCAGGAAATACATGAAATTATACATAGCACTGACCCTCTTTATATATTATATATATATATATGATAAAGTTTAATTTATACATCAGGGCACAGTAAGAGATTAACAATAATGAACATTAAAGTAGAATGATATGCTGTTTTTTTTAAAAAAAACTTTAAAGAATTACCATAAATATCCTTGGAGAAATTACAGAAGGTTCTCCATCCCAAACAAAAACAACAGGCTAATGAAAAAAACATCTAGAGAACAAAAAAGGTTCTTGGACATTAAAAATAGATCAATCTTTTTTTTTCTTTTATGGTACTAAGGTTTTGGATTCGGGGCCTAATACATGCTAGACAAGTATTCCACCACTTAAGCCATGCCTCCAGCCCTTTTGTTTTACTTGTTTTTCAAATAGGGTCTCTTACATTTTGTCCAGCCAGACATGGATTGCAAACCTTCTATCATTAAAGACTTGAGCTACCACCTCAGGCTTGTTTTTGAGATAGGATCTCACTAACATTTTTTTTCCCAGGGATGGCCTGCAACCATGATCTCTGTCTGTCTCCAAAGCATCTGACATTGCAGGCAGAATTGGTTGAAAGAGACAAAGACAGAGGAAGAAAGAGAGAGAAAGGGTCTATAGATCTTTTTTTTTTTTTGGTCGGTCATGGGGCTTGAACTCTGGGCCTGGGCGCTGTCCCTCAGCTCTTCAGCTCAAGGCGAGCGCTCTACCACTTGAGCTACAGCGCCACTTCCGGTTTTCTCGTGGTTTATTGGACATAGGAGTCTCCCGGTCTCTCCTGCCCGGGCTGGCTTTGAACCGCAATCCTCAGATCTCAGCCTCCTGAGTAGCTAGGATTACAGGCGTGAGCCACCAGCGCCCGGCTGGGTCTATAGATCTTTAGCTCATATTTCTGGCATGGGGAGCAAAAATACTTTTGTTTTTTTGTATCTCCCTATTATTATACTATAATAAGTCCTTTCTAAAATGTGTGTGCGTGTGTGTGCGTGTGTGTGTGTGTGTGTGTGTGTGTGTGTGTGTGTGAGAGAGAGAGAGAGAGAGAGAAAGAGCGAGGAAGCTGGAAAGAAAGAGAAAGTCAAAATTGAAGATATATTAAAACAGAGCACAAGAACAGACACAAAGAGAATTGAAGTGTAAGAAAATGCAAGGACCATTCTAAGAACTCCAGTCTTTAAATCTAGGGTCACAGAAGTGAAGTAACAGGAAGTGAAGAAGTCAAAGACATAAACCAAGAACATTTCCCAGAACCAAACGACATTAGTTTCTATTTTGCAAGGGCTCACAGTAGCCAGTTACACTCTACTATACAGACTGCCTGCTGCGAAACAGCTAGACGATAAAAGAACATCAGATGTTCCTATTTTCTATCGGATAGAAAAAGCTAGAAGATTGTAGCACAATACCTTTGGAATTCTGAAGAAAAAAAATCCAATCAATTTTCAAACTGTCAGTCATGTATGAATAGTAATAAGAAATATTTTCAAACAGACCAGGTGTCAAAAAACTTGCCCACAATCTTTTCTCAGGAAATGAATAAAGTTTACCCTACATCAAGTGAGAAAGTAAAGGAAGAAGACAGAGGATCCTGAACACAGGGGCATAATTGACAGTGACAAAATCTGAATAAAGATGAAGATAAATCCAGGGGAAGCAGCTGTACAGCTGGTACAAGGCACCAACCTGACAGGAGCAGGTAGGAAGGCTCAGGAGGGGTCTCCTAGAAGAAAATGGCAGAATACCAGACATCTCTGATTCCATGGGAGGAAAGGCAAGTGCAAAATATCCAGATACACAGTGGAAAGTAAACAAGGAAAGAAAGAAGGTAATCATTAACCCCAAATAAACACAAAGGGATTCAAGAGGAAAAAAATAATTATTATAATACAATACCTGGCTCAGCTGTGACCACAGAATCATAAAATATAAACATTGCCCCTTAGTTAGACTGAAATTAGAAAGAGTGCAATAGAATTAGAGATATATGTGAAAGAGAGCAAAAGTCTCATTTTGCGTGGTGTGAAATCAAGAGAGGGTTTCATTACCGAAATAAGCAGTTGGGAGTAGAAAGCGATGTCTCAGGAGCATGGGACCTGCCTTTTCTGTAGGGGGAAGAGAACTTTTGTTTCTTCATAAAAGGATCTTTAAACTGTAACTTTCACAAACATAAAATGACTTTTTAAAAATTATATTTTCATTATCTTTAAGTAGCTGTACAAAGGGGTTACCTTTCAACAAAGCAGTTTATCAGAACATCTTGATTGATATCACCCCTTTCATCATTCTCCTCCATCTTCCCAACCCATTCTGACTTTTAAAAAACATGGAAAAAAGAGAATAAACAAGTACATTTCTAAAAACATTCCGTATCACCACCTAGAACAAATTACTCTGTGTGTGTGTGTGTGTGTGTCTGTGTGTGTGTGTGTCTGTGTGTGTGTGTGTGTGTGTGTGTGTATCTGTTGGTACTGGGGCTTGAATTTAGAACCTAGGCATTCACTGTCCCTTAGTTTCTTTGATCAAGAATGGTGTTCTACCACTTGAGCCACAGCTCTACTTCCAATGTTTTGGTGGTTAATTGGAGAGAAGAGTTTCACAAACTTTCCTGCCCAAGTTGGCTCTGAACCTCAATCCTCAGATTTCAACCTCCTGAGAAGCTAGGGTTACAGGCATAAGCCACTAGCTCCTGGCTCACAAATCACTTTTTAACATTTTCACTATGTTGCTCTAATTCTTCTCCTCTCTATTATATATGTGAATATCTTCAGAGTTGTAATCATGATATATGTGTGTATAGCTTTAATTCATGCATTTTCAAACTTAACACATAATTAGCCTTTTATATTTCTTTAACTATTTGTTGAAAGCATTTTTAATGGCTATTAGTCTAATGTATACCATTCTATGACTTAACAATTGCCTTCACTATACATCAATGTACTTGTGTAAGTTATCATTATAACACTGTGAAGAATATCATTTTATGTAAATATGAATGTTTTCTTGACATAAATTCATAGAAATGGATCACTATAAATTCAAGGCACTTTGCCAAATTAACCTTCAAACTGGTTGGGTAAGTTTTCACTCCTAACAACAGGCAGAATAGCAACTTTTCTGCATCCTGGCTGTCAATATTTCCTATCTTGTCCAATTTGATAGAGTGAAAGTTTTTTTTAAATGTCTTTGTACAGTGTGTTTTCATTGGCTATTTATTTCTCTGCTTTTGGAACTATGAGGAGTTTATCCACTTTTGTGGATTCTACACTAGGGCCTATGGACTGGTGATGCACAAATTTCTCCAGTAACACCATTTCTGAATGGGAGGCTGCTCTATAGAAACCCAGTCTATTTGGAAGAACCTGGCCAAAAAGCCAGGTCATGAGCCATCTTTATGACAATGTTCATTTTCCCATTTTTACAGCATGTTGCATTTTCTACCCATTTCAGTCAGTTATACACATTTTCTCCTCTCAGTGGACTTGATAAACCACTTCTACAAGGAATGAACACTAACAGATGGATCTGGGTTCCTCAACTCACCTGTGCTTAGCAGATATGCATACATTTGATGGATAGCTAGGACAAGCACATGAGAGAGCATTAAGATTCATAATGGTGGAGAGGAAGACGTAGTCCAGCCCTACTCCTACTTGTTTAAGAAAGCAGAACTCTCATGCCTTACAAACCTGAACATGGTCCCCCTAGTGTGAGCCAGAGTGGGCATGGAAGAAAGATTGACAAAAGGAGTAAGAAAAAAAAAATCCACTTGGCTCAAGCAGGTACCCTAGCTAGTTTGGAGGTAAACACTAGGGGTTCATGGTTCAAAGCCAGTCTGGGCAGAAAAGTTCATGAAATTCTATCTCAACCAATGGCCAAGTATGCGGCATGTGTCTGTCATCCTGTGACACGGGGATAGAGGGATCTCATCCCACCCCTGGGCATAAAGTGAGACCCTACCCCCAAATAATCATTGTGAAAAAGGGCTTAATGGAAAAGAGGTGTGGCTCATGTGACAGAATGCCTGCCTTGCAAGCTCAAAGCTCTGGGTTCAATTCTCAGCATCATCAAAAAAAGAAAAAGGAAATGAAAATTCTGCCATAAAGGAATAAAATATTAATACTTTTTTCAGGGAGGGGAGCAGGTACCTAGGATTAAACTCAGGGCTTTGCACTTGCTCAGCTTGCTTGCTCAGATGGTTCTTTATCACTTGAGCTATGCCTCCAGCTTGGCTTTTTGGTGGTTACTTTTGGAGATGGAGTCTAATCTTCTGGATCTCAGCCTCTTGAGTAGCTGGGATTACAGTCATGAGTTGCTAGCTAAAATAGCAATACTTGATATATCACAGATTAACCTTGAAAGCATTATGATAAATGAAAGAAACCAGACACAAAAGAGCAAATATTGTATGCTTCCATTTACATGAAGTACCCAGAAAAGGCAAACCCATGAAATAGGAAGTAGATCAGTGGTTGCCAAGGATGGGAGGAAGGGAAAAGCAGAGTTGACTGTTAAAACTCAAAGGGTTTCTTTGGGTGGTAATAAAAAAAATGGCTAGTCACATGCCAATAGCTCACATATGTAATCCTAGCTACTCAGCAGGTTTGTAGCCGAAGTCAATGTGACTCTTAGCTCCAATTAACCAGCAAAATGCCTGAAGTGGAGCTGTGGCTCAAGTGGTACAGTACCAGTCTTGAGTGAATAAGTTAAGGGATAGCACCCAGGCCCTGAGGTCAAGCCCCAGTACACACACACACACACACACACACACACACACACACACACACACACACACACACACACACACACTAATGGCCTATGAATTAGATCTTAACTTTTTTAAAGGAAGAGGAAACATGTATATCATCAATTTGATCATGACAAATGTCCCTGACCAGCTCCAATTTACTGATATTTCTATCACCTATTTGGCTACAAGGCAAGGCTAAGCAGTCAGCCCTCCTACCACCTCCCCCTCCTCCACCTGTCACAGGGGGTCATAGGCCATGCTGGAGGCATACTTGCCATAAAGCAGAATGAAAGATTCCCACAGGTCTAGACTTGCTAGAGAACAATTCATACCCACAGCCCAATATTTTATCCAAATAGACCTGGCAGACTTTCTGCTAATGAGCTCCACAGTGAGTCCCATTGTGTTCAAATGGACAATGCATTAAAACCGCCACCTATAACCTGATTTTAAAGCTTTTCAATAATGTCTAGACATGGAGAAATCTCCTTCTAAATGACAAAGCCACTATGGCAGTGGTGTAGGATGATTCCTTTCCACAATCATCTTGCCAACAAGCTCTCAGATCCAAATATACCCAGCTCCTTGGGGCCTCCAAATTTTGTGCAAAGTGATATGTGTCACATGCAGCCTCCTCTCAAGGGACTCACAATCTTCATGCTAGATTTTGGCCAAGAGTCGATTTACTTCGTTAAATAAATTAGTTTAGGAGAAAGAACAACCTCAAGAGGGGAGGAGGCCATGTGGGGCCGGGACTCAGACATTCTCACCTTTCTAAATGAAGCCTGGATGAAGACCTGAAGCTCAGCCTGCTGGGCAAAGCCCAGTCCTTAAAGAAGAGATCCTTCCTCCTCTGTCCCCTCTTCACTCCAGCCCCCTCCTCATGCCTCCAGGGCCAAGGAGGCCATTAGAAACACCTGCAGGTAATACCAGTTAGCCCTGACCTGCTGGCTGAGCAGGACAGCCTTTGAAATTAAGCAGGAGTAAGTAGAATTTTAATTGAGCTGGATGGTCAGAATTAAATGCTCTCTCAGTGGTAGCTTTGAGTTGGTTCATTTATAATCCCAGCCATCACACCATTTGAAAGAGGATGGTTTCTCTAGACTGGAATAAGTTTGAAAAGAAAGAAAGAAAGAAAAGAGTGAAGAAAGAAAGCACTTGGAAGGGAAAGGAGAGAAGAGAATGGAGGCAGAAGAAGACACAGCACAGAACATTTGGGTGGGCCAAAGAAAGAACAGTAACTGCCTAGGTGGGTGATCTAACACACAGCTCCTTATCTGCCTCCAGCTAGTCCTTGTAACCTGTCTGAGGAGTTTAACAAAGGCCCATCTGACACTTTGGAACTAACTGGGCACAAACCAAAGCACCATCCCGCTTAGGCACAGGACCTGACACTACCCAGCGTGCTAACTTCAGCCGTGGTGACCAGGGTATATCTCTCTGGCTTCTTGATGTGTAGGAGATACAATGGTTTTTGATATTTAAGCCTCATCAAGGAATAACTACAGTGCTTACTTAATATATACCCTTCAGCCAGACAATGTACTTATAGAACTAACAATGCCTCATGAAAGCCTGTCCACATTTCCTCATGACAGTACCTTAGCCCATCTTCACAGATGTTCTGATTCTTCCCAGAAAAAATATGCTAACATGTTAAAACATGGAAAGAGTTAAAAGTGCCTTGCACCCTTGAGGACCATGTGTATGTAAAACTGTGTACAGAGGACGGTGCAGGTGGTTTGCACCAAGCATACAAGTATCTTAGTAAGTCAGACATGTTTGCCTACATTAAAATAATCTGAAGAGCCTGGAAAAAACAGAGATCTGCTAGAACTTTTAATTTGGGACATCTGGGCTGGAGCCAAAGAATCTGGACGCCTTACAAGTTCCAGGAGATCAGTATGGGCTGGAGGACACTTTGAAAACCAGGGCAGGAATTCAGATCCTGGCTGTACATGTGGGAATCTAAGGTAGGTACATTCTCTTTCTGGAGAGCCTTTCCTCCACTTCACTCTTCTTAGCAGTTCAACTGCTGGAAGAACAGACTCCAGCCTCAGGAACAGGCTCTATTCTTCCCATCACTGTCTCCTCAACCCCTTACCATAACATACTCTGAGGACTTGTGCCTGATCTAACTTGTAACCTCTACCAGGCCCGAACCAAGATATGGTGCTCAGTGAATGTTTTCTAAGTGAATGGAGTAATGCTCTCATCTAGGCTTGATAGCCACCACAGGAAGCAGTCCAGTGATATGGAAATCCATGGACAAGTGGGTGGCAAGGGGGTTGGAGGCTAATAATAAAAGCAGGAGGTAGTGTAGTAGGAAGATTTGGGATATATTCAGGGAATATTCAGGTAAAAGTGCTAGGGATCAAACCCAGTGGGTCTTATACATGCTAACTAGACAACTGCTTGACACCCACTCTTTCTCTCTCTCTCTCCTTTTTAAATTTTTCAGTGGTACAATGATCTCAAGGCCTCTGCATGCTAAGCAGGTGCTCTACTACTTGAGTCACACCCACAGCCCAAGACAAGACACATTTCTGAAGAGGCAGTTTTCCCCCATATAACAAAACTCTTAACAGAAGGTAAGGAAAAGCCTGTGTAGTACTTATGGGATAGAAAAGACACCTGTCACTTGCAAGTAATTTCCAAACTGCACCAAGCCTCTTCCACACTCTCACTCCAGGCATGCCCTTTCAAGAAAGTGCTGTGATTTATGGGCAAATTAACAAAACAGCATCACTTTACAGGGGGCAAGTGTTTACAAGAGCCATTTTAGCAACCGCCCCAATGGAATCCTACAGAAACTACTGCACCAAACTCTTCTATGTAGGAAAGCCATATGGTCAGAATGTACTTTTTGCATGAAATGTCCAACAATGGAATCTGTGTCTGCTAAGGCATTCGTTATGGCCAACCTGATTAGCATAAGTTAACGCCAAGAACTCAAGACTTAAGAGACTAGAGCCCTGCCTTGGGATCTTGGCTTTGACTTTTACTAGCCATGTGGCTTGGACCAAGTCACCTAACCACTCTCAGCCAGGAAAATGAGACAAATACCACCATTACTCCAGGAGCAGGAATGAGACCCCAGGAAGGCAGCAGATCTTGTGCTCTGCACTCTATGAAAATGTCATTTGTGACGAGTGTGTGACACGTAAGCCCCTAAGTCTACCCTTACCTAGGACAAGGGATCTGAAGAGACAGCTGATTCAAATCTCCACCAGTCACTTGAAAAGAAACAATGAAGACAATAGAGGTCTCCTCCCCCACTTTTTTTACTTTCTATTAAGATCAACAAACATTAATATGTCTCTAATTACTATATTGTCAGTCACAGGGTGAAAAGCTCCCTAATTTAGTTATCGAGCCTCCTCCTCACGTTGACACTGATAGCAGGCCCATAAAGGCACATGAGGGACACCCCCCAACTTCCCTCCCCACACTGCTTTGCCTATAGTCTCTAATAAGAGCTTGTGCATGCACCCCCTGCCTGCATGACCTCATTTAGGGTCATGCTTCCTAATTATTTCACAGAAAGGAGTTTCTGTATTCAACACACTTGGGGTAGGTGCAGGGCCCCCCCCCCCCCAGTGTGACTGAGAAGATTTTGCTTATGTCCCAGACCCCACCATCTACCACCCTAAGCTTAGATACAATTCCTCCTCTGGGAAGTGGGAAACTTGTATAGTCCAAAACTATACAAGGAGGTACTCTTGTCATTCCATTGTCTGGATAGAAACAGGTTGCAGAAGGCCAAGCCTCCTTCTGGAAGTAGGAGAGCCAGGGCTGGCCCAGCAGCTCTATGTGGGGGCCTACGCTGGCAGCCAGTGATCTCCTGCCTCCTGTCTCTCCTTGCAGCCTAGAACTTCATAGTAGTTCCTCCCACAACTTTCTTCCATCTAGGACTCTGTAGCACTCAGTATCCCATGAGTTTTTCAGTTGTGAGGAAGACCTTCCCATGGTCTGTTCACCCTCAGAAGGCTAGAACACAGAGCCAGAGCCAAACCAACATCACTGGAACCAAAAGCTGCCCTGGGCCATTACTTTGAGCTACTTCCAGGTCACGTGGGGTCACTACCCACATAATAGATAATCTTTATTTCTACCTTGCAAGGTAGAAATTGTCTTCCTATCTCACACAGAAAGAGACTCACAGGAGGAGTTGGCTGACCAACAGACTCAGCTACGAAGAAGTTACAGCATGGATCCTTGAAGCCAGCTGGCTCTGTGTAGGGGCAAAAACAATAGACTCCATATACCTATAATGGTCTTTGGCTCTTGGGAGACTTTTATGGAGAAGCAAAGTTTTTCTGGAAAAGAGGTTGTGCCTGGCAATATTACTTGCAACAATACCCCCAGTCACCGTTCAGCCTTTAGTAGAAGAAGAAGTTGACAGCTGGATATGCACGAACTCATTTTATGATATATTCCTTGCAGGTACCCAGCACGTAATAGGCACTGGGCCGGGTGCTGGGGCAGAATAAGACTCAGTCCCCTGTGGTCATGGAATGCAGACAGCAAGTAGCAGTGGTCCCAGAGCATTCTACCACAGGAACCCTGCCACCTGCAGGCCTCCCTGCACACAGAGCAGCTGCACCAGGCACTGAAAGAGGAACACTGGATAAGAAATATATCTTGCCCATGTAATTGTAACCCCTCTGTACAGTATTTTCACAATAAAAAAAATAAAAAAAAAAAAGAAAGAGGAACACTGAACTGCTGAGGAAAAAAAACCCCACAAACAACAACATCAATAACAAAACCACTCCTGACCCAAGCAGGCCAAATTAGTGCAAACCCAAGCCTCTCAGAGTTTAAGGAAATTCAGCCTACCATGGGCTTGTAGGTCAGTGTTTTAAAAGTCAAGTATGATCTTTTGTTTGGTTTCTTTGCCTCTTGTTCCTTCTTACAGCACAGCTATTCTACATCTGAGCCTCTCAGTAGGGTAGTGCCCACTGCTGCCAAGACACGTCCTTGCTAGAAACTGATACCCCTTGGAAAGCTGCCTTGTTTTTCTTTGTTTTAATACTATGAGATCTCATCTCTTGAAACTCCAATTCCACAACAAAACCACCCAAGTCCCCTTCTCAGAAGGCCTCTGACCCATGAAGTTTATGATAATGTTTCGCACTTTTTCATATCACAGCAGGGACTTGAGATGTAGCTCAGTGCTACAGTAATGCCACAGTGCTTGCCTAGCAAGGACAGCCTTCCTTGGAGCTAGGGCTGCTTCAGCATATCATGCACACACAAACAGCAAATGACAACATGTGTCTTGTACCCTGAGCCTCCCCAGAAAGGATGGGCCACTGTCTTGGCACTCTGGTTAGCCCTCATGCCTGGTGTATCTGATAGGAAGCTTTGGTTTACAAAGTAGACATGTCAACTCCAGAAGAACCATGATAGAGAAAGCAGAATCAAAAGGGGATGAGCAGAGCTGAGGTACAATCTAAAGCCAATCAGAGTCAGTGGGCACAGCCCCCCCCCCCCCCCCCCGTCGCTGTCCTTGTCTGTTAGCCCATCCCAAACTGACATTAAGGTCACAAAGAGGGGATGACAGAGCATTCTACACAGCAAAGGTTGGGTGTGGACAAAGGCTGTCCACGGTTTCAACCCAGAGGAGGAAAACCTGCATTCCTGGGTGATGCGGTACAAGATGGAGATATAAATAGCTTCTAAGAAGGTTAGCAAAATGCACAGATGAGAAATTTACTGCAGGTTACTAAGGGAAACCAGGATGCTCAGTGCCAGCATCACCTGTTGTGGCTAATATTTGGAAGGATCCCTGGGCTCGTCCTAGGCGAGGCTGCAGGAAGCCAGGGTCTGGCACCCTATGTTTCTCCAAAGTTGGAAAACCATCTTCTGACTGACATTTCTGTCTGGTTCCTACAAACTCATTCATTTCTATTTTCTTCCTTTAGCTAGTGTGTCTGGAAGAAAGTGTGTACAAGCCCAGCCTGGAAAAGCATCAGTAGCCATAACTGTCTCTTTCCCCCTTCCTGGTTATATTGGGCCCTCGGGTGCTGCCCCAAGAAATGCAGAAGGAGGGGCCTGGCCCAGCTGCTTAGGGAAGAGTCCTTATGTTAGAGGAAGTGCCCCTCTGGACATCCAGAGGGCTACAGCTGCTAGGTTATGTCAAGTGTGAAACAAATCTCACTTGTCACTGAAAAAGTTTCCCCAGGGGACACTGGAGTAAAGGATATTTATAGCTCTCATGTATGCATCCCTGAACTCGTGTGTTTAAGTTAACAAACATAGCAACCGCATGCTCACAGCATACATATGGACGTTCCACACTAGGACAGTGGCTAAATCTGGAATTCTAGGGATCTCATACTCACTCCAACACATATCCTCCTGAGTACAGGTATTCTGAGACCCCAGGATAAACTGGGCTTCAATGTTTCCCTCTTCAGGGTATCAAGTTCTGCTTTCCTGCCAAAGATTAAGAGATCAGCCTGGAGCCTGCAGCTAGAGAGCAGCTTGCCAGGCAGCTCCCTGCCGGCTTGTCTGGGCAGAGAGTTTGTCCCACCTCTCTTTGCCCCAAACAGTGCAGAGTAGGCAGACAATCTACCTCTCCAAACCTGGCCTGAGCAGACAGCAATGGAGCTGTTGTAAAAGCTACCATGCAAAAGAGAAGCTTCACTAAGGCCTAGGAAGGAAGCCAGACCTCCCCAGAAGGCTTCCAGTAAGAAGGAAGGTGCTTCTACAACTCCCACTCCAAACTGTCACACTGCTCCTGGACCACCCAAAAGCTCATCCAAGAGAGGAGAGCATTCCCTCTGACAGCAATGCTTATTAGATGAGCTGAGACATTGAAGGATGTTCCAAAGCTTAGCACATGACAAGAACTGAGTTCCAACAAGCTCTAGTACTCTCACTCTTCCCCCTCTCCCTCCTCCTCTCTCTCCCCTCTGTTCTAATAGCAGCAGAGGTCAGCTTGCTCTAGGAGGCAAAAGGTCACCTGCAATATTCCCTTAATGTCTTTTGATTCCTAATATATAAATTGGACAAGTAATGATTGTGGCTGGATAGGGTCATCAAAAAGGCCATGCACTAGGGAGGCCAACCTGAGGAATGCTGTTATGTTATTTAATAAGTACAGCAGGTATCCATGTGTACGGGTAAACATTATGGAGAGAAGCAAGCATTTTCCAGTGCTCAGAGCTTTCTGCTCTTCCTCTTACCTAAACTAAGCCCCTATAGATGCTCCTTTACTTCTCAAGTCCTACACAAAACTCTTAGCTATTTCTCTGGCATTAATGAATTGTAGAATCTAAATGCCGATTTCATCCACACTTCTGCTGAAAACATTCAAGAGTATGGTCTTCCAGTGGGTTCAACTACCTCCAGGCATAATACACTGTCCTCTTCCACCCGTGACAGCCCCCCAATTCCTCACAGTGGAGTATAATTTCTAGTAATACCCCTTACATATCTACCACATGCATCAAACAGTATCAGCTGCTTTTCCATAGACTGAAGAATTTAAGACAGCAACTCTGTAGCACAAATCCCCCCAAACCACATTATTATTACAAAGAAGGTAAAGAACAGTTAGAACCACACAATTAGTACAATAAAATGGAGATTCGGTTCTAAAACTCATGTGTGAGAAAAGGGAGGACAGAGGGTGAATTAATGCAGCAGTGATACTCACTAGATACTATGTTGAAAATGAACTATGCAACTTAAAACGAACTATACAATTTGTGGGGAAGGGGAGGAAGGGAAAAAAACTAGAAGAAAATGAGGGAAGAGGTGACACTGTTCAAAAAGAAACGTACTCATTACCTGACTTTTCTAACTGAAACCCCTCTGTACATCACCTTTACAATTAAAAAACAAAATAAAACCCATGTGTGGCTTTTCTCTGCTACCCATCTATCTAGAGACTGACAGATTAGATGGTAGGTAGGTAGGTACATGGATAGAGTACATATATACATATGTGCATACATGTGTTTATGTATTATTTACCATTGTTGTTACTATACAAGGAATCTGTTATCAATTCATAGTGGTTTTTGTTTGATTTTTGTTTGTTTGTTTGTTTTTGTCAGTCCTGGGGCTTTAACTCAGGGCTTGGGCCCAGGCCCTGAGCCTCTTCGTACTTAAGGCCAGCACTCTACCACTTGAGCCACAGCACCACTTCTGGCTTTTTCTGTGTAGTTTATTGGAGATAGGAGTCTCACAGACTTTTCTGCCCTGGCAGGCTTCGAACCATGATCCTCAGATTTCAGCTTCCTGAGTAGCTAGGATTACAGGCGTGAGCTATCGGCACCTGGCCACAGGGGTTCTTAAGTTCTCAAATATAATACAGAAATCTATCCAAGACATATGAATAGGCGTAACACTGTTGCCTAAGCTGACATCAGCTGTGGCAGATCCCTATTTCTTAAATTTATTCTTTTGTACTACCCAAATGCTTAGCATAGTACTATGTGCACAAAGGACATTTGTCATTCCATCTCATTATGGGTAATTTTGCTTATTAGTAATAAGAGATGAATTATTACTAGCTGATCAAAAACCAAAAGTCATAGCAACTGGGAGAAACATGAAGGGAACTTAATTAGGGCAAAGAGAGTAGCTGTCCCATCATTGGGTAAAAAACAGTAATATTGGAGTCTTCTATCGATCCTGTTTGTTGTATTTCTTATGCTAACTGGAAAAGTGATGATGGCTCTGTGAATGGGCTCAACTTTAGGTAGTCTTTAAGATTGAAGTATCTCAGAATGGCTGTGAAGATTCCAGGTTCTACATCTCAGGGCATACAAATAATGCCACCAATTTAGAGGGCATCCCAGCACCTCCCATGACTAAAGCAGACTTAGATCCAGATTGTAAACCCAGCAGCACTTCTTAGCAGCTGTGTGACCAAAGGCAAGCAACCTAGCTTCTCTGAGCCCATTTCCTTGTCTACAAAAATGCAAGCTACCTATCATTTTACAAGGCTGTTTTATGGAGTAAATAAAGTAGTATTCGCATGTGGTTGTCCCACTCCAAATATGCAGATGGGGCTTGGGAAATAGTTGGATCTGAGTTGCATAGAACAGCTCTGACACACACATGTCCAGCTGAATAGGGTGCTTGGTCAAAAACATTATTTGGATAAGTAAATACAGAAAAAAGAGGCAGTAAGAGAAGTTCAAATTAGAGACTTTAAAAAATGGTTTTTTATTATAAAAATACTGTATAGGGGGTTACAGTTACATGAGCAAGGTAATGAGTATATTTCCTATCAAGCATTCTTGCCTCCTCCTTTGGTTTTCCCCTACCATCTCTTCCCTCCCACCTCTACAACTAACCCCCTCCCACAGGCCTAAATTGTAAAGTTCATTTTTTAACATAGTGTCTTATATATTTCATTGTTACAATGCGTCAACCTGTAACCCTATTTAAGCATTTTGTTTTTTTCCCTTCCCCTCCCCAAATTAGAGAAGTGTATATACAAGATGCAGGGTACCGACATCAAATACAGTGAGAACAGGGGTTATATTGTGAGGGAGGAACATACAAAGAAACAAACAAAAAAAAATCACATGGTACATTATAAACACATTAGAAGAAAGCAAGAAAGCAAGAAAGCAAACATCACTTGTGTCCCTATCTTGGGGTTCATTTCACTTAACATCATCTTATCTGGACATATGTACATAGCTTTTGACCTTTTCTGCTTGTCCCAGCCATATACTAGTTATTGCAAATAAGGGAAACCATAGGACCTATGTTTCTTTGGGCCTGGCTTACTTAATATAATTTTTTTCAAGTCTTTCCATTTCCTAACAAATGGGGTAGTGTCATTCTTTCTGATGGAGGCATAGAATTCCATTGTATACATATACACCACATTTTCTTGATCCATTCATCTACTGAGGGGCATCTGGGTTGGTTCCATACCTTAGCTATGGTAAAGAAGGCTGCAAGAAACATAGTTGTGCTGGTAGCTTTAGTATAGTCTTGTTTGTGATCATTTGGGTGAATGCCCCAAAAAACATCCTCTTTTTAACCAATAATAACCAATAATGTCAACCTCTTATTTATCAAGTGTACTTACTACTTAAAAGTTGTTCTGATTTGCCAAAACTGGCCATGGAAAGCTGAGAGCTAACCACATGTACTCGAGCCAGCTTGGTGATAGGGGTGGGTGGTCTCTGGCATCGTGAACTGCCAGAGATGTCCATTCTCAGATGTTCCTCTAACTTAACAGTTCAGAAGCCAATGCCACATCAAGATACCCCACCCCCTGAAACAAACCATTTTTAGAATCTAACACAATCTGAGAACCACAATTCTGAAAGCCAAATCTAGACATGCTACAAAGAGTAGCACTCCCTTTACTGAGTACCAAGTATGTGCTATGCTCAGTGCTGAGAATCTAGCATACACAGTCTGTGTGTTTGTGTGTGCATGTTTGTGTGAGGAGAGGGATGTTACCCCTCTCTACAGATGGGAAACTCAATTAACTGGACTTCCCCCAAAGTGACTCTCAAAGCCCTCCAACTGCTAACATGTCTTCAGGGACACAAGTCAGCATGGCACACAGAAATGTCATTCTTTCAGGTCAAATCATAGAGCTGGATTCTGTAAGACTTCATCACATGAAATTTGAGCTCCAGAGTAAAAAGTGGGTCTAGAAAGAGGGATGAACCAGGACAAGGAGAAAGAAAAAAAAAAAAAAAAAAGCCCTTAGTCCTACAGGAGAAGTACAACCTGGCCACTTCTGATTTGTAAACATTAGTCAGAAGCTGCAGTGGGAAGTGTTCATTTTCTTTCAATTTAATAACCTCTCCAAAGAAAACCCAAAGTCACCTGCCTTCCTGGAGGGGGTGGGGGGAGATAAAAAGCTCTTCCTGGAGGATTCACCCTGAACCCATAGCCTTTTCCTATCCCACTCTAGGGAGTGGCTGAATGGTTGTTATTTCTTTTCTTTTTCCCTGCAGTCCTCTGGTAACACCACAAATTACGTTTTCAGGGACTGGAGTCCCAGAGTGCAATGATGTTGTAATAAACATAACCAGGACCAAATGCCTTCCCATCATGTTAGATGATGCCATTTCCTACCAATCAGGCTCCTCGGGCAGGCAGACCACTCACCAATGAGAGACCAGACTGAGGCTGTGAGGGGGAGACCTGGTCATCTGCAACTAAAAATAAGGACGCTTCACCATTGGCTACTGCCACTTTGCAACAGGAGTTGGGACCACACAGAAGGACCCACACAGGCACAAACTTTCACTTATCAGAGGTTCACATTGCTGGGCTGCATTTGTTTTGTTTTCATAATTTGCTGACTTGAGAAAAAGACCTAATCCAGAGGGCTCTTCTGGAAGACAGATCCTCCCACTTAGACACCTCAATTTCCCCAGACCCTCCAGAGCCACACAGAATTGAGGAAAGGGAGGAGGAGTCGGCCAGAGGCCCGGGCACTCACCTGTCCGGCGGTGTCGTAAAGTCCCAGGAGGTACTGCTTGCCCCCAACGGTGACGCTGACTGCAAGGACAGAAGTGGGGGCGGGGAGAGAGGCTCACAGTGACCGGGGCTCCGGGACGGTTTCACTCCTACCCAAACCCTCCTCTCCCCCACCCTGCTGGAGTCATGTGGGCACTCTCCGGAAATGTCACCCCCTTTTTCTTTGTGTCCACCTCACTGGAAAGTGGTCTGAAATCGAGGTGTGATGTAGCTCCCCCCAACCCCCAAGCTGTCCACCCCTTTCTCCTCGCCAGTCTCCAGAGCTACGTCTGGCCTGGTACCCTGAAATCTCTCTCTCCCCCCCCCTCCCCAGCCCCTGTGTCTTGGGGCAAGAGGGGAGGAGGCTGCGGGAAGGTCAGGGGCGCGGGGCTGGGGGGACCTGGGGTGTCCCGGAGGAGCAGGGGCCCGCGGCCAGGGGAGGTCCGGGACAGCGCTTCGAGGCAGGGCTGCCAGGCGGAGGGCGCAGCGGGGGAGTGGTTGGGAGCGCGCTCCAGGGAGGCGGCGAGGGGGGCTCCACCAAAGTTGCTCCAAAGTTCCCGGCCCGGGGAGCAGCCCCTTAGTCAGCATTCCGAGCCTTACCTGCGTAGTGGTCGAAGACGGTGGGCACGTACTCCTCGGGGAAGGCGTCGTTGGCATAGCTCATGAGCAGGCACGTCTTGCCCACCGCCCCGTCGCCGACCACCACGCACTTGAGCATCAGAGCGCCGGGCCCGTGAGCCATGCTGCGGCCGGCCGGCCTCCGGGCATGGTCTCCCCGGAGCCCCCGCCCCGGCCCCGGGCTCAGCCCCAGCCCGCTTGGGGGCTCCGCCGCCGTCGCCGCTCGGCGCAGCAGGGCCGCCCCCCCGGCCCCATGCAGCGACGCCCCTCGCGGGAGGGGAGGGGGCGGCGGGCCCGGGGCGCGGCTGCCGCCTCGGTCGCTGCCCAGATCCCCGCCCTGGCCCCGGTCCCCGCGCCCGCCCGCAGCCCCCGCCACCCGGCGCCCGCGCCCTCTCCCCGGCCCGGCCTCCCCTGGAGGATCCGCTGGATCATAAGACTGTCGGGCCCCGGGGGGGAGACGGCAACTTCGGGGAGGGCAGCGGAGGGGAGGGGCCAGGCGGCTCTCCCCGCCCCGCGCTGGCCCGGGCCCCCGCCCGGCTCGGCCCCGGAGGAGGGCGGGCCCCGGCGCCTCCCCCGAGTGCGGGCCGCCTACCCGGCTCCCGCGCCCGCGCGCCCGCCGGTCCCCGCGACCCCGCCCCGCTGCAGCCGCGGAGCCCTGCGGCTCAGCCCAGCTCGAGTCCCCGCGAGGCGGGCGCGGAGGGGCGGGCAGAGGAGCGCACGCAGCGCGGGGGGCGGGGGGGGGGCGCGCGGAGGAGGGAGGGGCCTGGGGGAGGGGGTCGGCGGGGAACGCTCGCCGGGAGCCGAGGGCTCGTCGCGAAAGTGCCCGCAGCGCCCGGAAGCGTCCACAGGCCCCGATGCTGGGAGAAGATGCGGAGGCCTCGCGCGGGGCGGAGGGGGGGCGGGGGGAGTGGACCAAGACGACTTCAGCGATGACGCAATAGCCAGGCGAATTTATTCACGTACATCTAAACTCCACCCGGAAGGCCAGGGCCATCCTGGGAGCTGCTAAGTGCACAACGGAACTGGAAAATCAGGAAGAAAGCAAGGCCAAGGTTCAGAAAACAACAGCAGCCACAACTGGAGAGGAGCGCGGCGCGGCGTGGGAGTGGGGCGGGCCTCCGAGCTGCCAAGCGGGGACTCCTGGTCCTGCGCGATCGCGCATCGCCACCCCACGCCTGGCGATCGTTTTCCTGGGAAACTGAAAAACTAAGGGAGACCACATCGTGTTGAACCACTGAAGCACCCCCCTGAGCAGTCACAAAAAAATGATCCCTGTGGGCTTGGGGCTGGACGATGTACCTGTGCTCCCCCTGGAGACGACATTCTCCGAGGCCCCCTTTTGGTCCCAAGTGTCCAAAGTAGTCGGTCGTGATCCCTGAGAAGTGTTAGAACACCAGAGCTCTAAGATTTGGCCTGCGATCCAGGCAGCAACCCTGATCCCCGCTGTCTGGCAAAGATTGGAAACATCACGGTCTGGCTAGGGCCAAGAACTCTGCATTGAACCTCGGGCATTGAGGCGAGGACGCCCTCCACACAGGCACCGCACCCCATCTCTAACTTGCTGACCGGAGGGAAATCGTTTCCTCTCATCGATTCACGCCAGCAGAAAATGCTGTGTGGAAAGACAGCAGGTGTAGAGGTCAGTAGGACCCTCCCTTAGGTTCTAGGTGAGGAAAAGGTTTCCAGCTACTGGTGGTGTTCAACGACTTGAAGCACATTGGAAGAAATGCCCATGCTAGGTCTTCATTTACTCATCCCCATCCTAGGCCTCAATTCTCAAACCTGAATCTCATTTCCATTCCCCCGGGGAAGACTTTGAAGATGATTGGAAGTTCCTTGTGGCTTCACATTAAGCATCTCTCCAGACCCCACCCACTTTGTTTAAGTGTAGGGGTTGGTTTTGGCTGCTTTATGATGTTCAATAACTCAGGAAAATACTACATATGTACTGAACGATGGGCTAAGAAAAACAGTACAGTTCACTTAAGGCTTGCCATTTTTGTGTGTGGCGGTACTGGGGCTTGATCTTGGGGCCTAGGTGCTTGTCCCTTAGCTTTTTCACTCAAGGCTGGCATTCTGCCACTTGAGCCACCGCTCTACTTCTGGCCTTTTGCTGGTTAATTGGAGACAAGTCTCTTACGTTTGTCTGCTTCAAACATCCATCTTTTAGATCTCAGCCTCCTGAGTAGCTAGTAGTGCAGGGATGAGCCACCAGTATGCAGCTTTGCTGCTTTCTTTTAGAGAGGAGAGGGGAGCTTTTCCTTCCTTTATCAGCAGGCCCACTTGAGTCAGCAGCGTTTGCTGGGGCTAGTATTCTGAAAGAAGGGTCTATGGGAGAGATTTAGGAGCTGTGGGAGGGCACTTAGCCAAGAAAGTGTCTCTGACACAAGTGAGTGGTGTTATCTTGAGCGTGTCCCACAGTACCTCTGAGCTTCAATTTCCTATTGTATAAATGTGAGTTTGTCTCCTTGGGACTTCAGACTCTGGACACTTGGAAAAGCTCTGGAAATGTCAAACCACTCCAAGTGGGGAACTGATGTGGGATGAATCATGCAATGGTGACTTCATTGGCGACAGTGACCTCATTCCTTTGGCCCACAGTAATGCCAAACAGACTGCCAAGAATACTTAGAACTCTGGAGCTGATCCCCTGGTGTGGATGTGGGGTGAAAGGGGGGGAGTAATCTGCAATGCCCCTCTCTCATGGGCCCCTGCCAGCTTTAGCAGGAATAATCAAACAGACCCCTCTAGGAACCTGACTTTCCCAAAATCAAAGAAAACAATACTGCAAGTGGCAAAGAAAAAAGTTCTCAAATGTCAATGATTTTGAGAGACAGGAAACAACTTTGTTTCTAAGTATCTCATAGACTTCTGCTTGCTTTCCCCCCCTCCCCCTTTTGTTTGAATTGAAACAGACTCAGGTCTGTGTAAGAACAGTGAACTTTTCTATGGAGTGTTCTCCTTTTCTTTTTCCACGACTCCCTCCTTCCTCCTTGTTATTGATTCATTCAGTATTTCATTTAACAAGCATGCATTGAGTTCTGCTAGAAGCCGGCTTTATTCCTGGGCAGTGAAGGAAGAGCTGGCAAGCCATAGCCACTGGAGGGGGAGCGGAAAGGAACTGATGAGCAAACAGATAATTACTATATAATGTGATCAGTTCTGTGGTAGAGAATAAAGAACAGGCTTCTGGAAGTGCAGAGGAGGTGGCAGTGCACAGCCGTGGGTGTGCCGAGGAAGGATTTGCAGAAGTGGTGTCGCTGGCTTATGAGGCTAATAGGATGAGGGGAGAAGGCCTGGGAAGGGCAAGAATACATAACTTCCTGCTACATCTGAGGTGGCAGAGGGCAGGGCTAGTGGTATACTGGCACTAGTTTGTATTAAACCTGGGTATCATATAATGCAGTCAGTCCAGGACCTTTTGAAAGTCATGTGAAAACCTTCAGAGAACAGGAACCTGCCCAGGTTTGGCAGCCTGTGTTTCATATAAAGGTGAAAGGCCAGGGCTAAGGGAAGAGATCTGAAGGAGAGATCTGGCCCACACACTACCCACAAGTGTGGCAACTCTGATTTCATTACAAAAAGAGGTACAATTTCTTATCACAGATGTGACTTCTGCTTGTTCAGAAGCACGGAGTTTGAGGAGCATCTTCTGTGCATGGTAGCTATGTACTGTACGCAAAGTTCTCTGGGTGCTTGATGCTCATGGATATAGGACATACTACTTCATCTCCAAAATGGCAGAGCAAGGTAAGAATTTGTAGAGAATAGCTATTGATTTGTCTATCCAAAACAATACAATCTACTTCTGCCAGTTTCATCTTTGCCATGTGTGGTTTAACTAGAAGCTACCATCTTTCACTCTGCCCTTTTGATGCACCTAGGTGGTACCTGATCTAAAAAGAGACAAGCCACACTTATTTCTCCAAATTCTGAATGTGGGATTCATACCACAAGTTTCTCCTTTTTTTTTTTTTTTTTACTACTTAAACTGATCATGTGGGCTTAAAAGCTACTGGGCATTTCTAAATCACCAACCTAACAAAACAAAGCTCAATTACAGAGAGGAATTATGATGGATAGATGACCCACCTACCCCCAGTGAGGGGAGAAGAGAGTGGAAACAGGTCACTTGTGAGGTGTGTTTTTTTTTTTTTAAATCTATCCTCTAAACCTGACTATACTGGTGTTCTTTAGTTAGTTGGTCATTTGAATTAAACTTTACCTTTTGTCTCGAGAGTTTAATTTTCTGTCACTGGTAACCAAAGAAATCCTCACCATTATACTTAAGTGATATGCAAACTTCCCCAGCTGGGCACTGGTGGCTCATATCTGTAATCCTAGCTACTCAGGAGGCTGAGATCTGAGAATCATGGTTCAAAGCCAGCCCCGGTAGGAAAGTCCGTGAGACTCTTGTCTCCAAAAAGAACCACCATAAAAACTGGAAGTGGTACTGTGGCTCTAGTGGTAGAACACTCACCTTGAACTGAAGAGCTCAGGGACAGTGCCCAAGCCCAGAGTTCAAGACCCACAACCAACCAAAAAAAAAAAAAAAGAAAAGAAAAAAAGAAAGTAAGAAAGAAGGAAAGAAAGAAAGAGAAAGAAAGAAAAGAAAAGAAACTTGCCCCAAATCACACAGTTTGGGGGCAGGGCTAGGTTTCAAAATGGTCTGTCTTCAAAGCT
Organism: Dipodomys spectabilis; assembly: GCF_019054845.1. Taxonomy (NCBI): domain Eukaryota; kingdom Metazoa; phylum Chordata; class Mammalia; order Rodentia; family Heteromyidae; genus Dipodomys; species Dipodomys spectabilis. The sequence continues at coordinate 5,513,670 of NW_024870703.1, forward strand.
TAGGCTGCTTACTGTGTTCCATGCTAGCAGGTATCAAAAACTTTTGAGTGGGAAAATGACACATTCAGCCTGTCATTTGAGAAGATCATTCTAGGTCTACAGAGTGGGGTTGAAGAAATTCAGGTTGAGTCAGGAGAAAGATCCTGCCAGCCTGAAATAATCACATGTGTGAATACGAAGAGGATAGTGGATATACAATCCACAGGATTTGGTATGGGGAAGACTTGCACCACCCTTCATTTACCACCTGTCCCAAGAGATTTCCCCTTGGCCCACTCATTGAACAAAAAGCTTGAACTTCCTCAGATTAGGTCAACTTGCTTGATTCCTAAACCAATTTGGTAAGCAGCACAATGTCCAGTGGTTGCTGTTTTAGGTCTGGGCTACCGTCCATCCCTAAAACTATCCTTATGATTAGAGATTGGGAGGGTTTCCTGATTGCTTCTATCAGTCCTCTTCACTCAGGCCTTGGGTTTCACTTCCTAGATTCTGTGGTTCCAACACGGCAGATGGTGGGCATGAGGGGAATTTACACTGGGGAAGGCAACCAGCAATATCCCTTATATCTGGGTTGTCACTCACCTAAGGTTCTAGGCCTCCTCAGACTATAGGGAACTAAAGAATTTGAGGAAAGAAGCAAATGGCAAGGAGAGAGGAAGGTGAGAAGTCCATAGCAAATCCATAATTTGTTCCCAATTCCCTTTAGTTGGTTTGTCAATACAAGAGGCCAGCTTACCCAAATCACCCATTCTTGGTCTGTCTCTTCGCCCTTACTGAACCTCCTTCTTGGAAATTATCAATAAAACAGTAAAATGATTACCATCCTTTTACCTCAGTGTTGCCCTGCTCTTCCTTGGTGTTTGTTTCCTCCATATCAAGCCATTTGCCACACTTATTCCTCTTTTCTTTTCTACTTACACTTCTCATTTACCTCTTTTCCTCTCAGGACTCAGACTCAAGGTACATTGCACATTGTTTCAAGCTAAGGTATCCATACCTTAAACACTGCAGGAATTTCTTCAAGGTTAGTGATTTATTATCATCAGAATTATGTTTTTTTAAATCTAGTGAGAATATCCAGTTATATCTAGATACCCCTATATACTTTTTTCCTAGTTCATTTTCTTGTTTATTATCTATTAGACTCAGAGACCCAACTTAGACCCAACTTCTGAGAATTGTGGGGCAAGTGACCCTAAAAATGTATTACCATCTTCATGTCTTTCTTCTGTTGCAACCTTAGCTCAGGAGACCAGTATTATGACTGGCCATGTTGCCACCCATTGCTGAACTCTAGAATAGGATCCTTCCTTCGGTGTTGCTGGATCTGGGTGTGGCAGCTCCAGAGAAGGCTGAATCACTGATCCATCTTCTAGATATGAAATCAGTAATGTTATTGCTTTACTACTAAGAGTACCAGAAAACTATATCATGACTCACTTAGGGATGACAATTCTTCTATAATGGATGACATTTTGAGTTTGGAGAATCTTGTACTTTGTAAGTCTTGATAAAAAAAGAGCTCTTATAGAAGCTGAAAATTACAGAGGTTTGTTTTCCTTGTCAGACTGAACTGCTGGTGAAACTGCAATTAAATACATAAGGCGCACTCTCTGTGCAGACTCAGCTTCAGTGGTGGGCACACGATTCACTTCCTGACACAGGAAGTGGTACATCAGGGAAAGCAGTGATGTGGTACAATCAAGTTCCTGATTTAGAACTGACAGGCATAGTCATGGTTATCTAGAACTTGATGACAAGCAGTGGGAGTGGTTTTCTCACTGGACAGTTCCTGGGGTTGAGTGTTAGACACCACTCCTATTAGAGCAGCTTTTTTTTAGCCCTCACACAATCCTGTGAGCTACCTATGATTCCCCTGAAGATTATTATTATTATTATTATTATTCCTCCTCCTCCTCCTCCTCCTCCTCCTTCTTTATCCACAAATGATTTCCCACTTCTCTTCGTATAGATTTCTACTTCTGTCATATTCAGGTAATGGATACTAGACTTATTTTCCTAATGTTAGCAAGTCCAACATGCACAATGTGTATGCAACTATTGCTTTGAGATATTAGACAGCATGTAGCAGAGGATCATGTTTCCCAAAAGAAGGGAACAAGCTCTCTGATCACTCTAACTTCCTACAGAAATGCTTTCTGAATGGAAGCATGCTGAGAAGGAACCAAGCAGATAACATTGGTCTTGCTCAGCCAAGGACATCCCTGGGGAGACTTTCCAAGGCAGAGTATTATAAGGGAAAGAATATGGAAGCAAAATAGGTTCCTGATATCCCTTGATCTATTGTTGAACACTCAGTTGCACATGTATTGGGTGAACCCCACAAAGTAGGCAAAGAACTACTAGGGAACTGAAAGCTGATTGGCTTCTAGCACTCATACAGGGCTGGAAGATGTTTGAATTTCAACCCACCAATGTGAAGAGACCTTGTCAAATGTCCAGAGGATTCAGTAGACTCTGTATAAAGGTTATATGTAAGAAGGCTTAAATTTATATGCCAGTGGAGGGAACTCTAGATAGTCTCCCAACAAGGTCAAGTAATAAAACTCAATAAGAACAAGTTTAGTTACTATTGATTATAACTATCAGCCAAATCAAATTAATCAATTTGAAAAGATAGTAACAAGATACAGACAACCCATAACATAAACTTTAGAATGCTAAATGTTACTAGACAAAAATAAATAGGAAAATGTAAACCCAATCAGAAGAAAATTCAATGTATAGAAAAAAAAAGAAATAGCAGAAGTAATGAAATTACCAGATAAGAACTTAAAAACAAATTTAAAATATAGACACAATGAGGAGGAAAATAGAAGATACTTTTTAAAGAACCAAAGTGAACTTCTAGACCTGAAAACACAAGAGGTGAAGTTCATAATTAACTAGCTGGAATTAACAGAAGTTTGGACATTGTAGAAGGAAATAGCTGACATTGAAGACACAGTAACAGAACCACCCAAACTACAACATACATAGAGAAACTTTCCCTCCTTCCCTCACACACACACACACACACACACACACACACACACACACACACACATCCTCAATGACTTGTAAGACAATATTAACTGACAATGTACACACATAATTGGAGTCCTAGAAAAAGATTGAGGTTAATGGTTTAAAAACAAAATGGCCTAAACACTTAAACAGCCAAGAAAACACCATCAAACAAGCACTGCACAACAAAATCACTCAAAACTAGTAATGAATAAAAAACAAAATTAAAATACAAAAAGAAAAAAAGACACTATATACCGAAGAACAAAGATAACTGTAGACTTCTCTTCAAATACAACATAAGCTAGAACTTAGTGCAATAGTATCTTTTTAATGATGATTTAAAAAAAGAAGGAAGTGCTACAATGTATAATTCTATATCCAGCAAGAAACTACCTTCTAAAATGGAATATAAAATGAGTGTTGTTGGTTTTTTAGACAACAAAAATGTTTAAGAGGTTTTTCAGATCAGAAGATCTGACTACAAAAAATATTAATGAAGGTCTTACGGGAGAGAGGACCTGATACAGATGGAAACTCATCTGTACAAAGCAATGAAAAAACAAGAAATGGTAAATACATGAGACATTTTGTTCTTCTATACGTTTTTCTTTGAAAGATAGTTGACTATGTAAAGCACAGATAATAACAATATATTATGTAGCTTATAACATGTAGAAATAAAATGAAAAACAAAATGGCACAAAGATAAAGAAACAAATAGAAATATACGATTATAAAATCTCTGGGTTATATGTTAAGTTGTATAGTGTAATTTATAGGGTATCTTCATTCTTGCTGACTGGGTAATTTACAAATAATAAAAATTTGTTTTTTATATCTGATAAGGGCCTGGCATCCAGTATAAAGAACTTTTAATATTCAACAATAAAAAGACAAATGACTCAATCTTAAAAATGGGCAAAGGACTTGAATAGACATTTCTCAGAACAAGATTTGCAAATATGCAATAAGTATGTGAAAAGATTCAGCATCACTAATTTTTTAGGTAAAATAGAAAGTACAATGAGGAACACTCAATATCTGCTAGATTGGCTAAAAATTAGGGATAAGAAAGAAGAAAAATAACAAGAGTTGGTAAAAAAAAATGAGGAGGGGCTGGGAAGGTGGCTCAGTGGTAGAGCGCTTGCCTTGCATGCTCAAGGCCCTGGGTTTGATTCCTCAGCACCACATAAGCAAAAAGAAAAAAGCTGGAAGTGGCGCTGTGGCTCAAGTGGTAGAGCACTAGCCTTGAGCTGAAGAGCTGAGGGACAGCGCCCAGGCCCAGAGTTCAGGCCCCACGACCGGACCCAAAAAAGAAAAAAAAATGAGGAGAAATTGAAGCTTTGTATACCACTGATAGCAATTTAAAATAGTCTAGTCTCTGTGGAAAATAGGTTGTAGGTTCTTTTTTTTTTTTTTTTTTTTGTCGGTAGTGGGACCTGAACTCTGGGCCTGGGGGCTGTCCCTCAGCTCTTCAGCTCAAAGCTAGCACTCTACCACTTGAGCCATGGCGCCACTTATGGCTTTTTTGCTTATGTGTTACTGAGGAATGGAACCCAGGGCCTCATGCATGCAAGGCAAGCACTCTACCACTGAGCCACCTTCCCAGCCCCATGTTGTAGGTTCTTGAGAAAGTAAATAATGTAACTACTATATATATCCCAGAAGTTCTATTGCTTGATATGTATGCAAAGGAATTGAAAACAATCAATATAGTGCATGTCCTTTTCACAGAAGCACAATTAGCTACAGCCAGAAAGTGAAAACAGCCCAAACGGATTAATGGATAAACTAACTGTGGTACAAACATACAATGGATATTATCAACCATAAAATAATAAAGTATAGATACATGTTGTACTCATTCGAATTAGCCAACATTAAAAGTTGCATCCTGTATGTTTCCATTGATATGACACATACAAATTCATAAAGACAAAAATGCAGACTAGTGGCCACTATGGGCTGATGGGGAGGAAAAACATGGGGAGCAATTTCTCAAAGAGTATTAGATTTCCTTTTGGGGTGATATAATGTGTTGGTTCTAGAGGGGGTGTATGTACCAAATGCAATGAAGTACTCCCCTTAAAATGGTTAATATTGCTGGGCACCAGAGGCTCAGCTGCAACCCTGGCTACTCAGGAGGCTAAGATCTGAGGATCATGATTCAAAGCCAGCCCAGGCAGAAAAGTCCCTGTGAGACTTTTGTCTCTGATTAACCACTCAAAAACCAGAATTGACGCTGTGGCTCAAAGTGGTAGAGCAATAGCCTTAGGCCCTGAGTTCAAGCCCCATGATGGACAAACACCAACAACCATAACAACAAATCATTGGACAAATAAAAAGCAAATAGCAGATGATAGGTCTAAACCTAAGCATATAAAGAATTCATACATATTGATATGGGAAGATACACAGGGCAGATGGCCCTGGTATCCACAGAAATAGGGAGGCAAGTATAAGAACCTTTGTGTTTGAGGACTTAAAAAGAAAGCTGTTTGTTCTCTCAGTAGGGCTGGAAAAGGAAAATGGATGGTGGCTCTAGGTTCCTGAGAGATGAATGAGGGGTAGATGAGTGCCTACCCACAGATAGTGACAGAGTCTTAGGGTATGCCCGCCCTACCCACCACTACAGGTCTGAATCGCCCCTCAGCTTGGATCCAATCCAATGTCTTTTCCTGGAGCCACGCTAGCTTCTCTTCCATTGAGAGATACCAAGGATCCTGGTAGGGAAGAGGGTTTTGGACATGGGTGGTAGGAGTCTGAGAAGCTGTACTCTAGCAATATGGGAAACAAAACAGCTATGTCCCACACTGAACATTCCTGAGTTCTTTAGGAAATGGTGGAAATTTTCAGCACATGCCATAAGTCCTTTAACCACTATGGAAAATGTGACCAAATCAATTAGAAAATTACGGAAATAATTTTACCCTGTTTGGGAAATATTTCCTGCCCTGAGTTCCCTGCTCCCCACCCCCACCAGAGGAAGCTTTTACATGGCTTTTTCTGACTTCTTAATTCAATATCTAAAGGGTTACTGCCTAGCTGAGCAGTGGGTCTTCAAGAAAATGTTCCAGAAAGGGAAGGACCACTCTGGTTGGTGTCAACCCTGACTGTGGTGTCAGTTAGAAGTGAAAGCCTTCATGGACTTCCAAGTCACTTCCCTCTGAAGAGTGTCCTTCAAGGACTGTTTCCACCCTGCACCCCCTGGAGGCTTGCTGGGACTCTGACTCCAGGCCTAAGTCAACTTTCCACAGGTGCCTGGTGAAGTGAGATTCTGAATAAGACAAGAAGAAGGGTTCTGGGATCCAAGGAAAATATCAGGGACTGGTGCTTTGTGAATGACAACATATTCCGTTCACCTAATTCTTTCTAAAGCTTGTTCACTTGTTGCATCTTTTGGCCTTCCCAGTTCCATTGATGAATACCTGGATTTCCCAGAAGTGGCTTTGTGTTTTCATCCAAGACAGGATTCAGACATTTTGCAGATCACCCAGCCTAGAAGTAATAGTAGGTCTAGGACTCAAACCTCTCATCCAAGTCCAGTGTGCTTCCAACGACACCAAGCTACTGCCTACCCAGGATTCAAGGCAGAGAGCCATTTCCTACCTCAAGAGTAGCCTGGTTCCTGCCTCATGAAGGGGAAGAAGAGAATCCCACCTTGGAAGAATTACCAGCTTGTGAAGTCTCATGTCTACCTGGCACACGCTCTGATCCTTGTTAACTATGTAACTATTTTAGTTTGGAAGATGAAAAGTTCTGGAGATGGGTGATAGGTAGTAGTGATGGTCAACAATGTGAATGTAGTTGATGCTACAAAATTGTACATTTCAAATTATCTATTGTAACTTAAGCACTACTTACCTGAAGGTCTCAGGAACCCTCTCCATTCGCTTTTGTGTGTGTGTGTGTGTGTGTGTGTGTGTGTGTGTGTGTGTGTGTGTGTGAAAATACCATAGAGAGGAGTTACAATTACATGGGCAAGATAATGAGTATATTTCTTATCAAGTATTGTTGCCTCCTCCTTTGTTTCCCCTTCCTATCCCTTCCCATCTCCTCCTGCTCATCCCCCCATTCCCACCCCCCCCACCCCCCACCAAGGTTGTAAAGTTTGTTTTTTGACATAACGACTTGTACATCTCATTGTTGCAATGAGTCCACCTGTATCCCTATTTAAACGATTTGTTTTTTCCCTTCCCCTCCACAAATTATACCAACATCAAATACAGTAAAAGCAGGGGTTATATCGTGGGGGAGGGACATACAAAGCAACAAAGAAATCATCTTATAAATATGTTAGAAACAATCGCATGAAAGAAAAAACATTTGATTACTTATCTTGGGGTTCATTTCACCTAACATCAACTTATCTGACCTTTTCTACTTGTCTCAGACATATGCTAGTTATTGCAAATAAGGGAAACCATGAGACCTATGTTTCTTTGGGCCTGGTTTACTTCACTTAATATAATTTTTTCCAAGTCTTTTCATTTCCTAACAAATGGGGCAATGTCATTCTTTCTGATGGAGGCATAGAATTACATTGTGTATATATACCACATTTTCTTGATCCATTCATCTACTGAGGGGCATCTGGGTTGGTTCCATATCTTAGCTATGGTAAATAAGGCTGCAATAAACATAGTCGTGCTGGTAGCTTTAGTATGGTCTTGTTGGTGATCATTTGGGTAAATGCCCAAAAGTGGGATTGCTGGGTCATAGGGGAGCTCTATGTGGAGTCTTTTGAGGAACCTCCATGCTACTTTCCAAAATGGTTGAAAAAGTTTACACTCCCACCAACAATGCAGTAAGGTTCCCTTCTGTCCACATCCCTTCCAGCATCTGTTGTTATTAGACTTCTTGATTATAACCATTCTAACTGGGGTGAGGTGGTATCTCAATGTTGTTTTGATTTGCATTTCTTTTATGGCTAGAGAGGTTGAGCATTTCTTCATGTGTCTATTGGCCATCCTTCTTTCCTTCAGAGAAGTTTCTCTTTAAGTCTTTAGCCCACTTATATATTGGGCAGTTGTTTCTTTGAGGATTTGTTGCTGGGGGATTTAATTTTTTGAGTTCTAGGTATATTTTATTTTATTTATTTATTTATTTTTGGGTCCGGTTGTGGGCCTGAACTCTGGGCCTGGGCACTGTCCCTCAGCTCTTCAGCTCAAGGCTAGCGCTCTACCACTTGAGCCACAGTGCCACTTCTGGCTTTTTTCTTTTTGCTTATGTGGTGCTGAGGAATTGAACCCAGGGCCTCATGCATGCAAGGCATGCGCTCTACCACTGAGCCACCTTCCCAGCCCCTCTAGGTATATTTTAGATACAAGACCCTTGTCTGTTGTATGGCTAGTGAAGATCTTCTCCCAATCAGTGGGCTTTCTATTGATCTTGCTAACTATGTCCTTCACCATGCTCTGCAATTTCATGCAATCCCATTTGTCCAACCTTTCTTTGATTTGCTGTGTTTCTGGGTCTCTATTAAGAAAATTTTTGCCTGTGCCAAGGAGACCTAGGGTTTCTCCTATTCCATCCTGTAATGTTTTCAGAGTGTCTGCTTCGACTCCGAGGTCTTTGATCCATTTGGAGTTGATTCTGGTGCAGGGCTATATATAAGGATCTAGCTTTGGTTTCCTACAAGTAGTTAACCAGTTTTGCCAGCACCATTTACTGAAGAGGCTGTCTTTCTTCCATTCTATTGTTTTAGCTCCCTTATCGAAGATTAGATGGCTATAGGTCTGTAGGTTCATTTCTAGGTTTTCAATTCTATTCCATTGGTCCTGAGGTCTGTTCTTGTGCCAGCTGTTTTGGTTACTATGGCTTTGTAGTAGAGTTTGAAATTTGGTATTGATATTCCTCCAGCACTGTTCTTTTTGTTGAGGATCGTTTTTGCTATTCGGGGTCTTTTATTGTTCCATATGAATTTTTGGATTGCCTCTTCTATTCCCTTGAAGAATGAGGTTGGAATATTGATAGGTATCGCATTGAATTTGTAGATAGCCTTGGGAAGTATTGCCATTTTCACGATGCTGATCCTTCCAATCCAGGAGCATGAGAGGTTTTTGCCACTTTCTAAGTTCTGTTTTGATTTCCTTTTTCAGGTTTTTAAAGTTTTCATCGTAGAGGTCCTTCACTTCTTCGGTTAATTCCTAGGTATTTTTTTTTTTGTGGGGCTATTCCATTCACTTATCAAAGCACTCACTCCCCAAAACAGGCTTCTTATAAGTGGAGGAGAGGGGTGGAAGGTGATCTGAGAATTGGCTACATGGTATACAAGCAACTTTAAATGATGGAAATGAAGCCAGGCACTGTTCGCCTGTAATCCTAGTTTCTCATGAGGCTGAGATCTAAGGATCATGATTTGAAGCCAACCTTGGGGGAGAAAAGTCCATGTGAAGTCTTTTCTTAAATCAACCAGTGAAAGGACAGAAGTGGAGCTGTGGCTCTAGTGATAAGAATGTCAAGATAATAATGAGTGTCAAGTGATAAGAATGAGTGAAAAAGCCAAATAAGAGCGTGAGCTCCTGAGTTCAATCCTCAGTACCTGCCAAAAAAATAAAAATAAAAACGGGATTTTAAAATTCCAATTTCTTGTAAAGAGAGAGGGAAACATTTTCTATTCATTCCTACTTTAACCCAATTATTCTAAAATAATGTCTGTTAAAACTCTGAAAAATAATAAAATGGCAAAATTTATGTTGTCAATTGTCTGACACAAGCAAAAAAAATGATGGGTTTTGCTTTTAAAATGAGACTCTCCGCTTTTCTTTTCTCTCTCTCTTTTAAATCAGATCATATAACCCCTTCAGAGATGGACCTAGAGGTCTTTTCTTTTGGGGAAGTGGGATACTGATGAGGAAAGTTTTAGCTAAGCAAATTTGAAGCAAAATGCTCTAGGGGAGAACCCGGCTGCTTTGAAGTAACTTGCCTGCAAATGTTTCAGAAGACATGATGTGGTGAATTCTTAATGTAAATTATCTGGGGAGAAATGTTTCCTTGTCTGTCTGGCTCTCCCTTCATTTTTCTTGCCTAGTCCCTGTAGGAATTTGCCTTTTCTAGGCCAGACCAAAGCCTGCTTGCTTAGAGCAAGAAGTTCTGAAACTAAAACTATGGTCCTGGCTGTCAAGACTAAAGCAGCAGTAAAGCTTCTCAAGTTCTTCTGGTTTTGTTGTTGTTGTTGTTTTGTTTTGTTGGCTTCTTAAATTGTAGGTGTTTCCTTTTATTTCCTGGAAGAATACATTCTGCTCTGGTGCCTCCATCCTGCCTTCTCACATCCTCGCTCTGAGTCCAGCCCCTCTGCCCCATGAGGGCCTCATGGCTCTTGTGCCGTATCTCCTTTATTCTCCATACTTTGTCTCTGCCTGAAACCTCATCTATGAACAGTGTCCATCTGATTCCTAGCTGGACTCTCCTGTCTCTCTTCCACTAGCAGGTGAATATTCCTAAACCAGGAATATTGGACAAATTACAGCTCAGCAGGCTTTTTTGCCTAATGTTCTCAGTCATCCTCCAGTAGAACTCCAGCATCTTTCTGGACGTTGTCCACTGCAGACCTCTAGACTACTGTCAACCCCATGTATACTCACCTCCATGATCTGCCCTCAGCATTCTCCCCACCTATGTGGCCTTGCCCTTTGGAAGTGTCCATCTACAATGCCATCGTTACTTCTCCCTCCTGGCCTGACCCCTATCCGCAGGACCACTCCTTCCCTCACCCAAACCCTACAACCAACGCACCTGTGAGCTTCCTGCCCTTCATTCCATTCATTTTAAGTGACATATCTTTCCTCACGTCTAAACCAGGCCTTCTCTGGAAACCCCAAAGTATCATTTACATCTAGGTCTCAATAAAGAGTTGAACACGTTTTTTCCCTGTTTGGATAAATTCTTCTTAGAGAATATTACCAACGTTCTGCCTTTTCCAGGTGACTTGCTCCAGGGTAAGATACTATATTGGGTCTCCCTGAAAGTGCATTTTCTTATATGAATTTTCCTAATTTGTTGTATTATCATTTTTCTCTTTTCTTCTTTTCTTTAATAGTCTCTTCTCTCCTTTTTTCTTTTCTTTTCCTTTCTTTTGTGTGTGTGTGTGTGTGTGTGTGTGTGTGTGAGTGTGTGTACTGGGGTTTGGTCTCAGGGCCTTGCATTCTTGCTTAGCATTTTTGCTCAAGGTTGATGCTTTACCCCTTGAGTAACATCTCTAGTATAGGCTTTTTGCTGGCTAACTGGAAGTAAGAGTCTCAGAAAATTTTCTGCCCTGGCTGGCTTTGAACCATAAGCCTCAGATCTCAGCCTCCAAAGTAGCTAGGGCTGAGCAGCATGAGCTGCCAGCACATGGCTGTGCATGTCCTTTTATTTATCTTCAGCCCCTTGGTTTCCCCATCTATGCTTCAACAATGGAAGCTCTCAAACCATTCACAGCAGGAATGACCCATCTGCAGGGCAATGTATTACAAAAGAGCTTGTAAGTTTGGAAAAAAGCCATCAAGGCTGGATTCCTTCACTCACTTAGCTTTCTTAAAATCAGATTGCTAATAATATATCATGTTTAGTGTGATTACCTGTTTATGGACTCCTTTCTTCCATCCCTTCCTGGGATTGGGAGGCCAGCTGGCTTCTGCCTCATTTGCTACTTTAACTCTGGTGTCTATATAACACCCAACACACTGTTCTGAAAGTACTTGTTGAAGGACAAAAGACAGGGATGCCCCTTTCCCATCTATTTAATATTTGAAATCCCCAACAGAATTTCCTCAGTTTCTTCACCAAATTTCTAGGTTCTACACATTGCCCCATACTGCAAGCTTTGGAAAGCCCCTCTCTTCCTCACTCTGCAACCTCTAACTGTCTGGAGGCCCAAGTCTGGTACTGCTTCCCTTTTGGCTCACGCCTGACATGTCTGACCTCAGACTTGCTAGCCCAGCTGGAAGGAAGGACAGTTGTCTACAGGTCTGGGCAGGATTCCTAGCTGACAGAGACATTGTGCCCTCCACACGCCCTGACTTTGTCCTCCTAGGAGGCAGGATTCTGTATTTCTCTGCAATGCACACCGCTTCTTATAGATGAGGGCCTAAAGAAAGACCTCTTCAAGCTCATGCTTCCTCTAAGTGTCCCTCCTGCAAGTTTGTAGGGAAGGACTTCTGCCATGTTGGTGATATTCCCTTTCTTGTCTTGCATGGTGCTAACAGGATATTTGCCTCATGGTAATTCACCAAGCTATATTCTTATTTATATTCTGTGCACTTTTCAATGTGTATTGTATTTTTTAATGAAAAAGGAATGAAAGAAAGGAAAAGAGACAGAAAGGAAAGCTGGGCGCCCGTGGCTCATGTCTGCAATCCTAGCTACTCAGGAGGCTGAGATCTGAGGGTCACAGTTCAAAACCATCCCAGGCAGGAAAGTCTGTAAGACTCCTATCTCCAATAAACCACTAGCAAGCCGGAAGTAGAGCTGTGGCTCATGCAGTAGAGCGCTTGCCTTGAGCTGAAGAGCGCAGGGACAGCACCCAAGTCCAGAGTTCAAGCCCCATGACCAACCAAAAAAAAAGAGAGAGACAGAAAGGGAATGAGAGAGAAAGAGCCCTCAGACATAAAAAAATGCTAGAGAGAGAGAGAGAGAGAGAGAGAGAGATTCATCCCCAAGTCTTCAATCCGATCAACTACATTTGCCTACTGGCCCCTATTGCAGAAGGAGATCCTGTTTTCAAGGTGTGTCCCAAAGAAAGCAAAACCACTTGGAGCAACAAAGGACTCTGGACCCAGCTCTAAATGGTATCTGGGAAACAGGCCATGCTGTCATTGTTTTGAGAGGGTCCAGAGGCGTAAGAGGCAGTTGGGCTTAAACTATGCTTGAAAAATAAGGGTGGGATGTAGCAGAGCAAGCTATTTTAGGAGAGAGAACAGTGTGAGTAAACGTTAAGTTGGGCTGGGTTGATGTGTATGGGGAACAAGGAAAAAGCCCTGGTATTGTACAGAAGATAGGAGGTAAGTCTGGCTTGGAAGGTCTTGCATGCAGCCCCAGCCCCAGTCACAGGCAAAGAGGATGCTACGTCCAGACAACCCTGCCTCCAAAGAGTGAAGGAGTCTGAGCCCTCATGAGATGGAAGACAAAGCATTCTTGGTTTTGTTTTGCTCAAACCACAGGCCCATGTGAGCCCACAATCCCCATCCCAGACAGCCTGAAAGTCACATCTGCTAAACACATTATACTGTACAGGCACCCGCATTCCTGCAGAGACATTCACTGGAGCCTTGGTCTTTAACCTGCTCCACCCTGCTGCCAAGTCATAGTACTAGTAAGTAGTTTAGAAGCAGGGTTACAAGGTGGGTCATGAGAACTCTAAACTGCAGAATCTGGGACAGGGGATATGAAATAACCCTACCTCACTCCCACCTCCAAAGCCCTGGAATTCAGGAACATCTCTCACCATTGCCAAGGTTGTGGCTGTGCCTCAAACTGTGGGCAAGAATGCCATGAAGTACTGGTATGTGTGTGTGTGTGTGTGTGTAAGGCAGGGCTACTAGGGTTAATAACAGGCTAGAGAAGGATGTGTTCACACTGTAGTGAGTGGAAATCAAGTAAGTCCTAGGTATTCTGGACATACAAAGAGGGAATGTGGTAAAGAATGAGCCCAGATAACAATAATAGCTGCAGATAATAATAATAGAAGTAGAGGTTTGATAACAACAACTAACCATGAAGACTGTGTGCCTATCATAGTTGGTTATATATCTAATACTGTGCTAAACATTAAGCTCTTTTATTATGATTAGCTTCTTTTATTATTTTTTTAAAAAATGTTTTAGAAAGTATTGGGGTTTGAACTCAGGGCCTCACCCTTACTTTGCAAGTGGTTTTACTGCTGAGCCATGCCTCCACGTTTTCTGTGCTGGTTGTTTGTGAGATAGGGTCTTACTGCCTGCTCAGGTGTACACCTAGACTGAAATCTTCCTATTTTTCATATCCTACAGGGGCTGAGCTGACAGCCATGTACCACCATGCCCAACTCTTTATATGGAGTCTTCTACACTTTTCTGCCCAGACTGTCCTGGAACTGTGACTCTCCTAGTCTGTCTTCCATGTAGCTAGTATGATAGACATGTGGCACTATACCCAGCTATTGGTTGATAAGGGGTCTTATGAATTGTTTCTTTCCTGGGCTGGCTGCCAACCAACTTCTTCCCCATCCCTTCCTCTTGAGTAGCTAAGATTGCAGGCATGAGTTATCAGCCCCAGGTTTTCTTTCATTCAAGGCACACAAGAACACTATGATATATATTCAACCTCATTATACAGATGAGGAAACTGAGGTTTTGAAGGGTGAGTTTCTTTTCCAAAGTCATGCAAATGGCCAGTGCAGATCAGGGTATTCTGGCAGTCTGACTGCAGCTGGAAGCTGGCTGTGCCACTTATACCCTGTCGGGGCATAGAGAGGTGTTTCTCTCATGTGCAGGGGCGCAGAGCCCCTCTGGAGGGAGGGGGCTCTTAAAAGACCTCTGGTGAAATGGAACTGTGCTGCTTTCTTATTGGCAAACGTTTGGATTTGGCTCTTCAGACAAATCACATTCAGGAGAAGAAGGCCACGAACTGCCAGCATGCCAACTGTATTTTTCCTTAGTAAATTAATAAATTGGCTGTCCAAGTCTACACACGTGTTTGTTAAAGACAAGCCCACCCCGGAGTGGAGCTTGCTATGTGCCAAATTAATTGAGATTCTGAGTGTGTAAGGATAAGTCCTGGCCATGGCCTAGGTGCCAAGGAAATCCCTCTTGGCTTCCTCCAGGCAGACTTGGCCAGCTATCCCTGGTGACAGCCTGGCCCTGTGGATTCAGGCTGCCTGGTCAGACTGTGAGGGTCGTCTGTGCAAAGAAGGAAGTGACAGTGCCAGGTTCCAATGTGTGTTCCAAGTTCTACATTCTGCCTGAGACTCCCGGCGCCACGGCAAAGGCAGCCTTGGCAGAGTACTGATAAAGGTTGGTCTGGTGTGCCCTTGCCTCCACACATAACTTGGGGCTTGTCCTCCCTCTACTTTCTTCCATCGTGGCTCCCAAAGCTGGTGACCAGCAGAATCACCCAGCTCCCCTGTATGTGTGTGTGTATTTGTGTGTGTGTGTGTGTGTGTGTGAGTGTGTGTGTGTGTGAGTATGGGGCTTGAACTCAGGGCCTGGGTATTGTCCCTGAGATTTTTTGCTTCAGGCTGGTTCTTTACCACTTGGGTGAGCTGCAGCTCCATTTCCAGATTTTTGGTAGTTAATTGGAGATAGGAGTCTTTTTTGGCCCTGGCTGGTTTCAACGGTTATTCTTAGATCCCAGCCTCCTGGGTGGCCACTAGCACCAGGCTACAGGATTGAATTTTGTTTGATTTCTTATGATGCTCTTTAGTCTTCCCCAACTCCAAATGTATCTATTCTTGCTACTTAGGTATGGATTTGGTAGCTCAATTCCATTGAGTTTCTGAGTCTTAAATCTTGAGGAACTTCTGGACTAGATTTGACAGGATTTCCTATTATTATTTAATGACAAAAGGACAATGAGTATAAGAGGGATGGAACAAAGGTTGAAGCTTCTGTTCTTCTAGGGCACAAACATGGACAATGTTTCCCCTCTCTAGCCTTCAGTTTCCTCATCTGTAAAATGAGGGCTGTCTAGCTGGTCTCCGTGACACTTCTTCCTTTATGACTTCTCTTTCCTCCTTTTGTGTACTCCGTAGTGAGGAAGTAGAATTTCAAGGAAGCTCTTGAAACTCTGCCTTAAAGAAACCAGACTTCACCAGCTCTCTCTCTACCTCCCTTTATAAGAGCAACCATGGCCCTAAATGACAATGATGTGCAGAAGCAGATTAAGCACATGATGGCTTTCATTGAACAGGAAGCTAATGAAAAGGCAGAAGAAATAGATGCCAAATCGGAGGAAGAGTTCAATATTGAAAAAGGACATCTTGTGCAAACCCAACGACTGAAGATTATGGATTATTATGAGAAGAAGGAAAAGCAGATAGAGCAGCAGAAGAAAATTCAGTTGTCCACCTTGAGGAATCAGGCAAGGCTGAAAGTCCTGGCGGCCCGAGATGATCTCATCGCAGAGTTACTCGAGGAGGCAAAGATGAGGCTCAGTAGAATGGTGGTGGATCTAAAAGTCTACCAGGAGCTGCTGGATAAGCTAGTGCTCCAAGCGTTACTTCGCCTGCTGGAACCCGTGATGATTGTGCGCTGCAGGCCCCAGGATAGCCTTCTGGTAGATGCTGCTGTGCAAAAGGCCATCCCTGATTATGTGATGATCTCCCAGAAACAGGTGGAGATCAAGATTGATCAAGAAACATTCTTGCCTGCGAGTTCACTTGGAGGTGTGGAAGTCTACAGCAACAATCAGAAAATAAAGGTTTCAAACACCTTGGAAAGCCGAAAAGCCGACTGGAATTCTTATCTGAGCAAAAAATGCCAGAAATACGTAGATGTCTGTTTGGTGCTAATCCCAACAGAAAGTTCTTTGTATAAGACTGGAAAAAGAAGCTGCGTTTGGGCAAAGGAAACTAGTGACATTTTTTTTTCCTTTGAAAGCTCTGAGATTGCCCCACCTTCATGAAAAATAAAAATGTAAAAAGCTTTAGCCTTGAATATCTGAAAGCATTATACATTGTTAGTTTTGGAATAAAGATCAAATGAATGCTTAAGAATACACTTTGAGTTCATTTATACATACTGTAGCTTCTGGACCATTTACCTGCTTGGGATGAGGTGTGTAAAGATGTCTATTTGTTAGTCTAGCTTTGGGCGAGATGACCTGGAGGTCTATGTGCTCTGTATTTTTCACAGTGTATGTGAAATGAGTTTTCCTCCTCTGGTTTCACTTCAGTCCTGCCCTTATGTTACCTGATGAGGTTTAGCAGTCTCCTTCATATGCACAAGCCAATTCCCTGTGCATATATCCAGTGCAGTCACACAAGGCTCCACACCCAGAAGAGCCCAACCTTTGCATTGAATGCTTCATAACCACTGCCTTGAAATTTTGGGTTTTATCTTTAGGGTTGTGTTTTAGAAGTGAAACCCCAGAAAGCCAACAGAGTATAAGCCAGGAGTCTGAGGCATCAGCTCACTCATGCTACTAATTCTTGAAACATATCCACCTCTTCAAGATAGGTTCTTGATCATGTACTTTCCAGCCCTCATGCTCCCCATAGCCCAGACTTACTGTACTTCACAGGTTAACATGTCCCCCTATATCCTTGGCAAGGTCCTGATGTGCATCCAGAGAGGTTGGGTATGTGGAGTAGGTGTGATTTGGGGGGTGTTTCAGGGCACTGGTGGGCATCTCTGCCCTCAGGAAGATACAGTACCTACATCTGGAGGCTAGTGAGAAAGGAACTAGGAAGTCATTAAACTCGGTGGACCCAAGTGTTAGGGCAGAGCCCTAAAGAGCTTATGAGTTCTGCACTTGGCCTACAAAGTATCCCTTTGACTGGCAGAGTCCTTTAGTTCAATGCCTAGTGAGTTGGTCTCCTCTCTTCTACCCAGCTGGAGGTACTTTCTGTAAAAATCCAAAAGAGATTTGTAAATTTTAGCTATTTTGTGTGTGGACACATTGTACAGTATAAAAAGGAATGGCAAAATCCACCTTAATTGTTTAAAATATCTTTCCTAAGAAAGATATTAAATAGTAAATACCATGCAAAGTCATGAGATTTAAGAAGGAAGAAGTATATTAGTGCCTTAACTGACAAGATTTTCTGCTTTGTGAACAAAGATCTCACATTTATATTTTGCCCCGGACCCCACCAATTCCACAGCTTCCTCTGCATGGTTATGAATAAAGTCAAATTTGTGCCTGGGTATGCTTCATTTATTGGAAGGCTTTGGAGAGAAGAAAAATCAAGTGACACTGGGCAAAGTTGTGGTCTACATCGTAAGGAGTGTGTAAGGAAACGATGAAACTCAGATACAAAGTAGGGGACAGATATTCATTAACAGAGTTGCCTCATAGAACCCAAGAACAGAGATCTCCCAGGGTCTCAGGAGATGGCCAGAATTGGGACTCAAAAAAGCTACCTGAAGTCTCTATAAGGCTCTCTGTTTTCTCTCTTTGAGGGGTGATCTTCTCCACCATCCAGTTTAAGTGGTGGAGTATACACACCCATAATCCCAACATTTATTCACATTCATTCCAGAACCAAACTTGCTTCTCTTAGAGACAAAGTCCACTTTCCTGAGATCAAATCCACTGGTCCTCTTGGGTCAGCTGTCCAGGTATCTCTGGGACAATTCCCAGAGAGAAGGCTGTGTCAGCTGGACAGATTCCAAAAGAATTTCGAGTCGCAAATTTCGAGTGAGGCAGCAAGGGTGGTGGCTCAGTTACATCAACAAAGTGAAGCCAAAGGGCTTTACCTGGGAACTTCCTGCTGTGACCCAGAGTGTGAACCCATAGAGGACCTCAGCTTTGACCCTCTAAGCTGTCTGCTATCGGCTATTAGCCTGCTATTAATTCATCTAAAAAAATTGGACAGTCACCTACACTGTGTGAAAATTTGGTGGATGTTGAAACCCATAAGGCAAACTTTCCCAAGTTACATTCAAACATTTCTGTATTTTCCCTTTCCCAAAACTACCACCCTTCCTCCTCCCCTCCTTTTCGCACACACAACCCTTCTCCTCTTCCCCATGGGTTCCACTGTCCTCTTTTAGTACATCTACTTAACAAGAACAAAAAAACAGTGGCTTAAACAAGCCCTGGGCTCTTCTAGTCTGTGACCATAAGGATAACACCAGCTTTCCTTTGGAACTTTGAACACATACATGGTCTTTATGGACTCAGCTTTTTTCATCTGTTTCATCTTTTGCACATAACACCTCTTGGGCAGGGACTGTGGCTTTGTTCTTTGCATCCTTGCTACCTTGTCACTTTGGCACCTAGAGTTGGGTGTAGGTAGCAGGCTTTGGACCATCATTGGTCTCCTTAATTCTATTTTCTGGATGAAGCCTCTCTCCAGGACCACAGGAAGAGGACAAGAATACGAGAACGGGGTCTGGAGTCTGCATGGTATTCTGGTTCCACTGTGACAAAAAGGAAGTCTTCTCTATTGCTCCTGGGCAAAGGCTCCTTCTTTCCTCCCCCCCTCCCTCCCTCCCCCCTCCCTCCATCCTTCCCTCCCTCCCTCCCTCCCTCCTTCCTTCCTTCCTTCCTTCCTTCCTTCCTTCCTTCCTTCCTTCCTTCCTTCCTTCCTTCCTTCTTTCCTTTCTGCCTGCCTGCCTGTCTACCCTGCTCCCTCCCTTGTTCCCGCCCTCCTTTTCTTTCTTCCTTTTTCTTCCTCTTCTTCTTTTGATTGGTATTGAGGTTCGAACTCAGTGCCTCACACTTTACTAGAGCCACTCTGCCACTTGAACCATGCCTCCAACCCTTTGCTTTAGAGATGCTTGCTTTGGTACTTTCTGTTCACTAAGGTGCATTCTTTATGAGCATTCACAACCTACCTTCAGGACTGTGTGAACCAGTCAGAGCAAGCTGTAACAACTGCAGGCAGACATAGTCCTGCCTGTGCACGTGTGCACATTAGCACTTCCTCCCCAGGTGTGAGGGAAGCTGCTGACTTCAAGGCAGAGGCTATGCTTGCCCTGAGGAGGCTGCTGTAGCCTCCTTCCCTGCTGGGAGGAATCTGGGAAAATCCAAGCCTACAGCAGGAGCCCCTGCCTTGCCCAGTGGAGAGTCAGGTTTGTCAGCAGGTAGGGTGTAGTTAGTTAGCTCTGACACTGAGCTAGCTGCTTGAGAGCTGGAGGTAGAGCTGGATGCTTTAACCATATGGCAGGCCCTCACAGAAGCCAGGGAGACTAGACTAGCACACCAAGAATGCTACCGGGCTTCCTCCTCTCTGGGGTTATAGGGGCCTCATAAGTGGGCCAGCAGATGGGTTTTCTTCCCCCACTCTGGGGAGCAACTGTGGCCTCTTGCTTGGCTGCCAGGAGACACTGTTCCTATTTTCTTCGTATGTTCTCCCTGGTAAGCCCTATCCCACTTCAGTTTATGATCCCTTCTCTGAAGTCATTTGGTCTTTAATAGTCTCCTCCCACTATCCCCCCCCCCCCCCCCCAGCTATTCTGAAGCATGAGGAACACTTGCTCACCCAGTGAGCTGATCCTCTAGGATTTTCCTCTTTTTATTGGGAAGCAAGTTATTATTCTATTTTCTGCAGCAGGCACAGCACAAGGAGGCCTCAACTACTCCACCCCCTCAGCCACCTCCTTGGAGTGATGGAATTGAACACATTCTTTTATCACTTCATAGAAAGTGGTGTTGGGCTCATGCTGACTACTACCAGAACCTGAATAGATTTATATCCTAGATAGTAGCGCTCTTGAATGTGAAGACTCCTTAAGAGCCAAATGTTTGTTTGACTCTGATACTTGAAAAGACTTCACAAGGGATGGGACTAGATGGGGCCTGGAAAAGACTGGATCCCTATACAAGGTCGGGGGACTGGGAGTACACTGGGGAGCAAAGTGGGTGGGGAAGGTGGGCCCAGCACTTAGCACCTGGCCTGAACAAGACAAATGTGAGACCCTGTAGCATCTTTCCTATTCTCAACTCTCCCCTCCCCTCTGCTATCACCAAGGCTTCCTCCTTTTCATCCTTTGTACACCAAGAAGAGTTATTGGCTCTACTGAGCAGGAGCCAGGGAAGTCCTCTCAGGTCATAAAGCATTATGTTTTCCTAGGTCAACCTAAAAGCATCCACTGTCCACCAGTTTAGAGCCTTTCATGGCCCACCATCCCTCCGTCTGCGCCCTCACCATGCATATTAGAATGCCATTGGAAGGCTGGGCCTTAATTGACCTGTTATTGCGAGGGATGCAGTGTCCAGCAGAGTACCTGACAACTCAATAAACAGTTGAAGGATGAATGAACAAGAACAAAATTTCAGATAACAACTAAATTCTTAGATAAGATCATTTATAAGTAATAGATATCCCAGATCAAGGTGTCAAGGGATTTGGTGTATGGTGAAAGACCACTTTTCATAGATAGGGCCTTCTGTGTCTTTCAATACACCAAATCTCTTGACACCTTGAAGAGAAGGTGAACGCGGCCAACAAGTTCCCTCGGGTCATCTTTTGATTCTTTTAACTGAGACTTAGACTTGAACTCATTGGCTGGGTGCCTCCAATCCCAAAGAATCCTCCCATCCCCAAAATCTTTCTTTTCCTTTCCTTTTCCTTCCCTCCTTCCCTCCTTCCCTCCTTCCCTCCTTCCCTCCTTCCCTCCCTCCCTCCCTCCCTCCCCCCTCCTTCCTTCTTTTCTTTCTTTCTTTCTTTCTTTCTTTCTTTCTTTCTTTCTTTCTTTCTTTCTTTCTTTCTTTCTTTCTTTCTTTCTTTCTTTCTTTCTCTTCCTTCCTTCCTTCCTTCCTTCCTTCCTTCCTTCCTTCCTTCCTTCCTTCCTTCCTTCCTTCCTTTCTTCCTTTCTTTCTTTCTTTCTTTCTTTCTTTCTTTCTTTCTTTCTTTCTTTCCTTCTTTCTTCCTTCCTTCCTTCCTTTTTCTTTCTTTCTTTTTTCTTTTTGTCTCAGACCAGGACTCTGGCTATCTTTTCTAAGTACACTCACTACTCTCATTCATGAGGGAGGGACCCTCATGTCCTATTCCGTGTGAGTGTGTGTGTGTGTGTGTGAGAGAGAGAGAGAGAGAGAGAGAGAGAGAGAGAGAGAGAGAGAGAGAGAGAGAAAGAAAGAATTATGGAGCTTAAACTCTGGACTTGGGTGCTATTCCTGAGCTCTACAGCTCAAGGTGAGTGCTCTACCAATTTGAGCCACAGTGCTACTTCTGGTTTTCTGGTGGTTAGTTGGAGATAAGAGTCTCACAGACTTTCCTGTCCAGGTTGGCTTTGAACTGCAATCCTCAGATCTGAGTAGCAATCCTGAGTAGCTAGGATTACAGGTGCAAGCCACCAGCGCCCTGCTTCTCCTACTTCTTAATACTGCTGCTATCACAGTGGTGATTGGTTTGCACATAAGAATTTTAAGGAGGTATAAACATTCAGGCTACAGTAACACTTAAACCATACTTAAACTGTAAGAGCATCAAAGCTCTGCTGGTTTAAGAAGCAAAATTGAGACAGTGAGTAAGTAAATAGAGAATAGAGGGCCAGATCTCAGTCTTATGGGTGCACTTAAGACAATTGAATTTGATGTAAGTATAACTGAAGCTGTTGAGAATTTGCAAGGACCTTGTTTTACTTTGTGCTTATTTTTGTTAGGTGCTCAATATAAGACTCCTAGCTACTCAGGAGGCTGAGATCTAAGGATCGCGGTTCAAAGTCAGCCTGGGCAAGAAAGTCCGCGAGACTCTTATCTCCAATAAACCACTAGAAAACTGGAAGTGGCGCTGTGGCTCAAGCAGAAGAGCACTCGCCTTGAGCTAAAGAGCTGAGGGACAGCGCCCAAACCCAGAGTTCAAGCCCCACTACCGACAAAAAAAAAAAAAGACTCCCCTTCCTTGCTCAAAAGAAATCTCACCAATTCCACATAGGAGTGAAGCCATCTAGGTGAGCAGCCAGCTCAGAGCAGTCTTCCTTACAGGCAACACTTCTCTCTCCTCCTCTTCCTCTTGCTCCTCCTGAAAAGTTTCTCTTAAAGAGCATCTGGGTCAATGGAATTCCCTTTCTCTCCCTTTCACCTTTGTCTGCAATAGCAGGAGCTGCTAAGAGTCAGATGTTGAGCAGTTGGGGTGGGAGCCACACTTTCTCTAGCAGTGTAACAAATTTCATTCAAAATAGATACTTTGAAAACAATAATCAGTGATAATAAAGTCCACCAAGTTCTCTCTGAATTTAAGAGAGTCAGAGACCAGTTTCACAACTGCCATGAAATACATATTATAGCAATTGAGGGCAAGTGTTATGTTTTTAAAATACCATGTAGCAACATAGGGAACAACAAGAAATGCCTATTTCTTTGTAGAAATCCTTTTAGACCAGCAGATACTCCTAGTTGGTTATTATTGTGGTGGGTAGTTAAGAACATAAGAGTTAAGAGACTGGAATCAAATTATTCTAATTTAAATCTAGCCTCTGCCATTAGTCCTTTAGATAAAGTCACACTTTATTAAACCAGTCAACTTTAGGGCAATTTCTTTCTCTAGATCACAGCTTTTAGAAGGATAATAACATCTGTTTATTAATGGTATAAGAATCTACCAGATGTATTTATCAGAACCACTGGGATATAGTATGTGCTCCACAAATACTAGCCAAAGTCATTTTTAATGCATGATCTATGTCATGAAAAATTCTTGGAGATCAACATTTCAATGACTTCCCAATATTATAGTGTTGCTTTATGTCAGGATTTATTTGCTCATGTATCTTGCTCATGTTATTAGTAAGGCAGTAGATTTTTGTGTGCCTATACTTTTGCTCTAGTTTGGATTCTTTCCATAGGTAGGATTAAAGATAAGGAGAAATTTACAAGACTCAAAACAGGCTAGATTGCTTTGGCAAAAGATATTTTAACAAATAGGGCTTAAACATGGTTTCCAAACAGCAGCAGCAAGAACTTCAATCTTGGACTTTTTCCTTCTTCTCTGGCCTTCTTAAGTTGCAGCACTAGGATTCCTGAACTTTTGAGACAATCCCTTGGTGTGAAAGGAGCCTGGGCAGGAAAGGAGACTTGGTTTGAGGGAACAGCTTTGAATGTCATAAACGCCCTGACTGTCTTGGTAATTGTATCATGTTGACAGATGTAGAATGGGTCACGTGGCCTGAGCATGACCTCATAGCTCCTGGGCTGAGAACCAGAGGTGGCGGTGGGGAAGGAGGGGCTGGGTGGGAGGGAGACTCTAGGAAACCCAGAGTTTGCTAATCGTTGCCACCGCATTAGCAACTATTTGCTAAATGCAGCTGGGAGTAGAGTTCTGGCTGCAGGCCAGGCTCTGGTGGCAGGTGCTGTGCACATTTCCTGTGGCTGCATTCTACTGATCCATGTCTTACTGCCCAGGAGACAGACTCCCTGAGGAGACAATTTAGCCAGGAGTGAGAATGGGCTCAAAGCGCCAGTCAACTGGAGGACGGATGCTGTAGGTGCCAAGCTTCCTCAAGGCAGCTTTAGCAGTTGGGGCTTGCTGGGGTGGGGGGGGGGGGTTAGCCAGCTGTGGGAACACTCTGGAAGACCCCACGGGGTGTGGCAGCATGGGAAAATGCAGAACAGTACACACTAGCACCTGACAGAGCATCTGCGGTGCAGAAAAGGGGGGTTATGGGGAACATTAGGGATTCAACAAGAAATTAGACAAAAGCCAAAAGCCAATGGCTCACATACCTGTTATCCTAGCTGTAGGGTTGAGATCTGAGGATTGTGGTTTGAAGCCAGCCCTGGCAGAGAAATTGGTCTGTGAGAATCTTATTTCCAATTAATCAGGAAAAAGCTGGAAGTGGAGGTGTGCCTCAAGTGCTAAGTCACTAGCCTTGAGGGGAAAAGCCAAGCAAGAGAGCAAGGCCCTGAGTTCAAGACCCAGAACTGGCACCAAAGGAAGGAAGAAAGAAAGAGAGAAGAAAACAGATGTGTGTGTGTGTGTGCGCACACACACACACACACACACACAGAGTGACCTGGTATTAACTCTTTTCTCTACATACACACTGGGGTTTAGATTCTCCTTTTATTGCCCCATAAATTTCCCCAAGCCAATGAATCAGGCTATAACTTAGGATGGGTAAGATGTATACCTTCCTTTAAAGAAATGGGGTTGGCACTTCGGCAAAGTAGCAGGATACAAAATTAACCCACAAAAATCAGGCTCCTTTCTGTACACCAACAATGTACAAGCAGAAAGAGAAATCAAGAAAACAACCCCATTCACAATAACCTCAAAAAAAAAGTATCTAGGAAATAACCTAACCAAAGAGGTAAAAGATCTATTTCATGAAAACTAAAAAAAGCCTGAAAGAGGAATCATAGAGGATACCAGGAAATGGAAAAACCTCCCATGTTCCTGGATAGGCAGAATTAACATAGTGAAAATGGCCATACTGCCAAAATTGATATACACATTCAATGCAATTCCCATTAAAATCCCAATGACATACTTTACTGAAATAGAGAAAACAGTTCAAATATTTATATGGAACAACAAAAGACCTAGAATAGCCAAAGCAATTCTAGGCAAAAGAAAGGAAGAAACACAATACCAGATTTTAAGCTCTACTATAGAGCCGTAATAACAAAGACAGCTTGGTACTGGCACAAAAAGAGACCCAAAGACCAATGAACAGCTTAGAGGACCCAGAAATAAAACCACATACATACAGACAGTTGATATTTGACAAAGGAGCCAAAGACATACAGTGGAAGAAGCATAGCCTCTTCAACTACTGGTGCTGGAAAAATTGGATGGCTACATGCAGAAAATTAAAAGTGGACCCCAGCCTATCACCATGCACCAACATCAACTCAAAATAGATTAAAGACCTTAACATCAAACCTGAAACTCTGAAACTACTGCAGGACAGAGTAGGAGAGACACTTGAACTTATAGGCTCAGGCAGGAACTTCCTAAACAGAGTCCCAGGGTCAAAACAAATTGGACAGAGACTCGATAAATGGAATTACCTTAAAATAAAAAGTTTCTGCATAGCTAAAGACATAGAAACCAAACTAGAAAGAAAGCCAACTAATTGGGAAAAAATATTTACCAGCAATATATCAGACACGGGCCTAATATTCATTATATACAGGGAACTCAAGAAACTAACCCCTCCCAAACAATCACGAACAAAGCAATCACGAAATGGGCAAGGGAGCTAAAGAGAGACTTCTCAAAAGAAGAGATAAAAATAACAAAGAAACACATGAGGAAATGTTCATCATCCCTGGCTGTAAAAGAAATAAAAATAAAAACACAGATATACCACCTTACCCCAGTCAGAATGGCCCACATCCTAAATTCAGCCAAGGACAAATGTTGGAGGGGATGCCGAGAAAAAAGAACCCTACTGTATTGCTGGTGGGAATGTATACTAATACAACCACTTTGGAAAGCAGTCTGGAGGTACCTCAGAGAGCTAAATATGGACTTCCCCTATGACCCAGCCATACCACTCCTAGACATCTACCCTGAGCCACAGGAACCAGGAAACAAGGACATATGTACCTCCATGTTCATTGCAGCACTGTACACAATAACCAAGATGTGGAAATAATCTAGAGGCCCACTACTGAGAGATGGGCTGACGTGTCCCCCTGAATTGTGGCCTTATTTCTATAAAGTAGGGGCAGAAGAAAGAGCCATCTGAGCCCTTCTATGCCCTGGTTGCTGTTGGTCTCTGCAGACTCAGACTTCTAAGCTTCTTTCCATTCAACTGATCTAAGCTCTTGGAAGCACTTCTTAATTTTGGTAATTCCTTGAGGCCTCTGTGGGACCAGGTGAGGTCTGAAATATATCTGTCAGAGTGGAGAAAGGCAGAGAGGATTCTGCTAGATCAGGCAAGCTGGAGTCTCATTGGATAGTGACAGAGCTGGCCTCCTTTCCTGATTTGTCTTTCCTTGGAGTAGAGTGGAGTGGAGTGGAGAATGCAAAACACCTTTATACTAAGGAAAAGGCTCCCCTTCTTCCTGGCCGATGATGTAGACTAGAACCAAGGAACACCCCTGGCTTAAGGAAGGAGAATTACATCTCAGCTACTTGTCCCTCAATTGTGCACCTTCATATATACATATATATGATGTTTATGCTGCTTATTCCTGCCTCTCTGGCTTGGACACTGTTCCCTACTTAGAGAGCTGTCCCTCTAGCTGAATTAGCCAACTCCTCTCCATTCTTTGAGGCTCAATTCAGGAGACCCCCCCCCCCCCGCGGCCTCCTGCCCATTGGAAGCAAGTCTCCTCTAGCCCACCAGGCTTCTTTGGGGCCTTTCTATGATAGTTTGAGTATATAAGCACTGATTACACTGATGAGGGCTATAGTACAGAAGTTATTGTTGGGGGGGGCGGTGACCTCCAGGAGGATCTGGGAAAGTATGTGGAAACCTTTTTAATTGTCCCACCTGGGCAGAGTGTGTACTACTGGCATCTAGAAGGAAGTGCCCGGCAATGTGACAGACATCCAGTACAAAAGACAGCTCTCTATTCCTCCCATTACACATAGTGAATGGCCATCTAGTCCAGAATTTGTGCCCAAGTTGAGAAACTCTCAACTATATGACTTCTAGTTGTGAAAACTTTTCATTAGGACTTTGCATTAGATTGTAGGTGTGTGTGTGTGTGTGTGTGTGTGTGTGTGTGTGTGTGTGTGTGTGTGTGTGTGTGTGTGTGTGTGTGTGTGTGTGTGTTTGAATATGCAGGTACACCATATTTTACTATTGTTTAACAAGTTTTAATGACTTCAGTATCAATTAATTTCTCAACCAGAAGGTGAGCTCTTAGAGGCCAAACCATATGTCTTGCAGCTCTCTGTCCCCAAGGGAACTAGCATCTCATCATTCAGGGATTATGGACAAATGAGTTAGATGTAGGAGGAGGAATTGATTGGTACTGTCTGGCCTGCCCCAGCCCTGCCTCCAGATGTTCCTCTTGAGTTTCTACTGGAATTCCCTGCCAAGTGGTATCTCTCTCCTCCCCCCTCACTCTCCCTCTCGCTCTCACACCCACACCTGTCTCCAGCCTGTGCCTCACTATATGCCCAAATCCCAGGGCTCAGCCCAGACCTCACTGAGAGAAGTCCTTAAACTTCAAGGCTGCAGGCAGCCAGGTGGCAGTTTTTTCTTTAGCCTGGAGCAAGAAATCCTTGAGCTGTGTTTCTCAAATCCGTTAATGCATCTTGAAAAAAAAAAACCAAAAACTTCACACTTTGACTCACTAGAAAGAAAAGTTTGGAAAATTTTCTCTCTTAAAAGCAGCACTTTTCCAGGTCAGCTCCTAACATTTGTGGGGCCCTCAGAAGAAGAGAACAAAGGGAAGTCTACAAAGCACGTGTTTAAATATCTTGTAAATACAAACTGTCAGGGGTTCTAGTCTTTTATTATGGCAAATATCTTCATAATGCTCCTTAGATTTTCATACTGGAGCATGACAGTTGAGAGGCGAGCTGGCTTTAGGCCTGCTCCCAACCCCACCTCTGCCCACCTTTGACCATCATCTATGGCTTGTCTCCTTCTCCTCTTACCTCTATGTCTGCTTCAACCTTTGAGGAGCCAGGCCCTCCAGCCTACATCTCTCAGTTCTAATCCCACTGCCTACTCCCTTGCAATTTCACCTGCCCTGTTCTAGAAGCAAGTTCTAGGCCTTTTGGGCAAGAATATAGTCTAGGAAGAAAAAAGCATGAGCCCAGGTGGACATCTCCACTGGGTCCCATAGATTCCTTACCAGCATTTCCCAGCCAGCATTTCCCTTGGCACCATCTTCAATGTCCTGTGAGGAAGGGTCAGGCTAGAGGAAGGCAAGTGGAGGCCTCTTAAAGTGTTAGCCTAGACTGAGATCTCTCTTGTTCAGATTTGACGACATTACTGAAGTGCCTACAAGATGTGCCCCAGGCCCTTTGGAAGAAAACCCCTGCCCTCCCTCCACCACACACAGACTGTGAAGTGACCTCAGAACCTTGCTTTTTTTGGTAACAGATTTATATTTAACCATTTAAAGTGCACCATTAGCAATTTTAGAACATTTCATCATCCCCAGAGGAAACCCTGCATTCTTTAGTTGTCATCCTCCAATCTCTGTGTTTCTCCAGTTCTACATAACAACTAATATAAATCTTGTCATAAGAGTCATGTATTCTGGATATTTCATATAGACACCCACAGTGTGGTTATTTCTGCCTGGCTTGACTTAGTGTTAGGTTTTAAAGGCTTATCCATCTTGTAGTAGTAATCAGTACTTCATTCCTTTCCACTGCCAAAAATATTTTAACATGTGGATTCCCACACTGTATTTATCCACCCATGAGTTGATGGACATTTGGGTTGCTTCCAGATCTTTCCTGGACTCAGTGCAGTGTACTGCACATTGAGAATACACAGCATGCCCTAGTCTGTGAAGTCTCCCACTGGTCTTCCCCTCTGGTCCTGCCAGCATTTCCCTTGGCACCATCCTCAGTGTCCCATCCCTCATGGTGCTAGGGCGAGAGCTTCCTTGCCTGCAGAGAAGTACAAGTGCTCACATCTAACCCTAACAGCTCTACTTCTTCCCATGTCTCAGAAACTCCCTTTCTCAAAAGTGCATCTCCATCTTTCTTCATCCAACAGGCCTGGGATGGATGTCACCCTGTCTCCTCAATTAGCTGGTGCAGAACCCAGGTATCAGCTCTTAACCAACAGATCCCATGCATGACACAGAAGTCTTGGTTGCAAGTGACAGAAACTCAGTTCAAATTCAAGAAAGGTGGAAATTAAAAAGACACCAGGAATGTCTTTCGTTTCCAGTGGATTCAGGGGCTCAAATCATGGATTACAGGGATTCTTGTTTCTTTTTCTTCCTCCTCCTCTTCCTTTCTGTGTCTTCCAGTCTCTGGACTCTGCTTTTCTGTATTGGCTTCATTCTCAGGTAGGCCTTCTCTGAGTGGAACAGGATCACTACCAGCTGCTCTGTACATATAGTCAACCAGCTGTGACCCAGTAAAAAGACAGTTTGTTTTTCTCAAGAGTTCCAGCCAAAGCCCTAGAAAGTTTGAAACTAAGTGGTCAGGCTTAGGCCATGTATCCATGCTTGAAGCAATCTTTTTTTCTTTTTCTTCCAGAGCTGAGGACTGAACTCAGGACCTGACACTTGCCAGGCAAGTCGCTCTTCCACTGAGCTAAATCCCCAACCCCAAAGCAATTCTTTTTGGCCAGATAGGATGCTCTGATTAGCCAGGTCTGTCTCCTGAGTGCACCTTTTTACTGGAGATCAACAACTCTGAACCTCATGGACTATGATTGAGGAAAAGGGAGCTCCCCAAAAGAAAATCAAAGGGAAATAAATTCTGGACACACATGGAAACTATCACTGGAACCATTCTAGAAAATGGCCTCGCTGTGGTAAGCCCCAGAAGCTTAGCCTTGAGCCCTTTTGTGGATATTCCTAGTGAGGCTGAGATCCTTGCACCCGATGAAAACCTCCTTCTGAGAGTTTAAAAGTTGATAGCCTTGGAATTAAACCTCTGAATAAGGACTTAAAACTAAACATGAACAAAACCTCAGTCCAAGAAAAGCTTCCTAAAGTTGGCATCATAGACTTTATGTTAGGACAGTAGGACACCTATTTTGAATACCAAGAACCTTTTGGAGATCCAGAGACTCACTAAGTGGACACTGTTCCTCCCAACCTTTTGTGATTTCATTTCATCGTAATTGTTCCATACCAAGAATGAGCAGAGTCAGTGGGGGTAGCATCAGAGAGCCCACAGAGTCCTAGACAAAGGCGCCTACAAAGAGAGGTGAGAATTTGTTGTAGGCAGCAGCACAGTGCAGGCTCTTCTCTGATAATCCCCTCGTTTTCCTCCCTCTTGTCTCTATCCTTTGTTATCATGGCAACTAACGGGGCTCCTTCCTCTTTTCCTCTCTGGTCCCCAGATGGCACCAGTCTAACTTCCCAGAGAAGTTGCCAGCTTATCTATCCCCTATCATTCAGCTTAGGACCCTAGCTTCATCATCTGTTCCTCCTCTACTCCAAAAACCCTCTCCTACCTCATCTGCCTTCTTCTCTCAGACCTCCAAATTAAGCCTTCCTTAATCTTGGTCTAGCTTTAAATTTCCATCTCCCTCCAAGTTGTATGAAAATTAGATTTTTGCCACTCTAAACTGATTTGAAATGCATTAAGAGATCGGTGCCATCTCTTGGAACACCTCAAGGTGAGGCAATTGGGAAGAACCATCTCTTACTGCTGCTTCTGAGCTTCAGCAGTGTTAGGGAGTGAATCACATTCTATTTTTGTACTAAGTGTTTGTTTAAAGAAATCCTCCCCCCCTCCCCACCGGCATGTCTCTGAGTGAAACAGAGACTGTCATACAGGAAGTAGCATCTGAAGTTCAGAGATGGTGAGCTGCCATCCCACAGACTTTTGTTAAACTTAAAGAATGGGTAAAGAGGGATGGGCATTGGGGGCTGGGAAGTTGGCTCAGTGGTAGAGTGCTTGCCTTGCATGCATGAGGCCCTGGGTTCGAGTCCTCAGCATCACATAAGCAGAAAAAAGCCAGAAGTAGTGCTGTGGCTCAAGTGGTAGGGCACTAGCCTGAGGGACAGCGTCCAGGCCCAGAGTTCAGCCCCCACAACTGGCAAAAAAAAAGAGGGATTGGCATAAGGCTTAGTGGAAGAGTGCTTGCTTAGCACACATGAAGCCCTGGGTTTGATTCCCCAGTACCACATAAAAAGAAAAAGCCAAAAGTGGTGCTGTGGCTAAAGTGGTGGAGTACTAGCCTTGAACAAAAGAAGCTCATGGACAGAGCTCAGGCTCTGAGTTCAAGCCCTAGGATTAACAAAAAAAAAGTCTGTGAGACTCTTATCTCCAATTAATGACCAAAAGTCTGGAAGTGGAGCTGTAGCTTAAGTAACAGAGCACTAGCCTTGAACCAAGAGGCTCAGGAACAGTGCCCAGCCCCTAAGTTCAAGCCCCTGGACTGGCAAAAAATGAGTAAATAAAATTGAATCATTTGAAAAGCAGCAGGTATCACACGAAAGCTTGGATTTCTGGCTGATCTGGACTTGTAGAGCTGTATCTGCACATGATGAAGGTGGGTCCCAAGGAATTAAATAGAGGCTGAATAGTCTCTCAGTTATACCTTTTACCCAGCCCTCTTAGCATTCAGGTTCCTGGCCTTTGTGTGTCCCCATCCCTCCCGCCCCCCTTTTCTGATACTGGGACTGACTCAGGGCCTGGGTGCTGACCCTTAGCCATCTTTGTCAAAGCTTATGCTCTACCACTGGTGCCATAGCTCCACTTCCAGCTTTTTGGTGTTTATTGAAAGTAAGAGTCTTATAGACTTTCCTGCCCAAGCTGGCTTTGAATCTTGATCCTCAGATCCTTGTGATTAGCTAAGATTACAGGCATGAGTCCTCAGCACCCTGCTAAACTGTTTTAGTTGTCTTGTAGTATGCATGGTTTGCTTAGGGCAGCCATCTAAAGTTCCTTTGACATCAGCTTGATACTGGAAAGCAGGCGAGCTTTCTGCTACCCAGAACCTTCTAGCCAAATCTCTTCTTTTTCTAGGAACCAACTCAAGCCAGCTCAGATGGCAGGGTATGTACATGTATGCAGTATATGTGAAGATACAGAAATTGTCAGAAGGAAAAGTCCTGAGAATGAATTCTGATATTCCTCTTACTCCAACACCTTCCATTTCTGTTCTGCACCTGTTCCTAAGAAGGGGTTTTATACTCCTGGGCTTTGGAAAACCATCCATCCATGGTTGATTTAAGATGTAAGACCTCCAGGTTGCCAGTTACAGGCTCACAGTCCTTACTAGAAGACCGCATAGAAGATGTGGGTGGCGTGGGCCCAAGCCTTTAAGCATAGCTTTCTTGTCACTCTCAAGGACGTTTTCTTCCTTAAATTTTGGAGAGAGGAAATGGAATGGTTAGAATAAAAGGGTAGAGTTAAGGCGGGCACTGGGGGCTCAAGCCTATAATCCTAGCTACTCAGGAGGCTAAGATCTGAGGATCATGATTCGAAGTCAGACCAGGCAGAAAAGTTTGTGAGACTCTTAGTTCTAATAAGCTACTCAGAAAAAGCTGAAAGTGGCACTGTGGCTCAAGTGGTAGAACACTAGCCTTGAGCACAAAGAGCTCAGGGACAGTGTCCAGGCCTTGATTTCAAGCCCCAGTACTGGCACACACAAAAAAGGTAGAGTTAGAAGCAGAAGCCATTTGAACCTGCTGTCCCTAGGTGTACACTTATAGAGGGGTGTGTTGTGGAACCACACAATACCACATGAAATACAGCAGCTCTGAATCTTCATCCACAACCCCACCAACAGATTGCTTGTTTGCTTTAAATGACCTTTTAGCTCCTAGCCACAGTGGTCTCTGCCACTTTCTGAGTAAATTCAGGCAATTCCTGACCATGCTATGGGCTGAATTTATAGGCTGATGGGTCTTATTTACCAATACTTCAGAAAGTGGCCTTAAGATAGGCCTTTTAAAGAAGTGACTGAAAAGTGAGGTCTTACTCCAATCTGGCAAGTGTCTTCACATGAAGAGGGTATTTGGACACACTCAAAGATACCAGGGATATGGAAAAGCTATGTGGGGACACAGAGAGAAGGTGACCAGCTACAAGCTGGGGGTGGAGGGTGGGAGACAGGCTTGCTGAAACCTTGATCTTAGGCTTTCACCCCAGTTCAGTTGTGTGCAAATAAATGTCAGTTGCTTAAGCCATCCAGTTTGAAGGATGTGTCGTGATGGCCCACGCAGAGCAATATACTAAAGATCTTAATGGGGTGGCCATGGGATGAATCGGATGACGGAGTGTATGGACAGAGACCTCACATCCTGGGCCAAGGTAAGTTCCCTTTTCTCCTACAAGAGACCTTCACAGTGACCTGAAGCTCCCAGGGCCTTTCTCAGGCTTCCCATTGCCTCCTTGCTTTTGTTCATTGACTCACCTGTACCCCAGAGGAGCCTTCTGTGGATTTGTTGGCTCCAGCAAGTGGTAGACCCTGTGGCACGCATTGCTTTAGTGTCTTCTGGCCACAAAGATGCAACAGGTGCTGCAGAGAGCTGCCCTTGCGGGGAGCAAGTATCTGCACTGGACCTGTCCTTCTCTCCCCCCGCCCCCCCCCCCAGCCCTCCAGCAGGATCCCTTGCTCAGCACTTTCTGTGTGGTTTCCTGGTGGCTGACTTCCAAGGCCCGCTTTCTTCCCCAGGCCCTTACAAAGGCTCCTTTGATGAAAAGTTTGAGGCAAAGTGACTGTGTCATTTGATACAAGAGGGTAAAAAGTGTAGCTTTCTTTTCTTATTTTTGGGTTTTTGAGCTCAGAGAATAGTCAGCTGAATGGGGTAGGGAGATGGAAGCCAGGAGGGAGAGGGAGGGAGAGGAAATGCCAAGTTGGAGACTTCAGGACTTCTTAGCCCTGTGATTAGCATCTGGGAGCCTGGAGCATGCCTTGCCCACTAATCTGCTTGAAGGGGTAGGAGGGCTGCTTGCCCCAGAGAGATGTACCCCACACCTCAGACCATGAGACCTCTCCCCACTATCCCTAGGCCCATCCCAAAGTTTTCTACCCTCTCAAAATGCAGAGAGCCTGCCCCTTCCTTACCGGGGCTAAGGCCAAGGTTGGATTTGAGAGGCACCAGGAAAGCAGTAAACTCCTGGGTTCTTCTTCATGTACCTCTAGGACTAGCTGAATGAGTGTACCAGGGCCTTTAGTTTTGCTTTAATGCTCTGCTTTACTGTCTGTCTAGGAATGTGTGTGTGTGTGTGTGTGCTTGCACGCGCGTGCACGTGCGTATGCACACACCAGTACAGGGTCTCAAACCCAAGGCCTGGGTGTTGTCTTTTAGCTTTTCTACTCAAGGCTGGTACTCTGCTGCTTCAGTCACAGTTATAACGTGGTTTTTTGGTGGTTAATTAGAGATAAGAGTCTGACAGACTTTCCTTTAAACCTCAGTCCTCAAATCTCAGTCTCCTGAGAAGCTGGGATTACAGATATGAACCACTGGCATTCAACATGTCTGGAAATTCTTTTTTATTTAGCCAGTTCTGGGGCTTGAACTCAGGGCCTGGGCGTATCCCGAAGCTTCTTTTGCTAAAAGCTAGTGCTCTACCATTTTGGAGCTACAGCTCCACTTCCAGCTTTTTAGAGTAGTTTATTGGAGATAAGAGTCTCACAGATTTTTCCTGCCCAGGCTGATTCCAACCTAGATCCTCAGATCTCAGCCTCCTGAGTAGCTAGGATTACAGGCTGATTTTTTGTTTTGTTTTGTTTTTTTGTCGGTTGTGAGGCCTGAACTCTGGGCCTGGGCACTGTCCCTCAGCTCTTCAGCTCAAGGCTAGTGCGCTACCACTTGAGCCATAGCACCACTTCCCACTTTTTCTGCTTATGTGGTGCTGAGGAATCAAACCCAGGACCTCATGCTTGCAAGGCAAACGCTCTACCACTGAGCTACCTTCCCGGGCCTAGGCTGGAAATTCTGAATAAATTTTTAAACAAAGGACCTTGCTTTTCCTTTTGCACAAATTCCAAACTCTGGAGCGCATCCTCCCCATCCCGCCCAGGTCTTAAAATTCAACTTGGCCATTGCCCCTCTTCGTTGTTCACCTTTGTAGCTCTGCATTCATCCCAGATTTTTACCTATTGTGACACTAAGCATCACCATGAGTCTATGAGGGGCTGACATGCCAGCTGAAGCCTCCCATGGGGATTTGCCTGAGCACCAAGGTCTTTTGATGCCACCTGTTTGCTCTGGGATAAATCAACATGCCTTCTCCTGATGCCATCTTCCATGTGAAGCCTCTCCTAGAGTCCACAGTGCCCTCTGAGAACTTTTAATAAATACTAATGAACCTGCAGCTGCCACTCCTTTGGCTAATTAAATCTAAATAAGTCACCGACTTTAAATTATGCAGCAAGGCTTGGGCAAATGAGCTTTAAAAATGTGGAAGTCCTGGCTTTTTTGTTGTGCCCTGTGGGGGGGAAAAATCCCATCTTTTAATCATGCTTAACCTTCCTGAAGGATTGGTGGCAACAGTTAAATAATGAATGAAATGAATGAATGTATATGAAGCAAGATTTCCCCAAAGCCACCCAGGGAGAGCCAGATCAAAAAGAGAGAAAAGGGGGGGGGATATTGACACAGACCTGAGAGGAATCCCCAAACTTTCTGGTGATCCCTGGGGTGCCAGGAGACATCATTTAATTCTTCAGAAGCTCAGAGCAAGACCTGGTGATAAGAGGCGTGGGAGGAGGGGCAGCTGTGCGAGCAGCCTCAGCCTCAGCATCCAAGATGCTGACCACTAAGCTCCTACTACCCCCTGTGTGTGCTAGGCATCAATGCTGGAGACTCAGGGCACTTCTAAGATGTTACCCTCAGCCCTCTCCCTTTTCTCCTCATTTTACCTAGCACTCTTCTCCCCTATCCCAAAGCCCTTCAGGCCAAAGGCAGTGCCTTTCCAGTACAGATCACCTAAAGTAAGTCTTACTTGGGAGCAGGCTTCTCAGACTGGAAAGTACCTGCCAATCACAGGTACACTGTCAAAATATACCTGCTTCAATACTTCATGGGTTGGGTCTGGGATGTTGCTGACCCCACAGTGAGGAATAAGGACTTAGCAACCCTGCTGCACATTAGAATCCGCTGGGACATATTTCAGGTTACTCAGACACCAGTGCAGGTCAATGAAAGCAAACACTAGACTTTGTATCTTTATTTTTGCACTGAATTAGAGCCGGGATAATTTATAGGTCATCCAGATGAAGGAAGTCTAGAAAGCTTAGCCAACTTGTTTGCAGTCACCTGCTAAACTGGGTTTGGAAACACACTTGGCCGGGAGACAGCCTTTGGAGGCAAGCCTGCTCTCCATGCCTTCCTGCGGAGGTCAGCTGGCTCCCAGCTCCAGCTTATCACGAGACTCTGAGTTGGTAACCAGTGGGATTTCTTTTGAGAACAGGCAAGATTTGCCGTATTTCTCCTCCTGCCTAAAATTGTACTATTTGTGTTTTGATTCTTGGGCTAAGGCTGAGTGAACCTCTGTTGTGAGTTCTGTTAGGATCCCCAAGGCACTGGGCTTCTATGGGAGCTAAAGGGAGAAACTCTAGACTCCAAATTGCCTCCTCTAGTAGCTTTGGGAGGGCACCCAGCACAAAGAGGTGTACCCTTCTAGGTTCCCTAGGCAAGGACAGTGGAGGTCATGAGGCCTCAGGCAAAGGTCAGGAAGGAAGAAAGCAGAGTGGCTCCAGACTCGTTCAGGGGAAACTATGAGCTTCTCTCTATGGGACACATCCTTAAGGCAGATGCAGCAGTGAGCCAGGCCCAGACAGGCTGTGGCTACTATGCTTGGCCTGTCTCAATCCACCAAGGCCTCAGGAAGGCAGGGAGTAGGAGCTGGGCCTTGGAAAGCAGGGATGAGACGCGCAGTTATTTGCTTACTCAATATCTATCCCCACCCCATCCTATCAGAGTCCTAAATTTTGTTCAAGATTGTAAGTGCCCAGGTAAAACCTTACCTCCTCACACAACCCTGTGGCTAGAATTAGCCACATGACTTCTGTTAGAAAGCCTTTAAAAAGCAGTCTTTCTTTTCCTTCTGTTTGGACTTAGAGTTCTGGACAAGATGGCTACCACAATCACTGGCCTTTTGTAGCCTTGTAGCCATGGCAAGATTGAAAGTCACAGGATGAGGGAAAAAAAGGCTGTGTGCTGTAAAGGATGAGCGGGTAGAGAGAACCCAGAGTCGTCCTCTAGGACATTAAGGAGCAGTTTCAACCAACCTCCTACAACTTCTTGGTATGTAAGAAACATAAACCTCTGTTTAAACTACCTTGGGTTTCTTTTACAACTGAAGGCAATACTCAAATTAAGAACTTCCAAATGAATGTTTCTGAGACTGGAAATGGGAAGGGAAAATTAGGAGAACCTGGTTCTAGAAGTTAGAGGAAAAAGGAAGCTTTTATTATCCCTCCTTTACTTTCTCAGTCACTGATCCACACTCACAAGCTTCAGTGATTGTCTATTTCTCAAAGGATTAAGTTTATATCCCCCAGACTAGCATTCAAGATACTCTAACTGGCTTCATGCTAGTTTTCCAGACCCATAGCCCTTTATACTATTTTTTCAGAGCAAGGAGTACCTTCTCTCTGCCTAAAGACTCTCCACTTGTGCTCTGATCTGAGTGTGTATGTGATCTTCATGTCTGCCTGGCCTAGCCTTATATCCACGCTCGTGGTTGGTCTTACAAAGAATCTTTCCAGTCTCCCTGGACTCCAGGGCAGTCTTTCACCTTTTTCAGATGTATAAAACTCACCTTCCAGCAAGGTGCCTGCATGGCCAAATTCCTGGGAACATGGAAAGAGTATTGCTTTGGAGTCATTCCCTGTACTTCAGTATCTCCTCTGTGAAATGGTGCTTACATACATTTCTTCCTCCCAGAGCCTGAGTAAGCATTCAAGGAACCTCCCTCAGCATTCAAGGAATGCTTCTGTGCAAACTTGCTGCCTCATTGGTCTCCTTTTAGGGTGGCCTTTTTCCTATCCTCTTTCTGATTTTGTTTTGTATTTCAACTGAGAGATTTCTCTTAATTTGGAAGAGTGATCATGAATAGTTTTTACCTTCCTACAGGGAAATATCTTGGTTTTTATTTTATTTTTTGTCAGTCACTGGGCTTGAACTCTGGGCCTGGGCACTGTTCTTCAACTCTTCAGCTCAAGGCTAGTGCTCTACCACTTGAGCCACAGCCCCACTTCCGGTTTTTTCTGCTTATGTGGTGCTGAAGAATCAAACCCAGGCCCTCATGCATGTGAGGCAATCACTCTACCACTGAGCCACATTCCCAGCCCAGGGAAATTTCTTAGACTACTGGCTTTTGTCTTCAAACACAATCAGGAGAGAGTTCATGGCTAAGTGTGTGAGAGGTCATGCTAACAACTCAAGGGAGTTAGCTAACTCCTCTGAAGGAGGCTCACTTTTGTAACCCTAGCTACTCAGGGAGCTGAGATCTGAGGATCATGATTCAAAGCCAGCCTGGGAAGGAAAGTTCGTGGAACTCTTACCTCCAATTAACCACGAGAAAACTGGAAGTGGTGCTGTGGTTCAAAAAAATGATATGAAAGTATTGAAATCTAGTTGTACCTGGCAAGAGGGGGCTTAACTGAAAGGCTTTATAGTACTTCTAGTATAACCTGGTGAACAGGTGCTCCCTACACTTTTTGTTACCATAATATTTTTCTTTCATCTAAATCTTATGCCAAAAACTTGCATCAAATAAGACAATTTAGACATGCCACTCATAGAAAAAAATCCCATCATTGAAAGTTTTATGAGAAATGACAGTTTTACTACTTCCAACTTAGTGCTCATGACACTAAGTAAACGGGAATAGATATACTAAATTGGGTGGAAATGAGAAGTTACTGTGGCCTTTAAAGGTATGGTATTGGTATGGTATTGGCACTGAAGTCCTGAGAGGTGTCTTTGTTTCACATGGTTTCACTGAGCATCATTTAGCCTGCCAGACAGAAACTTTTCCTTTTTTTCCCTCTAGGGCAGGACCCTATTGTTGGGGAAGAGGAGAGTCAATGTAGTCTTTGCTGAGGACATAGGTATCTCCAGCCTCAGTCAGTCTTCTGCGTTATCACCACATAAAGCCTCCTGTGCCATAGTTGGCCCAGGCATCTCTGCTAGCCTGGGATGATGGGGTCAGAGCAGCTGTCAAGGGTGTGTGTATTGGAGAAGGGGTTGGGGTGTGGGCTGGTAAATGAGGGAGGCTGGGTGGCTTTGCACAAAAGCTGCTGGGTGGCTTCATTTTGTTGCTCCTCAGGAGCCCTCTAGTGTTCAGTCTGTTCCTTTTGGTTGATCTTGCATGTTTATGTGTGTGTATGGGGGGGGAGGAGGGGAGGGTTGTGAACATCTGTGTTACAAGCTATTTGTTTTGATTTGTGTAACTTGGTACATTTGTTTCAGGTAAGCTATTTTGCATTTTTGGGAGTCTATGTTATGTGGTTGAGCTGGTAGATGGGCACAGGGAGGTGTGTGTGAAGGTTTGGTTTGTGTGTATCTGAGTGGTTCCCTCCCTTCCTTCCTTCCTTCCTCCCTCCTCCCTCCCTCCCTTCCTTCCTTTCTTTCTTCCTTCCTTCCTTCCTTCCTTCCTCCCTCCCTCCCTTCTTTCCTTCCTACCTTCCTTCTTTCTTTTCCTTCCCCCCCTCCCTCCCTCCCCCCCTCCCTTCCTGCTTGCTTGCTCTCTCTCTTTCCTCCCATTTTTTCAGTGGGGTAGCCTTGATGACCTAGCCAGGGATTTAATCCCCCTTTTTCTGTCCTGTGGGAGTGTGCTTCTATTTTGCCACCCATCTCATCATTAAGGAGTGCTCAACTGCTTTGTGATAGGGATACCTCTTCCTAGGATCTTTTTTTATTTATTGATTTTATTTTTTATACTATTCCTGAAGCTTGAACTCAGAGCCTTAACTGTTGCTTAAGGCTAGTTTCAGCTTTTTGATGAAGAATTGGAGTTTAAGGATCTCACAGATTTTCCTACCTAGACTGGCTTGAACTCTGATTCTCAGATCTCAGCCTTCTGAGTAGCTAGGCTTACAGCACTGGCCTTGCCCGAGCCCCTTGGGCATCATCGTCTCTTTTTTAGTCAGATGTCTGAAGGCAGACTGCAAGCTTGCATGGCTGGCTGTGAACTATATGTGCTCAGGCCCAGAGCTCAGTGGCCTTGCAAAGGCCTGGTGATGATATACTGACACATTTTCCAGGCTGGAAAGAGCTCAGATACCTTGGTTTCTTTAGTTTTCTGCTGAAGTAACAGAACCAACAAACCTGGTGGCTTAAAACAACACAGATCAATGTTCTCATGGTTCTGGAGGTTCTACCAAGGTTGGCAGGTCTGGCTCCTTCTGGAGGTTGTAGGAGAATATCCATATTATTGCTTTTTCCAGCCTCTAGAAAATTCTACATCCTTTGACTTGTGGCCCTATATCACTGCCCCTGGAGGATCATGTCCCTTTCTCCTTCACATGCCTTTTTATTGGGACACCTGTTACATTATTTTCCATCTCTAGGGTCTTAATTTAATCATACCTCAAAGTCCCTTTTGCTGTAAGGTAGCATGTTCACCATTCTGGGTCTTGAGACATGGACACCTCGGTGTGGGGACTATTGTTAAGCCCACCACGGGCTCTCCCTACCTCAAGAGAATAATCTACGACATGTGTTGATGTGGTAAACCCAAAGTAGCTTGGGCATTGTGTGATTCTATGACTCTGGAAAGGTCTTTTAAACCCTTCCTTCCCACTGAGACCTCCCTAACCCACTAACTTCTGAAATCTCTTGTCTGGATAAAGTATGGCCAGCCAGTGAGCACGTGGGCATCAGGGGGCTGTATGTGTTTTCCTCACACTCAGGTACAATGTCCAGCATCTGATCCTTTCTTAAGTGCAGGCTCCATGGAGGGGAGATACAGGATGATGGACAGAGAAGCCAGGGAGGCTACAGGTTAATGGAACACTCTAGTATAGGGTTTCTAGTGATGGAGAAAGCAGAGGCATTGGAAGTAGGACCAGAAAGTTTTAATCAGACACAGCAAAATGGCGGCAATGCAGAACAGGTAGTGCTTGGAGAAGAGGAAGAAGACCATCTCCTTCGTGACATAGATTATGTGTATAAGGATGAAGCAGTACAGGAACATGGCAAACTGGTTCTGAGGAAGCAAGAGGTCCTGGAGGCCTCCGGAGAACTGTGGGGGGAAAAGGAGACAATGGCACGGGCAAAACCAGAACTGGTGCTCTGCAGATCGAAGTTCAATCCTACTGGGTTCCTTCCTGAATATGACTTGGGGCAAGTTATCATCCTTACCTAAGGGAAAAGAGTGCTCCCTTCATAAGATCAAAATTCCTAGGAATGACAAAATTCGTAGTAAGGCCACTGTCATGTAGAGTGAATTCATCAATTCATTCATGAGTTCCCTCTCCCCAGAGTTAGACTTGGATCCTAAGAGTGTTCTCTGGGTATTGTGCCTTGACCCTCAAAACCTAGTTTCCTGGACAGTAGCACAATGAAAGAGCACAAATGGCTGTTTCTGAGTCCCTGAGTACCAGGAACAATCATATATGAGTCAGTCTGTGGTTCTTGAGGGTTTGGTCTCTCCTGGGGACTGGTGATGAGAAATGAGTGCAAGGGCTTCCTGTGTCTACAGAGCATTGGACCTCGGGAAGAGCAGTTTGAATGGTTTGGTTGATCCTTCCTGTGAGTTATTCTGCTTTTGGAATCTGTGTGACTGGCATCTGATAGACCCCAATTTTTAACTGTAGTAAGCATGAATACATCCATAAGCCAAAAGCTGATAAAACTATTTTGATCTGTAGTTAAGGGACTGCTAGCCATGGTTCATTCTTTACAAATCATGCCACCCTTTAAAAAGGTGGTAGGGACTGAGCTGCCCTACACTAGCAAGAAAAGCACTCAGAC
The DNA here is from genome assembly GCF_019054845.1 of Dipodomys spectabilis. Lineage (NCBI taxonomy): Eukaryota > Metazoa > Chordata > Mammalia > Rodentia > Heteromyidae > Dipodomys > Dipodomys spectabilis. The sequence continues at coordinate 5,555,757 of NW_024870703.1, forward strand.
AAGTATTTTCAGTATGATGAAATCCATCCATCCTCAGAAAAAGAGAGGTGGGGACTCCACGGTTCCAGTGCCTCCCACTTTTTAGCAAATGCACCACAAGTCAAATACTTGTAAACTGCGACCAAAGGTCAAAGTCTTAGACTTGCCATTGTTAAAAAAGGCTACATAAACTATGAAGTTAACTAAAAAAGTTATATGGGCAGAAGACGACTCAGGAAACAGGACCTCTGGCCTCTGCCACCTCTTTGTGATCTGCCTAAGTTCTCAGTCTGAGGAGCTGATGGCAGGTAATTATGAGTTTGATAACATGCATGGTAATATGCTAAGCATTTCCATCTCATCTAGTAAGGAGAAAGATTTTCAAACTAAAAAGGGCAAAACAAATATGGTTAGGAGAAGACACAGATCAAAGAGATAGTATAATTCCATATCTGCTTTAAAAAGTTTCAGGCTCAAATTTGTGACAAATTTTATCCCATGATATAGAGAAAATCCATAACTTTGGGAAATGAAGTAATTCAAAAATATTACCAGATGCTGGTGGCTTGCTCCTATAACCCTAGCTACTCAAGAGGCTGAGATCTGAGGACTGCAGTTCAAGCCATTGTGGCAGGAAAGTCCATGACATTCTTATCTCCAGTTACCCACCAAAAAAGCTAGAAGTGGGTCTATGGCTGTAGTGGTAGAGTACTAGCCTTGAGGGAAAAGGCTCAGAGACTGTCCCCACAAGCCTTGAGTTCAAGCCCAGGACTGGCACACACACACATACACACAAAATCCCACAAACTAAAGAGTTAAAAAAGTGTCAGAATATAAGACAAGTATATTTTAAGGGGGAAAAAAATAAAACAATGAATTTGAGAAGTCTCAGTTCAGTAAGTTTGGCATAGCTCAGTAATATCATTTAATGTATAATTAAAGAGATTATTATTATTTAACTGTTAAGAAGCCAAGATATGTTCACTGAAAAAAAAATCATGTAAAAACAAGCCTATTTTTAAAAAAATGACCAATTAGAGAAATGATATAAGCAATATAATATCTTCTGAGGAGCTAGCTACTTGACAGTATCTCAGGCAATGTCTTTTCCTCAAGCTAGAGAAATATGAGTTGGATAAAATGTATAACTCCAGTGTACTGATGAATGGATCATTGCTAACCTGTTGAGATATCCTTTAGTGATATTTACTTTAGTTTGTATCCTCCTCAACAATTACAGCAATGATTTGGGTAAAGACAGGCCAGCTTCTCAGAACTGAGAATGACTCAGAACTGGGAGGCATAGCTAATACATTACATCCCAATCAAATTAAAAAGTGGTGAATGTAAGTTGCTGCATTTGGGTCAAGAAGTGAATTGCCTGAGTACATAAAAATGGTAATAGCTAATATTTATTGAGTGCTTACCTAATGTACTAGGATCATTGCAAAAGGGCTTTACATGCATTATCTCACTGAATTCTCACTATGACACTAAGGGGTAGTTGGTACCTTAGGCTCAGGGAGGATTAGAAACTTTCCCAAGGTTAAGGAGCTTATATAAATGGTAGAGCCAAGATTTCAATTTAGGGCTGATTTCTTTTTAATTGGTCATGGAGCTTTAACTCAGGGTCTGGGTACTGTCCCTGAGCTTTATTGCTCAAGGCTAGCACTCTACCACTCTCAGCATTCATACTTCCAGTTTGAGGACCACTTTGACCACTTTGTGCACCACTTCCAATTTTCCGGTGGTTAACTGAAGATAAGAGTTTCATGGAGTATTCTGCCTGGACTGGCTTCAAATCATGATCCTCAGATCTCACCTTCCTGAGCAGATCGGATTCCAGGCATGAGCCACCAGTGCCTGATTAAAGCATAGGAAACACTGTTTTAAATAATACAGTCTTTCATTATTGAGTGATTATTATGGTCTAACCACTGAGCTAAGCACTTCACAGCTCATTTCATTTCTTTTTTGTTGTTATTTTGCTTTGTTTTTAGTCAGTACCGGGGCTTGACCTCAAGGCCTTGTACTTTCCCTAGGCTTTTTTGCTCAAGGCTAGTGCTGTACCACCTGAGCCACACCCTTATCTGTGGCTTTTTGATGGTTAATTGGAGATAAGAGTCTCCTGGACTTTTCTGCCTGGGCTGGCTTTGAACTGTTATCCTCAGATCTCAGTTTCCTGAATAGCTAAGGTTACAGATGTGAGCCATCAGCCTGGCTTTTAAGAAAGTGTTCTTATTCCCGTTTAGTTCCATCCAGGGCTGAGTGTACATTTCTTGAGAAGAGATGGCTGCTTCAGTTGAGCTACCAAACAGTGTGATGCAACAGTACAAAGGCAGCCCTGCACAGGAAGGCTGTGGTTCAGTCAACACTCACGGACTGCACCAGAGCAGGGTGCTGGGTCTCCTCGCCCTGCCTCACGTTCTATGAGATGAAAGAGGAATTGAAAGTGGTGGAAATGTGGTCTTGGAGAGAGTGTTGAAGACTGTTTCCTTGAGCTAACCTTATGGCTGTTGGGTAGATGATGAGGTTCTAGGCTCTCTCCTAGCTCAACTCTCTTAGAAGGTGGGATTCTCAACACTAACAGAGCAGAATGGTTCCAGGCCTGGTCAGTTCTCAGCCTATTCTGGGAAATGGCCCAAGGATGCTCAGCCCTTCAGCCATACCCAGGACCCGTAGGCAGAATACAAAGTCAACCAAATAATGTGGACTTGATTCTGTCCTGACCTATGGAGTCTGACCCCATGCCCCTTGACCCCTAGTGTCTGCCCTGGCCCCTTAAGGACAGTGCCTCACCCTCACACTTACCTGGCGGGGCCCTGCCTGCTGCTGCAGCTGCTCCATCACCTCCTCATGCTGCCGCTGCCTCTCATTCTCCTCATGGAGATACTTCAAACGTGTCAGCTCAAACTCCATGCGCACCTTCTCCAGCTCCATTGTGTTGTTGTGCTCTTCTCCTGGGCCTGGGGGCAGTTCTGTGGATTCGAGTCCGGGTCCATCGCCTGCTTGGCCCTTGGTGGTAGCACCAGCCTTTTGGGATAGTGTCTTGGGGGGCCCTGGGCAGCCTCTATCCTCACAAGTTTCCATCTCCTCCAGGTAGTCATAAGAGGAGTCTGGCTTGGGGGCCTCTGCTTCCTGGGAAAGAGGGAAAAGGAAGTGGAGGAAACATGGGGCTACTGCTCCTCCAGCTCCAAGTCATGCTGGCCTAGGGTATTGCAAGGTTTCCTGAATTTCAAATGTTGAGACTGGGTTCTTATCAGCAGTGCACTCAGATGGAGTTACTAGAACTGGAGGGCTAACACAGAACAGGCAACAAAAGGCAAAGGACGGTGTTCTAAAGTTGCAAACAGGGCCCTGGAAGTGGAAGGAGCTCTCTGTCTCTCAAGCCATCTACTCTACCTAACATTTTATGGCACCGGCTCTTCCGGAGGCTCCAGAGAGAGAGGAAGAAATTTAGGGTCTGTGTTGAGAGAACCTAAACCTAGAGGGACCAGCGAGAGGAATTTGGAGGGTTCTGTGTGAAGGAAGGAAGGGACAGGGCCTCAAGTGGGAATGTAGAAAGGCAGGCAAAGCCCTCTTGAAGTGACTTCACAGTCTTGGGAAGAGCTACCCGGTTCTGGGGGAGAGCTGGGTGTTCATTAGGGTACAGAGGGAAGCCCTGTCCTTAACAACTCTCTGCATTTTCTAGGCCCCACCTTCTTCTTTCACCTAGTCTTAGGATGCCCTTCTCTGTGTGGAATGGCTGGGGGAAGTGAAATGAGGTGGTCTTCTTACCAAAGAAGCCTTTGGCTTCCCTTCAGGCATGGAGTCAGCAGGCACCAACTTGGATAAGGTGGGACAGCTTTCTCCTGCCCCCCGGTCTTCCATCACTTCCCTGTCCTCTGTTGCCATTCATAAAACTGGGGTGCTGGTAATTGGAGCCAGAGGACATCTTCTGCGGCAAGAGCACTTGCCTTCACCAGGTGTCATAGCCAGGCTGCCATCACAATCCCTTGTCCTCACAATAACCCACATTCCACCAGTTGCTAGGGCCCCTTTGGTATGATGCCTTTGAGGTGCACTTCTTAGGACTTGCAGGATGGGCCTTTCTCACCCCTCAGGACTTGTGCTGAATACAGAATTTCACCACTGGATGCCCAGAATCCCCTTTTATGAAATATTTTTTTTGGTGGGTCATGGGGCTTGAACTCTGGGCCTGGCACTGACCCTGAGCTCTTCAGCTCAAGGCAAGAGCTCTACTACTTGAGCCACAGCACCACGTTCGTTTTTCTGGCAGTTAATTGGAGATGAGTGTCATGGACTTTCTTGCTCAGGCTGGCTTTGTACCGAGATCCTCAGCTCTTAGCCTCCTGAGTAGCTAGGATTATAGGCATGAGCCACTGGCACCAGCATAAAATCTATTTTTTTTTTATTTTTTAAGTGTAGATTATGTTGGAAATGAGTCACAATTAGCTCCACAAATTCCATTATGGGCTGAATTGGGTTCATTTCCTCTCATTTCTTATGTCGAAGTTCGAAACCCCAGATCCTCAGAATGTGACTCTTTACAGTGCTCCTACCACTAAGATTCTAATCCAATATAATTGGTAACCTTATAAAGAAGTGAAAAATTTGAGTCTGACATGTACAGGGAATATGTAGAAACAAGAAGAGAGGCTTTATATTAAGGTTTTTCAGAGAAACAAAACCAATAGGAGATATACAAAATGATAGGTGTTAGAAGATCTAATTCATGAAAAATTCTGGAGGTAGAGAAGTTTTACAATCTCTGTCTGCAAGCTGGACACCCAGGAAAACTGTAGTATAAATTCTAGTTTGAGTTCACAGGCTTGAGAAACTAAAAGCACCATAGTAGAAGATCCAACCCAAGGGCAGGAGACCCTTGAGTCAATTTACAGTTAGGCAGAAAGAATAAATTCAATCATCCTCTGCCTTTTGTTTTATTGAGGTCCCTAAGGGTTGACTGAGAAGATTATCCCACCCACACTGAGAAGGATAATCTACTTTTCTTTATCCATTCATTCAAAGGCTAACATCTTCCAGAAGCACCCTCAAAGAACATGCTGCAATAATGCTTAACCGGATTACTGGGCATCTCTGTCAAATTGGACATAAAATTAACCATCACAGGTCTGGAGCAGCTCCTTTTCACATGCACCTCTGAAGGAACCAACCTGGTTACCTCTTTGATCTCAATGTCTAGCCTCCTGGCCTATGAGTGTATAAACGTTGGTTGAACCAGCTAGTCTGAAGTATTTTGTCATAGCAGTACCAGTAAGCTAATACAGTCTTGGGGATATCATATATCCCCAAGATAGAATGAATTGAGGAGGGGTAACAGATTGGAAGGCTGGGAAATAAACTTTGTCTTCAGTTTTATGAAAACTACAAAACATTTTGTTATTTGGAGGCAGGCCTCCAAGAGAAGGAGAAAGCTACATTTGAGTTGTATTCTTTTCTGTTCTCTCTAGCTGTGTGCCTGTCTGATGCTTGTCTGAGGCCTTCATTAAGAGTATTTCTAGAAGATATTATCCTTTGAATTACCCCCATTTCCTGTCCATAAGAGGGCTAAGCAAATGATAGCTACCACCATTATCGCTATAAGAATGGAAGTTTGTAAAGGAGAGAAGGCAGTGTTCAAGATTTGCCGTTTGTTTTTTTGGATTCTAATTCATTTAATTCTGATTTAATTTTGATTATTTCTTTCCTTCTACTGGATTGGGGTTTATCTTGCTGCTCTTTTTCAAGGAGGTTTAGATGTGTCATTAAATTGTTAGTTTCAGATCTCTCCAATTTGTTGATGTAGGAGCTCAGAGCTATAAACTTGCCTCTGAGTACTGCCTTTGCTGTGTCCCAGAGGAGCTGGTATTTTGTGTGTTCATTTTTGTTGAATAGCATGAACATTTGAATTTCCTTTCTAATCTCTTCCATGACCCACTCATGATTCAGCAGTGTGTTGTTCAGCCTCCATGTGATACCGGACTTTCTTTGGTGGCTTTTGGTGTTGAGTTCTAATTTTATTCCCTGTGGTCAGAGAGAATGCAAGGTATAACTTCAATGTTTCTGAATTTAGACAAGTTTGCTTTGTGGCCTAAAATGTGGTCTATTTTAGAAAACGTTCCATGTGCTGCTGAGAAATTGGAGAGATCTGAAACTAACAATTTAATGACACATCTAAACCTCCTTGAAAAAGAGCAGCAAGATAAACCCCAATCCAGTAGACGGAAAGAAATAATCAAAATTAAATCACAATTAAATGAATTAGAATCCAAAAAAACTATAGAAAGAATCAACAAAACAAAGAGTTGGTTCTTCGAAAAACTTAACAAAATTGACAGACCCTTAGCAAATCTTATCAGAAAAAGAAGAGAACACACCCAAATTAATAAACTCAGAGATGAGAATGGAAACATCACCACGGAAACAACCAAGATTCAGAACATTATAAGGGAATATTTCTCAAAACTTTATGCTAATAAGTTTGAGAACTTGACAGAAATGGACCTCTTCCTAGCAAATATTGACATGCCAAAACTAAACCAAGATGAGTTAAACTATCTTAACAGGCCCATATCAAGCATTGAAATAGAAACAGCAATAAGAGACCTCCCAGCTAAGAAAAGTCCAGGACCAGATGGTTTTACAGCGGAATTTTACAAGGCCTTCAAAGCAGAGCTCACACCAATTCTCCTCCAACTCTTCAATGAAATTGAAAGAGAAAACTCACTATCGAACACATTCTATGAAACCATCATAACCCTCATCCCAAAACCAGGCAGGGACTCATCAAAGAAAGAGAACTATAGACCCATTTCTTTGATGAACATTGATGCAAAACTTCTCAACAAAATTTTGGCCAACCGACTTCAACAATTCATCCAAAAAATCATACACCACGATCAAACAGGATTCATTTCAGGGATGCAAAGCTGGTTCAATATACGCAAATCAATTAATATTATTCATCACATCAACAGGAGCAAGAATAAGAACCACATGGTTATCTCAATAGACGCAGAAAAAGCATTCGACAAGATCCAACACCCCTTTATAATGAAGGTTTTGGAAAAATTAGGAATCCATGGAACATTCCTCAATACAATAAAGGCTGTATATGACAAACCTACAGCCAGCATTATACTCAATGGTGAAAAACTAAAGCCATTTCCTCTTAACTCAGGAACAAGACAAGGATGTCCACTCTCTCTACTTCTCTTCAATCTAGTATTAGAATGCCTATCTACAGCAATAAGACAAGATACAGACATAAAGGGGATCCAAATAGGGAAAGAAGAAATAAAACTCTCCCTCTTTGCAGATGACATGATCTTGTATTTAAAGAATCCCATAGACTCCACTCCCAAATTACTCAAGCTGATTCAAAACTTTGGCAAAGTAGCAGGTTATAAAATTAACCCCCAAAAATCAATGGCTTTTCTGTATGCCAACAATGAGAAAAGTATGGCTGAAATTAGGAAAGCAACTCCATTTGTAATAGCCCCACAAAAAATAAAATACCTAGGAATTAACTTAACTAAAGAAGTGAAGGACCTCTATGATGAAAACTTTAAAATCTTGAAAAAGGAAATCAACACAGAACTTTAAAAAATGGCAAAACCTCCCATGCTCCTGGATTGGAAAGATTAACATCGTGAAAATGGCAATACTTCCCAAGGCTATCTACAAATTCAACGCAATACCTATCAATATTCCAACCTCATTCTTCAAGGAAATAGAAGAGGCAATCCAAAAATTCATATGGAACAATAAAAGACCCCGAATAGCAAAAGCGCTTCTCAACGGAAAGAACACTGCTGGAGGAATATCAATACCAAATTTCAAACTCTACTATAAAGCCATAGTAATCAAAACAGCTTGGTATTGGCATAAGAACAGACCTCAGGACCAATGGAATAGAATTGAAAACCCAGAAATGAACCTACAGACCTATAGCCATCTAATCTTCGATAAGGGAGCTAAAACAATAGAATGGAAGACAGACAGCCTCTTCAGTAAATGGTGCTGGCAAAACTGGTTAACTACATGTAGAAAACTAAAGCTAGATCCTTATATATCACCCTGCACCAGAATCAACTCCAAATGGATCAAAGACCTTGAACTCAAAGCAGACACTCTGAAAACATTACAGGATGGAATAGGAGAAACCCTAGGTCTCCTTGGCTCAGGCAGAAACTTTCTGAATAGAGACCCGGAAACACAACAAAGAAAGGTTGGACAAATGGGATTGTATAAGGTTGCAGAGCTTCTGCAGGGCAAATGACATAGCTAGCAAGATCAATAGAAAGCCCACGGACTGGGAGAAGATCTTTACTAGCCATACAATGGACAAGGGTCTCATATCTAAAATATACTTGGAACTCAAAAAATTAAACCACCCAACAACAAATCCTCAAAGAAACAACTGCCCAATAAGTAAGTGGGCGAAAGACTTAAAGAGAAGCTTCTCTGAAGAAGAAAGAAGGATGGCCAATAGACACATGAAGAAATGTTCAACATCCCTAGCCATAAAAGAAATGCAAATCAAAACAACATTGAGATATCACCTCACTCCAGTTAGAACAGCAAAAATCAAGAACTCTAACAACAACAGATGCTGGAGGGGATGTGGACAGAAAGGAACCTTACTTCATTGTTGGTGGGAATGTAAACTTGTTCAACCACTTTGGAAAGCAGTATGGAGGTTCCTCAAAAGACTTCACATAGAACTCCCCTATGACCCAGCAATCCCACTTTTGGGCATTTACCCTAATGTTTACAAAAAAGACCACACTAAAGCTACCAGCACAACTATGTTTATTGCAGCATTATTTACCATAGCTAAGATATGGAACCAACCCAGATGCCCCTCAGTAGATGAATGGATCAAGAAAATGTGGTATATATACACAATGTAATTCTATGCCTCCATCAGAAAGAATGACATTTCCCCATTTGTTAGGAAATGGAAAGACTTGGAAAAAATTATATTAAGTGAAGTAAGCCAGGCCCAAAGAAACATAGGTCCCATGGTTTCCCTTATTTGCAATATCTAGTATAGGTATGAGTCAAGCGGAAAAAGTCAGAGAATGTGATGTTAGGAAAACGAACCCTCAAATATGTATTTTAATGTTTTTGTTTGTTTCATGCATGTGTTTCTAACGCATTTATAAGATTATTTCTTTGTTGCTTTGTATGTCCCTCCCCCACAGTGTAGCCCCCGCTTTCACTATATTTGATGTCAGTATAACATGTGGAGGAGATGGGGACAAACAAGTCGTTTAAGGATTCAGGTGGACCTGTTGCAACAATGAGAAGTACAAAATGTCATGTCAAAACCAGCTTTACAATGTCAGTGTGGGGGGGGAGGGGAGGAATGATTGGGTGGGGGGGAGGGGGGAGGCTGGGAAGGGAGGTGAAGGGTAAACAAAGGAGGAGGCTGCAATGCTTGGTAAGAAATGTATGCATTTTCCTGCCCATGTAATTGTAACCCCTCTGTACAGTATGTTCTCAAATAAAATAAAATTAAATTAAAAAAAAAAAAAGATTTGCCGTTTGTCTTTCTTGTAGATCTTTAAGAGGACCATGGCTTTCTTCTCATGATATTATGGCAATGTCTTGATAAGTCATCAATCTTCATTGGCTTCTCCATTTCTGCTTGCTGCCCATCCCTACCCCACCTATTTCCTACAAAGCTGACCCTCATATAGCTGCAGTAGAGTAACTAAGTAAGTAAAGCAGCATATTATAGGGCAAAACAGAGCTTGAGACCCTCATTTCCTATTTTCCAAGATTTGATGACAATCACCAGCCTGTCATTTAAGGAGTGCCCCTGGAAGTTGGGGAGACAGGTTGCATGAATTTGGGGTTGGTTTGACACTCACAGCAGCATGAAAAGAGCCTCTGCCTCCTTCACCACACGCAGAGAAAAGGTTCTTGCAGTAAAGGCACATAAATGAGAAAGAGGGACACATGGGATCCCAGCAACAAGGAATTGGGATGCCTTGGCCTCCCAGGAACTGTGTTGGACTCAAGGAAGTTCTAGATACCCACAGACAGAGCTGGTACCCTTCACATGTGCTTGGCCATTGCTATTTCTTGACCCCGGTGAGGATTTCTGTTTTGGTGTCTTCTCATTTCTCCTGCGATCCTTCCTCATTTCCCTTACTGCATAGTTTCAGTGCAGGCAAAGATGATACTTCCTTCTGATTTTACTTCACTCACAGCTTCAGATTCTAGTGCCCATCACGCCTCTGGCCTCGTGGCCTCTCTCCGACTTTGTATTGTTTGTCCTGAGTCATTGGTAATTTCCTAGTAAAATTTCCAAGGACATGCACAAGAATGACTTGTCTTATTGGTACCAGTGCCCATTCTCGTTCCTTCTGAGGTGACGTGGGAGATGGGAAGGGAAGTGTCATATGATAGAGTTCATAGAAAGCTCAGTTTCCATCAGCAGGACCAGCAGGTGGGTCAATTTTCCCTTGAACGGGCAGAGAGGGTGTAGTGCAGACCATGTTGAAGGTTGGAGGGTGCATTCATGGAGTAATGCATTAGAGGTTTGGCACACACGCAGATGAGACACTTGTGTGCTAGTGTAGCACTTATAAGCTTTCTGGTGCATTAGCTTATTTTGTTTGCAGCATACTCTTATGAGGCTATGTAAAACAGTATAATTACTGCTACCTAATACTGGGGACTTGAGTCATACAGAGAATGGGAACCGCTTATAGCAGCCAGTCAGTCCCCTCCCCCCCTTTTTTTTTGGCCAGTTGTGGCACTTGAACTCTGGGCCTGGGCACTGTCCCTCTTCAACTCAAGGCTAGTGCTCTTCCACTTGAGCCACAGTGCCACTTCCAGTTTTCTGGTGGTTAATTGGAGATAAGAGTCTCATGGACTCCTGCCCGGGCTGGCTTTGAACTGCAGTCCTCAGATCTCCACCTCCTGTGTAGCTAGGATTACAGGCGTGAGCCACAGTGCTTGACTAATCTGTTTCCTTTTCATCACTCTGTCTTTTGAGAAGTCATCCAAAGCTAGAATTTCATAAGCAGCTAATGACTCTAAGTAGAGAGTTATCAAGGGCCCTTTCACTTTTGTGAAGCAGGTAGTAGCCCTCAAGAGGGTGGGGTAGAGTGGGGGTGGGTGGAGGGGTGGGGTAAAGGAATGCATTGCTTTTTTTTCTTTACAACTCAGGGTCTGTTCCCAGCTAGTCAAGCACTCTAGTATTTGAGCCATTATCCCCTCTCCCCTCCCTGGGCTTTTTACTCTTGATGTTTTGTTTTGTTTCTGTTTTTTTGTTGGTCGTGAGGCTTGAACTCTGGGCCTCAACACTGTCCCTCAGCTCTTCAGCTCAAGGCTAGTGCTCCACCACTTGAGCCACTTCCGGTTTTCTGGTGGTTTATTGGAGTTAAGAGTCTCATAGACTTTCCTGCCAGGGCTGGCTTTGAACCGTGATCCTCAGATCTCAGCCACTGGTGCTGGGCTTCTAGTTTGTTTTTGATAGGGTCTTGTGCCTTTTGCCCAGGCCATCCTTGGGTCATGATCCTTCTGTCTCCACCTCTTAAGTGGCTAGAATTACAGATCTGCTTCACTCCTCCTGGCCAGAGGGAATGTTAGTCATTGCTCTGTAAATATCTTTAGGCTCTCTGGTCTTTTCAGAAATTCCTCTAGAAAACCCTTCCCCTTATTTGTCCTATTAGAGTTCCCTTCAGTCTCTAGCCACTTCCACCTGTGAGGCTGTGTTCCGTGCCTTTCTGGCCACTATAGTAATGATTTGATCAGATCTGGTGGTTTTTGATCAGTGGCTGGCTAAGGGCAGAGCATTGCTTGCACTAGGCACCAAGAAAGGAACAAGTAACACTATGGGTTTGGTTCTGCTATTGGTTCCCTTCTGACTAATAAGTATAACATGAGCGGGCATACCAGAGTATAAAGGAACCATATCTTCTTTTTGGGTCTAGATGGTCCAAGGAGAACCAGAAGTTTCCCTTTTTAACCATTTTCCTTCTTTTCATTTCTATCTTGATGAGTAAGAGAATTTCCACAAAGCTGGATGTAAATCTAGGTCATAAATATTTAATTCTATTTTAAGAGCTTGGTATCATTGAGTAACAAGTTTGAGAACATTGCTGTTTAAACAAACATTTTGATAAGTGGTTTTATTAGTATTATTATTCATCTTCTATGTATACAAGAGGTGAGAAAGGGTTTTATTTTGTAGTACAAGGTGGCCTGGGACCCATCTGATCCTCAGCTTCCCAAGTGCTAGGATTATGGGATTATAACCATCTCTGGCTTATTTCAGGGAACTTTGTATAATTTAACAAAGGCGTTTTCTCCAAATTTATAATTCATAAAACCCCAAACAAACCCTCTTTGGTGGCCTTAGAAAACCCTGAACACAAGTGTCCCTGTGCTTTAACCAGGGGATTCTCTTGAAGGAGGAATGCTCTAAGAAGGAGCCTCTCTGGGGATGAATCCTGGATGAATCACTCAGCTGGAAGGGGCCCTGGAGACCTTCCAGCCTGGGCCCACAGTGGCTCACAGTAACCACCGATAGACAGACTCACTTGTAGTCTGAGGAAGGGCCCACTAGAGGGCGGTGGCATTTGGGATTGAGGCTTTGGGGTTCCCGCTAAGACCTTGGCAAGTCATTGGAGCCTTCTGTGAACACAGCTGCTGCTTCTAAACCATGGGGACAATTAAGCCTGTCCTGCTTCCTGCAAGCCTGGCCATGATCTTTTCTGACTCACCATGGGAGAGGAGCACATTCATCCACTTGTTATTGGCCCTGCTCCAACTGGCCTTTTCTAAGGTATCTGCTCAGTTCCAGGTGTTCAGCAGAGTGAGCAAGTGTCCCCCCACCCCTCTCCCAGATCCTCCTCGTATGGCGCATCTGATACCCTGCTTTCATTTTGTCCTATATTAATATCTATGTACTCTGTACTCCCATACAGAATCCCAGTCTCTTCATCGTGGTACTCTTAACACCTTTCTCCCTCCCCACAGCAATGGAAGTGACCTGTGTGATACAACACTGCTCCCTTGTGGTTCAACTTTGTTCTTGATGGGAGGCATTCAGATCAAGGTTTTTTTTTTTTGAGTCCAGCTCTTGAAGCTTTGCAGAATGACTCTCAGCAGCTTGCAGCAGAGAAAGTCATCCAACTGATCACTAGGAGGGGTTTCAGCTCTAGAGATTGCCTGATGGAGAGCTAAGCCTGTGAAGCTCTCTGTTCCAGGTAGCAGCGGAGTATGTCCTAAACAGAACATTTAGAAGCTGGCTCAGGGAGATGGACAATGGCTTGAAACATACGGGGCATTAGGGTCATGAACAGGAAGTAATCAACAGCTGTCCCAGGAGGCAGGTAAAGCCTAGGCTTAGAGGTCCCTTCTGGCTTGCAGGAGACATTAGTGGATTGTGACAGTATGCATTTGGGCTAGGCCTAGAGTTTGGAACTGGACATTATACCTTTGAAGGAATGTAAGGGGACCTAAAGTGGCAGAACAGATGGGACCGTGTGTGTGTGTGTGTGTGTGTGTGTGTGTGTGTGTGTGTGTGTGTGTGTGTGTGAGATGGGGGGTGTATTGGGAAGGGAGTATGTCAAGCATTCAAGTTAGGAGCTTAGGAAATAAGAGTTCAGATCTCAGAACTGGGGTAACAAATGGGGGGGGGGGGGTGTTGTTGTCAGAATTGGAGAGCAGGTTTGAGCAGGTCTAGTCTGAGACTGACTTGCTCGTAAATGCTATATGATCCCATAGGGTGACCTAGAGGCTGCCTGAATGAATCAGAGTCTCCGATGGCTAGCCTACCAGGAAGGATTAGTGGCTCTCACTGCCTGTAAGGGGCCAGACCTGTATTGAGATTTTTGGTAAGATTTCCTATAAGACCCGTGAGTGGCAATAATGAAAGCACGTAGCCTATGGTTATTTTCTGCAGTCCCATCCGGGTCTTTTTGCCCTTCCCTGAGTGTGTCCCACTGAGACTTGCTCTGCACTTCTATTATGTCCTTGCCAGCTAGCCTAAGCTTGCTGCTGGAACTGTGACCCAGGGAGGACTCTATCTAGAAACACATGAAGTCTTCACGAGTAACTCAGAGTGACTCTACAAAACAGACTTCCAAGAGATATATACGTTTGAACTAGCATCAAGGCCTTAACCCAAGAAACAGAATTTTAGGCAGAAGTAGAATACTAGGAGAGAGGATGTATGGGATGGGTGGAAGTTAGCAGACTTCCCAGAACCTACGTCATCAGCTCTAAATACAATACCTTATAACCTGCAGCGTCTGCCTTGCCATGTTGCCTGTCTCCTGAGATGAATCTTAGGGACTTTTCCTGTCTGGGCTGGCTTTGAACTGTGATCCTCAGATTTCAGCTTCCTGAGTAGCTAGAGTTACAGGCGTGAGAGCCTGGCTTTCTGTTTGTTTTTATAAATCCGGGCTCCTCTAACAGCAAGTACTGACTTTGTCCAGGAGATGGCGAGCAAGGCCAACAGGAAAGACAGAGGTCCTGCCAGCCAGAATTATGCCTGAGTAGTTCACTCATAAAAGAGGCAGAGATGAAAACCTTTGCTTATGCTTTTAGGCATGCTATATATGTTCATTGAAAGTCAGACTTGGCCTCTGAAGCAGATTCTTTGTCCAACTCTCATGAAAAGGGGCTATTCGGAAGGGGAATTTGAAGGAAAAATATAACAGGTTGTGAAAGGACCCTTTTTCATAAGCTCTATTTGAATACTGTCCCATGAAAGGTTAAAATGACTTCAATATAAAGCAGACACAGCCCTCAAACGCCAGCCAGCTCAGATATATCCCCTCTTGCCCTCATTTGCTTTAGGACTCTCAGCTCTGTGGCCATTGGCAGCAGTGCCCTCTGCCCTCTGCTCTACCCCCATCTGACTTGGAGCTTCTGGTAGCACCTTATCCCTCTCCACACAGGTCCTTACACTCCACAGAGGCCAGTGAAGACTTTCTGACTTGAGCTGACCAGAAAGCCAGTCAGTCTAACAAAATGGCCTGGGAAAATTCCAGCAATATTGGCATGTGCCAAAAAGCTCTTTTACGGGGCCCAAGGAGGCCTCCCAATAGTTCTCTTCAAAGTCAGCTGTCATCTGCCCCAAGAGGTGGGAACAACTTCCTAAGGCTTAAGCTGGAAGAGATTTTAAGGCTGCAGCTACCCCTGTTCCCATTTTTCTTCTGACCTAAATCTTCCCCTGAAAACCCGGCTGGGCTCAAAGCCAGAGTATCAGCAACAGACAAAGGCACCCTGTTTTGAAGGCCTGGCCGCTGTGTGTTCTTGCAGGCTGGGACAAATGGTGTCAGCCTCCCCCAGTCAATGTGATAGCATAGAAATATACAAAGATGGCAGTTGCCTCAGACCTCCCTCCCAGGCCTCTAGCAACACTATCTCCCCCTCTCTCCCATCCCCCAAGTTCCCATGCAGCAGGAAGGTTTGCACACATGAACCCACCCCTCCGTCTCCAGGTCTGACTGGTCATGTGGTAGACACTGGACTAGATTCTTCCTGCAATGGAGCTTGCCCTATTTTTTTCTGGCTGACTGGGGAGCTACTTCTCCTCAGCATCTTTGAAGCATGAATGAGTGACATCACAATGTGGCCTCTTCTCCTGCCTTCCTACCTCCTCCTTTACCTCCTAGCACTCTGCTGCTCTGCCTCTAGCATTGCAGGGGCATGGCAGGGGCAGAGGACTGGGCTGAGCTGGAGATCAGAGCTAGCTGTGCTAAAATACTGTGTGCTGAGGGAGATGGATGGTGTAGCTCTGTAGAATGTTTCTGCTCCTGTAAAATGAGGCTAATAACACGAGGCCTGTTTAACCTGCCTGTCATGTGCTCTGGGCATCATGAGCATGCAGATGATTCAGACGACAAAAGGGATCTGCATTGAAGATGGATAGACTTCTCTGGGCCAGAAAAGTGCAGGGAGAAAGAAAAAAGAAAGTGTGAGAGGGGGCTGGGAAGGTGGCTCAGTGGTAGAGCGCTTGCCTTGCATGCTTGAGGCCCTGGGTTTGATTCCTCAGCACCACATAAGCAAAAAGAAAAAAGCTGGAAGTGGTGCTGTGGCTCAAGTGGTAGAGCGCTAGCCTTGAGCTGAAGAGCTGAGGGACAGCGCCCAAGCCCAGAGTTCAGGCCCCACGACCGGACCCAAAAAAAAAAAAAGAAAGAAAGTGTGAGAGGGGTTTAAATGTGTTCATATTATGGGTTGTGTGTCAGGTGGAGAAATGGAGTATTGGCACAATGACAGAAATCCATGGGACATTTCTGAAGGACAGTGGGCACTTGATTCTGGCTTAATTAAACCCATGTGCAATGTCAGGCACTGGTGGCTCACACCTGTAACCCTAGCTACTCATGAATCTAAGATCTGAGGATCATGGTTCAAAGCTATCCCAGGCAGGAAAAGCCTGTGAGACACTTATCTCCAATTAACCACCAAAAAGCCTGAAGTGAAGGTATAGCTCAAATAGTAGAGTGTTGGCCTTGAGCAAAACAGCTAATGGACAAAACACAGGCCCCAAATTCAAGCCTCAGTACACACACACACACGCACACACACGCACACACACACGCACACACACACATGTGCGCACGCACATGTAAATGTACCTATGAGGAGGTAAGTCTGGAAATGTGATCTGGAAGATCTCATGATCCAAGCTCCTTACTTTGGGGAGCATTACAAGTTCATGGGCAAAGATTAAAAAGTAATGTTCAGAAGATGAGTAGGCTTTTGTGTATGAAAGGGTTGGAGAGTCCAGGGAGCAGGCAGAATTCGGGAGCACATTGTGAATGATGGATGATAAGAGAGACCAAGATGTCCCCCTTTGGACAGATAAGAACACCAACGTGCAAGATGCATCAACAGAACGTGCCTGAGTTCAGCCTCAGAGACCACAAGAATGGTGGTACTGAGGAAAACACACTGGGCCACAGAGGAAAGCCTGTGGTGGTCTCAAACACGTTCTCCTGAGGGCACAGTGTATATCTGGCTGCATGTACACGGTGGCTGGTGGGAAGGAACGCAGCGCTGGTGATTACACAGGATCCCTACAACAGCTTCCTGTCCTGTCTGGGCTCCAGAAGTTCTTCTCTTCCCTAACCTTGCAACTTGGCTCATTTTCCAGCTGCTAATCAGTTTAGTAAGCAGACCTCTTGTCTTGGCTTTCTGCTGGGATCTCACTGTGGCTTAGGTAGGAAGCTTCCTGACCAGAATGAACCATGCTCTAGACTGAATCTCATGTCTCCATGGGAGTCGTCTCAAAGCCACACTCAGCAGTTTGGGGAGGACAGACGAGAATGAAACCCATTTTGATAGGCTGTATTTGGGAACTGGAGACCAGGAGTTGTGCCTAACACAATGGAGAAAGACAATAAAGATAGATGGGAAAGTTCTGGCAAGAGCAAAAGGCAACAAGAGACATTTTTTCCCTTCCAGTTCTGGGCTTTGGACATAGTTGTTGCTATGATTGATGGTGACATTCATTTGCTACTGTTTCTAGGGATGACTGATCTCTAATAAATGCCCTGCACTCTGCAGGAGAACACTGCTGCCATTGTGAAGGGTACATTTTAATTCTAAGAGAGTCTCAGAGGCAGGCAAGACATTGATAAACAGAGAACTGGCAGGAGAAGATAGACATCAGGGCCCACAGAGAAACACCAGCTCTTCCTCCACACCACAGTGTTCTCATCTGTGCAGTGGGCCCTGGGCACTGGACCCCGGAGCATGTCCAATCTCCATCAGGACCTTGATATTCTTTAACTTGTCTTGTACCATGACTGGGCCTTACAGGCAATGGCAGAGGAAAATGCTGTTACTCAACTCCCACAGCCACCTTGAGAAGTCAATAGGGAGGGTTTACTGTCATTCTAAGACTTCAGATAATGGCCATGGGGTGGAGATGCAGGAAATGTGGTAGGTGCCCAAGTAGGACCCTTCATGTTGTGTGAAGGAGTCAGGTAAGGCTTTTGGAGGTTGTGGCTCATAACTTTGAAGGATGGATGTCATGTGTAAAAACAGATGGGGTGCTGGGAAGGTGGCTCAGTGGTAGAGCGCTTGCCTTGCATGCTCAAGGCCCTGGGTTTGATTCCTCAGCACCACATAAGCAAAAAATTAAAAGCCGGAAGTGGCGCTGTGGCTCAAGTGGTAGAGCGTTAGCCTTGAGCTGAAGAGCTGAGGGACAGTGCCCAGGCCCAGAGTTCAGGCCCCATGACAGGACCCAAAAAAAAACCCCCCAAAACAGATGGGCCATTGGCCATTAGCCACAGTAAGAAAGTTCACATAAAGGCTCAGGGTCAGGAGTGGGTAGGTCTCATCAGGGAGACTGATGGTCAGGACTGTTGGTGTGGGATGTGGGAAGGTGGGGGCTGAAGAGGGGGCTGGCTGGTAACAGCCAGGGCTTGGCATTCCTGCTTGAGGGCAGTTTAGACTTGTCCCTTTGGAGCAGATTGCTAGGTGACTGATGGATCATGCGGTGACAGGTCTAGTGCTGGGATTAGAAGCACAGTTATTCTATAGCACAGTAGGCTAATCATGGCTGACAAATGCCTCAAGATAACTAGCAGATAAGACTTTAGATAATCCTAATACAAAGCAATGGTGCATGTCTGAGGTGACAGGCCAGTGCCCTGAACTGAGCATTATATGTTATATCTATGGATTGAAATGTCACACAATAGCCCTAAAATATGTACAATTACTTACTTACCATACGTGAATGAAAAAGGAGAAAGCGAGAGACTGCAGGAGGCTGTGATGGTAGTTCTATTAATGGGTGGTTAAGTGATGGCAGATTGGGACACAATCAGACATGGAGCTGTAGATTGGGAGTGAGGTTTCTGGCTTGGTCAGTCATCAAACGGCCCTGAAGAGGAGACTTGGGCACACTGAATCTGGTGACCTGTGAACCAGCTGGATAAATGGGTTTGAAAATGGAGAGTGAGGTCCCTCTGAAGGTGTACTACAGAACTGCTCTAAGTTCCAGTGGCCATGGACAGTTTAGGTGCATGGGTGGCTGTTTTGTAGGAGAATCACGAGACTGTGGGGAAGGAGGGTTGATGATGTGGATGGGAGGAACATTTGTATTTAACGGGTGAGACCCATGTAACAGGCAAGGAGAGGTGTCCAGAGAGAGGGAAACTTGGGGAGAGAGATACAGGGAAATAAAGCAGTCCACTGCATCAGAGATGCGGGACATTCAGCAAGGAAGGACTGGAACATTCCCTTCGGCTGGACAGATCACTGGGGGCAGTTCACTTTCCACCAATGCATGCTGAGAGCTTACTCCAGGCCAGGCATTGTTGTTAGACTTCGGGATCGGTGAAGAATTCCACTGTAATAAAGGAAAGCAGCTAGGAAATAATGAGTGTAACCAGTTAAAACAAGTATAGCCTGTTCCATCTAGTCCAAGCTAGAGGTAAAAGAAAAAAAAATAGGACCTATAAAGGAGACAATCAGGGATGTTAGGCAGAGTGGCAATTTTAAATACGTTGGTCATGAAGTTACATTTGAGCAGAGACCTGAAAGTGGTGTGGAGCTGACCATGTGACAGTGGGGGGGGGCAAGGGAGTGTTGGGGGGAGCAGTCAAAGAGCCCTGAAGAAAGCGTTGGGGTAAGATGTACCTGACATGCTCTGAGGCCATCAAGTAGGAGGCGAGTGTAGCTGGTGTAGGAGTAGGGGCGAGGATGGAGGCAGATCTTCCAGGCTGCTGCTGGGTAAATTCTTTTTTACAAGGGAGCCTTTGGAATCTCCGAAGTCAGTGAATCATAGGGTGACTTATGCTTTGAAAACATCACTCTGGCTACTGCATTGATCACAGACAATAAAGAAGGTAGGAGAGCAGAAGAGAGGCCGGCTGTTGCAGTGATCCAAGCAGACGTGATGGCACCTGGGTAGGGTGATAACAGCTAAGGTGCTCAGCTGTGAAATTTTAGAGCTAGTTTGAAAGCAGAACCATAAAAAATTTCCCAGGGGATTGTGGGGCGAGAGAAAGAGAAAAGGATTAATTTGAATGTCTTGGTGTGAGCAGCTAGAAAGATGGCATTATGGTCAACTGAGAGAGCAAAGACTGGTGAAGAGTTGGGCTAACGCTTCATAGAACATTCAGAACCTTCTGAAGTAGATGTAGACTAGGGACATTCAATAGCCTGGCAGAGTAGAAGCTAGATTATGTCTTGTTGGGGAAATATTTATAGATGAGATAGTAGAGATGGAAACTCTTGGTTGCAAGTAGACTACCCAAACGTGGCTATGTCAGAAGAGACCCAAGGCGAATGGGGATCGCGTGTTGAGAACGCCATAGACACTGTGGTGAGATTTTTCTCCAGCACCCTTAAAAGTGACCCACCTTTAGGAGATGAATACATAGATCATATTAGGATTCAGAATGTCCTGGGGGTAGATATGATGGAAGGATAAGATGATAGAGGTGAGGTGATTGACAAGAAGACAATTGGAGTGCCTGCAGGGCCTCAGCTGGACAGGAAGTGAAGTCAGGAGGTGCGGATAATTACAGAGAGTCTGCACGAAGATGAGATCAGAGAGCAGGTGTAAGTAGAAAGCCATGAGTGAGCCCTGGAGGAGTAAGAGGTTGTGATCTGGAGTAATGCTGAGATGAAGACTGGAGTAATAAGGTAGCATTCTGGATAGTGATGAGAGGTGTAAATTGGACACTAGTGGCTTTGTCTCTAGTCCTAGCTACTTGGGAGACAGGAGAATCATGAGTTAAGACAGAAAAGTTTGTGAGAACCCTCTCAATCCATAGCTGGGTGTGGTAGTACATGCTTTTCACCTGAGCTACATGGGAAGCTAAGACTGTGAGGATCAGGGTTTCAGGCCAGCCCAGGCAGAAAAGTCTTC
Organism: Dipodomys spectabilis; assembly: GCF_019054845.1. NCBI lineage: Eukaryota > Metazoa > Chordata > Mammalia > Rodentia > Heteromyidae > Dipodomys > Dipodomys spectabilis. Next base: position 5,576,608 of record NW_024870703.1, read on the forward strand.
AAGACTGCCTTGATGGAAGTAGCTGGGCATGGTATCACTTCATCACTTCTCTGTTATCTTAGCTGCAACAGGAAGCCTAAAATAGATGGATTGTGGTCTAGGCACACACCTGGGCAGGCAGTAAGATTCTACTTAAAAATAGCCAGCGCAGAAAAAGGCTAGAGGTGTGGCTCAGCAGTAGAGTAACTACTTACCAAGCCCAAGATCCTGAGTTCAAAACCTCAGTTAACCTTCCAAAGGAAAAAAATAAGCCACAGAAACCCCAATAGATGGAGGTGTGGCCTGGTAGAGTAACATACATCTGTAATGTATGGGAGGCATAGGTAAGTGGATTGTGGTCCAACATTGGCTTGGACAAGAATACCAGATACAACAAGAAAAGTAACTGCATCATGAAAGGGTTAGGGATGTGGATCATGTGACGGAGCACATGCCTAGAAAGCATCGACTTAACCCCAGTAGTGTTTTAAAAAAAGGTATTATGGGGATGGGATCCCAGTCATGGGAAGGAGATAGATGTTACCAGGGTTGAGAATGTTAAGGAACTACAGTCTGGGATATGTGGATACCATTCACTTGGGTGTAAAAACCTCCCATGATGATAGTAAGAATTGGGGTGTGATCGCTTCTCAGCCTTTTGGCTAAAATCAAGTGTAGAACTGGGGTGTGAGTCTGGATGGGAGACTCTGCAGTGGAAATGTGAAGAGTTCAGGTAGTCCTTAAAGAATAGGGATAACAAAGAGTTGAAGGCAATATGTGGCTTAGCCAAAGCATGTGTGTGTGTGTGTGTGTGTGTGTGTGTGTGTGTGTAGTACTCTAAAGCTGGTAAGTTTGTTCCTCTTTCTGAGGTCATTCCACACTTCTGATAGTCTGAATTCCATTTAGCCTCCTTCTCTTACTGTCCCTTTACATGTGTCCTATAGAATTGTGCTCACTCTGCAGGTGAGAAAAACCAACTCAATGAAAACTGGTTTAAAAATGGATGGTTGGCCCATTTGTGATTTACACTGGGCCTATTGCTTGAAACTAATTGGTGAAAACTATTTCTCCCCATCATTATGAATTTTTAACAGGAGTACCCCATCCCCCAAGGTCAAAGTTTAGATAGTTCTCAAAGTTCAAAGGTTCAAGCCAGGTGCCAGTAGCTCATGCCTGTAATCCTAGCTACTCAGGAGGCTGAGATCTGAGGATTGCAGTTCAAAGCCAGCTGGGCCAGGAAAGTCTGTGAGACTCTAATCTCCAATAAACATAAAAAAGCCAGAAATGGACCTGTGTAGGTCAAGTGGTAAAGTGCTAGCCTTAAGCATAAAGCTCAGGGACAGTGCCCAAGCCTTGAGTTCAAACCCCAGGGCTAACAAAAAACAAACAAAAAGCTCAAACTCTGGTCTCACTTGGAAAGTTAGGGAGATGATCCATCTCCATAGGTTTCACCTCCTGAGCTCTGGAGATCTAGATCCCTGAAACCGGACTTCTCTCAAGCTGCCGTTGACCTGACTACTGCTGGGGAAACACAGGATTTAGAAAACACGCCGAGTCCAGAAATGGCTACTGGAAACCAAAGACTTTAACAGAAGATTGCTTGTACAATAAACAGCAAACTGTATGCAAAGGCAAATATTTAATTTGAGGTGGAGTTTTGTTTTCCTTATGTCAGAATAACAGAGACCTTGGATCAAAGCCTCTGGGACTAATGACAAAAATATTAAATTAGGTGTAATTATATTCCTCTCAAAGACTCCTGGGAAACTGTTCGATTAGACAAGGGTCCTTTGTGACAGGTAGACTTGGCTCTTCCTGATTGAGAAAGGCAAACTGACGAGGAGGTAGGTGGAATAGAGGTAATTGTATTTGAGAAACTCAATTAGCAGTTCTCAGCACCTGTAAAGGGTTCTGCTGAAGAAATGGAAAAATGACCCTTTGATGATTCAAATGAACAAAAAAAGAAATGACATAGTTTCTAGAACCTGTTAACCTCAAGGCAAGACCAGATCCTAAATTATGTAAGATACTTCAGGACTCATTAATACATATTGGACTGACCTGTATAGCTGGTGGGCAGCAGGTATACAAACACCATGGACAGAGGGTGTTGGTAGACCCGAATGCTCAGGACCCTTCTAGCTCTGTACTCTGATACCTCCTGTACTTTATGTCAGTTGTCTGCAGTTGGCTTGAGGAATGCTCCATTTTGTTTCCCTGAGTAAGAGGGCTTGCTGGGGTTTTGAACATATAGCTGCTGGTTTCTCTTTACTGGGGGTGGGGAGGGTGGGGGAGTAGAGGGGGTGTGGGGTGGGGCGTGTTGTAAAAGGCAGGTGCTGGTAAGAGGTAGCTTTCATTCACATGATTCCATGATAGCTTTTAGAGACTTAGATCAGTAAACATGATTGAAACTAAGACAAAAACCCTAGATTTAGCTAGCTTAGCTAGTGTTGATTCAAGTGAAAACTAGTTATGACTTGCCTGGACTAATATTATTGTTTCAAAGCATTTTGAGTGCCAGTAAGTATTTTGCCTCTCCCATGCTGAACCTTCGGACCCCATGGCCAGCTGCACACTGGTCTTGTCCAGGCACTCAGGTTCAACTCTTTCCTTCTTGGAAACCTTCCCCTTCTCTCTTCCTTGTCCCTAGGGCCTGATCAACAGCCAACTTGTGGGAATGGCCTGGAATCTCTCTTCTCTCTTGCAGAAGGGCTGACTAGTGAGTAGCCCACTTTCGGTGCCTTCTAAAGTCTTCTTTCTCCAGTGACAGTAACACAGTGAGAGCTTACAACTTTTGTCCATCCCTTGGCTGGGTGCAGCAAATTGCTAACTAACCCCTCTGACTCCATCTTCTTGCCACCTCACCTCTCCATTGCTGGAATACTTTTTGAAGATATAGCAAAGCAAAATACGAAGGGACCATACTGTCAGGGATTAGTGGTTGGGAGCATATACCAGATTTGGAGTGCTGTTTGAACTCGACCTCTACCACATCTAGACCGAGAACCTTCCTGCTTCATTGGTGAAACAAGACTCAAAGAATCCCCACTTTGGAGAGTCATTGTTGCAGTCTAGTAAGGGACTCTGTAAAGAACAGGTGCAGAGTTAGTGAGTGTTAGCATCATGATCTTAATGGAAACCCATCCATGGCTGACCACAGCACTGAACACTTCTTTGCACAGGGTGTATTGGCAGGCCTGGCTTCCTTGTGTTGAGTATGAAAGATCATTTAGGGTCTACTTGAATTTAAAAATGTCTGTTAACATTTTAAAATTGAAAACCAGTTCTCCTTAAACTAACTCGCAAATTTCAGAATTCTATTTGCCAATCTAGGATACATTTAGAATAAGTAATTTTAATCAATTGTTCAAATAATACTAAAGAAGATTAATAATTTCCCTCAATTTATTCAAAATGCATTTAAAATGACAAACATTCTGGCTTAATTTTTCAGTGCTTCAACTCTCTGACTGGCCAACACTATTTTCTAAAATAGATTGTATCATATAGTATACAGTCTATGGAAAATGATCTATGTAACTTGTGGGCAGAGATGGGTAAGCAAAGAAGGGGGGACATTGTCCCAAAATAAAAAATATCTTCATTATCTGACATTACCTGACTCATAAAATGACAGCCCCTCTGTACAATGCATTAATAGTAACAATAAAATTAATAAAAAAGAATATACTATATACCTAAGTATGGTAACTGTCAGTATTCTTTGCAAGTTTAACGAAGCATATAATACTTTTCAACTTAAAATGATAATTCTAAAATGAACATACATTTAGAATAAGAATTGAAGTTTTAATTCATTAGATACTCTAATGTGCACACTCTCTTAAACATGATATGCATCTGAGTATTAAATTTATACTACTTAAATTTAACATCTTACATTTAGAAAGGCTGGATTAACTTACTCAATTCTATACTTAAATTTAAATTTCCTATGGTTAGCAAGGCACTTACCTAATAAAAGTATCAGATACAAGAGAAGCGTTATCACTGATGAGTAAGATGTTAATATGTATTAATAAGCTAATACAATAAATGACTTTATGTCAGTAAATCCAACAATGTAATGAGGTGGGCAATTTTTTTGAAAGAGACAGTCTGCCATTTGTTTTTTTTCACTCAAGGAAAAAAATGAATGGCTGGGTGCTGGTAGCTCATGCCTATAATCTTAGCTATTCAGGAGTCTGAGATCTGAGAATCACAGTTTGAAGTCAGCCCAGGTAGGTAAATCTGTGACATTCTTATCTCCAATTAACTACAGCAAGCCGGAAGTGGAGCTGTGGTGCACGTGATAGAGTGCTAGCCTTGAGCACAAAAGCTTAGACAGTGCCCAGGCCAAGTTCAAGCCCCAGACTCAGCAAATAAAAGAAGAAGGAGGAAGAGGAAGAGGAGGAGGAAGAAGAGGGGGAGGAGGATGAGATGAGTGTTAAGCAAAAATTAAATTTGTATCTGCCTGAAGCAGTTTGCAATGACACATTTAACAACGTGCAGATTTTCATCGGGCTGGTCTTTCTCCACAGTTTTTCAAGCAAGGGTGCACATTTTTGGGTGCTCATGTGAATCTGTATGTGCGGAGAATGTTGCCCATTTTCCCCCTCTGAGGTTAGAAATTTTCAGGTTTCTGTACAGATTTTCTTTCTATGAGTGTCAAGTGCTTGGGGGAGTGGGGGGGGGGGGAGTCTGTCATCCCAAGTTGAACTGCAGTATACTTCCAAGCTCTGACTATGGAAAGATACCAAGGTCTGAATTGCTGCATTCCCTTCTTGTTTCAAATGAGGTGGTACCCGGAATCGAGATGCCCTCCTGCCTGGGTCTATCTCCACTTCTGCCCCCAGGAGGGTTTCAGATCTCAGAATGAGGCTCTTATGTGATGTGCGTGGGCCAGTTCCCCCTAGAATCTTAATAAATTTGAATTTAGGATATTTCATCCCATTTAAACAGTGGAGACGTCCTCAGCTAATGGACGTCCTCAGCTGTATCTCCAGACATCCTCATTCATACTGCTAGTAGCTGAAGTGGAACCTGGAAAGAAGCTGGGACTCTCACCTCAGAAAAGTATAAATAGGAAAACAAGGCCATGGTTAGAGGAAGAGGCCTAAAAGGAGGCACAGTGGTTAACAGCTATTCATCAGGAGAACTGGGACACTGAGATAGGAGGCATGAAGATGGCCGTAGGCAGTGTATGCCTGGGGCTTGCGTGGGAAGTCAATGTCCAGGGGCTGAATCATCACAAGACAGAAAGGATACAGACAGAGCTGACAACAGTTTCATGGTTTCTAAGCTATGTGCCACCCAATATTTTCTGTTACTTAAATTTTCCACTTTCCTCTGGGGTTAAAGGGCTTGGACTATGTTTTGGCCACACACAGATCTGTCAGAGGGGAAGATGCCCAGCAACCACACTGTAAAAGCTAATGCTCCCTGAAGCTACTGTTTCTGTAATGGGGTGTTCCAGAGAAGCTCAGGACAGCATGGACTATTATGGGTAATGGATTCTTATGGGTTGTGTGTGAGTTCCATTTGTGTGGAATGAACACATGGCATGTGTCACCATCCTGGGCCTGGACTCAGGCTTCCAGAAGGAGGTGTCAGTTCAGTGCCCAGGAGACAGACTCAAAGAGAAGAATCAGAGGGAAACCTGGAACTGACCCACTCTGATAGCTCTCAGAAGCAGGCAGAATTAGAGCCCAGCAAACTGGGCCTAACCTTGGGAAAGGCCCAACCTTGATCTGAGTAGAGATGGATAGATGGTCTATTAGGCCAGCACTAGTTGACATTCTCTGTGTTATAAAATGATCAATAACTCTAATAAAATTGACACAATTTATAAACCTAATGAGGTAGTAGTGTCTAAGGTTTAAGATTTAAAGAACTAGAAAGGATTGGGCAACTCCATCAGGGAAAAGCCTTGGAATACCATACAGAGGTGGCATAGGGTCCTAGTGGGGATGTGAATAGAGTATGGCCTGGGCATAGTTTTCTCTAGAAAAATGGGGAGAGATCAGGATACACTGAATCTACAAAATCAAGGTTATAGGGAAAAGTTCCGTAGCTTTCTTCCAAGTTGAGAAAGGGACCCCTCCAATTCTCAGACTCCGAGGAAAATTAAGATGGCACTGAGTCAGGAACACTGGAGGGAAATAATCTTGTCTCAAAGTCCACCTCTGACCTGGCTGAGCACTTGTTTGTAAGAATGGTGGCCACTAAAAGACAGAGGTCTAGGGAACTGAACTCTAGCCAGGAGAACTGAACACATGGGTCTTGTGCAGGAGCTGAACTGGACCCAGTATCTTAAATACAGTGTCTCTTGAATGCTGAGCTCTGAATAAGGAACAGAACCCATTATTTCTCAAAGTTAAGACTAAGTTAAGGCTAAATTCAGACACCAAGAGGCACTCTTTGTCTTGTAATGAGGGCTTGGAATCTTCTTGGGATAAGCAGATGAAGCATTTGACTCACTGTTATTTTCCTATGGTGTTTCTTCCATGCATGGAATCTTGAGAATTAACAACCTGTGGCTACTTCACATACAAATCAGATTAACCACACAAGCCCCTATTGACACATTGCTGGCTCTTAAAGGGGAGGAAACCATCTCTAAAAGGTAAGGCTAAAATGATCAAATATTTATTTATGTTATTATTTGCCATGCAAGCTATTTTAAGAAATTAATAGAAAATTTAAATATAGGTCTGTGTGGGAAGAAGGAAGAAAAATGTGTTCTTTAAATAAGTCCCCCACTACCATTTCACTATTTGTCACAATTTTATACCATTATACATTTGCACATTTATGGAGTCGTAACACTATAATATATCTAATTTATTTTCCCCTGTCTTGGTTTGTTATTGTTTTGATACTAAGGCTTAAATCCAGGGCCTTGTGATCTTCCTTGATTTTCTTGTTTCTGACTGGCATTCTACCACTTGAGACATGCCTGCTGTGTAGAAATTGGAATAGTTAATTAGAATATCACAGACTTTTCTTCCTGAATGGGCCTCAAACCATGATCCTCTAGGTCTTTGTTTCCTTAGTAGCTAGGAATACAGGCATGACTTACCTACCAGCACCCAGCTTGTGCTGGCCGTTTTACATAGTTGCTTCATAGATTTTTTTAAAGTCTTCCTCATTCATAGCTACATCACAGTACAATTACATCAATATCACACAGAGCAGTTCAGAGTTCCAGGAAATTTTCCTCTTCTGAGAGAGAATCAAGTTATTTCGGATTGTTATTTCTGATCATTAAGAAACAATATTTGCTGCAATGAATTGCATGATGCCTTGAAGAGAGGTGTTCTGGGTATAAACTAGAGAATAGTTTGAGAAGAGAAAGTCAAGCAAGGGGCTTGAGGTAGACAAAGCAACTAAAACCATCCACTGCTGTAGGTCACTGTGGGTGGTGGCTCTTTTGCACACCTTGGATGTCACTTGAGGTCAATGGATGCTTTAGGGTCTGTCCTGAGTCTCCTCCCCTGCTCTGGTTAAGGTCTACCCAGACACTAGGGAAAAGGGATGGTACTTTATCCTTTTCTGCATAGAACACAGATGAGAACTAATGTTACTAGTCAGGTGTGGTGGTGCAGGTCCATAATCCTAGCTACTGGCAAGGCAGAAGCAGAAGGGTCATGAGTTAGAAGACAGACCAGTCAAAGTAAGCAAGACTCTGTCCCAAAAACAAAAGGGCTTGGGCCATAGCTCAAGTGGTAGAGCACTTGCTTACATATGATATTCTGGGTTTAACCTATAGTTCTTAAAAAAAAAAAAACTATCCAAAGTTACTTCTTACTTGGCAAAGGAAGAATTGGCTTTGCACCACTTAGAAGTAAATAATGACGTTTGCTGTAGCTGATGTGCTTCATGCATGATCCTATGGTGAGACTTCTGGTCATGACAGGAGACAGAAATGAAGCCTGTGGTTAAGGGGAACCTTCACCCAGAAGCTTGGGCCACCCTGTCCCCCTGAAGATCTGTGAAAAAGAAAAGGCATACATTACAGATCACATGATTCAGCTCGCAACATTCTAGACAAGTATAAGAAAGAAAAGCCACTAGGAAGTATGGTGCCTGACATTTGCTGACCTTCAAAGACGACCCTGGTGGAACACAAAATCTCCACCTTGGCAATGCTGGTGAGCGGCCTTGTTTTGCTGACTTTCCTTTCTGGATCTTCCTGGCTGATGGGTATGGAGCCTGGTAGACCAAGCCTTTCCTAAGATAGAGGGATCAGTACCCTCCAGAGTACCCTCAGAAGCTCTAATCATGGATAGACATTTCTGGAGGTGATGTCACCTGCCTTCTAGGATATTCTTTGTGAAGCCCTCAGTTCTGCTCTGGGGAAACACACCTAAGAAACCCATCTCTGTGCATTCTGCCACTTCTATGGTGTCATTGTTTTCCATGTCCACTCCTGTCCACCTTGAACATCCTCATTTCTCATTGGACAAGGTTCCCAGATCCTTGCCATTCTGATCAGTCTTCTCTGAGCAAAGTTCATTGTGCTAACATCTAGCTTTAAGGAATTTTCTGGGATTAGAATTTGGTGGGTAAAAATTGTATTTAAAGCCTTTGTGGGCATAGAAAACCTCCTTCCAGGACCTTAACTTCTTTATGGCAGAGTGGTAATAAATAGACCAGAATCAACCCAGCTACTAGCCATTTAATAATGGGCCCAGTTTCCTGATTAATAAGGAGGTGATTGGGAAAAAGGGATACCAGAAAAGAAAAGGACTTGATGCCTCTTTCCAACACAGAACACAGATCTTGTTTTTAAATTACAGTTCTGGAAGCTCACAGCTGCAAGATTCTTCAAAGTCATTTCCACTAACCTCTTAATGTCCAGACAAGTTGGTGTCCAAGGTCACAGAGAAATTGAATGGCGGGGGGCTGGGAAGGTGGCTCAGTGGTAGAGTGCTTGCCTTGCATGCCTGAGGCCCTGGGTTCGATTCCTCAGCACCACATAAGCAAAAAGAAAAAAGCTGGAAGTGGCGCTGTGGCTCAAGTGGTAGAGCACTAGCCTGGAGCTGAAGAGCTGAGGGACAGTGCCCAGAGTTCAGGCCCTATGACCGGACCCCCCCCAAAAAAAAATAGAAATTGAATGACAGGATCTCAAGCCAGAGCACAAAGCTCTAGATTACTTTCCTTTCATCTCTACTGACTCCTGGCTCTTTTTTCTTTCAGCCTCTCCAGACCTCCCTAGGACTCAACCTTTAGTCTCTCTGTCCATTTACCCTTACCTGAAAGCCTCATTTTGAAGATATAAACCCTAAAGTTATAAGATGCCTTGGTATATTTTTTATTTTCCCATGAGAATCTTCTGCATCGTGGTTTGTAGAGGAAGCTGACTAGCAATCTAGGTGTTGTCGTGGTTATCAACAAAGAACAGTGGCCGTTAAGATCATTCATGTATCTAAGTAATGTCAGCATTTACAAGAGCTGTCTTGTCCCACTAGGACAACAGGAAATGTGTTCACCCAAAGGTGCAGGTCACAGATAGGTCAGAGAGATAGCATAGTACCAGGGGTCAAACCAGCTGCAGTGTGCTTTCTATAGTCAAATATAGTCTACACCTTGGAGAACATAATTGCCCATCTTTTTTTTTTTTTTTTTAAAGCCTGAGTATTCACTTGGGCACTTTTAGGGCAAAGCCTCATTTCAACAAAAAACTTCTATGGCAATCAAGGTCTCGTGTTAATTTCAAGCTTTTATGTACATTTGCTTGTAACAATCTCTTGTATATTCTAACTTTTAAAGAATTTTATTTGCTCATTGAAATGATTTTATATGTGCATTTATTCATTCATTCAATAACGAATTTTGAGTACCACCTTTGAGATCTCATCTTGCTCTCTTCCCACCTAGTCTGAATTTTATTCTAAATGGTTTAAGATTCACACCTCACATCCCCAAAAAGATTTCTTTCTCTGCTACTCATGCTTTGGATACCCTCCATAAGTTTTAGGTTCACTCATGTGTTGGCTTTGACAACTGGGCTTACTAAATGTATAAATAGAACATTGTTTTAGTCATGAACCAAGTTTATGTGCATTGTGTAATTTCACCCTAACAACATATTAACTTTCTTATGACAAAAGTGAGCAAAAAGCTCAAAGAAATTAAAAATTGTGCTTGTCTCACCAACAGTGTGCAACTCAAAACTCAGGTTTGTCTGTTGCCTCTAAATTTTCTGCTTGACTCTTAATTTTCAGATCAGTCTTTGATAGTCAGGAAAGTATCTAAGCCCTCAATAGTTCTCAAGTGTAATTAATTAAAATCCAAACAAGTCATTCAAAACTCTCTATAATCTGGTATCAATCCATTTTTCTGTGCTTCTCTCTTGAAGCTTCCTGTGAAGTATCACTATTTTCCCCAAACCTCTTTGATGTTGTTCCACCATATCTGAATATCCTGTTCACTTGTTACTAGGCATAACATTTGAGTCTTTCCCATCACCATTATATGAAATCTCATTTTGCCTCAATTCAAGCGGTAACCATTTTTTCACACCAGCAATTGTCTTCTTAATTTTTTTTCATTTCTGACTCTCTTAAAGCACATTGTGTTATATACAAGATGCTTATTTTGCATTTTTTGGAATGAAAGGAACTCAGAGTTCAACTTTTGAGCTCATTACTTAGATTTCATCTCTCAGTCTTTATTTTAGAGATTGAGATTATCTAGCTTAACTGCTCAACCAGGGTTGTGAGCTCTCCTATATTGTCACATACAGAAAGTTACATTTGTGACCAAGTGTCCATTACTTCATGGTCTATAATGTCACAGAATTTGTAATGTTAAGTGGTTTCTGTGATATATTGAGCCAAAGTTTTCCCTTACCTCCTTATCTTCCACCATTAGTACAACAGTTACTGTAAAACCTTGTAATTTTCATGACTAGTTTGTGGAGAGGAAGCCTAGTGAATTGGCTTCAGTGCTGGTCAGGTTGGGAGATTGGGGATCAAAGTCTACTCTTCTACTTCCAAGCTGTATTGTCTTAACAAGACATCTTAAAAATGGAGATAAAAGTATCCTTCTAAAACTACTAGAATGAATGACAAAATGCATGCCAAGAAATAATTTATATGAAGGTTCAAGTACAACTCTTGGAACAAAGTTAAGTGTTAACCAAATGGTAGCAATTATCATCAAGCATGTACACTGCACACTATATTTTACTAGCCATTCCAGAGGAATCAAGATTGTGTAAAAGAATCCTCCCCTCTTATTCAACCTAAGACTAATTTGAATTGTATCCCAAATTTGTTGATCTAGATAAAAAAAAATGAGTAGCTTGTTTGTTTACTTGCCTATGGGATGAGTCTAGCTTGACAAGTAAAAGTTGGAGGTTCCAATGGGTACAATTTTATATAGTTTCTTGGCATCAGAGGTGGCCTTTTAGAGTTAATTGATCTATGATCAGCTCAGTTGAAGTGGCACTTATTTTCACAGAAAACACTTCACAGTGATAGTCAAACCCTTTTAAAACCATGGGTATACATTTCTCTCTTCTTTCTCATGTCAGCATTTTCATTTTATGGTTTTGTAGAGATAGCTATGCCTAGTTAGCTTTTCCGGATGAGGCCATTCGGTGTTTTGTTGTTAATTTTAATCTGTGAACTAGTATTTAGATTCTAATATCTGGGGCATATTATTAAGTGTTGTGATCTTGTGGGCAGTTGGTAATGGTTGCTTTGACTATTTCATCTACTAAGCAGAGCTCTATAACATATAGCTTTGGAAATTTGCCTCAAGTTGCAATAGGTGCACAACTAATTCTTATGGGAAATTTTGCTGCTCTAGCTAGCTCTCTTTTGAATAGAGGTTCAGTAGATTTCATGCCAATCTAATCCTGACTGGACTTTCTCCTTTGCCCCAACCCTGCACTTTGCTGATGGCTGAAGCAAATTCAGTCTTCCTGTAGTGGGAACAATAAGTTATTCAAACTTCAAGTGTTTTCTTGATAGTATAACTCTAAATTCTGCAGCTTTATTTTTACCAGAAACTCATTTTAAAGAAATGATGTTCAGCCAGGCACTGGTGGCTTGTGCCTGTGATCCTTGCTACTCAGGGGGCTGAGTAGCAATCATGGATCACAGTTCAAAGCCAGCCTGGATAGGATAGTCCCTGAGACTTTTATTTCCAATTAATCACCGGAAAACTGGAAGTGGCACTATGGCTCAAAGTGCAATCCTTGAACAAAAGAGCTTAGGGACAGTGCCCAGGCCCAGAGTTCAAGTCCTATACCAACAAAAAAGAAAAGAATGAAAGAGAGAGAGAGAGAGAGAGAGAGAGAGAGAGAGAGAGAGAGAGAGAGAGAGAGAGAAAGCAAAGAAGAAAAAGAAAAAAGAAATAGGGAAGTGAAGTTCATAAATAATTGCTCAGAGGATAAGCCATTAATCTTTTCATCTAGTCAAACCATCAGATGTTTTGAACTCTGGGCCTCTCAAAGGATTCAGTTGGATGAGGTGAACTTTGACTTGTGAGTGTTAGGCAATATTGAGGAATTAAAACTTGCTATTGTATTCATTATTGAAGGTAGAATTCATTCCAACCCGTTACATTAATATGGTAGGAAAATTCTCCTTGGTTTCAGTGCTTTACTTGGGAACCTGAAACCAGGATACTTGTAATAAATGATATCCTCTGAATTTGTCACTGCGGACTCCGTCATCAGGTGGTCCTTGGTGTATCTTTCATCCTGTCTTATTTTTTTGTGTTATCTCATTTTGTTTTCAGCCCAAGTTTTTCATTGAAACAAAATTCTAATTGTATTGCCTGGATGTTTATAACGGCCACAAATTCCTTTAGGAGCAAGTCAGGGCAAGTCCAAGTTTGTAAGAGCCTACCATCCCCTGGTGGAGGTCAGCAAAGTGAGCAGAAGTTCCAGAGAAGAGGACAAAGGGGGAACAATCTCCTTAGAAACCAAGGTCAGCACCTGCTTGCCAATCTTTATGCAAAACATCTTCCTCACCCCCCCCCCCCCCCCCCCCCCCCCCCCCCCCCCCCCCCCCCCCCCCCCCCGCTGCATGTGAGACACTAGACCCATTGGGCCAGCTTTCTCAGGAAAGCATGGAGGTGTTCCACAGATGGAGCGGTCTGGGCCTTTTCATCAGAAATCTAGTCATGCTTTGTAGCTAGTTGGGCCCCAACTACCAAAGCCAAACACAGCCTTGTTCAAGACACCACATCCCCAGCTGGTCTCACGTCTGGAGGACCAGAAGCTGCTCTGAGCATCCCTCACCATTGCATGGCAGAGCCTGCAGCAGCTCAGATACCTTGGGGTCCTTGAAAGTGCCGATGGGTCTCTGATAGTTAATTTCACCACTGGAGAAGGTAGTGCAGTACAATGAAGGTTTGAGGTCTCCAGATACCTCCTCAAGCTGAGAATATATTCTTTTTTTTTTTTTTTTTTTGGGTCCGGTCATGAGGCTTATACTCTGGGCCTGGGCGCTGTCCCTCAGCTCTTCAGCTCAAGGCTAGCACTCTACCACTTGAGGCACAGCACCACTTCCGGCTTTTTTCTTTTTGCTTATGTGGTGCTGAGGAATCGAACCCAGGGCTTCAGGCATGCAAGGCAAGCGCTCTACTGAGCCACCTTCCCAGGCCCATACCCCACTCTTAAATGCACCACAAACAGACAGTTTTGTACTTCTAATATGTACATATTTTTATTTTTTATTTTTATTTATTTTTTTATTGTGAACATACTGTACAGAGGGGTTACAATTACATGGGCAAGATAATGAGTACATTTCTTATCAAGCATCTCATATGTACATATTAACCTTGGCCTTCTATTTTTCAGATATTATCATGGTTCTAAGTACCAAAGGGAACTCAAAAAGTTAATCTTTCTCTACTACCTCCTTTCCTTGTCATTCTGCAGTGTCTTCTTTCTGTTCCTCCTGTTTCATTTTGAGCTGGTTATGAGATTCTGTTAATTGGTTTTGCTATGGTAACAAGTAATCTCTGACCCACAGAGCCTTCTGAAGCATAAATTTATTTCTGTTTCCTGAGCACTCAGGGTCAGCCATGGCCCCTTTTTATTGGAAACCCGGGCTGAAAGAGAAAGCCTCCTCATAAACACTTTTTATTGTCACTTCCACACAGTTAGCCTGACATAGGCTGGGGAGTGTACCCCACCTACAGGAGAACATTCACGTCACATGGCAAAAGGTATACCATTATCTTTTCAGGAAAGGATCCAAGAGTTGGGAACAATGAAACATTTTACCAATGACTCCTTCTAGGTGTCTGGCTCTGCTTGATGTATTTTATAGTCACTGTATGCTCAGCTTCAGGTACTATAATTCTATGAAATGTGACAAATTTTGTCCTATTTTTAACCACAAGGAAAGGCAAGTTCAGATGCCAAATCAGCAGATGAATTACAGATACCCATCCATTCACCCATTTGCTTAATCAGCATCTGAATGAGTGCATGATTGGATTGCTAGATATCTGTATTTCTATCAACTTTTCTTGACACCTGCTAACACACAGCGTCCACTGATATTTTCCTCATCCTGCTAGAGCTACTAATGCTTTGCTTATACTTTTTCACATGACATTCAGAAAGAGTCCTCAGTAGGTCTTAGTAGAATATTCCACATCTCAGATTAAGATATTAAGATATTATAGTTGAGTGGCAGGCTATAGCATGCATAGGGCCCTAGGCGACTTCTGGAGATTCTTTAATCCCTAATGGTGAATTGAAATAACAAGTTCACCCATATGTAGGACTAAGAGAACACTGGGTACTTTCTTGCTCACTGTTTCAAGTTGTTAGTCCCAATCATTAGTGGGTTTTGACTTGAAATTAGTATAATGAATCATGAAAAATATTTTATAAATGAAATTAAATAAGCTGGGAAGTGGTGACTCATGCCTGTAATTTAAGCTACTGAGGAGGCTGAGATCTGAGGATCATGGTTCAAAGCCAGTCTAGCAGGAAAGTCCATGAGACTCTTATCTCCAATTAACCACTCAAAGGCCAGTAGACCTGTAACTTAAGTGGTAGAACTCTAGCTTTGAACAGAAAAGCTCAGGAACAATGTCTAGGCCCTGAGTTCAAGTCCCAGGATTGGCACAGACAAAAAAAGAAAGAGAGAAGGAAAGGAAAGAAGGACAGAAAGAAAGAAGGAAAGAAGGAAGGAAGAAAAAAGAAAAAGAAAGAGGGAAAGAAAGAAAGAAATTAAAGAAAGGAGAAAGTATTAGATTGCCTTATATGTATAAGGGAAAAGGGTATATAGCTTGTTTCATTGAGCTTATGTTTTAGTTCTTTGTGTCTATGTATGAGTGTATATTGTGTGTATGTGTGTGTGTTTTAACGTCCAGTGTGTTTACTTATAGATTTATAGGCACATTCTAGTTACAACAAATGAGGGAAACCATGCAAACTATGTTTCATTGGGTCTGGCTTACTTCATTTAATATAATTTTTTCTTGTCTTTCCATTTCCTTATGAATAGCACAATATAATTCTTTCTAGTGGAAGAATTCAATTGTGTATATGCACCAGATTTTCTTGATCTATTCATCCATTGAAGAGTATTGTGGTTGATTCCATATGTTGGCTATGGTAAACAATTCTGCAATGAATATGGTTGTGCAGGTAGCTTTAGTGTGGATTTGTTTGTGGTCTATTGGATAAATGCTCAGGAATGGGATTGCTGGGTCATAGGGAAGCTCTATGTTTAGTCTTTTAAGGAACATCCATACTGCTTCCCAGAGTGGTTGAACAAGTTTACATTCCTATCAGCAGTGTAGTAGTGCTCCATTTTGGCCACATTCCTGGCAGTATCTGTTATTATTAGTTTTTAGGTAGTGGTCATTCTAACTGGGGTGAGGTAGACTCTCAGTGTTGTTTGAATTTGCATTTCTTTCATGGCCAGAGGTGTTGAACATTTCTTCATACGTCTATTGGCCATTCTTATTTATTTTTCTAGAAATCTCTCTTTAAGTCTTTAGCCCATTTATTAATTGGGGAGCTGTTTTTTGAGAGTTTATTGTTTGGTAATTTAACTTTTTGAGCTCTAAGTATATTTTAGATATGAGACACTTGTCTGATGCATAGCCAGTAAAAATCATCTCCCATTCTGTAGGCTTTCTGTTTATCTTGCTATGTCCTTTAGCACCTAGAAATGCCTCAGTTTGATGCAATCTCACTTATCCAGTGTTACTTTGATTTTTTGTGATTCTGCATCTTGGGAAGTTTTAACACATGCCTAGGAGCCCTAGTTTTCCCCTACCCCTTCCTGTAATATTTTCCTGGTATCTGGTATCTATTTAGAATGGATTCTGGTGCAGTGTGATATATAAGGATCTAACTTCAGTTTTCTGCATGTGTATAACCGATTTTTCCAACACCATTTCCATTTTTTGAAAAGGCTTTCTTCCAATCTGTGTTTTTGTCTCCCTTCTCAAATACTAGGTAACTATAGCTCTGTGGGTGTATTTCTGGGTCTTCTGTTGTGTTCCATTGATCTGCAAGCCTATTCTTGTGCCACTACCAGGTTGTTTTTATTACTATAGTTTTGTAATAGTTTTTTGGTGTTGATATTCCTCCAGCACTGTTCTTCCTGCTAAGGATTGTTTTTGCTATTTGGAGTTTTCTATTATTCCATGTGCATTTTTGGATTGCATTTTCTATATCATTGAAGCATGTTGTTGGGACTTTGATGAGCATTAAATTTGTAAATAGCTTTGAGTAGTATTTCCATTTTCATGATAGTAAGCCTTCCAATCCAGGAACATGGAAAGGTTTTCTATTTCCTTAAATCTGCTTTAATTTATTTTTTCAGATTTGAAAGTTTTCATAATAGAGGCCTTTATATCTTTGGTTAATTCTTAGGTTTTGGGTTGTTTTTTTTTTGAGGCTATTACAAATGGAGTTGCTTTTCCTAATTTCAGTTTTGATCTTCTCATGGTTGACAAACAGAAAAGCTATTGATATTTTGTGGGTTAATTTTAAGCCTGCTACTTTGCCAGAGTTTCAGATCAGCTCAAGTAACTTGGAAGAGGAATCTATAGAGGTCTTTACATACAAGACCATGTCATCTGCAAAGAGGGATAATTTTACTTCTATTTTCCCTCTTTGGATCCCCTTTATGTTTTGCTCTTGCCATATTGCTCTTGCTAGAAATTCCAAAACTATATTGAAGAGGAGTGGAAAGAGTGGGCATCCACAACTCATTCCTGATTTTTAGAGGACATGTTTTTAACTTTTCACCATTACGTATAATGTTGCTATAGGTTTGTCATATACAGCCTGTATTGTATGGAGGAAAGTTCCATGGATTCCTTGTTTCCCAGAGCTATTTATTTATTTATTTATTGCCAGTCCTAGGGCTTGATTTCAGGGCCTGTGCACTGTCTCTGAGCTTCTTTTGCTCAAGGCTAGCATTCTACCACTTGAGCCATGGTGCTACTTCCAGCTTTTTCTGTTTATGTGGCACTGAGGAATCGAACCCAGGGCTTCATGCATGCCCGGCAAGCACTCTACCACTAAGCCACATTCCCAGCCCTTTGCAGAGCTTTTATCATAAAGAGGCATTGAATCTTGTCAAATGCTTTTTCTGCATCTATTGAGAGGTTCATGTGGTTCTTGTCCTTACTTCTGTTGATGTGTTGAATTATATGAATTGGCTTACATATGTTGAACCAGCCTTGCTTATCTGGAGTGAATCCCATTTGATCATAATGTATGATTTCTTTTTTGTTAGTTGTTGAATTCATTTGATCAGAATTTTATTGAGAAGTTCTCAATCGATATACATCAAAGAGATGGTTCTATAGTTCTTTTCCTTTGATGAGTTCCTATCTGCTTTTGGGATAAGGGTTATGTTGGCTTTATAGAATGAGTTTGGTAGTGATCTTTCCCTTTCAATTTCATTGAAGAGTTTCAGGAGTATTAGAGTGAAGTCTTCTTTGAAGGCCTTACAGAATTCGGCTATAAACCCATCAGATTCTGGACCTTTGGGGGGTGGGGGGTGGTCTTTATTGCCATTTCAATTTTATTACTTGTTATGAGTCTATTTAGTTGGTTCAAATATTCTTGGTTCAGTTTGAATTTATCAATTTCCTCTAGGAATCCTTCCATTTCTTCCAGATTTCCCATTTTGTTGGCATTAAGGTTTGCAAAGTTCTCTTAGAATGTTCTAAATCTTCTTGTTTCGGGTCATGATGTTCCTATTTTCATCTCTAATTTTCTTTATTTGGGAGTGTTCTCTTCTTTTCATTTTCCTTTTTTTCTTGCTAAGGGTCTGTCAATTTTGTTAACTTTTTTAAAGAACCAACTCTTTGTTTTGTTGATTCTATGATTCTTTTAGTCTCTAAATTGTTTATTTCTGATTTGTCTTTTCTTTTTTTTTGTCAGTCATGGGGCTTGAACTCTGGTCTTTGGCACTGTCCCTGTGCTCTTCAGTTCAAGGTGAGTGCTCTACCACTTGAGCCATAGCACTACTTCTGGTTTTCTAGTGGTTAATTGGAGATAAGAATCTCATGGGTGCTCCTGCCCTGGCTGGCTGTGAACCATAATCCTCAGATCTCAGCCTCCTGAGTAGCTAGGATTACAGGTGTGAGCCTGTAATCTTTTGTGGTACTGGGGATCAAACCAAGGATGTTGCACTTGCTAGGCAAGCATTTTGCCACTGAGCTATATCCCAGCTTTTTAAAGTTTTATTATTTGTTTGTGTCTACTGGTTTGGGGATTGGCTTGTTCCTGTTTTTTCAAGGACCTTGAAGTGCAT
The DNA here is from genome assembly GCF_019054845.1 of Dipodomys spectabilis. NCBI lineage: Eukaryota > Metazoa > Chordata > Mammalia > Rodentia > Heteromyidae > Dipodomys > Dipodomys spectabilis. Next base: position 5,595,357 of record NW_024870703.1, read on the forward strand.
CATGAAAGTGTTGACTTGAGATTTCTCCAATTTGTTGATGTAGGCACTCAGAACTATAAATTTTCCTCTGAGTACCGCCTTTGCTGTGTCCCAGAGGAACTGGTATTTTGTGTGTTCATTTTTGTTAAACATCATAAATGTTTGTATTTTCCTTCTAATCTCTTCAATGACCTATTGTAGTCATTCATCCATGTGCTGTTTAGAATTTTCTGTGATGGCTTTTGATACTGCACTCTAATTTTATTCCATTGTGGTCTGACAGGATGCAGCGAATAGTTTCCCTCTTTCTTTTTTTCTTTTTGAATTTGCACAGATTTTCTTTGTGACCTAAACCATGATCTATTTTGGAGAATGGTCCATGAGCTGCTGAGAAGAATGTGTATTCTAATGCTGCTGGGTGATATATTTTGTAAATGTCTGTTGTCTAGTTGGTAAGTGCAGTTACTTAGGTTTCTTACATTTGAATGATTTTCTTAAAAAAATCACTTTTGATCAGTTTATATTTGTTTTCTTTTTAAAAAGTTGTCTGGCACTGGTGGCTCAAGTCTATAATCCTAGATACTTAGGCTAAGATATGAGGATTGCAGTTTGAAGCCAGGCCAGGCAGGAAGAGTCTGTGAGATTCTTATTTCCAGTTAACCACCAAAAAGCCAGAAGAGGAGCTGTTGCTCAAGTGGTAGAGCACTAGCATTAAGAAAAAAAAAAAAAACAGTGCCCAGATCCTATGTTCAGGCCCAGGAGGACACACACAAACACACACACACACACACACACACACACACACACAGAGTTATACTCTTTTTTATCCTCCTGGAAAGTATTTATTGAACACATGTAATATTTATTTATTTATATAATATTTATTGCCACATATAATATTTGAACTGAAGAATAACAACTACAAAGAGTAGCTGGTTTTCCAGAGAGGACAGGAACACCTGGGAGAGTCTTATCTCCAATTAACCACCAGAAAACCAGAAGTGGTGCTATGGCTCAAGTGATAGAGCACTCTCCTTGAGCTGAAGAGCACAAGGACAGCGCCCAAGCCCAGAGTTCAAGCCCCATGACCACCAACAAAAACAAAAAAAAAAAAAGAAAAAAGAAAAGACAAATCAGAAATAAACAATTTAGGGACTAAAAGAATAATATCATAGAATCAACAAAACAAAGTGTTGGTTCTTTAAAAAATTAACAAAATTGATAGACTCTTAGCAAGAAAAAAGAAAAAGAAGAGAACATTCCCAAATATTTTCTAGTGTTTAGTTAGTGTAAAAATAATACAATATCCTTAAACAAAGAGTAAGAATAATCTGAATTTTCCTCATTATTTTTTTCCATTTTCCATATAATGTTACTTCATGTGCAAGATAGCTTTCCATGGTGCATTTCAGATTTAGACTCCTACTTTTTCTCTTCACAACAAATCCTAAAGTTTCATACAAATAATATTTAATTTATGTATGTTGGGCTTCTCAACAGTATCACTAACATTTGGAGGTTATACTCAACATTGTGGGATGTCTAATAACATCATTGGTCACTCCCCATAAGATGCCCATAAAGCTCACTGCTCTTCCAGATCAAACAATAAAAATGTGTTTTTTGGAGGGAGGGAGGGGAAGGCATTGTCAAATGTCTCTTGAGGACCCAAGTCATCAGCTGAGAATCAGTTTCCTGAGAATGTTTCCTTTGATGATTATATAATGTTTATAACCAATCATCTTTTGTTAGATGTGTAGGCTACATCCAAAATATTGTTGTTACAAATCATGTAGCAAGTAATACTTTATACATGTAGTGTGTGTGTGTGTGTGTGTGTGTGTGTGTGTGTGTGTGTGCGCGCACACGTGCGTGCGTGCCTATGCTGGGGCCTTAACTCTGGGCCTAGGTGGATTCCTGAACTTGTTTGCTAAAGGCTAGCACTCTATCATTTGAATCATTTGAGCCACAGGTTCACTTCTGGCTTTTTGGTGGAGATAAGAATCTCATGGACTTTCCTACCAGGCTGGCTTTGAACCATGATCCTCAGATTTCAGCTTCCAAATAGCTAGGATTACAGGTGTGAGCCATCCCAGCTAAACGCACACACACACACACACACACACACACACACACACACACACACACACACACAGAGTGAAATTGATTTTTCTGAGAATAATTCTTCAAGATCAGGGATAGAAATACTTTTAGGAACTTTAATACTTACTGCTAAGTTTTTTGTTTTTTGTTGTTTTTTTTTTCCTAAGAGAATCTGGCCAGTCTCAGTAAGAGGATCAATGAATAATATAATGGTTTCCTTGACATTTTGCTAATGTATTCTCTACCATGTTGCAATTTCAATGCAATTTCAGGGGCTTGTGATGGAAAGAATGTAGAATGGAGAGCCTGACTGGTCTGGGCAGCATTAGTTCTGATGGCAGGATGACCTTTGGTAGTTACATTATCGCTCAGCTTTGATGTCCTCATTTATAAAATTAGCAGAATTTTCCCTGCCTTATAGGGTTTTTGTGCTTAAAAACAATCACAATATTCAATACATTTATGTGAAAATGGAACAAGGTGGCTCCATTTTCCAGAGATACGTTGAGATAAATGTTAGAAGGGGTGACATTGATCAAGACACATTGTACTCATAAATTTACGTGTTGAATGAAGCCCCTTTGTTTAATTACTTAAAGATTAAAAAAAACAATATGAGAAAAAAATCAACAATCCACCATCATTGATGCAGATACTTTTTTTAGAGGTCAGCAAGGAAGAAATTGACCACAGTCAAATGGAGGCTGGTGCTCCGAGCCCGAGGCCGAGGTTTCCTGTAATGGAGGAAGTTGTAGTTTCTTTGCCTACATTAGTAGGTGCTCTCCAGCGTTCACCCTGCTGATAGCAGAGATTATTGTCTGACACTTGAAATTGCCTGAGCACCAGGCAGAAATGATGAAATGGAGAGCTGAAAACCCATGCTAAGATCTGGGTGGCCGACTCAGGAGGAGATACTGAGGCTTCAGGACGGGGTAGAAGGTATTTATAGGGACTTAGAGTGAACCCTAACTAAGCACTAGCAAAGAGAAGGAGAAGGTAAGGGGTATGGTGATGGGGTATGATGAGTACTGAGGCAGGCAAAAGCCAAGAAGAGAGAGAAGCCTGAACTGTCTCTGAGAAGAGGGCGGCATGCTACCCGTAAGACGAGGGTAAGCTAGTGACTCATGCCTATAAATCTAGCTACTTGGAAGGCTGGGAATGAAAGGATCATGTTCTTACAACCATCCCAGGCCTGGTTTTCTCAACTCCTAGCTGGACTCTTGTCATTCCAGGCTACACGAGAGGCTGATTGGAAGGATCACAATGCAGGACAGCTTGGGCAGAAAAGTTTGCAATACTTTGTAGGGCAGTTGGATGTTGGTGTTACATATCTGTTATCCCAGGGACACAGGAAGCCCAAAAGTAGGCATCATGGCTCAGGCCAGTTCCTGAGTGGGAAGCGAGACCCAATTCTAATAACAGCGAATGAAAAACAGGCCTAGAGGTATGGCTAAATTGTATTGTAGCAGCCTAGTAAGGACAAAGCCCTGAGTTCAAATCCTTAGGACCCCAGAAGTAGGGATAGGGAAGGATTGGGAGGGTGGAACTCAGGTCTAGCCGTTTTGATATGGATGTGTCATGACAACCTGTCCAAATGTGAAACCACTGGTGTCTTTTCCTTTTTAACTTACCAAGACGCATGCCTCATCTTTTTAAGTCATTTCACCCCTACCTTCGCATCTCTAAGTTCTTTCCTCAACCCCACTCTCTGACATCCTTACCATCCCTCAAACTCCTGCCTGACCCTCTAATGAAGGAGAGGGGTTCATGCAAAGTATGCATCATTTGCATATTGCTTGCTACTGTGTGTGTGTGTGTGTGTGTGTGTGTGGTACTGGGGATTGAATTTAGTGCTTCCCACATGCTAGTCTGGCCTCAAACTTGCGATCCTCCTGCCTGTGCCTCTTAAGTAGCCGGGATTACGGTGCCATCACACTGGCTATTTTCATAAGCTAAGAGTTTAAAGTATACCTGTTGTTATTTTGGCATTAAGCCCTATTGTAAACTCAGGGGTTTGGCTGGGAGGTGACCTTGCCAAGACTGGAATTCCCTGTTCTCAGCTGCAGATAGGATAAGGCCAGAGAGGCAGGGGAGTTAGTATTCTCAGCCTCCTGGCTCTCTTCTGGATGATGGGAGAGGTCCTAAGGATCCATGAGGTCACACAGGTGGATTCCAATGCTCGTTGGGAGACAACTCGCAGCTGGGGACCTTGGTGGGTTCAGATAATCCTGGCAAGTGGCTGGCAGGGCCTGTGGGGAGACGATTTGCTGAGCTATTGTGGGCTTCAGCCTGCCTCTTATCACCTGTGTGACCTTTGACCTGCCTCTTCATCTCTGGGGGCTCAGAATGCTTGTGCATAAAAACAGACATAGGTGCCTTCTGTTAGTGTGCAGCAAGAGCTAAGTACCCACACATTGCTTAATATGCCATTGGCCTTTATACTTACCCTTGTTCCCTGACATTTCTTCATCCTCTTCACTTCTGCCCTACAAGGACTGCTCAAGAAGATAGTAAAGGAATGACAATTTTCCTTGTTTCCCAAAGCATTGGAGATGGGAATGGAAGGAGGCTGGGATTACAAAAGAGCATGATGGCTGATAGAGACATTCTCTCACTATGGTCATGGTTTTGCAGGAGTGGATGTAGGTCAGTGATGAACTTATATACCTGAAATACATGCAGTTTGCCCAACTTCAGTTATACCACAGTATATTTGGGGAGAACATTAAAAAGATACAGTTCAAGCCAGAAATGATTCTGTGGCTCAAGTGGTAGAGCACTAGCCTTGAGCTGAAGAGCTGAGGGACAGTGCCCAGACCCAGAGTTCAGGCCCTATGACAAAAAAAAAAAAAAAAAAAAAGAGATACATTTCAAATATAATGTTTAATAAAGGTTAAAATATACTTTCATGCTATATTGACATTTCATTACAACAAAATATGAAAGCAAAAAAGTGTTGTGCATAGTCATATCAATGGACAATCAGGTTTTCTGTGTCCTAGGTCAATGAACACAGTAACTCACAAGTTTTATAAACATGCTGTGTTTATGGTTATGTCCTTCATGTCTAGCTCAGAGCCTTGTGCTCTCAGCAAACATACAAAAAAAAAGGATGAATGAATGATCAATTGGTTGAAGGTTGAATGAATGAGTGGACGTGGAAACTTAGGAGAAATGACTGGCCGCACTGAGGTAGAGGCCATCAGGAGTCCCCTTCTGTGACCCTTACCTTTTATCTATACAAAGGGTCACCAGGGACCCTGGATGCTTCTCTTCCCTATTGCTTGTCTCTGTACTCCACCAACCAGCTTTCCCTGTGCACATTTCCTGGGGCTCAGCTGCTAGCTGCTAGCTTCATCTGTGCTCAAGGGGAAAGGGGCCATGGCTGGGCTGTGTTTACCTCCCAGTGATATGTCTACCATGAGACAGAATTCAGAGAATGGCATGGCAGCCTCTTTATCAGCGTAGGGAGGGGTGGACCTCTTGGTCTCTGAAGTCCTGCTGCTGTCCTGCATCTTAAGTGCTGTCACTCCTGCTCTTCATTAGGGGATCAAGGGCTTTGAGTGATGAACTTTTGTTCATGGTTCTCTTCTTCTCTCCCAAAGCCCCAAGCCCTAGTGTCCTATCACCAAGGTGGCTGCTACTGCCTACAACTCAGGCATTTGTAGAAAATTTCTAGCATATGAATGTAGACTGCAAACTTGGGCCAGATTTGGTCAACATATGCTTGGAATTCTGTTGTGTAAAATGCATCATGATTTATTCAAACAAGCCTCTTGACACTTTGGTTTAAAAATGTGGCTGCGTCTACAAATGTCTTTGTGCTTATGTAGAAGAATAACTGTCAATATGCTAGAAGTAGAAATGCTTTCTAAAGATAGCCAGTAAGGCCACCTTACTTGTGGATTTATTGTATTTGACTTTGACCAAACACTCCCTGTAGTGTGTGTGTGTGTGTGTGTGTGTGTGTGTGTGTGTGTGTGTGTGTGTTGTGTGTGTTTGTGTGTGTGTGATATGAAAAGAAATTCCCAAAAACAAAAGTTTTAAATTTGTTTAAAGTTTATTTACACTAGCTGACACAGAGAGGCTGGCAACAGTCTGTCTTGCATTGGTTTCCAATGTGGATAGTCTTTGCATATTAAAAAAATACTGCCTACCATAAGATCACGAAGACATTCTCCTCTATTACCCTCTAGAAGTTTATCTGTTGCCTTTAGGTCTCTTTCACATTGAATTTTATACTTTTTATAAAGTGAAAGTCAAAAGCAGTTTCTTCCGCTGTGGACTCCTGTTGATTGTCTCAGTACAGTGTCCTTTCTTCTTTGCTCATTAGTCTTACCTTGGTAAGACTAATTGTCGGGCTGGGAAGGTGGCTCAATGGTAGAGTGCTTGCCTTGCATGCATGAGGCCCTGGGTTCGATTCCTCAGCACCACATAAGCAAAAAGAAAAAAGCCAGAAGTGGCGCTGTGGCTCAAGTGGTAGAGCACTAGCCTTGAGGTAAAGAGCTGAGGGACAGCGCCCAGGCCCAAAGTTCAGGCACCATGACTGGACCCCCCTCCCCCTCAAAAAAGACTAATTGTCCACAGATAAATGGGTTAATTTTTTGACTGTTCATTCTCTTCTAACAGCTTGTTTATCCCTACACAATCTCACACTGCCCAAGTTTTTGTGATTTTAAAGTATGTTTTGCTCATTAGAAGTTTAGATTCAACTTCGTTCTTCAATATGGTCTTGGTTGGGCATGGTGATTCTCATCTATAATCCCAGCCGTCAGGAGGCTGATGCCAGAGGATCACAAGTTTAAAGATACTTTGGGACTATGTTGAGAGACACCGTCTAAGAAAAACAAGTAATGGAAACACTTGTCTAGCATGTCTAAGGCTTTGGGCTTGAGTTCTAGCACTGAAAATTAAAAGGAAAAAAACACCTTGGATATTTTTGGTTCTTAGTATTCCACATATTTAATTAATTTTGTTGACTTAGGCTTCTAAAATTATCTTTAACTTGTTGCACAAAAAAGATTTCAATTCAACATGTCCATTGATGAGAACAATGCATCTCGATCCATGTCACATTTATTTATTTAGTTTTTCAGACTATAAGCACAAATGCACATTCACGCTAAAGTACTAGTGTTCTTAATTGGGACTGTAGCTCATAATACAGCTAAATTTGAGGCTGGCATATTAGAAATGCTGGCTTTTTCAGTCCATGCATATCGGAAAGCTTTTTGTCCTGGTATTTTATCTTTCGCAATATTTTTAGTGCTCGATATTTTGCATTCTTGTACATCTCTTAGATGTAGCTGAGATATTTACCAGACAAACTCCATACCCTTCTAGAAAATTCTTTCCTGGCATACAGACTATATTTCTATCTAGGTTCTTCCTCACCAAATGGAGATAATTATGAGCCTGAGCTGGTGTGACTATTGTGAGGAATAGATGGGTGTTGGTAAAGTTTGGCACAATAATATGAAATTAGCTGCAGCAGCGGCTCCTTTCTGATGGTGAGTTCTGCTACTACTATTCTCCCACCTCCATGGCATGGACCACCACTCTGCAGACACACTAATGCTTGTCCCGGGACAAAGAGCAGATTTATGGGAGGGAATGGATCTACCTGGAATGAATTGGATAATCAGAAGACCTCCTCAGCCTTGAGCTGAGGCCAGGCCTTTCAGTCTCTGTCAGAAGTTCTCTCAAGGATGTGACTGACTGGAACAGGTGCTAAGTGAGGTTGCTGGACCAGGATGACACAGAAATAAGTTTCCCACAAACTTTGCCATTTTCTCCCAAAGGATCAACCCATAACAAATCCCAGGACCTTTGCAGAAGCCGCAAAGGTCTGTGTTGGCCCTTACTTGTAGGGTGGTGGGAATGATCAGCCCTCCCAGCAGAGAGCATCCAACCAGAGCAAGCTGCTCTGTGCTTTAGGCAAGAGGAACAGACTCTGCATGTCCAAACCATGTGGGCCACCTCACCCGGTCTGAGTCATCGTTCTCATCAGATTTGAATCTTGGTTGGAGTCCTGCCTTGCTCTTTAGTGAGGCCCCCAATCAGTGTCAATGTTCACGCTCAGCTGCCCTCGCCTCCACCAGGCTAATGAGGGTTGGGGAAGTGCCCTTTGTTTCAAGCCCAATAGATCTTCCAACTGTGGCCGTCTTCCTTTATAGTTAGAAAAAACGTTGGGCTCACACCGAGTTTAAAGCCATGATCAGGACAGAAAGGTAGGTAACCACCCCTGGCCACTCTCACGTCTGCCATTAGAAAGCAAGGAACAAATGCAAGCCCACTTGCCATTTGGACCGCACACATGTGGTGGCCCTCAGAAGCTGCAGAAAACAAGCCGGGGCTGGGAAGCTCTGAGATTCACAAAAAGTATCCGAAGCCATCATGCCCATCCCTTCAGGCTGCAGGAGAGGGCTGCTTCCTTGGGACTTGAGCCCTGGAGAGACTATCATGAAGATAACACTCATCTCCTGGCTTTTATCCCCGCTCCGCTACCAGCATCGACCAAGTCTTCCAGTTCACCAGTCATTACCTGGACCTTGTCTCCAGCACCTGCCATCCCCTCCCTTCCTCACCTAGTATGTCCTTGCATTGCAGTCCCAGGAGCTTGCTCTGACATCAGACTGGTGACTGGATGCCTGGAGGCCACCTGCTCTCCAACTCTACTTAAACTTGCTTTCACCCACTTCTGTAACTTAGCCCTGCTAGCCCTGGTCTAAAGCCCCTGTTTCAACAGGTGTCAGGCACTGCCTGAGGTGGGGAAGGAAGCTAGGAGGTACTACTAGCTTTCTGTGGCCATTTCAAAATTCTTTCTCTTTCTGTTCCCTCCAGAGTCTATCACCAAACTGTTTCCTGTTCACCCTCACTTCTTTCCCGTGGTTTTCACCCTTGCTCTTTTCTCTCCTCCACCTCTCCTCCAATTTTAATACCCAGCTGGGTGTGCCAGGCACCATCCCAGCCCCCAACTCTTCCTCACCTTCTCCTCTGTTACATTCCAGCCACCTCTGAAACGTCAAAATTGGCTTTCATTTAAAAAATTTCATGTGTACAGTAAGACTCTGTTATGATTTTTAACAGATGAATACATTTTCACCACCTCTATCATCACCATTGTGTATGGCATAATTGCAGTACTGCAAAGAACTCTCCTCTGTTGCCCATTCTTGTTCAGACTTCTTTCCAGCCTTGCCCTCTAGCAAGCAATGGTTTTTTAAAATTTGTATTGAGGCTTGAACACAGGGCGTGAACACTGTCCCTGAGCTTTTTCACTCAGCTCTGGTGTCCTACCACCTGAGCTATATATAGCTCTACTTCTGGCTTTTTGCTGGTTAATAGGAGACAAGAGTCTCACAGACTTTTCTGCCTGGGATGGCTTCACACCTCAATCTTTAGATTTCCTTCCCTTTTAGTAGCTAGGATTATAGGCATGAGCCACCACTGGCATCTGGTTTTGTTCCTATACTGGTGTCTTTTTCAGTGTGTCACATAAATGGAATTAAATAAAACCTACTCTTTGGGCTTCTTTCAATCAATCTAATATTGTTGTTGCTTGAATCAAGTGTAACAGTTTTTTTTTAAACTCAAGGCATTGGGCTTATTTAGCTTGTTTGCTTGGCTGGCTCTCTACCACTTGAAGCATACCTCCAGTTGACTTTTCTGATCCTTTTAGCCATGAGTCTCATAGACTTCTATGTTTGTGTGGTTGCAGTGTGCTTGTTTGGATGGGTACTCCTGTTGAAGAACATTTAAGCTATCTTTGATTCTTGGTGATTATGAAAAATGATGCTACAGACATTTGTGTGCAGATTTCTTTAGGGCAAATGGCCAGGAATTGTTTTGGTCCAGTGGTTAGGGTATGTGGAATCCCCATGTTAAGTTTCCTTTTCCCTTATAGTCATTCCTCCTCTGTGTGGTTCCCTTTGTATGACATTCAATCACTGTTTGACTTACTGAGGCCAACCATTTGAGGAGCCGATCTTTTTTTTTTTTCATTGATCATCAGCCTTCATTTTTTTCTCCTGTCTCTCACACAACCTGGTTTGCATGATCCATCTTTTTTTTTTTTTTTTGTCAGTCGTGGGGATTGAACTATGGGCCTGGGCACTATCCCTCAGCTCTTCAGCTCAAGGCTAGCACTCTACCACATGAGCCACAGCACCACTTCTGGTTTTCTGGTGTTTTATTGGAGATAAGAGTCTTATAGACTTTCCTGCTTGGGTTGGCTTTGAACCACGATCCTCAGATCTCAGCCTCCTGAGTAGGCAGGATTACAGGCATGAGCCACTGACCTGGCTGGTCCACCATTTATATTTATAATATAGTGGGGCACTAGTGGCTCATGTCTATAATCCTGGCTACTCAGGAGGCTGAGATCTGAGGACTGTGGTTCCAAGCCAACCTGGGCAGGAAAGTCCATGAGACTCTTACCCCAAAATCCAGAAATAGAGTTGTGGCTCAAGTTGTAGAGCACTAGCCTTGAGCAAAAAATGCTCAGGCCCTGAGTCCAAGCCCAGGATCTATACACACAGATACACAGACACACAGACACACAGACACACAGACAGACAGACAGACAGACACACACACACACACACACACACACACACACACACACATTCTATATATTATATGTAATATATATTATACTATATGTAATAGTAACGCTATATTTTTATAGCAATGCTAGTAGGGTAAACTGACTGCAGAAAACTGTGTTATACTTTTGTAACTTTTTTCATTTCTCTTCCCTTTCTTTTTCCTCCTACCCCCACTTCTTCCTTCCATTTTTGCAGTACTGAAGATAGTACTTAGGGCCTTTTGCTTAAAAGGAAAGTGCTGTGCTACTGAACCATGCCCTTAATCCTTTTATGTTTTTTAGTTTTTCAACTTTCCTGGACTGCCCTTGAACTGTGATCCTTCTACCCCTGCCTCTCACTTAGGGGGGATTACAGGCAGGTACCACCACACTCAGCCTCTTGCAATTCTATAAACCTACAACTATTCTAAACTAAGAGTGTATTAAACATTAAAGCACACATCTCCTGACTCAGGCCCTTCTCCAGCTTCATTTCTGTTCCCTGCTTCCTTTCGCAGGGCAACTTCTTGAAGGAGTATGTATTGCTGTTGCTACTGACTCCCCATTCCAGCCAGCTAATTCCTTCCTCAGTATACTCCAAACTACTGTCTTCAACTCCTGACCCAAACTGCTACTGTTAAGGTCAATGATGATGCTCATGTTAGCCAATCCCTGAGTCCATTTTCTCTCCTTCAGCCCAGTGTGTGTCCTTGGCTTTGGAATACTCTATACTTCTTGGCTGCCTCCTGTTTATTGGCAGCTCCTGCTGAGCTGTGTTGCTGGCTCCTTTCCTTCTGTGTAACTTCTGTTGATACTTAGGTGGTCCCAGGCTCTACTCTCCTTTGTCTAGACTCTTGTCCCATGGGCCTATTTCATCCCATCACATTGATTTAAGTATAATTAATCTGCCATCCATTCCCAAGCATGTATCTCTAGACTTAGCCTCAAGATAGAGACAATCAGGTCCAGGCTTTCTGGCCCAAGTTTACACAGCTTGAAGCACAGCCCTGGGATATGAAACAGTTCTGATGCAAGGCCTGTGCTTTGAGCCACCAGACCACCCTCCTGATCTCTACCTCTGCCCTAGCTCTATCCTGCTCCTCACCCCCAGGTCTGCTGTATGTGTTGTAATATTCTGACTTCATGCTTGCCTCCCTTTCATCCACTCTGGAATGACTTCTTCTCTTGGCTTTTATTCCTCTTCTGCTCCAGCCCTAGTGAGGAGTTTCTGATGGCTGATATCCCCTGGCTTCCTCTGCACTTCCCAGGGCTGGCATCCATACACTCATCATATTACACCTGGTGCTCACTTTGCTTCAGTTATCTCACTTTGTGAACCCCAAATCAGGTGTGTGGGGAGATCCAAGTACAAGTACAGGCCTGGGAACCTGTTAGACTTTTGAAGTGCAAAATCTAACACAGGGTCTGCTGGAAAGATATGGGTCGTGGACCTCTTTATCATCAACATCCACTCACACGGCAGGCTGTTATCTTGGATGGCTTCGGTTTTGTTTTCTGTACTGGCTTTTGGAGAGAGGGATTGCAACTTCGCTGAATGTTTCTCATTTTAAATTAGGTGGGTTGAGGTAGCACTTCCAAACTCTCCTAGATCCTGGGGGGCCAAGGAGAGTTCAGACTAAAAGAGAAAGAATTCATCTAGACTTTACCGAGGCCACGGCGAGGCCAAATAGTTCCTACAGAGGTCACTGAGTTCAAAGGAATATTTTTAAGAAATAGGAGTGACACTTCACTTGTGGTCATTTTAGAAGAACTGAAAGTGCCCTGTGGGAAGGCAGGAGGAAGAGGCTGGAGAGCCGTGAAGCAGTGCTGGGAAAGAGCCATGTGTGGGAGGTCTGTGTACCAGTTGAGAGACTGAGAACTGACCCCAGGGGCAAAAACCACTGGCTTCTATCACAACCTGTGAGTTCCCCGTTCCCTATGACGTTGACCTAGGCTCTGTCCCCAGCCTGCTGCTCAATCACTGTGTGTCTTCAGACAAGTCATTTGCTTTTCCTGGACATCCTCTGTAAAATAAGGAAGCTGAAAACTTGTGTGATGGGGTGGGGCTGCAAGTCTTTCTAGGTGCCTTTTAAAAACTGAGTTGATTTAGGTTAATATACCAACGGTCAGTAAGACATACTGACCCTAGACATCTCTTCCTGGAAAACAAACAAACAAACAAAACAAAAAAAAAACAAACTGAACCATTCATGTACAACCTTCTGATGAAAACCACAAAAGCAGAGCACAGGCAGAGCACAAAAGAGGAAGGTTGTGGATTGTGTAGGATCTGACTCTGTATTGCATCTCTAGAAAAACCACCCTTCATTTCCATCACCAGTTGAATTACAGTTCATCAGCGACCGACCATGCTGTGTGTGGACGATGGTGCCCTGAATAGATCAGAAGGGACAGGGCTAGTCTTTCTCCATTGGGTGGGAGCTTCCTGGTGTTCCAGTCTTGGGTCTGAGTCTTCCCTCCAGAGAGATTTCTGATCCAGAGGCCCTCAGATAGGGCAGTGCTGAGGCATCCCTCCCCAGTGGCATTTGTCTGCCTATTGAGAGCAGAAAAGGCTAAATGCTAACCCTTGCTTTTTCACACACTGCTGGACAGGCATATACCCATTCTAACATAGGAATAACAAATATCAAATAGGAAGCATTGAAGCCAGAGTCTTCAGTGGATTGAAATAAAATATGAAGTAGTGGTGGCTGGTGTGATATGTCTCCTGCCTGAGTACTTTGGGGGAGGGAAGGAAAAGCTCCTTCAGTCCAACAACAACAATGGCTTCTTTGTGCTCCTCTAACCCAGTGCTTGCTTGGAAGTAAGAGGACCAGGAACTTCCTCCTACCTGCAGGCACTTTGGACAATAATTATAGCCTTGGATATGGTTAAGGCCAGATACTCTGCCCCAGAACATTGTTAGAGACCCCCCCCGCAGGCCCTCCAAAGTTGTTAGGGGCTAGGGTAACTCCCTTCCAGGTTTAAGTCCTGAACTTGCCAATGTGAGGCCATTCTGCTCTTCAAAGGGGGAACTGAGGGTGAAATGTCTAACTCATAGAAGAGCTTCCAAAAAGAACAGGTAACATTTTCAGGGAGTCTAAGATGTCAGGCAAAGGTAGGTGGAAATGTAGCAGAACCCAAAAATCCAACCTGGGCAGGTACCAGTGGCTCATGCCTGTAATCCTAGCCACTCATGAGGTTGAGATCTGAGGATCACCGCTTGAAGCCAACTGGGACATACAAGTCCATGAGATTCTTACCTCCATTAATCATGAAGAATCCAGAAGTGGTGCTGTGGCTCAAGTGGTAGAGTATTTAGCCTAGAGCAAAAATGCTTAGGAATTTCAAGCCCCAGGACCAGCACACACAGACACAAAAATACAACCTGAAAGTTTAAGTACAATATTGGGGAAAAGATAAGAACAGTAGACATAAAAACTAAAAGGAGATTTAAAGGTTTAGTTAATAGAGACAAGAAGAATTTTCTGTTGGAAAATGCAAACAGCCATATCATAAATATAACTAAGCAGACGTAGGGTGTTATAGAAGAAAAACACTAGCCAAGATCAGATTCCATTTCCATTTCTCCTATAAACAAGCTGAGACTTGTTCAAGTCACTCTGAGTCTTGCTTTCATTGTAACCCCCAGTGCCCACAGCTAACAAGGTACCATAAAACCATAGGATATGGCCCAAGGAGACCTCAGTGTGAGCAGAAGTAGTGCTGGTTCTCCCACTTTAACCCACCCCTACCAGACTACAGCTGGGAGACTCTTAAGAGTGAGACTTAGGTAGCTGCATTTGAAATCTGGGGCCTATCAGGCCCATGCCCAGTGCTGGGCTTTGTTTCTGGATGAGATTAATTTTGCTCTCCCCATCTACAATCTATCCAAGGAAGGCGTAGATCGAATCAGGACACCCCCAAACTGACCACCAGAGCCCAGTCTAACTTTTCTTTTCTCTTGCAAAACTCTAGAGACCAGCATGGCTCTCAAATCACTCTTGGTGTTTTAATAAGGTAGAAGCCATGACTTCCTTCCTTGGATTCCCTCCAGCATACAAAGAAAGGGCAGATACCAAGATACCTAAAGAAATATGGAAGATACAGTAGTATATAGCTTTTGGAGTAAAAGCAGTTGCCAAATATTAGTAATACTCTTTCTTTCCTTCACCAGTCAGTTGTCTGGTTAAGGCCAGTGCCAGTGTTCATTACCTGCAAAGTGTTTAATAAATACTTCACTTTCCATTGGGTGTGATAAACCACAGGAAACAAGGGCCACCAGCAGCAATAAGATCAGAATACTTTAATAAGATATCAGTGTCAAAATACATTTCCTTATAAAGTTAAGCTTCCATTCAGTTATAATGTCAGTAGGAATTCAACAATATAATAATGTTCATGAAATTGTTACATTGACAGGTAAGGTTAATATGAAGCTTGGAAAAATTTTAGGGTGTTGTTTTTTAAAGTAAAACTGCAAGGGTAAAATGCCCTTAATGCTGAGGCAACATACACAGGAAATCAAATACCAGCATTTACATGTCAGTAACCCTTCAAGTTCTGCTGCTGTGTGCCAGCCGAACTGTGCTGCCCAAGTATGACTCAGGCAACACAGTTCCTAGGTAATTTTACTCCTATAACTCTGATTGTTTTTAAAGTTTGATTTTGGTTTGCAATAAGGCCCTCTGGGCTTACCGAATTCTAGGCCTTGAGTGCTTTGTATGTGTCTGTGTGTGTGTTTAGAAACTTCATACTATACTCCTGACAGAAAATCTTCATGTTGATTGTTATCTAAAAACTAAAAGGTGTCATCCCTCTTCCCCAGTGAGTTACAAAGTGCTCTGGGAACACTATTTTCAGTGCTTCTTACCTATTCCTGTCTCTTCATGTGACAGAGACCTCAGCCAGGTCCTGAGGCTAGGAGCCCAATGCTCCTTGGAGGTCTGCCTGCTGCTGGCCAGCAGGGGGTGCTGAACCTCAGCCTTCAGAGTCCTCTTTCTGAGGGTACTCTGCCTGCAGTTTGAGGGGGCACCCAGGGCTGGGGCTGGTCAGACCTGATGCCCTGGGTTTGGCACCCTCTCTCAGTCTAGCTCCAGGATTGTGAGCTAGAGGACAAGAATGGGTCCATTGTATCATTTCTGAAGCCTCTTGCTTCCACGAATTCCCATCAAAACCATTTCATGGTAGTTCTGGAAATATCTGAATGTGCCATATGTGAGACCACGAGAGTCACATAGCTCAGTGCACTTGAAGGGCTAGCAAGACAATCTGAAGAAAAGTTAAAGCACTTCCTCTCCCTTAGCGTTTGCCCCACCCCAGCCCCAACGCGCCATCACACCCTCTTGGCAGTAATAATAATAATACATACACACACACATAATACACAGAGAACGCGAGGAGAAGATAGCTCACAAAGCTCCCACTTAACGATTCCACTTTTTGGATTGTTTGTCACACCTATGGCATATCACAAAAGTAGAAAGCCAACAGAGAGAGAAAGAGACAGATCTTTCATCATGTTAGTACAGGCCTGTGGGAGTATTGTACAAATCTGCAGTATCAGCAACACCAAGAAAAAAAATAAAATTAACAGCTTAAAAAAAGATTACTTAAAGTGATTGTGTGAGCAGGATTCCATTCCCATTTCTAAGTTTTTAGAATATTACAAAGTACCCATATATATGATAAACACTTAACCCAGATATAAATTTTCCTTAAAAAATCAGTATGCTTTTGAATAATAATAATAATAATAAATCCACCAGCCATTGGGTGGCATAGGGGAAACCACCAAATAGTTCAGAGAAAGCCACACCGTGCAACTTTTCACAGGTAACTGCATACCCAAGACTTCACCCTTCACAATGCTTTTCTCCCCAAAAGTCCTATCAAAATTAGAGCAAAGAGTTGGCCTAAATAAAGACACTGAAGTTCACAATATGCTGATTAGTTTTTTTTTTCTTTTAAAAAAGAGAAAGGCTCTGAAAGGGAGACGCCACCAATCAAGCTGGGACAGCAAAATCCTTTTTGTTTCTCTTTGGCAACAACAATTCCAAAAACTTTAGTACAATGAAGCCAAAGCTTTCTCTACGGGAGAGCCAACATCCACCGCCACACTTGTTAATCTGGAGGCTAGGTGTGTTAGAGAGATCTCTGGGCAACATAAATTAGAAATTATTGAAGGTGGGGAGGGAAAAATTATTGTCAAATTGAAGAACATCTTCATTGACAGCAAAATGGAGCAGTAAAACAATGATGTATTTTTTAAGTAAGGGTAATAAAATGAGCATCTCAGAAAAAGAAGGCCACTGCTGGGTGACCTGGGCAAATCAGCCAGGTAAGTACATCTTGTAAGAAGTGTGCTGGTGTTAGAAATACCTAGTTGCAAAAATAGATGTAGAGTGAAGCTGGCAGGACGGCATTGGCAGGGCGTGCTGGGTGAAGGTCCTGGCTCAGGTGGCCTGGTCCAGGGCTCTGAGGAGATCCCCTCCTTGCAGGAGTGTGGAGCTGCCGGGCACGGGGACATTCACCTCACAGTCATATCTGGTCAGTTCAGGCAGTAGGTAGGGCTCAAACGAAGGACCCAGCAGTCGGCTTGCTATACCTGCAAGAAGGGTTGTTGCCATACTTTAAATATCTATATTACATACTAGAACACTAGAAACCAGCAGGATGAGGAGGGTGCACTTAGAAAGGCATTTCAGGTTTTCAGGTCAGGGGTTCTGGATGGGGTAATGTGTGTGTGTGTGTGTGTGTGTGTGTGTGTGTGTGTGTGTGTGTGTGTGTGCACATGTGTGTGCGTGCATGCATACACCAGAACTGAGGCTTGAACCTAGGGCCTAGGTGCTGGCTGTTAGCATTTTCTGTTTAAGGCCAGTACTCTACCACTTGAACCATAACTCCACTTCTAACTATTTGCTAGTTAATTGGAAATAAGAGTCCCGTGGACATTTCTGCCCGGGCTGGCTTCTAATCATAATCCTCTGATCTCTGCCTGCTGAGTAGCTAGGATTATAGGTGGGAGTCATATCACCAGCTCCTTGCTTTGGATGGGATAATCTTAATTTCCCTGTGTTCCTTCAATGCTGTCTTTTCCATGACCTACTCCCAGTTTGGGGGACAGACTCAACAAAGAACATGTCTCAGAAATGCTAACATCCAAGGAAGCAGGACACAGACAGGCAGGGCTCTGAGATGGGAGAGGCTGGGTGGAAAGGCCCTCACAAAGCATCCTGGCTTCACAGGATGAAGCTTCAGAAAGAGCTAGTTAAGCCCAGGGGTGCCAGTCCAAGGCCACTGTGTGCTACAGTAAGGAATTCTGGAGGGAATTTAGAACTACAAGTAGTCTGTGCACATGTATACCACAGAACACACATGTGCACATGTGTCTAAGATTTAAGAGACTGAAACTGTCCTTTCACCATGCTTCTTTTTACCCCTGGACCATTCTCACCTGAGTAGGAGGATAAAGGGGAAACTCCAAGAGGCACCCAGGCCACCCCCGGAAGTGGGGCTCAGTATTGGAAAGCAGCTCTTCATGCTGCTTTTCAGGGTGAACTGCTTTCTCTTCCTTGGGCATATCTACAAAAACTCATCCATGGTGAGCCTTTTCTTCCTGGTCTTCCTAGTCTTCCTGGTCTTCTTGGGGTCCATGCCTGCTTGCCCCATTTGCTTGTACTCGTATGGATGGAATGTTAGGATGGTATCAACAGATACCAAGGCTTACTATGCCTTGTTCATTTCTGACATAAGAGGGAAAATGATTGGAGTTGAAAAGATGGCTTTCCTGTGATTTCAGTATTTGAGGAAATCTGTGGGATTCATGCAAGGAGAACAATGCTAGCTACCACCCACTGTATACATCTGTCACCAGTACCCCAACTTGATGCAAAGCTTTCCTTTAACCTTCCTGGTTTGGCTAGACAAAAACCATACCTGAAACTAGGCTTATGCCTGAAATCTTAATTATCTCAATAAAGCACAAAAAAGGCCTGAAATGGAGCGGTGGCTCAAGTGGTAGACCACCAGTGTTGAGCAAAAAAGCAGAGTGCCCAGGTCCTGAGTTCAAGCCCTAGTACCAGTGCCCATAAAAATTTCCTGGTTTTGGCACAATCCCATTGGTGAAGAGCAGAGCTGGAATTGAAGTCCAGAGTCCAGGGGTTGTATTGCCTGGGTTTTGAGCACAAAACTGTAATTTCCCCCAAACTATACCATTGAGGACAAAAACCTGATATGTTTTCCCACAACCACAAATTATGCTCATGCCAAAGAGAAACCTTTTCATGAAGACAAGGATATTTCAGCTGAGCCTTCTAGACTGGCTTTCTACAGAGCCCCAGGTCACTATCCTGGCAATGTGCCCTCTATGCATGTGTTCAACTCCTGCCCAAACTCAGCACAAAGCCCTGATATGCAGGGGGCTTTAGCAATGTGGCAATGTGACTGGACTCTGCAACTCTTAGGTAGCAAGAACCCTGGAGGTGACATGCTCTCGGAAGGTTCTTTCTATAGCTCTGCAGTCAGATGACCCTCCACCCCCCACTGCAATACTTCTAGGGAGGGAGACACTGTTCTCTCCATGTAGCTGCCTTTCTAAGGGAGCAAGTGTGTCCTGTGCTCAGCCAAGATTTGCCACCCTGCAATGTCTATCTCCAGGTCCCCTCCATGCCAACTCTGAAAGTCTTCCCACTTTGTTTTGGTCAGTCCTGGGGCTTGAACCCAGGGCATGGGTGCTGTCTCTGAGCTTCTTTTGCTCAAGGGTAGCACTCTTCCACTTGAGCCAGTGCCACTTCCAGCTTTTTCTGAGTAGTTTATTGGAGATAAGACTTTAACAAACTTTCCTGCCCAGCCTGGCTTTGAAGTGCAATCCTTGGATCTCAGCCACCCGAGTAGCTAGGATTACAGGTGTCAGCCACAGGAGCCCATCTCTTTCTCCTTCTTAACTCCCTCTCTTCAGCAGCCCCTCACATACCACAGCTGTGAACCTTTCACTGCCCCTGCCCCTCTTTTTTCTCACCCAACACATATGACTTATGATGCTCAGCCTTCAGGATGCAGAACAAATTGGTATTCCCAGGTAGTTCAAACGCTTTTCAGCCCCCTGAGGTCTGTATTCTTTCTTTCAGCTACTCTAGTCCAACCGAGGAGGGCCTGGTCCTTCCCTATACCTGACACTGTGCAGCTCCGGGAAGAAAGGAGAGGTGGGCTTAGTGCTGGAGACACCAGGCCCATGTGGGTGGTAGATTCCCATAGGAAGTACCTGTCTTGGTGCCTGGGTACTGGGCAGGGACTCTATGTGGACAATAGAGTTAAGTCTCTGGAGTTTTTCCAAATGCTGAGCAGCTATCTATGTAAGGAGCAACCTGCCCAATCACCCCCCACCCCACTGAACCCTGAGATATGTGCCAGCTCCTGAGTACCCACCTGACACCTTGTGAGCTGATGGTGGCGGGTTGTAGTCTTGGTACTGGGAGGCATAGCACTGTGGAGAGAAGCCATTCTTGGCGTTCTCTCCGGAGTTCAGGGCTGATGGTGGCTGTGGTGGTGGCAGATGCCGTAGAGGCTGGCCCAGACCTCGCATGGGGTTTTGGATAAATTCATCTGGAAGATCAAGGCCTGAGCATGAGCATAAGGTCATCTGGGGTCATGAAGCCCCCAGTATCCCCTTTTCCCTTCGTAGAAGGCATATGGAGCCTGGAACCACAGAACCCAGAGCTCTCCAATGATGTTGACACTGGCTTCTTCTAAAGTGACTCAGAAAGCCAGTGAATAGTCAGGCTGTACCACGAGTCCCCCAGCCCACCACCAAACCCCTGGGTCCAGGTCTACTCACCAGGGGGGACATTTTCACTCAGAAGCTTGTCAGGCATCAAAGGGCAGGTCCCGCCTCGGAAGCTCTTCATGCGTTTCCACATCAGATGTGCACTGCTGTTACTGCCTGGAGGATCCCCCTGCATGTGTGAAGGGAAGATGTAGACAGAGGGTCAGTGGCTCATCAAGTGGCCCCTGTCTACTCTCTTGCTTTCTTCTGAGTACCAGCTGAGATGTCCTATAAAGGGCACTCAGCCTAGTGAGCTCTCACCTGGGGAGCCTGAAAGATGCAGGTATCTATATTTCCCATATGCATATCTGCCCCGCCTCGCCCCAGCCTGCCCCTTGTGAACTCACCCCACTCATGTCCTGGAAGGCTTGCTCCTCATACTCCAGCTGCCGCTTCAGCTTCAGTTTGTTGGATAGGGCTATCATGGCTGGACTCATCACATCTGGGCCCCGGGACCCAAAGTCTTTTGCAGATCTGCCATGCCAAGAGAGTGATGTGAGGGAGTCTGGAGGGCCTAGTTGCCTGGGGCCTTCACCTGGATGCAACATGCATGCCCAGGGCATCTGAAGGCTGATCTGCATCCTAGTTTCCTCTACCTGAACAGATACTGAGTTGCTCAGCACCTGTCTTTCCTCCTCATGCCCATCTCAACATGCCCATGCAGGCCACAGGCCTGCCCTCACATGTGCCTGTCTGATCTGTAGGAGAGTTTCTTTTATCCAGCTCTCTGCTCCCCAGCTCTGACTGAACTGCTCTGCCTGGAAGATACTAAGAGCAGACAGGAAAGGGAAAGGAATCTGGCACCAAGTCCTCAGAGGCCATTTCAGTGAGAGTACAGGATAGGAAGGAGTGAGGTGTGTGTCTTCTCATAGTTTTCAACTAGAGTTTCCTAAGATCTGAGAAAACAGTCACAAAAATAATTGTCTGTATTCTGTGGTGCAGGTTAAGAAAGGCCTGAAGAAAGACAAAACCCTCATGGCTCTCAGCAAGCCGCTCCTCTCCCTGCCTGTGCTCAGTCTCTCATGATCTCCTCTAGCCTCAAAGATGCTCATCCTATTCAAAGTCAAGCTCTCAGAGTTCAGAGGTAGCATGGACCACGGGCTACAGTGAAATGGGAGGGGGAAGGAGGCTGGGACTGGAGCCTCCCTGGAATGGGTTTCTATTGGTCCTCATTCCACCCAACACAATCTTTGCTGATACAGCCAAGCATTGGCCACTCACCTCATTTTGAGCATGGAGACATTGGGCAAGGCAATGGGGGACCCCAACTGCGATGGCCCCAATGGTGGTGTCCCCAAGGGCTCGGCGTGCTGATCCTCAACAGGCCACTTTGTGGGTCCGAAATTTAATGGTGGATCCGGGGGCCACTGCGTGTTGGATCTGCCTCCCATGGAAGAAAGAGGGGTTTTGGCCTGGCCACAACATGGTGGCAGGGACCCCTTGCTCCCAGCATCAAAGAAGATAGAAGACATGGGCCAGTGCTCAGGCTCTGTCTTCTTGCTCTCCAGCTGCTGCCGGTACTTGTCTAGGAGGAAGGGGCTGTGAGAGGCACTGGGGGCCAGCGGCTGGAAGATGCTGGTCATGGCACTGAAGCAGTGCTGGGGGGTGGGCTGCGGGCTCTCAGGCAAGTGCGGCTCCTCTGGGCAGATGGGGCTTAGCTGGAAATCTTCTCCATCCATGGGGATGTAGGGTGCCAGAGTCTCCAAGTCCAGCTCGTTGAAGTCGGTCTGAGAAGAGGCAGAGTAAGGGCAAGAAGGCTGAGTAGGTTGGTGTCCCTGCCAGGTCTCAGCCAGAGCCACACTTCTTAAGCACAGCTTCCAGTGTCACTCCTGTTCACACACCTCTAGTGGCTCCCTGTGGCCTCCAGGAAACACTCAGACTTGATCATTTAGCATGGAAGGTCTTCTGTCAGAGGACTGACCTTTCCATGATTGTCCTGCTTTACCCCGCACTGTGAGTCTCTTCTTTCCACCAGTGTCACTTCTATACCCAAACTGAAATTACTTCGTTTCTCCATTTCACTTGTCTAGACACCCAGCCTCTTCTACAAATCTGCCCACCCTCCAGCCTTCTCCAGCTGCAGTAGCTGCTCCTTTTTTCCTATCCTGCAACACGCTGACCTGCACTTCCCACTGTGTATGTGGGCAGGGGACACGGGACCCACACAGGCTTACACATGCAGTAGTAGCCAGGGCGCATATACAGACTCTAGTAGAGCACCTAGTAGGCTCTGGTGGCAGAACAACTTCCTTGCATTCCAAGAAGTAGATATGGGTTCCCTGTGTCACAGTGGACAGCAGAGGGAAGATGCAGGAGGAGACCCAGGAGATGGACAGAATGAAAGGCACTGATTGGCATAATATAGTTTTAAAATACAGCTTCATGGGACAGGTAAGGCTTTGTGCAGGTAGGATAAAGGCACAGGCTGAGGGACAAAGTGGGACTGGGGTTCTGTTAAACACATACCCACCTATCCACTTCATTTATATCTTTGTACAAGAACATGTAGTTTTTTTGGAATAACTACATTCATAAGAACCTGCATATAAATGGAATTTGTCAATCATGTCTTTTTTGGGGGGGAACTGGAGGCTTAAATTCAGGATCTGGGTGCTATCCCTTAGCCTGAACTTTGGGCTTGGGTGCCATTCCAAGGCTAATGTTCTACTACCTGAGCCATACCTCTATTTTCTGGTTAATTCAAGATAAGAGTCTCATGAACTTTTCTGCCCAGGCTGCTTTGAACCACAACCCTCAGATCTCAGCCTCCCGAGTAGCTAGGATTACAAAGTGTGAGTCCACCGGCACCCAGCTCAATCGTGTCATTTTAAAATACATTTAAAATAAAACATTTTTAGAAAACTCTAAACAAACAGTTTGTGACAGGAGGGACCCTGAAGTTCAGGAATGTTTTATGACTTTGGACATGTTTTCTAAGAGGAGAGCTTGCCTAAAAGAACACTTCTGTGGTGTAGTTTTGGTTTACTCATTGGAGGCTGTCATCCACAAAAGGAGATGAACAGTTGAAAATTAAACACTGAGGTGCTAGATTAACATAGTTAAGAAAAGGATGGGAGAAACACAACAGAAGACCTCCCCTCCCCTCTGCCCACCCCCCCAGTTCTCTTTTCCCTAAGGATCTCTGCAGGAAAGATTATGGCCAGCAGGCCCCAATGTGTCCCCTTAGGCTGCTGCATAGTTACCAACCTGTGTGTTACACTGGTCCTTTGCTTCAGTGTCCAAGGCAAAGAGCTTTTCAATCACCTCAATCTTCAGGTCATCCTGCAGGGATGTGTAATAGTCTTCAGGGCTGCTGGGCTGGGAACCAGGAAGGAGAACACTGAGTCAGACATAGTACTTGTGTTCCAAGAACAGTGCACAAGGAGAAACATGTTCCTGGACTCACTTATTTCCATTCCACCAAATATTTATAGAAGGGCTACTATTTATGAGCTGTGTGACTTAAGTCTACTTCTCAGTGTCTCTGAACTTCAGCCTCTTCATCATAAAAATGAGGCTTCTTTCACTTCCCAGGGTATCTTGAAGAGCAGACAAGATAAAGGCTATGTTTGCTAGGGCTTTGCAGCTATAGCACTAAGCTCTGCACAGGTACCCAGTTAGTTGCTTCTAGCTCTTTCAGACTTTCCCACTTGGACTGGGGTGGTAAGGGTATATCAAAAGCCAATAAACACCTTTGATTCCTGGTAAGCGAGTGTCCCGGCTCTGTGGTAACTTAGGAAGGAGAGCAGCACCCTTTTACTCAGGAAAAGCCCACCCTCCCCCACATCCTTGCCCAGAAGGTGGAGGCTCACCGTGGAGCAGCTGCTGTTGCTGCTTGTGGCACTGGGGGTGCTGCTCCCAGGGGCAGTCACCTGGGGCACAGTGAAGGAGGGCAGGCTTCCAGCCTCACTCTGGACACTGTGGTTCCTCAACTCTGCAGTCCATGGCTGGCCTGGGGGCAGGACAGCCTTGCCATAGGCTGAGGACTCTTCAAAGCTCTGGTTTCCTGTGGAAATATTCCTGATGAATATCAATGACCAGAAGGTTAGATGAAGCCCACAAGGGTTCTAAGAGAGCCAAAAGCAGGTCTGGGGCTTAGCTAGGACAAAGAGCCTAGAGCTGGGTATATGAGTCAATGGACTGACTCCCTAGGAAGCAAGGATGTCCCGAGAACACTTGATTTTGAGACTACACTTCTTAGGAGCTGTCCTTCCCTAGAGAGAACAAGGAAACAAAACAAATGGATCATCTGACTTAATACTACACCAAAATGGGGCTGAAAGATGTCTTGTGCCAGGGCCTATTGCCCTTAACAGTTCTCTGAATTTTGAGTCTCACATGGGGCAGGTGCAGGGGCAGGGTGGGTTGTTCTAGCAGGGACAGGAGAGGGCAGCATCTGGAGGAGGAGGCTTCTCAGATTCACTTCAAGGGTATCTCCAGGATGAGAGCAGGGGAAGGGCTAAGAGGTCTGCAGGGACCACAGTGGCACCACCCAGAGAGATCCATTCATGCTCTCATGAAGTCAGGCATTTGAGGGCTTAGCCCTGGGTCTGCTTCCGTTTTCCATCCCCGTATCTGGAACTTTCCCTCCCTTTATTCTATCTTATCCCTCTGCCTGAGTAGGCAGGCTGTTTTTCAAGACCTCTTTGGGGAAGAAAGGGGAAAAATCTGCCCTTGCTCAGGGACAACAACATTCATACAGCCTCAAAGCAGACCTCTCCCTTCTCCCTCCCTCAGCTCAGACTCTCATGTCTCAAGAACAGAGCCCTGAGGAAGTTTCCTTTGGTGCTTCATGAGATCATATTAGGAAGGTCTAACTCAGTGGCTAGGGCATATGGTTCTTTTGTGCCCAGCAGAGGGATAGCCATATGGTTAGCAAGATGTGGAGAAAGGCCAGATAAACTCTGGTTTAGGGAGAAATAGGGCTGAACACCAAGAGGTTCCATGAGTCTAATGAAGCCAAGAAGCACTGACCAAAATCCAGAGAGATGATGGCATCCCCAGGGGTAGGGGCCAGCTGGGCCAGCTCCTCAGGCTCCTCCTTCAGCTTGGTGAACAGGAAGTTACTCTTCTCAGACACAGCCACATCACCACTATTGTCAAAGATGTTGTTCATGGCCATCAGGTGGGGCTTGAACAAGGATTCAGTCTGATCCATGGAGAACACCACATCGTTCTTCTCAATCTCACTAATGGGATGAGAGAGCTGTTTAGACCTATGAAGATTTCTAGAAAAATCCTTCAGTTCTCCCCAGCCACATAGAAACCCTGACAGCCAAGCCACTCTGACCAAAAGATGGGCAGAGCCACTATGTTGGCTTCTTGTAAACAGTCACACAAGACTGTGTAAGACAGGATTACTATGCATGGAGATTTTTTTTTAAGAGCAGACTCTTCGGAACTGCATTGAGAATGGGGTACATATGAGGCCTGGCTGCTTTGCCTCTGTATGTTTCACCTTGGCAATCAATGTCTCTGATGATCTGAAGATAAGAGAGTATGAGCAATTCTCTCACCTAAATCCTCAATTCAGACAATATTAAGCATCTACTGTGTGATACCTGTGTCCTCACCTGGGTTAGAGAAATGGCACAGTGACAAATAAAGGAGAAAGGACAGAAAGACTCCCAAGAATACCACTTTCCCCAAGATCTCCATGTAAAGTCCTCTCAGTCAGAAGGATCTGAACTGCAGACAGCTCCAGGATACATTGTCCAGGGTTCTGAGAGGTTTGGTTGTTCCCTGGGACAATGGTTCTCAGGCCATAGGGTCTGCCAATCATTCCCCAGACACTCACCTCAGGACATAATTGACACACATGATGCACTGGGGCTGCAAGTTTCTAGGGTTGTAGATGACAGTCCCCTGGGTTTCCAGCCACACATAGCCTCCGTGCTTTGCGAGCATCCGGTACTGGCCACTCACCACCTGTCCCTTGGTGCACACTAAAGGAGGAGAAATGGGGTCCAAGATCAGAGAGGTAGGGGAAGTATGCACAATGGGTACAGAGACCCTACCGGCAGAGTAGTCTACAAGTACATGAACAGATCAAGAATGGGACCAGGGAAAACAATCTGATAAGGAGCTTCAAGTCCATCTCAACCAACTCTTCATTTTAAACAAAGCAAAAGGAAGTTACCAGAGGATTCACAACTTGTCAGTGGATGATCAGTGAAGGAGCAACCCACCCATTGTAAAGCTTTGCAGCTGCCTCTCACAGCATTCATCAACTCAGTTTCCCAGCCCAGAGCAGCTGTCATCAGAACAGAGAGCAGCACCTGCCCCTGTCCCCACAGGGTTCACATAGAGGAAGCCCCTGACCGATCTCCTGTGCCAGGTGGTCATGGTTTGCCAGCAGCTTGGAGAAAGCCTCACCTCAATGTGTCCTGGTGCTCGTAAACAGAAACAGGCTCATTTGCTTTTTAAAATTACTCTTTTTCACTTTTACCCAGCTCATCTCTTAGGCCTGCCATCTTTGGAGTCAGTTCAGGGGAGGATGGACACAGGCAGCTTCACTCTCCAGCTGGAGACCTTTATACTTCCCCCAGATGCCCAGCAAGGCTGTCTGGCTATGCCTTTTTCTTTTCTTTCTTACCTTCCTTCCTACCTCCCTTCCTCTCTTTTTTCTTTTTTCCTTCCTTTCTTTTTCCTTCTCTCCTCTTCTTCCTCCTTTTCCTCCTCCTCCTCCTCTTTCTCCTCTTCATCCTTTTCCTTCCTGTTCATTTAGCATGTGTTTTTGCTGTCTACAAACACTGTGGCAGGTCCCATATCCCGGACTATCTTATTCTGCAATACAGAATGCTCCCTTTGCTTTCATGAAAAAGGAATTGATAAATCCTTTTACATGAAATCAAGTCATGTTAGAATTTCTGGTAGCTCTCAGAACTGCCCATTTATGTTCATTTCTTGGGAATTTGTTCTTCAGACACCGAGCTCAGATGCCTCTCTCAGTCATCGAGAACTGGGGAGAGGCATGCTGGCAGGGTTAAGAAAACTAGCCTGGGGATTTTGAGGCGGGTACAATCCTTGGTTGGATATCTTTCTCTGCAAAACGGGGTATTCATAATAGAACCCACAACAATAACTGTCATGGTATCCAGGGCACAACTGCTGCTTGTACTGAGGATCAAATATACTTTCCTGGATGACTGACAATAATTTATAATGTTAATATGTATAGTGCATAGTCCATCACAGATTTTATATATTTGTATGTGTGACCAGGTGCTCCACGGGAGAATATCCAGAGTCTCTGTAAATATAGTTTCTCCAGTTCTCCTGGTAAGGTCCCAGGCTACCTCCCTATTCACCAGCCCTGTATGGTAGAGGATGCAGTTTGCTTTATATTAATGAAGACTGCAAGCCTTTATATTTATGTGTGTGCATGAGTACTCATGTGTACACCAGTACTGAGGCTTGAATTCAGGGCCTTGCCTCACATTCTCACTCAGCTTTTTCACTGACAGTAGGAACTCTACCACTTGAGCCGTGCCTCCACTTCTAGCATTTTGCTGGTTAGTTGGAGATAAGAGTCTCTTAGATTTGTCTGCCCTGGATGGATTAGAGCTGTGATCTTCAGATCACAGCTTCCTGAGTAGGATTATAGGCATGAGCCACTATTGCTTAGCTAATGATTTTTTTCTTTTTAAAAATTTTTAGTTATATATATTTTTATTGCTGCAAAGGTGATTACAGAGGTGTTAAATATCTTCTAACACAAAGGACACTAAGGCTATATGGGTTGTGACTTGCTTCATATCACACAGGTCAACAGGGATGGAGTCTGGGCTAGAAAACAGGCCTTGTGGCTCTTAGGACAATGGTATCTTAACTACATTACCCTGAGCCTAAAATGAGTGGGAGAGAAAAATTTGCTGTTGCCACTGTCCTCATGCATCATGGAATCCTTGACCAAAAGAATGACTTTTGTCTTCTCTGCTCTCCTTTTCTCAGTGCCTCTGAGCCTCACCTGCTGAAATACTATGACTCTTGCATAATTTCAAGTGCCTGGAGTTAACTTGTTTAGACGGTTCCTGATGCAAACCAAATTCAAGGCTCTTATTCTTTTTGATTAAACAATTTAGCAAGCAAAGTTTTAACTGCATTTCTAGTAATTGCGGGCAAGGCCTGGTCTGTCACTACAATATAATTCACACCAGCATTCTAATCATCTGCTCATTAATACGAGCCTTGGTGAGGGCCTGCTATTTGCTAGGGAGATAGGCTTTTTATGGCCTTTAATCTTGTTTCCTTAAGAGCACATAATGTCTTCATACAACAAAGGGAAGCCACTGCCAGCCCTCCTCTGAGAGTAACAATGTCTGAATTATTAATCCATTTGTAAATAATAGCTTTCAATTATCTAAACCTGTCTGAGGACTGAGCTTCTGCAGCCATTTCAATGGGAAACATGTTCAGGTTGAGATACAACATATAGACACAGGTACATGTGAGACACCAGTATGTAAACCTGGGCTACTCTCCAAATTGAGCTTCCAGTGAGCCAGAGAAGGAGTGAATCTGTATTGCAGCTTTATCCACAGAAACCCAAAAACAAATGAGGGAGGGGGAGAGAGAAAAGAGAAGGGCAAGAAGGAGAGGGAGAAAGGGAGGGAGGAAATGAGTAAGAAAGGGAAAGAAGAGAAGAGAAGTAGGAAGGGAGGGAGGGAAAGAGAAAAAGGAAGAGGGGGAGGAGGGAAAGGGAGGGGGAAAAGAGAGAGAGGAGGGACAGACTGATGGAGGGGGAGAGAAAAGGGAAGGGAGGAGTGAGGGACTCTCTCATAGTCTCTCTCTCTCTGGGGAGACTGCTGTTGTAAGTGACATTAGCTATATTTCCAACACCCGCAGATTTTGCTTTGCTAGATGTAGGTCCTGCTGGTTGAGCACAAGGTTCTGAGCTCAGGGCAGCTTAACTTAGCTCTATTGTTGGAAGAAGGGAACCTTGATTTCAATCTGGGCTATGAATTACCTGTAGGTGTGCCTAGTGCTTAAATATAGATCCAGTACAAACAAATGCAGCAGATCCCCTGCTCCTCTAGAGTTAGCAGAAAACTGATAGGACAATTTTTTTAATTGTGAAAATACTGTAGAGGGGTTACAATCACATGGGCAAGATAATGAGTACATTTCTTATCAAGCATTGTAGCGTCCTCCTTTGTTTCCCCTTCCCATCTCATCCTTCCCCCACCCCCACCCCCCACCCAACCCTCCTCCTACCAAAGTTGTAAAGTTGATATGACAAATTTTTGTCTTAGCTCCTTTGATATTAAGTAAGTTACAAGTAGGGGAACAATACTTTCTTTATGCCTGGCGGAAGTCATCCCTGTTCCCTCCACAGTAGATTCTTCTACACCTCTTTTGCCCCAGAAGATAAAGCACAATGCTGTCCTCCAAACATTCCCAGAAACTTTCTACATCTGTCCACTATGTTGGCTTCCCTCCACCACCCTCTGCCCCGCCCAGGCTTGGAAGGCTGGCTATTCCCTTAGTTTTGCATCGAAAGGCAAAGAAATCCAGAGAGTTAAGTGCTGGAGAATCAGCAGGTTAACTAGGCCCACTAAGCCCAGTGCCTGCCTGTTAGCCTAACTTGGGAACAAGGACTCTCAGCGGCCACAAAAGCATAGGGAATCCAAAGGGAAGGGAGAAGCCACATTCTTCAATCTCTAAGCTTACATTTGTGTTCATAGAGCACCTCATCCTTTGTCTCTTTATTCAGGCTGGATCCAGATTATTAATTTTTTCGTTTATTTATTTTGTCAGAGGGCACACTGGGAAACTTCTCTGATATATCATAATAGTCCCTCTCATAGTGTCAGATCAGATGAAACTCAAGTCATAAGGAAGAAACAGTCAGGGCAATTAGAAAGAGACCTCATTCCCTAAGAAAATGAACTGTGCTGGCACACAGTTTATATTGTTGCCACAGTATGTTAGCTTCTCTGAGCTCCAACTGCTCTGACCGCAGGACCCAGGGCTGGATTTCCAAACAGTGGACAAATTGCTATGTTTTCACTTCCTCTATTGCCAAGAGGGATACTGGGGATCTGCTCAGATTTTACCCATTTTTAATTTTATCCATTGTTTTAGTACTCTTATACTCTCCTTAGCACCATGGGGTGTGTTTGGAAGATCATTTCCCAAGTATCATTTTTTGCTTGTGGGCTTATATTTAGTGCTTGTACTAGATCAGACACTGAGAGAAACACTGAGATTAAAGGTTTGAACAACCTAGTTTCTAAGGAGCTCACAGTCTTATTTTATCACAGAAACAAGATTCCTTAGGATAGAGATTATTTCTACTGAGGGCGTGGTTTAAGTGGTCGAGTGCCTGCATAGCAAGTGCTAGTCTCTGAGTTTGAACACCAGAACTACAAAAACAAAAAACCATTTTTTATTTCCCACTGGACTTAGTAGAGGGTTATAAGCCCACACAGTCCTTGCCTGGTTATGGGTTGTAAGGATTTGAGGAAATCATCCTGGATCACCTAAAATCAGGAAGGCTAAAAGGGGAAGCTGACCAAGTAAATCCTAGAACTGCCTTGTCCAATATGGTGGCCCCAGGTCAGGTGTGTCTGATTAAATTATTTTAAATTTATTTTTCACCAGCTATATTTCAAGTACTGTACAGACCACATGTGTCTTGTACAGATGTACAGCATTACTATTGTAGTAAGTCCTAGAATCCTTTAATCTTCTAAGCTATAGAATAGAGTTCCCATAGGCCAACACTTTGTTGCTTCAACAGCCTCCCCAAATGAAATTTTTTCTTTAGACATAAAGCCCAGACTGACCTGCAACACAAGATCTCCTGCCCTCAGTCTCCCAAGTTCTAAGATTACAGGCATGTGATCCCTAGCCTGGGCTTCCTCCTCTAAAGTTACACTGATGTAGCAAGCAAGTTCCAAGAGAACTATGCCTGTCTGAACACCTATGTTTAGTTGGTTCCAGACTACCTTCTCCTTTGTTTTGTCCCATTTTTCACTGTCCAATTCAATTGTCTTTTGTTCTTTCCTTAACTCCCTCAGGCCTTCTCTTCTATGCACAGATGGACTCGCAAGTATAACTCAGATCCACATTGTTGCCATATATTATTGTTGCCACATATTATTCTCCACAGGATTGTCCCAGAGGACAGTATAGATTGTTGGCTATACAAGAGGGCTTAGGAGAGGTAGACTGTGGGACTGACATACTGCCCAGCCTATTGTCTCCAAACTGGACCTAGTGGAAGGGTTGTTTTCTTAATTGGTCTGAAACGTTGGTGGCAGCTTTGGTTCTCTATCTTGAAAGCTTGTTTTAGCTACCACCTGAGATGGCTGCTCTGAACTAGAGGGGTAGGCCCCATCTATAATCCTGGTTTGACACCAATCCAGGCAGAAAGTGTACCCTTTTTGGTACCCTCCCCCATAAAAATATGGTGGCAATCTGGTATAGCCTTCCACGGGAGGCTAGATTTCATGAAAATGAAGATGCCCATGAGATACTCCTGGAACTTACAGTTCTGGTGGCTTTTGGTCATGTTCTCTGAGTCCAGTGCATGGTAGAACTCATAGGCTGAGCGGCCAAGTAGTTCCTCTGGGTGGTAACCAATCAGTTCTGTGATTCTGAATTTAAAGAAAATAACCATGTCACACAAAGAGAAATGAACACAGGAACTTGAAGAAATTAAACCCAGAAAAGAAATAAATTTATAACACTCAAATTAACACAATCTAGACCTCTTGACCACACCATTTACTCAGTCTCCAAACAATTTGGATCCACCTCAATTGCCATGGTCCCTTCCCCGACCCCTACCCTACTGCACACACATGCTTGCTCTCCTAGAACCACTACAAGGGGTTTACACAGCCCAAACCAAATGCCTGTAGCTGTGTAGACACACAAGTGCCTAGGAGCAGAACAAGAGAAAAAACCTAGGCCTCTTCATTATTAGTTCAAACTCATTCTACAAGACAGCGGTACCCAGCGAGAAGTGGCAATTCTATGGCTCAAGTGAAGAGACAGTAGAGTGAGAAGGAGCCCGGTAGTGTAAGCCATCTATGCTAAAGCTTTGCTTCCTGGATGCTTCTTCTCAGGTTGCCATCATGACTTCATGACCTCAGGTGCCCTCAGATATCACATGTGTCTTCCATGGCAGTTTTTACTCATTCGTCCCCATCTCAGAAAAGAAGGGAAAGTAGGGGATACTTAGGGAGAAACATCACAGTCTTCTTTGGTACGCAGGAAGCTATGCCAGGATAGGACAAGGCTATCCTGATTGCCACTGACTTTGTTTGGTAAAGATGGCTAGTTTGAACGAGAAGTAGGCAGGGAAAAGGCAAGTGTGGAGAGCCAGGAAGAACACCCAATTCCTTAGGACCTTTGCTCTGTGATGGATGCATTGGAACAAACAAACCCTGCTTAAGAACCACCACAGTGAGACTACTCCACATCAGACCTAATGTTATTCTTCATTATCTCTGCCATCATCTTCATGAGTTTATTGTCTTCTTTACCTACTCTATCTCAAGTTAGAATAGACACTGGAGGCTCATTATTACAGCATATGCCTCTTGCTGTGCCCATGCTGGGGTTAACAATACAGACAAGAGGCAGGTGCAGAAAGCAGAAACACTAACTGCTTGGCTTATTCTCTCTGCTCTTAAATCTCTTCTAAATGGAATAACTTTGTACACAATTGTCAGACTATGCCCTCATAAAGTACTGCCTCCATCCTGCCACAGCCCTGGCTCAGTATTGACAGTCACAATCAAGGGCTAATTGCCCAGTTTCCCTCCAGAAACCAAGTCTCTATTTCCAGGCAATCTGATCTTGAGCTAACCTACAACATGTCACACATCCTCTTCCCTGGTACCCAATCCATATACCTCTTTGCTTTACACCAAACTCACTCCTACAGCCAGGCCTCCCAGCCTCCCAGCTCCTCAAAGCTCTAACTCTTGTAGAGCTAGCTTGAAGTCTCATTTTCCACAAACCCTCTTCGATTCCTTCCGCCTTCACTACTGCCTTGCTAATGAAATCCCAAAGGGCATGCAGTGTTACAAATGAAGAAGTATTTGTCTTCTCACATCCTAGGCTGTCAGCCCTTGAACTCAGGGCTTCACTTTTGCCTATTCTATAATTGGAGCTTAGAGTATCTGAGCAGTAGATTTTTCTGGATCTCAGGTTAAACTAGAGACCTATCTATCTCAGCACTACCAAGGAACCTGAATGCTAATGATCTACTTTTCTTCCTTGAGTATACTTGCCAAATTGCATTCTGTGTGTATTCATACACACACATATAACCTCCATCAACTCATAATCCTCAATCCAGCCTTTCTCTAGTCTATATATTGTACTATAGTGAGCAAAGAAGAGGTGAGGTTCCTACCTGTTTGAGACTCTGGAGTTTAAAGCCTGGGTCAAAGCCAGGAGGCTTATGTCTTTGCTGATTCAGCCCTAGGGAGATTTTTTTTTTTCAGCAAAAGGCTAGTAGCCACTTGTATCAGCCAGCTGGTATCATAGTGGGAGGATTTTCCCCTTCACTTGTCCCTGAGCTCATTGGCCATGAACCTATTCCCTGTAGCACGACACTGGGGTCAGCACCTAATAGTGCCTTAGCTGAGGTTCAGTTTGGCAGAGAAGAAGGTGACGGAACAGGGTTGGCCCTGTACCATATCATATCATTTTTCTGTGGGTCAAACACATTTCAGTCTTAGCCTGGGCATCAGAACTGTACCAGTGGCTCTGTTAACAAGTTGGCCATTTTCAGGCTCACTGCTTTGATAGATAAACTTGCTTTCACTTCTGGGCAGGCCAAGAATTTTCTAGAGACTCTCAATAATGCATCTACAGGCATTCTAGGAAGATATGATTGTATTTCCTGAAGGAATTAAATTTCCTTTCAAGATTAGGATCTTTAAATGAAAATGTTACAAGTAAATATTATAATCAGCCTCATAATAAGATTTTTTTAATCTAATTAATGTATCATCTGTTCAAAGGCACACAATGGACATGTTTTGGAAGTGGACAAACAAACATAGATTTTGGAATTGCTAGATATCTTCCCACTAGCAGCTTTCATTTATCTTGTCAACTAATATAAATATTTAATGTCTCCTTCATTCCTTTAAACAGACTACCATAAAAACTGGGAAATACACATAACCCAAACACAATTGAAGAACATTTGAGTTGTCAAACTTCACAAAGCCAGGAAACCCCATCTTAAAGCTAATGGTCACTGGCCTCCATCTGCAGGCATGCTGACGCCGGCAGGGAGGTTAATGAACCACACTTGTTTATAGGGTCAGCTACTATAGCACACAGGGTCTTCCCTACTCCCTTCCCCAAGCTCTGGACCAGCCAACAGAGCTGATAAGAGTTGCCTCCTTTTCGTCCATCAGGGAGGGGGGAGAGAAACCATTTCTTTCTAATTAAGGATCCTTGACTCAGTGGGGGAAAAAACCATCAGAATCACCTATAAATTTAAAGTATAACTTGGTAGGGCTCTTCTGTTTTAAAGGAGAGAGAAACTTTGTAAAAGAAACCTAATTTACCCAATTTCAAAAGGGAGGACAACAGAGGATATCCTATGAGAATAAAGTAGAAAAAGCAGTAGGTCCAAGACAAAGTAAGAGAAGATATAGAGGCAGCTACACAGAAGTAGATGTTGAAGGACAAGAGAAAGTAGAAAACCTAGGGGGGGAAATGGCTTGTTAAGTTTTTTTTTTTTTTTTTTTTTAAATTTAATTTTATTTTATTTGAGAACATACTGTACAGAGGGGTTACAATTACATGGGCAGGATAATGCATACATTTCTTACCAAGCATTGCAGCCTCCTCCTTTGTTTACCCTTCACCTCCCTTCCCAGCCTCCCCCCTCCCTCCCACCCGCTTGTTAAGTTTTGAAGTTAGTGTTTTCCCAAGCAAGTGTGTAGGCCAGGTCTCTGACTTTGGACTTCAGAGTGAGATGTGCCTGTGAAATGTGAATAGAGTTATTCATTGCCCTTAATTGCTCGTTATTTTAATGCTTAGAATCTGTTCAAAAGCCACTATCTAGAGTTAAAGGCTGTCCCTTCAAGAGGCAGGAGAAAGCAGTCCCATTCCTATGATGGTTTGTTCTTTTTTTTTTTTGGAGGGGGGGTGGTCCGGTCGTGGGGCCTGGGTGCTGTCCCTCAGCTCTTCAGCTCAAGGCTAACGCTCTACCACTTGAGTCACAGCACCACTTCCGGCTTTTTTCTTTTTACTTATGTGGTGCTGAGGAATTGAACCCAGGGCCTCATGCATGCAAGGCAAGCGCTCTACCACTGAGCTACCTTCCCAGCCCCTGGTTTGTTCTTCTCACCATGGGCTGCCATAGGATGTGCCAGTGTGACTTCATACTCTACTTCCTCCGGACAAGGAATGTCTGAATGCAGATTGTACCTCTATTTTCTACAAGAGTATCGTATTTGCTAAGTAAATTAATCATGTAAGTATGATGATTAAAGAACATTTAAGCCTGGCACCTGTAATCCTAGCTACTTAGGAGGCTGAGATATGAAGTCATGGTTCAAAGCCAGCCTGTGGAGGAAAGTCTGTGAGATTCTTATCTCCAATAAACTTGGGGAAGTGGTGCTGTGGCTCAAGTGGTAGAGCGCTAGCCTTGAGCTGAAGAGCTGAGGGGCAGCACCCAGGCCCAGAGTTTAACCCCCACGACTAACAACAACAACACAAAGAACATTTAAATTATTTATGGGGAGGCAGAGGTTTGCAAGGTTTGATTTTCTGTTTTCTTTTGTTTTTGTGTGAGCCCTGGGGCTTAATCTCAGGGTCTGAGTGCTGTCCTTGAGCTTTTTTTAAACTCCAGGTTAGCAGTCTACCACTTGAGCCACTTTCAGCTTTTTGGTGATTAATTAAAGAGTCTCATTGACTTTCCTTCCCTGGACTGGCTTTGAACCTAGATCCTCAGATCTCAGCAAGAATGCAAGTTTTAAGAAGTTTGTTAGCATTTACTTGTTTTCTAAAAAGTAAAACTTATACTAAAGTCATCTCTTTCCTTCAACCCTTCTGGCAATTCTTGATTCACGCATACTGGTTCCTAAACATGCTAATAAGCTTTGACTTCTCATTTCCTTAAATATATATTATATAGACAATTCATAAACTCAGATTCCAATACCTTGTTGTTTTTATTTTATTCAGGTTTTACTTATTTAAAATACAGTCTTATGTCTTGGATTTTCTGCAAATATGACCCAGTTTTGGAGACCTATTCAACTAGCTTTGTCCATCATTATCCAAAACCTGTATCAGTAAGAGAAAATGTGCCTGAGCTATAGTAAGGGTGAAGCAGATCACATAGAACAGTTTTTGAATTGTGAAGTCTATTAAACTTTGAAATAAGTTCCAAAGAGAATAGACATAGTAAAAAAAATTTTGGAGGGAATTTTTTGAGCAGTGCAAACAAGACAAGAGAACACATGAGCATTTCCCACATACTCAGATATTGTTGGGGTGATTTCCAGAAATTGTCATCTGAGTAGAAGGAAGTGATCAGCACATTAAAGTTCCTCCTTACTCAAGGATATAAAGAAACACTATCTTTTCTCTTAATTAGGATGTATAGAAAAAGGCTAATATAGGTCAGGAAAAATATTTAGAATAGTCTATATACACAAAGAAAATGTATATATTTCTGTCCTCCTGAAAGATTGCAAGTTTAAAGATGGCACCCCTCCACTAAAAAGATGAAAAAAAAAACTTACTAAATTTGCTTACTATACAATAAAGAGTACAGTATTTTACTATTTATTTGCTGGAAATCAGTCTAATTTATTCTTAAGACTTCAAAATACCTTCTGGTTGTGTTGATATATGTATGTTTCACAACTCACATCTCTATAATTTTCTTCATTGATAATCTCTTTATGGCCCTTCCTTTGACCATCTTTACTATTCTCAAAATCTTTGATTAAAATGAATTTACCATACATTTTAGGTATAGAATTTGGAATTCAGCAATCTTAACTTGCTGAACTGCAAATATTAGTTTTTATTACATCCTAAATTCATTCAATTCATTGGCAAAAGATGGTTGTCCTTGTTTTTTTATCTGCAAAGATTAAATTATCCTCTTTTCAAATTCTCCCCCCCTCCTCCCATCCTGAGGCTTGAACTCTGGGCCTGTGTGCTATCCCTGAGCTCTTTTACTCCTGGTTATTCAAGGTTAGCATTCTATCACTCGAGCCATAGCACTACTTCTGGCTTTTCCTGTGATTTAATTGGAAATAAGAGTCTCACAGAGTTTCCTTCCTGGTTGGCTTTGAACCTCCATCCTCAAATCTCAGACTCCTGAATAGCTAGGATTATAGGTAGGAGCCACCATCACCTGGCTTAATTTTAAATTTTGACTGTAATTTTGATACTGATTTCTCTTTTCCCCATGATGCCCTATCCACATAATTTGATTTTGTACTTTATTTCTAAGATACAGAAAGACTCATAGAAGTCATAAAGTCAAGTGGTGGTACAAGCCAGTTAGACGTTAGTCTTGATGGCCTCACACCTGTCAGTTACTCTCTTTTGTCACTAGATGGCACCTCCACATGAATTTAAAACCACCTATTTTAAAGTTAAACTATTTGGGAACAATTTTTGTTTTCCTTTTTGGGAGAATGGAATATTTTATTTCGTATCATTATAGTTTCATTAAGCTGCTTGTGTCTCAGACCCTAAACTCTTTGAGATCAACAATCTTCTCTTTACTTCTTTGATATAATTGTATTTGGCACAGGATTATTAGTTAGCCAGGGGCCCAATAAACAACAGTTCATGAACTACTTAGTATTTTATGAAGCGGGAGTATTATGCCTATGTTTGAGTCATAGGTAGAGAAGATCATCACTTATACATTCTTTTAACATAGCTACCCAACTTTTCTCCCTTGGTCACAAGCTACAACAGTGAAGTATAAACAGATTTGAACATGCCTAGTGTGAGAATCTGACATCCAAAATGTGCCAATGTTATATTCAAAAAGTTTCAGATTTCAGAGTACTTTGGCTTTTAGAGTTTCAGGATAGCAGTGCTCAGAGTAGAATCTGGTTGAGTATAGAATCTGTGTTTCAAAAACCAAAAATCCTTGGAAATCTGAAATACCTTTAGTAACAAGTATTTCAGAGAAAGGCTACCTAACATGTATACACAAATGTAACTAACATATAAATCATTATACACTTTTAAAAACATAATGACTCAAATAATTAATAGAGGGCCTTAAATAATCTGATGACTCTTTTAAGGGAAGATAAATATTTTTGAACTATCTACATTTCTGTATTCAATTTTAAATGTATCAGAATGGGTTTTCAGATTCATTGATTATAGACTCTGAAAATCTCTCTTATTTCTGTTTTTTATCCTCCTTTCTATTTTCTCTGTCCTCCCTTCCCTTCCTCCCTTCCTTCTTTCTTTGATTTTAACTTTCTGAAACTATATTGTATTTAAAAATCTGTACTGTGTTTGATGTAAGGGTTAAAAAACTATCAAACTGCCTCAAAAGTGATTTTGTGGATTCTATTGCCTTAGTTGCTTCATATTATTTCTGGCTTTTGTAGTCTGTTT
Organism: Dipodomys spectabilis; assembly: GCF_019054845.1. Classification (NCBI taxonomy): domain Eukaryota; kingdom Metazoa; phylum Chordata; class Mammalia; order Rodentia; family Heteromyidae; genus Dipodomys; species Dipodomys spectabilis. The sequence continues at coordinate 5,634,443 of NW_024870703.1, forward strand.
TGTATTAGGTATTATTAAACCAAATAAATTCTCTGATTAAAATGGGAAGACCTATTGATTCCACTTCTTATTAGCTATCCCATGTAGGCACTGGTTTGAAGGATATCTCAGAACACTATTAAGAACAGTACACTAAAGGTGTGTGTGTGTGTGTGTGTGTGTCCAATTCCCAATACAAAGAATGAAAGTAAGCCTTCAAACTCCCCCACCCCTCAAAAAAAAACCAAACCCACAAACCCAAGTCCTCACGGAGCAATTGAGAAATAACCCTTAGGGATTAAAGACTTAAAATAGTCACTTCATAACTAAGCTGTGTCTGTGCCCTTGTTCACTAATCTGCTAATTGCTTAAGCACAACTTCTGTGTGGCACAGCATTCTGTGTGTTTATGTACATTCACATCCATTTCTCCAGAATCACTGAATTCTAGTAGGGGTCATATAATCAAATTCCTTGCTGCAAATGCAGCGTGACCTGCAAAACCTATAAGCAATATCTCCCTCCTCCATGCTGTCAGTATTATATACTTGGCTGCCAGTCTTAAACCAAAAAGTCAGTATAGTGTCTCTCCTCTGCCTGTGTCCATTTTCTTTTCAACCACTTTTAGATGTCCAATTTCATCTGCCCTCCCTGTTTTCTTTTATCCACATGCTTTCAGAAAATTATCTAAAACTCATTCAAATCAAGACAATGAGGAAACAGATTAACATTGAATTTTGCTTTCCAAAGTGAGTTTTTCCTTCACTTTTATAAAAATCAAAATCTTAAGCTTTTAAAAACAATTATAAAAAACATCCTTTTTGCTATAGTTTTTCAAGGATAACAGGACTTTGCTTGTATGGTGGAGTCCCATGATGGGTATGTCTCACCCACAGGGGCCAATTCTAGCTTCCATCACCCACAACACTTGCAGCTGCTCTCAGGCTACATGGCCAGCGTGTCCTGAGCACCACTTCCTGTCAAAACCAGTGACATGTGGATCATGTGTTGCAACTTCCCAAGTCATCTCAGCATACTACTGAAAGAGGTGTACATCAAGGACACAAGGACTGCACCTGGTAAATGACCATGACATGAACAAGAACTCCTATTTCTCTAGTCATCACCATCATCTTTGTGTCCTCATGATTATGATGGTGACAGCCATTCTGACAACTGTCAAAGTTCCAGGATAAAAGCCTTCATTCATGACTACCTCTCCCCATGAGACTATAGCTGCTTTTTCAACTTAGAAAATTGCTCAGAACCCGAGGTTTGGGCTATAATGATGTTGAAAATGGGAGACAGAGCCAGGCGCTGGTGGCTCATGCCTGTAATCTTAGCCACTAAGGAAGCTGAGATCTGAGAATCAGGGTTCAAAGCCAACCCGGACAGGAAAGTCTGTAAGACTCTTATCTCCAATAAACCACCAGAAAACAGTAAGTGGTGCTGTGGCTCAAGTGATAAAGTGCTAGCCTTAAGCTGAAGAGCTGAGGGACAGTGCCCAGACCCAGAGTTCAAGGCCTACAATCACTCCCCCCGCCAAAAAAAATGAGGGACAGAAATGTTTCACAATGCTTTTTTTTTTTTTTTTTGTCAGTCTTGGGACCTGAACTCTGAGCCTGGGCGCTGTCCCTCAGCTCTTCAGCTCAAGGCTAGCGCTCTACCACTTGTGGCACAGCACCACTTCCAGCTTTTTTTTGTTTGCTTATGTGGCACTGAGGAATCGAACCCAGGGCCTCATGCATGCAAGGCAAGCACTCTACCACTGAGCCACCTTCCCAACGCTTTTACCAAAGTCCTGAAGTTGTGCCACAAGTGATAGCCAATTCTAAGAAGATACTACCAACTAATGCTAGGTGAGTCTAGAATCAGAGGAACAGAAATATGTCTACCCCAAAGCAGGGCTGTGCCATGAAGGAAACAGAAAGATGTGGTGGGTTTGGGGGAGGCTGGGCAGGAGTTCTTGTTCTAAGGCTCCGGGGTTTCCTGCTGATAAGGAAGACAAGGCAGTTTTTTGCCAGTGGCCTTCCTTCCTCTGTCGGGCCCTGAGCCTACAGGAATGTTCTTGTCTCATTTGGTTTGTGCGCATATTTTGCCTCAGGATGGTCAAGGGCAAAAGTAACAACAGCAACATAACAGCATCAAGTATACTCCCAAGAAACCTCCCATGTGCTGCTGTCCTGTGCTTTTCTGAGTACTTGGACAGCCATGACCATGCATGATTGATTCCATGAAAGAGGCTGAGAACATAATTTTAGAGGGGAGTGGCACAGAGATAGAGAGGCTACAGAGTTGACTTTGGATACTGAAGAAAGGTAGGATCAGAGTGGATGAGCTCTGTCCTGAAGGACACATCTGGTGTACACTACTCAGCAAGGTATATCCAGAGGGGCCTCCCCCAAGATCAGTTACTTATGGCCTTCTTCCCTCCCTAATGCTGGCCACTGCCCCTCATAATTGTCCTTACTGTCCTCCTCCACATTCTAATCATCTGGCTCATACCCCAGGGGCAAGCATGTAGGGGTTAGTAATGTCATGTAGTTTAGACACTCAATGACAACCCCAGCTTCTTCTCTACCACATTAGCCCTTAACTTGAACTTGGAACTAGAGATGACATGCCTGCCCAGATGACTGTGTGGTCTTGGGTGGTCTCTTGACAACATTAGTAATAACAGAAACAAGAACTAACACTATACAGCTGCACTAATGCACAACTAGATCTGAACCTAGGCCACATTGCCCCAGGGCCTAGCCTACTGTGTCCAGAGAATTTCCAGTGATCCTAGAGTTGGAGTGCAGAGTCTGAATTACCTCCCTTCCTCTGAAAGCTTCAAAACAAGGTTAGCCAGTGGTCAGAATGCAGCTGCATACAGCAGGGGGAAAATGGAGGGAAAAGCTCAGTCAGTCATGAAAGAGAACCAGGAGAAGCTAGTCTCACCATGTGTCAGTATTTAGGCCCAAACTCTATGCTCTAGGCAGGCCTCTGAATGGAGAATACTGATAGAAATCTCTTTGCCCTTGTCATCTGAGGCAGGGCACATCCTGGAAATTTTCTCAGGAGCCTTGAGACATAAGTAGAAAAATGTGTACACAGCACAATGATGACAATAGTCACACAGAGGAACAGACAGACTGAAGCTGTGTCACTGAGACACCATCAACTATTATGGTAAAGACCTCTGAGAACTGGTAGAATGAAACACAATACAAGCACACAGACTTTCAATACTCATGCTCCAGTCCCATCCCTTCATTACAGGTACACAAACACACAGACACACAGACACACACACACCCCTGCTCAGCACAGATGCTAAATGCTCAGATCCCCACCTGTCATCACAATAGGTGAATTTCATGTCCATGCTGTGGCGGCTCAGGAAGGTCTTGCTGTCCAATGGAATGTCCATGTGGGATGGGTGCTGGATGGGCTCACACATGATGATGAGGCAGGAGAGCAGAGGCTCCTTGTAGCCACAGAGGCTACTGTGAGGAGGACAATTGTTGTAGACTTTCACCTGGCCAGTGCAGTGTAAGACCTGTGGGGCCAGAGGTCAGACAGGAGGCTGAGAGTGCTACATATAGGGGAAGGAGCAGGCCTTTAGGCATTCCTCCTGCCCAACCTGGGACTCTAACCCCAAGCCTGATGCTGTCCTACCTTCCATGTGGCTGACTTGAGATTGACAGTTCGGCCTCTGTTGGTGACTGTGCACTTCATCCTCATGAAGAAGTCCCGGTCGGTGGACATATCTTTGCTTTTCTTTCCAAAACCAGAGCCTGGATGGTCAAAAGTGTGAAAACCAGTCCAATTAATTTTATGTTTTCATTCACAAGAGAGGCCCAGCCTGATGGTTTCTGGGCAACTTATTTTTCCTATTTCCCTACTGTTTGTACTTGTAGGCTCTACAGCCTTCAATGAAGATTGAGCTTCAGTGTGGTCCATGGACTAATGGTTTCTCACCTCTAGCTTGTCTCCTTATCTGGAGCCTGAACTTCTGGAAGGTAGGAGCTGCTTATAGGGTTTGTTTCCCCCCTGAACCTAGAGTTTGGTCTTGAGTCAGTGAAAGCAGTGAGTGACTATGGCCACGGTTTCAGAAACTTGCTCTGGGCCCAGGAGACCCAGGGTCTTCCAGTAGGAAGGCCAGAGTTTGATATAGGAGAAGCCAGTTACTGCAGGGGTATATGCTTTGAATTGTCCTCAGAAGCACTCTGCTTTTTTTCTATATAACCTTTCTCCCAGGAAGCTGGCATTCTCTTTTTAACCCCCAATTACTACACTGAAGACAAAGTATTATTAGATTTCTTCTAATGTGCCATTAGATTTAACCAGAAATTGTGTTTAACTTTCCTGGGATTGGGTAAGCAGGTGCAATTTGAAGATGAACTCAGTGTAGATCAGCTGCTCTCTTAACCAGAATTAATTACATTGCGCTCTGGTCCCCTTACCAGTATCACAGAACTTGCAGCCTTACTTCAAATGGTCATCCCCCTCACTCTAGGAAAAGCCACAAGCCTCTCCATCTAAACCTCCAGAAGAGCTTGATTTATTTGGCATACTTGGACTGAATGATGGCTTTTTTTTTGTTTTTGTGGATTTTTTTTTTTGCCAGTCCTGGGGCTTGAACTCAGAGCCTGGGTATTATCCCTAAGCTTTTTGCTCAAGGCTTGAACCACAGCTGTATTTCTGGCTTTTTTGGTGATTACTTGGAGATAAGAGTCTCGGACTTCCCTGCCATGCTGTGTTCAAACTGTGATCCTCAGACCTCAACCTTCTGAGTAGCTAGGATTATAGGCATGAGCTACCAGCACCTGGAAGCTGTTGTTGTAAGGAGGGAATATTCCTCCATTTTGATAAAAACTCTCTCACACACTTAATAATGCTTCTTACAGTTTTAACTTTCACAGGTAGGGTTTGCATTACGAGAAATATATTTGTATTTTGGGGGCCCCCAGAAGTTAGGGTTGAGGAGACTCCTTTGTAGCTGTTCGGGTTGTTATTGTTGGCCCCTAACTTGTTAAACTCTGGATTCTTTCCATTCTGACATTCGATCATTCTTTCCCTACCTAACTAAAGAACATGCTCAAAAACCTTTATTAGCTCCCTGCCAACTGCAGGATAAAGTTCAAGTCCCTCTCCCTGGCCTTCAAAACCTTCTATAATCTAACCCATGGCCTTATCTTCCTCTAGGAACTAGTAACAACCCTTTGCTTCTAGATCATAAGTCCACTCACAGACAAGCTTCTTCGATGAGATCTTCTGACTCACTGAGTCAGAAGTAGAACTAAAGTTCTACTTTGATAAGCAGAAGGCACTTGCCCATGGGTCAAAGCACTTGAAAGCTGGAAGGTCCTAGACCTTGCCTAGTCTAATGCCATCAATTTTAAAAGAAAGATTCCAAGAACACAAAAGTGGGTTTTTGGTTTGGGTCACAAAGTCAAACTGAGACTATGATCAGTGGTTAAACTGAGACCAAGAACTCAAGGACCAGTGAGTTTTTGGAGGACAGAAGAAAGAATCAACACTGGCTTTAGAAAGTACTTCCAAAGGCTTGTTAGCCCCTTCCCTAGAACTAGCCATTATACAGAACACAGACTATCTCAGTGCTATGGAACATAGCAGACACAGCCCAAAGCTCCCCAGCCTGTGGACTCTAAGAGCCAGGTGGCTGAGTCCTTTTTTGGAAGGTAGAGGGATTCAGAGAAGAGATCAAGGGTAGTGGTTGGGATAGAAGAGGAACTTGGGTGAAGGCCCAAGTAAGAATTACAGATAATATGCATTAAGGATGGAGGCAAGCCAATGAAAGACTCAAGGAACACAGAAGCGGGGTACTTGGTTCAGGTACCAGAATCAAAACTGAGACTATGCTTTTTCAGCATGTGTAGTAACAAGGGTAAAGCCTGAAGGCTTTGTACCACTGCTTCTGTTATTCAGTTTGAATGAACATATACTCCATAAAACCCATGGCAGTGAAAAAAGAGAGACATTAGAAAGGATCTCTAAATGAGGCCAAGGGCTGTTCAGATTAGGGATTGGTTTTAGAAAGAATCTTGATGGTCATTATGCATAACTGCTGCCCAAAGTTTCAGCCCTCTTGACAACATCCCCATTCATGGCTTTTGTCAAATGCCCCCAGTTATAGCCTGTGTGGGTTGTCTCCATCCATGGGCACTGATTGTATACTCCCACAGGTAAGATCTGGTATACTACCTCTTTAAAAAAATCCCTTAAGGTAACAATGCTCACTATGAAATGTACTCATTAGCTGGGCACTGGTGGCTCACGCCTGTAATCCTAGCTACTCAGGAGACTGAGATCTGAGGATTGAGGTTCAAAGCCAGCCTGAGCAGGAAAATCTGTGAGACTCTTATCTCCAATAAACCACTAGAAAACCGGAAGTGGCACTGTGGCTCAAGCGGTAGGGCGCTTGCCTTGAACTGAAGAGTACAGGGACAGCACCTAAGCCCAGAGTTCAAGCCCCATGACCGACCAAAAAAAAAAAAAAAAGAAATGTACTCATTACCCTACTCATATAACTGTAACCCCTCTGTACAACATTATATATAATTTCCTCTCAGCTGGGTACCAATGGCTCACACCTGTAATCCAAGTTACGCAAGAGGCTGAGATCTGAGGGTTGAAGTTTGAAGCCAGCCTAGGAAGACAAATCCCTGTGAGACTCTTACCTCCAATAAACTACTCAAAAAATTCCAGAAGTGGTGCGAGTGGCTCAAGTGGTAGAGTGCTAGAAAGCTCAGGGACAGTGCCCAGACCCTGAGTTCAAGTTTCAGGAGCAGCAAAAATAAAATAAATAAATAAATAAATAATCTATTCTCTATCTACCTGCCCATCACCAGATGCCCCAGATCCATGTCATAGCTCCTATAGTATTAAGTCTCATTGGTGGTTGCAATGAGCCAGGCCTCTTGATACGCATGTTCTTGGGCAGATTCCTCCTACACTGAATCAGGGCTAGCCTGAACCTTGCTTGCTCCAACCAGCAAAATGAAGCAGAAGTAATACAGTACCTCAGGAGGCTCCTGACAGCTTCTGCTTTCACACTTTGGGAGCCTAGAGTTGCCACCAAATACGGCTAATCTGAAGGCCCTATATGGAAAGGGCACTTTGAGATTCAATGGAGAGACTGAAGGAGAGAGCTACCCCACTTGTCAGTCACCTAATACAGGCCCCAGATGTGTGGGTGATACACCTTGATAATTTCAGCCTAGTCCAATCCCAGATGACTGTAGCCCAGCTGATATCACATGAAGCAAGATCCCTGCCCACTGAACCCACAAAAACATGAGACAGAATATAAAAAGGATTGCATAAGTCCTGTTACACAGTCAACGCACAAATGCAGCAGCTCCCATGAGCACTTTGTCACAGATGATGAGGTTATTGGTTTGGGTGGTATCACTTGGCAGAGATGCCTGATCTCAGGTGATGAAACTTCCTAGAGATGGCATCTTGACCTGAAGGTGTGCCCTAGTAGTATGACATCAGGCATCATATGGGGCCAGCAGAAGCTATTTCTGAGTTCTGGATCTTTTTTGTGCCTGCAATCTTATCACCCTCATCTCAGGCTTCATGTCCACACTGATGTCAGGGTGTTTTTCTTTTCTGGCATCACTGTGTTCATGAGCCATGTCTCATGTGCTTGTAGATAAAGGGAAGATAGATTCTTTCAGAGGTGGGACAAGAGGGAGGTAGACAAACCACAGTACTTTACCATTTTTGAGAGTCAGGTTCTCACGGATCTCCTCATGGTCACAGGGATGAGTGAAATCAAAGATGCTGTGTCCTGTTAGCTCTACCTGTTTCAAAAACAAGGTTAGCCTTCATTATTTCTAACACTGAATTGAAAGGATCCAAGAGGAAGCTGAGCTACCTTCCAGTCTTGGAGACAGCAAATCAGGTAATTCTTCTCATAATTCCAGGCCAGTGTTAGATCCATGGAAATACAAATGTAGCAAAGGGCTACTGATAGTGATAGGGACTTGACTCAGACTCAGGAGGTTTATTTTGGTAATCTAGTCTTGAAAGAACTGCCAATCTGGATGGCCAGCAGCAATGCCAAACCCAATTCCAAGGAGTGGGAGTGTATGTATTTTTGATGCATAGCCTGAGGATCATGAACGTTAAGTGGGCATGTGCAGGGAGAAGTGAAAAGACACTGACCACAATTTTCTACTAATTTCTACCCCCAAATGGAAACATTGTCTCCCTTTGTTTAAAATTTCAACTAATTTTTTAATTATAGGAAAGTTTCTAAATGCTTTCTATAACTTCTTACCATACTTCCCCCAGTATTATTCTTTCATTTTTTAAACACTAATGGGTTGTATGATACTTACGTATATGTATACCCATACTTTCATCCTATTTATCTTCACCATCCTGTCTTTATTATTTTCTCCCTCCCTTGACCCTTTTGTTTGTTATATTTCCCCTTTCTGAGGAGGTAGAGAAGATTTCACCTGGGTGAGTCCCATGAACTTGCTGATGTTTTCTGACAGGAAGATCATATCACCATCTTGGGTCACCACGGCAATGAAACCCTCCAAGGCTTTCAGGTACAAATTATCCATCTGCTGGTCAGCCTCAGCTTCAGATTCATTTTCAGAGCAAACTAGAAAGAGAGGGGATTGGGTGGCTTGCATGAATGTGGTGTTAAGACATGTGACTGGCAGCACTGATGTCTGCCTGGGATCCTTGAGGGCATTTGGTGGGCTTTTCTGTAAATGCACACTGCCAGCTGTTCAGGTATCTACCATCTACCTAAAAAGTGGACATTAGATAGGCACCATGACACATGATTTGAGGTTGTAGTGACAACTGGGGTACCAGTACTGACAGCTGTAATACTAATCACTGATAAACTAGTCATAGTAGTGGCAGGAACAGAACTTACAAGTGCTAGTGTACACTGTAGCAATTGCTACACATAAGTATTACACTGAGCATTCTATAGTTTTCATAATGACTGGACCAAGTGGCAACTATTCCAAGTCTCATTTTACAATGAGGCTTAGAATGGGAAAGCGATTTGTCCAAGGTGTTAAAGGCTCAAAAGCTAGCAAGCCGCAAAGGTAAACCTAGAAGTCATCCTATTCAACCATTTGGAGTCAAATATTACTTCTATTAGGCTATGACCTTAAGTAACAACCTCTTTGAGCATCAGTTTCCTCATCAGCAAAGTGAGAAGAATACTTTTCATTGCTTTGAACCACAAAAATTAACTAAGTACATAAACTGCTTCAAACGGTATAAAAAATTGTACATTCTTTCTCTCATCTGCTCCATGACACTGTCACTCTCCTTAGATTTCTCAAAGCCTAGCTGGGGAATTATGGAGCACATAGAGATGCTAAGTTAAAACAAATACCAACAACTCAAGGGCATGGTAGCTGGGCACTCAAGAAAAGGCAATCTAAGTGCTCTGGGGGTCAGAGGAGAAAGAAGGGTTCTTTGTGGTGATCACAGATGATGGTTTCAGAGAAGAGGGTTTGAAAATACTAATGAAAAAAGCAAGATTTCACTCTTTTGGGTGAGAGATCGAAAAGAAAAGGGCTTTCCAGGCTGGACAGGGTTGGGCAGATCCTGGAAAACACAGGAATAGGCTTTATGAAAAGGCCCATTAGGCTGAAGAAGAGGATCCATGTCCCAATTTCAGAGCTGAGGTAGGCTTTGGTGTTCTGAGGTGCCTCACTTTTCAGCTAAAGGAGCAGAGAATACACATTCATCTCAAAGCACGGCTTTGGAGGGGACTTATCTGACAAAAGCATGCAGAGTGGCTGAAGAGTTGGTTGCTAGGGGCATCCTGGGGTAACCTCTGTCCCAAACTATCTACTCTGAATATCTTCATCTATTAAGTAAGCCTCTCTTACCTGCAAAATGTGGACTCAACTCTTGATCCAGATAAAAGACCTTGTAGGCCCTAGGCCTTGTAATCCTCAGACCATAGACTTCATTCCAGACCTACTTCTCCTAGTTCATTATTTAAGTGTAAACATATATGTATTTTAAAACTCTGTATTCATCCAGTACAATCAACAGTTGAGTTACGAAGCAAGTGGTTTTGATTTTGGAAGTATCTTTTCACTTACATAGTCAATATTCGCTGAACTAAAAGAAGTCTTTCAAATGGATACTCTTCTAGGGAGTATAAAATGCAATTAGATTTACAGGCTACTTGGCAAGAGACACTAGCAGTGCTAGGCAGTAAACATCAAGGGAATTTTTTTGTAATGACACTTCTTATTTCTTTTTTTTATCTTTGTACCCTTAAATGTAAGTTCATAAGGAATATTCAGACTAAGAGATAGTTCCCCCAAAGGGCTTCAGTGTTAACACTGGTGAGCTGGCCTAACACTAGGGGGAACAGAACAGGGCTCATAAAGTGCTAGTTTGGCTTTCCGAGGCCAGGAGTTATGCAGAACAGCCTTCTGATGACCTTTTCCCCTATTCATCAAAACAGCATGACATGATGAGGGAAATTCCTTCTCTTCAAAGCCTTGTTCAGGTGATGATAGCCTTCCACCACTCACACCAATACCTGGTCCTCATGTAACACTCTCCCCACTGACTTATCTGTTCTTTGCCAGTTAACTAGTCAATTGGACTGATGATGACCAGCTTGTGTTCCAGGAGAGATATAGCTGCTGATATAATTTCCTGGTAGTGCCCATGTTTTAAAAGGGATCTTAGGAGAGATAGTGAACTAATTTAGTGCATGCATCAGGACTACTTGGGGGAAGTTGCTGACTGAAATGAAGATTTCTTAGCCAAGAGCTGGTAAGTAATTCATGGGCACAAGAGCAAAGTAAAAATGAGGGACCTCTTATTGAAAAATTAATCCAAGGCCCTCCAAGACTGTCCAGGTGTCCTAGCCTAGAGTTCCTGCTTCAGCCTTCAGCGAATCCCTGCCTGGGTCTGGAAATGTTCTTTGTCACCATGTTCTCAGGTGATGCTGAAGCCCTTGCTCTTGGGATCACCCACTGAAGACCACTGTCTCAACTCCAGGTCCTATGAGTGACCTCAGTGCAGGGAAAAAAATGCTCAATTTAGATTGGAGATGCTTGATTTGGGAAACAGGTGAGAAGTTTTCAGCACCATTTAAATCACACCAGATTTACTAGACAAGCAGAAGCCAGCCTTGTGGCCTACTGAGAAGATATTTTCTCCTCAATTTCTTTGATCTCAGTGGTAACACTGACTTCAAAATATGGAGTCAGCCCAAGATAACCTATTTGGGTTAACCAGGCCCAGAGGAAATAGTTCTGCTTAAAATTTCCTGTTTTTAACAAGTCCAATACAGACAGACAGGTTTCCATCTTGTCCATCGCACTTGCTTCCAGGAGGTGGCGAAATTGGCTATTGCGGTGGATCCACTGGCCTGACCTTCAGAGGGAAGGAGGGAGTGGGGTGATGTTGGGCCACAAAAGGAAACAGAACATCTTGGAATTGAAGTCACAATGGCTAAAGGGTCAGGAAGCCAGCAGGCTGCCCCAGGGACCCTGGGCCAGCAGGACTCAGGCGGGGTCTCTTCCTTCAGTGGAACTATTTGCTCTCCTAGCACCTGCTTATCCTTCTGGGAGCTTCTAAAGGAACCTGGACTGGTTGCTCCCAGCCTGGGGCTCAGAGGCAGATCCTTCCTTGAGGGTCAAGAGGCAAATGTCACATCCCTGCTGAAGATATCATTACCTTTTCCCTGTGTAAACCATCTTCCCTGATGTATTATAAATATCTGACTCACTTCTGGACATAAGAAAAGATGCACTTGTTTATTGCGCAGCAACTAAGCTTGCAACTGTGTTTGCACTGCACCAGGTAAAGTAATCTGTTCACAAGTTGCACTGTGTGGAACTACTACTCTGTGCCTAGTCCTGTTGTATGGAGAACCAGGGATTCTGAAAGAGTCAGATCAATTCTATTCCTCAAGGAATTTGCAGACTGAAGGTAACATAAAGACCAATCATGGTAAGGTTATACAACAGGTGAGAATAAACCCTTCGCACAGAATAAAGTGAGGAACCTGCTCACAGTAGGTGTACAACAAAGTAGGTCTTTTAATCATATTGTCTTGGTTACTTGCTTCCTAGGTTGCCATAGGGTTCTACTCCAAATGAAAAAAGAGGTACTCTGCTAAAGGAGAGCACATTCAGCCTGGGAAGCACAAGGAGATTTTTTTAATGCTAAAAATAGCCCCAGTAAACAGGCTTTGATGACTCCCCACAGCCAGGATACGCACAGCTGAGGTTTCAGAGCACTTTTTCCGGAGCACTGCTCATTTCCTTCAGGCAGCACCACCCTTGTTGGCTGGGATGCCATGGGCAGTTGGAGCTGGCCCTCTAAGGTGGGCAGGTGGCAGAACAGAGAGCTCCTGACTAGGTCTCTGAGACCAGGCTGACCCAGAAGTGCTACAGGTCAGGATGTTGGCTACAAATCTTACCCTACTAGGGTCATTTTCCCTCTATGTTTCCTTCTCCAAGAAGCTCCAGGACTACTTTATTCTGAAAATGGTTCTGCTTCAGCCTTCCTGCTTCAGATATGTTTAGCACTTGGTTATCACAGGGTCTTTCCTTTCAAGGACTTTGCCTAAACTCGTCCCCTTCCCATTCCCCTTCAGGGAGGGGAGCCTGGAGTATTGCCTCAGTTCCTGTCTCCTGTCTCAAGTGAACCCACAAACAAGGAAGGGGATTGGGCGTCATCTGCTGGATCATTAGCTGAACCTTAGGCTCCACCATATCATCGGCAGAAAACTGTATCCCAGCAGACCTTCCTAGGATTCTGGAAAGCCCCAGAAGGCCACCATTGGACACTAACACCCTCATTTTTTACATATCTTCTTATCCTGTTTTCCATCTGTGTATTATTCTTCAGAAGATGAATTGGCTTCAGAGAATACCTGAAGAAGGTCAGTATTTCTAGGAGAGATTGTACATTAGCTACTCTTAGCCATTAACATCCTTGCATGAACCAAATTATTGGCTACTTTCCCAACAGGACAGAAAAAGGCCTTGATCTGGAGTGTGTGTGTAGGACAAAGGGGTGGGACAGTAAAGAAGTTGGAGTGAAAGCCAGAGAAAACAACTCTGAAAGTGGGGCAAGACAAAGCACCAGAAACCATTATCTGCTGCCACAATTTTGGTTTCCTTGTACAACTTTTTCTGCACAGAAAAGTCATAGTAAAAGCTTTAAAGTCATTTGCCACACTTTGTGTGTGTGTGTGTGTGTGTGTGTGTGTGTGTGTGTGTGTGTGTGTGTGTGTGTGTGTGTGTGTGTGTGTGTGACTACTGGAGTCTGAACTCAAGGCCTGGGTATTATCTTTTAGCTTTGTTTTACTCAAGGCTGGAGCTCTACCACTTGAGGTACACCTTTACTGCTAGCTTTTTGGTGGTTACTTGTAGATAAGCATCTCAGGGACTTTCTTGCCAGGGCTGGCTTCAAACTGTGATCCTCAGATCATAGACCAACCACCTGAGTAGCTAGGATTACAGGCATGAGTTGCTAGCACCCACCTCACAGCCTCAACTTTGGAATGCCTTTTCCTTAGTGGTCTAGAGATAGGGAAATGGTAATCTCCTAGGAAGACTAAGCAAATACCATGATCAAGAATAAACCTGCCGTTTTTCCCTATAGACATTGCTTCATGTTGCTGACTCTAGATAAAATGCATTTGATTTTTACCTGATACGAATGTAAGGAAGTCTCAAAGCAATTTTAGAATGGAAAGCACATTTTGCATGTTCACCAGTGCTTAATGCTCTTAGAATGCAGAAGTATTACAGTTTGAAGGGCTTGTCTTGAAAGAGGATTTAAGACAATCAAGTGGTATTTCCACTGATGTTCCTGTCAGAGTTATTCTGTCCTCAGCCCAGCATGGAAGCAAATATCATAAAGCTATTGTTTCAGTTTGCTTCCTGTGATAGGAATCTCAATCGGTGGCCCCAACCCACAGCCTGAAATCTCAATGTTGAAGTTTCCTCTCCAACATTCCCACACACAAGAGCCTACTGTGAAAATCAAAGGGAAGTGTGTTACTAAGTAAAGAAGAAACTTTTCTAAAGCCAGACCTGGTATTTTTTAGCCTTTTGAACTCTGAGGTACGCAATTAGCTATTTCCTATTATAAAAATGAGCCTAACTGGGGCTTGTTCACCTTTGTCAGAAATGCTTAAATAGTGATTTTGTGGTTTGTTTTGACTTGGAAATGTTTTGTTTTTGTTTTTGGTAGTGGTAAGGATTGAACTAAGGGACCTGAACATGCTAGGCAAGTGCTCTACTATTCGGTCTCATCCTTAGTGTTATGTAGGCCAGGATGGCCTCAAGCTTTCAGTTCTCCTGCCTCCACCCGAAATGCTGGGATGACAGGTTTTCCCTGTCATCCTGACAGGTTTCTCTCACCCCCCTTCTCCAGAAGCTGAGTCTTACTATAAATCAATGTGTTTCATAATAATTTTTTCTTTTATATTTTCTTGATCCTCTAGCCACACTGCAGTTAAGTATCATTATTCTCTTTGTGAAGATGAGGAAAGAGAAGTTCAAAAAAGGGAAAGAAATGCATGCAAAGTTGCACAAGGAGAAAACAGCCACAGGGAAAATCCAATGCAGGGTTATCTACCCATAAATCCTATGCTCCTTTTTGTTATTCTGTAAGGTAATAAGCAAAGTATGATTTACAAAGAAAAATACAATTTCTGAAAAACAGATGCAACAAATGGTCCAGAGAATGTCTGGCAAGAGGCTGTGAGAGGAGGCAGGGAAAAGAGAGGGCTGATAACCCATCTCATCCTCCCCAGGCTCCTTCAAGGACGCCAGGACCAGATGGCCTAAGGTTGAAACTTTTTACATTTATTTCCTTGGAACAGAGAGGTCTAGGGCTAAAATACTGAGGATTCTGGAAGGTTTGGGGCAGGGCTTGGCCAGAGGGGAGGCAGTCTGTACTCATAATGTTCAACACCTCTTGAGGTGGGATGGGTGACCCCCCATGGAGGTTACTTTGGTCCTGTCTCACTGTGGTCCTGTCTCTATGAGGACATCTAGTACATGGAGGGATCACACCAGCTGTCAACTCAGGCCGAAAGCCATTCTCAGGACCAATGAGGATGTGGACCAGGTTTACATGGGGTTAAGCATGGATAAGAAGACCTCACACCAAGAGGAAAGACAGGGACCATTCTCTGAATGCATGAGGACTTCCTTCCCACCCACTGTTCATGGTCTGCCCTGTTCAGCTCCTGGAACATGGATTTGAGATTGGCTCTCTTCCCAAGCCCATAACTCTTATCAACAGCTTTGCCCGAACAGGTTTGCAGAATACTGAAAATCCCTATCTGTCTTCTCAGCTTTCCAAGAAGGCAAACCTCTTTAAAAGGAAGAGGTACCCAGAGTCTCCAGAAGCCTTTCTTTTATCCAGCAACCCCAGCCTTGCAGAATTTCAACTGTAGTTGCTCCTGTCTGGGGCATCTATGACTATGAATCTGTCACTGCTCTGTCCTATATGCACAGCATCTGTGTCCTTGTTGCTCTTTTCTGTGAGCATATTCAGTCTATTTGGCTTGCAGCTCAGGCTCCAGACCCTTAGGCCATCCTCTCCTCTGAAGGTCTTTTTCTTATATCCTTCCTGTGCTCAGGACCCAGAATAGAACAGGTCAGTCTGGCCTCCCTGTCTCACAGTGGATTCCCTCTGCTCAGGGTTTCTTTCCCAGAATAGCCACCTCACAACAGGATGGCAGAACTGGCTCCCTCAGTAAATCTGAAAATGAACTGCAATGGTCCCTTCCCTTTAAGGGTTTCCATTTCTCTCATTCCCTCAGACACTGCCCACCTGTGGTGCCAGACTGGCTGCTACACTGCTCAATTTCCTTACAGAACTGACAATTTAGACAAGACTGTCGCATAAGATCTGAAATTGGAAAACTTCTCAGGCCTCTTCTTCCAGGCTGGGACTAATAGGAAAAACATTTTTTTTAAGAATGTAATTTTATGAGAAACAGACATTTTTATGGACTGCAGATTGCAGAGATACCAGGAAGGGAGAAAATGTGCTGGGTTCACTGGGGAGGCGTGATGCTTGATGCTCTCATCTGCCAAGCACTCCCCAATGGACATGAGCATAGCTAGGTTATTGTCTACATCAATTTTCACAGACCCCTTGTGTTATTAGGTCTAGCCTCATCAGGCAGGTGAGGAAATGGACGATCAGAGAGACCAAATGATCTGCCTGGGTTAACCAGCTAGAAAGAGGGAAAAGCTTGAACAGGATACAAGAGAGCTAGCTGGCAAACAAGAACTAAAACAACTCCACTTCCTGCAGACTCAAGTGTGGAGTGTAAGGGTCTAACCTTATTGCTTCCCAGTGCCCATGTTCACTTTGTCTTCTTCTCGCCCTCCTCCTCCCTGCATATTCATTGTTAAGGCTGTTGCTACAGAGGCCATTGTTGTTTTACATGAAGCACTGGTGATAACCTTCCTATGAGTGGATGTTTTCAGAGTGAGGTGTCTGGGAAGAAGGTCTCACATCTCTGGTGCCACAAGGGCCAATGTAGACAAGATGTAGCCACATGTAGACAAGAATCCCATGCCAGCTTTGAGGACTTGTCGTCTTACCTGAGGAGAGGAGCTTGTGTGTTCTCAGGAAGCTGATAGCCAGGCGCATGATGGAGGCCTTGTCCAGGTGGGAACTCACGCTGTGAGGCAGGGGTAGCTCATGAGCCAACTCACAGAAGACCTCTGTCTCCTTGCTACGCCGGCACCTGGCAGCATCTCGAGACTTCTCCTTCCTCCTCTCTGAGTTGCTCCTAGAGAGACAAGGGATTAGTCTATAAAGATTACTGTCATGCTATCAAACTCCTGGTTAAGTTATACCCATAGCCCCCCAAACTAAAGTATAGCCAACTCTCCCAATGGACTGATCTGGGCTCATACCAGTCATTGGAGCCATGCACAACCTGCTTTACGTTGTTGGCTCTACTTTTGTGTGTGTTGGAATTTTCTCAGAGGCCTTCCTCTCTGGCATTCTATGATATCCAGTGTAGAGCTTACTATAGCAAAAGAAGCCAGAAAAGATATGCTGGTTAGTTAATTGGCAATGCCTTGGAACTGGTCCTAAGTTATCTGGGGGCAAGGGTCAATGTCCAGAAACAGAAAGGGGAAGAAGCTATGATCACTGGGTCAGATGGCTCTGTCAGAAGTGCTAAAGAACAAGATGAAAGCCTGCTTCAAGGCTTCAAGTATAAGATGAACTCTGGAAAAAAAAATTAAGCCCAAGACTGGACCTTAGATTCTATTTCTTTTAAAATCAGAAAGTGGTTTCCATAGTAACAACTGAAATCACCACTATATCCCAAGAACAATTAGACATGCTTCAGGCTATAGTCCCAAAGTGCAGTCCTGCCAAGGGTTAATTGCCTGTCCCATGTCCATTTCCTCTTTATTGTAGGATGGAAGAACTATGACAGTCTAAAATCTGCTTTTTTTTTAGAAGTCCTAAATAAATATTGAGTCTTCTTATAAGGCCTATGTCAAGTTCTACCACAGGAAAATAAATTCAGGGTATTTGGGTTGTAATTGCTAGCTCTGTAAACTTATATTATTTAAACTGCTTGGCCTAAGGTTCTTCCTCTGTAAAAATGGTAATAGCAGTACCTACGTCACAGAATTATTATGAGGACTAAATGTGATAATTTATGTAAAATTTGTAGCACCAGGTCCACCTCAGCTGCAAGCAACCAATATTAGCTAGCAGTAAGAAAACATCTGTCCATGCAGGCTGGGAAGGTGGCTCAGTGGTAGAGTGCTTGCCTTGCATGCAGGAGGCCCTGGGCTCAATTCCTCAGCACCAAATAAGCAGAAAAAGCTGGAAGTGGCACTGTGGCTCAAGTGGTAGAGTGTTAGCCTTGAGCAAAGAGCTGAGAGACAGTGCCCAGGCTCAGAGTTCAGGCCCCACAACCGCCCCCCCCCCCAAAAAACTCTGTCCATGAAAAGATGATCATGAGAGTAAGAAGGTTGCTAAACACAACATGACAATCCTATCTTTGTAGAAATTTGTGTATTATACATGATACTTCCTACACATGATGAAAAAGGCCTAGAAACATAAAAAATATTAAAAAAAAAACAAATCCGCAAGTGAACAAATAATTATTATATATTTTCTAGGTATTATTTTAAGTAATACTGTTTGTTTTGACCTGAAAAACTATCCTCAGAAATATCACTATCCTCATCCCTAATTTGAAAGTGAAGGGACAATCCCGTCATAGTAGTTATATAAGTCACGGCCACTAGCCAAAAACAGGGAAGTGAAGTTTTGCCCTGGACAGGTGGGCTCCAGAATCCAGGCACTTGGCCATCAGTGACTGCCTTGACTCTAATTAAAGACTTTGCAGTTGCACAGTAGTGAGGTTAGGGGAGAAAGTTTTCCCTAGTGATATATATATATATTTTTTAAAGTTTCCATAAATAACCTACATTGCTTGTTTTAATAAAGAAACAAGTTTTTTTTGTAGAACGTGTCCAATGCAATTTGTGGCTCTCAAGGCCTTAATCTACTCAGTGTTAGCTCTCTTACTCTATTCTGCCTTCAGAAATTGTCAAAACCAAGGGCTCCTTCTCCTTTTGTCTGGCTTTGCAGCCTGTTATCTCAACAGAAAATCAGTATTTTGGGATTCACGGAATGCTGACACGCCTTGCCACCCCCTCAAGATTTGGGGCAGAAGCGCTGTTTTGACTTTACAACATACTTCATTTTCAAAGACAGAACGTCCAGCTCTCTGCATGGATTACACATCGTATAATTCAGACTGCGAGAAGAATTGTCCAACAGCTGGTGATGGTCAGGAAGAACCTTCAGAGAAATTGTGAAATGAGTGAATTTTTTCTTCTACCTCCCTGTCCTATGTTCTTTAAGCTTTGTTTCCTTTCCTCTCCCAGATTTCCATTTACTCAAGGCTCACACTCTTATACCCCATCCATTCTTACCATCTCAGAACCTGTTCTTGGGGGCTGGTTTTGCTTTTGTGACCAGATTTTAAGGGCAAGTTTGTACATTAGTCCTCTGAATTTTCATCTTCACCTTGACCTCTGGTTGAGGGGATTGAGGGATGCTAAAATATTGTTGGCATTCTGATACAGGGAAGGAAGGTGGAAGGGAAAAGAACCACAAACATAAAAGAATTATTGGGGTCCATTGTCCAACACTAACCCTCTCATTCAAACAACAGCATCATCTCTTAATCTAGTCATAGTGGTTGCATCTAAAGAAGTCATCTCAGGGCAGAGATACTAAGCTGTACAGACTATGACATTAACAGCAACATCTTAGAGCACAAACTTTCCCCTTGCCTTTGCCATGACTTAGAGAAGAAAAATCCCTAAAGCAGAGGATGGATCAGCTGGGGAAAAGGCTATCTAGAGTCAGTGCTCTACTTGACAGCTGCATTAGCCATCTCAGATCTGCTATGTTCATTCTACCATATAAACATTTATTGACACCTACTTGTGCATCTGGCACTGCATTAAGAATTCTGTTATTATCTTCTTACCAACACAGCCAGCATGATAGGTATTGTTTTTACAACTGACAGATAGGGAAATTGCCCAAGATCACATATAACCCTTTGGAGGGCTTAGAATCAGTAATCAGGTTCTTAGAAGTTCTGAGAAAACTTACACAGGGAACCCTGTGTAATGCCATCCTTGCAACCTTATGAAGAGAGCAAGGTAGGCATTGCCAGTGCCCTCATTTCAGAGATCCAACCAGTTAGTTAACTTGCCTAGGGCAATGAGCTGATTCTAGCTGATAACTAGCCTAGGGACCAGGACCCTCCACCTCCCTCCTTGTGCAATAACTGAAGGAGACAGTGGCTTTAGCAAGAAAGAAAGACATAACATTTTACCATTTAGAAAAAGACAGAACTTTCATCAGCCCCTTGACTAAAAGTTAAACCCTCCATTTAGCTACTCTGCTTTTATAGTTGCACTCTAGGACTTAGTATGATTTTTAATTAGATTATCTAGCTAATCTTGACACAGCCCAGAGATGTCTGTCTAATGTTGAGTCTTAGAAAAACAAACAAAAACCTGTCACACTGGACACTGCAATCATTTAATTAGCAACACTGAAGAGCAAGGATAATTAACACTAAGGTGCAGGTAAGACCTCCCCAAGCCCAACCAATACATGTGCATTACTGATTGCAGGTGTGTGTGGGAGGAGGGGGGACTGGAAATTAGGTAAGGTGAGGTTCTAATATACTGTCCAGATTTGGGAGAAGGAAAAACATTCTCTAGGCTCTGAAACCCTTGCCTGTAAAATGGGCAGAATCTCATGTCTTATTGATCAAATGAATGAGTATGGAAGCAATAGAAAGCTCTCATGAAAATCATCATGGCAGAGAGATAATAAAAACCATTTTTTGGCTAACCTGAGCTTTAGTCATATCACATTAAGACTAGCCATACACTTGTTCCTCATCACCAAATAAACTGTCTTGGAAATGGAAAATATGTCCAGCAGGCCAATCCTGCCCAGCACTTTGTATCAGTGGTTCTACATCTCAGGCCAATGAAGGGTTTCATTTCCTAAAGTACTTGCCCTTCCTGGTATTTCCTGGATGGGTCCTAGAATCAACTATAGTAGGTCAGATTTCTTCTTTTTCTTTATAAAGTAATAATCCTAAACTTATCATATTAGTAGGATTCTTTGGCTTCTATTAAAATGATACTTAATCTTACAATATTTCTTGATCATTATCAAGGATAAGAAAAATTGTGCTCCAAATTCCTCCTCCTAGCCTTCTTGGATTTTTTGCTCCCACAGGTGACCCTGCACAGCACATGGTATAGGGAAGAAATACACAGCCTGCATGTGGCCATGGTTTACTATGTCTTCTTGCATACCCAGAAGTATTTTCTGAGTTCAGATTTGACCCAGGACTACCAGAGTGTGGATGAGGCACCAAGCCCTTGCTCTCAAGGAGCATGCAGCCTGCCAGCTGCCTCCTCTAGCACAGGAATGAGTACAGACAATACACAATAAAGGGGGTTTAAAAAACACAAATTGTCGTCACAAACATGGATATGGATCTATGGGGTGGGGGGTGGTGGGAGACAGAATTTCAGGAGAATAAATAGCAACACCCTTAGCAGCCTTTGAGGAGCATATTTTTATATACCTGTGTTATTTCATTCACATAGCCATCCTAAAAGATAGGAGCTAGTATCTCCATTTGGTAGGGGAGGATATGAAGATTAATAGAGCTTTAAATCAGTTGCTAAAAAAGATTTCTCAAACTTAGTTCTTTTGAATCTCAAATCAAAAGCTTTGCCACTGACAGCCAGATTGCATGACTAGTGTATGTTAGAAACTGTCTCATGAATTGGCTGTTTGCCTATGCTAGAGAAAGAAGAGAAGGCTTAAGATTTGTAAAAGACAGAGTGATATAGATTCCTTGGAGTGAGGTTAGCTCTTCCTTTAAATAAGCAGTCATTCACATTAGTAATATACCTAGAACTTTAGAAGTCAGATTAGGAAGCTGGGGTGTTATGTGATTTCACAGTGCTCCATAAAACAACCATGCAGCAGTGTCTAATCATACTGCAGTTAGAAAATGAGTAGCTTTTGATCTGGGATTATTGTTATAAGTGCAAAAACTTATACCTATTCTCCCCAAGTTGGAAATCCATGCGGCTCTGAAACATTTGATCCACATTACAGGAAGCAACCACTTCAAGATCAGGTAATTGGTCAAAAGATAAAACAAGGGCTGGGAGCTGGTGGGTCATGACCCTTGTCATCCTATCTACTCAGGAGGCTAAGAGCTGAGGAGTGAAATTGGAGGCTAGCCCGGAAAGGAAAATCCAAGAGACTCATCTCCAATTAACCATCAAAAAGCTGGAAATAGAGATGTGGCTCAAATGGTAGAGTACTAGCCTTGAGCAAAAAAAAGCCCAGGACACACACACACACACACAAACACGCACAAAACAAGGACAAGGTCTATGGTGGTGTGGCTCATACCTTTAATCCTTGCTATTAGGGCAGGGGTGGGGTTGGAGAACTGCAGTTTGAGGCCAACTGGGGCAAAAAAAAAAAAAAAAAAAGCTACAAGACTATCTCAACAAACAAGCCTGGAGTGGTATTTCTTATCTGTAATCCCAGTTATGCAGGAGGTAAAGGTAGGAGGATGACTATCCAAGGTCAGCCCAGGAAAAAAATGTAATACTCTACCTGAAATACTAAAGCAAAAAGGTCTGCAAGCTATGATTCAAACAACAGAGCAGCAAGCATGAGGGTCTGAGTTCAAACTCTAGTACTACCAAAACAAAACAAAAGTGACTGTCCAGAAATGTTAAGTATAGTCAGTCTCTTGATATTAGTTAAGGATTGGTTCCAGGACCTCCTGTAGATATCCTATAGATATCCACAAGTCCTGTATCATTACATAGTGTAGCAACTTTCATACACTTTAAATCATCTTTAGATTACTTATGGTGTCTAACACAATATGAGTGCTGTGTAAACATGTGCAATATCATATTGCTTAGGAGGAAATAACAAAGAAAAAGTCTGTATGTGTGTCCAATATAGACAACATTTTTCTCCAAGCATTTTAAATCAGTAGTTGGCTGAATCAGAGAATGTAGAACCTGGGGATATGAAGCCTTGTTTATGCTCTAATGCAACCAGGAAACCTTTGCTCAGACCACATGTGACTTTTGGGTCACTGCTATAAGTGTGGCAATGGGTCCCTGCTTAAGTCATTAATATATAGTGACTTAATATTGGTCAAGATGATACTGGTTTCTGACTTCCAGGTAAAAATACCTGAAAAATAACATTCACTCCCTAAATGTCACTAACTGCACTATGAAAGTTAGTTTCTTAATTAGCTATGGGCTCTTTACTTTAGAGTGGTAAGAATTCACAGGCCTAAATACCTGTGGCTATCTGGGTATCAAAACCACATGCCTATTTCCCTTGGAGGTAGAATGGATTTCAAAACTTGGGGAGAAGAACTGGAGCTAATTAGACCAACTTGGTTGATTTTACTAGTTGGTGGTACAATTCTATGCTCATGCCAACTCACAGGTGGAAAACCCAGGTCTACTTTTAAAACTAACCACCCCCTTCCCTCTACCATGTACGGTGTCCAGTAAATTTGGAGTCACCATCATATGATATATATCTAGGATGAGGCTATTACTTTAGTAAATGTATCACTATAGCATGAGGGTGATAAAAATAAGGAAATAGAAATTTGAAGCCAGTTCCACATAAAAGATGGTTACCCTTTACAACAGTCACTTCCAGACAAAACTATAATTTTAATCCCACTACTCTAAGTGGGATTAATTAATTTCAGAGCCACAAAAGAAAATCAGTCTCAATACTTCATTCTTGTATGCATCATTTTCAATCCCAGATGATCTCTAGCTACTCTGTAGTCACTAGACTATACTGGAAAGTTTGTAGTTTTTTCAAAGAATAAAATGTACCCTTAACTGATTAGATTTTGCTGTCACTGAAGGCACTCAAAAAACAAAATAAAAAAGACAAGGCAACTCAAAAGAATTTTCTACATGCAATTCCAAAGAGTGGTAAAGATATTTTTGATGAAGGCAGTGTTGTAGTGGCCAACTTTCTGGGAACATTCTGATGTTTGTCTAAAGGCAGTAGTGGTTAGTCAGAGGCATCTATTTTATAGTGAGGAAAAGGTATCAAATATTATGGACAGTTGAAATGGAAGATAATAAATTAGCAAATTCAGGAGGAATGAGGCAGATCAAACAGACCTGGAGAAGGGCAAAAATGACATCAATAAGCTTTAAATAGACACACCTTTTGTGAGGGGCATGGTCTCTGCGCTAAAACAGAGAACTAATAACACAGAGTGAGACATCAAACAACCTTAGGGAAGGGACAAAGAGGAGGGAAGGCATGAGGGTTGGAGGGGCCAAAGTAGGGGCAGATGTTTTCACCCATCCCTTCCCTGTGGAAAAAGTCCTGGAAAGTGTCTCACAGGCAATTCCTCTCCTCAGGGTTCAGCCCCCAGCTGCCTGACTGGCTCTGAGGGTCAGTGTCCCTGCAGCGGAGGGCCTGGACTGCATTCAGAGCTGACAGTAATGTCTGAGGCTCACCCAGTTTGGCCCTCTAATGGTCATTTCTGCTTGGGGCTGACTGGAGATGCTTATCTGCTGGCCTCCTCTGCTGCAGGCAGCCTTGGAGAAGAGAGCAACAGATTCAATTACCAAGAAGTCCATCTGGGGCTCCAGATACCCAGGTCCTTACGTCATCTAAGGACATATGGAGTCTCCAGCCCAGCTGGGAAGGTGTGCATGGACAGGAGTAGCTGTGACAAACCGTCCTGTGCTTTGCTTCATCAGCTTTCCTTCACTAGCTAGCCCTTTAGTCTAAATCTCAATATTCTCCCCTCAAATTCTTATGTTGAAAGGCTCACCTTCAATGTGACTGCCTTTGGAGGTATGGCCTTGGACATGTGATTAGGAAATGAGGCTGTAGCCCACATGAATGGGATTAATATGCACTATAGAGGCCCATCCCTTTCAGTGGCAACAAATCAGGTGCCATTCTGGGAGCTAGGACTAGAGTCTTTATCAGATATTGAGTCTGCTAGTTCCTTGATTTGGTCTACCCAGTGTCTAGTCCTCAGCTTATGCTATTTTGTTCTAGCAATCTGTACAGAACAAGACAGTGGCCACTCTAAATAACATATTAGTGAACAAAATACTTTGCATTTGTGCTACATATTATATTTTATGAGACTCTTACATGGTAGGAGAGAAGGAACAGCTATCATCATTCCTGTTTTAGAGAGGAAGAAAGCTAAGCATAGAAATAGATGGGAAGTAGAACAAAACTCACAAGGCCTGATAAGGACACACAAACAGAGAGCCACTGACAACCAGCCAGTGCTAGATGTGCATCTCAACTGGGAAAAGACCTTCATTATATACCTCGTAACTCAGCCTTTGCTAACAGACCTTTTTGTTTTTTTTCTTTCTTTTGTCATACAACAAAGATTTAATATTATTCACATTACATGTCCATGAAGAGCTGGTAGGTAGTAGATGGGGAAAGTACTGTTCTATACAGCTACTCAGAAATCCCAATTAATGGAGACTCATCAGATAGCTACTGTTCCAACTATAACCTGGAACAGCTGGTTGATCTGTAAGGTCTCCTTGGTACAGGAAGAAAAGACTGGAGGAGCACTCTAGTGCTCAACATCTTAGGCCTGGACTTATAAATTTCACTTCTACCCATGGTTTATTCACCTTAACTAATGGTGCAGCTATAACCTAACTGAAAAGGAGGTAGACGAGGGGAACATAAAGAAACTTGTGGAGTAGTTGATGACTCCTGTCTCTGCTCACTAGAAACTACTGTAGTAGATTGCAGATGTAAGAAGAAGACTGGGCAATGGACAGGACTACCCTGTAGGTAAAATGTCTGTTAGTCATTAGTTCTGTTCAACAAATATTCCCTGTCCTCTTTCATAGCATCTAATAGATCTTTTCCTTTAAAAATGTGTTGGTGGAGATAAGAGTAATATTGTACATATTTGGTATAGGCAACTTTACAGATACAGAAAGGTTTAAAGAAAAGAGATCTTACTGGGTTTATGGATTTGTAATTTGCTTTTTAAAAATTTTAAACATATCACATTAAGAAGTTTTTCAAATCATTCCTAACAGCTAGCAAAATATATGTTCATAGATCACAATGTTATTTGACCAGCCCTGTTCAGCTCTGGCTTCCAATTTTTAGCTGTTGTAAATAACACTCTGAAGCTACCTTTACATTAGATATTACTTTCTAATTCCTCTCTCCCTCCCTCCCTCCCTCCCTCCCTTCCTTCTTTTTTCTTTTCTTTTTTTTTTCTTTTGTCGGTCATGGGGCCTGAACTCTGGGCCTGGGCACTGTCCCTCAGCTCTTGTGCTTAAGGCGAGCACTCTACCACTTGAGCCACAGCACCACTTCTGGCTTTTTCTGCTTATGTGGTGCTGAGGAATCGAGCCCAGGGCCTCATGCATGCAAGGCAAGCACTCCACCACTGACCACCTTCCCAGACCCTCTAAGTTATTTTTTATAATTAAAAAATGACATGAATTGGGCACTCTTGGCTCATGCCTGTAATCCTAATTAGGAGGCTGAAATCTTGATCAAGACAGAAAGCCCCCCCTCTTCACCCCCCCCCCACCAGGCAGAAAAGGCAAAGCAAGAGTGTGAGACCCTGAGTTTAAACTGTGGTACTCTCTCTCTCTCTCTCTCTCTCTCTCTCTCTCACACACACACACACACACACACACACACACACACACACACACGATCTGTATTCAATTTCTAGGAAGCCCCCCACAGCAGCCTCATGGTGAAAGTTTTAATAGACAGATCCGGTCACCATTTCTGAAGACAGAGCCCTGGCAGAGGGTGCGGAGGGAGGCAACAGCGGGAAAGGAAACCAAATGTATACGTTCTCTCTCAATCTGGGCTCAATCTGCTTTCCTTACTCAGCACTGGTTCTCTCTGGCTTCCTCTTTATAGCCAGCCTAACACATCTGCAGAGTGGTGACCAATTATACTGAAATGGGAGTCTCACTTTGATTCCAATCCAGTCCTGAGAAGCTACACATGCCGTGTATAGCAGATCCTCTTCTCTCCATGTAAAAGTAGCATTCTTTCCACCCTTTCCTTCCCTATATCCAGTATAGTGATATCCTTTATGGGTAGCCCTTTGACCCATAAAAAAAGCAAGAAAATAAGCAGTGCTAGGGGCTTTAGTCTGGATGTCCATTGCTCTCTGTGGCCCCTGGGGACCACTACTGCCTCACTCCCAACACTGTAGAGATACCAGCTAAGGAGCTAATTAGCCTCAGAGGTTGAGACGCTACTACTGTTGCTGCTGCTACAACTAGCCAACATTACCGGCAATTCTTTCTGGTTAACAAAGAATTCTCACTCATCTGTCTGAAACAAGTCTCCTGAAGTGGGTATGGCCTTATTTCATGTGGCACGAGACACAGCCTCTTCATGAATGAATGTTAATGCATGCCCAGTACCCTTCAGTGATGGAGTCAGCACTCATTGGATCCTACACCATTGGATCCTACACTCCACATTGGGTGGTGGTCCTCCAAATGCCAACCAGCAGATCCTCCAGCAGGCTCAGAAGGCCTCACTGAGTTGGATATATGAAGGTTAACCTTCCAAGGACACTTAATTTGAAGAGAATTTGGAATCCTACCCTCTTGGTCTGGAAAGAGGGACCACCTGGCCACATTTTAATTTAGGTCAGCCCTTAAGGAGATGAACCAGCCCAGGATGGAGAATTTTCTCTTGCTTGAAGTTGTCTGAGAGAAAGATAGAGGAAGCAGGACAGGAAGGAAAGGGATGAGATAAGGTGGGGAGATGTAGTTCACTGGTAGAATGCCTGCTTAACATATACACGTTCTTGGGTTCAATCATCTGCCCCGCAAGAAAAGGGAGAGTGCCTCCTGCAAGCAAGCATTTCATTCTCCCTATTTCTCTGGGGCCACTTCCCTTGGGCATAAGATATTCCCCACATCCAAGATGTTACCAGATGGATCAAGGGGTTTTCCTTAGGACTGACTTCTGCCCACTGGCACCCTTCTTGCTTTGTATTCCACAAGTACCCAACAGCATAATCTATGGTTTGGCTTAAACTATTGTATGTGTGCAGCTAGCCTGTTTCTACAACTCTGCCTTCAGCTAAGAAAACTAACAAAGAAATTGCACAGCAGAGAGAGAAAGAGGGAGAGAGAGAGAGAGAAACACACGAGCCTGAAATGTACAATGGATTCTCAGGCAGAAAGCACTCTGTGGTATAGTGGAAAGTAGTTCACCAGTCCCATAAGACCCTTCAGCAATCTTGCTGCTGGCTCTCCCTCCCCTCAGCCTTATGGAACATTCCTTCATTACCTTGGCCTGTCTATGGTGTGTTCCGCTCTCATGACCTCAGTTTCCTCCAGTAAGCCGCACCTGTGCTGATTGGCTTCATAGATTCCACAGGGTACAGTCAACCCTGTGTTGCTCTCCCTTTATTTTGCCCAAGTAAATTATATAATCTTCTGGGAAAGGCCCACGTCCTCAGTTCTTTTGATGTCCTCTAGCACTAAGAACTACAAAGCAGAGATATAGAATTTTTCAAATTCATCAAAACTAGTCTCTGTCCTAGATCTTTCCTAAGAATACTAATTCAGTGTTTAATTAGAATAAGAATTTTCCATCTGGGAAGAGTAGTTGGTGCAGAGAGATTCAAAGATAAGCAGTAGAAAGGGAATGGAAGGGAAGGAGGGAGAGAGAAAGACAGAGACAGAGAGAGAGTCTGTGTTTGTGTGTGTGTATGTATGTGTCTTATCAACACTCTGAACAAAATCTGGGCTCTTGACAGTGGGATCACATAGTCCAACACTTCTTCACCTTTGCTGTGCCCACAAACCACCAAGGATATAGTTTCAAGACACTCTCTCTAGAGGTGTGTGATAGAACCTGAGCATCTATATTGCTAGCCACCTCTCAGATAATGCATGATCCCACACTTTGAGTAGAAATAGACCCAAGTACCCATGAGATATTGACATCATGGAGATGTTATTTGTCAGTATTAGTGCAATCCAATGCCATCTTTATCCAAAGACAGCTGACACTGAACAAAGCAGATCTTCCAATAGGATGAACCCCATTCTCTTTGTGCATTTCATGGGACTTCACAAAGCCCTACTTGGATGACATTCTCTTTCTTCTCATCTTCCCCATCTATCATCTCATTTCTTCCTATTTTTAATAAATCCATCTTTCAGGCTCAGCTCATACCTTAATTCCTACAGAGGCACCCCTCCCCCACAAAACCCTCATTTTTCTATGGCACTTCCTCTTCCTGGTCCTACGTAATTAAAGAGGCCACTCTAGCTTGATGGTTCTCTCTCTCTCTCTCTCTCTCTCTCTCTCTCTCTCTGTCTATCTCTCTCTCTCTGTAAAGATTTTGTTGCTTTATGGAGCACAGGGGCACGGGTACAACATCTTTCACTTCTGAGTATCCTTCACAGGGTCCTGGGCAGACAAACTGGGTGAATACCTGTCAGTGGATGTAAGGACATTTCAAGTGTGCCTTTTACTCTTGGTTTTTCCATCTCAGGGAAAAAAGAGAAAGTGATCCCAGCTGTCTTGGCATCCAGCCCCAGCCCCAGATCTAGATCCCAATTGCTCCTGGAACTGCAGCTGGGCCAGCTTAGGTTTTATTTTGTTCTCTGCAGCGTCTTTTCCTCTCAAGGAAGAGTTAATGCACTGGGAAGGCTGCTTCCCACTTGGAAATCTCCATTTCCTCCTGCAGTGTGAACAAGAGAACTCTATGGACAGAGGCTGAGCAGGGCCAACTGCACAGGGAGTGAACTCACTCTGAATGGGGCTGTTCTAAAGCCCGCCAAGTCAAGTCATTAAGATGCCAGCCTTGAGGTGCAGCCCCCAGCGTCACCTCTGGATAGCCATATCCCAAGCCCACTGCCGGCAGGGGATGAATGGCAAGCACAGAGCCCATGAAAGCAAGCTCTGTCATAAGCAGGAGTGGAGGACCACTTCTCCCTCTAGGGTGGGGGTAGGATGTTGTGGAGGTACAAAAGTAGAAACCATTCTCCACTGTGAGCCAAAATGAACCTTCTGATTTACATAGTGTTGCCAAAACCCAATTGCTCCTCAAAAGGCCAAAGGGAATGGGGAGGTAATAATAACATTAGAAAAAATATGTACAATGCCAAAAATAATCACTATGTCATGAGAAAACAGAGCTGGGCTGCCTCAGGGACCATGCTGGCTATATTCAGGAAGGAGGGGGCAGAGATCTCCCTGGCAGCGTCTCAGACAATCTGAGTGGGGGGAAAATGCCCTAACTGGAGTCAACAGTTGGCAAGGAGAGAGAACTCTTCTCAAGTACAGAATATGATTTTACGGTTTGCTTTACAGTTTGTTTCTCTTCTTTATTTCAGCACTTTAATGTGAGAGAAAAAACATTTGTTTGGTCTTTCAATCAGGACTAATGCTTGACTGCATGTTCATGCTAAAACATCCTAAGTCCTATCCTACGAATCCCAATTTGAAGCCAGAACTTCTGGTGCCTAGTATTTTAAGTATTTCAAAGCAAAAAGGGTGCCAGGTGCTGGTGGCTCATACCATTAATCCTAGTATTCAGGAGGCTGAGACCTGAGGATTTGTAGGCAGCCTGGGCAAGAAAGGCCAGAATTCAAGATGAAACAAACAAAAACAAACAAAAAAAGAAAGAAAACAAAAAATGAAACAAAAATAAAAAAAGAAAAAGAAAGGCCATAATTAACTGCCTAAAAATGGGAAGTGAAGCTATGGCTCAAAGTGCTAGCCTGGAGCAAAAGAAAAATAAAAAACAATAACAAAAAGAAAAGGCTCAGGGACAGCACTCAGGCCCTGAGTTCAAGCCCCATGACCAACAAGAACAAAACAAAAAAAAACAAAAACCAGGGGTGGAAAGCATAGGAAGTTATTGAATGGGAGTATTGAAGTGCTGCCCTCATCCCATAATCCCTTCTCTCTGCCTTATTTTTTTTTAAAGACAAAAGATAGCCAAGAAAAGGAAGCAAGAAAGAGCTGGTTGGTCAAGAGTCCCTTCTAAATGCCCTTTAGGAAGAATTCTGATTTGCAGCCTGTTTACATGGTCACATGTCTGGTGTGTGGGGGCTGATTCATGGCCATGGCGCAAGTCCTTGCTTTCTCCCAATTCTGTTGCCTCTTACTCTGATTAGAAGTGAAATGTTCATGTACACTGAAGAAGCTTTGCTCCATTTTTTGCAAGCAAATCATCAAAACCCACAGGAAATGCTCAAAGTCTGCCCCATGTTCTCAAATGATAACACAGAGCAATCTGGAAAATGGAGCTGTGTTTTCCTCCCATCATAGCTTATTCCTTCCACTCATTCCACGGATATGAGTCTGTCTTCATGTGCTTGGACCACAATCCCTTACTTCAGGGAGCTTGCAGAGAAGTAAGAATTAAATCCTGGAGTATTGGCTAACAATCAGTGCCATAAGAGCTTCAG
This sequence comes from Dipodomys spectabilis, assembly GCF_019054845.1. Classification (NCBI taxonomy): domain Eukaryota; kingdom Metazoa; phylum Chordata; class Mammalia; order Rodentia; family Heteromyidae; genus Dipodomys; species Dipodomys spectabilis. The sequence goes on from NW_024870703.1 coordinate 5,665,533, forward strand.
TTTGCAAGGCTGGAGGAGATTGGCAGAATTCTGTGCCATAAGGAGATTGCACGGAGTAGGGTATAAGGAAGCAATCAAGAGGGAAGAGGTAAAACAAAGATACCTCTGGGGTAATGACAGGTATCAGTGGTAACAGTGGTGGTCAGGAAACAGCTAGACAGTAACTCAGAGTGGGCCAAGGAGGTATACTAGTCAGAGTGGGAAAAATATGCTGTTGAGTAGCCACAAGATGCAGAGGCAGCTGGCTAATCAGGAGCTATGGTGCCAGTGAGGCCAATGCAAGAACCAGTCTTAACCCTGTTTGCTCTGCTGGCCATGATTTGGCCACACTGAACAGCAAATCTGAGAATACCTCTTTTTTGGCACTAAAGCCAGGGAAAATGAATCCCTAAATATGGTAGCAACCCCTGGGTTCCCTCAGGCTGGAGCTTAGCTGTGCCCACAGTAGACCTCAGCAAGGCATTCTTGCTGAACAACAAGTCACAATTTGTCCATGGATGAAAAACAAACTTTCCTCAAGATGCATGCCTCCTCAGCCTTCAGTGGGGTTCCCGGCTCACAAACAGATGTTAGCCATACTTTTCCAGGTGTTTCCCCTTGCTGCTCACCCCTTTACTATTGGTCAAGAAAAATGACCTCTCTACCACCCTTTCCACCAAACAATGTCGGCAACATGCATTGCCCCAGTTTTAAATTGGAAGTGACTTCCTACTTGTCCTCCAAATTGCCAAGCTCCTTGAAGGCTCCCAGCCTCTTGAAATCTCTTGACATTCCAGACCTTCTAATATGAGAGCCAATACAGGCCTGCCACCTCCATAGAGGTTCTTCTGGTCATTCAATCCAGCCCATCCTGATCTCTCCTCCTCAGCCCTGCCCTGAACACTAAGAATTGATCTGTGCCACTTAACTGCAATGTGCCAGCCCCTGGTTATTTCTTATCTAAGGGTGTCCTCTGAGGGCACAGGCAAAATGTCAAGTTTATGGGTCACAGTACTTACCCTGATAACAGCAGTGTCATTAGCTCTTTTAAATATACAATGGCCAACTGGAGTGGAGGATTAGAGCAGCCGTGGTCCTCAGCTGTAGGATGGGTATTTCAGAGGAGTTCTAATGTTCTGTTGCTTCTCAGCAGAAAGTGGATCAACAACAAGGCATAATGGTGGCTGCACTCATTATCAGATTACTTAATACCCCATGACTCCTCATGGTCCCCAGGGCACAGATCCTCATATCCTAAGGCTGTTTTCCCTGCAGAAGTGGCTGCCTGTGTCTGCTGTCCAGTCATACCTATATTCTTTGAGCCAGCTGCCAATGAGTTCTTGCTGCTTCTGTGAGCAAGCCCAGACAGGGGTAGTTCCCTTCCCCACTTCCACTCTTCCCCCAAGAAGCCAGATGTAACAGAACAATCTATTGCCCAACACTGCCCAGCGCTCGAAAAGCCTTTATATCACATGTGTGGGTGCCCTTCTCAGAGTCAGACTTCTTGCAGGGAGGATGCTAGATCCTGGCCAGGGTTCCACCTCTTTTGTGATATTACATGGAGGTGAGAAAATAGGACAAGACCCTCCCCAGCCCCATGAAGAAGCTACGAAACCTAACAATAATATGAAATCAAGCCAAAGCAAATATATTTAAGCATCTATAACAAGTTAGGTGCTAATGGCATATGCCTACAATCCTAGTTACTTAGGAGGCTGAGATTTAAGGATCAAGGTTTGAAGCTAGCCATGCCAAAAGACTCTTACTTCCAATTAATCATTAAAAGGCAGAGTGGAGGTATGCCTCAAGTGGTAGAACACCAGCCATGAATAGAAAAAGCTAAGCAACAAAGAGAGGCCCCGAGTTCAAGACTCAGTACTTGTACACACACACACACACACACACACACACACACACACACACACACACACACACACACACACACACACACACACCAATAACATTATCAGGCATAGTAGTGTATGCCTATAATCTCAGCTACTTCGGAGGAAGAGGCAGGATTATGAGTTTGAAACCAGTCTGTTACTTATTCAGATGCTACTCACCATCAAAACAAACCTAAAGAAAACAAACACAAAAAAGATGTGTGTGTGTGTGTGTGTGTGTGTGTGTGAGAGAGAGAGAGAGAGAGAGAGAGAGAAGGAGAGAGAGAGAAGGAGAGAGAGGTGTTAAGAGTGCTTGCTCAGGGCCCTGGGTTCAAGCCTCAGTACTGAAAATAGAAAAGAAATAAGGTCATCAGGTAGGCTTAAACAATAACCCACACTTTGAAATAAATATGCTTCATGAGCCTAAATTCCAACTTTTAAAAATCTGTCCCCACCCCACACCTTCAACTCACACCAGATCCAACACCCCCTCCCAACCAGAGAAGTTAATAGAGCCCAGCTGCTTCTCTTATCTGGCTCACCTGCTAATGGCAAATTTCTGCTATTGAGGCTGTCAGTGATCTCTGCAAATCACTTTTTATTAGAGATAATGCCATTTTTACATTATTATCCAGCCCAGCAGTCAAAGAGATACAAGTTGATTTTTTTTTCTGTGAAACTCTGGGTCTGCACATTAATGCTGACAGGTGACAGGGAGCTGGCCATGCTTCTTGGGAGATTCTGGTGAAAAGGCTTGGCACTTCACCCAGTTCCTGGCTAGGCAGATGGAGAGCACCTAGCACCTCCTTCCAGAGTTTCTGAAGCAGTGGTGAATTTCTGGGCTTGTAATATTTGCTTCCCTTACAGCTCTGTAAAACAGCAGCAGGCTGGCTACACGCTCAACTCTGCCCAGCAGATAAACTCTGTATAACATCTAGGCCCAAGCAGAGCTTATTCTGCTGTGTGGAAAGCAATAACTCCTATGTGAGTCAGCTACAGGGAAAGACTTTAAGCCTGAGGAAAAACCACCCAGAAGTACCTGAAGTCTCCGAGGCAGCACTGTATTCTATTAAATCATTTGGAAAATGAGCCCAAGTACGGGAGACCCCAGTGGAGGGGACTGGGCGACCCCAGGAGTTCTCCTGTGTTGTGGCTGGGACACTCCAAGTCTCACTGCCAATAGTTACAGGAAGTTTCACTTCTCAGGCACTACCCAAAAAACGCTCTGTTTTCTTGCTGTTTCCCTTCATTATTTTTAAAATGTTAGATGTAGCTTTGGTTTCACTGGAGTGACTTCTAATGGCCACCGAGATCCTGGCAAACACAATGTCCTTTCCCCACGGCAGTCTGCCAAATCCCACAGTTCTATGCTGCAAGAAGAAAATTCTGAAGCCACTGAAGTTCTAAAACGTCACCTTCACTTGGCTGAAAAGAAAATACTCTGCATTTGGGTGTTTTTGTAAGAGGGCTCTTTGGCATTTAAGTCCCATCTGGCATTTGTGATTGGTTAACTTTAGCTCTTATTATTTAACATCTACTAAGTACCTACTACTGGGCAGGCACTGAAGATGGAGTAAACTCAGGCCTCTGCCCTCAAGTGGCTAATAGCCTGGTAAGGGAGCCAGGCCAAGGGGCATGATCTAGGCCAATGAAACTGGCTCAGATACATACTCTGTGACTTGGAACAAATGACTTAAGGTTTTCTAAAATAAAGTGTCCTGTAAAACAGTTACTTGACAGGGCCCTGCCCCTGTGAGGCATAAATGACAGCCATGCAAAATGCTTAGAAACATGCCTATTGTTTACCTGGCACTCTGTAGAGTTGGACTTGGGAACCAAAAAGAACACCATAATACAAGGTAGGAAGAGAGGAGCCTTTCTCTCTGGAAGTGCTTTCTCAGTTGAGATTTTAAGGTCAGTGGGACATTAGCCAACAAAACCATGGTGAGGGAGCCCCAAGAAGACAGGAAAGGCTCAGACCTGGTAAAACTAGACAGCTGACTCCATGGTGATAATTGGACGGTCCCTCCTGAGGTGTCCCAAGGTGCCCTCAGTTGAGGGCTAGCTGAGCCATGGACAACCCTATTGTAGCATTTCTTCTTGTTATTTGCATTCCTTCACTTCAACAATGAGATGATTGTGTGGATATTACAAGAGGAGATTATCTCCATGGGCACTGAGCCTGTTTTAGTGTAAAGACCTGGCCTTGCAGAGCCAAGACTTCTGAGGTCACAGCTAGGTTTCCAATTCTAGAGAACCCCTGCAAACCTCAGAGATATTGAGCAAAGTGCTTTGTGGATGGCTTCCTTTGGAAGATAAGATAATGCAAAGCAGGTGGGCTTACATGCATAGAACCATTTCAGTTCAGGGGATTGTATAAAATAGCTATGCATGCCTAGCTTAGGTAAAGGGATGGAGGGAAGAGAAAAGTCAGCCTGTGTTATGAAGCAATTGCTTTAGCTCATGGCCATCCACACTTCTGGAATCTGTAAAGCCTTTGATCCCTTTGATCTATGGGAATGGGACCACTGAGGATGCTCATGGCAAACTCTGGCAAGAGGCAAGAGGGGCAGAGCTTATTTAATTTTGTCATGATTAAGAACATTACAATATAAACTTAGAAAAGAAAAAAATGGAATATTACTGATGTCTCTGCGTGTTATAACAAATACAGGGTATACATGTTCTGGGACCTTAGTCAGAATGTGTTCAGCAGTTACAAGTTGACACTCTTAGATGGATTGAACTAATTCTGTGAATGATTCATCTCCATGCCTATAGGTGAATTTCACTGAAGTTAAAATCTGTAATATATCATAGAGGCAGGCAGAGGCTACAGAGGCTTCCAGATTCTTTCAAAAAGTGGATTTTGTTGTTAACAAAAATCAAAGAGAGAGGTCTCCAGGAAGAATAAGTCTCTCTTAGTGGGAGAACAACTTGTCTTATTACCTTGGAACTGATAGCTTCTCTGTTCCTTTTTATGTCTCCCTTTAGCTTCAGTGAAAATAGCCCAAGTGTTCTCATTCTGTCTCACAGGGACCATCAGAGAAGAGGCTGAGTCTTTAGAAAGAAAGAACATTCCAGAAAAAGCTGAAGCCTACTTCATTGGTAGTGTTAGTAACTACCTCTAGGTGTCCACTTTCAGACCATAACCTGATCATCTAGGAAGTATTTCTGGAACTGTCTTCACTAAAGAAAAGAAATGCAATACATAACTTGACTTTAAAAAAAAAAAAACCTAGGATGCTCTAAAACGCTATCAAATTCCTTAAAACTTTTTCTTTCCTCCATAATCCTTTGCCAAGTTCAAAGGTGAGCCCTTTCCCAGAGGCCTATTAGGAATAACGCTTATTTCATACATTTGGAGGTTGCAAAGTTTGATTCAATCTTACTTATTTGGAAAAAAATCTTTTTATTTTTAGTGAAAAAAGGGAAAAAGGAAAGGAATAACAAGAGTAACATTTGGGAGAGAAGAGGGTATCTAAGAGCACCACTTGGATGGTAGATGCATATTTTGAATATGCTCACCTCAGATTTTCTCCAAAGGATGCTAACAGAAAACCATTGGTCTCTATACCTTTCAGAATTTAAATGACTTTATGTGTTCTCCTTCCTCTTGTGGATACAGTAGGAAAGGGAAATTTAATGGCAAATAAGACCCATTCTTATACCTTACAGAGGGTACTATGTAAATAAAACACCTTAAAACATCTCACCAGGATTTCTGGGTCTTTTGTAGGAGTGAAATGCAGCAGAAAGCTTTGTGAGGGTTTGTGGTCAGCTGATCTGATGCCAAGATGTCACAAATTAGCTATTACCAAGTCAGGCCATCCCTGCTTTAGGGATGAATGGGATTTCTCTGACTTGTTGAGTCAAGGGAGTTTATGTACATCACCTGTCATTTCCATCTCATTTTCTCCCCTAAAATAAAGTAGATTGAAATGGACCTGCCATCTCATGTTTGCTTAGTAAGAAGTAGTTTAAGGGAGAATGTCAAGGGTAATAAAAAGTAGTTGAGGGGTTGGGAAGGGTGGCTTAGAGGTAGAGTGCTTGCCTTGCCCACATGAGGTACTGGGTTCTATGGCTCAGCACGACATAAGCAGAAAAAGCCAGAAGTGGTGCTGTGGCTGATCAAGTGAGTGCTAACCTTGAGCTAAAGAGCTTAGAGACAGCGCCCAGGCCCAGAGTTCAGGCAGTTCAGTTCAGTTCAGTAGTTGACATCTTCTCCTGTCTATCTCCACACAAGGCCTCTACTCATTGTTCAAGGCAATGTAAGCTCCTAGCTCACCCTTTCCAAGTCCCTTGTCAGGATGACCTCCCCAAATACCAACACCACTCTTTAGGCCTGTAATAGTCTCTTTCAAGTATTGAGTCTCTTGTCACTTGTGTCAGCCAACCTACATTTAAACATTAAACCATTGGGATAGTCAGATTATGAGAACTAAGTTTCCTTAAACTCTAAATTCAGTCACTTCTGAGGGAGACTCAGAAGCCCCTCTCAGCTAGAAAAACTTTAGGAAGCAGAATTCATCTTTGAGAAAGAGGATGGTTTAGGAGGTAAAAGGCAATATTAAGCTCTTCCTCTAGCTCTGCAGGGCCTCTTTTGCATACTGCCCTCTAGAGGCAGGGCTTAGAACACCTCCAGCTCTTAAAGTCATTGACAAGTTTTTGGTGCCTTCTCTGTGTTAAGACTTGATATTCTTTTTTGGGTCCGGTCATGAGGCTTGAACTCTGGCCCTGGGCACTGTCCCTCAGCTCTTCAGCTCAAGGCTAGCGCTCTACCACTTGAGCCACAGCACCACTTCCGGCTTTTTTTTGATTATGTGGTGCTGAGGAATCGAACCCAGGGCCTCAGGCATGCAAGGCAAGTGCTCTACCACTGAGCTACCTTCCCAGCCAAGACTTGATATTCTAATGGAACTATTATCCAAGAATATGTCTGGGTAACCAGTCTGAGCTTTGTTATAGTTCCAATCTGTACTCTTGTTTTGGACAGAGTATTTTATAAAACTCTGTCCTACCAAGATCCCAAATCAGTGGTTACATTGTTTTTCTACAGTAATCACTTTAAGTTGATTCTACAATAACCAACTTTACTTAAATATTAAGGTCACCATTCCAAAGCTTCAGAATTCTAAGACTGGATTATTTGTGGTTCTAAATATTGGATGATTGTCATCAAATCTCTTGACTACTCTGGCCTCCTCTAAACTCTATTTTCTTTTTTTTTTTTCTTTTTGTCAGTCTTGGGGCTTGAATAAACTCTATTTTCTTTTTCTATTGTGAAAATATCATACATAGGAGTTACAATTACATGGGCAAGGTAATGAGTACATTTCTTATCAAGCATTGCTGCCTCCTTCTTGGTTTCCCTTCCCATCCCTTCCTATCTCCTCCCCCCAACCCCCTACCTCCCCTCCCCCTCCCTGCCCAGGCCAAAGTTATAAAGTTTGTTTTTTGACATGTCTTGTACATCTCATTGTTGCAATGGGTCCACCGTATCCCTATTTAAACAATTTGATAAACTCTATTAAGACATATACAACCAAGTTTTTAACATATAATGTTCTCTAGTTCTCTAATAGTCACCTTATAATAATGCACTCTTCTCACTTGGATTATAGTTCTTTAGTACAGAGACTAAATGCTACTTCTCATGTTTCCATCAGTACTGGGGCATACATCACACACTTAAGTAATGAGACTTAAACTCAGGACCTGGGCACTGTCCCTTCACTTGTTCGCTCAATGATGGTACTCTACCCCTTGAGCCACACCTCTATTCTAGCTTTTTGGTGGTTGATTGTAGATCAGTGTCTCATAAGACTTTCCTGCCAGGTTGGCTTTAAACCTCAATCCTCAGACAGATCTCAGACTCCTGAGCAGCTATAATTTATAGGTACGAGCCAACTGGCAACCCCTTTAATATTTATTCATCACAGTTAGAGTAAGTGAAATGTTAACATCAAATCATCTCTTTCCTGTAGAGATGAAGAAACAGAGGTTGTTAAGTCACAAATTCAAGGTCAGTATGGCCCTTCCTTTCTGGTCTTGGAGTAAAGACTAATCTTTCTGAGGATTAGACTATAACCCTTCAATGGAGCTACTACAGTGGCTTCCCTTTTGCAGTTGAGAAACAGAGGTATAGAGTGTTTAAGTTACTTTCCCAAGAAACCATAGCTTAAACACAATACTAGAATCTATACACTCATTACTACGCACTGCTGCTTTATTGTTTTAGAAGTCCAAGGACCATTTCCTCCTTTTCTATATTGTAGTAGACTAACTCCTACATTAAGTGTGTGCTTGTCTTACTCCTACCTGGCTCCCAGTTGGCTATAGTGTCCATGGACAGGAATAAAGGTACCTTCCTTAATCTTCCTCTTAGGTCATTAGCCTGGTTCTCTCCCTACAGTGGGTGTTTAGTGAATAAAACTCCACAAGTACAAATGAAATAGGCTAGGCAACTAAGGCAATTGATTTCCTTCTCCTATGATACTGTTCCAATCTTTTAATACTTGTTTTTCCTCAAGGAGGTGATAGGGATCTATTAGGAGTACAAACGCCTTTGCTCAGACCTCTCCACCCTGGCCAAATGTTGCCCAAGTCTTGCATAACCATGAAGTCACATGGGAGGCTCATCCCCCAAGCAGGTGATCTAGCCACTCCTTTCTGCACCCATTCATGGTTTTTCCCTATCATCTTTCATTCTGCAGAAGGCTCACTCTGGACCCCATATTTAAGCCATTCCAGGAAGTCTTCCTCCCTTGATATTAGACAGCTGAGACTAGAAGCTGAAGGGGCAAACAGACTGCCCACTACCCCAGCTTCTCCCAGGAGTCTTCTGCTGGTGGGCTTGTCAACAACAATGACAAGATCCAAGTGTTTTTCATGTCCACACAGGAGAGGAAACTGGGCTATCCCCAGGGGCAGATGATGGCTGGAGGGAATTAGCCTAGTTCCAGCAGTACAAGATTATTCCATTTCATCCTACCACTGTCCTCTCAAATATTCTAACACCTATGCCATGCTAGCCTGCCCTTATTGAAAAATAACTGTACCCCAAATCATAGTTTTCTCTGCAGAAAATAATTGCTACAACTTAGCAATTTTCTCTCTTCAGGATTTCAAGGACAGGAAAGGGTGGCTTTTAACTAAGCCTGTACAGAGTGGGTGTCTGTTTCTCCTATGTTTTGTGTTCTTGTTTCGGAAACAAAAAAGCTTTAGTACAAATGCTGAAGGCCATTATGGTAATAGAACTTCTAAGGTTTTCACTAATTTTCATGCATTCCTCTGCCATGGATCAATATAAAATTAGAAGTAAGGATGCATACTCCAATAAAATTTTTCCATACCAATTGGCAGAAACAGAAAATGGTTATGGAACACATCCTCCACACCTGCCTGACTCCACCAGCACCCAGGCTAGCGATCTTCTGCTGAGCAATGGAAAGACTAACTTGTGCCACTCAAACCTCTATGGATCTCACTCACCTGGATTTTCAGCTGAACCAGGAGGAGGTCACCAGTGTGAGTCATGTCATCCTCCACCTGCCTACAGGACATTCTTACACAGAGGCTATTAGGGCTTTTACCACAAAGGAAGCACACCCTTGGTGCCTCTCCCAGTCCCTTGGCCCCAAGCAAACACTCACATCAGCAGAATTTTGTTTTATCCCTCCCTCCTCCCATCTCCAATGGATAGGGCAAAACAGCTTTCCTCACAAAGGTAACCAAAATCTTCAAAGGACATTAATATTCTGATACAATAATGGTTTTTTTACAACCTTTATTATCGAAGATTCATACCTAAATATCCAGATCCATTGCTTACAAAAGACCACTGAGTTCATCAGGGCCAATGAGGCTACTTCACTAGGTTTTCAATAGGAAGAAGGCTTGTCTTCAGGGAAGTTCCCTGTTTCATCTAGAAAGGCCAGCCCACTCTACACAAACTATACCCTTTTCCTTATCTTTAAATGTTGTGAGAACCTCCAAAAGTATGCAAATATTGAACAACCGCTTTGTCCTTCAGGAGACTACCCTATCCAACAGCATAGCAACAGTCTGTACTCAACATGAGGCAGAAGCAAGACTGGGCCAGACTACGAGTCTCACTCCAAGCAAACCCACTTGCAGTTCAGAGCAGAAATATTAACTAGTTTTGGATTTCTCTACTTTTGACATTTAACAAACAGCTCCAAACTGAGGACTCTGCCTCTCCTGCTAAACCTTTCATAAGGCGCAGTTAAGTTTTCCATTTATGTAACTGTTTTTAATACATGGTTTTAAAACTTATTGCAAGTCTGGAGATGTAATTCAGTAGTAGAGGGCTGGTCTAGAATATATATGAGGTCCTGGGTTCGATGACAAGCACCAAATAAATAAATAAATAAACATATTAAAACAATGGGGAAAACCCTTGGCATCTGTAGCTGCCAGAGGATGACTACTTTTCATTCTAGCCAGGCTGTCCCAATCTTGCCCACCATGCACGCATTGCAGCCAATGTAGAGCACCACTGTGTGCTATCATTGTGTGCTGATCTGACTAGAGACAGCCTTGAGTCACTCTGTTTACAAGATTGCCTTTCTTTACCTCCAACATATTCCTATTCCTTGTAGTTTCATAAATAGGACTTGCCCTTCCACAGCTTGGAGATTCTGCCAATGGACTAAACATGGAATTAAACTATGATCTAGTGATATCACTCTTGGGTGTTTATCCAAAAGATTACAAGTCAGGAAATTGTAAAGACATTTACACGCCAATGTTTGTGGTTACACTATTCACCAGAGTCAAGTTACAAAAACAGCCATGATGCCCTACAATGGATAAGTGGATCAAAAAAATGAATCAAGAATACACACACACATGCACACACACACAAATGTGCATGTGTGTATATGAATTTTACTCATCTATCAAAAAGAATACTATGCCATTTGCAGGAAAAATGGATATACCTAGAAAAAATTATTAGTAATTAAATGAAGTCAGGCTCAGAGAATCAAAGGGTATATGTTTTCTTTCATATGTAGAAGATAGATCTAAAGTAAAAACATGCATGAAAATATGTTTAGGGTCATATACAGATAAACACAAACAAATGGACTGCATGATATATGCAGAGGAGGAGTCCAATGGTATAACTCCTATCAATGACAAACTTACTATTTAATAAAAATCAATACCAGGAAGCTGGAAACATGTGTTGTTGACAGGGTGGCAAATGGAAAGAGGAAGGGTGTGTGAAAACAGTCATAATATTCAATATACATATGTGAAAATGGAACTGGGCAATCTGAGGGAATGGATGGAGTTAGGACAGGGGAGAATGATGGAAGAGGTGATATTCATTAAGATACAGTTTATCATAAATTGACTTGTTGAAGCCCTTTTGTACAACTGCTTAAAGACCCCCTCTACATCCCACAAATAAAGATTTGTCCCATAAGACAATAATTTATTTTTATTTTTATTCCATGTCTATCACACATAAGTGATGCTAATGGCTGGGGGAGGTAAGAGGCATAAATCACATGGCCTATCCTGTCCTGGCTTTTAAACTGCTTACAAATAACTACTGAGACAAGAGATCACCCTGTACACATATTAGCCATAGACTAAATATTTGTTGGTAGTGATAATGAGGACCAGACATGGTGTAGGCTGACAAAAACATATGAAAGATAGTGGTGGGTTAGTTCAGAAGACAGAAGATTCAAACCAAATAGTGAGCTTCCTTTGATCACTCCTGTATAGAAGTTAGGAGACTGTTATCTGTGTAAACCTCTGCTCTGATTTCCATCAGCTTCTTTCAGCAAAGGTGTGAGTAAGGTTATCCCAGAGGCATCACAGTGGCAATACCTGGAGCAGATCACAAGTTACTCTCTTGAGTGTCAGTCATTTTTTTTTTATCAATCTCTCATTACTTAAGGACATAAGAAAAAATATTTATATAAACCCATGGATGATTTCAGGACCCAAAGGTGCTATGTAAATCCAAGGTGTTATCCTCTTGTTCAATCTTATTTATTCCTCCTGTCCACTGGCTGAAAGATTTCATCATATGTGGACATAGTTGCCTCTGGCACCTACTTTGTTTACCTTTCTTAACAAGTATTTACTGAGCACTATTTTATATCTGTCACTGAGCTTACTGCCAAATAATAGAATTTTTAGAACAAAATGTAGCCAGTACAAATTAAAACAAAAGTATGGAAGTGTTAAAAAATCTCCATCTATATTTTAACCTATGTTTAAAAGGTAAGGGTCTTGTATTACATGGGTACTGAAAAAAAAGATTCCTAGTTGGGATCATGACCACAGTACGATCTGGAGATTCTGTGTCTTTCAGAGCTACCCCAATCCACCAACCATTTCCTTCCTAAGCAAGCTAGATTGAAGATCTTTTTAGCTGTCAATAGACCGATGTATTAGTAATATTCCCCTTTCAGAGAGGCTGATTAGGGTTACACAGGAATGACAAACTTTGATTCCACGGATGGGGTAAGTATGGCTGTTGACAGCAATGTGTACAGGATTCCAAAGCCACCTCTAAGCTCAGTAATGCTGTGATGGATTAATATTGCCTGTCCTAGGGGTGGAGTAGAGAAGAGAATCTCCAGTACTCTGTATGTACCTGCCATTCCTGCTGTGACAGAAACAGCAGGCATTCTGGACCTCTCCCACTCAGCTTCATGTCTAGGTTCTGGTCCCCTTGGTCATGAAAACCTGACACAAGTCATTTATTTGGCCTCTCTGTATCACAGTTTCTTATCTAGAAATGAGACAAATACCTATTTCACAAGACTGATGTAAAACAATGTTCTCAAAGTGTGGTCCAGGGATAACAACATTGGCATCACCTGGAAATTCGTCAGGAGTATCAATTCTTGGGCTTCACCCCAGACTTTTGGAATAAGAAACACTGGGGATAGGCCAGAACTCTTGAGTTTTTATGAGACACCCCCCCTCCCCCGATGGTTCTGCTGAACATTTGAATTTGCAACTTGTTGCAAAGAGTATATATGTTAAATTACAGGTACTGTAGTATTAAGTGTAACAGAAGACATTTTTAATTAATATTCATGGTTGCAAAGCCAGGCTTACAATAGATGCTCAATAAATTTTAACTTCTGCTGCTTTCTTGTCACAACTATAAGCTGCCCACTTGTACACTGTTTGTCTATTATTCCAGGTAGAGAAGACCTAAGCAAATGCTTGGCAAAGGTAATTCCTTCCCTACCCCCCCCCCCCCTCAAGACAGGAATGGGTTCAGATTTCTGTAGCAGATGACAACCGTGATTATTCTCTGGAAAGAGCAGTACTTATGCCTACCTAGGAAGGACTATACAGGGTAGATCCATTCCACCACAAGCTTGCCTTACTTAGATCTCATTCAGAATGTTTCACCTACTCCTTACTACAAACTTAAACTGGTCTATTAAGGTGCCTGTTTTGCATATTGTAATCATAATTGTAGGGTACTTTACTCCGTCCTTAAACTAAACTGACACCTTTCACTCCCAACAAATATTATTACATTGCTGTCTTCATTTGCCTCATAAGTATAAACAATTGGGTGATAATATCTACCCAGGCCACCTGCATAGTGGGTAGGAGGGAAACATGCTTATAAAGACAACTAAGGTGGTAGTCATTAGAGGAATGCAAATCAGTATCACAATGAGACACTACTTCACACCTACTAATATGACTACTACATTAAAAGTCAGACACAGCAAGTGTTGACAAGGAGACAGGGAGCCCTTGTGCAGTGCATATGGGAACATAAAATGGTATATAGCTGCTAGAGAAAACCACATGAGAGTTTCTCGAACATTAAACAAAAAAAACACCCTATGAGCCAGTATATACCCAAACAGGGGCTCAAACAGATATGTGTGCACCTATGTCCATGGCAGCATTGGTCACAGTCAAAGATGGAAACAACTCAAGTGTCCACTGATGATGAATAAATAAAATGTGGTTTACACATGGACAGTCTTAGAAAGAAATGAAATTTTGATCCTTGCTAGACAACATGGATGGAACTGAAACACTGAAAGAACTAAAGAACAAATATTTTCATAGAAAATATTTTCACAGAAAAGTACAGTAGAGGTTGCTAGGAACTAGAGAAGACAAAAATAGGGAGTTACTGTTTACAGAATGTGATATCAATGTGGGATGGTGAAAAACTTCTTGAGGTGGATGATGGTTATGGTAGTATGATATGTATAATTAATGTCATCCAATTATACACTTTAAAATTAAAAAAAGACCCAGGTACTTGTGGCTTATGCTTATAATTCTAGCTACTCAGAGGATAAGATTTGAGGATTGTAGTTTGAAACCAGCCTAGACTGGTAAGTCTGTGAGACTCTTATCTCCAATTAAACACTAAAAATTTGGAAGTGGGGCTGGGAAGGTGGCTCAGTGGTAGAGTGCTTGCCTTGCATGCATGAGGCCCTGGGTTCGATTCCTCAGCACCACATAAGTAAAAAGAAAAAAGCCGGAAGTGGCACTGTGGCTCAAGTGGTAGAGCTCTAGCCTTGAGCTGAAGAGCTGAGGGACAGTGCCCAAGCCCAGAGTTCAGGCACCACGACCAGACCCCCCTCCCAAAAAAAAAATTGGAAGTGGTGTTATGGTTTAAGTGGTGAAGTACCAAGCTTGAGCAAAAAAAGGCAAATGAGAATGTGAGGCCCTAAGTTCAAGCCCTAGTACATTCAAACACATACAGAAACAGAAGCAAAAAAATGGAAATTCTTATGCTATGTCTATTATCATTATCATCCTAAGAAAATCAGTAATACAAGCCAAACTTTCTATAGTACCCAGAAGCTAAACTCTCACATTTAAACTCTCACATTTAAATATCTTGAATAAAAAGGACCCCCCCCCCCAAAAAACCTCTCCATGTTGAAACAGGAAATAAGGCTTGTTGCATTCTTTCAAGACAAGCAGTTTCCCAATGTACTATAGCTTGCCACACTTCAAGCACATCTGCTGTGAAAAGAGACACAGAGTGAAAATGGAGTTAACTCTGGCTCTCCAGCATGTTCTCCCAGTGACCTCAAAATCCCCATCCTCCCTTCCATTAATGAAGGTTTGCTTCGACCTTTCCATTAGCCCACAAACTACTTTTTAAAAAGCCATTTATCAAATTAACACTGAGGACTGCAAAAGTCATCTGCAAGCACCGTGCACTTTTCCACGTAGGAGTTGCTATGCCAACAGCTGCTGCATGCTCATTGTACAGACCTATCAATTTTAACAAAGTCCTGTTTCATAATTTTCAGGACCAATTCAGTTGTTGTGGTTCCTTCTTAGTTCTGAAACATGCACACGTGGTTAAGACCCCAACAAAATCAAGTAATTGTCAAGTAAAAAGAACAATTACCAAATTAACTTGCTGAATGTCTACACATCAAAAACTGAAAATCAGCCATGCGCTAGTAGCTCATGCTTATAATCCTAGCTACCCAGGTGGCTGAGATCTGAAGATTGTGGTTCAAAGCCAGCAGAGGCAGGAAAGTCTGTGAGACTCTTATCTCCAATAAACTACTCAGAAAAGGCCAGAAGTGGCGCTGTGACTCAAGTGGTAGAATGCTACCTCAAGCACAGAGAGGCTCAGGGTCAGAGCCCAAATCCTGAGTTAAAGCCCTAGGACCGACAAGAAACAAAAAACAAAAACAAAAAAAGCTCTGAAAAGCAAAGATTCTTATTTTCTCTAACTCTTACTTCTATGTCATCCCTCAAGAAAATAGACTCAAGGAATTTGATATAAGAACACTCTGGCCAATAATTCTAGAAAAAAGGAGTTCAGGGTGAGTAAGTTGAAGGACAGATGATAGTTATGCATATTCTTATGATCTACTGAGCAGTTGCCTAGAAGAAAACTATAAACTAAATGAACTAAAATCATTGTAGTTTATTACTGCCAATCTTTTTTTTTTGAAATTTTTGTTTAAAAAAGATTCCTGAGAGCATTAAAATGAATGTATTTAAACTGAGTGGTTTGAAGGATAGGAGAATGCAGTCATAATATTCAAAGTATAGGGCTGGGAAGGTGGCTCAGTGGTAGAGCGCTTGCCTTGGATGCATGAGGCCCTGGGTTCGATTCCTCAGCACCACATAAACAAGAAGAAAAAAGCCGGAAGTGGTGCTGTGGCTCAAGTGGTAGAGTGCTAGCCTTGAGCTGAAGAGCTGAGGGACAGCGCCCAGGCCCAGAGCTCAGGTCCCACGACCGGACCAATATATATATATATATATATATATATATATTCAAAGTATATATGAGAAAGTGAAACTAGGAAAATTGAGGAGAAGGGTAGGGTTAGGAGAGGAGGGGAGAATGATCCAGGGGGTGACATTGACAAAAGATGCATTGTACTCATAAGCATGTTGAATTGAAACCCCTTTATACAACTACTTAGAGATAATAGAAATAAATAAACGACTAGCAGTATTGTCCTTTTTGTTTTAGGCAACAAACTCTGAAACAAATGGCTTAACAAAACAATTTGTCATAACTCAAAGTAAACCTTATGAAATCTCATGATCACCAACTGCAAACATTATCCCTGGCCTCTTACTAAAATTGTGGGCAAAACAAAATCAAGGAACTACTTAAACCAGTGAATTGAACGGAAGAAAACGGGTAAATGCTATAGTCACCTGGGTCCAAAAATGACCAGCAATCATCGTTACATTGAAATGTACTGTAAATCTACTACTCTTTCAGCAGTGGAAGAACAAAATCTAATCAAAGCCCTAAAAAGTACACAACTTTCTGGGATGAGACAGAAACACTATATAGATACCATCTTTTCCATATTCTAGCATTAAGCAAACGTGAATGATTCTGAATATAGATGCTCTGATGTTGTCATGAAAACACTACTATGTTAAACAAATGACACTTCTTTAAAGATATGGATGTGTCACAAAATTTCAGGATACTAACCAACTAAAAGTTTAAATGGAGCTTCTTTGACATCTTAGGCATAGTAAATCCACCACAGAAAAACTTGTTCTACCAGCTAGTGGCTCTCCTTGCTCAAAGTATACACATGGGCTATACTAGGATATCATTTTACCCAAAGTGAGACCCGGCCCAGCCCTAGGAGCTGTCATCATTGTAGCCTACTCCTATGTAATCATGTGAATTATCCTAAGCTTAGTAAAAGGTCTATATGGGCATCTAACCTTTTATTGTGTAGTTATTTCTGGGATACCTGAGCTAACAAATTGGACTGAAATATAGGAAAGATGCTGCTTTCCAAGTTTGAAAATAATCTTTACGCTGGCTATTGCTCGTTTTAGGAGCCCAGACATGTCAGTGAATGGCAGTTTACATGTATAAGTGGGACTTAACACAGCTATTTTATTAAATCTATGATAATAATAGAGATCTGATACAGTGCTACATAGAAAGTACACTGTCTTGTGCATATAGCATGATCATACTCAATATGAAAAAAGTTCATCAAATAGAATAAAGTATAGTCATCCACATGCTAACAGTGGTTATCTTGGGATGGTAGAAGTTTGGTGCTTCTTATTATCTTCATGCTTTTTTAAAATAGGGAATGTGTATATTTTTTTAAAAACAGAAGAAAAAATTTAGCTACTTTAAAAATAATTTTCCAGGAGAGATGATTTACAGAGTTGAGTGAATATACACAGGATTTAGGTCTTCCTAAATCCCTTCTTTGTAAAAATCTTCCTCGGAACAATTTGAGGGATCCATCCCCAGCTGTCCTCAATCCCCAGGGCCCAGAGCACCTGTGGGTGACATTGGAACATCCCATCCTCCCTCCACATCCTGCTCTCCATCCAGCAACGTCAGTGAGCTGCCCCTGTGCTGGGGCCAGCCATTCAAGAGGCAAGGAAATATTATGCAAGAGCACAGGAAGTCAGAGGAGACAGGATTCTGGGCAGGCCTGGCAAGGAGTCTGTGTGAACTCCAGCGAACAAGCGGACTTTGCTCAGTGGGGCTGAAGCCAACAGAAAGCCAGGGCAGCAAAGGAGAGCCGTCCACTTCATGTCTCTGGCCAGTGGGTGGCCATCCAGAACTTGATGTACCTGATATAAGGCAGATAAACCCAAGTCCCAATATTTCTACTTCTTTGGCTCAAGTTCAAGGTGACTCCCCAACACTTTTGCACTGTGACTCACCTCTGTCCCACAGCACAACCCTTCCAGTACAATATGATTTCATTCAGCAATTTCAAGCCTGTTTCTCTTTATGCCACTGGCTTTCTTGCCTAGTTCTCTTCTCCCTGCCTCAGGTCGAAGAACACAGTACTTTTCAGGTTTCATGTATCAGTCATCACATGTCACCACCAGCCCCGAGCACCACAGGTCCATGTATATATGAATCATAATAGTAATAACCCTATCTTGTAGTCATTTTTGAATTCTAATTCAATTGTTGTGGCAGACATTATAGCAGCTATTTGACAGATGTGGAAACTGAGGCTCTGCAGGACAACATGATGGTCAGAACTGTACTTCAGTCTCCCAGTCCACATGTTCTCCCTTACCTCAGAATCCTGGATAAGAAGATAGAGACTGCCCCCCTCCCCCTCTTGGTAACACAGATGTCCCTTTTCCAGTTTCCCACTTCTATTGTACTTCAGAAAACTTCCAGCGTAATAGAGGGTGGGAGTTACAGGGAAGTAGATCAGCTTCCTCAAACCCCAACCAATCCCCTTTAACTTCCTACCTTCCTTCCCTGAGGGGGAACATGGAGGCAGAAGTCAGGGCCAGGCCCATTGAAAATATACTTCCTAGTGAAAATATACTTCCTAGAACTGTGAAGGGGATCTTTGAGCCTATTGCCACCTATTAGTTTCTTTTGAAGATGAAGAAATTAAGGCCTATAATTGTCATCTGGCTGATGAATGCTTGCTTTTCCCATTCACCAGGCCACAGGAATTCACTGAACATGCAACACATCTTCCCAAGAAGAAAGGACCTTATTTTGAGAGAGGAGGTATAGCCAAGGCAAGAAAGAAATAGGGCTGTGGTCTTAACCCTTTACTTTCATTTGCTTCTGTGGAAAAGCAGGAAGTGGTGTTTGAATAAACAGAACCTGCTGCAGAGGGTCAGCACCCACCCATTGCTGCTCCTGGCCTGACAATTACTAATTGTGGTAAGAACAGTGGCATTCCCCTGGGACTCTGTTATGCATTTCCAGACGCCACCACCAACACACAATGGCCCCTACTCCTCCAGTGTAAACACTGCCAAATAAGACAAACAATAACATCACCACAACAGAAAAACAAGGTACCAAGAGAGACAGCATGGATCTGTGCTGAAATGCTGGGGCTAAGAGTTTCTTCACATAGGCACTGCCAGTCCCTGGCTTGGTGATCACTTTTTCATGCCTCAATTGTTCTATGTATATGATGAAAATGACAACTACTTTATTCTACATAAAGAACTTTGGAAAGAGCTGGGAAGAGTGGTACATGTCAGTTATCTAAACACTGGGAAGGTAGAGGCAAGAGAATATTCCAGTGTCCAAGGCTAGCCTGAACATACATGAATTTATGTAGTGAGTTTCAGGCCTCTGTTTCAAAACAAACAGAGGAGCTTTAGAAAAAAAATTAAGCACTGAATAAATCTAAGAAATGATAATGTTGGGAGCAAAAGTCTAGCAACTAGATAACTATTTCACTGAAAGAATATTTAAGAAGCAGCTGATCATGTAGGCACTACCCTAAACACTAAGGGTAAGGTGGTGGGCAAGGCATGCATGGTTCCTGTCTTCACTGGGCTTAGAACTTGGGGAGGGGATAAGTGAACATGTAAATGACCACTTGCGGGAAGTGTTGTTTTAAGAAGTAAAAGAACAGGGATGGTCTTTAACTAAGGGAGGCCAGGAAATGCTCCCTTTAGGAGGTGATATTTAAGCTGAGACCTAAGGCCAAAGTCAACTGGCCAGCCTCCTGGGTGTGGCTGAAGGAAGCCTAGATATACACAGTATAGGTCTGAGGTCAACACTAAGTGATCTGCCAGGCTTATGCACCCAAAGCCTCATTCTCACTTCTAGTAACCCAAGAGGACAAGATGTCTCCCAGGGGTCCATTCATATTTACCTCTGTTTCAAGGCTGTCTTTTGCAAGCCTACATTCTCATAAGGTGCAAAGTAACAAGTAGGGCCTGAGCATTTACGGTACTGACAGCCCAGGAGAGCTAGAGGTTAGGTGTGCTATGCTGAAAGAATCATCATTCTTGATAGTTCACAGTTGACTCGCTCTCCCTCCCTCTTCCCAGGTGAGGGAGAATAACCACACAAATCAAAGTGTTTCTGAGATGTGTCAGAGTGCTGGGAGTTTCCTCAGTGCCTTAGTGTTATATTTCTTCACTTCTAGGATATGGGCAAGAATATCGCTCAGACTCTAAAATCATGATTGCTAGGAGTCCATGATTTTTCAGAGCCCAGGACACTGGAAAGGTCAGCTAGAGGGACATTTACAGGCCTGGGAGCCCAGAGTCTCCTTTAGATCTCCCAAGAGTCCTTTCCAACTGCAGTCAAATCACTTCAAGAGGCAATAATGTGCCTAATGATTATATTGCTGTTTGTTAATAATAATGTCTTGAAGTTTTGCACTTTATTCATTTCAAAGTTCTTTCTATTGATATGCTTACCGAATTATACATATACATATATGTGTATATATACATAATATATATATATATATATATATATATATAGTTTTATTGAAATTCTAGCTGGATTTTGAGAAATCAGCAAGCATGTCTAATTCTCATTTAGGAATGGGGAACATACAAAGAAGTGAAATCTACCCCAGATCACACCTATCAGAGAAAGATCTAGAAGTCTTTTGAGAGCCTCTCTGAACTTCATAGGCGAGCGGGCTTTACCAGAGATACAGAAACAAAAGATGGTCCCTAAGAGGAAACAAAAGATGGTCTCTGAGAGCATCTATAATCTGCTTGGCAAGACAAAGGCTAAGAAACACAGAACCCTTTTGGAGGCAAAAGAATTCAAGTGGGTGAAAGCTTGTCACTCTCCAAAATAAACACTGGCCTTGAAGATCTAACTCTAGGAGAATTAAGTTGTCATCACTGTCCTTATAATATTTGTGCCCATATTAGGAGATACAGGTGGCCCAATACCATAAGGCATCTGCTGATCTAGATGGAAAATTTTTTTCAAATATGCTCAAGAGAGGGTTCAAGACAAAAGAATCCATGTTCAGACACTCAGACTCCTTCCTGCCTGGGTCTTCTGGTCCCTGGGATTTCCCATGGCCTTGAGCTGACTGGTGAACACCAGTGTCACACCACCTTCAGGTATGTCCAGATCCCAGCATCTTGCTGACCAAGATGGGGCAGAACCTTCTTTCGAGGAGTGTAACAGAGGAAAGGCAGAATTACTCCAAAGGATTTCTTAGTTTAAAAAGAACAGGAAATTAACACAAAGGGAAAGATGTAAATCCATTCATACGTTTCACAGGTATCTAGCCACCAATGAACTTAGTAAAGACATTATCCTCTTTCCTTCCTCATTCCTTCCAGGAACTATACAAGTTACATGCTAGACTCACATTTCCAGCCATGGTAAAAATTTGAACAAACACCATTGTCTGTGTGTGTGTGTGGGGGGGGGGGGGCTTATACCTTCCTGAGGCAGCTTCCTAGGGAATGTGCCCAGCCTAACACCTCTCTCTGGGTCTGCCCGGCTCGCTACAGCTCTCTAGTACCTATAGTCCCTTTTTGGCTTGACAACCTTGGAAGAGGAAGGTTCCTTTCCTCTTAGGCTATAGAAGACCCCTCTCTGGGATCAGTCACAATGGTTACAAAAGTAGACATTTACATGACTTCTCAGCAAACCTGTGATCCAATCATTCCTGCCTGGGCTAGGCAGTAGTTTCCTAATTCTACAACCATTTTGCTGATCACTGGTTTGTGTGTTGGGGGCGGGGAGTGAGGATAGAAAAGAATTATGAGTTGAGACATGTAGTTGTCATCCTGAGGTTAAATTCCAAGCCAAGAGCTTTCAGGAGCAAGAGCCTCCTTTGCAGTACCATTGGACAGGGAAAGCTAATAATGAGACTTGGATGAGACATGCTGGCCTCTACTGTCCCTAGAGTGGGATCTTGTCCAGTGATTTGCGATCTCTAGCCAACTCCTGGCCTACAAGTGTTCAGCTATGACCTTAAGTGCTTCTAAATTCTTCCAGGGGAAAGGTTACATCTGTGGGGCAATGGGGGGAAAAGGAGGAGGGGAGGAGAGAGCCCTAGCTGCCCTACTCAGGTGACACCTGAAAGATGATTCCATTTTTTACTCTTCTGGCAGCATCAGCCCCAGAACACTGGAGCTAGGATTTAGGGAATCATGTGGCTATGTAATAGGAAAACAGAAGGTCAGGGGACAGATTGGTCACAACATTCTGAACAGGGCGTGTGACGAACAGTTATTGGCAGAGAATGACAAAAGGAATGATCTTACGTCAAAATGGTCAACTCCCTCCACATGGTGGGTGTTGATGGGATATCCTATCTTTCTATTATGAGAAAGTGTAAGAAGGGATAGAATCAAGACACCAATCAGACAAAAGCTTTATTGTCAGAACAAGAACATGGGGAGAAGGGTCATTGACATTTTGTGGTATAGCAAGCTGTTCCTCAAAATTTCCACACTGTACCCTAAGAGGTTCATATATGATGTGTTCATGATCCTGTGGGGGTGATAAAGGCCAAAAAGAAATATATAACATAGTAACTTGGGTACTTTCTCTTGGCTTCCTAAGGGCTATGAATGTGCCTTTGAGGTGAGTATTATGAAGGACAATTATGGCTTACTTCAACCACTCCTGGGTCCTCACACTGAAACCAAGCTTGTGGTTAAAAGGATAATGCAAATGCCCTGAGTAGCTCTTTGTGCCTTAAAAGAGGCAGGCCTTGCTCCTGTGGCACCAAGGTAGCCCACATATTCCATCACACATGACTTAGAGAGGCCTGTCCCTATACCTCTTAAGACCAGCCCAGACCTGGTCCTTCTCTCCCATGTGTTTAACAATGTACCAGAGTCAGCTATGAAAACTGCTTACCATCCTTGGCCTGTATACTTGAGTCCTCCTCCCTCACCATTCCACTCATCCCATTCACCTCCATAGAAATGTCCCATAGCCATATGCCTATTCAAACTCCAGCTAAACTTAGATCTTAATGCTTCTGTTAATCCCCCCTCTAATCTATGCCAATCATCTTCTTTTCAAACTAGTCACAATTCCTACCAGTATTCTGCTGTTGACTTAATACATATCTAACTACATACTTCCTAACAAGATGACAACATCTTTAAAAATGCAGGAAGGACACCCATAAACATAAACCA
Source organism: Dipodomys spectabilis (assembly GCF_019054845.1). Lineage (NCBI taxonomy): Eukaryota > Metazoa > Chordata > Mammalia > Rodentia > Heteromyidae > Dipodomys > Dipodomys spectabilis. The sequence goes on from NW_024870703.1 coordinate 5,688,785, forward strand.
TCTTACATTGCTTTAAAACAGGGGTGAGAAACATTCAGCCCAAAGGCCATAGATAGCCCATGAAATCATTTGGCACATGATAGGATATCCATGATTCTCATTGGCTTTTGTCCACTCTCCATGGCCCATCTTGACTGTATTAAAATTTTTTGTATGGCCCATGAATGATGTTATCAATACCTGAATGGCCACTGGCAGAATAAAGTTTCAAAACCCCTGGGAGGCAAATCATTCTAGGATACCCAGAGTGTACAGCCTATATAATGCTACCTTATGATCTCTCTTGAGTTGGTGGATGACCTACAACCAACCATTTATTCTCAGTGATGAGGCCAGAATCCCCATTAGCCTCACTCACCACATACATGGTTGAGTATCCTATGAGGATAGGTTAAATTAGTCTGAGCCAAGGTTTCTGCCTGTACTAAGCTCTAAGCTCCCAAAGTTCCTAACAGCATTAGTCTACAAACAACTAACAAGTGCCTAAATATAGATGGACTTCTGTTCTGGGGGCCATGGGAAGAAAGCACAGACAATGACAGCTAAGTCCCAGTTCCTCAAGGACTTACCGCCTCATTGATGATCAAGGATAGATCATGTATCTGCTCAAAAACAAGTATAAAGGCATATAAGTAATGTAGTCTGAAGACCAAATACATTCAGGGTTAAACAATGTATAGTGAATCATGTAAAACTTCCCAGGGAAGCTGCTCTCTGAACGTAGGTAACTCCTTACCTACCTGGCAACTTTTTAACTTTGAGATTAAGCTGGAATATTTTGTCATTTAGCTGACACTTGCCTTAGTATGATACTTGCCTTAAGTGATACATTCTTGGTGTGAAGCAGTGACACAGTAGCCTGATCCTCGCCTTTGATATGGAATCCTGTTGACCTGTGATCTCCCTAGTTTTTTTTTTTCTTTTTAGAGAAAAGAGTGATGGGTTTGCAGGCTTTCCAAGTTACTCAATCAACAAAGCAATCCCATGACTTTTTTTTTTAAGCATAGCATTATATCAGAGCAAAACAATCCATGGCATTATAAGAACACATTAGAAAATTAGACATTCCCTAGGAGGCAGAGGCAGGAGAACAAGTTTGAAACAACCCTAGGCTACAGGATGAGATGCTGATGGGAAAAGGGAGGGTGAGAGGAAGAGAAAAGAGGAGAAAGGAAGAAAAAGGAGAAGGATGAAAAAGAAAACAATTAGACATTCTTTGATATTCTTTGAAAGTCAAGTGCAAATAAAATGTCATTAGATAACAAGGAAATATAATCAGATTATTTGGCAAACATGATCAAGAGCTGGTAATGAACGGAGTAGCAAGTGCTAGTGTGGAAATCTCTGTGGGATTCTGTGGAAGTTGGAGAGCTTAAGCCAATACCAGGACAGTGTAAGGTATTTAGGTAAGAAGAGAGGTAAAGCATCTAGGTATGGATTAGTGTGAGGGAACAGGGATGAGTATGTGACACTGACTTTGGGATAGAGAGAGGAGAGTTGTGACTCTGGAACTCAAGAGGTTAAGTTCGATGGTAGTGAACAGGTAAGAGAGCTGGGTGGGCTTTATTTTGCTAGTGAGGCTGTCACTGCTATGTAGGCTGCCCTTGGGGAAGAAAATTAGGTCAAGGCCTAATGTCTCTATTCAGGCTCTGAACACCTAATCTTTGGAGTTCCTTCAGAGATGAAACACTCAAGTCCACAAAAGAACTCCTTTTTTCCCCCCACAATGAAGATTTTCAATATCCCTGAACAGAACAGAAAGCAGATTAAAGCAGGCAGTACCTGCATCATGAAAACCTCTTCTAAGAGGCTGAGTAATCTGTGTTGGCTGCCAGAGTATTTCCAAGGGAAGAAATTTCCATGGAATCATGATTTTCAGGGCTACCAGAAGATTTCAGAGTAGGGACCAGAGAGTAAACCAGAATTTCCCTGATTTCGTGACCATCACAAAGTACTCCACCAATGGGAGGGGCACATCAGATGAGCCCAGACACGAAGGCATCAAGAAAGCTAAGTGTAGTGATGACAAAAAAAAAAAAAAAAAAGTCAAAAAGAGATGCAGAGAAAGGCCTTGGCTCTTATGCTCCACCCACCATTAATTCCCCATAAGTCCAGAGTATAGAATAAAAGAAAGACCAGAGCTGAAAGATAATCTGGTAACATTTATAGAAGCTCCCTTGTCACCAGCGAAATGTGACCTTCATACTTTCCTTATCTTAATATCTAGGTAAACAGTTGTTGTGCAAGCACACAAATAAAGGTTCTAAAGGTGAAATGTGGTTTGTCTGGTAACACCACAGTGCTCCAAACCCAGGACCAAGAAAGCCCTTTTGGCTTTGCACATGCCTTCTCTCTCTCTTTACCCTGGGCACCAAAATTAGCTCCATCGACCTCAGCCAGTGCTGGAGTGAATGCTACCATTCTAAAATAGCATCTGAGAACTCTTAGAGAGAAATGCAAGGGTGCAGCGGTTTATAGAAACTTACTGAGCAAGCAATTTCACCAGACTGAAATGAGCATTTTCAGGATTTATTCTGGAATCTTTAAAGTGAACCATAGTCTTCTAGCTCCCTGACTCCCCCTAGATGGCAGCTTTTATATATTCTGACTTAGTCTATTAAACATGATTGTTCAGAAAACATTGTAGAGGTCATGTGTTCACAAAATATTACAGAGGTCACAGGTTCCTAAAAGTGTATTCCATACTTCAACACTCAAATTTAATGTACAAATTTGCACAGTCTTATTATTTCTAGACTTCTAAAAACATCATTTATCCCATTTCAAATTTAAAAAAATTATTTTGAAACAAGCAGCTTCTCACAGCATAATTTTCTGTTGTTTCCACATGGAATGCATAAACAAAGCCAAGATTTTTTTTTTTCTGTGTGCTTAAAGGCACTCTTTCCTGCAACTGTGTATGACGTATTTTTCCAGAACAATCTTTCTCAATACTCCAAAGTGCTTCAGCAACAGGAAGTAGTAAAGGTAGGAAGGAGGCCTGTAAATATTTGCTGTAATTACTCATTAGTAATGAGAAGAGTTAGCACTGCTGTTTGAGTCACTCCTTTGAGCTTCTGGCCCATTAGCTCATAATAGGGGCTTAAGGTGGTACACACAGGGGCAAAGCCTCATCCTGGTACCTGAGTCCCCTTCTAGGTTCTGCTTCATATAGTTGGCTTCTTCTAACAATTCCATTTTCCAAAATGCATGATGAAATTATGTGTTGCCTTTTTTTCCCTATCCCCAAACTACAGGGTAAACTTTATATAAGAAATTTTTTATCATGTATATTTGTTGATAGTAACACAATACCAAGAAATATGGAGAAAACATCATCTGGTTAGACACATGGCACAGTGGTGTAAATTATTCTTACAAAAAATAAGCATAATATTTTTAGAGGACTTATAAAACATTCTCAACTTTCTCAGAGTAAACCCTTTTATTCATAGCAAACTACTGATTTTCAGTAATATAGACTGATATCAGGAGACTAAAAAGAAGAAACTAACACTCTTTCAGGGCTGATTAGCCTCTAAGAATACTAGTTTTGTGGTGGCCAATATAGAAGTAGGGTTAACCTCCAACATCATAGTCATGAGGACAGCATTAATGGATCCATTTCTGCACCCACATGTTTGATTGTACAGCCTAGCCAGATAAAATCACTAATCTGCAATGAGTGCAGAACTTATCACTCTCATTTAATAAATTTTTTTATTGGGGGGTATCAAAAGGTAGAGGGGAAGCAATAAATAACTGGGAACATAAGAAGAGATTTCTAATAATCTATTTCCATGGCTTTGTGGAAGTTAGATAATACCAGGTGTTGATATTCTTGAAAGAATAAACATACAGAGTTGGAGAACAGATTAATAGTAGTAGCCAGGTAGAGGAGGAGGCACAAGTCTATAAAGAGGACCCCACAATAACCCTCATGGAGATGGAGCCTCAGTATCTTGATTTCAGGGAATACAAAATTCTGCACATCCCATGTGCATGTAATCTCACACTTGTACACACACCTGTACACCTACACACCCATCCACCCACATACAAGTTTGTGTAATCCTGGTGAAAACTAAACAATCTTGTGAATTGTTTTAATGTCAAGTTTCTGGTTTTTTCTAAATAATTATGTAAGTTATTACCACTCAGGAAAATAAGTGAAGGGTACAAATTTCCTTACAAATTTTTTCAACTTCTTGTGAATTCACAATGATTTCAAAATAAAAAGTTAAAGAGAGAGAAGAAAATTCCAGATATGAATGCGTCAAATAAGTATTTTTAATCCAGTCATTTTCCTCACTGACAAGCCACTTTTTAAACTATATTTTTCTAAGTAAGAAAAAGATATGCTTCGTGCAGTCATTATCTGATATAGAAATTACTCAGAACTTTAAAACTGAAGAAGCTTTCTAAGTCAAGGGGGAAAAATGTGCTTCCTGAGAACACGTGAAGGTGCTTCTGGTAGGTGACAACATACAATAGGAGTTTTGCTGATGTACCAGTGGACCCTGGAAACAGCCTAAGGCAGTCAAGCAAACCAGAATTTCTTGAGAGATTAGAAAAAAGGGCCACTTAGAATCAGATGACATTCTGGTCATTGCCATACCTGTCTCTCTGACTCCAGGGATCTCAAAGGGCCCCAATACCAACATCTTTCTCAGCTTTATACTTTTGGATCCGTTGGAGGAATAGACAACTACATCAAATTATATACAACCTCTACTTGACTACTACAGATGTTGCTAGCCAGTGGCACAAAATCTCAGACTTCCACCACACTTAAGGTGATTGGCAATTGACAAAATGGCTGACTTCTCTTTCCATTATGATAAGTGTCAAGGCAATTATGGTTTACAAGAAAATCTCCAAAAGCCCTCCTGGTTCTCAGCTCAGAGGCCCACAGTACATGGTAGTGAAAGCCTGAGGCTTACCAGAGAAAAGGCTCTATAAATATGCAAAATATAATTACAACAACCATAGTTGTTTTTTATCCCCCCATCCTTTCTTTCCTTCCTGTGCTTGCAATTTCAAAAGATCAAAAGAGCTAGAGGAAGTCCTGTGCATCTTGATTTGTAGATGATTCTTCAGAAGCCACAGAGGAAGAGCTCCTAACAGGTCCTCTCTCACAATGGAGTCTGAAGGCTAAGTAGTTATTGAAGTCTTGCCACTAGTAAAAGGTGGGTGGTGAAAAGCTTTGAACTTTTAGGGGCAGCAGAGAACCACCTCCTGTCCAACTTGAGGAAAATCTATAAAAAATAAGAAATGCTAGGAGTTCCAAGTCTTCAGTTCTTTAATCTCTGTCTGTGTGTGAGATTTGATACAAGTGATGAATCACTAAAGAGAAAAGTCATTATAATAATTATAAACACAATAACAAAAGCAGTTATCATTTATAGAGTACTTACCACATTTAGACATGATATTAAGTGCTTTATAGGCCTCTTAAGTAAGGCAAGGAGGCATGGGGCAGAAGGTAAGACTATGGACTTTTGGAGATACTTTGCCCACATTGAGTCTCAGCTTTGCCATGCTACCTATGACCTTGGGCAGAAACCTTGCTACACTTCAGCTTTCCCATCAGTGAAGTGGGGATAATAACAGGGCTTATATTACATGGTTGTTATAAGGATTAAGAGTCTTAATCCATATAAAGTTCTAAGGATTGAGCTGGCACAAAAGACTAAGAGTTCAGGTTTGTGTTTGTTTTGTCTTTTTGGGGGGACTGAGAATCGAACCTAGCATGTTGTACTTGATAGACAAGCGCTTTGCCACTGAGCTACATCCCAGCCTATCAGGTTTTGTTTTGCTCTCTTGAATGTATGATTTCTACTAAGGATATATACCTTTTTAGGGCATAGAAGGACCTCCAAATAACTTTTTGAGAATAATGGAAAATGTGAGTATATATTTGTTTTCATGGGCACATTAACCAATAAGCATTAACCAAATGAATCACACCAGAATTATCCCTCTGAAGAACACTTGGCTCTCTTGCTTCCATTACTGAGGGCACACATGCAAGCAGGTCAACTGGGCACTGGTAAAGTTAAGTTGCACCACAAAATCTTCACTAGTTGCATACACCAACCTCCTGTTCATCCTTCCAGACAGGGAGAGACACTGAGAGTGAAATGTTGGGTTGGTCCAAGACTTCAACAGAAAGATCTTGAAATGTTTAAGACAGTTACCAAATGAGGCATTTAAGAGCAAGTTGCTTGTTCCAGATCTGAAAGGCTGAGCTGAACAGATTTTGTTTAGAAAAAAATTACTTATACTCATAATACTTCACTCACAATTTCAGAGATTTTCAACCATGCATGGAAATCCTTTACAAAGCCTAAGTAAAAAGTCCTTCTTTCTTTTGTCTTTTCTTTTTGGTACTGGGATCAAAACCAGGACATTGCTTTGCCACTGAACTACATCCCAGCCCTTTTTCTTTCTTTCTTTTTTTTTTAGGGCCCAGACTGGGACTTGGTACTTGATGTTTTTGCTCATTGGCTAGCATTCTACCAACTGAGCCATAACTCTAACCCTAGGCTTGGTTATTTCTTTTCTTCTTCTTCTTCTTCTTTTTTTTTGCCCCTTACTCCTTCCTTAAGAAGTCATGGTTATCTCTATTGTTAACCTCAATGGAACACAAAATTTACCTCAGCCCCTATAATTTATGGAGTCTACAAGAATTTCTCCCAGATTGCTCCTTACTCAAAGCAAGTGTTGAAAGTACACCAGTCAATTTAGGTAGCTTTTCTGTCTATGGTGTTGAAGTTCACCATAGAGAATATCCTTGATCTCTCTACGTTTTCTTTACCCTCATTAGTCCCAAACTCTAACTTTTCCAGTATTCCTTCTCTAGGAGTGGTCTTTAGACTAGTCTTTGGTCCTACCCTGTGCAATTCTAGGGACCTTATGAACCCGCTCCCCTAATTCTCTTAATTTATTAAGTGTGTGTGTGTGTGTGTGTGTGTGTGTGTGTGTGTGGTTATTAAATACTTAAATACAATTCAGTGCTTCCTATCTTCAGCTTCAAAATATTTGATCTTTCCAGAAAAGACAGATAAAAATATTTGATGCCTCCAGAAAAGTTGCCAGCTTATATTTTCATGAGCTTTCTTTTGTGCCCTTCATAGATTTCCCCAGACTAAGCAACTTCAAGGTTAACATAGCCCCTATTTTCTAGGCTTCCCTTCACATCATTTTTTTCTACATTGGAAGTAGGTATTCAACACACTGATTTATATCTTAGTGTAAAAAACACTGTGAGAATAGAGATCATGAGACTAGGGGTGGGAGTAAGGATAAAGGTTTGGAGGCCCTGAGAACAGACATTGCTAACTGTATAATACTGGTAAAAAGCCAGGCCTGTTATATACTGTCAATCTGTACAAAAAGCCAAAGTTTAAAAAAAATAGGCTAAAATGAATAAGAAAATAATCAAGTTGGTATAGGATAGAACTTGAGAAAATACTAAAACAAACACAAAAACAGCTACTGAATAAAAAAGAATTCCTGAAAACTGAAAAAGCCTAAATTTTAAGATAAAATTAATGACAGCAAGTATTTGCAAACACATTGGACTAAAGTCCTAGAATTCTAAAAATTATCTAATTGGTTTCTTCTATTTCTAAGCATTTTACAGAATAGATTCCTAGAAAGTTTAGAATCACCTTACAAATTCAGAGATAGACACAGGGATAAAGAAATTGATTGCATTCTAAGTAAATTAGACTGGTTTAGTTTTGTGATTTTTCACTTCTTGTGAAAATGCCAACTCACCCCATACAAGAAGCAATCAAATAGCTATGGGAATGTTTTCTACTTTATGAAGCAATCTCTGTGGAGAAGCAATCCTGACTTTAGGTTTAATAAAGTCTACACAGAAATAGATATTTCTTCTATCTGAAATAAAAGGACATTAAAACAACATGTTTTTACTTCCCAGAGTTTACAAATACTGAAACCAGCATCAATGGTTCTTTCCTTTTCCCCCTCTTCTTTTCTCTGTTTCTTTTCTCTCTCCGGCTCTTTCTTTGGCATACAGAAAACAGTACCACTCTGGCTACAGCCTGAGTCTCCCATAATTATCTTGAAAAGCAAATCTTTCTACAAGTTTCCCAGGCATGAAGGTGGTGGTGGGTTGCACTGATCATTTGAAAATCATCCTCACTTTGTAGAGATATTTAAGTGCTGGGAGTTGTCTTATGAACATACACACTAATTGAAAGTAATGAGCAAGGATCATGATTCTTATCAGTACTAATTTTCCTTGTGATTAGACAAATTGTTTTACCTTCTCTGGGTCTTATCCAGAAAGAGAAAATATTTGACTAGATTGTTTCTTTGATCCCTTATAACATAATCTGATAGTCTCTATCAGTAACAGTTAACAAATTGGAAACCACAGTGTTCTTTTGAATTCCATGAAAGTGGTAAGAATTAGTAATGTATTACACCAAGTTTGCACCAACCCCCTTTAAAAGTGATGTCAAATGTTGAAGGAATATTTATAAAAATATGTGTCAATTGTTTAGCAATATGTTTCCTTCAGAATTGAAAAAAAAAAAACGGCCTCTCATTAATTTCAACAGAGGAACGACTAAGTCCAGCTGGCGTGAGAAGAGAAAGGTAGTTTGGAAACTTCTAGTACAAGTGTCTCCAATTCCACCTCAATCTTCCATCATTGCCCCTGCTCTAAGTAATATAAACATTCCTGAAAGGTGTTCAGACCTAAGTTGGCCTTTAGGATTGGACTTTGATACCCGATTATCCAAGAATCACACATTTACCTTAACTACTTTGTAAATCCCCATGCTGCTCAAGAATGTCCATACTTAGCTCTGCCTAGCATTGGAACCTGAGGGGTTAATGAGGCATCTACCAAAACTCAAGATCTTCCTTTTTTTTTTTTTGTCTACCAAGTCATGCTAGACAGCCAGGATTTTTCTTAACATAACCATGCACATATTAATGTTTTGGAACAAAATAATCTGGCTTACTTCTCGAGGGGTTACTGCTAGAATGAACAGAAATGTGTTTGTGAGCTTTAAGCTTTAGGGAAGAAATGGTCAGAATTAGCAGAAAGTCCCCTTGGAATTTGTGAGACACCCAGAGAAACTTTCAGTGAATTTGTTCACAAATTTTAATTACATCTTGGCCTCTCTGAAGCCAGAAAATGTGCCTGAAGCAAAAAAGTAAATGAAACTGGGCACTGGTGGCTCATACCTATAATCCTGGCTACTCAAGAGGTGGAGATCTCAGGTCTGTAGTTCAAAGCCAGCCAGAAGAAAAAAAGTTCTTAAGACTTTTATCTCCAAATAACCAGCAAAAAGACAGAAGTTGAGGTGTGGCTCAAGTGGTAGAATACCAGCCTTAAAGGGAAAAGCTAAAGGAGAGCATCCTAGCACTGAGTTCAAGGCCCTGGCACTTAAAAAAAAAGTGAGTTTTAAAACCAGATTATTTTAACAATAATTGTTCAACCTCTAATAGGCCCCTGGATAGTAAGAGGCACACTGTTTGTCCTATCGTTCTGCGGTGCAAAACCCCAGGCAGGTCACAGAGTGTGAGGCTAGAAGCTCAGCCGCCAGTAGAGTGCTGCAATACACCCAGCGGCCTCCTCCTAGGGCTTTAGCTGTTAAAGCCAACAATCTTTACCAATAATTTGAAATCTTAGTATGCAACTTTCTTCCCGTTCCCCCTTGCCTCCCCCATCTCTCTGCCAGCCCCTCTCCCAAGGAAAAACACTAGCCCAATGTTTCAAACCATTTTCTCCTTGCTCCCAAGTTTCTTCAGAGTATGAACATACATAATAGCAGAGGACCCAGGACCGAGGCTCACAGGAGAAGCTGACACTTCACACATTTGTCAAGATTACCATCAGATCCCACCTTCATCATTGCGAAATTCGCCCACAGGCATCACCGGTGTAAAATGTACAGTAAATTTGTCTGCCGCTCGGGAGCCCACCAGAGCTCAGGGTACTCTCCGAGGAACTGTGTATAACTTTGTTGTTTGCTTTTTGTTGTTTACAAAATGCACTGGTATTTTCCTTATTTCACTGCGCACAAAGGACGCAGGGCCTCGGAGCTGCTCCTAGAATTTAGGGGTGCATGGGCTGTGGACTCCAGGGCTCCCTTACCAGCCTGAGGCCTGGGGAGGCATCCCACGCAACAATGTAATGAAGTTGAGGCTGAACCACTGCCAGGACAGGGAGCCTGGCTCAATCCCCTCCCCCAAGCGATCTGGGAGTGAAGGGCCAGGGCTCAGGGCCAGGACGGCAGCGATTCGCTCCCGTTTATCAAATCCTTATCGGTGCTCGGAGGTGGGAGCTGCCGCTTTCCACCCGAGGATACACTGTTTCTGGCTCGGGTCCCGCAGTGGCAGTCCGAACAAGAGCAAATCAGCTCGGGTCCGGGAACCTTGCAAAGCCAGTCAGTCCCTTCCAAGCTTCATGGACGCTCACCACCTCACAGCCACCCAGCCCCGGGTTCTCCAAGGGCGCAGACCAGTTCCAAGCCGCGCGTTTCATTCTGGGCACCAGCAGGCCACTCCTGCCACGGAGCCACGGACTGGAAAGCACCAGGCCACGGGAGTAGAACGGGTAGAAGGAGGAGTGGAGGGGGTCCGATGGTGAGCCAGGACACATTTGACGGAAACGAGACCGGACCCAAGAGCAGAGCGCTCCCCTACGCGCTCCCAGAGACCTGGGCCGCGCGGCCCGACCCGGAGAGGGCGGGAGGGCAGCGGGAGGGCAATAAAGGTTGGCCGGAGTTGCCTCTCACCCAGTGCCCAAAGGCTCGTGAGGGCGGGCAGGCAGATCGTGGCTGCCCTTCTCTGTCCTCTCAGGAGTCAGGCACCCGGGGACGCCCTCCCCGCACACTACGACGACACCTGCCCCCACAGGGCAATCCAGGTCACTACCCACTCTCCAGCGATGTCAAAGTGCGGGGTGAGGGAAGGGGGGCTGTAGAGCTAGCGCTTGCGTGAAGCTGGGGGGGGGGGTGCCCTCCGCCGCGCTCCGGCCCCTTTGGCTCCTTCCGCCCGGGTGCCAGCTCGGGGCTCAGCGGGCCCGCACCAAAGCGGATTTGAAAGGGCCTGGGGGGTCCGGAGCAAGGGAAAAAGAGGCGTGGCTGCTGCCCCGACTTGTGGGAGCTGAGAAAGTCGAGGGCATCAACTCCAGAAACATTTCAACCTGCCGGCGACGGTGGGTAACCGGGTGCCCAGGAACGGCGCACTCGGGAGCCCCCATCTCCGCAGGCCTGGCCGCGCGGGTTCGCGACTCCTTCCGGCCACGGTTCCCGGGTGCCACTCCTCGTACGTGAACCAACAACCTGCTTGCGCTCTCTCCTTTCAAAACCCTCCAGTCCGATCCTCCCCTCCATCCAGACCCCCTCCTCTCCCACCCACCCCCGACCCCGCACGCCTCTCCCAAGGCTCCCGGGGCCCGCCGGGTCAGCGCGGCCAGGGCCTCTCGCGCCCGCTTCCTGGCCGGCCGCCTTACCTTTTCTTCTCGTTGTCAGCTGTCATTGTCGCGGAGGCTCTCGGAGACGCCCAGCCAAGCACCTGGGCTCCGCGGCCGGCCGCGCGCAAGCTGCCTTCGCTCCCGGAGGCCCGCGCCGGGGATGGAAAGTCCTTAAACGCGCACAGATCCAAATGCCCCGCACCGTCAGGTGGAAGTGTGCGGGGCGGGCGGCTGCGGCCCGGCGCGGGGGCGGGGGCGGGAGAGGTGGCGGGGAGGAACCTGCGCGCGGAGGCGGGGCCGGGACAGGACCGGCAGGAGGCTGTCCGCCGCGACCCGGGCGGCGAGCGGGGCTCCGAGTTTCTTCCTTTCTTCTTCCTTTGTGGTGGTTGTTTTCCTCCCCCGGAACAAAAGTCACTTTCCTTGAGTTTTCAAACCCTGAAGCGGCTCCCAGGACGCGGGTTGGAAGGAGTCCGGAGCCGAGCGGCTGCTGAGAGGACCATACAGTCTCAGGACACTGCCGAGGATTGTACGGCCGCCTCAGGAGAGCTGGGGCGGAGCGCGGCGGCGGACGCCGGAGCTGTGCAGCTGACCGCTCCCGAATGTCCGGCACCCGCAGCTACCGTCCCACTTTAAAAACTCTGGTGGCCCATGCGGGGGAGGGCGCGAGTGGGAGGGCGCGAGGGGCGCGGGCGCAGGGGGCGGGGACGGGGGCGGGAAGCGCGCCGGAGGGCCCCGCCCCTCCACAAGCCCCGCCTCCTCCCGCGTCCGGGCTTCCCACTGCGCCTGAGCCAATGGGAAGGCGCGGTCGGAACCGCTGCCCGCCCCTGGCACGCCCCCCGCCACGCCCCTTTGCCCCCGCGCTGGCCACTTTGAGACGCCTCGGCCCGGCCTCCTCCCTCAGCTGGTCAGCGAGTTGTTGTTGTTGAGGTCGGCGGGGTGACGGGTATAGGGTGGGACTTCAGTGCTGAGGAGGCGCTACTAGTTGGGGGTCTAGTCCCGCGGCTCTGAGGAGCGGGGTTTCGAGAGTGCGCCAAGCACGGGAGTGCGCCCCCGCGCCCACGTCCTGACACCCACGCCATGCCCTTGGGGCGAGGGCAGCCGCGCGGAGGCCGAGGGTCCGGGGCGCCGTTAGGCCTCTCGAGAGTCTCTGCTCGGTGCCGCGGCGTTCCCGCGTCCCTGGGCCCGCCGCGCAGCCCTTCCGGCTGGGTGTAACTAATCCTGAGGTCCCAGGGGGCCGCGCTCCGGACCTGGGCGACGCGCTCTTCGCAGTGGAACGCTGCTGACCTTGCCATCCCAGAGGTCTGAGAGAAAGTTCAATGCTAATGAGCTGGAGCCGAGCCTGCCCCGCCCTCTCCCAACTGGTTCCCAGGGTCGTTTGCGAGTTGTGTTAGGCGGAATTGGGGAGACGTCTGTCCAGCTGCCTCCTGTTCTCAACACCCCTTCAGCACCCACGCCGTTCTCCAGCAAGCCCAGAATTGGATTTGGTTCCCTCATGTGTGTGATCTTGGGGTGAGAAGTGGCAGAATGCTCTCAAGACATTGGAGCTGGAGCCAGCCCTCTGTCTCCAAGCTCCTAGAAAAACCAAGAAGTCAAGCCCCGGGAAATCGTGGATCTAAGCGCTCTTGCAGTCAGTTGGAGCACAGGGATTTTCTACCAGTGGCTTTGAAGGTGTCTGTCACCTATGCGGTATGCATGTCAGCCCAGCTGTTCCATGGTCCCAGTCCCCATGTACCTGACCTTACGTGATCCAGCAGGGAAATTTCAGGAAAGGAGGAGGCCCTTAATGTTTGAGTCTTGGAAAAGGAACCATAGGTTTCACAAGTGTGAATTGAAGAGTAAACAAGAGCAGAAAATTGAACTGCCCTGAGATTCAAAAACCTATAGTCTTTCACCACATTATATATTAGAATAATATGCAGAAATGATGTGAGAGGTCCTTAGGTTTGTTTTAGCATATAATAATAAAATAAGCACATACACTTCCCCTCCAAGTACACAGGAAGGGTGATAGGGATGCTTTTGAAGAACCTTGGAACATAGACTAGGAAGAGGGGAAAACCAAGACTAATGAGAGGGGAAAACCAATAGAGAACTGGACAGACTCATTAACCCATTTGTTTTTAGAACCACCGAACAGCATATATACAAACTTAGAAATCAAGCAGCAGTCTAACAAACTCAAAGACTGCACATTTCTCTCTAGAAAGTTGGTAGGTAATGCCCTACTCCACTTCTCCAATCAGCTAATCCTGTTGGACACATTTCTTTACCTTAAGGAGGTTCAACTGTGTTTACCAATTGGGGAAAAAGCTTATTTAATTAATACACTTTATTTAGTTAATACAATTAGTTAATAAAGTGTATTAACTAAATAAGCTTTATTAACTAAAAGCTTATTTACTTCACTTGGGACAAAACCCAAGCACTTTAGTAATTTCAAGGTGTCCAAAGTTGTTCTTCATCAGAATGCCTGAGGCCCAGGCCATGCTTGGCAGGTCCCAAAGCAACATGTCTAAGACATATAGAACACATTTCAGCAAGGTTAGAAGTTAACTTTGGGAGCCATCCTTTAAAAAGCAGAAAGATAGGGGATGGAGATGCCTCCCATGTGTGAGGTTCATGGAAAACACACACAAAAGGAAGAGTAAGGGATCATTGAACAATGCCTTAACCACAATAGCATAGCTTCTTCCCCACTGCCTCTTTCTAATTGGGATTTTATGAGTGGAAGATCTCCAATCTAAGATAAACAATGCAACAGATTTTGTGGAAATCCCAACAGATAGCTTTGAAGGCTGGGACTTTGGCAGTGCATGAGAGAGTAAAGCAAAAGCCCTGTATAATATCTCAAGGGATTACACCTCGCCTTGTTTAGAAAAGAGCCATGGACCCAATGATCTCTGAAAAGTTCTTCTAGGATTCAGTTCAACAGTTTTTGCAAGAAGGAACGGAGAGTGTGAACCAGATGCAAGGCTGTCTTTAATTTTTAGAAGCTATGTGGAGTTAAAGGAGGTATATTTTTGAAAGTTAATGGCAGGTGAAGGTGCCAGAGTTGTTTGTCTGGCTTACAGGGGTGTCTCTAGAGAAACTGATGTTAGGGCACCCATAAGCAAAGCTCCTCAGCTGCTTAAAATGGGAGCATATTGTTCATTCATCACTGGTTCTCCTGTCTGTCTCCCAACTTCCTGCTGCACTGCTTAGGAACAAAGACTGTGGAACCCTGGGATATTAAGTTTAATTAACAAGGACAAGATTGGATCTGTAGCTCCCTCTCTTCTTTGTAAAGTATCCCATTAGAAAGATGAGCTTGAAATAAGAGATTAATTTACAAATTTGGTAGAGGGCAAGCACTTGTGATGAACAGGTAGGCAGGAGAAAGATGACTTCAGGAATTCTACCAAAGTAACAGGTGGTTCAGGAAGTGGCTAGAAATCATGTTGGAACAGGTGAGACTTAGCAAAAGAGATCTATGGCTGCATTAGTACTTAGCACCTTTCAGTGGATCATCACAATAGCTGTTATGTAGAGGTGAGAAAAGGCCCTGGGTCTCAGAATCATGGATGATACCCAGTGTTCTTAAAGTGCATTTGTTCCTGTCCTGTGCATACATTATCTCATATAATACCCATCTAACCCTCATTTGTTTATATTTAGTTGGTTTCAGAGGGAGAGAGCATGGAAGACAGGGAGTTGAGATGGAAGGAATGGCCATCTGACAGGCCTTCGCTCCTCCAATTGAAAAGTCTTCCCTTCTTGTGTGGTACTGCATTCAAACAAAGCCAACCTGTCATTTTATGACTTTGTATAATCTATCCTCCCTGTCACTGAAAGCCAGGATCAAAAAGCTATACACCTGTCCTTGGCTTCAGGCCAAACAAACACATAATTTTATAATCATCTACTGTTAAGCACTATACCTCTTGGCCCCACAAATCCAGAATTTATCTTTCAAAAAGAGTTTTGTGATTTTATTGAAGTGGATACTTTTTTTTTCTATTGGAATGTGCTTCCCAATAACAGCCCCAGCTTCCCTATCCCTTACATCTGGATTACCAATAACTTTGAGGTTAATGTGCTCCATTGCTAGGTCAAAAGATGAGATTGAAACAATGAGAGACCTTTTGGTTTATATCCTTGTCATTGGCCTATGACCACTCTGCTCTGTTGCCTCAAGAAACGCATAAAGTGTCAATTTGGTGAAGGAGAACCCCAAGGATTCCCTTCCTTCTAAAAGGACACAGCCCAGTTGGACATATACTACATTTCCCAGGTTTACTCCCTGCTTAAGATTTCTGACACCAACAGGCAAGGCATTCACCCCCCCCCAACTTTTTAACAGAGAAAATATGATTAATGTTTTTCATAATGAAAACTGAGAACAAAATCATACTTTATACAAACACGTGTGACAAAAATTTGGTAGTGGTAGGCTGCAATGGGTTGAGAAAATGAATGACAAGCAGAAAAATCTTCAGTCCCAGTCATATCCAGGTTTAGGAACCAGAAAAACTAAGGCTCTACTGTCCAGGTTTCCAGGCTGATGGATGTAACCTCTAAGAGGAATGGTAGATAGGAAGGATATGTCAGCCCCCTCCTTCAAAAATAGCATCAACAGAAATGAACTATAACTGAAAATTATAACACAGGTCCTCAAGCAGCTCTGTCCTGAAGCCTAGATGAACAAGAAGGCATAGAATGGAGGGACCAAAGACATCATCCCTACCCACTGGAGTGGCTTTGCCCTATAGCAAGGCATTAAAAGGGAACTCTTCTACCTCCATTTTAACTGAGCTTCCAAGACTACCCCCATTACCAAAATGAAAAGCGCACGAAAGAGCTTTTTTGAAAATGGTTTTTGGAAGCTTTTTCTACTGTTCATCTCAAACAGAGTATGATTTGACACAGAAGAGGACTAGCAATTGGATTTCTATAACATCATGTCAACATCATGTATTCTCCCCTTCCTACAACATGAAGGGAAGACTACACCCTTTCCAGGAAACTATGTAAAGAGTATATTACCCGACCTTGGAGCTTGAGAGATGCAGGAAACCATCCACCCTCTACCATGGAAAAGCTGACTGAAAATGGCATGTAGCAGCTAAACGGAGGGCTGTGTCTAGAAGTTCCTACTTCCTGTCACCTCCTTTATAATGGAGCATGTGGATTCCCCAGGAATCGAACTCTAAAGGGCAAGATGAGTGAACAAATTTTATTAGAATTTGCTCTTTGCACCTGGGGGAGATAAGAAAAAGGAAGATGGGTCAGAGCAAGATATAGGATTTCCACGCATCATCAACAAAGGCCTTCAGTAATCCCCAGAAAGATCTCAAGCTGGGAGAAGTGTGGTATCTGATTAATGATCTCTGGATCCAGTATAAAGCATGGTATCCAGGGACCAGATGTTGAACTTACAAGAGAAATAGTCTTTTTAGCCAATCCTGTTATGTAAGTATCTTGAAGGAGACCACAGGAGGAAAATGAAGAAGTGTCACAAGAAACAGAAAATGAGGGAGGATCACAAAAAGAAAAGGAGAGATACTTCTGGGGCCATGAGAGCTAGAATTGAAGAGGACCAGGAGGAAAACTGCAAGGATCTCAAGAAACCAAAGAGAGAAACACTTGATGTGACAGAGAAAATAAGAGAGAAACTGTACCTGTGATAAAGCAAGAACTCAAATGACATAAAAATAGTATTGAGTTGCTAGTGCAACCACTATCGAAGGTAGTTTGGCGATTCCTAAAAATACTAGCCATAGAACTGCTCTATGGCCCAGTGATACCAACTTTTGGCATTTATCCAACAGAATACAAGTCAGGATACAACAAAGATCCTTTCACACACACATGTTCATTGTTGTACTATTCATAGTTGCTAAGTTATAGAAACAGCCAAGATGACCTACAAGGGATGAGTGGATCAAGAATGAACACACACACGTGCAAACCACACACTTCATTCATCAGGGAGAATAATATATCATTTGTAGGGAAATGGATGAACATGGAAAAAATAAATCAGATTCAGAGAGACAAAAGACACACATTTTCTCTCATATGTGGAAGTTAGAGCTAAAATTATAAAAATACATAAAATCATGTACAGGACCAAATGTGAATATAAACAATTGAACTGACTAAAGTATGTTATATGTAGGAAGGATTCCAATGGTGTAACTCCTTTGAAACAACTAACAGTTTTACCAAATGAATACCAGGAAGCTGAAACATGTTTTGTCAGAGAGGAGAGCTGACTCAAGGAGAGAGCAGAGGTAGGGGGTGGGGAAGTGAATGTGGAGAGGAAGGGTGGGTGAATATAGTCATAATATTGAATGTACATATATGAAAACAGAACTAGGTAACTTCAAGGGGTACGTGGGGGTAGAGAATGATGAAAGGGATGACCTCGATCAAGTGCAACATCCTAGATTTGATCCCTAATACCAAAGAAGAAAAGACCAAAAAAATACAATTAAAAAAACCCAAACAACTCTTTAAATTAATTTTTAAAAATAGTGGAAATAATATTGCCTCTTTCTGATGTCCATTCGCTACACAGGGCCTTTTATGCATATCATTTTGGCATTGGAACTGGGTCCTTCTGAGGTCTTGATTTCAGAAGGGAGAAATGCAGGGAAACTTTTAAAGCACACATGGGAATACCCCTAATGCACTTTTGCACATACATGCACGCACATACAGATTTACCTCCCCATGTACCAAACTAAGAGGTAGATTGCCATGCACACATTAAGCTGCATACCTCTGTCTTGGTCCTTTGAAGAAAAGCAGGGATGCAATGCTGAGAATGTGCCTGTAAATGCTTCAGATTTTAACCGCCAAGGATTTTCTCTTGGTCACTTCAGAAGTTTGAAGTCTGGGATTGCAAGGCCAGCTGTGTTTAATGCGCTCAGTGATACACCCTCCCCTCTCCCCCTCCCCCCCCAACCGCAAGAGGAAGGAAGGTGAAGCACAGATATTTCAAAACTTTGAGACAATTAGTCTTGGCATGCCCTATGTTAATAGTTAATTTTATATAGTAGCCAATTAATTCTTCTAATTGTTGTTTATTAAAATAGGTTTGTTATATTAAAATAGGTTTGACTAGATACTAATTTATAGAGGAGCAATTTCTTCTGGCTTAAATAACATGTTCCTAGTAAAGCTCTAAGTAGATAACTCTGAGACAGAGAGCCCAGAACTCATTGTGTATCAGAGCATTACAGAATGAAGCTCGTATATCAAAGTTTTAAAGCATAACCCAAAAATAAACCCAAGGATGAGCCCAAGCTAATTTCACCCATTTAGACTAGACAGCTCATTTTAAAAGTAATGAAGTGATAGTGTTGACACAACATAGCCTTCCAAATTCCCTCTTCAAAGTCTGTTGCATTAGAGACATTATTACCTGCTTTGACTGCATGACTTTGAATCCTTAATTAATTCACATATTCTTTCACTCTTCTATTTTTCAGACTTACTGAGTGGTTGGCACGTATTCATCCATGTGGTCAAACTCAGATTAGAATTTGACACAAGGCCCTATCTTCTAAAGTTCACAGTATACCATTGGGGACAGACTACTAAATAGATAAAATAAAATATCACACAGAGGAGGTTAAAATCCAGTTCTTCTGGGACTCAGAATGGGAAATTATTCTGCATGGGTACCAGAGAGGGAAGGAGAGAAAATTTCTAGAAAAGATGAGATTTTGACTGGATCTTGAAGGCCAACAAGGGGTTTTCTAGTCAGAGAAGGGGAAGAAGAGCATTCTGCACAGCAAGGTTAAGAACTGAGTCTTTCTTTTTAAGTCTCAAAACCAAGGGCAAGTCATACAAAGGTGACTCAAACTCTTCACAGAAGTGTAGTTATTATTTGCAGTCTCAGACTTTCTTACCGGTTTGCACAATACTTGGGACACCTGAGCCATTACCTAGTAGGGTATATTAAGCGTGGTGGTCCCATCTATGCTGGGCATGAATAAGATGTGATCTTCATCTTTTAGTACTGTCATTCTAGCTCTCACACCTTGGGCTTGTTCCTGATAAGTAAATGATCATCATGGCAGTTCTCTCACTAAAGGGTAGCTGTGAGTGTGCATTTTTTTCTGTGAATTCTAGTGACATCTATGGTATGGAGTATAGTTGCCCTTGATCTGTGCAGGTCTTGGCTTAGCTTACCAGGAATCTTCAAATCCTTTGCAAGAAAAGTTTATCTTTCTCCTTTAGCATAGATTTTTGCAAAAGCTTAATGTTCTGTTTACATCAAAGTTTTGCACAATAGGTATTAGCCTCAGAGCAAAATTCCCATGAGTTCTAAGCAGAGCCAATTGTTGCCATCCTGAATTTGGAAAGGACACTGTTGGTATGTGTGACCCTAGAAGTAGAAATGGGCAGCTGTGATCAGAGCAATACCTTGGGGATGTTAAACATGGTCAAAGGAAAATAAAACATCCAACACGACATGATCTGATTCAGAGATTATTCATTCATAGATGTACAAAGAACAGGGACACGTCTAGAAGTGGAGAGAGTGGACCCTGTAAGTTTCTACTAAATTTCTCACCCTGGGTATTACTCCTGTCCTCTCTCCTTTTTTCCTCTCTATTCTTTCTTTCCCTGTTCCACTTCCTAGTGAACATATCTTTTTATCTCCAGAAGTTTCTACTGAGTTTAAAGGCCTTGGTGATCAGACTGTTGACAACAGTATTGCTGCCTGTTCAACAAACTCTGTGGTGATCACATTGATAAGAAGGCCATATCTATTGCTGTCTCCCCATTAAAGAAAACACTGTCATAAACAAGTTCCTGTTTGTGAGGAAATGGAGGGAAAGACATGTTGGACACTATGATCCAAGTCAGCTACAGTGGCCTTGAGTCACTCAGACCAGTGCTGATAACTCCACACTGTTAGACCTTGAGGGGTGGCAGTGGGTCAACCTCAGGGCAGGAATGCTAGAGAGGTGTGAGAAAGGAAGAAAAGGGAGTTCTTTTCTAATCCGCTCCTAAATTTATTTTCCTGCCAAATTTGTGGAAGCTGACCTTTTCCATAAGGCTCAGAAAGAAGTAAGACAGGATGAGGAAAGTGGAAAACCCAGTACAAGTACCTGTCCTGGATGGAAGTGTGTCTGTGTGAGTCAAGGGACTCTGAGCATAGCTGGACCTGGAGTGAGATGCAGTTTCACTGTTGACAATTTTCCTTTGGGCCAAAATGTGCATGCATGAGAAGGAGGTTTCTGAACACTAGGGTAGGGAGAACTGGCGTTTGAAGCTTGCCCAAGTTCTAATCTCTATTTCTTACCATCTGAAGTTCAGGTTCAAGTATCCACCAACCTGACTGATCTCTCCTAGTTCCCATGTCTGTAACATGGGAATTCTATTCATTCCTCCTCAAAGACTTAGAGACAAGATCAAAGGTAATATCAGACTCAGTGGCACATATGTGGTCTCTATCATTAATTATAACATTAATCATTAAATCTACTATTCTATCATGGTAGTTCTTACACCATCATGGGTATTCAAGCAGAAATCATAAGCAAGATAAAATAGCCTCACCAGAATGGAAGAAACTAAACCTTGTCACTAAGGTAAAACAAATCTAGTATGTGATAAAACGTAATATTTAAGATAATTTAAAATCTCTTTTTAGTAAAATTTAAAAAAATGTAAATTGGGAAAGGTTCCTGACCCTGCTCTTTGCCATTTCTGCACTAAGCTCACTTTAGAGGAGAAGGACACTTTCTCTCCCTGTCCACTGGGGTAGGGATATTCTGGTGCACTTCGTCTTCTTTCTGAGCTCATGGGTGTGGACATGGTAAGCCTCTGGTTATATTTTTAAAATAGTGTTGAGAGAGACAGCCAGGCAGAAAGGCAAGGCAAGCTCATCTGACAGGGAGGGCAGGTTTTTCTGCTCTCTCCCTCCCTGCCTGCCTTACACCCTGTCATTTTGTCACCCCTCAAGGAGCACCAAACCAGCCCTACCACTAGAGGGCATTGTACTGAGTGGCTGTGTGTGTGTGTGTGTGTGTGTGTGTGTGTGTGTGTGTGTGTGTGTGTGTGTGTGTGTGTGTGTGTGTGTGTGTGTATTTTCAAGGCCCAGTCCTGGACCTTGAACTCAGAGCATGGACACTGTCCCTGAGCTTTTCTTCTCAAGGCTAATGCTTTACTACTTGAGCTACAGCTTTACTTTCAGACTTTTGGTGGTTAATTGGAGATAAGAGTCTTATGGACTTTTCTACCCAGGCTGGCTTCAAGCTATGATCCTCAGATTTTAGCATCCTGAGTCGCTAGGATAAAAGGTGTGAGCCACTGATATCCCAGTCACAGTAGAGGCTGCTTTTTCCTTCTTCCTTATCTTCCTCCTCCACTTCCTCCCCCTCCTTTTTCTCTGAGTTCATCTTTGTGTGTGTGTGTGTGTGTGTGCATATGTTTGTGTGTTTACCCTCATACCGGTTGTCTTTTTGTTTCATATATGTGTATGATAAAGGAAAATGTCCTTCTATTGATATATGTGGCCTGGAGGGCACAAGTGACATGAACTTGGAGGAACAATAAATACTGTAACGTCTCTTGATGTGTCATAGGCTTTATTTTTCAACCACTTGAAAGTAGGAATAGCTGTTCCTTAGCTATAACAACAACACAAGTAACACTTGAACAACCCCCTCCCCCGCCTGAGATTTCTGCTGATCCTTCATCCTCCCTATTGCCTGGGAGGAGTGAGGCAGGGCCAGGCTAGAAGCAAGTCACTGCTCTCAGACTGCACGCCCATTCCTTGCACCAAAAGCTGCGTTAGTGGTGAGGGAGCCACAAAGAATGAATGATTCTCCTTTCCTTAATGGGGGCAGTGGGAATGAAAAACACCCATTAATAGTTGCCCATGGTCTGAGAACTAAAACTAAGGAAAAGGACCTAGCTAACACTAGAGTTAAACATTTGAGTTTGGCTTCATTAATTCAATTAGGTACCCAGCCTCTGTATGAGTGATGTCTGTTACAGTAGCCACAATGTTCATAGAGGAAATTAACTCAAATTAGTATCTTGAAGATTTAGCAAGTAAGTTTTCAGTATCTGGAGGAGGAGGGTGTAGATAAACCAGCCTTTGCTTTTGTATAGCCTTTTGTTCTATAAAAGTAACTTTTTAAACATTCTGTCACTGATTCACACTCCGCCTCTATGACACAAATAGTAGGGACATTACTAACAGCAGCTTACAGATAATTTCACCAATAGATTAGACTAAGTGACGTATCTAAGCATTTAAGATCACAAAAGCATATTGAAGAATCCAGGGCTTATCTCTTAGTCCATTGTTTTCTTCTGTTTGGTTTTCTCTCCTCACTACTCCAAGGCTATTCTCTACAGAGCCATCTGAGTCGTCAGAGACTCCTGTCCTCTAATGAGCCCAGGTCATTTCCCATTTTATGACTTCCAATGGCTTTCCATTAGAGATGATACAATCCAGGTGGCTTACCTGACCTAGGCCAATGCACCACCTCTTTCCTTCTCTTTTCACAGCATACTGCTCCATCTCAAGGCTTCTTCCAAGCTGCCCTTCTCTCTGGCTCTTCCCATGGAGAGTTCCCATGTGTGTGCCCCAGCTTCCAGATCATTCTATGGTACTATCTGGTTTTGCTGTCTGGAATCATTTACTTGTTTATGTGTTTGTTTCCAGTTTCCCACATGCATATCATCCACAGAGTCAGAGATACTGTTTTTGTCTGTGATCAATCTCCAGTAGAATCTGGTATGAAGATGTTTTTATGAATAGATATTGCACAGCATGGATAAGAGAAATTGAGAAAGGGTCCTGGAATTAGATTGACCTGGGTCCAAGTGAGCACAAAGAAGTGGTAGCAAATGAGAAACATGTGGAACTGACATGAATAACCACTATAAGAGATGGCACTAACTGCAGAATCAGCCCCTCACTATCCAATTCCTAGGCCTGGCTGCTAGAACCAACATCTTCCCTAACTTGTACTGCGTCACTAATCATCACCTTAACTTGACACTCTAATCTCAATGGCCAACACAAACCTACAAACATTATCTCCTCTACTCCATTGGCCTACTATAGTAAAGATAGAGCAAATATGTTTAAAATATAAAGAGATCATCTAAAACAACATGAAATACTCTAAAAGATGATTAGAGGTATGGCTCAAGTGATGAGTGGTTGCCTAATAAACACAAGACCCATGGGATAGGAAGGTGGCTCAGTGGTAAGTGCTTACCTTGCATGTGTGAGGCCCTGGGTTCGATTCCTCAGCACCACATAAGCAGAAAAAGCCAGAAGTGGTGCTGTGGCTCAAGTGGTAGAGTGCTAGCCTTGAGCTGATGAGCTGAGGGACAGCACCCAGGCCCAGAGTTCAGGCCCCACGACCAGCAAAAAAAAAAAAAAAAAAAGACCCTGAGTTCAATCCACAGCACAAAAACAGAAGGGAATATTCTAACACAACACAATAAGTTGATAGGGGTCATGAACAAAAAATTTCAAAAGATGAATTACAAGTAGCCAATCAAAATATGATTTGCATCATTACTAGTTAAAATGAAAGTTAAGGCAGTAGGAGATGGGGGAATAACTCCAGCTGTGATCATAGCTCAGTGGAGAAGCACATACTTAGCATGCCTGGCATGCAAGAGGCCCTGGGTACAATCCCTGCCAGAAGGAAGGAGAAAGGAAGAAAGGAAGGTAGGAAGGAAGGAAGGAGAGACAGAAGGAAAGAAGAAAAGAATAGGAAGGAAGGAGAAAAGGAGGGGAGGAGGAAGGGAAGGAGAGAGGAAAGAAGAGAGGGAAGGAGAAAAAAAGAAGGAAGGAGAGAGAAAAGGAAGGAAAGAAGGAGGGAAGGGAAAAAGGAAAGCGGAAGGATAGAGGGAAGGATAGAAAGAAGGAAGGAAGAAAAGGAAGAAGTAAAGAAAGAGGGAGAGAGGGAAGGAGAGAGAGAGAGGAAAGGAAAGAAAAAAGGAGAGGGGAAAGGAAAAAGGGAAGTGATAAGGGAAAGAAGGAGAAAGGGAGGGGAGGAGGGAAGAAAGCAAGGAGGGAAATGGAAGGAGAGAAGGAAGGAAAAAGGAAAGAAGGTTAGAGGTTAGGGACAGAAGGAAGGAAAGGAGTAAAGGAATAAGAAGGAAAGAGGGAGGAAAGAAAGAAGGGAGGGAAGAAGGAGGGAGGAGAAAGAGAAGGAAGGAAGGTTATACCCATGAAAAGTTATCCCAGTTTTCAATCTATCTAAACAGTATGAGGTAGTATAAGATGAACCATCTCTCCTTGGATCCTAGGAATGCTTTTAGAAACACAATTTGGCAATATTGTACCAAGAGCTTTAAAACAATGTTCATACACTCTGACCTAGAAATTTCACTTCCAGGCATCTGCTTAAAGGATATCATCAGAGATGAGGTCAAGATGAATATTCACAAATGTTCAGATGTTAATCACAGAGTTATTAATAGCAAGTTTTTAGAACCAAAAAATCTAAATATCTGTAAGTAGAAGAATGCTTTGACTGCTAACAAAGTATCCTTAAATTATAACTGTATAGCTATTAAAATAACTTCAAAGAAAATTGATACTATAACTGCAATACAATGCTTTCTGAGAAGCAAAATATAAACTTGTAAGTAACATACAAGTCCACTTTTACATGGCTGTAGATTTTGCACTTACACCTGAAAAAGTGTGGCTTTCACCTGAAAATGACTGCATTTGCACACTGATTAGCTAACTTCAGACCTTCATGCACCCTTTGCTTCCAAGAACTTGAATTGTTCCTGCAAGCATCCTGGGAGGATTCTAAACAGGAAGTTTTCAAACCATTTCCTCTCCTCCAGATATATTTTATTTTAAAATCACAACAAAATAATTCAATTCTGAAGTAGGCCCAGTGATTTATGCCTATAATTTCAGTTATTTCGAAAGCGGAGATTGGGAGTATCACTGTTCAAGGCAAGCTTAAGCAAAAATATGATATCATATCTGAAACTAAAGCACAAAAAGGCTGGAGGTGTGGATCAAGTGGTAGAGTGTTTGCCTAGCATGTGCAAAGCCCTGAATTTAAACTTTAGTACTGCAAAGTAGTAGTAGTAGCAGTAGTGGTGGTGGTGGTGGTGGTGGTGATAGCAAATTTAATTTAAAAAATGCAATTCTAAGCCTATAATCCTAGCTACTGAAGAGGTTGAGCTCTGAGGACAGAAGTTCAGAGCTAGCCCACATAGACAAATCCAAAAGATTCTCATCCCCATAAAAAAAGCTGGAACTGTAGACGTAGCTCAAGTGGTAAGAGTACCAGCAATGGGTGGAAAAAGCATAGCAAGAAGGTGAAACACTGAATTCAAACTCCAGTACTGGCCCCAAGATAATTAAAATTCTAAAATAAATAGTTCGGCAAAAGATGTTGGTGTAAAAATGTTACTAAAACAGTATAATTTCTAAACATTGAGATATAGTTATCTAGAAGTTAAGAAACTAATTGTTCTGCAATCCCAGGTGAATAGGAGATGGAGACAGGAGGATCACAGCATGGGCAAAAGTTACTGATACCCTATCTCAAAAACAAGCCAGATGTGGTGATGCATGCCTATAATTTTAGCTACTCCTTGGGAGGCAGAGGTAGGATACGGTCTGAGGCTAGTTAGGTCAAAATTTGCAGAGAAGACCCTAATTGAAAAACAAGCTAAAAGCAAAAAGACTAGGGATGTGGCTCAAGCGATTAAAGTGACTGCTGGTGTGAGGCCCTAAGTTTAATTCCAAGTATCACATACAAAAAAAGAGAGAAAGAACAAAAGAAAGGAAGGAAGGAAGGTGAAAGAAAGTAGAGAGGAAGGAAGGAAGGAAGGAAGGAAGGAAGGAAGGAAAGAAGGAGATCCTAGTTTTTCCAGTGGCACCAAAGATTATTTTAAAGAATTTTTTTAGAATTAATGAAACCATTATTGATTTAAATGTCATTAAATGACTAGAACATTGAATATACAATGTATTGCCTATATTTAAAGAATTTCAAAACTTGAAATATACATACTTCTATATGTATATTTATATACATATATTTAATAACATTTTTATAACTGCCATGAATTTTATATATTTTTATTTCTTTAATATATTTATATATTATTTCATCTACCATGGCTACCATGAACACCAATTACTTTATGACCAAGACTTAAAAAAAGGAAGGAAAATAAAGAATAATAGTGTAGAAAGGGTATCAGACGATGTGAACTTCTACTGGGGAAGAACTGATGGAATTTCTTTACAGATTGTTGAAAAGATTAGATGAAATCACATGAAGATATGACTAGCACAGCATGTGGCACATAATAGATGTTGAATAAATGCAGGTTCATCCTTCCTTTCATTTCCTTCTATTCTCACAGGCACCCTTCTCATTCTGAACCCTGTACACTGCGGAAAATCTATCCCATTCTTCTTTGCTGAAGACACAGTTGGCTCTTCAGCAGATCGGTTGGACTATGGGAATGGGTTAGCATTTTTTCTGCAGTTCTTCCTCAAGGCAAGATGCTAGCAGAAATTCCAGAAAAACTTGTTGACTGGGGACAGTGTATGTGACAGAAATAACACCAGCTTCTCTCTACCAGAGAATCCACAAAGTTTCTTCTCAGGATCTCAGCTACGAATGAGTGCTATAAAAGAAGTGAAGGAATGAGAAGAGAATTCCTTTCTTGTCTCTATCCCCTTATCTTGTTTGGAAAGAACACAGGAGAAGGTGGTAGAGAGAATGCTCCAAGAAAGGTTCCTATGCCAACCATTCTTCCCTCAGTGATAATAGGCATTCCATCATCAAAGCTTAAAGATGATTAAGTAATGCTCTTTCTAGAAACCTCTAGCAAAGTACATTCACTTTGGAGGACAGACAGATTGAGGCTTAGATTTCTTAGCATGCACATTATTTATCAGCTCCCCTTGGAGGGCATGTATATGAGAACCCCAGCCTATGACCACTGAACAGGGATCTACTGACATCCCTGAGGATGAATGTGGAATCTTTCTATTAGCAAACATGTACTCAGACCAACCAGGAACTACTATGTTATAGTAAGTGCAGACTGATAAAAGGCAGGCAGGTTTTGGACCTCAGGCCTCATATATAAATGGAGAACTAAGGCAAAAATAAAAAATAGCAGCAGAGACATATGATAGACCATAGGATGAAGAGAACCATCCTCAACTTTCAGGGTTAACTAATGGGCTATTGAATTACTCTTATGGAAATATGGGACATGGAGTGGCTCAGAGAGAATTGAGCCAGGACTGTCTGAGCAGGCTTTGTATATTGAAGGATGGAAAACCTCTCTGGATAAGTTAAAGCACAGGGCTGGGCATTATTTGAAGGAGAGCAAGTAGGCTGTTGGAAGGAAGTTGGTGAAGGGGAGTAAAGAGAATGCACATAAGGGAGTTAGAGTCTGTTTTCAGACAATGCACACTACCATAGTGTCTGGGACAAGGACAGTGGTGAGAAACTGTTTCAGGAAAGTTGAGCTGGCTTGGAGTCTACCCTGCCCAACACATGCTTTGTAAGAACTTGACCTCCACTGTTAAGGCTCCATAGCCCCCAGGAGGCCTCAGATCCCTGAGGGAGGGAGAGGAAGCACATTGCTAACCAGGGTTTCCAGGAGTTGTGTGGCCAGCCCAGAGTGGCACCCAGGGCAAGGGTGAAGTCAAGGAGAGGGGCGGCTCCTCCTATTCTCTTGGACAACAATGCCCCCTCAGCTAGCCATTTTCTGTGGTCAAATCCAAGGCCTTACCCCACCCCTGTCCCCACACCAGTCCTTCACAGGCAATCTGTTTTAGGAGTAAAGATGGTCTTTCAAATAGCTTGAGCCAGCCAGGGCTGCCCGCTGCAGGCCTTCTGCACCTTAGGGGAACAAAGTAGCCAAACCTTGCTGACGCTATTATTCAACATACCTTGATTGAGAATCGACCGTCTCAGGTAGCTGTGAAAGCAAGATAGCTGGCACAAAGGACACCAAGAGAAGAGAGACAGCCACAGTCAATGGGACTGCAGATGCATTAACACAGAACTGCAGTGTGGCCAGTCACCTCCAGCTGAGGTCTGTGCCATATAAATCAAATGCCTGCGCCATATTACATGTCTGTGTCATACAAAGAGGATGGAGCTGAAATGTTGACATTGAGCAGGATCTTGGGAGAAGTGTAAGGGCTTTTTCAGGTGATCACAGGTAAGAGAAGAAGTCCTGGGCCTGAAGCCTGGTGCACCTGCAGAGCCATGAGTCATGGGTTAAGCTGTGGGTACTGGTGCCAGTAGAAATGGACCTGGAGAGATAAACAAGCTCCAGATAATGTGGATGCCTATAGCTATCCCAAGGTAAATAGTTTATCCCATCAGAAATGGCTACGCAGTGTTGGCCCTGCCCCAGGCAGCTAAGCAGGGTAGGTAGAGGAGAGAGGACATGGGGAACCTGTTGTACTCATTCATATTCTACTAGACAAGCTCCAAGTCTTGGGCACACATCAACTCCCCTCCATCTGAATGTTCTTCCCCAGATAGGTTTGGCCACTCTCCCTCAGGCCTGCTCTCTCTCCTTTCTTTTCCTAGTACCTATCATCTACTACATACTACGCATACTGCTAGACGAGTAATCATCATCTATTGTTCTGCTCCAACAGAAGCTCTGGCAACACAAGAAACCTGCAGTATGTTGTTCTCACAATCTCTACCACAGAGCCTGGCACAGGTAGAAACTCCATAACCATTTGAAGAAGGAATGAATGAGGGTGTACATGAATAAATGAAGGTGAAATCATCTTTGCAGCTCCAGGGCTAACACTGGAACTTTCTCTAGAAGAAGTAGTTATACCATTGTGCACTATTCACAATAGCCAAGATATGGAAACAGCCCAGATGCCCCACTACAGATGAATGGATCCAAAAATTGTGGTACCCATATACAATGGAATACTAGGCCGCCATTAAAAAGACAAAATAATGGCATTCACAGGGAAATGAATGGAACTAGAGCAAACCACTTTGAGCGAGGTAAGCCAAGATCAGAGAGACAAACGGCAAATGGTCTCTCTGATATATGGATGTTAAATCTAAAATGTAAGGAGATGTGACAATGTAAACAGGACTCAAGAAACAAAGGACAACTACTTAATTTGTCCTATAATTTCTAAATAACTGCATGTTCTTGACCTTGTATATGGTATATATACATGCACATCTGAGGGAAACTAGAAGGAGGGCAGAAAATCAGAGGGAAATGGGAAAAATATAACAGAGGGGATCATCAGCTGCACTGGACATTGATGAAAATGAACTAAGCAACTCAAGGGCAGCAATGGGAGGGAGGGAAAGCGAGGGTAAGAGAGAACAGCTAACACTAAGCAAATCACCCAACATGGAAGAAATAGTTGTACTGTCAAAGCCTGTGGAATTCACCAAGATAATGACAATTTGCCTTGTGAAGGTTAAAATATGTTTATAACTTTAACTAAGGATCACTATCCTACAATACTGTGAAATTTATGTAATCATTTAATCTCCATAAAAATTATTATAAAAAAGAAATAGATATAAATGTAAAACAAGGTGCTGTCATCATTAGGAGAATGAGAGGAAGGTAAGAGACAAGTGAGTCTTCCTGGTTTTAGCTGCAAACATCCCAGGCCCACTTTGGGTCCCAGAGTAGCACAGGCTGAGGTGGCACACCCTGCTCCTGGTTGCCCAGCATGACACTTGGCATGGCTTGGAGCGAACGTGCCACTCCTGGCAAGCACTTCCTCCCTCCACTGGGCTGCCCTGCCAGGCTGCCTGTGCCCTGCATTCAGGAAACACCTCCCCTTCAAGACCCTCCTGGCAAGTCCTCCAACAGTCTGTGACAATGGCTCCAGGAAGGGCTGCACTGCCTTGGAAGCCTGGGTGGGGCTTTCTAGGAAGCAGCCCTGGTCTGCCTACCCCTATTCAGCCTGCAGAGAGAGAAAGCTTGGGAGGGTCCTCAGGCCCCAAGCCAGGTCCTGTGCACATAGCAGACTTCTCCAGACCCCTAAAGACACCTCCCCTCCAAACAAGGGCCCTGGGCATTAAAAATATCCTGGTGTCCTGGTCTCTATTTGTCATTTTAGACTTCTATCTTACTCAAAAAATGCTTCTCAATAGATATGTGAGAATGGGACTGGGGTACTAATGAAATGGTCATTTTCAGGTAAAACGAAGTGATGGGAAGCAAATATGAAATCTTAGCTTAAATTTTACGTTGTGGACATGCAGATAGTGGTTCTGTTTTCTTGTCAGTATAAAAGTACTTCAAAACCGAGTACTGGTAGCTCACACCTGCAGTCCTACCTATTAAGGAGGCTGAGATCTGGGGATTGCAGTTCAAATCCACTCTAGGCAAAAATGTCCCGTAAGAATCTTATCTCTAATTAATCATCAAAAAATGGTAAATGTCTAGGCAGTCACACACAATGAGACCAAAGAGTATACTCTTAGGAGAAGAACACAAAGGTGCAATGCCTGTGTGCATCTGATCATACAAAATAATATTTACTGAAATGAGCTCCAGGAAATGGAAATGAGATTTTTCTTTGTTTTATTTTTTAAAAAGCATCCCTGGTCATAAAGAAAATGCAAATAAAAACAACTCTGAGATTTTGAATTCGAACAACAAATACTGGCAGGGATATGAGAAAAAAGGAACCCTACTGCACTATGGGTAGGAATGTAAACTAGTACAACCATTATGGAAAGCAGTCTGGAGGTTCCTCAAAAAACTAAACATAGACATTCCCTATGACCCAGCCATACACTCCTAGGCATCTACGCTGAACACATGAGCCAGGATATGATAAGGACATCTGCATATCCATGTTCATTGCTACACTATTCACAACAGCCAAGACATGGAAACAACACAGATGCCCCACAATAGATGAGTAGATAAAAAAATGCGGTATCTATACACAATGGAATTTTACACAGCTATTAGAAAGAATAAAATAATGCCATTTTCAGGGAAATGGATGGAACTAGAACAAATCATGTTAAGTGAGATAAGCCAGGATCAGAGAGGAAATTGGCACATGTCCTCTCTGATATGAGATATGACGAATTTCATAGAATTCTAGATACACATATACAGTGAGATCAAAAAAGGTTAGCTTCAGGAGAGAATCACAAAGGAGCAATGGCCAAGTGCCTTTTATACAAAATAATGTATACTGAAATGAACTCCTAAGATCTGGAAATAAAAGACTTATTTTTTCCTTTTTCTGATGATTCTGTATTCTTTACCTTATATACAGTGTATTCACGTATATCTTCAGAAGGGTGGTGGGAGGGCACAGAACTCAAGGAAAATGGGTGACAAAGGACAGCAGTGGCGTGCACTGGACATCGATGACCATGAACTATAATCCATGGGTGGAGATGGGAGAGAGGAAATGGGAGAGAAAGAGGGAACAGATGACACTACAAAAGGAAATGTACTCATTACTCAACTCATGTAAATGTAACCCCTCTGTACAGCACCTCTATAATAATAAAGTAAAGCTTAGGGACAGTGACCAGTCTCTGAGTTCAAGCCCAAGACTCGCATACACACACACACAAAAGTACTTTAAGATGAAAAATAAAGAAGAGGAGCAAGGTTGATATTTTCTTTTCCATGATAAGGATTCAGAGGGGTATGGACTTAATGCCCTGCATGCTAACCTTGGCATTGCTATTTGGGAGGTTAAGGTTCTCTGAGCACTGGAGCACTGGAGGAGAGATCTGTTGGGTGTGGTCAGTATGGAGGAGGAGGAGGAAAGGGACTTTCTAAGGGTCTGTTAAGTCCCAACAAGTGGAACACCATAGGCTTGTCCCACATAAAAGACCTGCCTTCTCCTTTGACTTCCTGAATGTTTTATTTTCTGCCTCTGATCTAGACCTTGATATGTTGCCACATGAATTAGATGGTAGAAAAGTTAAACGAACAGAACAAAACCTGGGAGATGGTATCCTCTGGTAGGGATCTAGCCCATGCCATGTCCTGGCAATTCAGGGGGATTCGTGAGGAAGCACACAGACTCGTAAGATACTGTGAAACCCAGGTCCCACCCAACTAGCGCCTTCCCGGTCCCAGGACAACATATGAAAGCACAGATTTTTCTTTCTAAACAATGCAATACATGTAAAATCCATGGGAATTCTTTTTGTTTGCTTTCATGAGCAGATAGAGGCACTATCTTTTCTTTCTTTTATAGTGTCCTAGGCATTTCATGGGCTCTCATAAAGTTCGTATAGACTCAGCTCCATCTCTTTAACATCCATGCAATCATTGACTCTTGTATGATGTCATGGTCAACTCAAGCTGCTGTGACAAAAACGTTGTGACATAAAGTAGTAGCATAACCTACATGAATTTCTCACAGCTCTAGGCTGAGTACTAGTGTTTCTTTCTTTTCTCATCAGGGCCCTCGTCCCTTCACAGAGACTCCATCCTTATGACCTTATCTATACCTAAGTACCTCAAAAAGGCTCTGCCTTCTAGAACCATCCATCCCACTGAGGGCTGGGCTTCAATTTATGAATTTTGGAGTCAATACAAACTTTCAGTCTACAATGG
Organism: Dipodomys spectabilis; assembly: GCF_019054845.1. NCBI lineage: Eukaryota > Metazoa > Chordata > Mammalia > Rodentia > Heteromyidae > Dipodomys > Dipodomys spectabilis. Next base: position 5,721,846 of record NW_024870703.1, read on the forward strand.
ATGGGAATATTCTTGAGAACCAATGTTCACGGATGACATCAATATCTCCTCTGTACATTCTGACAGATGCATATGTCTATGTGTCATTCCTTATTCACTAGACATAGATCCACTCTCTGGTGTATGCTAGTTTCTGTCCAAGTAGTTCTTTCTCTAATCTAATTTCTCCCCTAAGTCCTGGGTTCTCTTATAGGGCAAGTTTGTGCAACGAGAATGATAATCTTAAGAGTACTTTAAAATTCAAAGAGATTCTAAAATACCTCTGACACATCAGATAATTGGTTTGGTTGCTTGACAAAATTGTTCTATAAAGACTGGTAAATGATCAATCCACTAGCCAAGAAAGTGATAGCTTGAAGTTAACTAAGCTATAAAATTATTCTGAGCTATGTACTTCCTGGTCAGCAGGGTCAAAGAGTTGATTGAAGATAGAATGGCTCTCTAGAATTATTTAATTTGAAGCTCACATTAGCCTCAGGCCTTTTTTTTTTTTAATAGGAATATTGATCTAAACACTACTTCATGAAAGTTCTCAATTGTTAACGCCTCAGGAAAATGGAAAGCTAAGGATTGGGGATGGAACACCATGGTAGAATGCTTGGGCTAGCATGCACAAGACCCTGGGTTCTACTCCCACTATTGCAGTAAGCAAACAAACATATCATAAGTTAGAATCTATGGAGTGCCAGTGGCTCACGCCTATAATCCTGAGATCTGAGGATCATGGTTTGAAGCCAGCCAGGGCAGGAAAGGTCATGAATAAACTAGTTAAAAAAAAAAAAAGCCAGAAGTGGCTCTGTGGCTCAATTGGTAGAGCACTAGCCATGAGCACAGAGAGGCTCAGGGACAGAGCCCAGGCCCTGAGTTCAAGCCCTGGAGTCAGCAAAAACCAACAACAAAACAAAACAAAAAAACAAAAAACCTCCATAACTGTCTCAGAAATATAGATACTGAAGATTCAGCCTGACTTAAGATCCTTAGGACCCATGTTCATTTATGCACAGATGGCCCACCAGTTGTAGCATTAGAGAATCCCATTACGATCCATGTTTGGTGGAAACAGGAAGAATTGGCCAGTATTGGCCAGTATTACTGATCAACAAAGAGCTAGGTTGGGTAGGGCTTCAATCACAAAGGAAGAATAGGTGCAGGCAGTGTCCTGACTTTCTGAGATGCTCATCCTGTCCTTCTTGCCTCTTGTAGAGCTAACTTAATTTCCAAGTGGGTCCTGCTTGCCTAGAGTTTCATCCTGCTGCAGCTAGAGTTTTTTTTTTTTTTCAGGAAGCTGGGAATACAAGGAGTATGAGGTTTTGACTGGAGACAAAGGTTTTAATCCTGGCTGCCTGCTGACCCATTTTGTCACTGGATAATTACACTGGGCTGTATGTGTAGTGTTTAATTCCATATTTTGCAGCTCCTAGGACCCAGCTCCAGATATGTATGTATCAAGAGTCCCTAGAGAGAAACAGCAAATAGGAATGGATTTAGAGACCTAGAGAGTTCCTCTGTGAAATAAAGCTCCAAGCCTTGGCCACCCAGCTTACTATGTGCCTTTGGAGTATAAGGTGGTTCTTAAAATGTCTCTCTGATTTCTTTCTGACCTGTGGGTATTTGAGGAGGTCATTGATTTTCCCTACCTAAATCCTGGAATATAGAAACAGTATATAAGAAGGGAAAATGTCACCTTTATCAATAGCTCCCTACTGGGGGCCTTGCAGAGAACAGTCTTAGCAGACCTCTACTTGGACACACCACCTCCTCCTGCCCCATACCAGTGAGGTAGTCTGCTGTGTGTTTAGCGTTCAAGCTCTCTGCTGTAGCCATACACAATGTAGCCCTGATCCACTGCCCAAACTACTGGCTCCATTAACTCCCATAGTTCATCTCTGTGGGAGGGCTAATGGAGAAAGTCAGCAGCCAGGCTGACACGGAGGACTTTCTCCTCATGGAAACCCCAAAAGTAGGGAAGAAGATACCTCCTATCTCTAGAATTTATTTCACAAGTATTATTAACATTGCTTAAGAGCTAGCTGGGGGATGTTGGCAGGCAGCCTCTACAGAAGGCCACAAAATCTCTTAGGCAGGAAGGGAGAAAGCATTCCATTCAATTCTACATTTTTTTTTTTAGCATCTAATTTGTGATGGGAACCATGCTGGTCTGGGAGTATTAGAAATGTAAAGTCCCTGCCTTCTACCTTCTCAACTACAGCCAGCTCCCATTGCACTACCTTTTTTTTTGTTGTTGTTGTTGTTTACTGCCCTTTTATTTTATTTTATTATTTATTGCAAAGGTGATGTACAGAGAAGTGACAGTCATACAAGTCAGGTATTGAGTACATTTCTTTTTTAACAGTGTCACCCCTCTCCCTCATTTTCTCCCAGGTTTTTTCCTCTCTCTCCTACAAGTTGTATAGTTTATTCCAGCAAAGTATCTAGTGAATATCACTGCTGAATCAGTTCATCCTTTGTTCCACTGTTTCTGTGCTTCCCCTTCCCCCTCCTAAATCAGATAAACACACAAGACAAAAACAGTAATCAAAAACAGCGACAAAAGGGAAAAAACTTCAAAAGGTAAAATAAAAAACCTCTTGTTCCAATTTCTTGGAGTTCATTTTGAAAAGCATCATTTTATATGATCATATGCACATAACTATTGAGTCCTTGTGATCCTCTCCTAAGAATATCCTCCTTTGGTTTCACTGTGTGAATGTTTAGAGTCCTGTTTAATTTATCACATACAAGTGTAATTTTTTGTCTTTTACTATCCATTGGGTTCACTTGTAGATTTATAGGCACATTCTAATTATTACAAATGAAAGAAACCATGCAACCTATGTTTCTTTGGGTCTGGTTTACTTCACTTACCGAGAACATGCAGAAAGAAAGAAAGAAAGGACCATGTGCCTATAAGGAGACATTCTAAAGTTGAGCACATAACACGTCAGAGAAAGCATGAAAGCCTTAAGACAGAAAACAAATTCAAACAATACAAAACACAAACAGTACAGAACACAAAGCTAGGTAGAGCCCTTCTCAGAATCATGATATAAACAATTGTTCATATTTACAGTAGTAATCCTTGGAGGAGATAAACAAGAATCCCACTAGTTACAAATCAGCCTACGTACTGTGCCTAGCACCCCTGCCCCTTCACTTAGAGTGATGTTTCCTTCAGCATTTGGGAGATATTGGCATTCGATGATGTATACCCCATGTGCTCTTAGTGACACTGTGGGGGCCTCAGCTTAGTCTCCAAAGGGGTCAAGGTTGTCTTCCCAAACTTTTTGTGATACTGCTCCATAGAAGAAGCCTTGAGACCAAATGGTAGGTCAGGTTTGGAAATGTTTCTCAATCTATGAAGATTTTTTTTCTATTACTATTAGAATGGTTTTCCTTTGGGAATAGGACTTGAGTCCTAAAAAAGCCATCAGCCTTTTCCAATGTTTGTTCTCAGTCACCACAGTCTGACCTACCTGCTGACATTGTGACTGACCAGATAAATCCACATCCTGACAAAATTCTGCAGGCTACCACAGCTGTCACTACCCCCACCCCTCTCCCAAGCAAACCAAGGTGCTGCCTGCTGTGTCCAGAAAACCATTATGCCCAGTTCTGCAAAACCATTATCCTCATATGTTGGTTAAGGTCTGCCCTGATTTAATAAGATGTTAGTATAGAACAATAACAAAGAATTATTTCAGCTAATAGAGAAAGCTGAGCTGGGGCGATCCATGTGCTGGATTGATTTGTCTCATTTGGGGCCACAGCCTGTTCTTTGGCAAGGCTGGGTCCTGGGAGGCCAGAGTTCAGAGAAAGTCTCTTGTCTGCTAAGTGTAACTTTAAGAGGACTTCAAGAAGATGGCAGGAAAATGAGTGGAGATGGTTCACAAGGCAAGGGCAGCATTGGCAGCTTTCCTTTGTCCAGGGAATTCTCCCCTCAGTGGAATAAGTCTGCAGGATACACAAGAAGGTGAAGGCTGGGACCAAAGATCTATTCTCTCTGGGTTTGTTTCCTCAACTTGTCTGAGGACAGGAGGCTATCTACAGATAGGTGGTGACCTCTGAGTGAAATGAGGTCTTGAAGTCACTTTGTAAACTCCTGGCAGGGGGTAAAGAAACATCTTGCTTTGAATGTCCTATAATACTTAGAAGAGTACTTGGCACTTAGAAACCACTCAGCCAGACAAATATTTGTTAAACAAATAAAATGAATCTGTTTCCTCCCTGCCTGAGATCCCTCATCCTACAGGGGAAGTAAGTCTTGGGTGAGTCACAAGTATTCCAATTGTTATATCCAAGACTCTCCATTTCCATATTGTCTACAGTTCTAGAAATTCACTGAGAAACAGCCATAGAGTAATGCTTTGCTTTATGAAGGAACAATGCTCCTGAAAAGTTGGGTATAGGTCAGATTTTTATAAAAACAAAACAAAACAACTTAGTAATTTAAATGCACAGTGAGAACTGGGTTATTTTAAGAATGCTGTGAATTTGGACATAAAGGGAATCCTTTGTTAAAGTGGCATAAGGTGAAGTGGAGAAATGCACACATGCAGATTCCCACTCACTGCCTTCTCCTATCTCATTCTTTATCTGTTGCTAAGGAACCAATCTTAAAAAAAGATTGATTACAGGCTGGAGTTGTGGCTCAAGCCATACAGCAATGCCTAGCAGATATCAAACCCAATTGCCACACATAAAAATTAAATTGCAGTATTATAACTTTATTTAAAAAGAAAAAATTTAAACCAGGCACTGGTGGCTCATGCCTGTAATCCTAACTACTCAGGAGACTGAGATCTGCGTATCATGGTTTGAAGCCAGCACAGGCAGGAAATTCCGTAAGACCCATGTCTCCAATTAACCACCGAAAAGCTGGAAGTGGAACTGTGGCTCAAGTGGTAGAGTGCCAGCTTTGAGCAACAAAGAGATAGCAATCTACCTCTGAGTTCAAGCCCCAGATCAGTACCCCAAAATATGTTAGTATTATTGCCTTTAAGAATGCAAATAAATGATAAAGTTTCTGCTCATTTTTCAGAATTGTGGTCATGGATTCTGAGTAAGGACAGAGGGGAAAACAAGCTGGGGAATCACTCACCAGCTGCTGGGAAGTCAATGAGTCACATAGAGCCCCTGTAGGGAGCTGGCAGTGCTCCTCTCTTGTCAGGAGCAGCCCCAGACTACAGCTTGCCCAAATGAGATGATCAGACTCAGGGGCACAGGGACAGAGACCTCTCCACCCAACACAAGCTCTTCTAATGGATTCTGAAGATCTTACCTCCAGGAAAGAGAGACATTAACTGGATGTGTTGGGGTAGAATAGGAGTGGAGGTGGCCTTTTCAGTTCCTACAGGGAGGGAAATATTGGGGGAGGCTGGGAGAAATAAGGTAGTGGGCTGTATTACTATCCATGCTCTTTCTCACAGCACTCTTCCCGCAGGAGGGTTCTACAGTCCTCACTGGATCTGTAGGAGATCGGTTCCAGGATTCCCACTGGTACAAAAAAATCAAGGATGCTCAGATCTCTTCCATAGAATGGCATAGTATTTGCATACAATCTGCACATAGCTTTTCTCTTTGGGACTTTAAATCATTTCTAGATTTCTTACAATACAGAATACAACATAAATGCTGTAGAATCAGTTGTTACATTGTGTCCTTTGGGAGTTGTGATAAGGAAAATAGCCCAAGCATGTTTAGTTACAGACAAATCCTTGTACACCCACTTAATATTTTCAATCCATGCTTAGCTGGGACTACTAATGTAGAACCCAGGGATAGGGAGGGCCATGTAATTTCTCACCTCTTTTAAATCATGCAGTGGCCAGTGGCGTATGTGCAGAAGATACCAGGATCATTTTTAGGTAAAGATGGTGAGCAAGAGCTCTCACCCACGACACAACAATGTTCTAGAAAAGTCTGTGTGGTATCCTCCTTGATGCCAGCAAGATACTGGCACAGAGCACTACCAGCTGACCTGGGTAGCATATAGCATAAGAAATAAACCTCCGAGGTGCTAAGCCTTTGAAATTTGAGATTTATTATTACTTCTTGATACAGATGGATTAAGTAGAAATTGTGTAGGAAGCTTCCCACAGAGCCAAGGACCATACACAATCAGGTCCCAGTCTCCAAGGCGAGGTAGAGAAAGAAGATAAAGGGGGAACATGCATATCTGAGGGATGTTTTGTCTGGTGTCTGGGGGATGAAGATAATCTTCAATGAAACCCAGTCAAGACTTTCTTCCAAATGACCAAATGCACTCTGACCTTTGCCATCTTGTGTTGATCCCTATCTATGAATTCCACAGGACCTGATACCCAGCCTAGTGCTCAGCCTCACAGAATGAGGCATGTCCCAAGACCAGATCACTTGTTCTCTTGTAAAGATCTCACCTGCAAACAAATATGTGCAAGTGAGAGAGAGCAGATCTGAATGATAAACTCTGTAGCCTTTTTCCTTTTCCAGAATTGTAGCTGGGTGGCTCATGCCTCTAATCTCAGCTACTCAGGAGGCTGAGATCTGAAAACCAGGGTTTGAAGCCACAAAAATCCATGACTCTTACCTCCAATTAACCACCAAAAAAACAGAAGTAGAACTGTGGTTCAAGGTAGAGTGCCAGCCTTGATCAAAAATGCTAAGGGACAGCCTTAGGTTCAAGCCCAAGCTTAAAAAAATGTACTATGATACATACACATAACAAAAATACCATCATAACCGTTTTTCGGTGTATAAGTCAGTGGCACTAAGAATGTTTACACTGGTATACAACCATCACTGCCATCTCTCCTCAAGACTTTTTTTTCTTTCACAACACTGAAACTGTGTCCTCATTATCAGTCACTCCCCATTCCCATTTCTTCCAGCCCTGGGAACTTCTGTTCTTTTGTCTCTATGGGATTCAATACTCAATACCTGCAATAATTTGCACTAATGCTGAAGGACAGTGATCTTACGTGATTCTAAGACCTGAATTCATACAGTTAAATATGTTTGGGCACATATCACCAACATGTGGTATAATGTATGCAATTTATAAATGAATACATTCATACCACAGGTAGACCCCTGAAATCTGTGGGTATATGGTTCCCAGGAGACAGCTAGAAAACCCACACATGCTCAGGGTGGCTGGAGTGGAGGACACCATCCTTATCATACCAAAATCAGTTGGGACACCATTTTCAAAGATACGTTAACATGTTCTATAAATATAATGGAGTATCAACTATGGGTAAGCAGGCCACACTACTAGGGTATAAGGGGGAGTCCAATAATGAATAAGTATTGGTCACATAGATGGATTTATAATAAAATATAAATAATAATATAAATTTGATGACTCTCAAATTTATGTCTATTAACTAGATTGGCCACTTTCCCAAAGTCCATACCCAGGTACTACTGCCCAACTGACATTTACTGGGATATCTAAGAGATTCTGAATTCACAGCACCTAAAGCCAAACTTCTGCTTTTTCCCATATCCCACCAGCCCTTCTTGTCTTTCTCCTCAGATAGTGTTGGCCCTGCCAGAAAGCCCTGGAGTCATCTCAGCCTTCATTCTCTCATATCCACATTCCTTTCATTAGCAAGACCCATGGGCTTTGTGTTGGGACATATCAGATGCTGATCATATCCTGGGACATGACCATCACCTGGGACCACTCTGGCCCAAATCTTATCATCTTTCCCTTTGTCCCTCACATGTCCTCTCCTCTCCGAGTGACCCAGATCATGTCAATTCTTTCCATCTCATTTAAAATAGAAGGCAATGTTACTACATTGGTCCATGGAATCCTATATAATGCCATTCTGACTTCATCTCCCTGGTCCCTATCTACTCTTGCTGGGGCCTCTTGCTCCAGAGCTTTTCATCCACAGCTCCTTATAGCCTGAACCAATCATTCAGGCCTTCCCTGCCATCCATTCCCTATTCTTTTCTCCTACTTTCATGTTTTTGCATATTATCTGCCAGCATTTGACACATTAGAAATACAGTATACTTTATGTGTTTGTAGCCACTTGGGGCATCAGTCTTAATGTGCCTTGTCCTCTGGGGGTGACCTCAATCCCTAGTATAGCACCCAGAACATAGCAGATCTTCAGCACTTATTGAAGGAAGACACTAATGCAAAAAGGATTTGCTCTGTGTCACAGGCAAGGATTGCCTAAAAGAAGGGATTCCATCAGAAGGAGTCTTAAGAGGGCTTTGTGGAGTAGGAGACTTTTGTCAATTTGAGGAAACACAGGCTTAAAAAAACCATTCTGTTTACATACTTACACAGCCTGCATTTTTCAACCACATTTTCCCAACTTGTTGAGAAGCATTGTTTGAAGCATTTAAGATTAGGATCAGAAGTAACAATTTAGAAGAAGTTAGCTATTCTGATCACGTGTGTGTGTATAGGACAATGGTTTTTAAAAGAAGAGGCTGATTTTAAACTGCCAATGTTTAATGTCCTCTTCTCCCATGAATGTCTTCTGGGCCAGTGGATCAGGAGTGTCCCATCTACTTCTGTGCTCCCCTCAGTGCCTGGCCCACCTCCCACTGACCACTCAATTTTCTTTTTGTGCTACTAGAAGTGTTTTGAAGCTGGGCGTCGGTGGCTCATGCCTGCAATACTAGCTACTCAGGAAGTTGAGATCTAAGGATCACTATTCAAAGCCAGCCCAGGGAGGAATATCGTGAGACTCTTATCTCCAATTAACCACCAGAAAGCCAGAAGTGGAGCTGTGGCTCAAGTGGCAGAGTGCTAGCCTTGAACTGAAGAGCTCAGGGACAGTGCCCAGGCCCTGAGTTCAAGCCCCACAACTGAAAAGAAAAAAAAAAAAAGAAGTGCTTTGAGGATCTCTCTGTCTTCCTCATCTTAACCCTGCTCCCTCCCTCCCCTCCTTGGCCCCTCTCTTCTTTACCCCCCCCCCCCTGCCCCCAACCTAATTCAGTGCCTCACATTTTCTGAATGTCAAAAACACCTGGTTTTGCAGGGCTGAGAAGGGGGCTTTCCACATTTATCAATCTATTCTTTTCCAAGCAGGATTCCATTGGTTGAATTTCTATACGAAAGCCTTCTGTCTACATCTTTCTCACACCAAAGAAATGTGGGGGGAAAAAGGCCAAAGAGAGAAACTAGGTAATGTAAAGTATAATCTTTTGGGTTTTTTGTTTTGTTTTTTGTTTTTCTTTTTAATTTCCATGATGAAACCAAAAGCAGTGGCTTTGGAGACCTCTATCAGGTGACAGGTGAGGCATGGGGTTTCTCAATCCTGCCTAACTATGCACCATTATTAATCCATTCATTCACATGTTCCAGAGGCTCCCACATCATGGGGTATGAAAGAGGGATGTCACCCAAGCCAGAGGCTCCTGCACACACTCTACTACGGCATTTAATCATAGCCCTTAATCTATCTACCCCTGAACCATCCTGCTATGCATAAGAGCATGCTCACTGAATCTTCTCAGCAGAAAACAAACCATATCTCTAAATCACTCATTCCTTTACAAACACTAACTGCTCAAAGGCAGAGACTCTTGATATCTCCTCACAATTATGGAGTAAAGAAAGGTCCATCTTTGCTCTGGAGTAAAGGTCCATCTTGGCTCCCATGGAAGTCCTGTAGCACAAGTGCCAGGTCTTATCTGTGTATGATTTGGGGCTAAAAGCTTCCAGGAAAGGCTTTAAGAACTCCAGGAAGAGGCAAAGGAGAAATAATTGCATACACAGACAACATGATCTTTGAATGGGAAAAAGATATCTCTGGGAGAAGGGGATGAAAATATAGCTCCCAAATAATACAACAATACTATTTCAGTACTAATTAATGATTTTCAAAGCCTTCCAACATAATTTCTTATTCTCTAATCACAACATCCCTGTAGAAAAAGCATGATAAGGGACAATTATCTGCAATTGATTGATGAGGCATCTGAGGATTCAGTAGCAAAGCTAAGCTTGGAATTGGAATTTTCTTTCTCCTCCACCAATGTCAAGGACATTATCCTATTGTGATGATGTCATGTGAGGTATGTATATATGTCTACAAATTAGACTCATTTTGGACAATTAAGTATCAAAATTTTCTGCCAAGATATAAGGTGTTGCTCTTGTCCCAGACTGTGGTGATCTATAATTGATTGGCTAAGATGAAGGCTACTATGGTGATCGATTGGCCACCAATCGAGGCTTCTGAGAAAAATATTGTCTTTGGAGTAGTTATTATGGATGTTGGTGTGGTCAAGATTCCTAGAAGGTTATTTGGGTGTTTTTTTTCAATGGCATATGCCTTAACAGAAGCCTTTCTCTGGAAATAGCGTAAGGGGATATCTACACTACCTGTTCATAGGAACCCCTCATCTAGTGAAAAATGGGGCTTTGAGAGACTCCAATCTGAAGGAGACAGTGCAGCCCACATCCTTGTGAGCCATCTGTGTGGAAGGGGGAATGTGGTCATGCTGTTGGGTCATGATGGTTTGTTTGGCTACGTTGGCAACTCAGCCTGCTCTGTAGGGGACTGGGGTCTAGAACGTACTTTCTGGGGGGACTATAGAATTGCAAGTGAAAAATCCTTCTACTTCAAGGCTTTCTGGTGAAATGCTCCCACACCAGTAAGTATAAAGGCGCAGACATGTTTCTTTATGGTGCAGGGACGTTTTAAAGCAGAAAAAGGTCACTCAGTAGCAATGCTATCCTGCCAAAAATTTGGATTTAATGTGGCCAGATCTGATATTTTCTTTAAAAAGTTGCTTGCTAGATTTTTTTAAAGTGAAATTCCTTCAATGTTTGGATGTTGGCTCAAAAACAAATTTAAATACTCTAAAGCCTAAGCAGTACATTTCTATGGTCTTATGGTCTACATTCAACTGAGTATCCACAACTTTATTATGCTGAAAAATTCAAATATAGAAAGTTGAAAGAAGAGTAAAATAAATATCCACATTTCCTTTATCTAATAGATTCACCTTATTGTTGACATTTTTACACACACCCTCTCTATGTATATATATACATACTTGGTGCATACACACATACACATATACACACATACATGCACATACACACAGTTGTTGCATTTCTCTCCCTTCCTTCCTCCCTCCCCCACTCCTTCCTGACTGCCATATGATGAGCAACTCTGCTCCATTACCTATTCTCTGCTATTATAATATGCCTTGCCTTAGGCCCAAAGCAGTGAAGCCCGCTAACTATGAACTGCAACCTCTGAAACCATCTTTCCTCCTTTAAGTTTTTTTCAGATATATGTCAGTGATTAAAATCCTTACTACAACCAGAGGAGGATTGGGAGCAACTGCTTAATAAGTACAGGGTTTCTTTCTTTAGACTCCAATTACACACTCATGATAGTTCTGAGACATTGGTATTATAGTAATAGCCACAAAGAATACAGTTTTCAGTGATTTACACTTTATGAATTTTGCCTGAATTTTTCAAAGCATACATTTCTCTTTGACTATACATCTCTTCGACTAGTTGGTCAAAGATCAAAATTAACCATAAATATACACAGATTTTCAGATAAATGCTAGTGCCATTGTTATTCCAAATAATGAAAATATGGAAACAACCTACATATCCAATAATAGAATTAAATAAAACTCTAAGATAGCACATAAGGGACTATTATGGAATCATTCCTAAATATGTTTTAAAAGAACATTGAATGACATGGGAATGTGCTCATGATAAATGGTCAAGGAAAAGAGGATGCAGCACTATGTATAATTATATATGTCAATGTGTGTGTGCTCAAAAAGAGGTCAAGATGGAAATATGCCAAACTGCTAGCACTGGATATCATGGAGTTGTAAAAATTACAAATGATTTGTTTTTTTTCTCTGCACTTTTTTGTATATCCCAAGTTTTCTCTAGTAAACATTTGCTACTTTTATAATAATAAAAAATGTACAGTAAAAATTACTAAAACAAATTTAGCCAAGCTTTCCCCTGCAGTCACTCTGGCTCTGGGCATAGTTCCCAGGACCTCTTCTCTCCTCTTCCTCCCCCCTTACTACCCTGCCCAGATAAATAACAAACAGATGAATATTTCAGAGGTCGTGATCTCAAATGCTGCCCAATTCCAGCAGCAAGTTAAAGGGACACTGCCCTGTTCACAGACTCAGATCTGTTTAGGGTCCTAGAATGCTCTATCTTTATGGCTAAAAGCCTTAGAGCTACACCTAGAAATTGGACAAGCCTTAAAGGAAACAGCTAGTTACTGAGGGAGTATGGATGCAGAGACCACATGGCTCCTCCAGCTAAGGACTAGAGTGTCCTGTTCAGGAACAGTGCCCAGGAGAGTTCAAACCCTAAGACAGATAAGACAAAAAAAAGACAATATATAACTTGTGAAATGGTATCAGTTATTAACACCTCAATGCCAGTCAGTTCTCTGAGAATCGTTGATAAAAGAAGGAAATCACACACCCCTGAACAATGACAAAAATCAAACTCAAGTCTCTTTAGATTGTTGGACATGGATTCTGAGAATGGCATTTAGAAGCATATAAAATGATCAAGGCTTGAGATCACTTTGAAGATGAGGTCCTTTGCCCTAACTGCACACTGGAAACAGCTGCAACGCTTGTTTGTTTGATAGTTTGTTTGTTTTCAGATGGTGGGACAAAGGGTGAATTAATCCAGCAGTGATACTCACTAGACTCTATCTTCAAAATGAACTATATAACTTGTTGGGGGGGGGGGGGGTTTGGGAGGGAAAAAATTGGGACAAATTGAGGGAAGAGGTGATCCTATTCAAAAAGACAGGTACTCAATATCTGACTTATGAAACTGTAACCCCTCTTTACATCACCTTTATGATAAAACAATAAATTTTAAAAAAAAATGTCTAGCAGCAAACACAATGCCACTTGTCAAGGGGGAACCAGATATTTTCTTAACATTATTTTATTAACACCCTGTAAGATTCCAGCCCAGGATTAAGAAGCATTGGGTTTATCTATGTTGTTCTATCACCTATCTGCAGCTAAAAGTTACATAAAGAGTGAAGCTAGTGGAAGCATTTAGAAGCACTCGATAATAAATGATTCCTTTTATTATGGGGACTAATTTAGGCTTTAAAAAAATCAGCCTTATTCTTAGGCAAAATCAGGACTCATATTAGGCTCAATCATCTGACTGTTGAAAGAGAGCCAAAGGAAGTGATCAGAGATGCAAAGAAAGATTTATTTGGAAAGATGTTATTTATAACATCAAAGATTTGGGGACAACATTATCATTGGCTGGTTTTGGTTTTCTGAAGTCTGGATAAATTGATGTTTATCAAGAAAAAAAGAAAATAGATATTTGCTTATTTAAATAAAATCATAAATGTTAGAGTTGGACATGAGGGTGGCATTCTCACCTCTCTGTAGATGCTCTTCTATTTGCAAGCAAATGAGAGACACTTGGGTTAACTCTGGAATGAAGGTTCTCTGGAGGAGTATAGAGAAATGAAGAACAGGAAACAACCTCAAATGCACCAGAGTCACCAGTTGGAAAATATTTTATTGTTTAGGAACAGCACAGCTGTGGGGACATAGTTATTTACTTATCCCCTTAGCAACAGACAAGGAGGCTACTCTAACACCCTCTACCACATGGCCAGCCACTCCCAGTTGCCCCTGCTGCTATGAATTTCTGAGCTTTTGTAAGGCAGACTCACCTGAAGGATGCTTATTTGTTTGTATATTTAAAACCTATTATGTTGACACTGAAAATATAGAATTAAGCAAAATGCACAAAGTCTCTGTGTTGGGATTCTTCTAGTGACAAGAAAAACAGTTTTTATCCTCCTTCATTTCAGACAGGAGGTTTGAGTAGAGGGCAGATGCCAAGACTTATTTTTATTGTGTAGATATCTATGCTGAAAAGGTGGTAAATGAACTGAAATTGAGAAAAAAATTTTATGAAAAGTACAGCAATCATCATCAATTTTGTACAGTAACCCAGTATGGAAGGGCAAAAAGCAAAAATAAAAAGTGCAATGATCACTAGGATCAGAGTGCCAAGCCAGTTTTCCAGAAGACTGTGCTGAGTTGCCAATATATTGAGCCCAAGTGTAGATCCAAGAGGATGCTGGCTGTGAGAGATTCAAGCACTCTAAACTGGAATGAGATAAGGTCAAGTGGTCTCATTCTAAGTTTCAAGAATCTTTGCTGTTGTTGCCTTTAAGTTTAAGGGGAAAATATTGCAGCTATAGAAAATGACTGCAGGAAAACAACTACAGTTCTATTCTACTTTTTAAAATGTCAGGTGGACCCAGGCATTGGTGGCTCATGCCTGCAATCCTAGCTACTCAGAAGGCCGAAATCTGAGGATTGCAGTTCAAAGCCAGCCTGGCAGGGAAGTCTGTTAGACTCAGCTCCATTTAACCACCAGAAAACTGGGAGTGGAGTTGTGGCTCAAAGTGATAGAGCACTAGCCTTGAGCAAAAGAGCTCAAGGACAGTGCCCAAGCTCCTTAGTTCAAGCTCCAAGTCAGATGGAAAGAAAAATAAAGCTCAGAAGGGGAGAGAAGGCAAGAGGAAACACCAGGTTTCATGATACAGTAAAGAATAAACTGAACTTTGTCTGGGATCTGAATCATTAAGGGAACAAAGCAAGGAGATATGTGGATATGGTTTTTCAGGCAACTGGGAGATTAAAGAAGTCCTAAGCCATGCAGGGAGGGGTACTTGTTCACTGTTTGAAGAAAAACAAAGAAGTCATGTGACTGAAACACAGAGAGAGGGAGAGGGAGAGATTGCCATCCACCTAGACATTTCAAATGGAAATGAACTTATGAGTAGCCTTCAGGGAAATGCATTTGGAATCATCAGTATATTCATGGTTGAATATGACAGATGAATGAGGTCAATTAAAGAGTAAAAGTAGATGGCAAAACTCTGGAATCCTCCAACATTCAAAGAGTGAGAGTATGAAATAGATTATACAGTAGTGGTTAGTGAAGTTGTAGGAAGATGAGAAGATTGCCCTCAGACATAAAAATAAATGCCTCAAACAGAGAGAGAGAGAGACAGAGAGAGAGAGAGAGAGGGAGAGAGAGAGAGAGAGAAAGAGAGAGCAATCTGTTCCATTGGGCTCAGGGCTGCTGAAAAGTAGAGAAAGGTAGGTCAGAGAATAACTTCATGTACCATTGTGCAACATGACACACATTGGTGGCTCTGCCAAGAGAGGAAAGATGATGCAGACAGTCAACTGGAGTGAAAGAAGTTTCCTCCTTGCAGGAGACAATGAGTGAGGCAGGGTTTTCTAGGGGAACAGAAGAAATAGACTATGGTGGCTCCATAGAGTCATAGCTTGGGATGTTTGGGGGATGGGAGTAGAACCCTAAGTGCTGGGCATCCAGTGGAGCTTATTCCTGGGGGAACACAGGTCTCAGATCTGCTATCTGCCAGTCTCTATGGCTTATCTTTTTGTCCATGGCCATATTGAAGTGTTATGTGCCCCCAAGTCTGATGACATCCTAGATGGCATCTCCCAAGGGATAGGCAAGGAAGCTACCCCAGCAATGTGTCTCATCCACAAGTCCAGGGCTAGTCTGCAGTGATCCCTTTCTTTATTGGGGGGGGGGGGAGTCCAGTCGTGAGGCCTGAACTCTGGGCCTGGGCGCTGTCCCTCAGCTCTTCAGCTCAAGGCTAGCACTCTACCACTGGAGCCACAGCACCACTTCCGGCTTTTTTCTTTTTGCTTATGTGGTGCTGAGGAATCGAACCCAGGGCCTCAGGCATGCAAGGCAAGTGCTCCACCACTGAGCCACCTTCCCAGCCCCATGCAGTGATCCCTTTCTTTAAAGCAAATGACATACTTTTTAAATAAAGATACCTCTTCATGAATAAATTTGAGTGTCTGTTTTGGAGTATTTAATCTCTTCACAATTCAGTAGCAGTGTCTGTATTAGTCACAATGCCTGCTCTGTAGGAGAACTCTACGCTATTCAAGTATCTCCCTGCAGGAAGTAGGAAGGTTATGGTTGTGCTTATTTTATACTTGTACCCATGAATGTTAGAGACAGGAAGCTGGTGCTAGGTTTCAGGTGTCCTGACTAAGGGCAATGATTTCAACTGTAGCAGGTTGCCTGGGTGGCCATTGGACTCTGAAGTGTATCAGAAAAAATTTTATCCACACTAAATTCAGGGTGGAGTCAAACTCAAGAGCCTTATTTATGATCCTCATATGAGGGTGCAATCAATATCTTCAGAGATCAGTCAAGACAGCATCATCAGCAGATATGAACTCAGGCAGGGGCTTGAAAAGCCAAGAGGAATACCATATTATCTTATTTGTATGTGGAACTTTAAGGCACTGAGAGCAGAGTTACACCCAGCCAGTATCCTCTTCGCAACAAGTTCTCATGGACTTACTTGGGATTTCCTACAGTCTTGGTAGCAGCCATAATGATACTGTGGCCATTTTTCAATTATTTGGGCCCTATCACTCAGGCTGAATTTCACCTTGGGAAGGCTTTCTCCTTCACAGGAGCCAAGCTTTCTCAACATTCTACTCTAGGTAAAGTCTGACCTGGCCTTCCTGAAGACTCCCTCTCCTTTCTAGCCTTTTCTACTTTGCTTCCCAGGTCTCTGAGAGTCCTGTCCAGCAAGGGACAGCTAGGGAAACCCAGCAAGGGCATTATTCTTAAAAAGGTTATTTGAGGTCACTCCTGGGACTCTTTAGGGGCAGAAAGACTCCACAGAAAGCTCCAAACATATTCTACATTCCTTCCCCCTGTATACCAAACTCTTCTTTCCAGCTGTGTGGGCAACTTCAATTAGCTCTGTCTTCTTCTCCTCCCTTGCTCTTTCCTTGGCACAACACCCATCACACTGACTGACTCACTCGGAAAATGTGAGAAATTACTTATAAAGAACTGCCCTGGGGAAATGGACAGGTAAAAGGCTTAAAAAAAGATTTCATCTCATGCTTCATTTAAGAAGAACTATGCTCAGAGTTCTCCCATTGGTAAGGAAGATAGACAGTAGATAAGAAAATGAGATGAACAAGCTGTCCACACCAGAGCATGTAATCTCTCAGAGCTGAAATTTCCCGCTTTAGATGTAAATGAGGCTCTGCCAATGAAGTCACTTTGTCTTGTCTGATGGAATAGAACAGGGGCCTGGAATAAGGCCAGGCTGATGGCAATCACAGAACTGACACTTAAAAGATCTGTGACTTTGGATAAATGACTTCATTGCTCTGAGTTCCATCCAGGGATGACAATACCCATTTAACTGCCTACCCCACAGATCTATTCCAAGGGTCAGTAACCATGCTAAACATTGGGGACGATCCGAGAGGGACTATCATGTCAAAACATTCCATGCTGAGGGGAAAGGGCAAGAAGACTGGCATGACAGGGCAAGAGCCTGTTCAGAGCAGGGGCTGGATAACCGTGACCATCAGAGAGGGGCAGTTGGTAATGGACAGTGTGGCCAGAAAGAGTGGATGACTGGATACCTGTCTTGTTGGTAATTTCTTCTCTTTTTTTTCTATCAGCCCCAGAAAGTTCCTATTAGAAGGGGGAAAAAAGCTAACAAGAAATAAAAATTGTACCGAAGCGGGAGTCTTTTGCAAAGGTGAGTTCAAGTATAAGACCGGATTCTAAGAGGAATAGAGCTTTCTACTCCCCACTAGGGCCCAATCCAACATTTGTGAGCTCATTCTGGCTAGGGCTGTATGAAAGAAACCAAGGGTAGACAAGAGCCATATAGCCAGGTTTGTAGGGCAAGATTGGCTTAATTGACCGTCAATGTGTCCATCTAGTTGGATTAAAAAGGTAATCAATGCACAATTCTCCTGCCTGCTTCTCAATGGGACCAAACAAGTGGTTGTCAGTGTTTGGCATTCAGGCTCATACTTCTCCTTGGCAGAGAGTTGGGAAGAAATAGGACAGTTGAATTTACAATAAGATAAAAGCAGAGTTTATAACACAGTCTCTCCTTTCTCATAATGGAGTCAGGTAAGGAATCTGGAAACCTAGTAGTTTCCAAAGGCTATTGTGCCAATTGAATGACGAAGTAAGATTTGCCTCTTTCTAGTTTTCTTCCTCCAACATTGGATCAAGAGGAACTGCGAGGCGGACTGTTAGGAGACATTTTCCTTGTTATGTGGGATGTTGTGGCTGAAGCCTGGGCCTACAAGCATTCTGGAGGCTAAACCAAAGGGAAGCATGGGCATTCTGCTTTTGCTTCCCCACCTCCATTTCTTCGGGTCACGTGGGACCTATCTTTGTATGTACCAAAATGCCTCAGAGGAAAAATCAGGCCAGTGCCAGAGCTCTGGAGTCAGAAGGAGTTGCTAAAAATGGATGGAGGCCAACTAGCTCCATTTCCTATCTCATCTCCATCTTACTTTGAAGGCTAAGGAATGTCATTCTCAGGAATGTCTCCTTTTTTAATTTTTTTAAAAAAATTTTATTTTATTGTAAAGGTGCTGTACAGAGGGGTTACAGTAACATGAGTAAGGTAATGAGTACATTTCTTGTCGAGCATTGTTACCCCCTCCTTTGTTTTTCTCCTACTATCCCTCCTTCCCTCTCCCACCTACCTCTCCCCACTCCCCCCAAATGGTATAGCCTTGTTGTCACTGTGCTTGATTTTGGTGCCCTGCATCTTGTATATGCATTTCTCTAATTTGGGGAGGGGAAGGGGAAGAACAAAACGCTGAAAGGACACAGGATGACCCATTGCAACAATGATACTCACAAGACACTATGTGGAAAGGAATGTCTCCTTCTAATGTACTGCTCTCTGTTGTGCACTGAAGGAGAGTGGAACCCAGGCCTGCAGCATAACTTTAGTTCTGTACCCTTCCTTCATGAAATGCCTTTAAAATACCTATAATGATATAAAGAGGAATATAATCCAGCCTGGATTCATTGTACTCGTTACTATTATATGAATTTATTTCTTCTGATAGTAACATTAGAAATAAAACACAGTGAGCTTTTTAAACCTGATGAGGGGGCTTGGGATGTAACTTTGTGGTTGAACATTTGTCTACCATATATGAGGCTTTGGGATCAATTCCTAGCAACATAAAAATAAACAAACAAATAAATAAATAAAACACTGGCTCTAGGCACTGTGTGTGATGTGACTAATAACTACATTGGCTCTGGGTGGAGACTGTGGTTTCCAGATGCCTGATGCTCACTCTGCCCTAAGGATTATTGATTTCCATTCCTTGAGTCATTTGGAACCAGGAGTAGGGTCTGGCCTTCTTCACCCCATTGTTACTACCCAACACTAGCCAATATTCAGGGACAAATCATCCCCTAGCCAAAATAGGTAGCTACCAAAAACACTAAGAACAAAAAATATAGCTAGGCACCAGTGGCTCATGCCCATAATCCTAGCTACTCAGGGGGCTGAGATTTGAGGATTGTAGTTCAAAGCCAGTCCAGGCAGGAAAGTCCATGACACTCTTATCTCCAATTAACCATCAGAAAACTGGAAGTGGTGCTGGGGGTCAACACTACCATGTAGAACACTACATGGGTAAATAGCAGAATGGTTACACTGAGAAATGAACTCACAACAAACTATAAGAAGAAATTGAGAAAACCACTAAAATAGACAAAGGAAAGGGAACATATATAAGCAAAGTTAGAAAGCATGACAGTATTTTAGAAGCGGAAATGTGAATATCTGAATAACTAAAACTTTAGAAATAAAAAGGGAAAGGAGAAAAAATTATCAAAAATTAAAGAAAATAGACTGAGCAGTTTCAGATCATAAATACCTATAGAGTATCAAGTAAGGAGGTGGGGAAATCCAGGCATAGTTGCGTACACCTATAATTTTAGCTATCCAATAGGTATAGATTAGTAGGGCTGTGTTCAAGGCTAGCCCAGGAAAGAATTTTAGCGAAACTCCATTTCAAACAAACAAAACTGGGCATGTTGATAAACACTTGCTGTCCTAGCGACATAAAAAGCTAAATAGGAGGAACACAGTATAGGCCAGCCTGGGTGTAAACACAAGGTTCTATTTGAAAAACAACTAAAGCAAAAAAAGGGCTGGGCAAGGCTCAAGTAGTAGAGTACCTTCAGTACATGCATGTGCTTGTACTATTTGGCAGAGCTTAGTTCAAACCCCAGAACTACCAAAAAATAAAAATTTCAAGAATGATTTGCAGTGTGTATAACCCCCCCAAAAATCTATTATCAAGAATATAGTTGTGTGTGTGTGTGTCTATGAACTTTTTTTGGGGGGGGGTCAGTTGTGGGAGCCGAACTCTGGGCCTGAGAGCTGTCCCTCAGATCTTCAGCTCAAGGGTAGTGCCCTACCACTTGAGCCACAGCACCACTTCTGGCTTCTTTCTGCTTATGTGGTGCTAAGGAATCGAACCCAGGGCCTCATGCAAGTGGGACAAGCACTCTACCACTGAGCCATCTTCCCAGCCTGTGTCTATGAATTTTAAACAAGAAAATTGGTCAGACCAACCCAATAGAAATATGGAGAAGAGATGTGGATATGAAATTTATAGAAAGGAAGCCATTACAGTCTGTAAACATATGAAGAGAAGGTCTTCATTATGATCTCCCAAGTCTGACAATATTAAGTTTTTAAGTTTTCACAGGGTTTCTTATAGATTACTGGTAGGAGTAGAAATGGATAATAACATTCCTTAAAAAGTTCTGTATTTTTTAAGTTGAAAATTAATATAATCTATGTCCCAGGTTTTCACTCACATGTGTTCAGGAAACATGTGCAAGTGTATTCATAACAGAACTATTCACAATAGCAAAAATCTGGAAATAGCCCAAACATCCATCCACAGAGAGTAGATGATTGTGCTGTGGTGTATTCCCACCTAGGGGTTAAAATAAATAAACATTAATAATAAACAATATGAGTAAATCTCCACAGGGTATTGAGTGTGAAAGTGAGATCCTTCAAATTACATACAGCATGACATCATTTTTATGAAGTTACAAATAGGTAACATTTTAGGAGTTATAAATAAAATAAGAGGGGCCCAAGGAACTGAAGAATGAGAGGTTTGGAATTATGATTAACTAATGTAGGGGAAGGAAAGAAAGTCATTGTGAAGGGTGACTGCAGTGTCAGGTGTAAATTCATAGAAAGAGAATAGATTGGTGGTTGCCAAAGGCTGAAGGCAAGAGGAACAAAGGATCACTTGTATACATTTCTTTGGGGGCTGAGAAAAATGCTCTGGAATTAGCCAGTTGCATGTGTCTCCTGTTGGCACATGAAAATCCTTATGAAAATCCTTATGTTCTTAGCTATAACAGGCTAAGCTTTTTAAAAAAAAAATGGTAAGGCAAGCCAGGCATAGTAGTTCACACCTGCACTACTAGCTACTTAGAAGGCTGAGATAGGAGGATCATTGTCCATGCAAAAAAATTAAAACCATATCCTAAACATAAACAAAGTAAAAAGGGCTGGGGACATGGCTCAAGTGGTAGAATGTCTGCTTCACCAGCAGAGATACACCAGATGATTTGCATCCCATCAATATTAATAACCTCTTTAACAGAATGGGTCAGAGATGTGGTTCAGTGGCACACTTGTCTAGCATGTGAGCACTCCTAGATTCTGTCCCTAGCACCACAAAAACAAATTAAAACAAAGGAAAACAAAAACAAGCCTGCAAGAGTATGAAAATACAGGTCTCAAACTGGGACAACCTATGTACAAATCATACTTCTGAGTGATTCTCATCCAGAACCTAAGAAGAATTCTCCAAATTTCATAAAAACTGTAATAATAATAGAAGAGGACAGTAGGGAACTTTTGGAGGTAAGGAATATTTATAGCATACATTGTAGTGTTAGTTTCTTAAGTATCTACATGTATTCAAACTTATCAAGTGAATGCATTAACTAATCACAGATTTTTGTTAATCATATCTCAATAAAGTGCTTTAAAAATAAATCCTGGGTCAGGTGCTAGTGGCTCATACCTATAATACTAGCTACTGAGGAGGCTGAGACCTGAGGACTGCAATTTGAAGCCAGCCTATACAGTCAAATCAGTGAAACTCTTAATACAATTAACCAGCAAAAAAAGCCAGAAGTGGTCCTGTGGATCAAGTGTAAGAGCATCAGCCTTGAGTGGAAAAGGTAGGTAAGTGCATAAGATTCTGAGTTCAAGCCCCATAAACACAAAACATTCTTGGAATCATCTCAAAAAATTCTCTGTAAGAAATAAACACACAACCCAATTAAAATGAGCAAAAAATACAATACAATAAATAAATGCCAACAGATATTACCAAAGACAATATACAAATGGCCAATAAGCCCCTGAAAGGAAGTTTAATTCATTATTTATTAGTGAAAAGTAAATTAAAGCCACAATAAAATGTCCCCACTAATTTTTAATATATCTAAAAGTAGACGTGGTTATATGAAGTATTGGTAAGGAGGTAAAACAATTGATTCTCATACACTGGGAGTAGGGGTAAAATAGGACACCTACTTTGCAGAATAGTTTAGTAGTACTCACAAAGGTCAGCTATAACTTACATACAAGCCAGTCACTCCACTGCTAGGTATTTGGGCTACAGAACTGAAATTGCCCTTGTGGATGGACAATGGCATTGGTTCAATTTGGGGCTACTGTCAATTGGTGTGCACAGATGTTCATAGCAGCTTTATTTGTGGTAGCACCTCAAACTAGGATCAATGCAAGTTAATGCTATCTCCATCCACAGGAGAAGACATAAACCCAATAGTAAAAGAATCCTACTATGGAAGAATACTATTCAACAATCTAGATGAATCTTAAAAATAATTAAGCAAAGAAGAAATATCTGACAAAAAAGAGCACATACTATATAATTTCATTAGCAAATTATTTTATCATGGTTGGCTTGGGAGAGGGCTGCAAGGATATAGGAAATTAGGGATAGATTACAAAAGCTCACAAGAACTTTTTTTGGTGGCAATGGATATGCTCATTTTTCCAACTGTGGTGCTATCACATAGCAACGTGCACCAAATTATGTGCTTAGTGGAGTGACAGTTACATCTCTATAAAGCTGACAAGTATGGGCTTGTGTTTATAACTGAAAGCTGAAGGATGGATGTCTGTGAGTTCACCATGCTACTTTCTATGCTTTTATATGTTTGAAGTTTTCCTACTAAGAAAAAAGAAAAGGTGGGCACTGGTGGCTCATACTTGTAATCCTAGCTACTCAGGAAGCTGAGGTCTGAGGACTAAGTTTCAAAGCCAGCCCACATAGGAAAAGTCTGTGAGACTCTTATCTCCAATTAACCACTAAAAAGCCAGAAGTGGAGTTGTCGCCCAAGTGGTAGAACATCAGCCTTGACTAGAAAAAGCTAAGAGACATCACACAGGACCTGTGTTCAAGCCGCACCACAGCTGACTGCTCAATTCACAACCCTTTCTCTATGTGAGTGAGGTAACCCAATCTCTGGGCAGCAACTCTCTAGAACTTTCCCCAGTGTCTGCTCCTTGCTATGTCCTTGATTATTTACTGAATAACAGAGGTCACAACTGTACAGCTACCATCCTTGGACTGTGGGGGCCCCTGAGGTCACAGCCCACACCTTGAAGCTGTGGTTAGACACCTAGGCCCAGCTTCCCTATCCTGAAGAGTCAGTTTCACTTAGTCTAGGCTTCTGTAATGACCATACTGGAAGGACCACATAGTTCTCTGTATGATAGATAGCCACAGGAGGGAGGAGAAAGCCCTCTCTACTCCCTCCTACTTCCTCCATCCAGACCTGTTGAGGCCAGGGCTCTCAAGGTTAGAGGAAGAGGGCTGGCCAGAATGCAAGCTCCAGGGAAGGAAAGGAGTTATCCTCTCTGGTCCTGTCCTCAGGGAAAGCCAGTCAAATAGGCTTTGACTGCCCAGGTTTTATTCCCTGGAATTAGAGAACTATTCAACCATAGAGAGCAGGAAGAAAGGCACAGAGCCTCTAACCCAAAAGGTAGTGGGAAAGTGCTTGGCATGGTGACCTATCTGAGCTCATTTGATATTTGAGAGAAGAAAGCATAGAGAGGGAAGTGAAAATCCCAAAGTCATACTTCAGATAAGGATCACCAGAGTCATGACTCTTCCAGATGACTGTTCCTGATGACTGCTCCAACCACACTCCTGGTTGTAAGGGTAAGGATCTCTCTCTACTCTCTATATTACATATATATCATACACAAATACATCTAATCATATATATATACATATATGATAAATATATAATCACATATACATACATATGAGTATTATTCATCCATAAAGAAGAAAGGAAATTAAGTCATTTGCAGGAAAATTGATGCAACTGGAGGTCATCATGTTAAGTGAAATTAGCCAGACTCAGAAAAAAAGTATCACGTTTTCTCTTTTATGAGGAATCTAGACTTTAAAAAGTGTGTGTTGGTGTGGGGAAGAGGCTGGGCAGCAGTGGCTCATGTCTATAATCCTAGCTATTCAGGCTAAGATCTGAGGATAATTTGGGGCCAGCCCAGGCAGGAAAGTCCATAAGACTCTTCTTCCAATTAACCAGTAGAAAGCTGGAAGTGAAGCTGTGGGTTAAGTGGTAGAGCACTAGCTTACAGCAAAAAAGCTCAGAGATAGTGCCCAAGCTCTGAGTTCAAGCCCCAGGACTGGCACAAAACAAAAGTCTATGTGTGGTACTATTCTAGGAGGTGAACCTAGAAAAATGAAGTACATTTTATTCATGTGGGAAAAACTGGGAGAGTGTGAAGGGAGGGTTGACATTGTCCAAAAAGAAATGTATTCTTGGGCTGGAAATGTGGCATAGTGGTAAAGTGCTTGCCTAGCATGCATGAAGCCCTGGATTCGATTCCTCAGTACCACATAAACAGAAAAAGTGGGAAATGGTGCTGTGGCTCAAGTGGTAGAGCGCTAGCTTTGAGCAAAAGAAGCTCAGAGACAGCACCCAGGTCCTGAGTTCAAGCCCCAGGACGGCCAAAAAAAAAAAAAAAAGAAATGTACTCTTTAACTGATTTATATAATTGTGATCCCTCTGCCCATCAGCTTGATAATAACAAGGGGGGAGGGAGACGAAGGAGAAGGATAAAAAGAGCAATAGAAATGGTGAATATGATCAAAGCATATTAATAGCATGGATGGAACTATCACAGTGAACGGCTTTACTTTGTATGATGAACATGTATTTAAGAGCAGACAAATAAACAAAAACAGAGAAAAGTGTTCAGTGTTCTCTTCTAATTGGACTGCTCATTGATGCCCATGTCTCCTCAAAATCACAGAAAGAGGCCTGGAGTTGGAGACCCAGAAGGACAGCACATGTTGGTCAGGAGGTCTGTGCTGCTTGGCAGTCCCTGTGCTGATGGGACAGAGTCTTCAGCTGTCTCTCCTGGGTTTTAAACTGAAAAGTGGATCTCTAGTGATATGAGGCAGACAGTGGTAGAAAGGAAAGGATATGAGAGGACAGGGTAGAAAGAGCTCTAAGGTAATATTCCAGGTAAATGAAATTATTCTATAACTTGTGTGCTAAAAATGGTCAAAAATATGTATTTTTTGTGCCAATTCTAGGGCTTGAACTCAGGGCCTGGGCACTATCCCTGAACTCCTTTTTCTCAAGGGTAGTGCTCTTGGTGTAATAACACTGTTGACATTTAGAAGAGAGGCTCGAGCCTGCTTTGGGGGGCTCTCTGAGCTCGTTTATCTCCACAGCTCATGATATTCGGGATAGGGGAGCCCTTCCCCCATGAGACAGAAGCTTCACTTGTCGGAAGTATACACCTCGCCCCAACATATACACACAAACACACTTGTGTACACACTTAGACCCAGGTAGGAATAGACAGGGCAGGGAAGCATAGAACAGCAGCAACCAAGCTCCCAAAGTGTAGTCAAGTCTATTTTCCCACAGAACCAAGCACTGCTGGGAGGCAGCAGAATAAGGGGTGGGTGGGAAGGGGTGGGGGAGAATATGCCCTGAGCTGCAGCTGTAGTGAGCTGATATTACCTCAGCTTTACTGGCCCCTCCTGTCCATGTGCTGGGCCACCCCTTCCTGGGAGCCCTCCAGAAATCCTGTTGGGCTGAATGGGCTCTCTGTCTAGGACAGGAGCATTCATCCATGAACTGAGATGCTAGGGTTGGGTCAGATCTCTGACAGGAAGGTTTCAAGAATGTGAGGGAGCACACTGGTGGAACTGTCCCTCTGTCCCTGCCTCCCACCCCACCCAGGGCCCAGCAGCACTCCAGGCATTTCTCAGGCTGCCCTTGCAAACCTTCCACACACACCCTGGACTGTACAGGTTCCTGGGTATGCCCCAGAGGTAGAGGGCAGAGCCTGGGTCTGACAGAGGAGGATCTGTGGGAACAGGGTGATATGTTGGGGGTGGCCCTCAGTCCTTAGTATTTTAAAATCTGTTCTTTGTGTTTTCTATTATTGTTTTTTTAAATAAAAGAAGAGAATTTTAGAATCATCGATTTCACTGATTTATCCAGATCATTCATTCATGTAATTATCCAATAAAGGATCTTACTGAAAGCTTATTGTATACTGTGCTCTAATAGTTGGACTGTATACAAAAGTGGGTAACACAATCTCCAGTTCAGAAGACATGTGATAAGAGAATAATATGAGAAAGAAGGAAACCCGTGATAAATACCTCCATCAGGAAGAATGACACCACCCCATTTGTTAGGAAATGGAAAGACTTGGAAAAAAATATATTAAATGAAGTAAGCCAGACCCAAAGAAACATGGGTCCCATGGTTTCCCTTATCTGCAATAACTAGTATTTGTCTAGGACAAGCAGAAGAGGTCAAAAACTATGTACATATGGCCATACAAGCTGATGCTAAGTGAAATGAACCCCAAGATAGGGACACAAGAGATTTTATCTTTCTTGCTAATCTTTTTAATGTATTTATAATGTACTATGTGATTTTTTTTTGTTTCTTTGTATGTTCTTCCCCCATGGTATAACCCCTGTTGTCACTGTATTTGATTCCCGTGTCCTGTATCTTGTATATACGTTTTCTAATTTGGGGAAGGGAAGGGAAATAACAAAATGCTGAAATAAGGATACAGCCTGACCCATTGTAACAACGAGATGTACAAGACACTATGTTGAAAATGAACTTTACAACTTTGCCGGGGAGTGAGGGAGGAGCTGGAAAGGTGAGGAGGAAAGGGATGATGGGGGAAAAAAACAAAGGAGGGGGTAACAATGCTCAATAGGAACTGTACTCATTACCTTGCTCATGTAACTATAACCCCTCTGCACAGTATCATTACAATAAAAATATATATTTAAAAAAAGTTAGCAGCCGCCATCCAAACATCCCAGATGAGACATCCAGTTTGGCTGGAGAGGGGGCTTCAGGAAAACTTCCTGGGCTGGAGGGGAGACAGCTGGAGTGTTTGTCCAAGGATTGGAAGCCAAGTACTCCTGGTGAGGGAAATAAAACAAGGGAAATGAGGCAGCCTGGAAGAGCCATAACTGGGCTCTGGAGATGCTACATCAGAATCTGGCTGATGGACAGGAGTAGACCAGCCCTGGGATCTGGAGATCAGCTTTGGAACCTGGTGAGCAGCTTCCTTCCCATTCTGCCTGCATGTATGATCCAAGGTCAATAGTTGACTTGGCAAGAAATCTCTGTCCAGAGAAATATTGGAAAGCCTGAGATCAATAGGCCCTTGAGGTCTTGAAATAGAGATAAGGAGAAAGGCAGATGCTGAAGCTAGTGAGAGAAGAAAGAAAACGGCATGGGGGAAGCAGAAAGAGTGTGCACCCCTCTGTGAGATCAGAGCACAGGAGCCGAAAGATGACAGGGCACCCCAGTCTCCAGGCATCCTGACCCTGCTGACCACCTCGGCCTCCCTGAGTGGTGGTGCCTGGATTTTTCCAGAGGTTCTAGCTGTGTGTTTGAGGTTTTCTTTACCTGACCTCCTAGGATACTCTCATTGGGTCTTCCCTGTCCACTGCTAGAGGGACTTCATCTTTACACTTAGCATCATGATGAACTAAGAGCCAGGGACAGAAAACTGGAGAGCTGGAGTTCGAGTTCACAGGCAGTGGAATGAACTCTCTAACGAACTCATTAGAGAGACCCCTCTGCTCGGAGAGTGAGGCAGAAGTGAGAGGCTGAAAGCAGACCACTGTCAGGGAGCTCTCCTAGGATCTAGGAAAGGGTCTACGTGTATTTACAGGGTAGAGAGACATAGACAGCCACCTGAAGGAGGAAAGGCAGATGTTCAGCGGATGGAGAGCTTTTCCTTGTCCGGTGAGGTGGCACACACCTCTAATCCTAGCACATTGGGATCACTGTCTCAGACCAACCTGGGAAAAATAGTTCATGAAACCCCATCTCAAGCAATAAAAGCTTGGTGTAGTGGTGCACACCTACATCTCAGCTATGTATTAAGTATAAATAGTTGGAATTAGGTCCAGGCTGGCCTGAACCTCATAAGGCATATATGAGGCCTTCTTTGGAAAACTGAAGTCTAAAGGGCTGGGGGTTGTGGTTCAAATGGCAGAATGCCTGCCTAGCAAATGCAAGTCTTTGAGTTCAAACTCACTATGGCTAAATAAATAATCCCAAACCCCTCCTAGGAGCAAGAAATCAGGAAAGGGAATGGATATGGGAAAAGAAAATGGCTGAGCTGGAAGATTTAGGAACGTGTTTAAGGGGCAATGGGGAGGTGCAGAAAACTGGGTCAGACATCTCAGTCCAGAAGTGGGTAGCTGAGCATGACATGGACAAGGAAGCTTGTAAGGGCAGAAGAGACAAGAGAGACTCCAGACTCCAGTCCTGAGGAGATCAAAACTTCCTGTCGGCAGGTAAATGGGTCTGAGGGAAGTCTAGAGTACAGAGAAAAGGCAGGTGGGAGAAACAAAAAGATGAAGTGCACCCATTCTTTCTCGTTGACCTTCCTAGTGGGCAAGGCACGGGTATGGGAACTGTATATACCTCCTAGGGCTGCCATAACTAAGTGGTATGTAGTAAACAGCTTAAATTACATCAGACACCTCCTCTCACCACTCTGGATGCTAGAAGTACAAAACCGATGAGTCTGTGATTAGGCCCTGACTGGGCTGTGTATCCTCTAGCATGTGGCTTGTAGCTGCATCCCTCCAGCATTTGCTGCCTTTCTCCCAGTGTGGCTATACCCAGCACCACCAGCCATCTTGGATGAGGACCACCCTAATGACCACATCTTAAGTACATCTGCAGTAATCTGATTTTCAACTAAGGTCACATTCCTAGCTACTGGAGTTAGAATTTGAAAGTTATCTGTTTGGGGCACACAATTGGGTCTGTACTAAAGGAATCCTAAGGTAACTAGGGGTGAGCAGAAAGGCATAGTAGATGACGTCTTTATTAAGAATGACTATTTCAGTCAGCTTTCTGTTGCTGTGACAAAACACCTGAGAGAAACAACTTAATGAAGGAAAAGTTTTGGCTCACTGATCAATCCTTTGATGATGTTAGAGCTCTCATGATCTAGTCACCTCTGAACACCACTCTTGGAATCAAGTCTTCAACACATGGCTTTGGGGACATTTTCTATCCAAAGCATTTCAATGGCAAATGAGGCTAGAAGGCAGAAAACAGCTCTGATTGTGACTAGGATTGATTCACAAGCCCATCAAGGGCTCTCCCCTCCCCCACTTCCCTCCAACATATTTCCCCTGGATATCACTGGGATCTGCCTAAGCCTAATAGTTGGATATAGAGAAAGGACAGATATGACAAGAAGGAGTTCCTTCTAGACCTGGAAGACTGCCTATGCCTTGTTTAGGCAGGCTTACAGTATGGGGAGGATCATGTGTATCTCAAGTGGAAAGATACGTTATTTCTCCAGCCACAGGCTTATGATCAAGAGCGGGGTTCATGGAGGACTTTATTTCTTCTTGCACTCTAGAATGCAACTCAGTTACTTAAAAAAATTGACAAAGGATTTTCACAAAGAAGTTGCAAAGAATACAATTCAACAATAGAAAAACAAATGGACACCCTATTTGAAGATATATTCTGCCAAAGAAGAGTCATGGGAGGCAAAAACAAAAGACACAGAAAGATGTTGATCATCATTAATCAGGGAAGGACAAACAAAATCCTAATGAGTCACCAATACATCACTCTGCCAATAATAAAAAATACCAACAGGACAAAACTCATCTATTTTTAACAAAAGCAATTAAGCTATCTCTCAGTACAAATGATCCACCCTAAATACATGTAGGTCTGCAGCAAGAATGACAAAGTTGGCAATGAGAAATGAAGGAAGAGAAAAAGAGAGTAGGAGACCTAAAGGGAGAAGAAAAGGAAGGAAAGAAAAGCAGTATGGCCATCCTTCGGCCAATAGACACATGAAGAAATGCTCAACCTCTCTAGCCATAAAAGAAATGCAAATCAAAACAACATTGAGATACCACCTCATCCCAGTTAGAATGGCTATAATCAAGAACTCTAATAACAACAGATGCTGGAGGGGATGTGGACAGAAGGGAACCTTACTACATTGTTGGTGGGAGTGTAAACTTGTTCAACCACTTTGGAAAGCAGTATGGAGGTTCCTCAAAAGACTCTACATAGAGCTCCTCTATGACCCAGCAATCCCACTTTTGGGCACTTACCCAAACAAGACCACACCAAAGCTATCAGTACGACTATGTTTATTGCAGCATTATTTACCATAGCTAAGCTATGGAACCAACCCAGATGCCCCTCAGTAGATGAATGGATCAAGAAAATGTGGTATATATACACAATGGAATTCTATGCCTCCATCAGAAAGAATGACATTGCCCCATTTGTTAAGAAATGGAAAGACTTGGAAAAAATTATATTAAGTGAAGTAAGCCAGGCCCAAAGAAACATAGGTCCCATGGTTTCTCTTATTTGCAATAACTAGTATATGTATGAGTCAAGCAGAAAAAGTCAGATAAGTTGATGTTAGGGGAATGAACCCCAAGGTAAGTATTCAAATGTTTTTTTTTGTTTTTATTTCCTTTCATGCAATTGTTTCTAACATATTTATAAGATGATTTCTTTGTTGCTTTGTATGTCCCTCCCCATGGTATAACCCATGCTTTCACTGCATTTGATGTTGGTATAATTTGTGGAGAGGAAGGGAAAAAACAAATCGTTTAACTAGGGATACAGGTGGACCTATTGCAACAATGAGATGTACAAGTCATTATGTCGAAAAACGAACTTTACAACTTTGGTGAGGGGTGGTGGGGAGTATGGGAAGGGTTGGGAAGGGGAAACAAAGAGGAGGCAACAATGCTTGATAAGAAATGTACTTATTATCTTGCCCATGTAATTGTAACTCCTCTGTATGGTATTCTCACAATAAAAAAAAGAAAACAGTATGGTACATTGGTACACCTAAGGGTCTAAGAGAAAGACAGATACCAAGAGAGACAGACAAACAGAAAAGAGAAGAGGGCACATCCAATGAGGTAATGGGGGCATATGGATTTGGTTGTGACTTCATTCTGGTTAACCTTTATGTGAGCTCTTTGGTGATTCCAGTCTATGTATCAACAAAGAATACATTTTCAATGACCTCACCCAAGCTGTACATACAAGAGGAAGTCATTCTCTATCATCCCCCCAAAGGAGCTCATTCCTCGATAATGTCTTCATCATATCCTTGAATAATGATAGGAAAAAAGGTTAACCTGGAGCAGATCCAAACAGACAGCATCTGATGATAGAAGCAAAGATAGCTCCTTCTAAGTAGCTTTTCACAACAGCCCGGCCTCTGGACCAAGGCCAACTGCTTCACAAGATGCGAAATGGTCACCGGTGACCTTCATACTGTCAACTTGAATGGACTATTCTTGCCAGTCATGTGAATGAGCTAGCTATAGTCAAGTCTTAAACTGCAGTCCTGGCCAACATCCAATTAAATGTCATGAAATACATTGAACCAAACTATTTAGCCAAGTGACTCCTGGACTTGTGACCTCAGAAAATGAAGAGATATAAATATTTACTATTGTTTTAAGCCACTAATATTTAAGATAATTTGTTAAGTGCCAGTAGATAACACATACTCTTTCTGTAACCTCCAATTGTTGAGTGTTGGATCTCCTGACACAGTTCTCTAATTTTCTAACTTTTGTGCTCCTATTCATCTTCTCAATATCTTTTCTTTCTGCTTTTGTAAAAGTTAGAATAGTCAGTATCAGGCTGACGTACGTGTGTGTGTGTGTGTGTGTGTGTGTGTGTGTGTGTGTGTGTGTGTGTCTGTCTGTCTGTCTGTCTGTCTCACACACATACATACACACATTGAAAAGGTATTTAATAAGCACAGTTTATTTAGGCATGAAATACCAGAGTTCAAGGATGTTAACCATAAGAAAAGGAAAACATGCAAAGTAAGCCCTCCACACAGTCTAGCTTTCTTCCTGTGTTCATTTTCCAAACTATGGTACAAGGGAGGAGAGCCCTAGCAGAAAGAGGAAGTTTTCCTGAGTGGTAGAAACAGTTACAGAGTTTGGAGATACTTGAGTAATGGCTTGGATTTCTTTTCCTGAAGATAAAGCCACATAGAAAGAGTATAAAAAAATCTGTATTATAAGTTATTTGAACTTCTAGCATAATCATTAGATGTGTACCCACAAATGGAGAGACCAGAAAGCCTAAAGAGAAGAGCAGTATGGTTAAGTTTAGGAACTGAACAGAGATTTTAGAGGGTGTCTAGAGTTAGGGACACAATAGAGTATAAACCTAGCCAGAGTGGAGGAGCTTTGATTATCATTCTGTACATTCAGTAGAGACTGCAGAAAAGATATCCTAGAAGGAAGGCCTATGCTTTTAAGAAGGCAAAAATAAAATAGACCCTTCCCCAGTAAAAGTGAAAAATCAGCATCACTAAACTCAAAGCACTCCACAGTGCCCTTCAAAAATAAAACTCAGCACCCTTTGATCAGACGTTAATAAATATTTCTGTAGAGAGTCACAGGTAAATATTTTGGATGTTGTCAGTTTTTATGTAAAATTTTCACTCTAACACGAAAGCAGCCATAGGCAATATGAAAGTGAGTGGGCCTGGGTTTGCTCTAATACAACTTTGTTTTAAAAGCAGCCAGCACTTTTGACCTGTGAGTGAATCCAAACATTCTAAAATTTGTCATCCACAATGTCTAGCTTTCATTGAAAACTTGCTTACCAATGAAGAAATCAGGGAAAAGGGGAGCACTAATCAAGAGGAAAAGAAAAAGATGATGATAAGCAGACACACAAAAAATAGTCATTGGCGTTAGTAGACAGTAGAATTGATAGGGGGGAAAAGCAATAGACTCTCTAATCACTGCATAATGCATTATCTGAAATTAAGAATTTCCTGGATTGCATTGACAAAGAAAGATGTCATATTACAAAAAGATGAGAATGAATATGCTGCTCTTGTAGGACACAGTGTCTCTGAGTGAAGCATCACACTGTTTGTACAAGATTTGGGGAAGGATGAAATTCAGGATTGGCAAAACTTGATGGATTTATACAGTGGTTGACCTTTGGCTACAGAAGCATGAAGCTGTTGCTGGTTGACTGGCATTCAGAAGTATGTAATCAATCAGTTACGATAGCTACAAAGCCATTCTTCACTACTGAAGACTACAATGTCTTCTAAAGAAAATAATGACATTTAAATTCTCAAGTTGAACAGCAGATTAGATATAGACAAGACAGATTTTGAAAACTCAGGTGAAGCTTCTAAAAATATTCAAACTATAAAATACAGGAAAAAAAAGAGATAGGAAAAAAATAGGAAAAGTAAAAAAGAGCACAAAAGAGACATGAGACTGATACAGAGTAACAAATACCCAACACACACATGTAATTGGAGTCCTGGAGGAGAAAAGACCAGAAGATGAAGAAATAATGGGTAAGGGTTTTTTAGTCATTTTATTACACTTTTCTTTCTACTACTGTGCTTTTTAAATTTATTTAATTAATATTTTAATTTTATTGTAAGGATGCTGTACAGAGGGGGTTACAGTTACATGAGTAAGGCTTTTCAAATTTCTAAAAGCCACTATCTTTCTTTTATTGTTCTTTAAATATTCCTCATCTTTAAAAAATACATTTCTTGTTTTAAAATTGTAAACCTTCTATCAGAGAATATTAGGAGTAGTATGTTCTGTTTTTTGATGCTTTCTTTTCTCTCCATAATACTTTTTGTTTTGCTTCCTAAGATAATTTGGTAAATACTTTAAATAAGTACTTTAGGATATTCAAGTAATTAAATAAAGAACTTTTATTAACACTGAATAGATATAGGCAAAATGAATTAGTTATAGGTAATTATTTTTTTAAAAGAAAAGGGAGCTCTATAACCCTAATCTTTATTCTAAAACTCCAAAATTCCAAACACTAAAATGTCTTTTAAAATTTATTTGGTGGTAAAATGTGACTCAAATTGAATGTGTTTTGTGGAAACATCTGAATTGAACTGCATGAAATTACTTACAGCCTTTCTCCATTCTATCTAGTATAAAAATGTATGCTTTTAAACTAAAGAATTTGAAGCTATCTGAGTAACTACTGTAGGCCCTACTGTAGATGTTACACAATAAATGAATGTAATACATATCATATGCACTTTCTGAATGGGAAAAGGTTCTGAAGTCTATGTATCCCCAGGAGTTTCACATAAGCTATATTGTGTATGAATAATAGAAATATATTAATTGTAATACTGTACAATCAAGTAAAAAAAAAGCCTAACCCAGAGGGAAAATTTCAGAGAACAGAGTAAAAAAGACAGTAAATTGGAAGAAAATACATACACAAAAAATATAAAAGACAATTAGAAGATCCAAGACAGATTAAGACTATTCAAACCAACCCTCAAAGAATTTAAGAAAAAAGAGGGAAAGATGAAGTAACAATATCTGAGAGATAATAATAAAGCTCAAAGATAATAAGAAAGCTCAAAGTATTGAGAGAAGATAAGTCTTCAAGACAAAAATATATTCTAAATATAAAATATGATTCTGTTGAGACATGTAGTAAAACTGCAGAACATCAAGCATAAAGAGAATCTTAAAAGATACCAGATGGAAAATACTATCTACAAATGAAGGATGATTTGGTAAGCAAAAATGTTTGATAGGCAATGAGTGATAAACAAAAAAATGAAATAAAAAAAACAACAGAGAAAAAACCCTTGATTAGTTAAAAATCGACTAGAATATGTCTATGAGAGAAAATTTCAAATACAAACAGTATTACAAATTAATAACATAGCCACAACAAAAGGAATGGAGAAGAAAAGGATTGAATAACTTTGAGAAATAATTTTAACTGATGTTATAAAGTTAAAGAACTATATATGAATCTCCTAGTGTTGTTGTGTAAATCTGTATTCCTCAGATATAAAGTAACAATCTGAAAAGAATTGCTTCTACTTTGATTGGGCAAATTAAACACCTATATTATTATAGTAGGCAAAGTAACAAGATCCCAAATATAAAAAATTCTAACCTCCAGAACCTGAGAATATGTTATATTTTATGGGAAACAGGAGCTAAAGTTGCAGTTAAAATTAAGGTACCTAATCAGCTGGCATTAGTATATGACTACCTAATATTTTCCAGTTGGTCTAATGTAATCATGAGAATCTTTTAAAGTAAAAGAAAGAGCTAAAAGAGAAGATTGGACTGACAGAGTTATTCAGTGTTTTGACTCAAGCTACCACTGCTGGCCTGCAAGATGGAAGGAGATCATTAGCCAAGGAATGGACTGCCTCTAGAAGCCAGAGAAGACAAAGGAAGAACTTCTCTAATGCTCTAGCAGGACATGTAGCCTGGCTAGCATGATCATTTTATCCCACTGAGGTAATAATAAACTTCTGTTCTTAAAAGCTACGGTTCACAGTCATTTGTTATAGCAGCAATAAAACACTAACATTATTGCAGATGAAAAAAAAACAGGTTTTTATGTTTTTGTTTGTTTGTTGTTTTTTTTTGCACTGACAGAGAAAGAAATTATTACTAAGGTTTGAACAACCCTTAGGATATTGGATTCATATTGTAGACACCAATATAAAATCATGAATAAGCAAATTCTATAGAGTTTTTTGTTTAATTGTAGGAGCATGGTACTACCAGAGAGTAATTATCCTTTTCTTTCTCAATGTCACACACAAACAACAAGGTCTGAGGTAAAAAATCACTACACACTTTGTTCTTAGCAAAAGTAGGTGGGGGGGGGGGAACATGAAACATTTAAGGATGGCAGATTCAGGTAAGGTTGGTGTAGAAGCTGGCAGGGTAAATACAGAGAGGCAATACAGGGGATAAGGGGACTCAGCAGCCTTGGATCTTGGGTGAAGAGAGGGTCTTAGCTGTATGTATTGGCAAAGATCTATGGGATTTGAAGAAAATAGCAAGGAATGAAAAAACATGTAGCATAGGCCTGCAGAAAGCATGCAGATGGCTCAGGGGTAGGAGTCTCTGAGAATAAAACATAGCCCTGGTAATGTGACCTTCTCTACAATGATAAGTATGTATCCTTAAATACATGTTTTAAGATCTGAACAGGACAGAGCAGAAGTATGACAAAAGTCATGGGTGGGAGGGGACTGGGTAGGGATTTTGAGGAATGGGGGAGGTACAAAAGTATGCAAAGAATAGTGAAATAGCCTTGGGGGTAGCAGAGTATAGCAAATATCAGCAAAAATAACTGTGAAAAAATGAGAAACAGCTGGGCCAGAGATGTACAATTCGGTGGAGGGAAGCAACATTTACTTGAGGCTGAACACCTATCAGAAAGATATTGTCCAGACAGAGATGAGAACCCTGACTAAGCCTTTCATTCTAATTCAAACATTAAAACCTAGGCTAGGTGCTGGTGGCTCAACACCTATAATCATAGTATTCAGGAGGTTGAGATCCAGAGGCTCAAGATTCAAGGATAGCCAAGCAACAAAGTTAATGAGATGCCATCACTAAAATAACAGGCAAAAAGCAAGACTGAAGGTTTGGATCAAATGGTAGAGCACCAGTCTAGCAAGCAACTGAGCAAGTGCAAATACCTGAGTTCAAACCACTGGTTTAAAACCTAACAAAGTAACTATTTCTATGTAATAAAAAAGACTACAAAGGAGAAACATAATAATCTAGGGGAGAAACGATAAGAAATCAAAAGTTGATGGTGAAATACTAGAGAAGATGAAACAATAACCGATAGCTTTCTGAAAAGAAAGGAAAAGCCAACATGGGAATATGAGAAGCTAAGATTATGGGAAGATAGGATTATAGGGCAAAACAGGCTTGGCAGAAAATGAGTAAGTAACAGGGTCCTCAGAAAGGCTTAAATATCAGAAAGAAAGATGAAACTAAAGCTTTTTAAAGCATTAGAGATGTGTTGGAAGGACAAAAAAGGTCAACATATGCATAATTGAAATAATTGATGATGAATAAGTGAAACAGACATGCAATGTTCTAAAGACAGAATATAGCCCTCACTGGCATGAAAGTTAGCTGGAGTAGCCACGGTAGGGAGTATACATAGGCCAGGACAAGCTAACACAGTGCTCAGCGTGAAGACACAAACATCAAGGCAACATCCCTACAAAAAAGAAAAAGTCTTTTGGCCAGTCATGTAAAAAGATTCCATTGCATCTGAGAGAAAAAAGTAAAACTAGTAGACTTAGATTTTTCTACAACAACTCTGGATAAATTAAAACTTGTAATCTACAAATTTGTTCCATGTCTCTATCTCTCAGCGTTCTGCCACTTATGCCACAGCTCCACTTCCATCCAGCCTTTTGGTGGCTAATTAGAGACAGAGTCTTACAGATATTTCTGCCTGGGCTGGCTTTGAACCACAATCCTCAGATCTTAGCCTTCTGAGTAGTTAGGATACAGGTATGAGCTACCAGTGTCTGACTAATGTCTCTTAATGTTTTATTGCTTTTTTATGTTTATTCCTAGATATTCAATATTTTTTGAAATCTTATCATTAGTGGTATCTTTTAAAAATATTTTCTATGTGTTTATTGCTGGTACATAGAAGTGGGAAGCTTTGGCTTTGTTTCTTACCCCCTTTCCTGGCACTATAACACACCATTGTCCAGGCCCTGAGTTCAAGCCTCAGGACTAGCAACAAAGAGAAAGAAAGAGAGAGAGAGAGAAAGAGAAAGAAGGAGAGGGGGGGAGGGAAAAAGAGAGGGGAGGGAGAAGAGAGAGGGGTCTGTTTCATCATATTTCTCTGGTAAATTAGCTCAGGGCAGGCATCTAGAGGATTTAACTCTGGGTTCTACTTGTCTCAAGTAATTTTTCAGCCTCTAGAAAGTTCCTTGATGTTTCTATTATATCTGCTCTTTTTTTTGTGATACTGAGCTTCACACATGCTAAGCAAGCAGTCTACTGCTGAGTCACATCACCAGCCTCCATATCCTATTTCCTTAATTATTCCCGGCAGGAGAATAGGTGGGATTAACCTAGTCAGAAGGGAGCTCTCACTATATATGTCTTTATGCCTTCTGATTTTCAAGCCTGGTGAATGTCTCATATGCAGATAGATAGATAGATAGATAGATAGATAGATAGATAGATAGATAGATAGATAGATAGATTAAGCTGGATGTTGGTGACTATGCCTATGCCTATAGTCCTAGCTACAAAGTAAACTGAGATCTAGAGGATCACGGTTCAAGGCCATCCTGGGCAAAAAAAGTTGGCTGAGAGATTTCATCTCCAAATAAACCAGCAAAAAAGCCAGGCTGGGAATGTGACTCAAGTAGAGCACCAACTGAACAAGCAAACTAAGCAAGCTTGAGTTCCTGACTTAAAAAAATATTAGCTGGGTGCCGGTGGCTCACTCCAACAATCCTCAGGAGGCTGAGATCTGAGGATCTCAGTTCAAAGCCAGACTCAGGAGGCTGAGATCTGAGCATCTCAGTTCAAAGTCAGACAGGGTAGGAAAGTCCATGAGATTCTTATCTCAAATTAACCACCAGAAAGCCGGAAGTGGCACTGTGGCTCAAAGTCATAGAGCACTATCCTTGAACTGAAGAGCTCAGGGACAGTCCCCAGGCACAGAGTTCAAGCCCCATAACAAAAAAAAGTAAATAAATAATTTAATTTAATTAAATTAAAAAGAATGCCAAACAATTTGAAAGTGTGAATGAAATGCATTCCCAAACCACCATAAATAGGAAGGATTAAGTTGTGAATAAAATGTTTGGAAACAAGCTAATGAGATTGAAAGAATCAAAACCTTCCTTCTCCCAAGCCAAGCACAGATGATTTCACAAAAAAGTTTTGTTTCAGAGAAAAGAAAAAAAGGGAGCTATGGGTGTAGCTCAGTGATAAAGCATGAGTTTATCTTATGCAAGACCTGGATTCCATTTCTAGCACTGTTTCAAAATAAGCTCAAAAACAAAAACAAAAGGGGAAAGAAAGAATGATCCAACTCCTTTACAAAGTATAGAACTAAGGTTTTGCTATGTAATGTCATGTAACAGCCACCAAATCTCAGTGACTTCCTTTTCCAACTTAGTTGTCATGGATTACTATACAACCTGTGGTTCCATCAGCCAGTATAGGAAATTACATAATCCAGTACCTACCTTCTGTTGAAACAAATCCACCCCCACCCCCAGCAAACTGGCATTAGGAAGAAACATGAAAAGAGATGTCATTTACTAGTTTGAACTGTCACTGTGTATAACATGGAAGCTATCTGCGATTTCTCTCTAGAACAGGGAACAAATTAAGCATATGCACTACACAGTTGTCAAAATCACCCTAATTGTCCTTACCAGGGACATTAGATTAGAGATGGGAGGATGACAGATTCTTGGACTGATAGCTTTTTTCTTTTTCCTCTTAGGAAGTATAAGACAAGATCTGGAGTTGGAAGTGGTAGGATGAGGGTAAGAGGTTATCAAGGGTTTGGCTAGAGGTTAAGGGACTGACCAGTCTAGAGTGGAACAGAAAACTTATTTGGGAACAATCCCAGGATTGCCAGGAAAAGTGGGTGCCTACTGTGTTTTGTGGTCATGAATATTGAGGGGGAACATCTGTGATTTAAAACTGATAAGCATTGTTAAATTGTTTATTTAAGGAAGTTTAGGATTTTGCCAGATGAGTAACACGGAGTTGGGAAAAAAGCTGAGAAAGTTTGGAAGGGTATATGGTAACAATTATGGAACCGAAGCTGGATAAAGAGGAATATGAAGACAAAACAAGGATGATAGATGATGAAGAAATGATGGATTTGGTGCCAAGAAAGAACCCATGAACTAAGGATGAGAGGGGAAGAGCTAAGAGCTCCATGAATATAGCCAATATGGTGAATCAGATTGAGAGTAACAGGAGCTGAGGCTTTGAAGGACAGAGTGAAGAGGCTTGGGATGGGCAATGGAGGATGAGGGAAACACAGACCTCACTTCTAGACCCAGTACCAACTAACCTACTTGCACTTGGAAGGGCTGCAGGGGATAGGCAATTTCCATGAGGAGGACATAGTGAGCTTGCTCCCGAGGAGCCGGTGAGCTTGAAAAGGAGATCACAGTCAAGTGATGGGCTAACATCCCAGGAAAAGGCCCAGAGCAGACCTTGCAGGACAGGATTTGTGGTAACAGCTCTGTTAGGAAGGGCTGGGAGAAGAAAAAAAAAACACATTTTCAACTATCATCTTTAATCTTTGTGACCTGGTATGAAGAAAAGTTTATCAATACAAATGAAATTGGATGGGTCCTGAGGGAAGTTTCCAGTCAAGGGCCAGCAGTGGAGGAGGGAGAATTCCCTGGAGGTGGATGTGAATCAGCAAGCACACTGCCCAATGTGTCACATCATGCTACAGAGGGGGCAGAGGGCCGCAGCCTGTGGGACAAAGGTGACTGTGCAGGCTGTGTGTAAAGGTGCTGGGTAGAGAGATAAGGTCACCCTTAAGTGGTGTCCTAGCCACTTGAACCTGCTAACACACAGCAGATTCCAGGAATGTTGCTTGCTTGGGCTGGATGCAGAGAACTAAATTGGATCACACAAACACTAATTCCAAGGAGCCCCCTCAGGCCATGGCTGAGAAGGAAAGCTCTAGGAATGGCTGCCACTGGTCTTTCCCCTTATTTCTGGAAACAGGACCT
This sequence comes from Dipodomys spectabilis, assembly GCF_019054845.1. Lineage (NCBI taxonomy): Eukaryota > Metazoa > Chordata > Mammalia > Rodentia > Heteromyidae > Dipodomys > Dipodomys spectabilis. The sequence goes on from NW_024870703.1 coordinate 5,762,918, forward strand.
CTGTGTGTGTGTGTGTGTGTGTGTGTGTGTGTGTATATTTGCCATTCAACAAAGCAGTCTATGAGTAGAATGGGTATTGATCAATGTTGCCTCTTTCAACATTTGCACCCCATCCCTTCCCCCACTTTCCTTAATTTTATGTGATATACATTGACTTTTTGACTGCATTCTTGCCCCTGTTTTTCTCCCACCCCCCTTTGACCCCCACCGCATTCCTTTCAAGCACCCATTTCATAGGTTGATTTTGTTGAAATATGATTTAGCTTTTCTGAGAAATTACACAGTTTGAATTCTCCCCTGAATCGACCATATTTTAGTTCATAAATTTGTGTGCTCTGAACACACCTGTCTTGTGAGGCTCTCTCAAACCTGCGATTATTTATGTATTTGTATATTGATTTATGTGCTAATCCTAGGGCTTGAGTGCTGTCCTGAGCTTTTTTACTCAAGGCTAGCACTCTACCTCTTGAATCACAGTTCCACTTTTGGCTTTTTGATGGTTATGGGAGGTAAGAGTCTCAGCCTGGGCTGGCTTTGGATTGCAATCCTCAGATCTCAGCCTCCTGAGGTTTATAGGATTATAGGTATAAATCAGGCCAGGCTCAGACCTGTGATTTTTGTACTATATCTCTCTACTCACTCAGTTCTTCAAATATTTGTAGGGAACCTACCATGACAGTCACTCAGTTAGAAACTGGTCCCTAAGGAAGATAGAACTTCATATTTCAGGGCCCAGAGCATAATATTCCCCCTCAGATTCTGACCTCTAAAGGTAAAAAGTGGAACCCAAGAGTCCTCTTTAACTTGACCATATTTGGAAATGACGACCATGTTAGTTCACATTTGTAAAGGCTGGGGGTGGGGTCTGCCATAGGCCATCAACAGCTGCAAGAAACCAGTTTCTCTGCTAGGCAGGCCAAATAAGTGGTCTGTCTTGGGTCACTTGTATCTATCTGGGTAGAGCTCAGCCTTAACTAAGAACTTGCTGAAGTTCACCTTTACCCTCGTCTCCTACAGGCTGTGTCAAAACCCCACCTCCAAGGATTGGTTGAGTGAAGGTTCACGTGCAGCTCAAATGCAAATGCTCTTTACTGAGCTTATGGGGTCCTTAGAAAATGGGCATCAGCTACATACAGCGGAAGAGGTATAAGCTGATGTGTTGTAGCTGAAATTACAAAACGCTCATTCAGGTCTTAGATCCTAGCCCCACAGGTAAGTACAAAGGCAAGAAAACAGGACTGGATTTGGGGACTATCTAGAAAGAAGTGGAGAACAGAGGGGATCAAATCCACTGCCCTGAAGGAGTAAGACTGGAGGAAACACGCAAGGTACAAAGTCAGAATGGCTTCATCATAGGACTTTCTGGAGGGTTGGGTGAGGAGCACTGCAGGAGAGGTGAGGTACAGTGCAGAGCGAACCCAGGGAGGAAAACTTGAGGAAAACTCCCACAGACCTTTGGTGGCAACTTGAAACAAAGGGGATGGAGATTAGAGTGAATGGAAAAATGAGGGGCGCTTTAGCAAAGGCAAGCAGAGAACAGGCTCCAGAGACAGTAAAAGAACCTCCATTTAGCCAAGCACTGGTGGCTCATGCCTATAATCCTAGCTGCTCACGAGGCTGAGATCTGAAGATAGCAGTTTGAAGCCAGCCCAGTCAGGAAAGTCCGAGAGACTCTTATCGCCAATAAACTACTTTAAAAAGCCAGAAGTCGTAATTGTGGCTCAAGTGGTAGAGTGCTTCCCTGGAGCAAAATAGAAGCTCAGAGACATCACTCAGGTCCAGAGTTCAGGACCAGAAAAAAACCAAACCAAACCAACCAAACAAACAAAAACAACCTTCTATTTGTGTGGAGGACTAATATGGGAGGTAGGGCTCATCTGAGGAAAGTGCTGGAATTCTTAGCAGCTCTCCCTTGGGCAGATTCAGTAGTACAAGCAAAGGGTGTTGAAAAGACAGAGCGGATGAAGTCTCTATGCCCTGCAAAACTCAGGCCAGGCCCTCTTAACCCCTAGAGAAATTTATGTTGAGGACTTCCTCCCCCCCCCCCCCCCCCCCCCTTGTACAGGTACACAGCAGGCAGAAACCCTTGAACAGGTACAAGATGAAGTGAGATTTGGAAAGACTTCATTTATCTTGCCGGAAAGAGCAACTCATTTCCTGTCCTCAATTTCGAAGAGCTTTTAACTCCATCTCAGGCTTGCTCTGAGAGGTAGCTGGGAACTACAGTACCTCCCCGGGCAAAATTTAAAAAGCAGATTAAAGAATTACAATCTTTAAAAAGAAAACAAAAGCTACAAAAGAAAAGTCCAGGATCAACAGGAAGTCAAACAGGAAGTTCCCATAGAAGATGAAACTATTTGAGAATTGTGCTGAGGGCAGCAGACTGAGGAGAAGTCAGGGACACACAGCCTTAGAGGTGGCAGTGGTCTGTATCATGTGACCTCCAGCACTGCTTCCTTCCCAGGATGCCCCTGAATCCGAGGCTCAGACTCTGCCCATTCCTAGGGGCTCCAAACATATAGGTGCTTACATAAACATGTGTATGCACACACATGCACACATGTTATTTGCTGTATTTGACTACCTCTTCCCAGGGATGCTGGCCTTTGAACACCACTATGTGCTGTAGTGCTGTAAGGCATCTCCCAGGTGTAAAGCCACACTCCTGCACCCACCCAGGTGGGCACTCATTGAGCAGTGCTCATCTTTGCAGACCTGTTGTTTTCTAATTTTTTTCTTTTTTTAAAAATGTATTTATTATTTATTTTTTGTGAACATACTGTACAGAGGGGTTACAATTACATGGGCAAGATAATGAGTACATTTCTTATCAAGCATTGCAGCCTCCTCCTTTGTTTACCCTTCATATCCCTTCCCAGCCTCCCCCCCTTCCCGCCCCCCCCCCCCCCGTTTTCTAATTTCTTGATCTCAGTAACCCTTGAGACTCTTCATAATTATGATGACCTCCCCCATTACTGAAAGCTTTTATTAATTGAGCTATATCTATCAATGGGGGGGAACATTTGTTTTTCATTTCCAAAAATCTCTTTAACGTGAAGCTTAGTGGAAATGACTGGGTTCCTTTGTCTTCTTCTGTATTACACATCTCCTATAACAATGTTGAAGAATGGGAAGAAATTCCAGTGTTATGGAGATCTGTATTTAGAAAACAGAAGTCCTTTAACTCCCTTGTGGCAGACAGCCTCCAAAATATCTCTCAATGGTCCCTTCCCTTAGGGGTGGGCTGGAACTAGTGATTTACTAGATGGAAGGTTTCTTTGAAGATTAAGTTCCCAAAAGACTATGACTTTCACCTTGAGCATGCCCTCTCTTGCTGCCTTATTCTGAGAGAAGTCTTCCGGCATGTTGTAAGCAAGCTGTATTACAGATAGACCCAGCTGAAAAATACTGAGAGCTACCACTGCCAATATTTAGGGAGGAGCAGAGATCATCTGAGTCCAGCAGCATCATGGCTCTGAGCTTGGAAGAGACTTGGCTCCCCTTTATGCTTTTAGATGAGCCAGTAGCAGCCCCAGCTAACACCTTGAGACACTTTGAGGCCTTCAGGTAACTCACACCCAGAATCCTGAGTTATTGAGACACCATTAAGAAACCTCGTTCGTCCGGCATCAGTGACTCACCCCTGTAATCCAAGCTACTCAGGAGGCTGAGATCTGAGGATCGTGGGTCAAAGCCAGCCTGGGCAGGTAAGTCCGTGAGACTCTTATCTCCAATAAACTACTCAGAAAACTGGAAGTGGCACTGTAGCTCAAGTGGTAGAGCACTAGCCTTGAGCTGAAGTCTTACGGCCACAAAAAGAAAGAAGGAAAGAAAAGAAAGAAGGAAAGGAAGAAAGGAAGAAAGAAAGAAAGAAAGAAAGAAAGAAAGAAAGAAAGAAAGAAAGAAAGAAAGAAAGAAAGAAAGAAAGAAAGAAGGAAGTAAGGAAGGAAGGAAGGAAAAGGGAAAGGAAAGGGAAGGAAGGAAAAGGGAAAGGAAAGGGAAGGAAGGAAGAGAGGGAGGGAAGGAGGGAGAAAGAGAAAGAGAGAAAGACACAGAGACAGAGGGAGGGAGGGAGGGAAGGAGGGAAAGAGAGAGAAAAGGAAAAGAAACAGAAGGAAAAAGGGAAAGGGAAGGAATGAGGGAAGGAAGGAAGGAAGGAAGGAAGGAAGGAGGGAAGGAAGAAAAGACACCTCTTTCATCTTAAAGTGGATTGTTTAGAGTGATTGATTTCACAGCATTATAACTAACATACCCCAGGGAAGCATCTCAGGGATCCAAAGGGCCCTCAGACCACTAGTTTTATCATTGCTTTCTTTCTTCAGTTTTTATCAAGCAACATCTCTTTCTTCTTTCTGGTCCTAGTCTGAGTGGATAGCAGGAAGGCTTGGTGAAAGAACCAGGAACCAGGCCTGTTGCAAGTCCCAGGGGCAGGGCCAGGCCTTGTCCATCCAGTTTCCGCTCGGTGATGGTAGACTTGTGATGTGATAGCAGGGTAGGATAAGCGTCTGTGTCACGGGCTTCTCCCTTTTCAGCTAATCTACACTCTACCCATCCCCATTCTGATGCTCATTGAGCAATCAAGCTATAGACTTTCAGTTCAGTTCCTACATTGGGCCTTCGATGGCCTTAAGTACAAATCCTATTTCTTCTACCTTTTGGGTCAATACACAGCCAGAATCTGACCTTGTTTGCCAGTCTATCTGAATTACCATAAATTGACCCAGGTTCAAATCTGTCTGCTCTCCAAGCACCTCCCTGACTGACTAGTTTTCCTGTTATTTCACAGATGGAAAAACTGATGTAAGAAGAAATCAATAGTAATCACTCCCAGCCTCACAGTCTGTAGTGGAAGCAGAGAAATGACTAGCAAATAGAAGGATTCCTTTAACTCCCATCTCCTACATAGGGGAGAAAGCACTCATTGTTTATTTCCTCTTGAGAATGGCTGTTTTACTTCTAAGAGTAACACTAAGCCCAACCTATCCTAGACCCAACTGCAGCTTTCTCCTTCTGGCATATGCAATTGAGGATAAAAACCTTGAATACCATCTGGGTACATTATCCCACTATAGAGGAATCCATGGAGATCCTGGTCCAGGAGATGATAGAACTAACCTAAGTTCACCCAGAAAGATATGGAGACAGTGAAGAGCTTCCAACAAGGCCTCTGTTCCCTTCTCCCTACCCATGGATCAGTACAACATCCCCTAGGCTGTAGGACCCTTGAGAAATGTGTTGGGCTTAAGACACTTGCTACTGAATAGAAGCTCAATAAATGATTGAGAATCACTAAAGAAGGTAGCAAGTGTCTGAGCTTGGTTGCTGGCCAGTGATAGGTTGCTAGGATCAAAGATTATTTTTTACAAGGTCAAAGTGAGAGGCTCTGTCAACATTGAGGATAGCAAAGTTACCCATAGCAAGGGTCAGAAAGTCAGACTTTTCTGGGGTTCAGCTAACCTCTGATGGGTTGTAGTGGTCAATCAGGCTGGGTAGGGACTCTACCTATATCAATGTTTACTTATTATAAAGCTAATGAGCCTGTCTGGTGTTTCATGCACAATTCCAGGCATCCCCTGTTCTCTTCTCCTGGACCAAGATGTTCAGTGTGCTGAACAGGAGTGATGGAGTCAGATTTGACTCGGGAGTAGAGGATGCTCCTGAGTGACACTAAGGATCCCACTCTCAGGGCTGGGAGCTGGGGCTGCCCTGCTGGGGCTGTCCTCAGCAGCTGGCCTGAGACTCAGACCCTGCATGCAGGGTGCAGCGACTAAAAAGGCTTCAGACCTTTGGAGGCATTTCCTGTTTTCCAGTGAACTGAAAACGGCTTCCTGCTTGGAATAGTCCACAGGGATGGTTTCTTTTTTTGCTGGTGGGCGGGGTGTCTGGGGTGGAGGATGCAGGCTTTGTCTAAGTTGAGGACCAGCTCCCAGGGCCCTGTGAGGAGGTGGCATGGGAAGAAGGGTGGGAAAGAAGTGAAAGAACCTCTGATACCTTTGCCCCATTTCTTGGTTTCCTGGCTCTGTGTTTGTGTTCTCCTCCAAAGCCTTTAGAGAGTGCAGCACATGTTTAATTGTGTCCAACAATTACATACTTTTTCACACAGAGGTGACAGTTTCCTGGAGAAAATAGAGCCAAAAGTATGTAAGTTTGTGTTTAGGATGGAGAGTAAGAGCATGCTGGGAAGAGCCAGGTTTTTGGCATGAACCAGGCCCAGGTTCAGATCATCAGGAACTGGATCTGTCTGTCCCCCACAGTCAGCTTCTGAATCTCAAGACTATTTCTACAACAGGGTCAATAGGGTGTGTGTGTGTGTGTGTTTGCGTGTGTGTGTGTGTGTGTGTGTGTGTCAGAGGTAAAGGGAGGTTTGCCTGTGTGTGTGTGTGTGTGTGTGTGTGTGTGTGTGTGTGTGGCAGAGGTAAGGGGAGGTTTGCCTATATACTTCTTCCATCCAATACCCCACCTGTCAGTAGAACAAAGAGGGAAGTTCAGAAGTGTACTTGTTTCTAAGCAGTTCAATGGCTTTCATCCAGCAGTCCAAAGTAACAGTCCTGGATCCCTCTCTGAGTCCCTCCACAACTTCCCACCCCTGGAGGCTCATTCTGGCCTCATCTCTTCACACTGCTGGCTCTAGCCTCAGGAGGTAAGCTGCAAGATGGTCAGTTAAAAGGCAGATTTCCTGCTTGGTCACCCAACTTGTTTTGTTCTTTGTACTTAGAGAGTGACCTCTTACCAACCTGCTCATGGACTACCGATGAAACAGCCAGCCACAGCCATGAAGGGGATGGGAAGCAAGGCAGCTTGTGGGAGGACATTAGCAGGCTCCAAATGTGAAGGAGGTGTTGAGCAGAGAAGGCTCCTTTACCCACGGCCCGGCAGGAGCAGGCCCTTGGCCGCTTGGGAGGAATGCTGGGAGGCGGAGGAGTGGAGAGGGATCTCCCATCAAGCAGAGCCTGTGCACAGATCCCACCCAACCCTCCATGTGCTGTCTTCTGCATCACTTCCCAGGCAGGGACAGCGTCCACTAGGATTGGCTCTCAACCTTTTTCCCCCCCGAGTGCAGCCTCTCCAGCAGCTGAATGGCTGCAGGCACCCTAAGGAGCACACAGGCCTGCAGCTCCCAGAGCAGTGAACAACCAATGCTGGCTTCTGCCTGCTCCTTCTCCCTCCTTATCTTTCTCCTCCTTTAAGAGTCTCCTTTCCTCTCCACTCTCTCCCTGGCCTTCTCACCTTTGCCCTCTCATCTCTCTTCTTTCCCTGGGACAAAATGGGGGATGAGGTAGCCTGGTAAATCTGGCAACAATAGCAGTATTTCTGGGTGCCTGGCTGGAGACATAGCCCAAGCTGAAAGTCCCCATTTTTAGCATATTCCTGAGGAAGTGTCCTGCAAAATCTAAGGGCTCCAGGCCCTCCTACCAGCTCAAAGCGGGGAGTGGGTGGTAACTACGTATTCACCAGACACTTTTGCTCCAGGACAAGCGCCTTCTAGACAGATCAAGTCTCCAGGGAGGTCTGTGTTGTGTGTGTCCTCAGCAGGAAGAAAAGCTGGGGGAGAGTCAGTAGCTGGATGAGGAGGAGGAAAGCAGCGCCTTCCCTTACTCAGTATGATTGGCCTGCTAGCTGGGAGCGTTCATTAGTTCATTCATTTGCTCACCCACCCCTTCATTCAAAAATGAGAGCGTTAGGCACATTGCAGTTACTACATTCTACTCAAGATCCCCTCTCTTCATAGCCTGCTACATTCTTAGTACAATCTAAATCTCAGGTAGGAGGGGCTGCCCTAGGAAGTGGGGGTCCATATCAGCAAGGCCCAGCGTCTGCTGTTGCAGTCTGCACAGATCTTGCCCTTCCTAGATCTTTGCCTTCCCCAGGACGCACTGCCCTGGGCAGAGGTGTGCATTAAACCTGGACACAATGACTGTGGTGTCCTAGAAGACGGCACTTGGGTGGTAGAGAAGGGCCACAGCTGTCCCCAGGATTTCCAAGTGATCTGAGCCTACATTCTAAATCCAAACTGGTTTTTAGGTCATTATAAGCACAAATTTGGCAAGGGACAAAGCTAGAGCATACTTAATAGCCTGACTTATAATTTTAATAGTATTTAACCATGTGGCCCAACTATACTTGTTTAAATGTTAGGGGCAGACTGGGTGTTTAGCATATTATGCAGTTTACTTAATGATCATGTTTATTGCTTGCTATCATCTGTCTACAGCCCATCCTCACATAAGTTACTCTTAAGTACAGGGATTGTGTGTGTGTGTGTGTGTGTGTGTGTGTGTGTGTGTGTGTGTGGCTTTTATTCACTGATGGCTAGATGAATAGGTGGCATATAGTAGGAATTCCATAAAAATTTGTGGAATAAGTGAATAAACAAGTCTGCATGCAACCACTTCCTGTATGGCTTTTGAGGTCAACCAGAGTAGGTTGTCACTTGGTCTGAGAATTTGGACACTGTGTGTGTGTGTGTGTGTGTTGGTTAGTTCTGGGACCTAGAGGCTGAGGTTCTATCACCTGAGCCACAGCTTCACTTTTGGAGAGAAGTGGAGCTAAGTGTCTCCCAGATTTCCTATTTGGGCTGCTTTTGAACTGGGATCCTTGGCTCCTAAGCATGAACTAACGACTGTTCTTGTTTTCTCATCAGTAGAATGGATTTACTGATACAAAAGCTTCATGGAATAAGAACAGAGCAAGTTATATAAATTCTAAGCCTTAGTCTCTCGTTTATAAACTAGATAGTTAGAATGCCTACTTTATGGGATTTTTTGTGATGAGATTTCTTAATAGGTTACTTTCTGGGAGGTAATAAGAACAGTGCCTGAAGCAAAGGAGACCGTAAGTGGTAAATTGCTAGTGATCTAAAGGAGAAGTATGAATGGTGAGATTTTGCCATGAGAGCCCGGGAAGTCATCCCTTGCAAAGCAGTCCATGCTAGCCACCTGTGGCAGCAAAGCATAGGGCCAGAGAGGCAGGGAGGTGGGCAGGTGTTCACCTGGCACTTGGAACCCAGGACTGAGGCCGATCTGATTTTAACCTTTAGGAGATCACTAAGGAAAATAGGCCTGGCCACATTTACTCTCCTGTGGCATAGCAAAACAAGGGTGCCTGTTTTGAAGGGCTCGCTCAGATGGTCATATCTGCAAAGATCATCAACTCCTCGAAACGTTTCCGGGCCCCTGACAACCTCATCTTAGAAAGGAAGCTGAAGCTTGATGTAGTCAGTACCACCCTAGAACTGGAGCCCTTCAAGGTCTCAGTTCTTCCATGCTATGCACAGCAGACCATCCATCAGCAAGGCCCATCCTTCCCCTGTGACCATCCACATCCTCCTCACCCTCAGTATCTGCTCACCACTGCCTCCTCCAGGAAGCCTGCGCGTCTTAATAAGTCACACCTATCTCCTTTCTTTGAACTTCCCTGGTATCACTGGTCTCTCTTATCTGTCTTAGGCTCTTCTTCAGTGTCAGGCCTGACCTGTCTCCTGCTGCTTGTACATTTGCTTAGGGACACGGCTTTGTTTTGTGTCCTCTTCCTGCCTCAAGGATGGGCCTTCACAGAGGGAAGAGAATGCTAGATAGTGTTGAAGGGCAGGATGTCCAAGGAATGGGAAAAATCAGAGCAAAGATAAGCCATCCTTGTTTTACAAAGCTAGGTGTTTCAAAATGTTTCAAATTGCATGCTGATCAGGAAGGTAGGTGGTGGCTTATGGGAGAGAATCAGAAATGGCACCGGACACCAAGCCTGGCAACTTTTTAATCTCACTGAAGTTTTGTATCAGGACATGCTATCACTGTTTTACAAATAGGGAATCAGGCTTAGAAAGATACTTGCCCAAGGCAAATGAATGGAGGCCAGATCTCACTTCTTGTTGACTTAATAAATTTTGTGTTGAAGTCCTTGGAGTTTTGGGGTTGTTTTGGCTTTTTTTTTTTTTTTTAAAAAATTACTCCCTCCCCCATGGTATACCCCCTGTTTTCACTGTATTTGATGTTGGTATAATTTGTGGAGGGGAAGGGGAAAAAACAAATTGTTTAAATAGGGATACAGGTGGACCCATTGCAACAATGAGATGTACAAGATGTTAACTTTACAACTTTGACAGGAGGGGGGAGATGGTAGGGAGAGGGATGTGGGGGGAGATGGGAAGGGATGGGAAGGGAAAACAAAGGAGGAGGTAACAATTCTTGATAAGAAATGTATTCATTACCTTGCTCATGTAATTGTAACCCCTCTGTATGGTATTTTCACAATAAAAAAATCGAAAAAAAATTATTTATATTTCTTATTTTGGGCAGTTGTGAGGCCTGAACTCTGGGCCTGGGTCCCTCTTTTGTATGGTATTTTCACAATAAAAAATCGAAAAAAATTATTTATATTTCTTATTTTGGGCAGTTGTGAGGCCTGAACTCTGGGCCTGGGTCCCTCAGCTCTTCAGCTCAAGGCTAGCATTCTACCACTTGAGTCATACCACCACTTCTGGCTTTTTCTGCTTATGTGGTGCTGAGGAATCGAACCTAGGGCCTCATGCATGCAAGGCAAGCACTCTACCACTGAGCCACCTTCCCAGCCCAGCTGGAAAGTCCCGACTGCCTCAATTTGAATCCTCCTTCCTCTAATCTCATAGTGCTGGGATTGTAGGCTTGTACCAGCATATTTGGAAACTAGTCTTTCTCTTATTTCTTTTCTTTCATTCCTTCCTTCTGTTTTCCTTCTTTCCTTCCTCCCTCCCTTCCTTTCTTCTCCATCTGTCTCCTTTCTCCCCTCCTTTCCTTCATTCTCTTTCTTTTCTTTTCCTTCCTTCCTTCCTTCTTCTCCCCAACCTCATCTCTCTTTCCTGTGAGATAGGATCTCTGTGTAGCCCAGATTGGCTTTGAAGACCCTATATAGCTCAAAGCTAAGCTCTGAATCATCCTCTTACCTTCACTTTCTGAGTGCTGTGATTACAGGTGTACACTGTTATGCCGTGGCCTTGGGAATGGAATCTACAGCCTTGTGCATAGTAGCCTACATACTGGACTACATACCAAGATTTTGTAAGATCATACCTGGATGCAAAGGGAAGTCTTAGCTTCTCCCTAGCAGGTCAAAACCTTGGAGTCAAATCCTGGCATTTCAGTAAGCTAGCATGAGGAGCAACAGCTGTTCTAAAAGCTCCATAAAGGTTCAGTGCTCTGTGGCAGTGACTCAGAGGCAAGGCCTACTGATGGAAGTACAGCCCTTTTCCAGCAACAGGTTGTAGATGGGTATTAGGCAACCAAGACACCTCCAAGATCACATGGAGACACAGGCAGCTCACTGGCCAGTCTAGGGGGAACAAAGACCAAGGTAGCTTAATCTGTTTTCTTTTGCAGTGGTAGAACCTGAGACTCTCTTTTAAAGGGTAATTTATAAAGAAAAAGTAACTTTGCTCACATTTTGGAGGCTAGAAGTCCAAGAGTGTAGCAGCATTGTCTGGTGAAGGCATCATAACCTGGCAGAAGGTAAAAGGCCAGGCAAGCGCATGCAAAGGAAGGGGGAGGGGGCTGGGCTCCTTAGTGTCCACCCACTCCTGCCATAACACACAGCTGGTGTGAGAAAGCTTCACATTTGTTCCTCTTGACAACCTGATCACCTCTGAAAGCCTTCACCATCTGACACTCAAGGCTAGTGCTCTACCATTTGAACCATAGTTTCAGCTTTTTGGCACTTGAGCCACAGTTTCACTTCTGGCTTTTTTTTGTTTTTGTTTGTGTTTTTGTTTTGGTCGGTTGTGGGGCTTGAACTCTGGGCCTGGGTGCTGTCCCTACGCTCTTCAGCTCAAGGTGAGCGCTCTACCACTTGAGCCACAGCACCACTTCTGGTTTTCTAGTGGTTTATTGGAGATAAGAGTCTCCTGCCTGGGCTGGCTTTGAACCATGATCCTCAGATCTCAGCCTCCTGAGTAGCTAGGATTACAGGCATGAGCCACTGGTGCCCAGCTTACTCCTGGCTTTTTGGTGCTTAATTGGAGATAAGAGTCTCATGGACTTTCCTGTCTGGGCAGGATTTGAACTTCAATCTCCAGATCTCAGTTTCTTGAATAGCTAGGATGGCAGGCATGAGTCACCAGTACTGGCTTTGTTCATTTGTTTTCAAATGTGAAGAACTGTGCCAATCTGCTTTTCTCAAACACCACTAATGCCCCATTCTATCATTCTTTCTTCTAATTGATAAGCCACCAATTGTCTTGTCTGTGTGAAAAGTGAAAAGCAAAGTCTCTAGGTCCCTTTTTGTCTCTGTGTGTCAGTATTTGGGCTTGAACTTTAGGGCCTTTGTGCTGTCCCTTAGCTTTTTCCATTCAAGGCTGGTGCTCTATTACTTGAGCCACAGCTCCACTTTTAGTTGTTTTTTTTTGGTCCGGTCGTGGGGCCTGAACTCTGGGCCTGAGCGCTGTCCCTCAGCTCTTCAGCTCAAGGCTAGCGCTCTACCACTTGAGCCACAGCACCACTTCCGGCTTTTTTCTTTTTGCTTATGTGGTGCTGAGGAATTGAACCCAGGGCCTCAGGCATGCAAGGCAAGCGCTCTACCACTGTAGAGTCTCACAAACTTTCCTGCTCACACTGGTCTTGAACTGTGATCCTCAGATCTCAGCCTCCTGAGTAGCTAGGTTTACAGGTATGAGCCACCAGCACTTGGCAATCTCTGGGTTCTTTGGGAGAGATACCTGAGCTGCAGATTGTTAACATAGCTTATCATCCTTCAGGTAGTTTAAAACTAGAACATGGGCTGGGAATGTGGGTGAGTGGTAGAGTGCTTGCCAAGCATGCATGAAGCTCTGGATTCGATTCCTTAGTACCATATAAACAGAAGAAGCCAGAAGTGGCACTATGGCTCAAATGGTAGGGTGCTAGCCTCAAGTAAAAGAAGCTCAGGGACAGTGCTCAGGCCCTGAGTTCAAGCCCCAGGACTGGCAAAAAAAAAAAAAAATTCAAAACCAGAATGCCACATCTGTAAAATTGAGCTAACACATGTCATAATAAAAACCAGATTCACAATATGAGGTTGAAGCTGTCTTTGCATACTCTCTGCTATTTCAAGTATTAGTAGTTTCATGGCTATGCAAACTCATTGCAAGGGACTTTTATACTGCTCCTAGGCAACCCAAGAAGCCATGAAATAGAGTAAGGACAATCTTCTCAAAGATCTCTCTACAAGAAATCCATTTAAAGAGTGATTTCTTGGTTCAGGATTCAGTCACACAGATCAGGCTGTCCTGAAACATCTCTGGACTCATGTAACCACAGCTCCCCTAGAACCAGTCATATTTTATTCAGTGAGTGCTAGGAGCTGTCTTTTGACCTACCCGAACAATTTATTTTTTTCTTTCTTGTAATGCTAGGGATAGAACCCAGAACTTCATACCTGCTAGGGAAGGGCTTTCACCACTGAGCTCCAGCTCCACTCCTGGAATAACAGCATTTTTTTTCTCTAGCCTTAAGGTATAATTAACAAAAATTGTACATACATGGCATGTGCAATGTGTATGTGATATGTATATGCATTGCAAAATAATTAAATCAAGGTTTCTTCTGATTTTTGTTTAAACTCGTAAGACAGAAAAGTTGGTGGGAAGTTTGTTTCTCATGGGTGGCCACTTACCTAGAAATTGCTGGCTGAATCAGAGAAGAAAATCCATGAGAAACACACCTTCTCCCTGGGGTGGGCACAAGGTAAGATCTATGCTCACATCTCCACATATGCAGGTCATACTGCTGTAAAGGAAACCTGAGCAGAGAAACCTTTTAGGATGACCCACTGAAGTCCCTGGTGGGCCATAAAGAGGGAGTTGGTGGCTGGGCACCAGTGGTGGCTCACGCCTGTAATCCTAGCTCCTCAGGAGGCTGAGATCTGAGGATCTCAGTTTGAAGCCAGCCCAGGCTGGAAAGTCTGTGAGACTCTTATCTCCAACAAATTACCAAAAATTAACAAGTGGAGATGTGGCTCAAGTAGTAGAGTGCTAGCCTTAAGCAAAAGAAGCTCTGTGATAGGGCCTAGGCCCTGAGGTCAAGCCCTAGAACTGGGCAGGGGGGGGAGGAGGGGGAGCGAGTTGGGGCTAGAGGGTATGGCTCAGTGGTAGGGTGCTTTCCTAGCATGTGAGACACGCTGGGTTTGATATCCAGTGCTACAAAAATGAATGAATGATTTTCAGGGCTTCAAAGTTTGACAAGTTAGGGTATCTTCTCACTTTAGGATAACAAATAGTTAAATCTGCAATAAGTTCTGTAACCCATAATGAAAGGGAGTCTGTGGGTTAACTGAGTTTTCTGATGTAAGTTTCTAATGCAGTGCAAATTTGAGTCTCAAGCTCTTTGGGGCCTGGGATGTAGCTCAGTGGCAGAGCACTTGCCTAGCATGTGTAAAACCCTGGATTTCATCCCCAAACTAAAAAACAAAAGTAAAAGAAACACTGCCCCAGCAACAACCCAACAGTCTTGAGAAGTGTGTGAGGGAGAGAGAAGGGTAGCCTTTCTTGTAGCACCAGACTCCATTTCACTGAGTGGAATGGTGGGAAAAGAAGCCCAGAGTAAGGGAGGAACTGGAAGAGCCTGGAAATCACAAGCATGGTGACAGACCAGATGTTGACTGAGCCAGAGAGATGGGCAGGAAAATAAGCAAAAGCTCCTCCAGCTGATCTACCCACCAGGTCGGCCTGCAAGTGACTCATAGACTTGAAGGAGTGTCTTGGGCCCCACAGATTTGGAGCAGTAAGCCCGAATCTGAGTCCTAAGAAGGATGGAAAAGGCTTTGGTTATAAGGAGGACTGGCCACTGCTTTCTTGGAAAGACAAAAAAGGTAAGCATCTTCTGCTTCTGGGTGGACAAAAGCATTTTCTTCCATGCCCAGGCAGCCAGGGTTTGAGAAGACCTGACATATAAAACACAATATGTTTCACTGATTCTCTTTTGCTATTCATAAAGGAAACAGAAATCCTTATTGGGAATGAGAAGTAAGACTTAAGGTTGTATTTATTAGGTTCTGAAACAATACACATTCACATCCTGTTGAATACAGTACATTTGGCACAATAATGTTTACAATGAAATAACACTAATGAATGGCAAGAGAGTAAAATTACATCCAGAAAGGAAAAAAAGTGTACAAATAAAGCATCACAACACAAAATAAACCTCCTAAAATTGAATACATTTTATATTTAGCCAGAATTATTTTGCACATAATTTAAAAAGAGGTAATTTTTTAGCCTTCTTTTATTTTTTAAAGCAAAATGCATTTTTTTCACCTTTGGAGGAAAAAAATGATGTTTTCACTTTACAAAGTCCATAATTAGAAAACACAGGAGAACAGCTATCCTTCATATGTTTTTGTTTTGTTTTTTTTTGGCTTTTTTTGCACTTCATCTTTTTCTTTGAGAGAGAAAGGCAGTAGAGAGAGGGAGAGAGGGGGGGAGGGGGGGCTAGAAAGATTATGAAGAACTAGTAGAAATGACAGAAATGTAACTGTGTCTGTTTCCCAACTTTTTTCCATGTGTGATGCTATAGCAATGAACCCCAGGGTCTCACATATGCTAGGATCCTAGGTAAGCATTGTACCCCTGAGCCATATCCTCCTTGCCCAAAATCTTGTTGAAAATGAGAGAAACAATGTACACCCAAGGAAAACACAAGCCTTTTTCTACAGATCTCCACTGGCTTTAAATATTTCTATGTAAGAACTTTATCAGCTAGAGGTAGCCCAGCCAGCCAGGCTTTGGGTGCTAAAAGGGAGAGCCAGGCTGGCCAATTGCCTAGAGCTGCAGGTGGAATGTATTGTTTGCCTTCCTGACAAATATGTTAGTTGTCCTAGAGGAAGGGCCTAATCCCAGCCACCATGAAAACACCACCTAGTCCTGGAACAAGACCACTTGGGTATGGCAGGTAGATCTGACTTAGTTGTCCAAAGTTCCTAACTTTGAAGAAAGCAGGGGGGTGGGGGTGGGGGGGGAGAGAGAGAGAGAGAGAGAGAGAGAGAGAGAGAGAGAGAGAGAGAGAGAGAGAGAGAGGAAGAGTTGTGCATGATGGGTATATTGTCACGTCTTTCTAAAAAAATGAGATGATGCCACCATGAAGATGTTTCTGTGCTTGTATTCTGCTCCAGAAGATAGTCTGCCCTCAATGCGTCAAGTTACCGAAGAGAAATTAATGTTCATCACTTCACTGGTACGCCAAACACATGGATTGATGCAGCATAATATTTAATATTTGCAATCATCATAAGGACAGATAATAGTTACACCTGAGTTTTTTAAAAATAAAAGCAAAACAGAACTAAATGTCATCATTAGTAACAAAGGCTGTGACCAGCCAGATGCAAATAAGGGACACACTTGCTATGGGCTCAAAATAGTCACTATCTAAGCTTTGAAACCACCATTGAGAACATTCCTTTCTTTCTCCCATCTCTATCAGGGCTAATAGAGCACAGGAGAACTATATGTGAGACTTAATGTAGCTTAATAAATGTTGACATTCTTTAAACCAAAATGAAATAAACAATATAAAGGACTCCCCTCCCCCCCAAAAGAATGAACACACCTAACTCTCGGTAACTTGAATCAATACACTTATAGAGTATTGCACCTGGACATTTTAATAATTACTCTTTCATAGACTAAAGTTTTATAATATGCCTGGACATGCAGCAGATACCTTTATATTCAATGAATGAATTCCACAGGCCTTGCAGCAAACACTATATACAAAAAAAAAAATCTCAAATGTACAAAAGGCAAAAAGCTTCATTAGTGCCACTTCGCCACTCACAAGTATATATATAGTTAGGGGTAGCTGGGAAATCCACGTGCAATAGCTGGAATGGATTCCATTCCCTGCTAGATCAATTCAATAAAATAGGTAATCAAATGACCTCTGGGAAACATATACACAAAGCCACAGAGAATCCTTGGAAATCAAAGAATATAACACTGTTAGCATAGCTACAGGAGGTAAGATCACATCAATTAAATAGTGTCCACATGAGTTGCTATCGCATATCACACAGAAATTAAACTCTGGGCACATCTTGTTACCTTGTCAAGGTTTCAAACCAATCGCTCTTCAGTCTCTTGACACTTCTGCCTAACCCATGTTGAGTTTTAGTCCTCTTGTTCCAAAACCAGATTCATAGTTAACTTTACATGTTTAATGTCTAAAGAACACAACACAGTAGTACTACCATTTTGTAGAAGTGCACAAAAAATACAACACAATGCTGCAGAAAATAAATAGCATTTATGCTGGGAATTTAGGATGAAACTGGAAGGAGAATTTGGGAGCTAAGTTTTGCTAGGATCTCAGGGTATTGGTCATGGCTGTGGTGGTTTTTGTGTCAAGGTAGAACTTTAATAATGATGAGCATTCCTTGCCTTCTTTTCTCTTGATTAACATAGCTCCCATGTGTAACTAAAGCTTTGACAGCATAGACCCTGAATGACTGGATTCTCACTGTACATTAGCCCTTTAATATATACCTGTATTCATGTTGAAATTGCTATGGTGCCAATTAGAAAGCAAATTTGGTAACTCATTTTTCAAATGTTAACAGAGTTCAAAATCAAATTTTTCTCCCACAAAGAATGATTTCTTCCATGAGATGCAAATGTGTAAGACTTTGGCATGCTCAAAAGCTAAAACCAAAGCAGCAAGAATGTGCCATTCACAAGCACACTGACACAGCTAGCCAGTCTGTTGCATCTCTTAGGCTCATTCCATCCAAGGCACACCTCAAAGTACCTGTCCTCATGTGGAAGAAGTCTTCGTTCTTCTTCTGGGAAGAAGGGCAGGGGTGCTAGCCCAGGGACAGGACGGATGAGAAGCAAGAGGTGTCAGGATTCTATATCCACTGGCACAGCCAAAAGTCTTCTTGTTGGATTAGTTTTTTTTTTCTTTGTGGTTAAAGAACTGAAGTTGCTTCATAGCCAAGAGCCCCAAGAGTAGGACCAGGCTTGTGGATGGACAGTCCAAACACGGCAGTGTGCACAGCTACCTGCTGACCCAACTTGAGTCTATGTTTTTGATGAGGCAAGACCCAAGAGTGCCTTCTAGTCACCAGGAAGGTAGGGGAAGTGGTGGTCTGGGGTAAGGGAATGCAATAAATAGAGTGGAATGGGACTGGGGCTCCAGGGAGGAGGAGGAGTTCAAGACCTTCTGAGCCTCTGTAACACAGGATCTTCACAGCAACCCCCTTGCAGCATCAGCGAAGTCCACCTGGAGTGGCTTCTCAGGGCATCAGGTCCTCACCAAAGTAGGAGAAGCCTTTGAATTCTTCCTGGTTGATCTGCTTCACAATCGCTTCATCCACAAGTGTGAGCACTGGCTCTTCCCGGGTAAAGTCTTGGTCAAAGTTATTGACATCTCTTTTGGTTTTCTGTGGGGAGGAAGAGAAAGCACTGAATCAAGGCTGACCTCCCTCCTGGGGGCCCCTCATAGGGAGTAGGCATCAAGGTGACCAGCCTCTCACCAAAGTGGGCCTCTAGCTACTTGGGAGCAGACACAAGGCTGTTCCAATGAGGTAACGATGGATGGCCCCAGGTCTGGGAGGTGACAGAGGAGGAAAGGAAGAATGAGTTTAAGGTGAGGAGGAAGAAGGGGTGTGTGGGTATGATGGAAAAGCAGGGAAGTGGGATTCCCATAGGCTGTGCGTGTGTGTAAGTGTAGGTGTGCACATGTGTGTATCTGGGGAGAGTGAAACACACAGCTTCTAATTCACACTCGTATCGCCTCTGCCCTAACTGTTGAGCTGCACCAATACCTTCTTCCCTGTGACCAGGGCACAAACTTGAATCTGCTACCCACTGTTCCCAGTATTCTTTCATCACTAGAGGGAGACTCCACAACTGTGACACATCTACAACATAGGTGAGGATGAAGATGGGCTGAGGACTGAATCATCTTCTGGGGAGCCTACCCTGATCCCCACCTGCTCTCTGCATGACCTTATTATGTGCTCCTATGGATTTTGCTATTATTACACCCAGCACTTATTCTGACAAGTCAGTCTTGCTGTGATGTGATAATACTTCTGTTTGGACCATATATTTCTTGTTTTATTCAACCTTGGGTTTCCAGTAGTTTGCACAAGGCAGTTAGTAAATATATGTCAAAAGAAGTGAGCAAACCTATTGCTCATCCCCCAGCGGAGAAGGATTCACACGTTGTTGGATGCCAAATGGAATTGTGTGGTTTACAGTGACTGGGTTTGTAGAACAGCAATCAAGCAACCCACATACAAATCCTAGTTTCTAGAAGTGTAAGTAATGCTCTCTGCATTTAGGCTGAGTTGGGAAAACACTCTTCTTGTCTAAGACACAATGCACAGAGAAGTAAGTGCTTGGTTAAGACTGAAGAACAGGCCGCACTTGTGTTAGGAGAGATGGAAGGAGGGCACCTTGCAGGGAGAAAGACAGGACAAAGATGGAACACAAAAGATGTCTGCACAGGACAGTGCATTTGCCAAACTGCCTGGGGCAGTGTCCAGCATGGGGATGCTGGGAGGTGAGGCTGCAGTCCAACTGCTGAAACCGTCAATGCCCATGGCCCCTCAGCACAAAGCCACATGGCAGGAAGGTTGGAGGCACTCCAGCAGTGCCTTTTCAGATACCGATTCATTGCACTACCTAGGATTAGTGACCTGGATGATTTTATGGAAAGGTTGTTATTATTTATAGGAAAAACAATTTTAGTACATAAATGGTGTTAACAGGTAGTCCATGAACCAAAAGCAGCTTTGAGACAAAGTTGTATTTTTCTATTCTGTTGTTGGACAGTTGCTATGCACACGAGCAAATTAAAATCTCTAAGAAGTAGCTAGTATTCTTTAAACTTGACATAAAATGTTTCCCCCCTGAATAGCTTAAGAACAACCTCTCCTCAGAGCAAAGATATGCAGAAAATAGTTTGGGAGGCACTGCTTGAGGGTTTCCAAAGCACCTTAATCTTCATTCCCTCATTTGATCCTCGGAACAGGAAGGCATTGGATCCTGATTTTACAGTTGAGTAAATTGGCTCAAAGAGCCAATTCGATGGCTTGGCCAGAGTCACCTGACTAAGAAAGAGCAGAGCCAGAATTCAAATCCAGGTCTCAGCATGATGCCTCCTATGGTATGAGTGGACTGGAAATAAGGACACTGGAGAAATGGGATGAGATATACAAACAAGGGTCAAAGTCAAGCAAGACAGATTTAGGAAAAGCCATCAGGCTAAAATAAAGCCAGAAAGACCTGGCGTAATGGTCTAAACATAGTTTGAGAGCTTTGTGGATCAGAGAGAGAGAGAGAGAGAGAGAGACAGAGACAGAGAGACAGAGACAGACAGAGACAGAGAGACAGAGAGAGAGAGACAGAGAAAGAGAAGGAGAAGGAAGCTTGGGTTGGGAAGCAGGCAGGGGTTCTGTTTTCACAGGGCGTGGATTGAGGAGAATCATGGGTGGCACACAACAGGGATGAGCTATTATTTCCAATCTCCTCAGTACTGTCAGGCCTGCGTGGTGTCCTCTCTCTGGGTCTGCATCGCATAATTCAGGTCTCAGAGAGCATGGAAGGAGGTCAGAAGGGAGGCAGAAAACCAAGGGATTTCCAGTCATAGGACTTGTAGCTGCAGAATGTTGGTGTTGCTCCTTGAAATGGGAAGCTCAGGTGTGGCTTGGTAGTCGCTGCCAGAAAGGCTGACCCTGGGCAGGACTAGTTGTTCTCCAGGATGTAAAGCGCCAGAGGAAAAGGGAGGCCCAGGCTGAGAGCCACTTCAGAGAGGAACAACAAAACAAAGCCTCTCCCCACCACCATGCATGTTAGCTACGGGAGGGTGCGGGCTGGGGAAAAGGGTGTGGTGACACCTTTTTTATTTTTATTTTTTGACAATGCTAGGGGTTGAAGTCAGGGCCTTTTGCTTGCTAGGCAGGTGCTATATACTTGAGCCACATCTCTGGGCTCTTTTTTAAACTTTTTTTTTTTTTCAAGGTAGGGCCTCACTTTATGTCTGGGTAGGCCTGGGTTTTCTGCCTTTCTACTTGTGATTCCTTGGTGTTACTGGGGATGACAAATGCAGGCCAATGCTCCCCAGCCAGATGCCCCCTCTCCAATAGCTGGGATAAAAGATGTACACTGTAGTTCCGAGTCATTAGTTGAGATGGGCTCTCATGAACTTTTATGCTTGAGTTGGCTTCTAATCACAATCTCCTGATCTCTGTTTTCCCAGCAGCTAGGATGATAGGCCTAATACCTGTCTGGTAACACTTAATCTCTGTTGAAGGATGGAGCGGGTCAAGGAGCTGAAGAATGAGGAGGACTATGTAATATGGGTCTACTGTGTTCAGTGAAGACAGCCTAGATGGAGGGGCTGAAGGGGTGATGGCAAGAATTTGGGACGCACCAGAGCATCATTCCAAAGAGCAACCAAAAGACATCCAGTAGGTCTGAAGCACAACTGTGTTGGGGATCAAACTCAGGGCTTCAGGCACACTAGGCAAGCACTCTACCACTGAGCTACATCTCCAATCCAGGCAGTTACTAATTTCCAATTGAAATAGCCAACATCTCCATAGGGCCACACTCCTGACTATTCACATCAGAGGCTTAGAAAGTTTGTTCCCTATCACTGACACATCGGCAGCATAGCATCCCCTAATTTGGAAAGAACTGAAATTATATCCTTATTCTCTGACTTTACTTCTCAAAATGCCTTGCCTTCCCTCTTGAAGCAACCTGGAGCCTTGACACCTAGGTTCTGAGGAGGACATTCTAGGGATACAGTGTATCCTGGTCCTCAGTTGGTCACATACTTCCCCCAATGCCCAAACAGCCTCTTGGCTGCATTGCCAGTCTGAGAGATGACACTGGATATGGGAAACACCATTCTGACTGCATAGCTTCCCTCCTCCATGAAGTTGTTTTCCATCACCTTTGGGCCTCACTCAGGGAAGGCTGCAGAGAGGAGGAGTTAGGTAATTGGCTGAACTCTCATCCTGGTACTGCCTACTACTCCTCACCTCCACTTATATGACACAGATGTTAACCTCTGTAACACATGGTCACAAGTGAGGCCCTATCCTCAACGAAAAGCCCCATGAGAATAGGGAGCTGGTAACTGAGTTCTTGCTCAGTTCCCAATCTTAGTGCTGCGTACGGTGGAAACACATCATGTGCCTGCTGGGTGTGGTACCCAGCACCGTTCATGTGATTGATGTGCCCACTGAGGAGCTTCTGGCACCAGCTTATGAGATACCTTATATGAATCTGTATGCCTCCAGATTCTGAATTCATATGGAGCCAGGGCCTGCCTGAATGTGCTAGTGCTTCTTCCCAGTGATTGTTCTCTTCTGTGGCATGCTTGGGAGCATGTCCTGAATATTTGTACTCACTCACTTCGGAGGCTTTTAGATCACATCCCTGTCTACTCCCCCAGCTTCAGCTCCCCCGGACCCGTGAAGCACAAGGCATTCCATGCTCATGGATTTTCTCCTCCCTTCAGATTTTGCACAGGTGAGCCTCTCCCAGGTGTCTTCTCTCCTCCTTGCCTTCTGCCCCACATCCCTTTTCCTCCTGGAGTATAGATTCTCTTCCTTCAGGGAAGAGTGTTTTGAACCACCATCTCTCCTAACTTCACATACCCAGTTCCTCTTTCACCTGACTTGTCAGCCTCATGCAAGTGGAGACCTGATGGAATTCACCATTCCATTCCTACCCTCTAGCACAATGCCCAGCATGGACGGACACTCCCAGCTATCTGCTAGAAGGAAGGGATGCACCTCACTTGTTGTTGCTTAATCTAGAGCCAGCAATGTGACCAGGGTTCAGGGCCACTGGCTGCTATCCTGCCAGAGGGGTTTGTCATTTGGAGAATTTGAGGTAGGAGTAGGGAGGGGCTGACTCTGACTCATGAAGAGTTTAGAGTTAGATAGCGTAGACCAGCACTGTGCCCTAGGGGCCCTGCAAAACAGGAGATTTCAGCCTAATTAATGGGCTCTCTCTTTCCAGTGCTTGGGGGCACAGGGTTCTCTAATTACTGATACAATATAGGAACAAGAGCAGTTACAACCAAGGTTTGGGAGAATTCCATCAAGATAGATGTGTTTAGGGACTTGGTGGGTATGTCTTTGATTCTCATGGATGATATTAGGAAAGAATGTTCTATTGCTCCTGGCATCCCTTCAGAAATAAGGTCTTACATTTGAGGGCTCTGAGCCTGATATGGTAGATGGGGGTGGGCATGCTTTTGAGATGTCTGCAGTGGGGGGAAAGGGACACAGGAAAACACTTTCAAACTCCCCCCATCCCCCCACCAAGAGTGTATCCCAGAAGCAGAGGCCCCAGGCCTGCCTTATCCATCATGCCTGGCGGCTCCACAGAGGCTGTGTTAGACATCAGCGTTGAGATGGGCAGAAGCACATGCTTGTTTGCTGTCTGGCTGGTGTGATTCTCCTCCAGCCCTCTACGCAACCACAAACACGAGCTCTCAGAGCCAGTGGTGTTTGCTCTTGAATGCTATCTGATTTCCAGATCATCGTGACTGTGTTGTGATGGCTGTGTCATAGGGCTGGCTTTCATGTGACTGTCTTGCTGGTCCCTGGCATCCTTTTCCTTTCTGGTTGTTATGAATGATGGCAAAGACACAGAAAGCCAAATGTGCCCAAGTTGGGTTCTATGCCTCATAGGTATGGCTGAAAGTGTATGTGTGTGGGGGAACGGGTAGGGGCGGACATGCCAGCTTCCAAAATGCCAGCTTCCCCCAGGCCTTTTGAAGGTTTCCATGATACAAGGCTCCTCTTACCTTACCTTCCTCCTAGTTCCATGGCATTGCCTGGTCCCTGAATTTGGCCCTTCAGATTCCCTTCCTTTCCCTTTCTTCTTTTCTCTATTCTTCTTCTTCTCTCTCTCTCTCTCTTTTTTTTTTTTTTTGTCAGTTGTAGGGCCTGAATTCTGGGCCTGGGCACTGTCCCTCAGCTCTTCAGCTCAAGGCTAGCACCCTACCACTCACTGAAGCCACAGCGCCACTTCTGGCTTTTTCTGCTTATGTGGTGTTAAGGAACTACACTCTCAATTCTTTTCTTTCCCTCCCTCCCTCCCTCCCTCCCACCCTCCCTCCCTCCCTCTCTCCTTCCTTCCTCCCTTCCTTCCTTGATCTCTTTATGTAGCATAGCTTGGCCTCAAACTCATGATCCTACTGTTTCAACTTACAGATTGCTGGGAATATAGCTACATGTGAGTTCTAATATCTCATGTGACCATACGCAGCTCCCTTATATCTCCTGTACATCAAATTCCCCTCTCCTAGTCCTTGAGGTATTCACCACTAAGCAGGCAGAGCAGATACTTCATGTTCATTTGCTTGAAATTACATTATTTCAGTCACCAAATCCCTCCTAGTTTTAAAATGCCACTATTCTTATCTAAGCGCTATTTTTCACTTTCATATATATTCTAAAAGAAAATGCAAGAATGTAAAGTAGTAGAGTGAGTACTGAACATTTCCTGAAACTTTATTTACACACCAACTTATGTTCTCTGTATTCACAGATTCTAATCAATAGATTGTATGTGCATATGTTTATAGGCATGGTGAGTGAAGTAAATGGAAAAACAAATTATTACTGCCTAGGGCCTAGCAAAAATGAGGTTTAGAAGAGAATTTAAAATTAACATAATCCTCTATCCCTTCTCTCTCTATACAATTTCCTTTATGAAGAATTGTTCATACTTCCAGATTTCTTCATGGAGAACAGGGTAAAACATACAGAATTTATCCAGTACTGTGCTGCTCATGGGGTTTTTCACAGCACCTAACTTTCATGAGTCCTTTGAGTGCCCTTTCATCTTTTGCATCCATCTTCTTCTTGAGCTGACTGCTCAATTCTGGACTCTTGGGCCTGTACAATGCCAAGTGCAGTGGTGTTACCAGCTACTTGATTGAAACCCTAAATCAAATGGATATTAAGATAAGATCAATGCCTTATCACTTGAGTGGCTGAGATAAAGCAAGGATGCTATCTTAGTTTAACCACGCTATCGGTTGGATTGTGTTGCCTTAAAAAGATAAATGAGGATCTAAACCCTACTACCTTAGAATGTAACCAAATGTGGAAGGAAATAAGGTCTCTCAGATATGATCACATTAAGACGAGACCATTCCATTAGGGTGGGCCCCACTGCCATGTGACTGGGATCCTTACAAGAGGAGAAAATTGGACCCTGAGATAGACTGGCTTCCCAGGATTAGTGTCAAGGTACTATTTAAGCCAATCAACAAAATTATAACATTGCTCTTCCATACCACTCTTGTACTGTGAAAACTGGGAACAGCATTATTGTCTGTATTCCTCATGATTCTTAGTTTTCAACAACAGAAACTGATTCTGGACAAGTTAAACAGAAAAGAAATTTGTTGACCCAACACTGGGAGAATGCCAGATGAAGAATGGAGTTAGGCTTTACCAACCAAGGCACATTCCAGGTTACCAGCAGCTGAAAGAATTAAGTATGGCACTGCTGACATCATCATCTCTGACTTCCAGTCCCCAGAACAAATTCCTTTTGCTATAAGACATCCATGTTGTGGTACTTGCTGACAGCAGTCCTAAGAAACTAATGTTGTTTTTCTCAAATTAATTATTTTGTTTTCAATTCAAAAGTAATCCTTTACACGTAGTCTTGGCTTTTAACTTTGGCACAAATTTCTAGCCTGTGAAAAATCACCATAAAGAATGATTTTGTAATTAATCTCTCAGCTACCTATTTAGGAAGTAGTCATGACACATAGACTCCACTTTCAGACTGCTCTAAAACTCAGGAAAACTCCAAAATACTGCACACATGTTATTTTAAATCCCATCTGTCTTATCTGCTACCTCCTCCAGCTTTTTTGTCATTTGACAAATGGATGGTATGGTTATCTCTAAAAATATTGTTGGGGACAAGACTGGCCATAGCACTTTGTGAGTTGTGGCTAATCACACTGAACTTCAAGCAGCCTATCTTGTTTATAAGGTTGTGATTATAAACTGGTTTAACTGGTTGTCTGGAGGAAAATACAAATTTCTTCCTGAAGTTCTCTGCTAGCTATAAAATTACTTGTCCCCAAAGTAATTACCCCCTAAACATCCACAAATTCATGGTAACTTCTAGATATTCACTTTAGTATTATCCCTTTCGACATTATCCCAAGTCTACCTTTTCCATCTTTCTTTTTTTTTTTTTTGGTCGGACATGGGGGCTGAACTCTGGGCCCGGGCACTGTCCCTCAGCTCTTTAACTCAAGGGTAGTGCTCTACCACTGGAGCCACAGCTCCACTTCTGGCTTTTTTCTGCTTATGTGGTGCTGAGGAATTGAACTCAGGACCTCATGCATGCAAGGCAAGCACTCTACCACTGAGCCAACTTCCCAGCCCTTTTCCATCTTTCTAAATGTTGGGAAATGATTTGTCTGTCTCTAATCATTTGGCTTTAATGTTCTATTTTGTCATGTCCCTATAGTTACTGCACAGTAACCATTTGTACCAATGAAACTGCTGTCATATCCAAATTACCAATACTGTAGTAGACATGTCAGATTCTTTAGCAACCAGTGCCTAGAGCAGCTGCTCTCAATCTCAGGAACACAGGGGGATTACCTGGGGGTGGCACTGCAAGTAGCTATCATACTGATGCTGCTTCCTCCCCAGAGAGCCTATGTAATTGCTTTGAGATCTGGTCTGGGCATGAACTATTCTTAGAACCCCTCAGATAAACTTTAATTAAATGTAATTAATTAATTTATCTCTTTTTTATTCTAAATCCCTTTAAGTGGGTTTTTACCCTAATTACTGTATTTCAAAGATATTTCTCTTTTGGAGGGGAAATTGAAGGGAAAATAAAAACCTTGGGTTTGTCTATTTATCTATCTATCATGTGTGTGTGTGTGTGTGTGTGTGTGTGTGTGTGTGTATGTGTATGTGTGTGTGTGTGTGTTGCTAGAGATTGAACCCAGGGTCTTGACATGATGAGGAAATGCTCTACAATTGACTATGTCCACAGCCCTTTGTCATATATACATATTTTAAACTCAAGGTTTACAAGAAAGCCTGGCTGTGTATCCAAAAACAAACACACTTGAGCCTTGTCCAAGAATTAGGGAGCTGGAATGTCTGGAGCTCCAGGCTTCTGCAATTTTTTTAAAGCTCTGTAATTGAGATATCTGGCCTGGTTGAATATATGTAAAGAAGCAGTGGATCTCTTTATTTTTCTTATCAGTTTCAAAAAGCCATTGTTAATGTCTGTCTAAATTATTCTGGATTTAACTTCCTTTTATGCTATGCAATGGCATTATTTTTCAGTTCTGTTCCTTCCATAGTTTATATTGATCTTTATAAAACTCGGACATCTGCGAACTCACTGGTAAATCACATTGGTTTTTGTAAATACCATCATCTAAGAGGAAGTATAGCTTAGTGACTTAGCATTCATTTCCACAGCCCAGCCACTTGCATTTCCTTCCTTTTATGTGATCTTATTCCCTCATCCATAAGACAGAAATATTAGTAGTCCTCTCCATATAGTTGTTATAAGAATTCAATGAAATAATACACTGAAGTGGTGAGAGCAGATGGCTTAGAGCAAATGTAACTTGTTAACATGTTTTCCTCCTCAATACCATAGGATTGAAGCAATCAGCACTGTCTTTGAGATAGATACTTGTAAGAAGTTTCTACTAGTTCACAGAATAACCTGGGTAACCCGTGTGCTTTCATCCACCAGGTGCTGCACTAAATCTAGGACTAAATCTAGTGGTCAAACCTGTGACCACTCAAAAGAACGTTTGTTTTTTTTCCCACTGACATGACATTCATGGTATGGATTTTGTATTTCCTAATGGACAATATTTAACTTTCTGGAATAACGCAAGATAAGAAAAAGAAAATGAAGGAACAGAAGAAGAGGGATTTGACTTAGAGCACCGCTGACTGATGGCAAAATATCCCCTTTCTATGATGGGTATGTGTGTGCCTGGCACAATTGTGTTAGGAGCCTGGTGGTCCACCAGGAGAGCACAGTCAGAGGAGCTAGGGATATATATCTCTCCTCTGGTACTGTGCTGCCTGTCAAGAGCATAGACCCAGATCTTCTGACCTTCTAAGAAATTCCAGTTTCCTGACTTTTCACGTCAAATCTCCTGGTTGTCAAATATTGTCAATTCATCTTCTTTTTCTTTAAAAAAATCCACCTACCTGAACAGGTTGCATTATCCTTGTGACCTCTATTTAGCAAAGTCACTTCCATGTTGGGGCAAAAGAAATGAAGACTCATTTACCTTGTAAGCTCACAGCAACTAAAAATGGAAAGGACAGGGTTCTGGTGGCTAGTCTGCAAAGATTATATATATGCATATATACATATACATATATACATATGCATATATACATATATATGCATGCATGTATATATATATATACATATACATACATATATATGCATATGTATATGTACATATGCATATATATCACATTTTCTTTATCCATTCATCTACTGAAGGGCACCTGGGTTGATTCTATATCTAAACTATGGTAAATAATGCTACAATAAACATGGTTGTGCTGGTGGCATTAGTGTGGGCTGGTTAGTGGTCGTTTGTATAAATACCCAGGAAGGGGATTGTTGGGTCATAGGGAAGCTCTATGTTTAATCTTTTGAGGAACCTCCATAGTGCTTTCCAGAGTGGCTGAACAAGTTTACATTCCAACCAAGAGTGTAGTAGAGTTCCCTTTTGGCCACATCCCTGCCAGCATCTATTATTATTCATTTTCTTGATAATGGCCATTCTCACTTGGTAGTTATAAAAACAGCTTGGTACTGGCACATGAACAGCCCTGAGGATCGATGGAATAGAATTCAAGACTCAGAAATGAACCTACAGACTTATAGCCACATAATCTTTTGATAAGGGAGAAAAAAAATCACAGGATGGCAGAAAGCCTCTTCAACAAAGGTTGCTGGCAGAATTGACTCTATATGTACAGAAAACTGAAGTTAGATCCTTATATATCACTCTGCACCAGAATCAATTCCAAATCAATCAAGAACCTCAATGTAAGACAAGATACTCTGAAAATAGTACAGGAAGGGATAGGGGAAACACTAGGCCTCCTTGGCACAGGTTGAAACTTCCTAAGTAAAGATCCAGAAACACAACAAATCAGAGAAAGTTTGGATAAATGGGATATCATCAAACTAAAGAAGTTTCTGCATGGCAAAGGGCATAGCTAGCAAGATAAATAGAAAGCCCATAGAATGGGAGAAGATCTTCACTAGCTATACAACAGACAAGTACCTCATATCCAAAATATACTTGGGCTGGGAAGGTGGCTCAGTGGTAGAGTGCTTGCCTTGCATGCCAGAGGCCCTGGGTTTGATTCCTCAGCACTACATAAGCAAAAAGAAAAAAGCCGGAAGTGGCGCTGTGGCTCAAGTGGTAGAGCACTAGCCTTGAGCTGAAGAGCTGAGGGATAGCGCCTAGGCCCAGAGTTCAGGCCCCATGACCAGACCACCCCCCCAAAAAAAACCCAAAATATACTTAAATCTGAAAAAAATTAAGCTCCCTAAAACCAATCATCGGGCTAAAGACTTAAAGAGAGGCCTCTCTGATGAAGAAATAAGAATGGCCAATAGACACATGAAGAAACAGTCAACATCTCTGGCCATAAAAGAAATGCACCAATATATTTGTTAAATGGACCAAATTCTCTCAGTTCCCCCAGACCGCCAGGCCTTCTGAACAACTAACTACAACTTAATTCTGTCAACTCAGCTGTTGAATAGAATTCAACCATGTCCCTTCTCCCCCTCCGGCCTGTTATTGTTTACTAATGTAGAAATACACATATACATATACATATGAAATACATTTCACATATATGAAATACAGCAGTGTATCATTTGCATTTACACAATGCATGTATCATGTACAGGTATATATATACACAAATAGACATGGACACATATGTGTAATGTGTGTATATACATGTATGTATAGATGTATAGATTTTTCAAATTCCGTTGGAAGATTCACTTTGGAAGAGATAAGAAAAACAGATTCAGTTTCTAGTTGTTAGCTAATATCTCCCCTCTCTCCTATCCCCAGCCACATTTCAGCCATGGAGGCAATTCCACCCATTACAATGGGAACTCGCTGTGTTCCACAGACCAGCTGTCAAGGATCTCCATCATGGGGTATGGGGCAGGCTGTGACCAAATGCTGCTCTTTCAACTGAACTTCAGGGCAACTCACTGAAAGTTTGGTTGGAAGACAGTGTGGGGTTGGAAGGCTCCAGAAGGAAAGGAGGACTCTGCTACAACTCCCTGGTGGTGGCTCCTACTCCCATTAAAAAGAAGGAAATGTGATCTTCACTTCCTATTGGTTAGATGAGGAGCTTTTGAGATGATTTTCAAAGCTCCTTCTACCTTTATCTTTGATGGGTCAATCATTTCTAGTAAAACTGAAGCATCTCATGCACCCGTTCTTAACTTGAGGTCCTATCCCTTCTAGCAAGGGTTGGCAAGTATGTCTGTGTCAGGCCAGAGCATAAACATTTTAGGCTTTGTAAGTCATGTGGTTTCCATCACAAGCATAACACTCTGCCCTTATGACAACCAGTAACACATACATCATGTAAGGAAAGGGCCCTGGCTGGACTCCAGTGAAAGTAGAATTTCATATCATCTTCACATGTCATGAAATATCCTTTAATGTTTAAAGACTGTACAAAGAGGGGCTGGGAAGGTGGCTCAGTGGTAGAGCGCTTGCCTTGCATGCATGAGGCCCTGGGTTCGATTCCTCAGCGCCACATAAGCAGAAAAAAAAAGCCAGAAGTGGTGCTGCATTAGCCTTGAGCTGAAGAGCTGAGGGACAGTGCCCAGGCCCAGAGTTCAGGCCTCACGACCGGACCCCCCTCCCCCCCAAAAAAAAAGACTGTTCAAAGATAGGTAGTGGCTGGATTTAGTTAGAGTTTGCTGGTTCCTGTTCCACAGGAGGAGGTTTAAGGTATATCCATACTAGGTGTGATGCACACATCTGGCTTTTCCTGGAGAGTTTACTGCATCATATTCACAAAAAGTAGAAAACTCTACCAACTGGGTTAAGAATCACTGATTTAGGGCTAGAGTTCCAGCTCAATAGTGGAGTGCTTGTCTAACATCCAAGGCCCTGGGTTCTAGAACTATTGATTTAAAGATTTCCTCTTACTTTCTCTGGTATATCTACTCTCTCTGAAGAATCCTCACAGAAGAGAAAACCCTGAGAAGTTTTCCCAGGATCTGAAATGTCTCCTGTTTGCTTAAGGTCTTCAGACCACAGAAAGCCACCTCTCTTCCCAGCATAGGGCATCTCCTCAGGCCCCACCATTATACGATGCATAGTTGAGAGGCTGATGTGTCTCCACATGAAAACGATGGGGGAACATCCCCCTTATATACACTGTGTGTCTGAGGCTCTCTCTAAAGGGATCTTTTAAGTGCAGGTATAACCAATTGTCTGAAAGGACAGGGACCCCTTTCTCTCATTTTTCTTATGGAAGAAGACTTCTTGAACAGGTGTTAAGGCAGGGCTCATTCCTGCTTCCTCAAACTTTCCTAGGCCTACATGAGCACACTTTGGCTTGAACCACTTGATTGGAAAATCTGGTAATGAAAATGTAAAGCATATGCTATCCCCTTAAGAGCTACTTGGGACCTCATGATCATCGTGAATCTATGTTGTCCATTTGGTGCACATAGATGTCATTCAATCTGGAATTCATGAATGGCCTAGAGGCATCTCTAGGCTTCTCTTGAATTTCAGCTCCCTGGCAAGGCAAGTAGCAGATGGTATGAGGCAGGTCTGCTGCTATTTCTTACACTGGTAATGTCCAGCCCAGCCTTGCAAGCTTCCCTTCCTTTGAGAGTCCCTTCCCTTCCTTTCCCTTCAGAGTCTCCCTGCAACCCAGAGAGCAGCAGGCTTTCTCTCTATAGGTGAGCAGAACTGAGGGCAGGGGCTGCGTTCATTCCCCTCTCCAGGGTTGCAGCTAAGCCATGAAACCTGACACAGAAGACAAGCTGTTGATGCTCTTTCTGGGTATCCATCTCTAAAGCCATCTTTTCCTGTTCTATATCTATACTTTCCTTCCTCCCTGCCCTGGGCTTCTCCTTTCTGGCACTTCTTAAAACTAGGACTAAATAATAGTTCAGCCAGTGACTGTCTTCTCTGCCAGCCTCGCATTCTATGTGGGCATCAGCCTTATGTTTTCACTCAGCACTGTGCCTGGAAGCATCTGTCTCTTCTTGTGAAAAGAAGTAATGAAGTTCATAGCTGGAGACTTGGCCAGGTGCTGGCGCTGTACGGTGTCTTAGACATCTGGTTTGTGGAGCCTATAAAGGGAGGTGGATGCCACAACATCCCTGTTGTGGTTATGTTTGTTTTTAATTTAATTTATTGTAAAGCTAATGTACAGAGGGGTTACAAGTACATATGTAAGGTAATGAGTACATTTCTTGTCTAACAATGTTACCCCTTCCTCATTTTTTCCCACTCTCCATCCTCCCCTCCATCCCCCACACCCCCACCAAGTTGTAAAGTTCATTTCCAAGTAAGTATCACTGTTGTACTGGTTCACCCTTTGTCCTTTATCTCACCATTTTGTTATTCCCTTTCCTTTCCCCAAATCAGATAAACGTATATACAAGGCACAGGGTACTAAAATAAAAAACAGCGACAAGGGGATAAAACAAAGGAGAAAAAGAAAGAAAAAAGAAATAGCTGCAAATAGCACAAAAAACCTCGTTCCCATATCATTGAGTTTACTTCAATTAGCATCATTTTATACATTCATCTATTCATAGCTATTGTGATCCTCTGCTAGGAATATCTTAGACATAATAATTATTACAAATGAGAGAAACCATGGAGTCTATGTTTCTTTGGGTCTGGCTTACTTCACTTAGTATGGTTTTTTCCCATCTTTTCATTTCCTTATAAATGGGATGATGGCATTCTTTCTAATGGAAGCATATAATTCCATTGCGTATATATACCTCATTTTCTTGATCTGTTCATCTATTGAGGGGCATCTGGGTTGGTTCTATTTCTTAGCTATGGTAAATAATGCTGCAATGAACATGGTTGTGCTGGTAGCTTAAGTGTGGTCTTGTTTGCAGTCATTTGGGTAAATGCCAAGGAGTGGGATTGCTGGATCAGAGGGGAGCTCTATATTTAGTTTTTTGAGGAACTTCCATGCTGCTTTCTAGAGAGGTTGAACCAGTTTACATTCCCGTTTATCCAGCCTTTCTTTGATTTGTTGTGTTTCTGGATCTTTATTTCAGAAGTTTCAACCTGTCTTGGTGATGTTAAACAGCTTGCCAAGGTGCCAGTCAGATGTGAGTCAGGACTGGTGTTCAGCTTTGTTCTGACCTGGAGGCTGTGTTCCCCAGCATGTGCTGTCTGCCTTCCATGGTGAATTGTTGTGAGACATCGATTGGCCATATGAACACAGGAATGAAGCACACTGCCCAGTACAAGCTACCATGCAATGGTTTCTGTCAGTAGTGTGTTACGTGTTGCTGAGTTAAAAATAAACAGTTGAATGTATTCCATACAACTCACAGTGCATAAGCCCACAAAGCCTATTAAGCGTTTGAGGCCATTTCTTGCATATCAAGGGTATAGTAGGGGCTTCACCCTTAGGTGAGGTATTATGATCAATGGTAAGAAATACATTTCATATATATCCTAATGTATATCATCTCCCATCATCACTCCTAAAGAGTCAACAAGTTACGCTTTACCTGTATCATATGCATGCCCTCCACTCTAATATTCTATTATAGTTTTCTATTTTATCTTATCCTATTCTTCATTTTAGGTTTTTTTCTGCACCTGACCTTGGTGTCACTAAACCAATTTGATAACCCTTTACTGGGTGGACCCTGACATAGGGCTGTAGGATACAGATGGTCTAGGTGCTGAACCTGTCTATCCATGATGTATGTTTGGGTATCCATGGAAGAAACTGAGCCAGTACCCTGTCTGCCATGTCTTCCCTGGGGCCTGGATTTGCTGAGCTGGGCCCTGATGTGAGATGGTAGTACAAATGGTGGCAAGACCCAAGGCTAGTAAGGCACCAGGAGTTACCTGAACTGTGGCAGACCTGATCTCTTGCTGCAGCTAATTGTGGAAACCATTTTCATTTATCAGTTTAGCAAAGCAGTGTTATGGCTAACAGCTGTTGAGATTTAGCTCTTCCAAGGATATTTTTGGTACCCAAAAGGGAAGCTCTCCAGTCTGCTGCTGGAAAAGACAACGTTTCTCCACTTGCCAATGTCCCCCTTTGCCTTATTTATGAAAATGTTCTAGATAGAGATTAGTTCTCTTGGCCTAGAGTTTATTATTGTGCTGCCTGCTGGCCTTGAAACAGGAACTGTAAACATTGAAATATGTGCTTCTCGCGTCAAGATAAGGTCACTCAATTTCTCTCACCATTCAATGATCATTTTAAGTTTCCTAATGCAGAAGCTATTCACCCCAAATTTCCACACATGACTAGAATGGATCTTCAATGATAACAGAGTTTAGAGCTTGTTCTGGAAGAGAATCTCTAGACAAATCCAGAGATCTCTGAGCTCTCTGGAATTTATTCATTCACCCACAAGTAGAGAATAAATAAACACCTAGTATGTGGTAGGAAGGTTTCTAAGTGCTGGTGATACAACCTTGAACAAAGTAGGTGAAAGAAACTCTATCCCTTCATAGATAAACAAAACAGTGCTAATTGTTGACCTTGGGTGACAAGCCATGGGCGCACATGAGACCACTCTTTCTACTTTAGTATTTGCTTGAAATTTTCCATAATAAAAACTGAAAAATAAGACTCATATCTCAAAAGTATGATGTTGAAACACACACACACACACACACACACACACACACACACACACACACACACACACACACACACACACACCCCATAGAATTTGGCTCCATTGATATGAAACTCTAGGAAGAAAACCCCCAAACAAGGGTTGCTTGGGGCTAATGGTACCAGAAAATGTTTGAGGAGGATGAGTATGTTCTTTGTATTCAGTGAGTAGTTAGATACATGGGTAGATGCATTTTTAAAATTCATAAAAATGTAT
The DNA here is from genome assembly GCF_019054845.1 of Dipodomys spectabilis. NCBI lineage: Eukaryota > Metazoa > Chordata > Mammalia > Rodentia > Heteromyidae > Dipodomys > Dipodomys spectabilis. The sequence continues at coordinate 5,798,052 of NW_024870703.1, forward strand.
ATTTATTTATTTTTGTCGGTTGTGGGACTTGAACTCTGGCCTGGGCTCTGTCCCTGCGCTCTTTAGCTCAAGGCAAGTGCTCTACCACTTGAGCCACAGTGCCACTTCTGGTTTTCTAGTGGTTTATTGGAGATAAGAGTTTCATGGACTTTCCTGCCCGGTCGGCTTTGAACCGTGATCCTCAGATCTCAGCCTCCTGAACAACTAGGCTTATAGGCATGAGCCATCGGTGCCTGGCTAAACATGTATACTTTAAATAGGTATATTATAGTTGATGTAAAGTTAATTTCAATAAAATTGACTTACAGACCTCATAAGTCCCTGTCCTCATAGACCCTGTCTACCCAGAAGGCTGGAAGGGCCTTGTGATTCCTAAGTCCTCATTTATGGTTGAGCTCCAGCTAATTGCTCAGGATGGTTGTAGCAGTAACACCAAGAACACAGCACACACAGCACTGACCAGTGTTCTCGCCTCACCTCGGCTGCTTTGTGTTAGAGAGATGGGTTTTTAATTCTAGAGTCTCATATTTTGGGCTGGCTATATTTGGGATCATCTGTTAGAATGCCAGCATGTCAGGTACCTGTGCCGTGCCTTCCCAAGAAGACTACCCAAGTCCTGTGGCTGCCAAACCCTATCAGAGGTACTAGTTAAAGGCTAGGGACAGGTCTGCTTTTATTTTCTAGGTTGTCTTCATTGATAAGCCTACAGTGAAAGGCTTGTCTTTCTCTCTACTTAGGGCGAGTTTGTTTTGTACTTCACCTGTCTATCCATTCTCAAGTCTCTTTCATATCCAGCAAGGCTCACATGTCAGAAATGTCCATTGACATCAAGCTCTATGCTCTAAGAAAATCTCTTTCAAGGTGGAATAGGTCCTAGAAAGGAGTAGCCAGGAAAACATGGTTGGAAGCTGGCCTGTATGCCCTTAGCTTAGGCCTTCTCACTTTGAAGAGACAGAGGCTCATGTGAATCCTTAGTAAACCTCCATCAACCTAATATAGATTTGTCAAATCCCAGAATTCTGAAGTAGTACTTGAATGATAAGTTTAGTGTGAGTCCTGTTATTTGCATCCTTATTCTCAACACAAACAAGAAAAAAGTAAACAGGATGCCAGTACCTCTGAATACAAAAACCGTTTGCTAGGGCATTTTTCCTCCCACAACCAATGCGCCTTTGGAGATTCAAGGCCTAATTTTGAGAGTTAATGCTGGAAGGAGAACCCTGTCAGTACGTGAAATATCCAGAGCAAATTTGGACTTGAGGCTTAATGGTGCAACACTGAGCTCCTCCTTCGTAAGGTTTGAGGTTCCTTCTGATTTTACTTTGATGCTCATGAGCCAACCTTTTCCTATGTCTCCATATTCCTGGCTACTGTACTATCCTTTGCCCTTTCTGCAGAGATGGTCAGAGATGTAGCAATGTAGCCCCACCTGAATAGCATCTTCTGCAAGACTAATCCGGAAACTACTAAGACTCTAGCTCCCAGCCTGTTCTGCCTGACAAAGTCCTCGTCTTCATGCTATCTCTTACCCTCTGTCTTGCAACCTTGCGAGGCAAGGCTCAAAACGCCTCTCCCTCACAGCACTGTGTTAAAAAAAATGTCCTGCGCTTTTACCATATTGCCAGCAATTCCCTAAGTGTTCACATTAGAGTCTTCTCCTGCCTGTAAACTTCTCCAGGTGGTACTGTTAAGTAAGGGATTCCTGCCTTCATCAACCATCCTCGCCAGGGCTACAGAGAAGGCACCAGGTACAGCTCATTGAATCCCTGTCAATGAGAAGTGGTCTGAAGTCGGTGTTCCTTTCTTCCTAACCCTTCCCAGCTCTCTCCAAGATGCTGGCGCTGATTTCTCCAGGTCCCCTCCCTACCATGTATAGCTTTGCAAGTCCTCCCATGTTCTCAGCACGCTGCCTGTGTTACTTCAAGAGCTGGTGAGCCGGAAGGAAATCACTAAACACCACTTTGATGAACATGAAGGTATATCCCAACCTAACGGCTCTCAAGTCAGAAAGGAAAACTCAGGAGACAGAGAAAAAGAAAACTTCTGCTTATAGAAATGCCCAACCAAGCCCAGGCTAGAAGTTTCCCTAGGGTGTATGTAGAGATTGGGGCCTACCAATAAACTGGCTGCTCCCCCACACTGAACCACAGAAATACTTCTGAAATTAGGATTTCCAGATGACAAACTCTCCTGTGAAAAGTCCAGTGTGCTCCAGCATGGCTGTTTGGCTTAAGAGACATCTGGGAGCCTGCTGCACTGGAAGGATGGCCCATTGGTGACAGCTACGATTTCAAAGCTGGAGCACTTAGGGCTGCACAGCCTACTGAGAATAAAGGCAACGGTAGGAAAGGTGATAAGCAAGTTCACAGAATGAAAGAGGGTGACGTACTGTGGGGAAACTTGGGGCTCTACCTCAGGGGGCAAGAAGGTTGGGGAATCCTAGCCTTTGGGCAAATCACCCTTTCATAGATCCTCCCTTTTCTCAGTATTCCATCAGCTCAGACCAGTGGCTGAGAAATAAGTCTCTGCTGGCTCTCCACCAACTTCTGAATCATGTTCCTTCCCAGCCTTCAGATGCATTTCTGCATTCCAATGGCTACTACCTGACTGCATGTGCCCTCTTCATCTTATCTGAACACTTGGCCCCTTAACTCCTCAGTAGCAGGAATATTGCCCAGGCCAGCCCTGCTCAGCCTGAGACTCCTGGAGGGCTTCCTCTCTACCTCAAGTACTCTATGGATGTAAGGCACTGCTAATCATGCCAGGATCCTACCAGTCAAGCTGGATGGCTGTATCCAAGAGCCTCCAAATACCATACACAACAATCCTTAACTTTCAGTTCTTGGACTCTTTATTTCTTGAGGGCTTTAACAGGTTGGGTCAGGGGTGGTCGATGGAGAAACTACAAGGGCACATAGCACCTTAGATTTTATAATTCTATGAGAGAAGCATTCTTACAGCTTCTTACAAAAAAGGAGACTAGAGGTCCAGGGTGGGGTGAATTCTCAGAATCATATGGCTGTCCTAAGAGAGCAATATATTCACTCCAAGTTTCTCTGGGATCAAAACCAGTCCCCCACCTACTGTACCATGCCATCTCCTAGCCAACTACCAATAAATCAGATTTCTGGCCCTTCCTCAGGTCCTCCATCCTTGGCCCAGAGCCCTGGCTCATGGAGGGAAGCTTGTAGCCTCTTGGAAGCTTAGGGCTGTCACTACAGCATGGACATATGTCCTCAGTGAAAGGCTATAGGACTCAGCTGATTCGTGCTCCTACCCCAGGATGGAGGATGAGGATGGCGCTTAATGGTCCTCTGGCCTCTAGATTCATGGATAGGCCTAGCTATCTCAGTTCCTGGCCAGGTGGGCTAGCTTCAAGGGAAGCGGTTGCCTGTTCGTCAGAGCTCCTCCTCAGGCTGCTAAGTAGGTGAAGGTGTGAGGGTCTCAAGCCCACTTCCCAGGTTTCCTCTCAGCACAGCCCAGTCATGCAGGAGCATGCAGGAGGGGCCTCCCTTGGGGGTCCTGCCATGCAGCATGGATGGCCGGATGGAGACGATCATGAGGTTGAAAGGGGCCTCTATGTCACCGGGCCTGCGGGCTCACCTACCTGGAGAGACTCCCCACTCTGGAGGCCTTACCTTAAAGAGGGACATTCACACTGAAGCAAACTTGAAAAGAGAGAACACGTACACAAAAAGAAGTTTACTTGGCCAGCATTTCCCTCATCGTCTTTGGTGTTCACTGAGGACAGCTAGGTTTCTGGGGAGGCAGCTCTCTTCTTCCTATATTGGCTTCCCCCTCAATTCCATTGCTGAAAGCCCCGAGAGCCATAACCTCAGAATGTAATGCTTTGGAGAACAAGGAATAGACACACAAGAGGAAGCCACGAGTGGACAGAATACCCCCACTACCTGTAGAATCAGACGATGCCCTACAAACACACCACTCTTCTCCCTACGGCCCCAAAGCAAGGTAAGCTCACTAGTAGCACACAAGCTAAATGTGCCGCTTTCCTGGGTAATTACATAGTACTACCATCTCTGAAGTGAATCCCCAATGGGAGAGACCAGTGGATTCCACGCTTAGATATTATAATCAAGTACCAAAAGCTTTGACACAAGCCATGATAATTGTCCTAGTCCCCTGCTCACTCATGGCAGGGATTCATCCACATGTTCTACCATGAGCCCTTGCCCTGCAGCCAGCCAATCCCCGTAAATGATTTGAGCACCCATTGGTGTAGGCTTTGGTTTTGGTAGTGATGATACATCGCTTGTAGAAAATCAGTGCGGCATGTGGGTAGATAAGAGGGTAGAAAGGAGAAATATAAATGAGAACACAGAGGAAAGAGGATATATATGACAGCTGAGAGGACAAATAGAGACGCAACTGTCCATGCGGAAGCAGAGGCCACTGAGAAGTGTCCTGGGTGGGAGTTAGTTAGGGGCGGGGGGTGACCATCTGAAGGCAGGAAACCCAGCTGCACTCATGATAGCTGGGAATCAGGGCAGGAGTGACACAGAGAGGTGGAGACACCAGGGGAGCAGAAATCTGAGTTCAGCAAACACCTCAGGAAGGCAGAAGCCTGGAGGGACAGCAGCCAGTCGAGGTATGTGATGGAACCAGACCAGAGGCCAAATTCCAGACTCCAATCTGGATAATCTCCTTGGTGATATCTTCTGGGTGATGGGGGGAAGGCTTCCTGCAGAGGGTTTAGAGTCAAGCCCTGAGCTATTTTCTTGATGTATCCTTGGTCCTGTGGGTGTGAGCCAGGGCCCCTGCCTCCAGCTGAGACTAAGCCTGCTGAGGCAGGTTTGGTTGTGTGATGGGAGTCAGGAAGGGTCAGAAGGTACACCTGGATTCTTCTGGAGTGCTAAGCTAAGCCTCATCTTCAGTGCCTGACAAACTATCTCACAAAACCAGCTCCTTCCTGAATCCAACATGTAGAATACCCCCAGGTGATCCAGTTGGCAGCAAGCGGAGGAGTACAACACTTACTACTGAGCAAGTTTTAGAGATTGGTGGCATTCCGGTTGTGTAGGGAATGTCCCAGGAGCAAATGGATCTATCCCCAGACAGAGGGAGCCCTGAGTTCCATCAAATACCCCAGCATCTGATCAAACTGGAGATATCAGCCCACACGAGATGGGGGCTGTTCATGTACTATACGCTCCTTGCTTGTCAACACCTTTTCACTATCTCCTTGCAACCACAGCCAGCTGAGAATTCTTCCCAATGCCTGGCTCAGAACCACCTTTCCCCTTCTGCCAAAGTCTTTTCTTCCCCAGGAACTGCTCTCCCAGGAACTGCTATCTTCATCACACGACTCTTTAAGCCCAAGGAAAGCTGGTCTTCTCCCATGAGTAGAAGGAAGAGCTCTGTGGGGATATGCCTCAGCTTGCCAGTGTCTCCCCAGTGGCCTTGTGTGGGTACCCATCTGTTTACCTTATTGTAAAGATGTACCTGCTTCCTCCTGCCATCTGTACTAAGTAGATACCCATATCCCAGGTGGTAACCCTGAGCCAATTAGACGAGGGGGCTGGGGGGGAGACCGGGAGGGGAGGTGATGGCTCATAAAAACCTGGTGTGAGTTTTCACCCTGGTTCTTTAAGGCCTTCTGAGTCAAGAAATGCAGTTTCTCAGTGCTTGTTTTGCTAGTCTCTAGTCAGGCTGGTGCCATTTTCATATTTCAGGAACAGAGCTGGGACACCTTCCTGATGGTTAACTAAACAGGAGGCATCTCCTAAAACCTAATTTTGATATTTCTCTTGAGAGAAATCTCAGGTCTCAAGGATGAAGATGTGACCAGGCACTTAACGAGTTGAAATAAGCCTCTAGAGACCTGTGGCTGAGAGTACTGTAAGGACCCACGTGAATCGGCCAGCGTGACCAGGAACACCTCTTGTACGTCCCATACTTCTTCTCCAAGATGCTCTCATTCTCTCCCCCTAGCTGAAATTAATCAGCCTAATAAAGCCTCCCTGACGCCCACCTAGGGTATGGGATAATTCTGGCGGTCTAGGGCAGAGTGAGGATATACACAGAAGTCAAGTCTCCATGGAAATGGTGAAGGCAGACTTTAGGAAATTGACTAAGAGAGATGTAGGGAGGTTCCGGATGGCCCATGTCCTGCCATCCACTCAAGGGATAGTGAAGCTTCCAATCCCCGCCCCAGGAAAGGAAGTGATCAAGACTACTCCTCAGTCCTTGGTGGTGGTGTTGAGAGGATCGAGGAAGAGAAAACTCTGATCCCTTGTGCTGCAGGGACCTAGGAAATCCCACCTGACTCCTGACCTAGGGAAGTACTTCTTCCTGCTGGTTCTCAGGGGATCATCACTCCTGTCCATGAGAGCTCCTGACTCTAAGTTAAACAGAGATAGTCCAAATGGGATCCCTGCCAGCACATTAGCAAAGTAGTTCACACACCAGCCGCTACCTGTTCTTCACTCTTGTTTCCTCTGTGACTGGTTTGTACTCCAGCCTGTAGGTCCATGAGTTGACATACACTATTCACCTCCCCTCACTCTGCCCTTACTTGATGTGTATCTACTGGATTTGACTCAAAACTCCTGGCCCTGGCCCTTCACCATTAAGGTCCTGTCACCTACATATCCCAGGGAGAATCTTGTCTCTATGATTGCTATGTTAAAATGTCCTTTGTGACTCTCTCTTTCTTCCAGGGGCATCTCTAGAGACTCTTGAGCTTCCTATGCTCATTATCGACTCTTTTCTCCTATACATTCAAGAATCTTCCCTGAGCCTCTCCTCCCTACACCCGACAGACTGCTTGTTCCTCCATCTCTGTGCAGTCCTGTGGGGCCTGGGGCACCCCAAGTTTAATTCATAGTGGTTTTGTTGACACTGGGTCCCAAGACAGTGTTAATGTCTAACTAGCCATTAATTTTTTCCTAGCTGGGTGAGGACTCAACTCTATTTCTCTTTTTTCTAGGGGATGATTAGTTTAGGTTAAATCTAAATTAAAATTTATCCTCAGATAGATCCAAGCCTTTTTTTCTCTCTGCTAGGCCACTGGAATCTGCTTTCTCCATTTACATGGGGTCAGTAAATCTTGTTCTTTGAGACTTGGATAGAGGTCCCAGCTTTCAGCCTCCAGGCAGGCTGACATGTAAAGCAGAGGCCAGTCAGCCTGAGCAGCCTATATCCTAATACTTTCCCATATCTCAAACCCTTGTCACAGCTTGGAGCAGAGGTCCAGAGCCATGGGGAGATAGGCCAAAGGAGAGGAGAGGTTCACAAAGAAACAAAGGGGATCTTATACCTACTCTATCCCAGGTTAATACTCCCAACAAAAACCATGCAGTTCAAAGGAGAAAGTACAAGAGGAATGGTAGCTGATTAAACATCCAGGAATGGTCTCTTTGGGATTGGCTGATGCCCTTCAGCTTTGCTTTTCACCTTTCAGCTTTGCTTAGCACTGATAGTGCTAAGATCATAGCACTATCAGTAATCACAGAAAGCCTCATGGAGAATGGAATTCTTCTTTGTGGATGCACAAAGCCCAAGAGAGTCTTTTCTATAGGAGCTGGGTAAGAATCAGACCAAGGAGTCTGATTTTTGTCAGCCTCCTATGACTCCGCTGACAGAATTCAGGAGACGGAGGGCTGACTAGATGATCTCAGATCTCCTCTGCTTGGATCCCTGGCATCTGCCCAATAAACTTGCATGTTATACTCTCCCGTCCAACTCCCAGGAATCTATCTGCTTGCTGGCTACCAGAGTCCCAGTCTGAGATGGATTGTCTCACTGGGCTACAAAACAACACAATTAACACGTCCCACATACATTACAGGCACTGTCACTGATGCTCTCTCTCCCGTTCTTCCTCTCTCACCTTCCCTCCCTCTCTTTTCTTGCCCTCTCTCCATCAGTGGCAGACCACTGGCAAGACACAATCTTTGTTTTAAGAGTTATGCCCAGATGGCAGTTTAGTTCCTTTTTCCATCTTCTGAGTGTCACACATTCTTGATGTCCCTGGCCCCTGTACTCTACCTGGGAGTGAGAAATGAAGGGACTTAACAAGGTCCCAGGAAATAGCTTTTCCAGGCAGAACCCTAGGGCCAATCTTCCCCCACAGCACCTAGACCTCCTGCTCTGCACTAGTGCTATACCATGATTGCGAGCAGTATTAACATTTTACTTTAAATGTATGCTTTCAAAGAGTCCATCAATCACACAAAGAAACCCACCTCATTAATCTATCAACAAACTGTATATTTCTACCAGATATAGAAGAAGCCTCCTTGTAAATTTTGACCCAAATAAACAAAGGAGTCTCTGCAGAGATAAGAAATGCAGTGCTATGGCCACCACAGGCCATCCCTTCATGAGTGTTATGAGTCCCATATATTCAGCAGTCCATGCTCTAGGCCTAAGAGTCCCTTCCTCAGGGAGAAACCCAGCTTTCGCCTGCTGGTCACCAGGGCTGTAAGCCACACCCAAGGCCAGGCTTTCTGGGTGCACAGCCTGCTGCATAGGTACCCGCTGGCCTGTGGAATGGAACATGTTAGGGTTCCACTTACAATTCTGGGTTTGAAGGGGGGCTTGATCTTCTTCTGTTCCAGGAGCACCCAGTCGATCTCCTTGAAAAATGGGTGCTGCTTAATGGCGTCTTCTCCGTTCTGTGTGGCCACACAGCCTAGGCGCTTGTGGGGATTCTTGGTCATGAACTATGGAGAGGAGGACATAGCACAGAATTATTGACAGATGCAGAGGCTGAAGCCTGCCCAGGGAGCATCTTCGATGTCATTGCCCACAGCTTATGTTGGCATTTGTAGGGGGTCTCACTTTTCAGGGTGTTCTAGAACTCTGGCATGTATGATGTGGTATATGCCAGTGACCAGTGTATACACACACACACACACATACACGAACTTATTTCATTCTCACCCAATCCTATAGGATGCTATTGATATCTCTACTTTATATGGGAGGTTCTTGAGGCATGGATAGGTTAATTAACCAGGCCAAGGTGGCATAGCTAGTAAGGTAACCAAGTCAACATTAGGATCTTAGGCTCTTAACTCTCTGATCCACTTAGATTTTCAAGCCTTCTCACCAAAGAGACTAGGATCTGAAAAACCTATTCATAGCAAGAGGTCAAATCCTTTTGGAGGTAAAGAAGACCAGGTATGCACGTGAAGGTAGATGATCAAACATACTTCCTGTTCCATGTCCTTGTCTCTCCTATGTTTTTAAATATTTGAATTTGCAATAGATACACAAAAATTCTCACAGTGGTCAAAAGGTAAAAGACAAGAGAAGGAAAGGCCTACTGCTTTGGAATCCCTATGTTCTAGGGGTGTCCTGTGACCCCCCCCATCCCTGGATAGAGTTACTGAATAAGTCAGTCCTGATGGTAAGCATTACTATAACTAATAATATAACCAATATATACCCCTCAAAATGCCAGGAAGTGCTATTTCCTTTTTTTTGTTTGTTTGTTTTTTGATTGGTTGTGGGGCTTGAACTCTGGGTCTGCACACTGTCCCTCAGTTCTTCATCTCAAGGCTAGCGCTCTACCACCTGAGCCACATCACCATTTCCAGTTTTCTGGAGGTTAATTGGAGATAAGAATCTCACGGACTTTCAAAGCCTGGGGTGTCTTTGAACCATGATCCTCAGATCTCAGGCTCCTGAGTAGCTAGGATTATAGGCATAAGCCACCAACACTGGGCTCAGGAAGTGCTATTTCTGAGAGCCAAAAGATGCAGGTATAAATGTGCATGCATATAAAGGATAAAGTACTATGTTCCATAGGACAAAGGGGGATGGTCTGCATCTAACCCAAGGATTTGAACAGGCAAAGCACAAGCCAAAGGAATGAATCTAAAAAGGATGAGTCTCAGGGTTCACCAGCAAGGGCAGGATCATCTCCTACCATCTCTCTCCCCTGCTGCTGTTGAAACAATAGCACGTGGACAGGAGGCATATGCTGCTGGAGGGGAGAGCCTCAGGTAAAAGGGTGAAAGAGCACCCTCGAATGGCCATGGCCATGACACGTTGCATCTGCCTCGTCTGTTCCTCAGAAAGGTTACCCTGCTTAAACGCCTTGGTGGTCCCACGGCATGACATATATACTTCATATGGCACACAGGAGCTTCCTGGTCTGAATCCTATCCATCTTGCTCACCCTTTGCATCCTTTGCTCTCTGCTGATTGCTTCTCTCTGTTACCTGGGCATTTTCTAAGGCAGCTATCAAGAAGCTGCCTTGTCCAGTGCCAGAGGCTCATGCCTGTAATCCTAGCTCCTCGGGAGGCTGAGATCCTATGTTCTTGGTTCAAAGCCAGCCAGGACAGAAAAGTCCATGACATTCATCTACAATTAACCTGTTAAAAAGTTGAAAGCAGAGGAGTGGCTCAAGTGGTAGAGCAGCAGTTTTGAGTAAAAAAGCTAAAGGCTATCACCCTAGCCTTGAGTTCAATCTCCTACCTGTTCCCCACCCCCTAAAAAATAAATAAAAGAAGCTGCCTCCTCTGTGGAGCTTCCCCAGACTTGGTGCCTGAGGCTCTATGTTTGTTTGATATCTAAATTGTCTAAATGTTTCCTTCTCTTGGTGGGTTCACATTGTAGAAATCAGTCCCATCCGGCCAGCATCTGGCTCAGTGTCTGCTTTCTAGTGTGCACTTAGTAGGCCACGATGACAGAACAGAAGGCTAAAGACAGGGCCTCAGGACACCATGCTAAGAAAGAAAGGCAGGGTGATTTGGCAACTTGCTGCTGTAGAGGTTGTGCACTGTATAAATCTGTGATGCAAATAGCCTTCTGTAGAGTTCGGTGCCACCTTCACATAGGTAGCAGCCCTTAGAGACACAGCTCTGAGGCCAGTATTACAGATATCCTGGTCTAGCTCTAAAATCAAGTGACAATGTGAGGAAGCAGAGAGTTCAAGGCCAAGGGTTTCCATAGCTCTTCCTGTTTCCCTCTTCTGGGAGGCGAAAGATCGGGCTAGCATGGGCTAGTATGAACATGTCCAGACATTTCCCCTGAGCCAGAGGCTCTTCTCAAAGACACGGAAGCATTAGTCTAGCGTGACCTCTAACTTCTGTTATCTATCCAGGTCAAAGTTATTCAACCTCATTGCTGACACTTTGAACTGGATACCTCTTTGTTAGGGGGGACTGTCCTGCGTATTGTAAGCTGTTAAGCTTACTGTAAGCTTATTCAGTACCTTAAATATGTCAATAGCAACTACCTCTAGCCCTACATTGGGTCAATCTCAAATATTCTCCAGACATTGATGTGTGTGTGTGTGTGTATGTGTGTGTGTGTGTGTGTGTGTGTGTGTGTAAAGGGGGTGGCAGAATCACCTCCACTAGAGAGTATCTGTTCTGTGTCATAGGAAATCAAAGGGCTCCACTGCTGTGCCCACAAAGGCACATCTGGGCGATTGACTAGACTTGTGTCTGCTAGGCACAGTGTCCTATGGTGCTGATGGTCTTCTTCAGGCTTTCTGCTGACCTGAGGCTGTTATAGCTCTGAGAAGTGGAACAGGATTAGAGTCCTGTGTTGTTCGCTCCCGGGCAATCGCCCCAGGAGAGTCCTCTGCTCTGTGGGCCACATAGCTAGCAGCTGTTCTGTGCTGTAGATTCAAGTACAGGCAGAGCAAATGGTCATGTGCTGAGATGCTCCACTAAATGAAAGACTGGGTTCCCTCATGGGGCAGAAATTGACAAACATGTAGTACCGCCGCACATAAGAATCAGTAACTGCAGGACACATGAAGATGTAAAGAAAGACCCACCTAGGGTGTAAAGAACATGAGAACTGGACAGATGGGAATAAGAAGACAGGGACATTTTACTGTGTCCTATCTTTATCTTTTTGCTGTTTTAGAAGCTCATGTGACATTCTTACCCATTCAGACAAGCAAACCAATCATGAAATATATAAAGCTTTAATATATAAACTCAAAAAACCAAGAGCTTGTTTTTCTTGGTGGTAATCCTGGGGTCTGAACTGAGGGACTTGCCTCTGCTAGGCAGCAGGCACATGACCCCGTCAGCCACAATTCCAATCATTTTTTGAATGAAAACTCATGATTTTGTCCTGACCAGCTGGGAACATGCAGCTAGGATGACAAACATGCAACCCTATGCTTAGATTTTTGCTGGTTGAGACTGGAGGCTTTGAGAACAGTTTGCCTCGGCTGGCCTGGAAGTGTCATCCTCCTGATCTTTGCTTCTCTAGGAGCTAAGATTACAGAAACGAGTTACCACATCTGTTAAGAACAAAAGGAATTTCATGTGAAAAGTTGGATAATCTCGTCCCTTAAGCTAGATTTCTGCTGGATGATACCTCCTTCCTCTCAACTCTTGACCTTCCTGAAAGACAGGGAACTGGGGAAAAGTCAGCCCTCAGAGTCATCACTGGATACTGAGACCGCACTGAGCACTGGAGGGGGCAAGTGCTCCTCACCTGCCCATCAACCCCCCCCCCCTTTTTCCTACAGATGTGTAGGAATATCCCCATTCTGAAATGGGGATAGATGGCAAGAGACATGTTCCCTGCCTCATGGAGCTAGAGGCTGGAAAGGCACTCAGAGATCCCCAAAAGACTGGATTTGTGGAGACTACAATAAGTATAGCAAACTATGAGCCTATAATTGGAGCTTCTCTCTGGGGCAAGGAAGCTGGCAGAATCGCCACTAAGGACCTGGAGGAGAAGTACCTAGGAAAAAGAGGAGAGTGGAGAATGGTCAGGGAGAAAGCTGGTGTAGGAAGGCCTACACGGAGTGTGGTCTGAGTCCAGCCAGCGAGAAGAATGGCCAAGCAGTAGGCATAGTCTTATACAGGACCATGGATACTACATTGAAGATGGAGATCTTTCCTTAACCTCAGCTTGCAATCGTGGCTAATCCTTACTAGGGCACGAAGCATGACATGCAGAGAAAGAGGCAGCAGAGCCTGCTGGCCACTATGGGAGACATGGCAGCAGGGTGTGAGGATGAAGAAAGGCAGTCAGAATGAAAATGTTGTCCTGCCTTCCTCTCCTCCTCTCTTCCCCTTCTTCGGCCTTAATACAGACATATCCCAGGTGGCAGATGAGGAAGAAAGCCCTTGCTCCAAGTGTAATGAGTGGACTTGAGTTGGATCTGCCATCTCTGAGATGTTGAAGGTCATGTGCAGTGTGCCATCTCAAGAAACACATACATGCTGTTCCTTTCCCACAAGAATAATCATTCTGGGCTGTATATTCAGTGGTAGCCTCTAACCCCTGCCTGAACTGCCTGAACACCCCCTCCCCACCATGGGGCAGCTGTGAATTCTCACATAGTGGTGAGAGGTGGGGAAGAGAAAGGGAGAAAAGCATGTGGTGTGTGTGTGTGTGTGTGTGTGTGTGTGTGTGAGAGAGAGAGAGAGAGAGAGAGAGCGTGCCCATGTAAAGATATATAAGACAAGAGTCCCAAGGAGCAGGATAACCGGTGAAGGAACAATGACTCACAGCTTTCAAGATGCTGACGGCTTCCTTGCTGAGCCAGACGGGGTAGAGCACATCATCGTGGAGGATGGACTCAAATAGGTCATCCTCATTGTCAGCCTCGAAGGGGGGCTGTCCGGCCATCATCTCGTACATCAGCACACCCAGGGCCCACCAATCCACTGAGGGGCCATACTCCAATTCCTGCAGGATCTGTTCAGGAAATAGACAATGTCAGAGACCACTGAAGGTCCTCATCCCACCAACGCCCCCCACCACAAACTCCTGAGGGAAGGTCTATGCCTCCGTTTTCACATAATAGAGCTGCGTTATTCAAGGGATGGCCTAAACTAATACATTCAGAGAACCAAATTTGTGAGGCACTTTGCTTTGGAAGGCTGTTATCTCCCCTAAGTCCATATCAATAGTCTAGCCTCCAGTAGTGGAAAATGTCTATTTCTTTGAGCATTAGACTTAGTCTCTGACTTACATTTGAAGCCATATTCCTATTACTATGTAGTATTTTGTGCCAGTCCTGTGCCTTAAACTCAGGTACTATTCCTTAGCTTTTTCACTCAAGGCTCAACCACTTGAGCCACAGCACCACTTCCAGCTTTTTGATAGCTAACTAGACATAAGAGTCTTATGGACTTTTCTTCTTGGACTGGCTTTGAGCTGAGATCCTTAGATCTCAGCCTCCTGAGTACCTAGAATTACAAGCGTGAGCCACTGGTATCCTGCTAGGGCCATATTTTTAAAATGCATATTTTGACATGAGGCACAGAGTCAGGGGAGTAAACTGCAAACTCCACCAGACCCATGCAAGCTGAAAGTGACTGGCAGCTCCACGAGTTCAGGTTTCTCCTCACATACAACCGGCGCCCTGCTTACACGGACACTGCCCGCACAGCTCCATCTTCCTTCAAGGGTAACAATGTCGAATTTACCTATGCCCTGTACTCTTTGGAAGGACAGAAAAAAAGCCATCCCCTCTCTTTCCCTGATTTCTCTAGCTCTTTCTCCTGTGCTCTGACATCCTAAGACCCTACCTATTCCTTAGGTTTACAGGCACTTCCCATTTACTACTGACTTTAAAAAAAATTATTTTTCCATGGTCAACTGTCTCCCCTGGGCATCTCTAAGGCACCAGAAAGTAAAGGTTCTAGGATTCTTCAGTGCCCACTGGTATGACTGCCCATCGGGAGACAGCTCACAATTCTTTTTTTTAACATTTTATTATTATTATCTTGAAGAAGTTGTACAAAGAAGTTCCCATTCTACAAAACAATATATGAATACAAGGTGCCTGACAACATTGTCACCCATTGCTCTTAACCCATCCCTTCTCTCACTTTTCTTTTTTACATTGAGATTAGGTGATTACATAAATTTCACATATTTCACAATATTGTGGAATACTGATACCTAGTTAAAGTCACAAAGACATTTTAACCTTCATAAGGCAACTTGTCATTATCATGATCTATGAAGTTTGTGAATTCTATGAGCTTTGACAATACAATTATTTCTTTCACATCAGGTGATGTTTACATTTCTTCCCTTTTGCTTAGTGTAGGCTGTTCCTTCTTTCCCTCTCATTCCTCCCTTCCCATCGCTGTCTTTGGGTTGCTTAGTTCTTTTTCTTCTATGTCCAGTGCAGACAGCTCACACTTCATATGCATCACTGGGTATATTTTAATCAGTGTACTCTGCTAACTCCTGTGCTCAAAGAGTTCTAAGTACAAAGGTGGCCACTCTCTAGCCTCAGGGATGTGGAATAGTCGAGGCCTGTACCTCTAGGGTGTGGCTTGTGTGCTCAGAACAGATGGTGGAAACTGCACAGTGGCCATATCCAATCTTCCCAGGTCCTGTCAGAGTCTTCTTGGGTGGCATCTTTTGTCAAATTCCTTTTCAGGATTGGCCCTAATTATCTATGTCCCAATCAGCCTCCTAGCAATGGAGCTGGTAACAAGGGCAAGGCTTTGCATACATGGAAGGGCGGGGGGACCTGATATGGCAGCCAGCCCCTGGAGTGGGTCAGAGCTGGGATGGGAGAGAGGAGCCAATGACCTCAGAAGTTGCCCAAGGCTATTGGCCCTCTCCTGGGAAGCAGGGGCCAAGCATGGAGAAAAGAGAGGTATGCCAGAGGGCTCCTCCAGGGCAGGAAGAGAAACCCTTTGACAGAACTGATGCCTTAGAACGTGGCTCTGGTTTCAGGGCTAGCCTCTCCTGTTTGAATACAGGCTTATATCTTCTGAAGCAGTCCCATGCTTAAATCCTATTAGGCTGTCAAAACAGCCTGCTGAGATGGGTAGGGCAGGCCTTGTAATTCCCATCGGAAAGGTGAAGAACATTTTCTGACTTCATCAAGGGCATATAGGGGCATTTTGGTTAAGTTGGGACTCGAAGTCTCAATTCTCAAGACTGTTTTTCCTGCCCTATTACATAAGCCAATGAAGAAGGTAATTAGGGGAGCCCGCTCTTGGTGTTCACTATGGACCGAGCACTGTTGTTAAGTGTTTCGGAGACACAACTCCATTTCATCTTCCCGCTAGCCCTTGGTAAAGTTGGCAATACCGTTCTCTCTCTGCTGTTCTCTCTCAGCTGTCATCTTCCTGCCTTAAGATCAAAGTTGTTTGTCTCATCTGGTGTCGTGGTGATTCTGCACAGTGGGCAAAGGACAGAGTGGAAAGGAAGGGTGACTGGACCTTGTTATGAGCAGACACCAGAGTCTTGCCAGTGGATGGCTTTGTGTGGAAGCTGAGTGGGCGTTGTGCTCATTGTAAAGTGAATGTTTTTCTTGGGTGGGGTTCCAGCTACTATACTGGCTGCTGACCCCTTGACTCTGGAACTGAGCATGCTCATGATAAAGAAGGAAGGAAGAAGATGAGAAAAGCAGGTCCAAGTGGAAAGTCCTTATGTTCATTTCAGTGATGCAGTCAAGTTTTGTTTTGTTTTGTTTTTGGTGCTGGTATCAAGGCTTGAACTCAGGGCCTAGGCACTGTCCCTTAGTTTTTTTTCACTCAAGGCTGGCTCTTTATCTCTTGAATCACAGATCCACTTTCAGTTTCTTGGTTAATTGAAGATAAAAGACTCACAGACTCTCCTACCCTGGCTGGCTTTGAACCACAATCCTCAACTCTCAGCCTCCTGAGTAGTTAGGATCACAGGTGTAAGCCACCCACATCTGGTTCAGTCAATTTTTTTATCCCACATTTCTTTGTGTCTAGAAGACCAAACAATGCTTTTAAAAAGGACATGAAATTCCAGTGTGCTGATATTGCATCCTCATGGGCAACGCTTAACACCTTCCCATCTTCTGTGTCTCAGAATTAAGGTATTGTGTGTGTGTGTGTGTGTGTGTGTGTGTGTGTGTGTGTGTGTGTGTGTGTGTGTGTGTGTGTGTATTACTAGGGACTGAACAAAAGGCTTCATATTTGTTAGGCAAAACATCCAAACAACTGTAATGCAAGGTAAGCTGTTGCTGAGGCTCACAATGACATCTCTGCCCTGTCCATTTCTTGTTCTATCCTGTGTACCCATGGTGTGGAACTGCCATCACAATGGAAATGGCAAACATTTCCTGGTTCCACGGCAGGCAAATTAAAGCTGAGGAAACGACTTGCTGCCTTTTTGAATGGTGCATCTTTATTCTGATGAGGAAGAAGTGCAAACAATGGCATTAGTTAAGTTTCTTAGTCAGTTTTGTTGGTGGTTCTGGGCTACAGCAAAGGGAAGGATGTCCCATAAGGCCTCACCCAGATATGGGGAATGACTGTTACTCTTAGTTCATCCACCTCCTCCCATCACTACCACATCCATATAAAGAAACCAGCAAACCTTTCCTTTTCCTGTTTCTCCCTCCTAGAATCCATCCTGGTGTTCCAGAGTCTTCTCCCAGTTCCACTCAATGAACCCAGTACATGGTATTTTACTTCTGACTCATCCCTAGTCCTAAGGAGGTGGCTCTTTGCACAAGGGTCTTACCTCAGGAGCTATGTAGTCTGGAGTCCCACAGAATGTGGTGGTGGTGACACCATTCAGAATCCCTTCCTTGCACATTCCAAAATCAGCTAGCTTGCAGTGACCTTCTGCATCTAGAAGGATGTTGTCCAGTTTCAAATCCCTGCAAGACAGGCCAAGAGCACAAGGTGAAGCTCACTCATCCTGATATGGTCTTCTCTGAGTTGGAGAGATACACATAAGCTAGGGAAACCTCCAGAAAAGGAAGTCCTGGAGGAAGTTCAACACACCCCAGACCAACTTCAGTTAGGGACTCTCTCCCAGTTGGTCAGCCCCCAGTGGTATTACCATCTTTTTAGCAAGAGGGAGGAATTAACATAGCTTAAAGAATGTACCAACACTGCTGAGTTTAGGCTGGGATGTAGCTCAGTGGTAGAGTGCTTGCCTAGCATGAATATGGCCTGGGTTCCATCAAAATGTAAAAACAACTGTTGAGTTTAATAGTAGCCACTTATGGAAGTCTCATTCTATGCTGACATTCATGTTATTGAGACACATCTAGGAGAGAAAAAGGAAGCTAATCTTTCATTCTTATCCTCTAATCAGCTAAGGCAACCAGGTTAACCCATGTCATTGGCAATAAATCAGAGAAAACCACCCGAGAACTGGGAATTACTGCTCAAGGCATCAATTATATGAGCTGCAGGCGGTTGGAGAGCTCGTGGCCAGTTGTTGTCAGCAATGTGGACCAGGCTTGAATTGGAGGCTGATGATTGGCTAGAAGAGGAGGTGGATGCAAAAAGGTGATGAGGAAACCAGAGAACAAAGGGGCAAGGCAGGTGTGCTGGAAGCAACCTCAAAGATCTCGGCTGGAAATGCCAGGAAGAGGGTTTGCGATCTATGCTGAGATCAATGGGAGCAGTGTCTTCAGGGCTCTAATGTGTGTGCAAGATCAGCTTCTGGGAACAGCCGGTGAAGTGGAGGCTGACGGAAAGCACACTGGTTGAAATAACCTGGACTTATGGGGCCTAGATGGCTCTGTGCAGGAGGTGACAGCCACAGGGAATGCTGCCCTTAAGCCAGTATGGCTTCTTTGCAGCCTATTTTACACTTGAAATTCTGTGTAAAATCGTATGCGAAACCTAGGATTCTGAATTTCCCTACTACCCAAACCTAGAAACCTCAAGCCTGGCCTTGAAGAAGATTCCAGACTGTCTGGTTGGAGGTTCTGCCCTGGGCCTTCCTCAGCAGCTACTCTTGAGTAAGGGGTCGTGCAAAGAAGGCCAATCACTTTGCATGCAATGGCTGCTGTCATCTGGACTTGAGCTCAAGCCATTGCCAGGGACCCAGGCCCATGTGGAGGTGGGGCAGGAAGTGCTCTCAGGCCTCCTTGCCTCGCATCTGTGACCCCATTTCCGCGTATGGCTGGGACTCCTTGAGAAGGAAGAAAGCATATAAAATGTGCTGCTCTAAGCAAATGCTTGTGAACTGCAGAAAGAACAGGGGACATGACAAAGAGGAGCCATTGGAGCTGGGCTTCCTGGCCCCTGTCCTGGCCCCTGACCTGTGTATGGTCAAGGTCCAGCTCTGGTTGGAGGATGGGAAATCAGGGGTGTATGCTGGGCTGGGATTTTAGCATTAGTTGTGGCATGGCCCTGGTGTAGTCACTTTCTTTGCTGACTGTCAAATCAGGATGACATATTCTGCTTGTAGCCTCATGAGAAAGACTAATAGGATAGATTGTAGATGAGTTGAAAGCCTGTGATATTGCTCCATTCTCTATCTCCAGGAAGACTAAGTTGGGAGGACTTGGGCATTCTGGATGCCCATCTGCAGGTGTTCCAACACTGGGAGATTGGCCATCTGGGTTCAGCTGAGTTTCATATCCCTTGGTGCTCTAATATCCAGAGCTGCTTTCGCAAGGTTTACACAGCATGCACAAAAGACCCTAATGGCAGTGGCAATCACAGAACTAACCAGAACAATGCTTCTTTATGTGACTGAATTTATGAGAGCATCTCATGATTTAGCAAGCATCACATTTGTGCTCTGAATTAGGGAGGTCCTGAATTAGGGAAGGTGTGCCTTGTTAAGACACTATCCTTGCAGAACAGAGCAGAGGTAGGAAGGAGGTAAGTGATGTCTTCAAAGTTATCAGGGCTCTGCTGCTCCCGGAGCTGGTGTGTCAACCCTGAACCATCCTATTCTGCTTTCTAGCCTTGAGTTGATCCCCCTCCCCCCACCCTGTGCCAGCCAACATCATTAACTTGATAAAAACAAATCAACAAAAACAATACACCAAGCCTTTGTCAAACCATAGCAAAAACTTGCTCTAATTTTTGTATAAATGGAATAGATTCCAAAGATTCCATGTCAGCCTGAATCCGGCCTTTCTGTGGCTGTAGACTGCCAAATGGAAGAACTGGGGCTCATGAGGCACTGCCCTAGTCTCTTCCAAGGCTTCCCACACTGCAGAGATAGTCGAGATATGGTGGACTTCTAAGTTTTTCTTCTGTCTGTTCCTCCCCCACCCCTAATTGAACTAAGATGTACACCATCCATCCCTTTGATTCCTACGTTAGCTTCTTCCTTAAGAAGAAGCCACCATTCCAGTGTAAGCACCTGCTGAGTCTGTAGGACATATAGGCCAGGTACAGGGAGCTGCCCCTAGCTGTGACCCAGGGAGGTCCCAGGCCAACAAGCTTCTTTCCCACCTCCTGCCATGAATGCCTGAACTCTGGCCTCTAATCACATCCTCACAGTTTCCCTCTGCTATCTCAATTTCTTGTGACCTTTGTTAAAACCTTGTATTAAATCTCCAGATGCACTTAGAATTTTTATGAACCCTTTATTCTATACTATTTTCTAGACAACAATTTTAAATTATTGCAAGTTTATTATGTTTAACACCAGCAGAACTGGTGCCTTTCTTTTTCAAAATTTCTTGACTATTCTTGTTTATTTTTCCATATGAACTTTAGAATTGTATGTCTAGTTAAAAAAGTTCCTGGTACTGTTTTTATTGGGAACATGCTCAAAGTTATAAATTAACTCAGGGAGAATTGATATTTTTATGATATTGAGTCTTCCTATTCTATAATGCTGTTTTTCTTTCCATTTGTTAAGTATTTTCTGTGTTCTTTTGGAGCATTTTAATAATTATCTCATATAGATCTTGTACATTTCTTGTTGCTTTTTATGGCAGATTGCCAATTTTCCTAATATACATCCTCCCTTCCTTAGACAGAAAAACGTTGATATTTTTCTTTTTAAGCCAAGTAGCTGTAAACTGGAATTAAAAGTCCCTTAGAGCTTGGTGTGGCTAGGTGAACAAATTGTAGCCAATTCTATATGGAGAAGTTTTGTTTTTTGGTTTTTTGTTTTGAAAAAAGGGCATTCAGCAAGCGCCAGTGGCTCACACCTGTTATCCTAGCTACTCAGGAGGCTGAGCTCTGAGGATCATGGTTCAAAGCCAGCCCGAGCAAGAAACTCTGTGAGACTCTTATCTCCAATAAACCACTCAGGAAACCAGAAGTGGTGCTGTGGCTCAAGTAGTAGAGTACTCGCCTTTAGCTGAAAAGCTGAGGGGCAGCACTCAGGCCCAGAGTTCAAGCCCCATGACAGACAATAAAAAAAAGCAGGGTAGGGGGGCTTCCTTTTCTTTCTCTTTCTTTCTCTCCTGTGTCCTGAATGGCTGGGTTCCAGTAACCACCTTAGATCACAAATACGAGGACCAAACCCGAAATGGTCAGATGACTTTCACATTAAAAAAGAATCATAGCTTAGCAGTGGTGGCTCATGCCTGTAATTCTAGCTACTTAGGAGGCTGAGATCTGAGGATCGTTTGAAGTCATTCTGGCAGGAAAGTCTGTGAGACACTTACTTCCAATT
Source organism: Dipodomys spectabilis (assembly GCF_019054845.1). NCBI lineage: Eukaryota > Metazoa > Chordata > Mammalia > Rodentia > Heteromyidae > Dipodomys > Dipodomys spectabilis. The sequence goes on from NW_024870703.1 coordinate 5,819,344, forward strand.
AACCACCAAAAAGCTGGAAGGTGAGATATGGCTCAAGTGGTAGAGTGCTAGCCTTAAGCAAAAAAAAAAAAAAAAAAGCTTAGACCATGCTCAGGCCTTGAGATCAAATCCTAGAACTGGCACCAAGAAACCCCCAAACAAATGAACAGAAAAAAGAACAACAACAAGAAAGCAAAAGAATCTTATATCTTACTTAAGGCACTGTTGTTTGGTGTATGTTAATTACACCAGAATCCACTTAGCTATTATTCTCTTTTTCAAAATCCTTTGTGTAAATGAAGTTATTCCCTATATCATATCTTCTGTCTGGCTACAGATACATATTCTATACTAATTCTTGATTATCCTATTTTTTCTCTACCAATATAGTAAATTCTCTTAATTTTTATATTTCTGGTTTATTTCTCTTGTCTGGTTGTATTGACTAAATATCTCAACAACAATGCGAAATAATATTGGTGATAAACATCTTTGGGTAGAATTTGATTTCAGGAGGGGTACTCCCAACATCTCTCGCTCAGGCAGAATAACTTTATCATAACCTTCCCCATCTAAATGGAATAGTAAGGCAGCTGCCTTACTATACTTCCCACTATTCAGGACACTGGAAAGAATTTCCCAGAAATTACACTTCCTCTCCCAGCTGCCAGAGGGACCCAAGGGATACAGACTGTGGGCAAGAGGATGGGGGCAGGCCCTTTGGGTTTCATCTAGTAGAGAGTGTTTTAACCTCAGTACACTGGGGCTAGATTAACATCTAGAGCCAGATACTTCTTTGTCTTGAGGCTGTTCTGTGCATTGCAGACTATTACTACCATCCATAGTCTCTAGATGCCATTAGTACCATCCTCCAGTTGTGAAGCTCGAAACAACTCCAGACATTACCAAATATTCCCAGCAGGAAATCTGATGAACCACTATCATTCTAATAAGTCTTAATCATAGCTCCAAGATGGCCTAGCTCAGATCATTAAATCAAATAGAGGATTGGGAGCAACACTCTGGGTAAAAGAAAAGGGTGTGCTTGCCTGGTGTGTCTTCTGACATTTTCTCCCTGGAAGACAGGAATTCTGACCACTCTCACATCACTAACATTTGACATCATCCACCTACCTTGTAAAATAAGAAAACAGGCTAAAAGATCTCATGGCTCATAAGACACTGACCCTGTGACTCAGTGACCACCTTTTAGATATAACATAAGATGCATGCGTTAGAACCTTCACTTGATCCATGTATCTAAATTCCTTTGGGCTGGGAAAAGAAGTTTCCATGGTGAGAAGGCAACCACAGAGGGCAAGAGGTCACAGGCCTTGACAGGAACAGATTGATTTAGAAGCAGGATGGCATAGCCAGGGCTCCCCGGGGGCAGGAGTGCGGACGTCTTCCAGAAACCCAAAAGACATCAAGAAAGGAAATTCCCTGAACAATATACTTTTAAACGTTCTAAAAAAATCTATTTGATGAGCAATAAAATAAAGTCTAAGAGTTGGTTTCAAGAGATTAACAAAGAAAACTTGTCTTCTTGCAACTTTCTTGGAGAAGGAAAAGAAAGAGGGGTCTGAAAGTAAAAACAAAGACCGGTAAAAATGAGCTTGCAAAGTAAAGAGAGGATGGCGTAACACCAAAGAACTGCTACAGGAAGATCTCAGTATGCAGGGAGGGGTTGGGGGGCGGTGTTGAAGAAAAGACAGAAATCAAATTGTGCTTTCAACCAAGGTTTGCTCCTTTCCCCTTCTCTCCCTCTCTCCCATCCTCTGTCCCTTCCTCTTTCCCTTCCTTACTTCTTTCCCTTTCTTTGGTCCTCAGGGCCTTGTGCTTGTCAGGTATATGCTCTACCACTGAGCTACATCCCCAGCAGTATGCTTTTAGAAGAAGTCAACTACTGAGACCTCTAGTAAACATGTGTAGAATGATTTGAAAAGTATTTAGGCTTCTAGTTTTTGCTACCAACAGTTTCATGAGCCACAGATGGACCTCTCTCTCTCTCCCTCTGATGTTCAGGTAGTGAGTTCAGATCTGAATCCCAGCTCTGATGCTCCCTACTCAGATAAGAATGAGCTGACCCCAAAGGTCTGGGCAGCTCAGATACCTTATCTGTTAAGTAGGGATTCAACTGTTACAACTGAAAGACCTAGAGCAGTAATTTTGCCTTCTCCAGAGATCTCTAATAATCATTTCTTAAAATATATAATCCTTGCCAGGGCAACTCAATGAATCCCCAACAACTCTTCAGAAAATACCTCTACTAAAGTAGAGTGCATGTGCAAACACACACACACACACACACACACACACACACACACACACACACACACACACACACACACACACACCCCTTCAGTCTAGCTCAGTGGGAAAAAAAAAATCACAGGATTTTTCGTTTCTCATCTATTGGGAAATGACATGAAGCATGAGAATATACTGCCCGCCCTGGCAGGGGGGTGGGGTGGGTAAGAGGTGGGGTGTAAAGCTGTATGGGTGTTAAAGGCCAGGATGGATGTGTGAGCGTTCAGATGGTTAAACCTCTCCAGCCTGGGATCTTCATCTTGGGAGTGGCCATCATGTGCTGTAATATAGAGATCTCTTAGGCGAGAATCATGACGGAGCCAAAGCTAATGATGTGAACTGGAGCTTGAACTTGAGATGTTTAAGGAACTTCTGTTTTCCTCACATTTCACAGTGCATCTCAGTCATCTGAATATAATCTTTCCCATATGAAAAAACTACTTTCCCAAATGCAGCAGTGGTACTCACTAGACACTATACAATGTGTGGATGAAAAACCTGCTTTCCCAAATGCAGCAGTGGCACTCACTAGAAATGTATTTGTTACCTGACTTATGTGACTGTGACCTATCTGTATATCACCTTTATTTTTAGTTATTTATATTTTTGGTTGGTCGTGGGCCTGAACTCTGGGCCTGGGCGCTGTCCCTCAGCTCTTCAGCTCAAGGCTAGCGCTCTACCACTTGAGCCACAGCACCACTTCCAGAATTTTTTTCCTGCTTATGTGGTGCTGAGGAATCGAACCCAGGGCCTCATGCCTGAAAGTCAAGTGCTCTACCACTGAGCCACCTTCCCAGCCCCTGTATATCACCTTTATAATAAAAATAAAAAATTTTAAAAAAAACTTTGATGGTAGATTCTCCAAGAATAAGAGTCAGAAACTGTTCCTTCTATAAACCACAAAGCATATAACAAACGAACCCTTTGTTTGAAAAAGATGCATTTTGTTGAATTGGAACTCCTTTCTACAACTACTTAAACATTATTAAAAGGAGGAGAGCGGGAGGAGGAAATGGAGGAGGAAGAAAAGGTGGAGGAGAAGAAGAAGAGATTAGAAAACTCCTATGTTGCTACCTAGGACCTGCATTTTAATGTCCCAGCTCCCAGGAACATTAGTTCTGCAAAGCTGAAATGATGTGGTGTAAATGATGGCAAATCCCTCCATTTACTTCAAGATAAGAGTTTGGGAAAAATTACTTCAGGGATGCCAAGAATCAGGAGAGTAGGCCCTTGAGGGAGATGGTGAAGAAACTCTGCTTATTTCTGCACAAATAACAGAGGCTTGTGAATGACTATAGTTAACTAGATGGGAATGGAAACACTTCTGGCAAATCTTACCAATATTCTCATATTTCACAACAGAGTTAAAGAATTACACAATTATCTCCTCTTAACAATGTGGTAAATGCTGGTGGCTGGCTAGCACTTCCCTCCCAGCATACCCTGCATCAGGGAACTCCCACCCTCAGGAATGCTAAGGCCCCCAAAGACCACCCCAGGCCACTGGGAAGGCAAATGAGATTGATTGCCCCTTCTTCAAAAAGAAAAGCATAATTTATTCTGAAGCCCAAGAAAAATGATTTTTCAAATTCTCTAGGTAGTACTACCAATAACTAAATCAATAGCCATACTTCACTCCAGGTCAGTCTGTACGGATTTTCCCCCCCCCTCCAAATCCTTTCATAGGAAAATTTAAGCATTTAGGAGAAAAATAATGAGTACCTTTAACATTTTTTCTCAAGGCCTTTTGCATGTCAAGCTTAGTAGGAAGTCTTATACCCATTATTTTATTTAATACCACAATTATTCTATGAATCTATTTATAATAGATTCCATAATCATTATTCTTATATCCTGAGACAAGGTCTCAAGATGTTGTCTAGGCTAGCCTCAAACTCCTGGGCTAAAGCATTCCTGCCATGTACATCTCCCTAATAGCGGGAACTACAGGTGTATACCACAATACCCTGCTGGAGGGACTGGTGTTAATATACTCTCTAGATAGAGGAAAATGGGTTTGAAGGTTATTCAACTTACCTAAGACACATAGGTGCTCTTAACTACTTTTGTGTTCTTAAACACTTTGCTATGTGGCCTGAGGAGGAAAAAGTTCTTCTGTCTCTATGTGGACAGGGAGCACAACTGCCATCACTGGGGTAGTGTCTATCTCTGACTCAAGGTAGCATACTTATAAGACTGAATTGATAAGCTGGACCTCTATTTCATCCAATAGATGGCCTCTGTTGGGAGAGAGCAGACTTTCTACCTATTACACTACAGATAGCTGGAAATCTGAGGTGTCCAATACTGTCCTGGCTTACAGTCAAGATACATAACCAAGGGTTGTACCTGGGCATTAAATAAAGACTCAGAGTCAATGCAGATTAATTCATCTGATTGCATGATTATCTATTTGCTTTTATAAAATCTAGAATAAGGAGAGTACATTCCAACCCTTAACAGTTCTGGAAAACATCCTGACTCCCACTGATGGAAATGGACATTGACTTGTTTTGTGTTTCCAGCACTTGGACTTCACCATGTTCACCATGATGAGCAGGCCTAGTTTTCTATCCTCTCTAAGCCATCCATCAACCTTCTCAAAAGGCAATTCAGGGTTCAGTGTACAGACTAGAGCTCAGGGCAAAAGTGACAGCGCACAAATGTCTTCCCTGAAAGTGGCCTCACACAAATGGCTTCTCCTCAAATCTAATATGGGATGGCTGGATCCCTAAGGATCCTTCCAGTTTATGATCCTGAAAAGCACAGGCAGCTAGATCCTTGAAGCTCGAACTTGTAATCCTGACCGCTGCATACCAAATGTTTCCCTTTCTACTCCGGAGCACATTTTTGTCAGCAGGCAGTTTAATACAAAATGTAAATCAGACAGAGCCCTTTTGCATTCTTCACTGGCATCCTGGGACTTCGTTCCAAAAGTGATAAAGGACCCTATATGGAATCCAAACCTGGCCCTCTAACCTCTTCCTTCAGCTGGCCTTGGGTTGGCTACTATGTTCTGCCCTGATGTCCTACCTCTGGCCCCTCTCTGGGTCTGCCTTTCACAATGACCATTCTGTTAAGAACACTTGAACTGCCACAGAGTCTATGCACCCTAGCACCTAACACTTTCCTCCCTCAGTCCTGGGGCTTGAACTCAGGGCCATGTACCCTTTCTTAGCTTGTTTGCTCAAAGCTGGTGTTCTACTACTTGAGCCACATTTCCATTTCCAACTTTTTTCTAGTAATTGGAGATGAGTCTCATGAACTTTCTGTCCAGGATAGCTTTGAACTGTGGCCTTCAGATCTCAGCCTCCTGAGCAGCTGGGATTACGGGTGAGCTGTTAGCTTTCAGCCGTATCTTCAGTAGGTAAAGAGGAAGATTCTAAGATCCTGGCTCCAGGAAGCTACAAGATAACATACAAAGCTATTTAAGCATATTGATGAAGACTACTACACTAGAGACCATTAAATCTGACCCATTGCATCCACCAGCCTGTTCTTATTATATTCAGGAAAAGGCCATGAAACCATAGCTGCTCTGTTACATTTCCAGCAGCTTCCACGACAGCATGGAATTCAGCTCCTTATTCTGGCTCTGGAATTGGCCCCCTTTCCTCGTCATTAGGTACCACTTCCCTCTGTTATCCAACCACTTGGGGCTCTGACAGTTCCTCAAGCTCACTAAGCTCTTTCCTGCCTTGGTACCTATGGCACATTGCCATTCTCTCTTTCTGGAGAACAGACCCTGTGTCAGTGAGGTCTCTGTCAGGATCCCTCTTCTCCTAGATGGTCTCTTTCTAAAGCAGCCTAACCCCTCCCCACCCTTGCTTTATTCTCAGCCACAGCACCTTGGTCACTTCCTGCAGAGAATTGTTCACAATCTGTAATTATTCTGCTTGTTTATTTCCTGTAGCATTGCTGGTTTCCCTCACATGAACTCCATGAGAACAGGGACTACGTCTTCATGTTCACAGCTTGGTCCCTAGAGGCCTCCAAAATGCCTGGTACTCAGTGTTCAATGGATGTTGAAATGAAATAATAGGCAGGACTTTCATTTAGTCCTTTTTAGTGATGGCCTAGTGAGTGGCATGATTAGAAGAACATATCTCCTGTCTATGTAATAGTAGTTCTGTAGTATGTCCTGGGCTTCTACTTAGAGTCTGGTTTTGTGCTAGGCTTTGAAGAACACTGAGGGAGAAGACACAAGTCATGTACTCAAAGAGGTGCTTGGGGTCTGGAGGGATAGCTGGACACAAAGTCAGAGCCCCGAGGCTGGTGAAATCTATAGTAGACGACAAAAAGGACATCATCATTGTCCTTAGAAGGCAACGGTCGCTGGACTCGCCTTTTTTGGGCCCAGTGAAGTGCAATTCTCAGTGAAGCCAATACTCTGTCGTCACAAAAGGGACCATGCCAGCAAAAGGACCAGGAGTAACCTTTCGGGGGGGGGTGGGGCGGAGCGTGACTTGAGCTTGGCGGAAGTGGTCTGCAAAACCCAATGCAGGACCTAATATTCCCAGACAGGAGAGCTAGAAAACCATCCCTCAAGCTCCTTTGTCAGGAAAAGAAGCTGTAAAAGCTACTTAACATCTATCTTCCATGACCAGCTACTCAAGGAGCCACAAGCTAGGAGAATGGACAACCCTTGCAGGTCATCCATATAAAAAGCTGAGGATTCATAATGTAACTCTATACAAGTTGAGGGAGATGTAGGGAAAGCACGTCTTCCTACAAACAGGGGGGTCATCCAAGCTACGTGGAGGATATCAGAGGGCTCCTGAAAGGCCAAGGAGCTGAAAATGAACTGACCTCTGAGAGGACAGAAAACAGATTTTATTATTCTTTTTAAAAAGATATCTCACATTTCTATTTGTTTAATTTGGCCATGAAGGGTATTTACTTTCAGACTGTGTGGTGCATTGCAGCTGGTCAGAAATGTATGTGTATGTGCATGTGCGCCAGCATGCATATGTGTGTGTGCGCCCGTGAAGATGGATATGAGTCAACGGGAGAGGGTTCAGGCCTATGCACATATGGGCTGATAGAGGAGGATGAGGAGGATGTATGGACTAGAGAGGCTGAGGCAGGCTGAGTGCATCCATAGTCTTCACCAGGAAGGATACAATCTGGGGGAGTTCATACGACATAGACAGCCTCCATTGCTCTATTTGGTGAATATTTGCTGAGAAACTACTGTGTGCCAGAGAGATCCAGGTTTTGCAGTGAGGTAAGGAGCAGACCAACAGTTGAGACTGCTCAAAACTGAGTGTGAGGTACACTGGAGGCATCCCATGGGCTATGTTGACTAAGTGGTTATATGAGAAAGTTTGGGCTGCAGAAAATGAGTGTAGGTGTGAAGAGAAAAGGGCTAGAGCAGATCAATGCTAAATGCCCAGAGCTTGCATCAGAGTGGCTGGAGCAGAAGCTTAGCAAACGATGTCTGGAAAATCAGGACGAGGTAACATCTCAACCAGAGGGCAGACTCAGTCACCAAAGGACTCCAAAATTCCATGGTTCAGAATCTTTTCAACCAGCTGCAGCACAGAGAGATAAAGTTATTTGTCCTTATTTATAGTTATTTATATCTTCTATATTTTGATAGTCCAACTTAGAAATAGTAACAGGGCCAGGAGACTAAGTCAGATAAGTCAGTGGCAGAGCATTTGCCATTAAGTTCAGTCTCCAGTACCACAAACAAGCCCCAAACTTATATCTTGGCAATAATGAAAGTAGTAAATACACACATATTTGTATATATATTTGGGGGGGCGGGGTCAGTTGTAGGGCTTGAACTCAGGACCTGGGCACTATCCCTTTAGCTTTTGTACTCAAGACTAGTGCTTCACCACTTTGAGCCACAGATCCCAGAGCCAAAAATCCAATTCTGGGTTTCTGGAGGTTAATTGGAGATAAGAGTCTCAGGGATTAAGCCCCAGTTGGCTTTGAATCACGACCCTCGGATATCAGCCTCCTGAGTAGTTAGGATTACAGGCATGAGCTGCTGGCACTTGGTTTAGTAGTAGTATTTTGAGGAAAGACTTTCCAGACAGTAGAGGTATCACGTATCAGGGTCAACCTTGTGAAAGGCTTGAGTAAAGAACTGTAAACCTTAAACCAGCCAATGGGAAAGAAGGAGGGGATTTCCAGGATTCCACTCAGGGAAAACAAGAAAAGAAAGCAATAACCCTGAAAGTGACCCTGGGAGACATGGCCTTGTGCAAGGCAATCAGGAAGAACCCTGTTCAGAGAAAATCCACAGACCTGCATGCTCTCCACGAGCTCTGGTCTTCCAACCAAGAAGGACCTAGCTGTCTGGCTGTTCCTGAGAAATGCTTAGTCAGCGCATTGGTGCTCCAGCCCAATAGGAGTGCAGCCATCCCAAGCTCTCCCTGTTCCTGCCATTCCCAGGCTCACTGCCTTTGCTGCCTGCCTATTCCATTCAAGTGAGTATCCATGCTCTGGACATTTCTTTACTTCGCACTAAAATTCACCCTTCCCCAATTTTAAGCCTTTCTGAAATACTTGCAAATCTTCTCAGTGTCACTGAGCTAAGGTGGACATTCTTGAGCTGAAATGTGAATTCCCCAATGCATAGCTTGATCAGAAGACAGGGCAGTTAGAGGAGGTGAAGGAAGCTGGCACCATGCTACTGCTGGGCATGCCTCATGGCCTTTGTCTTGGAGGCCACTGCTTCCTTGGTTTCTTTTTTTTACCACATGATATTCTTGGAACAGGGTTTTGGGCTTTCTGCATGTCATTCAGCTGAAATCAAGAGTGTTGTTTATTCCCAGATTTGCTGGCAGTCTCCAGCTGAACAGTCTTCACACGGGGGCAGGTGTTTGGCCACAGATGTGCATGACATATCAGTGAGTCATGTTCAGTGAATGGAGCTACTTCAGCAAAGCTAACCCATCTCAGCTTCAGGAAAATACTCTTAAACTAAGTCTCTTTGAATGACTTCAGGCCATTGCAGTGCTCTGAAGGTATGGGGCACACACACACAGACTACAGAAGGCCCTCACATTTAGAGTATGGTTTTAGTATTCCTGAACACTCTTGAGGATTGAGTAGTGACTTCTACCTGTGTAGAATCCATGTTTTAATTTGTTTGTTAATGAGGCCAGTTGGGGGGGGGCGGATATAAGTCAGATGGCCAGTGAATGAGTCAGAACACAAATGACAAGGTTTACAAAAGGAACTTTCTCAGCCAGAAAGCAAACACTTTGACCAAACTACCAGTGGTCTATATGTATGACAATAAGCCCTCCAGAAAGAAACCATGGCAAGTAGTATGGCCCTGACACTTGAGTGAAAACTCAGCAGGTGGCCAACATTGCTCTGAGGAAAATGTGCCACTTTTCCATGGATCTATAGATCTACAGTGTATCACTCAACCCAGTGTTTATTTCATAAGTGTTAAATGAAATTTGTCAGAGGCCACTGATTTGGATGGGGTCCAACAACCCAGACCAAACCAGAATTCCTCACAGTGCAAGTTCACACCACCAAGCCTGAAATTAAGTTACCTGACCTTCCCAGAAATTATGAGAGGAGAGAGACAGAGACAGAGAGACAGAGAGACCAGGGGAGAGGGGGAAGAGAGAGAGAGAATAGCAAATCTCCAAATAAGCCAGTCTTAGCTGAGATGGTAAGGATGACCTCTCTGTTTTAACCCTTATAATAATGTGACCTGTTGTTGATTTTTTTCCCCAGTTGCTCTGCCTCTACACTGCTACTTTACAAAATCCATTGTTCTGTTTGCATTCAAGGGGAGCTCTGCTTGTGTATTGTAGAATGGGGCTCCAGCTTATGAATCTCAAATAAAAGCCAAGAAGATCTATTACAAAATACCCTATAATGCTGTCTTTTGATAAACATAATAAAGCACATACATAATCACATGAAATGAAATATGTGTAATGTAAAGTATAGTTAATAAAGTATAAAGTTACAAATATGTTCCAGGTGTTGGTGGCTCACAGCTGTAATCTTAGCTTTACTAGGGAGACTGAGAGAGGAGGATTGTGGTTCAAAGCCAGCCCAGGCAAGAAAGTCTATGAGACTCATATCTCCAATAAAGTACTCAGAAAAAGCCAGAAATGGCACTGTGGCTCAAGTGGTAGAGCACTAGCCTTGAGCACAAAGGGGCTCAGGGACAAAGCTTAGACTCTGAGTTCAAGCCCTACAACTGACAAAAAAAAAAAGATACAGATATGAGCGATATTGAGAGTTACCTTGCCTTTTTATCTAGGAAAGTATATTATAAGGCAAGGTAGTTATCTGGAATGAGAATGAGCCCAAGCAATATGTAACTCCCAATCTTTGTTTCACACAGCTATATATACAGTCATGAACTGTTTAACAGCGGGAACAGCTTCAGAGAATTGTGTCATCATTTTATTTGGTTTGAACATTACCAAGGTTACTTACACAGTGAAAGATAGCTACTATATCATTTGGTCACACAATCTAATGAGACCACAGTTATATATATGGGCTACCATTAACCAAAACTGTTATGCAGAGCATGAGTGTACCTTATTATTGTATTATAAGATATGTATAAAATAGCATGCATATTTAATAAAGTATACATCATGACTAATGTATAGCACATATAGGGAGTTATATATACCCAATAAATTATATAAATGATAAGGTATATAGTATGACTAATATATGTAACAATTATTTAGTATAATTATTTTTATAATCTCATTTGTATTTCAGATCACATGTGTATACATATCACATAAAATCAACACAAATGCACTTCTCAATGACTTATCAGATTATAACAGGTGTTGCTGGCTGGTCTCTTCCCCAGTTTGCAATTTATTTTTACCAACTCAATAGTTTGTGTTTAAATGAGATAGAAACAACAAAAACAATGAAAATAATTACTCTTGAGACCTTAAAGTATACAAAAGAAAAATTTGTCATTTTATCAGGCTAAAAAAAAATAATCACTATTTTCATGGGCTAATGGTGGAGGTTAGTTAAATAAATGTCAATTTCCCAGTCTGTTGATAACTGGCAAATAGTGTATATTGTCAAAGATTAGCTGTTGTGATAAACACCCACAACCATACCTACTTTGTTTTTAAAAAAAAATAAGCATAAGTGTTATGATTTGATGGAAAATCACTGTAGGGCATAAGTTTAAACTGTAAAACAATTAAGATAATAAATCCAAATAGCAGCAAGTCTTCCAATACCAAACTAAGCAGCTGCCAACCTGTGGAGCTCGACCTTGGGCTCCACAGATACTGGGGCTAGGTATAGGCATAGGCAGAGCCTGGGTGTGACTTCCAGAAAGAAACCACAGCTGGCTTGAGTCCTTGGTGGGAAAGAAATGGGCAGCCTAGGCTCAGGCTTTTCCAGGACAGAGGCTGCCCACAGATGCCTAGTCCATTTACTTCCTTCCATAGGGAAAGAATACTTCATTCATACATCCACATGTTCATAGAGGAGCATACACTCTTCTTGGCCCTGTATAAATAGGTTCCTGTCCTCAGGAAGTTTATATTCTAGCACAGAAAGACACAATCCTTCAATATAAGAATAAATGATATAATATCAAGGAGTGAAAGTTCGCTGAATAGCCAGGCTGGGATAAACTCTTGCCTATACTCCAACTGTTTTGTAAGATGATTTAGAGGAGGTAGAACTCTAAGTCTTGGCATCTGCCATGACTTGGGAACTGAGGGGAAAACCACAGGACTCTGTGCAGTCTGGGTAATCATCACAGTGACAGACTTGCTAAGCACTTACTAGTGTACCTCTGTGGGTAAGCTCATGTAATTCTGAGAGGTTAGTCCACCAAACTCTCTAAAATGGGTGCTGCCAATTATATATTATTACCACACACACACACACACACACACACACACACACACACACACACACACACATCCATCTGTTTGTCTATCATCTATCTATCCATCCACTAGAGTAGAGACAAGGTCTCATTATGCAGCTCAGGTTTGTTTCAGAATTCACTTCCAAGATAGCAGGCACCTTTAAATACTTACTAAAGAAAGATCCATTAAGTAATTTTCTTTTGAAAACCTAATGTTGCCTCTGCCCAAATTTGGATGCCAAACTGACAGAATAACACTGCATGAACCCACAGGGCAAGCACCAACCTGTCAGGGTATTAGTACCTGGCTTGGCAGCACAATGGCTTATATCTGCCATTCTGTTTCCACAGATTAAATTGTCTCAAGAAATTCTCAATCATTTAACACAGGCACTTCACTTAGAGACATGTAAACTGGATTTTGATTCTCACTCCATTTTGTTCTGGTGAAACTTATATATGAAATAGACTCTGGTTTCATGCTTATTTAATCCTAATGTGAATTTAGAATGATTCACAGTCACAGGCTTACCATTTGTTTTTCTCACAGGATCTTTACTTAGATACCTATTAAGTATCTTTATGTCATTAATGTTAACCCATAAGTTAACTGTATGCAGCTAAGTGAATACACTTCCCTTGTCATATTAACCATATACTGTTAGTCATATGCAGAAGGGATCCTCCATTCCCTTCCCTCACTCCTCACTTACACCTGGCCTGTAACAACCAAACAACCAAACAAAGGGAGAAAAGATTTCTTCCTTTCAAATGAATTGATTCTCATAAATTCAAACTTTTATTTTCAGTCTGGTTCATGGGTGCCTAAAATGTCTACAGAAAGTTACTATCAGCAACTGGTTCCAAAGAACTTCCTAGAGAATCACAGTATGTCCGAAAGCAAACACCCCTCTATGGCAACACACAATAGGGACTATGCTTATTTATTGTTTTGATTATTTAGATTAGAATGAATGAGCTCTAGTAATAACCTTCAATTCATTCTCAAATACTCTTGTGAAAGGCATTTCTACTATTTAGATAAATGTCACTACAAATCAATTGTTTCAATTTTCTAGGTTCATCCATATAATTAAGCATATGCTTAATTATATGCAGTGAAAATATGCTTGCGAAATTGCTACAGGGAGTAAGAATTAGGAATCAGAAGCTGAAATAGACATCATTGTAGATAATGACCAAAATGTCTTTATTTGTGCCACACTGTAATCTAAGCAATACTATTCCTATATCTAGATAAGACTAAACTGTGTAAAAAGCTCTAAGCCTCACTATATTCACCAATTAAATGGAGGTTGCTAGTGGAGAAATAACTTCAGTTTTCAGGATTGCCTGATAATGTATAACCCTACTCCACCCACATCACTTCCTACACGGATTACGTGTACGCCTCTGCTAAGGAGAGTGGATGCTCCCATACTGTTTAGACTCATTCTCTATCTTTAAAGAGTTTATAGTTTGTGACATGTAGATCAATGAGCAAAACATTGGGTATAAAGCATCTGATTTCCTTCCTCTACCCCAAAGCCCCAACACTAATGCATGGCCTTGGATTTACATCGTCACTGTCAACACAAATAGAACTTTCAATTAGTAGATGAATGTAAAATACAATGCAACACAAAGTCAAGGAAACTGACTAAATAAGATTGCATAGGGAAAAAGGAACTTGTTTATATTAACATCAGTTGACTACATTGCAGTATTCTTTAAAAGGAAATTCTCTACAGATAATTATCTATTTATAGTCACTGCATCAGAAGGCAACAATAGTCAACCACTTCACATTAGTATATTAACAAGCGAGCAATTAAAAATCACTTTTCAGGGCCGGGCCATAGCTCAGATAGAATATTTGTCTATTCTGTGCAAGGTGCTGAGTTTGAGTCCTATCATAGGGGGAAAAAAACAAAAAATAAATAAAAGGACACCAGTTTTTAGACTACGAGGGCTTAGTGCTTTTGGCCTGAGCTCAGTGTTGACTTGTTTGAGACAGTAATGTGTCTCGTATATGCATTTCCACATTCATTGTAGGTATCTTTGGTTTCAAAAAGCACCATCCTTTCCACCAAACCAAAGAGAACTGAAGAGTGAATAAGATATGATACAACATACAAACTGCTACATTTGTTTTTGATCCATATGATACAGAATTCTTAATTTTATAAGTAAATAAGCCAAATCATTTGCTCTTTCAGTAGAAGTTAAGTCTGGATTGCTTTTGACCCACTTTCCCCCACCAGGTTCTTTTACCCTCATTCTCATTGATCCACATTTCAGTGGATCAATTTCGGTTGCTGTCCCACAATTGGGAGTAAACAGTTTAAAACATGAAAGTTTGTGAGTTGCTTATCTTTTTACTTGGAGTTTCCTTTAAGCAGTGTGTAGACAAAAAAGAATAAAGGAAAGGCTTGGGTGTTTTCCTTTGTAAAGTTTTTCCTTTCCTTGTATTTGTACATTTTGGCTAGTGAACTTGAATAAACTTGCTTTTCAAAGTTTAAGCATACATTCCAGAGAGAAGTTTTCAAAACTATGGCTACAGGGCAGTAGTACTTACACAAAGACCAGTGGGAAGGTGGTCTGGTAGGAAGTTCTAGAATCTTTTCTCAAATTTTAGTAGGGAGAACCAGCCTCAATTTTATCTGAAAAATAATTTGGCATCACAAAATTTTTTTTCTGCTTAATAATAAAGGCAAATTCTTGTTGGCACAAGAAAACAAATGATTGTGACAGACAAGAGACAGGTACTAATGCAGCTCCCTTACTTCCTGGCCATTGGTGTCTATGTCTCTTATGAGGCCTCAGTTTCTTCATCTGTGAAGCCGGCAGACATATCTACCTCACAGCCTGTGTTCCTCAGGGTTCAATGAGCGAACACAGAGAATTTAACCACTTGGTACTAATTGTAATAGTTTTAAAGTGAGAAGATTCAAATATCATCCCAAAGCAAGGTCAGATGTGAAGGTCATTTAATGAGTTTAATCTCTGAGGTCAGTTTTATAAAGACCTAAGTATGGAACTCATCTATAGTCACAATGATGATCACCTCTTGGGAGCTGGGGGTTGTGTTAACTGGAAGGACTGGGAAACCTGCTGGAATGCTAGGAATAGTCTCCATATTTATCTGGGTTACCTGTGATTATATGTTCCCGTCAAAATGCATTAACAACTAATAATTGTGTGCTTTACTTTAGACCTATCATTTCTCAATAGAAGAAAAAGAATGAAGACAGGAAGAAAGGAAGGGAGTAATAGAGGGAGGAAGGGAGGAAAGGAAGAAGAGAGGAATAGAATGAGGGAAGGAAGAAGGCTAGGAAGAGAAAAGAAAACAATAGGGAGTGAGTGCAATTGACTTCCATTGGTCTAGTTTGCTCCCCATTCCCCCTTTTTATTCACTGGTCCTGGGCCTTGAACTCTGGGCTTGGGCACTGTTCCGGAGCTTCTTTTGCTCAAGGAAAGCATTCTACCACTTGAGCCACAGCACCACTTCTGGCTTTTTTGAGTAGTTTATTGGAAATAAGAGTCTCATGGAGGGCTGGGAAGGTGGCTCAGTGGTAGAGCGCTTGCCTTGCATGCCTGAGGCCCTGGGTTCAATTCCTCAGCACCACATAAGCAAAAAGAAAAAAGCCGGAAGTGGTGCTGTGGCTCAAGTGGTAGAGTGCTAGCCTTGAGCTGAAGCGCTGAGGGACAGCGCCCAGGCCCAGAGTTCAGGCCCCACGACCGGAACCCCCCCCCCCAAAAAAAAGAGTCTCATGGAGCTTTCTGCCTAGGCTGACTCCCAACCACAATCCTCAGATCTCAGCCCCTTCAGTAGTTAGGATTATAGGTGTGAGCCACCAGTGTCCAGCTTAGTTTGCTCCTTTTATACTATCTACAAACCCGAGGTTGGAGGTGTAGCTCAGTGGTAGAACATTTACTTGACATACTTGAGGTCCTTAAGTTCCATTTCTAGCACAGCCAAAGTACATTAAGTAAGCAAGCAGGTAACTAACTGATCTGCAAAACTGACTCAGGGGAGGCCTACTCAATGAACAAGCTGACTGTAAAAAGAAAAGTGCTATCTCTACTCCATGCTTACATTCTGACTCCTGGACATAGGTATCCACCAGCATCATTTTGGGACAAATTTAGGGGTGTGAAGCCATGTGGACATACACGCTTGTTTTCAGTCCAAATGTGCTTATTGACATGTGCTGAATGCCTAGTGCTATATGATCCTTACATTAAAATTGGTGAGCCTGACCATCAACCCAGGACTTTCCATCCATCAATTGGTCAACCATTTTTAGCCATCTTTTACAAGCCCAGCTTCCTGCCAGATCCTGTAAATTCCCTATGGGCACCCATAACATTCCAGGCTTCCTGTGTGGTGCTATAAAAACTGGACAGGGATTCACAAGCATCTGCTTATAAGTGTTATAGACAAGGAGGGACTGCCCTGGGCACCCTGTTGCCGAGGGTACAGAACAAGACTCCTCTCAGTGTGTGGGTGCAGCCTATCTCAGAACTTGAGGATGATTCTTCTCAGACAGACCTCATTCTCTAAAATGTTCAAGGCAGCCTGATTCAAGAGGCCATAAACAATACACTGTCTACAATGGGTGCATCAAGGTGGAAATGAAAACTGTCTACCTGTGTATACGTAATCCTTTTAATCCTAAGAACACCAAACCATTTATTGGCACCAACTCTCCCTTTAAAATGCTCAAGCTACTCTGGTTAGATCAATTTGTGATGGTCAACTAACTTTTTTTATTTATTTTTTAAATAAAAAATTGGCTTTGTTTGAAACAAATTTTATCTGGAAAGAAATGGTTTATATTTTGGGAATAGATTCAAGCAGTTCAAAAGGATACCATGCTTACTGCGACGATACACTTTACAGCTGTGGTTGAGTTGGAGTTTTAAAGAATTATCTTTCCAATCACATTGGTCAAGTATCATGTAGTCACTTTGAACTTAATTGAGGACCAAAAGTGGTGGAAAACATATTAATGACTAATTAGGAAGGATTACATTTAGTCCATTTTAGTTTTTAAGTATTGGTTATATTTTCTTTTTCTTTTTTTTGTGGTGATGGTGATGAGCCAAGTTCCCAGCCTTATTTTTTAGTGCTTTTCAGATAGGATCTTACTTAAGACAAACACACAAACAAACAAAAACAGGGCCTACAATCCTCCATTATGCATTTGGAATAGCTAGGATGACAGATACACTCATTGTGCCCAGCTCATTAGTTGAGAGGGTGGTCTCACTAACTTTTTGCATGGGCTAGACTTGAACCATGAGCCTCCTGATCCCCGCATCTCAAGTAACTGGGATGGAGTAATTATCATTCTTGATTCACAGAAAAAGACCCTCCTGTTTTCTCAAAGATGGTGGCATCCTTTAAAACAATGTTTGACATAAACTGGAAAAAAAATCTAAATTATCTAAGAACTTGTTGAGTAGAGGAAGGAAATGAAATGACAAATGAAACTTTCTCTCTTGTGTCTTTCTATATCTAAGAGTTCAAAAAAGCTTTCACCATCATTATTTGATGCTTCAAGATGAGAAAACTGCCGATCTGGTTGCACTCCACCAGAAGTCCATGACATCTGAATAAATCCTACCAAAACACAGGACCTGTGAACTCACAGCCTCCCAAACTTTCAAATCACATCATCACAGACCTTGAGAGCCACAGGAAGAAGAGGGGTTTCCCACCTTGCCAGTGTTTCTATCTTGGGCTCATCAATCACTCTGCATTGCAGAGTGTTCATTGGTATCCCTGGCCTCCACTCACTTGATGTCAGTAGCATGTGTGTATGTGCGGGGGGGTGTGCGCGCACACACACGCATGCGCACATTCACACACCCACCCACCAGTTCACTCGTTTTAACTACCCAAATTCCTCCATTTTTGCCAAATCAGGGGGCAAAGTCACCACCAGTGGTTGAGAATTACTCTGCTAAAAAGATATCAAGAGTTACCTATTCTCATCAAGGAGGTGAAGAAAAATGGCCTGAGTTCAGTGTTTTCTTTCCAAAACAAGGCTGCCTCTTAAGAAACAGATCTGATATGCTACCTCAGCTGGGGAACTGATTTCTTCTTGATGTCCCGGAGTGCCAGCTTTACTTCAAGCTCTATAAACAAAGGAGGCTCCAGGCTAACAACTGGACAGCCCTGTACTCCCTAGGGATGCCCATGTGGCCTCCTGCCTGTAAACTCCCAGGGTGCCCACTAATTGAAGGCCAGGAGAATCCAAAACCTCCCAGAAGACATTTTTCAAAGCTGACAGAATTATAGTCATTAACAGTTCTATATAAATTCTAACAACAGGAATTGAGAATTCTGTAGTCAATATTAAGATGTGTAAATAAATGCTACTAAAGAACTGGGTGGAATGTTCCATGCTAGCTTCCCTTTGGGGAAAGTCTAATGCTTTGGAACAATTTGTTTGTAAACCAGGATTGAAAGATACAACTTCACTTGCTAAGCAGAGATGGTTTTAGGGAAATAAATTGCTGAAAGCCTTGATACCTCCCTTTGCACCAATGCAAACCATAGTATAAGTCCAGGCATCATGCTAAACTTTAAACCCATCTTGTTCCTCCTGGCAACATTAGAAAATTGAGGAATTCTGTAAACATGCCCCCACCCCCTCCACAAATCAGGGCCAATAAACCAAACTCAGAACCATGTCTATGAATGCTATACTCATTGGACTTTATTTATGATAAGAGTTTAAAAATGTTTTCTTTTCCGCTTCCATTTATAAAGATTAAGTGAGTTCACTTAGCTGGAGTAAAGAATGCTCTAAAACACACTAATAGTCTAGTTGTTTCTACTGTTTAAGAAAGGGGTGGGGGTGGGGAAACTCTTTTTTGTTTTTTCTTCCTTCACAAAAATAACAGAAGGAAAGCTGCTACTGTAATCAGCAGAGATTGCAGGCATTTCCTGTATTTTTATATCAGGCTGGCTGTTTTTTTTCCATTACATACTCAGTGAACTCCAGTTAGGTCAAAAGCCTGTAGAGAAAAACAGGACCAATTCTGCCTCCAAACCCACAAATCTGCCTACTTAGCTCTGCTAATTTTATCATGTTGATTCCATGGTTCTAAGGAGCCAGAGACAGGAAAGCCTCCATGGGCGCTTGCTCTCCTCCTCTAGAAGCCAGTTCCCGGTACTTCCTTCTCCATTCCTTCTTCTCTCATTTCGTCTCCAACATCCCAACTTGGAATATTGGCTCCATTTGCCACAGGTTGTTTGAACAAGAGGGTCTTGGATTAAGCTGAGCTTTTTGAAAGGTTCTCAGGCTCCCAGGCTCCCTGGGGTCAGGGTTCAGGCTGGCCTTTGGACAGGTCAATGCCTAAGCCTCCAGATTCTAGGGTTACTCATGTCTGTTGCTAGGGATCTTCCTTCTTAACCTTCCTCCTCAAGGAGGTCTTTTCCCTTGGCTTCATTCAGACGCTTTGCTTTTAGTTTAAGTCCATTTCTCTTGCTCTGTCGTCTGTGGTTACAAGGGAAAGATGATGGGAGCCTCCTTGTTGAAGTCAGTTATTATACAAAAATCACCAAACAATATTGTCTCCTCTCCATTTGTTTTGATTAATTCAAGGCTTTCCATGAAATATGCATTTTTTTGGTGCCTATCCTGAGGCTTGAACTCAGGGCCTCAGTGCTGTTCATTAGCTTCTTTTGCTAAAGGATAGTATGCACTATTTGAGGCACAGCTCCACTTTCAGCTTTTTGGTGGTTTATTGGAGTTAAGAGTCTCATTGACTTTTCCTGCCCCAGTTGGCTTTGAACCAAGATCCTCAGTTCTCAGCCACCTGAGTAGCTAGGATTATAGTCATGAGCCAAGCCACTGGCACCTGACTGAAATACACATTTTAATGATCACTTTTACCATCATGCTCATAATACCAGTTCACACTGCTTTTTGTAGTTTAGCCAGTATTTTCATAGCTGCCAGGAACTAGATTCTATTTCAATTCTTCTGAAAAGCCATGAAAACCTTCATTATCACTCTGAGATCATTACATGAAGGAGGCTAGACTTTTGGCCAACTTTGGGAAATTTCTTTCGCCACCTTGTTTACAAGCTAAAGGCCCCCACTCTTTTGTGGATCAGTTTTCAGGTAAGTTTTCTCCTGCACTGCCTCTCCTACTCCAGGGGAAGAATGACTTCATCATCTTAAATGATACCACAGAAGAGCCTCTACCTTGGACAATCACACAGAAGGGTCCCTAAGTGGTGTTCTAGGGTTACTGGGCTCAGGTCTCCATGCTACTTACCAACATTTTTTCCTTGTTGTTCATATTAATCCCTTTGTTTTGTATAATTCTTCCTCACTGTTTCACAGACTATTAGAGCTAGGGTAGATCTTAGAGGAGGGGGGAGAGGGAACATGAGCCTGGAATAGCTTTACAGGATCAAGAATCGCCGATGCTTTTCTAGGGCTTCTGCATTTACCTGAGGTGACCCAACTCTTCAAACACAGATGGACATTCCAGTTCAAACCTGGCTGTCTCAGCATCAGCTTTGTAACCGAAAGACAAATATTTAGTGATTACCTACCATATAACCTGACCCCATGTAAAGATATTTTTAAAGGAATAATAAACAATTAGTAAGCCCTTTCTCTGTGTTTTTTCAAGCATCACCTCACCTAATAGTCACACTAATCCTATGAGGTAAGTATTAATACTATTCTAGTTTTAAGTGAGCAAACGGAGGGTCAGATGGGAAAGCAGCTAGCCTAATAGCCACAAGTTGGGCCAGGATTCTGCAGGTGTGTCTGCTTCACAGGGCTGCAGGTTGTCTGGCCCAGAAGACAGGGTGGGAAGGACAGAGGCTTCTACTCATTCTAGGTCTCATGTAAAATTACTTCCAGAATCCATCATATCAAAACCACTCCAAGGCCAGGCATTGGTGGCTCATGCCTGTAATCTTGGCTACTCAAGTGGCTGAGACCTGAAGATTGTGGCTTGAAGCCAGTCTAGACAGAGATGTCTGTGAGATACTTATCTCCATTTAACAAAGAGGCACTCTCTCCACTTAGCAAAAAGCCAAAGGAGATGTGTGATTCAAGTGGTAGAGTGCCAGCTTTGAGCAAAAAAGCCAAGTGAGAGCTCAAGACCCTGACTTCAAGCCCCTGTACACACCAGTACACATGCACACATACACACATACACAAAACTTTCCTTTATTATTATGTTATTTTTATATAGAAGGATTTAGTCTCAAAGTAGGGCTATTTAACCACAAGAGATTATTCTCATATAAACCCAGAGAAGGATATAAAAACATTCAAAGTAAAAACAGTAATTTTCCCTGAGAATAGTCTCCCAAGACAACTATTAAAGGAAAGGCTAATATTCATTTGGGAAGTATAAACTCTGACGTGTTTGCTTTTTTTAAAAGTCAGTCTATTTCCTTATGGTAAAATTAAGACAATCCCAACCCACTGGTATCCTCACATGCTTTCTGGGAGAGCCAATTTGGAAGGTTCTATAGTATTTTCCATAATCAATAGGGTTTTATTCTATTTTTCCTTACCATTTCCCCTCAGACATCAAATCAGGTTCTTAGCTATTAAAGATAAAATCTTTTGTTTCATGTTCTTTCATATAGGAAAACTGACCTATGACCTACAATTTTCTTTAGTCCAAGGGTACCTTCACCAATACCTATTAAACAACCACACTGCTGTCTGGATTTTCCGAGTGTAATGTCTCTGCTAACCATAGGTTTGTTTTTCCTTTCCACACTTAACCCCCCAAATGCTTCTCATTTGTTAGTTTCTCCTTCCCATAACTTTCATTTCTCCAGCCAGTCTCTGAGAGAGCTTTCGTCTTTGAACAGGTATCTTTCTCTGAAACAGCCTTCTTTGCGTGTGCTGAACAAACCTAGGGAAGAGTAGGGACAAGCATATGGACCAAGCACCTTCCTGGCAGACAGAGGATGGCTATAGGCAGTAATTCTGTCAACACAGACCAAACCCAGCACAATTAAATGTCCCATTTGACGTCAGGTGAGGAAGGATGGAGAGCAGGGATGCAGTGGGATAGGATGGGGAAACACACACTCTTGCGGGTAGTTGTTCTAAGGTGTCATCCATAGCAGATTCCCTCAGTAGCTACATGTTCTCCTTTTCAATCATCTTATTTTATTGAAACTAGAATAAAAGCTATCAGGTCATGCCCACCAAGCTGTGTATGATGCAGTCACAAGATGTTTTAGGCAAAAATCCTACGGATTGTACTTATAAAGAAGCTTATGCTACCGGCTCTATGAGAAGTTCCAAAAAGTTCCACAAAGTTTAAGTGTGGTGGCATGCACCTGTATAGTCCCAGACACTTTATTCATAGTCCCTATGAGAGATACTTTGGCTCATCTGTGAAGGAGGGTTCACAGTCCCTAATTTTTCAGCGCAAACAATTTAGTTGGGAATGCAACACTCCCCAAAGCAAACTATTATGAGACTGAACAAACACCACATCACCATCTGCGCTTCCACATCCCTTAAGCCACTGGGCAAAGGTTCATTTGCCTTTTAAAGAAATGTCATTCCAATCTTCCTGCTCCTATAAGATCATAAAGCAAGTTTTTTCTATCACTTTAGGCCTTTGGCAAATAGAAACTGAAATGTCTTAATAGTAAAGCATTTTTTTGTTTGTCTTATATTGAAAAGACAAAACAAAGATGGAGAATCACGCATACAGATAAAAGAAAAGGAGGCAAAGGTGGGAACATACTCTCTAAGTTGAGTCCCCCAATTCCTGGATACTCTCCAAGATGAGTGCTAATTAGAGGGGAAAATGGTCTGTGTCTGGTTTCAACTAGATTCTAACTATAGCTCTGAATCTTGCTCCCATCTAAAACACTAATTTATAATTCTCTCTCTCTCTCTCTCTCTCTCACTCTCTCTCTCTCTCTCTCTCTCACACACACACACATACACAAAGCAAACAAAAAACTTGGTGGCTTTGAAGTGAGCAATGATGTACATGAAAATATAACATGTATCTCCTCAAGGGCTAGAAACCATGTTGTATACACACAAGCTTTCTCTTAGGCAATAAATGGTTCCCTATTGGAGAATATTGGGGAATCTGCAGGAAAATAGGATTCTGGGTTCTTCACACTTATTGGCTTGTTCTTCTTACCATGTGTTTAGTGACCCAAATCTTCGGCCATGATTGGCCAGGCAGAAATTTTTTGCCGATGACATGGGTTTTATAATGTGGGCATTTTTTTTTTGTGCCCACTATATCAGGCTTTTCAGATTCTCACCAAACATACTGACCTCACCCACTTCTCAGAAACATACGAAGTGTGGAAAGCAGCACCTTCCTGGGGAAGCATCTGAGTCCCAGATAACAGGATGAGCTGCTGACCTGTGGAACACTACTCCCCTGCCACCTTTTCCAATTAGAAGCTGTTAGCACCCAGAACGGAGGCTTGAGCTACACTTTGGTCAAGGAGGGATTCTGGTGAAGCACGTTCCAGCAGCATGATCCCTGTGGGGAGATCGCTTAGGATTGTCTGGAAGCCTTTTGTGAAATGGCATGTCCTAGGCAACCTAGATAACAGACAGAATTTCCTAGCATCTTCCATAATACATCATTTCAAAAAGAAGGAACCCTAAATATTTTTAATATTTCCTCTAATCTCTGCCTTTTTCTTGGCTTAGGTAATCTAGAAAATAGCTCTAATTCTCTCTTTAGATGACTATAATATATAGGTATGCATGTATACACTTGTATGTATACAAACACACATTTCAAGCTCATGTCAGAATCATAAGGCATAACAATAGAACTCTCATAAAGGAAGAAAAAGTTAGATTCTCCTAGAAGTTTAGCTTGGACTCTGAGAGGCTAATATTGTTTCTAGTCATGTTGGTGAGGTGATGTCCAGCCTCTGGGAAAATCACAGCCTTGACTTAGAAAAATCATAACAAAGCCCCTGACCACAGGAAACTAAAACAGACACAGAAATTTCCTCATAAGGCAGGCCAGGCTCTGCACATATCCGCCATTCTTGTGAACCAGAGCCAAATACTTGAAGATTCTTCTCTAAGTATCTTTTGCCTGCTTGTCTGGGCCCAAAGGCCCAGCCTGGTTGTTGTTCAGACATTAAAAAAATGTCTGGGGAATAAAGAAAAAGGCAATGATTCATTCCTATTAAACCAAAGCTGTAAATCCAGTAAACAAAACAAGGGCATATATATATATATATATGAAAAAAATTAGTAAAGGAAAATAAATAACTAGTAACATCTAGAATCTTCTAGAAAACTGCAGTGGTTGAAATATAGTGAGGCATCTGGGGTCACCACGACCGTTAAGACTGAGGCTATACCCCTCGGAGGTCCAGTGCTTTGTGGTGGATTAGAGAAGGGTGCCTGCTGTCACGTTGTCCCCGTTGCGTTCATCACTCAGGAAATGTTGTTTACTTGGAAGCTGACCCACCCAGGGCTGAGAGGGCACAAGCCAGAAATTAGTACCATCTTCTTTCCCATGGCCAACTCCGTGGTTGATAATACGCTGTACAGATTTACTTCTGTGGTTTGGGACCTTTTCTCTGCTAATGTTTAAGTCCTTCTATGCAGCCTCTCCCTTCATCTGGTCCAAATGTTCCCACCACTTTCCAGCTTAAAAGGGGAGATTGAGTCTCAGGGAGAATCTTGTTCAGAGGAAGAGATGTGACAACTTGATAGCCATAATAGCATCGTGAAGAGACCGCCACAAGGCCAGAGATTTGTTAAGTGACAGCCCACTATCCAATATAAGGGTGTTTGACTTCCACATTCTGCATTGAACTGTAGATTATAGAAATTACAAGGAAAGAACACAGGTTCATAGTAAGCAACTACAAAAAAATATTGAGAACTACACTGGTACTTATTTAGGGTAATTATTCCCAAGCTCGATGCAGTGATGGGATTGGAATGTCGAAGTCAGTTATGAGCTCTATAAAATAATTAGGTAGTTCTACTACAGTAATTATAGCATATGACTAATAACCTAGCAAGCCAATGCTGACCTCAATCTTAGGATGCATCCTTCTATTTATGCCTCAAAGCCTCCTCGTGAGAGTGGAACCCAGACTACATGTCAGAGATTATCCAACACATTTTTCACATTTTAACAAATTTGAAATTAGGTGGCTCTTCTAATTATAACAGACACTTTTTTTAAGTGGAAAAAGAGCAGAAAAGGGCAGGGGGAGAAGAAAGAAACAAAGAACAAGTATAATATGTAAATAAAAATTAAGAATAGAAATTAATCCTAATATCCCACTTTCATTAAAAGACACAGATTGTCAGGGTGGATATAAACCAATTGGCAAACAACAACAAAATAATCCCAGAAGTCCCATATGATGCATATATAACCTATATGTTATTTGCAAGAAGCTCATATTAAAATTATAAGGATACATACAAGTTAAAAGTAAAAAAAAAAAGAGAAAGAAATACCATAGTAATATGAGTGAAAGAAAGTTAGCCAGGCACTTGTGGCTCACGCCTGTAATCTTAGCTACTCAGGAGGCTGAGATTTGAGGATCTCAGTTCAAAGCCAGGCCAGGTAGGAAAGTCTGTGAGACACTTATCTCCAATTAACCATCAGAAAATCAGAAGTGGTGCTATGGCTCAAGTGGTAGAGCACTAGCCTTGAGCTGAAGAGCTGAGGGACAGCGCCCAGGCCCAGAGTTCAAGCCCCATGACTGACAGAGAAAAAAGAAAGGTAACTGGGAGGAAATAGCTTCCTTTTTCTAAAAGAAAGTCAGATTGCCTATATTAATTTCAAGAAAAGTAGACTTAAGATGAAACTGGAGGATAGTGTATAAAGTGAAAAAGTCAGATACAGAAAGACTAGTATTACATGTTTTCTCTCATATGTGGAAGTTAAAAAGAAAAAGAAATTGACTTTAATCTAGAATAATAATTAGGAAAGGTGGGGATAGGGATGTTGGGAGGCTAGATTTGATTGGCATACTGTATCCATGCACTCACATATCACGCTGTATCCCATTAACATGTACAATTAATACACACTAATAAACTAGAGCAAGGAATATTACCAGGCATAATGAGGGCATTATGTAATGATTAGGAGGTCATTTATTTGACCTCAACATCCTAAATAGGCACCCACCTAAGAACAGAGTCAAACTTATAGAATGAATAGAACTCAAAACCACAGTAGGATACATATCACATCCACTTTAATAAATAATAAAGAAGACAGATAATAACAAGTGGTTGGTTTTATTGTTTTTCTGTTTTAAATTTCATTAATTTTGCTTAACCTTGGTTTAGGTTTAAATTCATCTTTCACTTCTTAAAGCCTACTTTATTGTTTTAAATTTTTTCTTATACTTTATACTATATAAAACCTCACTGTACACAGTTTGCACTGTATTTTGCTAATTTTGATAGGCTACATTTTTACTTTCATTTAGTTCAAAATATCTTAAACTTTTCTTCAGTCTTTCTTTTGTTGTAGATCCTGGGGCTTGAACTCAGAGCCTGGGCACTGTCCTGCGCTCTTCTACTCAAGGCTAGCACTTTACTACTGTGAGCCAAGCTCCATTTCCTTCATTCTCTGTCTTTGACACTTGATGATTTAGGAATGTTTTGTCTGGGAGTTTGCAGCTATTTTTCTCTTATTAATGTTTAATTTAACTCTATTATAGTCTGGGAAAATTCTTTATGGTTTTCTTTGACAGTTAATTCTTTTAAATATAAAATTGTGTGTGTATATGTGTGTGTGTGTGTGTGTGTGTGTGTGTGTATGTACACTCATACCAGGCCAGCCCTAAGGCTTGAACTCTGAGTTTAGCTGCTGTCCCTGAGGGGTAGGCTAGCTCTCTACCACTTGAGCCACAACTCTACTTTTGGCTTTTTGATGGTTAATTGGAGATAAGAGTCTCACAGACTTTCCTACCCTGCTGGCTTCAAACTGAATCATCAGATCTCAGACTCCTAAGTAGCTAGGATTACAGGTGTGAGCTACTAGTGCTAGACTAGCAAATGTAAAATTGTGTGTGTGTGTGTGTGTGAGAGAGAGAGAGAGAGAGAGAGACCAAGATAACTTGTATCTTAATGAATATGCATGTAAGCATAAGAAAAATATATATTCTAGTGTTGTTGTGTAGAGTATTTTATAAATTCCCATTAGATCAAGTTGGTTTATAGATCAGTTCCAGTTGGCTACAGCCATACTGATTTTCTGTGTTTGAATTATCACTGGGTGAGGGCATTTATTCATTTTGCTTTTCAGTTTGGCCAGCCTTTTCCTAACAGTTTGTTGAAAATCATTCATACACCATGCAATTTATCCATTTAGAATATACATATCAGCCAGGCACCAGTGGCTTATACCTGTCATGTTAGATACTTGGGAAGCTGAGAATGAGAAGATAAGTGTTCCAGGCTAGCCCAGGCAGAAAAGTTCACAAGACCTCTTTTTTATTGTGTGCCAGTCCTGTAGCTTAAACTCAGGACCTGAGCACTGACCCTGAGCTTTTTTCCCTTTTGTATTGCTATCTTGAAGGTAGTTTCTTGCTTATATGCCCAAGACAACATGGGCTTGAACTCTTGTTCTTGTGCTTCCCTCGGTTGCTTTATTACTCTTTCAACGTTTATATGATCAAGATCATGTACCTTTTGCATTTCTAATATTGGAAACTAATGCCTTCTCTCTTTTTATTTTCTTGGTTTGCTAGACTAGAGGCTTATCAATATCACTGATCTTATCCAACTACCTTCAAGATAGCAATACAAAAGTGATGGGAAGTGTAGTTCACCTGGTACAGTACCTGCTTAGCAGGCCTGAAAGTCTGCAGTTCAACCAAAGACATCCCCCCTTTTCCCCCCTCTCCCTGCCATAAGATCTATAAAGAGTAATGAAGGAATATTAAGAAGAATTCTATGTTCACACGTTTGATAACTAAACGAAACAGAGCAATTCCTTGAGAGACTAATTCTCAAGACTTACCACAGGGACAAAGATTCTCTGAATAGGCTCATAAAGATTGAATGAATAATCAATAACCTTCCAAGAAAAGGAAGTATAAAAACCAGACCTTTTCACTGGTAGATTCTGCTGTACACTTAAGGGAAAAATGATTCTTCACAATCTATTTAAGAATAGAGGAGAAAGAGTATACTTCTTAACTCACTCTGTGATGCTAACATTATCTAATCTAAAATCAGGGATGGAGAGATTGTAAACACAAAAACAAAATTAGCAAATACAATGATATATAAATACAAGTCAGCTTTACAACCAAGTGGGATTTATTCTAGGTTGTTTCAACCTTGAAAATCAATGTTTTCCCTATGTTAATAGGCTAAACAGGAAAAACCATCAATTATAGCAATTAATATAATTGATATATTTGATGCAGAAAAAGCATCTAAGAAAATCTAATAGCCATTCATGATAGAAATCCCCAGTCAACTAGAAATGGAGGGGGAACTTCCTCACAGAGAACATCTTCAAAAAGCTAATGTCATACTTTATGGCAAGAATCTGGGATGCTTTCCCAGATCAAGAACAGGACAAGAATGTCCTCTCCCACCAATGCTATTCAACAACGTACTAGATGTCCTAGTGAGTGTGATAAAACAAGAAAGGAAATAAAAAATATATAGACTGAGATGGAATTAATACTCTTTCTGTTCACTTAAAACAGAGCTAATTGTACAGAAAATCTGAAATAACAAAGCAAAGAATTCTTAGAATTAATAACAGTATAGAAAGCTTATAGGATACATGATTAATATATAAAAGTCAACTTTATGTGTGCTGTGTATATGTGTATACATATACTAGCAATAAAAATTGAACCTTGAAATTAAAAGAAAAAAAAAGTTTTGTTTTTTGTTTTTTGCCAGTTGTGGGGCCTGAACTCTGGGCCTGAGTACTGTCCCTCAGCTTTTCAGCTCAAGCTAGTGCTCTACCACTTGAGCTACAGCACCACTTCCGGCTTTTTCTGCTTATGTGGTACTAAGGTATCGAACCCAGGGCCTCATGCATGCAAGGCAAGCACTCTACCACTGAGCCACCTTCCCAGCCCCCAAAACATGCTATTTTGATAACACATAAGAAATATCAGGTAAAAACTTAAGAAATCTAAACAATGCATGGACTTAATAATACCGAATCATTATCAGTAGATCAATTATGACAAATATACTACTCTATCATAAGATGTTCTATTAGACTGTTCGTCATGGTGTCAAATATCCAAGAGAAGAAAAAATTACAAGGAGGGATTCATTTTGACTCATGGAGCTTTCAGTCCAAAGACAGTTGGGTCCATTGCTTTGGGCCTAAGATGAGACAGAATATATTGGTGGCAGAGTCTGCTCATATGATGACAGCCAAGAAGAAGAGATAGAAACAGGAAGGGGCTAGAGCATGATGTAGCCTTCAAAGATGTACCTCCACTGACCTTCTTTAACCAGATCCCACCTCCTACAGTTCTGCAACCCACCTATCTCCATTCAAATACTGAGTCTATCAAGAGATTAAACCAATGAGTAGGTCAGAGTTTTCATGGTCTAACCATCTCTGGAAATAGACTTACATAAACACTCAGAGGTGTGCTTTACCAGTCTTCTTTAAATGCAATCAAGTTGGCAATCCAGATTACCTAACACAGATATTCATAATAAAGTAAGCTGGGTGTGACTTATATGACAACTTTCTGCACCCTTTGTCACTTTTCTATAAATCTAAACATAATAAAATTATGTTTATTCTAAAAATAAACATAAAAGCACTGGTAAACCTTAAAACTAAAACCATCTTTAATTGATCAAAATAAGGCATTTTACCCACTCTGACAAGGTACCAATTCTAAGCCTGGAATTGCATAGTAACAGTGCAGGACAAGCAGCATACTAAATACTTTTTGTCTTCTCAGAAATTTCTGAAATGAATTCTGAAAAAAATTTCGGTGGAAAATGTACTCAAGTGCTACACTGGTAAATGTCTAATGATGGCTCTTCGGTGTGTGTGTGGGGATGGTCCGTCAGCAGTGTTTACTGAATTCCATCGTACAAATATTCCCATAATGACTGACACAGAATCGGGAAGAGGTCCATACAATCAGTTTCTCCGGTGGGCACTGTGGCTTACTTGTCCCAGCCCACAAGAACAGATGGCAAAAGCTTCAAGAACTTTGTGAGCTGGTTGTTAAATGTGAGTAGCTCAAAACTGGCCCTTGGAAGAGTATATATTCTGAAGAAATCAACAAAGGCTATCAATCAAGTTTGTTTTGTTTTGAGAGCTAGTTTATCAGGACATATCATTAAAACACCAGTCTTGACTTCCATTTCTGTCCTTGTCACTAGGAAACTAAGTGATCTTGGATAAATCTTTGCATTCGTTTATCGATTTAAGATGGAGTAGCTAAGCTCCCACATTTTCTATTGGGTACGGAATACATTCTCGGAGTCCTCTTACTTGGCCACTTCCCTCTTGGGAAAGGTAACTTTCCACAGACCTCCACATACCCAGAGCTTTCCCTTCTGAGATATCTCTCCTTGATAAATTGCCCTGGAAGTGCTCTGTATTTTCCTTATCATAACGCTTATCTGTTTTTATTGTTATTGCTTGTTTCATTGTCTGCCAACTCCACCCAAACTCAAGTGCCCAAAGGGCAGAGGCTATATGTTTATTTTCCTTACCAGGGTAGATGAAGGCAAGTACCTGGCACAAGAAGGCAACCTTAAAGCCATTGCTGATCACTCATATGAGTGTCTGCTAAAACCCACTGTGCTGCAGACCACAGACAGGTTTTTGTAATCATGTTTCAACAACCAAGAAATCTTCAAACATGTGATTTTTGCATGAGTTGATTTCCCAAAAGAGGGAAAATTTCATTGCTTCTTCTAAGTGGGAGTTGCCACATGGCTGTGGGATTCTCAGCCACAACAGGACCATGACTTTCCCAGCAAGCATTCCTATCCTCAGTGGTCACATGATTGGTTGTAGCCTCGCAAGGGAGTACTGCTCATCAAAGGAATAAATACTTCACTTGGCAGCATCAGAGCCTTATTAAAACGATGTGTCTTGACTAAGAAGAAGGGAGGACTGTGGATACAGTGTATAGAGAGAATGTGTACCTGTTGATTTGATATAGAAAGGGCTAAGCATGGGCCTACATGCCAGCAAAGTCCTATGTTCAAAGAATTCATAGGAGTTGTGGGCCATGATCTCTAAACTCCACTAAGACTACTTGGTAACTTTTTCTATTGGATTCTGTTACCCTCTAGGGCTTAAATGAGATTACATTTTTAGACATCCATTTTGTGGATTCTGTTTGAGGCATTCATAGAGCAGACAATCTTAGAATCACAGAGCTAGATCATCCAATCAGGCCATCATAGTGTGTGGGTAAATAAACTGAAGTCCAGTGAAGAGCAATAGTTTGCCTAAGGCTACCAACTAAGACAGAGATTTATTAGAGTTTTGGCCCAATTTCTAGCCTAGTATTCTTTTTCCAGCAGGAATTGAACAATTAGACAGCATCAGCAATAAAGAGACATATGGAATGAGGTAGTACACACCAAAAAGAGGCTGGCAGGGGTGGGGGGGGGGGTGAGGGGAAGTTTGCTGAATGAAAAATGTCCATGAAAAAATGTGTCCTGATGGCCAAATATACTTAAGAGAATTCCTCCCCTCCCTGGGGATTTACTCAATAAATTTGAATAGATTGGCCAATAAATCAATGGCCATTGGACAAAACTCTCTATTTATCATAATCTATGGAAACCCTGTTGGATCATTTAATCAAGAAATAGTCTCAATACAGTGTGAGAAATGCTATAAAATAATGTAGCAAACGTGATAGTAACAGGAATAAATAATGACTAATTGTGCTGGGAAAGGCCAGAGGAAATGAGCAGAAGCAAAATCTTAAAGGATGAGGAGGAGCTGGCAAAAAACAATTAAACAAACTAACACCCTGGTATTCCAGGAAAAGGCATGATATTCTTAAGTCAAAGCTCAGCATGGTGGAAACAGGTTGTGTTGAGATTGTTACCGTTCAAGTGTACACTGTGCCTAGTGTGTCAGAGGGCAACAGATGTGACTCAGTGACAGGCAGGGGTCATGTTGTAGTGTTGAAGGAAACCTGTGTGCAAATCCAAATCAAAGTCAGTAAGAGCTGGAGCTCATGGATGGCACTCATGGGCTTAGATATTCCCCTTGAGATGATGCAACCTTGTTATAGGCTTCTGATCAATTGCATGACTCAATTCTTTGCTTTATGGGAATTAATTGGCCAGGAATGATAGGAAAGAGACCTGGAGGCAGAGAGAGAGAGAGAGAGACAGAGAGAGAGAGAGAGAGAGAGAGAGAGAGAGAGAGAGAGACAGACAGACAGACAGACAGACAGACAGACAGACAGACAGACAGAGAGGGCGCACAAAACACCAGCCTGAGAATGTCAGCCAAGCAAGTAAGTCAAGCAAGTACAAGGCCCTGAGTTCAAGCCCTGTGATAGCAGCCCAAACCAAAACAGAACAAAATAAAAACACCAGCTTTAATCCTTCAGCCTTGTTAGCTCATAACCAAAGAAAGAAACAAAGCCAACTAAGTGTGATCTGTACTGCCTCCACTCACTGCAGTCTGCAGCCTCTCTCCTCTGTCTACCTTATCTTCTGACCTCCCTCTACTCTCTCCCAGTACCACCTGCAGCCCAAGCCATCTCAAAACGAACAGCCAACTAGAAGGTTCACAGAGCCAGCCTCAAACTTTCACACAGGAGTCTTGCTTACTGCAGTAAAGCCACTGATTGTTTGCTAAAACAATTCCCATTTTTAGTAGCTCAATCATTAGCCAAAGGCACTAAAGAAACAAAATCTTCTGACTCAACCTTGGAGAATTCAGTCCCTACTACTGAATACATTTCAGTAATACTTGTTCCAAGATTTCTACTTTCTACAGAACATTGCATACTCATAAAATAGAAGTAATACACAACTATCAAATTCCCTTTCACAGGACAGGTCAGAGCCTGAATGTAGCCTTTGTTTGGGAAACTCTACCCAAAAAAGGTGCTTTCTTCAGTCTGCCTACTGGCAGGATGTAACCATGGTGTAATTTCTGAGATGGGCAAAGTGACTTAGCTATATTTAGTGAGCATCTACTTTGTACTAGATACAGCTCTAATTGCTGCAAATGCATGAACTCATTGATTCTTACAATATCTCTGCAGGAGGAGATAGTATTACCAATTTATAGATGCACACTCTGAGGGTTATGGAAGTTCTTTCCCAAGGTCATATATCTCAGTGAGCCTAGGACACAGAATTTGTGTTTAGGGCTTGTGGAATTGTATGCTTCAGTACTACGGCAGGTGCTGATAGAAATCCAAAAGTAGATCACAGATGCCCTGATCATTTTTTTCCCTATAAATGCACATTTCTAGTTGAAAAAAAAAAGACAGCTGATACCATCTAGAGGTGGGGCTTTTTTTCTCTGCCATTACAGTACAAAAAGGCAGGAAAATATTTAAGGTAAACAGCTTATTTGAAAGGAAAGGAAAGCCATGAAAGAAGGGGTGGAATGGGGAATTAGCAGACTCTGGGAAGCTGGAGGGGATTTCTCATCACCCCTGGAGGAAAAAAATCTGACTGCTTTGTCCTGTCCCCCTAGTCTCCTCCCTCTAGGGGTAATGTATCTTTGATTTGATTTGTTAAGCAGTGGTCTCTCACTGCCAAAAGCCTTTCTGATTGGATGTAAGCTCTTGTCTGGTTGGACCCCTCCAATCCTCAAAACCAAGTGACAGTGGGAAAGCAAAATTGGTAGGGCTTGCCTTCTGCTTTTACATCTGGTCTAAGCACACACGCTACATTGGAATCTTCTGTCCCAGATTCACCAGGAACAAGAAAGGCGATTTGTCCCGCTCTCCCTGCCTTTACTCCTCCCCCAACCCCAGTCCATGTGAAAGTTTGTCCCAGCCATCTTTTTCTATCCCTAACTAGGATCAGATACCCTTCATTCACTCATCTAGATTTAATCAAGACTCTCCCTTTGGTTCCAAACTTCTTATTTGCTCTGAACCTCTGTGAAGAAGGAATCACCTCTTCTGCCCAGGCTGGCCTGGAAGCACAATCCTCTTATCACAGCTTCACGCATAGCTAGGGGTGACAGGGGAGTGAGTGACTCTGTGCCCAGCTACAAGTTCCAGCTACAGGTTGAGAAGAGGTCAAGTTCTTCCCCAGGCTGGCAAAAAAAAAAAGATGACAGCTACTTGTCTTTCAAGTATCTAAGATCACAGATGTGAGCCACTAGTGTTATCTTAAGTTACCTCTCTAAAGACTCTGTTTTCAAAGAGAGTCATATTTTGAGTACCAGGCATTAGAACCTCAACATATGAATTTGGGTGATAGGGACACAATTCAGCCCATACACCCTGACTCCGATACCTGATGCTCTCCATCCATCCATCCTTGTATTTCCAGGACCTACCAGGTGCCAAGGACTGCACAAAGCACCTCTGCTAATGTTTGTCATATAGTTTTTTTTATTGTTTTTTTTTAAACAGTCCAAGGAGGTTTGCATTATAATTCCCATGGTGCAGGAAGAAACTACAGTATAAATAGTCTGATTAACCTTCCCAGAGAGACACAACAAAGACCAGGCCAACCCAGAGTTCAGTTCCAGTTCTCTGACCCCAAACTCAGTGCTTTCCAAGTACAACTTTGCTTTCAGTACCAAACTGGGACTGGTAGCCATAGGGACAGGGTGACCTGATGGTGGCAGAGAAGAAGACGGGATTAGGTGAGAGCTCCTTGTTTGGAAAGATGAGAAATCCTGTTCATGACAGTAGCTACATCGTAGGGTTAGTGCTGGTGCTCTGGTCACGGTTGTTATCAACTGATTAGTTATTAATATTATTAATGTTGATATTGTTGACTTCTGGATAAAAACAGCAGATTAAATACTTACTACTATTTTTCTCTCCTTCCCCAAGTTACACTGAGAAGAAACACAATTTTAGAAGCTAGAAAGCAGAGCAATGAGTAGCCACTGATTTAATAGACCTGAGAAAGATGAATCCTAAGCCAACCCTGGGGAAAGTTAAGAAACTACAAATTTATACTGCAGAATTTCACCCCATATTCCCAAGTTCAAGAGTAAGCACTAAGTTGCCTCAAGAGATGAGAACTATGTGGAGAAAAAGAGAAAAAAATCAAGAACTTAGAATGAAAAGCAGTTATAAACCCAGAGTCCCACATACACTCTGTAAATCACTCCTCTCTGCCCAGAAGATTATTCTCAGCAGAAGAGAAACAGCGTCACTAGACCTGGACCAGGTGACACCAGGGTTCAATACTGGAACAAAGAGAATTAAACAAAGGCATGTACTCTGGTGGCAGGTCCTCTAGCCCTTTATAATTTGGCTTCTACAGGGCTGGCTATCAGAACTTCTCCCTTCAGGGAGGACTTTGGAATAGTCTTCTCAGAGCAGTCAAAGCTATTTACGAGGGAAAGACTGAAAGAATTCAGGCAGATTAGTCTACAGAGTTGATTAATCTAGTAGCCAAATGATAGTTTCAGAAAGTGAAAATAGAAGAGAAAAAATCATTAAGGAAACAAACTACACTTTCCATAACTGAAGGACATGCACAGATCTATCCAGGGTTCAGTGCAATGGATAAGGCTAGACTGACATCATGTCATTATTTATTTTGAGACTAATAGAGTCAGAAAGCTTGAACACATTTGTGGATAAAGAAATAGGTTCATATGAAGGATCAAGAATCAAAATGGCGTTAGCTTTTTTTCTTAATAACAATAGTAGAAGTTTGGAGATAATAGAATGATATGTTTGAATCTGAGAGATACTGCTTTCTAATCTAGAATTCTATGCCCAGACAAGTCTTCAGTGTTTGAAGATAAAACAGATCTTAAGAGCAGATTCCGACAATTCATTTTCCAACACTGTTCTCAGATTTAACGAATCAAGTAAGTATATCAAGAAAGAGGAAGAAGCCAGACACTGGGGGCTCATGGGTGTAAGTCTAGCTACTCAGTAAGCTGAGATCCAAGGATCTCAGTTCAAAGCTAGCCTTGGAAGACTCTTATCTAGAGCCAGAAGTGGAGGTGTGGCTTAAGTGGTAGAGTGCTGGACTAGAGCAAAAAAAGCCATGTAAGAGTTCAAGCCCCAGTATGGGCACTAAAAAAAGAGATTTTTTAAAAGTTAAAAAAAAGAGGAAAGAAGGAACAAAGGAAGGAAGGAGGGAGTGAGAGACAGGATAGAGAGAGGGAGGGAGGGGTTCAAGGAGGGAGGGAGGAAGAGAGGGAGAAATGAGATACTGAGATACTGGAAACAT
Organism: Dipodomys spectabilis; assembly: GCF_019054845.1. Taxonomy (NCBI): domain Eukaryota; kingdom Metazoa; phylum Chordata; class Mammalia; order Rodentia; family Heteromyidae; genus Dipodomys; species Dipodomys spectabilis. The sequence goes on from NW_024870703.1 coordinate 5,855,872, forward strand.
GAATTTCATCATAGGAGAGCCAGAAAAGGGGATCCCAGGAGGCCCTTCTGCAGCTGGCATAGAGAGCCACTTAGAAGGCTCCATAGAATTTGTCCAAGAATCTGAAATTGACAGAACACTAATGACTTCCAACTAGCTAAATGGATTATGTCTACACTGTGTACAATCAGTGGTCGAACTAATAACAACCACATAGAAAACAAAGACATAATGATTAATGCTGGGGAAAATAAACCAAAAGAATGCATGGCAAAGAAACTCTAGCATACTACAAGACTCAGTTCCAAAGAGTAATTTAGAGTCATAATAATGTATGCAGTATGTATTCTAATGACAGCAAACTATACTAATAGGCTGTGGAGTAGGGGGTCATCTTTCATAATGGAAAGCCCTAAGTTAATGCCTTAAATACAAAAATAAAAGTAACAATAAAAACATCATTTAGAAAGACAAAGGAGAGCCATCCTAAAAGAAAAGAGTTCTAAATGTCTGTTTCTCTGGAAGGGAAATGGGAAAAGGTAGGGTATAAAATGGCTCTTTATTCCTCTAACCACCTCAGAACTGTGACTCTTTATCTATATTTATAGAATAACACAGGAGCTTTATACTATTTCACTGTGTAAACATGGGTGAGCTGTGGCCCAACTTTCATTTCCAACTTCCATATCTACAAAATGCTACAGTTGGATTTCAACGTCTTAAAGGCCCTCCTGCCTTCAGGATTCTTGCTACAGTAGCTGATAGCTTCTCATTAGAAACTTAGTCCATGGATCTTCAGCAATTTATATGAAAATATCAGTTTCTATAATGAGAGGGGAAAGCTAAGGGCTAAGAATAATGTGCTGTGGAGAAAATGATGGCCAGGTTCTTTGGTGACTTTCTAGAATCCTACAAGCCTGGGAAGGCAAAGGACTGGATCATAGTACCTTTGCTTCCTTTATAAATCTTAGAGCTACTAGTTATTAGGTTAGGTTTAACTAGAAACCTTCCAGTCAGGACATCCCTCAACTGTGCCAATGGCGTAAGAGGATTGCCGGATCAAGGCACTTACATCCACCCCACTTTAGGTAGCAGGAAGGCCAGACCTAGGCTTATATCAAAGCTTCCGTTACATTTTCCCAGGGAGATTTGAATTTTCAGGGTGAGCACAGCTAATTTTTTGGCAATCTAGGAAGACTGACTCTGGAAACTATGATGATGGCAAGTCAAAGCCAGGCGCTGGTGGCTCACGCCTGTAATCCTAGCTACTCAGGAGGCTGAGATCTGAGAATCATGGTTCAAAGCCAGCCCGCACAGGAAAGTCCATGAGACTCTTATCCCCAATAAACCACGAAGAAAACTGCAAGTGGCACAGTGGCTCAAGTGGTAGAGTGCTAAATCCGAACTGAAAAACTGAGGGACAGCATTCAGGCCCAGAGTTCAAACTCCATGACTGACAAAAAAAAAGAATGGCAAGTCAGCCCTGTGCCAATGGCTCATTCCTATAATCCCAGCTACTCTGAAAGCTGTGATCCGAATATCCCCATTCAAAGCCAACTCTGGAAGAAAAGTCTATGACACTCCTATCTCCAATTAACCAGCAAAAGGCCAGATGTGGAGATGTGGCTCAAATGGCAAAGTACCAGTCTTGAGCAAAAAGCTAAGGGGCAGTGCATAGGGCCTGAATTCAACCCCAGCACAGTCTTCACCCCTAAAAAAAAAAAACTACAGAAAAAAAGAATAAAAGTAGGAAAGCTTTACTTAAAATTTCACCTTTTGGTAGACAAAGAGCAAATTTAATGCTTAAGATAGCAAATATTGATTATTCATCATATTTTTATATAAATAAAATGGCCCATTCTCTACTTGTGCTCATATTCTCTATACATTCTGACTTCCTTCCATTAATGATTCTCAACTTCCTCACAGAGGAGAGAAGGGAGGTGGTGTGTCTCAATTCAAATGGAGACTAGCCACAAAAGGGTTCCATACTTGCTGAAAATTTCTCAATAAGGATTCTCTGGAAACATTAAGCTAACTCTTGGGCAATAAAGTTGATGACCAGGAAAGTGACCTCAAGCCTTTCTTTATTGCTTACATTTTTGTCTTTTGACTATTACTTTTATTATTTTTTAAAAGTTAAATTTTATCAGAAGGAAGGACAAAAGGGGGTGAGAAGGAATTTATTCTTCTAACGTGATTCCAAAATCCCTTTTGGAGCCTGAGCTGAATACAAGATATCCATTTTTTTTCAATATAAAAAAGTCAATTCAAAGAATAATGAGATTAGCTACGCTTTACTGTGTGGAAGGCATATTCAAAATCATTTAGAACCATAAACTCAGTAAATCCTTACAGATTTATAAAAAGGTAAAACTATTAGTCTCACATACAAATAAATGCACTGAGCAGAAAAGAGTAAGAACTCCAACCAAATTCTACCTAGGTATAAGAGAGTAACTGAACACATTTTGCCATCTTTAGCATCCTCTCACCCCTCACATCCTCTTACCTGGTAGATTAGTGCATGCAAAAGAGAGGTCCCCTTTTAGAATAAGATTTTCAAGCACACAGATAAATATATATATAAGTATATATAAGAATATAAGTATATATTTTCAAGTACACGTATATTTTCTCAAATATATGTATATATTTCTTCAAATACCTATGTGTACATACATATACATATACATACACACACATACTAGTTGCCTGTGAAATATATTTTTGTAAATAATACTCAGTTTTCTAAATCATGTATTTGGTGCTATTTGTCTTGGATCCCCTGGGAGCACTTTTTATCTCTACCTTAAATTCTATAGTTTCCTCTGCATGTCTTGAAGTAAAGAGAACAGTAATCACCAGTATGCATTTCTCTTTTTCTCTTTTTTATTTTGTGTGCCAGTACTGGGGCTTGAACTCAAGGCCTTATGCTCTTGCTTGATTTTTCCATTTAAGGCTGGTACGTTACCAGTTGAGTCACATCTCCTTTTCACTTTTTGCTGGTTAACTAGAGATAGGAGTCTCATAGACTTTTCTGTCCAAGCTGCTTTTGAACTGAGATCTCAGCTTCTGAGTAGCTAGGATTACAGGTGGAAGCCACCAATGCCTAACTACCATTGTTTGTTGGTTTTTGTTTTGTTTTGTTTTTAAGATCTCTATCACTTTATTCTATATTGAAGCTTTAAATCAATGTTTATTTGCATGTTTCTCCACTGGAACAGAGTTTAATGAACTGTCAAGTTGTGAGCTAGAATGTTTTCTTGCACCAGTGTTGGCTAGTTAAGAAAACAAGTAAAACCAAGTAAATTTGATATTTGAAACTTAAAGAATATTTATTCTTTTTTCTAATATTTTTTATTTTAAAGATACTGTACAGAGGGGTTACAATTACATGAGTAAGGTAATGAGTACATTTCCTATCGAGCATTGTTACCATCTCCTTTGTTTTTCCCCTACCATCCCTTCCCTTCCCACCTCCCTAACTCCTCTCCCTGTCAAATTTTAAAGTTGGTTTTCAACATAGTGTCTTGTACATCTCGTTATTACACTGAGTCAACCTGTATCCTTATTTCAGTATTTTTGTTATTCCTCTTCTCCTCCCCAAATTAGAAAAATGCGTATACAAGATGCAGGGCCCGGGAATCAAATTCAGTGACAACAGGGATTATACCATGGAGGAAGAACATACAAAAGAAACAAAAAAAAATCACACAAGTACATTATAAGTACATTAAAAACAACAGCAACAAAGATAAAAACCTCTTGTGTCTCTATTTTGGGGTTCATTTCACTTAATTCATCATCAATTCGTTTCATTCATCTTATATGGTCATATGTACATAGATTTTGACCTTTTCTGCTTGTTCTAGACATATACTAGTTATTGCAAATAAGGGAAACCACAGGATATATGTTTCTTTGGGCCTGGCTTACTTCACTTAATGTAATTTTTTCCAAGTCTTTCCATTTCTTTACAAATGGGGCAGTGTCATTCTTTCTGATGTAGGCATAGAATTCAACTGCATATTTTCTTGATCCATTCATTTACTGAGGGACATCTGGGTTGGTTCCATATCTTAGCTATGGTAAATAATGCTGTGATAAACATAGTTGTGCTGGTAGCTTTGGTATGGCCTTGTTTGTGATCATTTGGGTAAATGCCCAGAAGTAGGATTGCTGGGTCATAGGGGAGCACTATGTGTAGTCTTTTGAGGGACCTCCGTACTGCTTTCCAAAATTATTGAACAAGTTTACACTCCCACCAACAATGCAGTAGTGTTCCCTTTTGACCACATCCCCTCCAGCATCTGTGATTATTAGATTTCTTGATTATAGCCATTCTAACTGGGGTGAGGTGGAATCTCAATGTTGTTTTGATTTGCATTTCTTTTATGGCTAGAGAAGTTGAGCATTTTTTCGTGTATCTATTGGCTATTCTTATTTCTTCAGAGAAGTTTCTCTTTAAGTCTTTAGCCCACTTATTAATGGGCGGTTGTTTCTTTGAGGATTTGTTGTTGTTGGATTTGATTTTTTGAGTTCTAAGTATATTTTAGATATGAGGTCTAGTCTGTGAAGATCTTGTCTAGTGAAGATCTTCTCCAGATTCGTGTGTTTTCTACTGATCTTGCTAGCTATGTACTTTGTCATGCAGAAACTCTGCAGTTTCATGCAATCCCATTTGTCCAACCTTTCTTTGATTTGTTGTGTTTCTGGATCTTTATTAAGAAAATTTTGGCCTGTGCCAAGGAGCCCTAGAGTTTCTCCTATTCCTTCCTGTAATGTTTTCAGGGTGTCTGCTTTGACTTTGAGGTTTTCATCCATTTGGAGTTGATTCTGGTGCAGGGTGATATATAAGGATCAAGCTTTAGTTTTCTACAAGTGTTTAACCAATAAGAATACTTATTCTTATAGGAACAGCTTCTGGTGAGTTGAAATTGTGTGTGTGTGTGTGTGTGTGTGTGTGTGTGTGTGTGTGTGTGTGTGTGTGTGTGTTTCTATTAGGGACCCTTTTAACTAAAGTTTTTGTCTCCTAGCACATAGGTTTTGTCTTTTCTCTATGGTTTTGTTGCAAGCAGATTAAAAGCATGAAAATGAGGGTTGTGTTTTCCTGAGTACAGAGCCATTGTCAGTATATTCCTTCTTGGTGTATTCAGCTTTTACAGGAAATCTGTTTGTGAAGATCAAGCAGAGTTCATGTGTCCTTCTGACTGAGATGTGAGAGTATTAATTATGGATCCCATAGTATTGTTTCTATCCTATTTCCAATCTACATTGGTGCTCATTTGCCAAAGCTTTTAAGCCTTTAAAAAATACCCACCACCTCGGGGCTGGGAAGGTGGCTCAGTGGTAGAGCGCTTGCCTTGTATGCCTGAGGCCCTGGGTTCGATTCCTCAGCACCACATAAGCAAAAAGAAAAAAAGCCGAAGTGGCGCTGTGGCTCAAGTGGTAGAGCGCTAGCCTTGAGCTGAAGAGCTGAGGGACAGAGCCCAGGCCCAGAGTTCAGGCCCCACGACCGGACCCCCCCCCAAAAAAAATACCCACCACCACCATCAAAGACTCTTGCAGGGTTGGCATGGTTCAGGTAATAGGGCCCCTGCCAATGAGCACAGAGTGTCAGATACTGAGTTTGAGTCCTGATCTACCATACACACACACACACACACACACACACACACACACACACACAGCCAGAAAGACCATTGCTAGAGCCATGGCAAGGACTGTAAATATTAGACTCCATAGTCTAATATTGGTCCATATTAGATATGTTCTAAATATTAGATTTCCAGTTATTACCATAGGAGATGATCAGATTCAGTTAGGACATCCTCACCTGTGCCAATGGTAAGGGATGTGACCCCAAAGATCAGGCATACTCATCCTCATCACTGGCAGGAAGGGTAGACTAATATTTCTATCACAATTTGTTTTACAAATTGAACTGCTAAGTATCCCTGGCTTCTGAACTGTAAGAGAAGAACATGCATTCTTATCTTCGAATGTCCCATCTTGCCACTCATCCCTGAAGCAGATCATGGTCTTCCTCTTCTCACTCATGTCACATGGACACAGGAACCTAGATCCCTGAGATTCATCTGTTGCCATTTAACAGGTAAGAGCCCTGAGCATAATCTAGAGGAGGTAGAAGTTTCTTTAATCAGCTTTGGCTAGAAGGTGTCCCTTTAAAATTTTTTACAGTGAGTGAGCGGTAAGGAAGGGAAGTAGACATTTTTAAACTTTAGTGGTGCTGAGGATCAAACCAATATGGCCACTGTACCATAAACAGTCTTTCACTGAGCAATACCCCCAGCACAAGAAGATCATTTCAAAGAAATGGGAAAAGTAGAAATATGGTGATCAAATGCTTTATATTTTTTGTCAGTTGTGGGGCTTGAACTCGGGGCCTGGGCACTGTTCCTGAGCTTTTGAGCCCAAGGCTAGCACTCTACCACTTTGAGCCACAGCACCACTGCCAGTTTTCTGGTAGTTAATTGGAGATAAGAGTCTCATGGACTTTCTTGCCCTAGCTGGCTTTGAATCATGATTCTCAGATCTCAGCCTCTTGAGTAGCTAGGATTATAGGTGTAAGTTACTGGCTCAAATGCTTTTTTCTGTCATAGGCACACCCACAGGGCACACAGAGACAGTGCCTATCATTGATTGAGATGGGGATGCTGACGCCAAGAGGGATCAAGAGGAAAAGGAGGCTTGGGCTGCTTGTTACCTGCGAACCACTGACTATTAACGATGACCAAACTCATGCTGGCCTATTCAGGGTAGTATGTATACAAATTCTAGTAGAAGAGCTGGAAAATTCAATCTTACGTTCAGCAATCAAATTTATGACCTAAAACCTAGTCTTGCCAGTTCTCCAAAAGAGCCCTTTATCATACACACACACACACACACACACACACAATCACAATCACATAAAACACTGTCTCCAGCTTCAGAATAGTGAGAAGCAAATAAACATGAACAGGCATATAACCTGTATCATGTCCAGAGTGCTTCTGCACGTAGCTTGGAATAAAAGCCACAGGGGAGAGGCAAATCCTATGGTCCTCATGAGTTGTAAGGAAAGAGATAAGGAGGAACCAAGTGTCCTGCAGAGTCGAGGGGGAAAATGTCTATGTTGTGTATGCTTCAAACAGATTTTCCAGGAGTACAACCCTATGAAGAAGCACGTCCATGGGCTGGAGGGCTACAGAGAAGCACAGAGCAGAACAAATGTAAAGTGAACACTAACTATAAGCAAGGGTTATCTTAGAGCACCCAGGTGAGAATTCTCACGTGCAGCTCTCCATTACAGAACAACATCAGAAGCCAAAGTACAAGGGTAGCAAAGAGGACCTGCTCAACGCACATACAGAGATGACGTGTTACTTAGTAGAAGCACAATCTCCCAACAGGCTGGTTTGTCTGAGAAAGCTGCTCAAAGCTGGAGCACATGGGAGAGTCCTGGAGGCAGAATAGAATTTTTTTTCTAGTACCCAAATCACCCTAAAAAAAAAAATCACATAGACTCCTGAGCCTTACACCAATCGATGATGAAAAGCTCTGAGTATTAACTGGAATCTGCTTGCTGTTACTATGATGAAATACACACAAATTGATGAAGGGTGACCAGCAATATCATCCCACTTCCGCAATTACCAACTCCCAGTCATTCTTTTCTCAGCTATATACCTATCTATCCCAGTATTATGGAACTTGCATTTTTATTTTAATTGAGGCTTCTGATATAATCAGAGTTCACTTTAATGTGTTCTGGAACCATGGATCAACACAAGGGTCATTGGGAACAAAGGCCTAGAGAAATGGAAGAGCTTGGTATCTGAGGTAAAGTCAGGTAATCTAGAGTAATTAGAGGGTGGGATATGTGCTAAGACAAATGCTGTTAAGGGTCAAAACTTCATCAGGGGCCAACAGGGCCCTGTGAGCAAATGTTTTATGTCTTATGTCTTATGTGAGGGGCATTATGTGGTTGGCTTGAGTGTTTGTCCTGTCATTGTAATGGGGACCGTTAAGAGGTATTTAGGGCTCAGCCTTCACCAATGGCTTAATGTCATTATTACAGCAGGGAGTATGCTCTCACAGCTTCAACCCCATCCCTCCTCTCCCTCCACCACTCTGCCCTTGGGCCAGATGATGCCTCCCACAAATTTTACAATGCGGCAAGCATGCCCTCCTCAGCTGTCAGCACCTAGATCTTGGATTTCCAGAACTGTGAGCTGATAAACTTCTCTATGTTATAAGTTAGTCAGTCTCAGGTATTCTGTGATAGCAGCACAAAATGAAGACACATGAAGACTTCCTCTGGATGGAGAATACATCCTTTCTTGGTGCTGCAGCAACCCACACAGCTAGATTGGGGCTGGCTACTGTTCCCACCCACACCTGCACCTTTTACTTTATGCTGCACCCAAACCACAGAGCCATGTACACTGCAGTTTGAGGATGAGACAACAAGAAGTTTTAGATCACAGAGCAGTCTGGGTTTTATCTTATAGGGGCTAAAGAATGATAAGAAGAGGACATATAATAATCTGCTTTAAAAGAATACTGAGCAGCAATGGGGAGGGAGAGAAAGAGGGCAGACTAGAGGGGTGGAAAACCAAGAGGCAGTAAGTGAATCAGTTAGGAAACTGCTATTAAGCAGCCAAGGAAGGAAGGAAGGAAGTCTTAAAAGGTCAGACTTCAAGAGGAAGAGCTCATTTTGGGGCTGGGTGCATAGATATGAAAGTCAATGGCACATAGGACTCATTTTAAGTCATGGAACAATTGAAACTGCCCAGAGAGATTACATAGGGCAAGAATAAAGAGGAATGCAGGCCTTAAGGAAACTAGAATTTAGAGAACGGGGCCAATGAGGAAAGGAGCCTGTTTGGGTAAGATATAGACAGGATATAGAAATGGTCAGGTAGATGGCAGGAAGAAAGAGATGGACAGAGAGGCAGAGAGAGGCAGAGAGAGGCAGAGAGGCAGAGACAGAGAGAGAGAGAGAGAGAGAGAGAGAGAGAAACGAGAATGACTCACATACTCATATAAGCCAATGGAGCCAAAGTAGTTACAGGCATTGTGAGAGGAAGCAGAAACACAAAAGAAGGTCAAGTACCTAGGTCAGTACCTGGAATATCAAGCTCAGAGTCTGTAGCTGGAGTCTGAAAAGCTAGGGCAAGAAGTGTCATGGTAAACAGGAGTTGATCAGGTGATCAGTCATTACATTTCCTAGGGTTGTCATGGCTTTTATTCTTTTTTTTTTTTTTATTGTGAAAATACTGTACAGAGGGATTACAATTACATGGGCAAGGTAATGAGTACATTGCCTCCTCCTTAGTTTCCCCTTCCCATCCCCCACCTACTCCCCCCCACCCCCACCCCCAGCCAAAGTTGTAAAGTTCGTTTTTTTCGAAATAACGATTTGTACATCTCATTGTTGCAATGAGTCCACCTGTATCCCTATTTAAATGATTTTTTCCCCTTCCCCTCCATTTCTTACATTTGCAACTGTGTCCCTCTAGTAAAATGTGAGTGACTCTCCCTACTCTAACAGAGATGGTGTAGGGAAGACATCCATCCCAAGAATCACAGTTGTTCTTGTCACTGGCATCTAACCAGACACCAGGTACTTCCTGATCAACTTTTCAACTGTAGTTTGTTTACCAGTAACCGCTGACCGGAGGAGGCTATCAGCACTGACTAGGCCCAGAGGCAGTATGGCCAGAGGCAGTTGGATATAGAGAAGGGGCAAGGGGAGGGCACAAGCACAGAAAAGCTGGGCCACATTGTGAGTGTAAGGACTCATTAACCGTAATGAGTTTAAGTCACAAAAATACCATGGAAAGTAAAGAAGGTAAATCTCAGTGGGCCTACTATGATCTCAGGATCTCTCTCTCATGTAAGGAGACCCTGTGATCTACCACTGACCAATAGAACAAGACAAAGGGGATAAGGAATTTTTTTTTTTGGTCAGTTGTGGGGCCTGAACTCTGGGCCTGGGCTCTGTCCCTCAGCTCTTCAGCTCAAGGCTAGTGCTCTACCACTTGAGCCACAGAGCCACTTCTGGCTTTTTCTACTTATGTGGTGCTGAGGAATCGAACCTAGGGCCTCATGCATGCAAGGCAAGCACTCTACCACTGAGCCACCTAGGGAATTTTTTTTTTTTTTTTTGAGACAGGGTCCCTGGGCTCACATGATTCTCCTACCTCAACCTCCTGAAGTAAATGTGATCATAGGTATATATCACTCACCACACCCAGAGTGGGCACCAAGATCTCATAGATACAATGAAGTCTCTCAATCATTTGCCTTTGAGTTTAACCAAAAAGGACATTATTTTGGTGGGCCTGATTAGAGCCCATGAAAAGGTCCAGGTCCTCCCTGAGATTAGAGACTTGAAGGAAGAAAACTCTTCTGCTAGCCTTGAGCCAGTCGTGTGCGTTCTAAAGCTCTAAAGACAAGGATACTGCCATCAGCACAGAAGCTTGGAAAAGGAGCCCAGTCTTCAAATGGGCAGGCAGCCTGGCTATCCATCTACCCTAGCCTGGGGGACACAGGTGAGATATACCTGTCCTCTCCAGCCACAGAAGCTGCAAGGTACAATGTAGGGCATTGATTTAAACCTTTAAGCCTGTGGTGATGGGCTATACAGCAATAGAAAGCACTGACTTGGGTCTCCTCAATACAGGCCATGACAGCAGGCTAAAAATCATGGGCTTGGTCATATGGCCTGTAAGGGAACCACTGACTATATTTTCCTTGCTTTAGGGAGCTAAGAAATAGTAGGAAGAACAGAAGCATGAGATGAGTTTGACCAGAGCCCTCCAAACAACAGCTAGACATGATTTTCTTTGCTCCCAGACGCATATCATATATGCTTAGGCAAGTGACTAATGCTAGGTTAAATCAAGCTAGCCACTCTTCCACCCAATTAAAAAGAAAAAAAAAAAAAGAGGGACGTGAAGAGCAAGTAAATTTAGACAGTCAGTGATTAAAAACCTAGCCAGAAACTAGTGGCTCATGCTTGCCATCCTAGCTATTTAAGAAGCTGAGATCTGAGGGTTGAGGTTCAAAGCCAGGATGGGCAGGAAAGTCCATGAGATTCTTATCTATAATTAACCACCATAAAGCCATTAGGTGTGGTTCAAGTGGTAGAGTGCCAGGCTTGAGTGAAAAGGCCAAGAGATAGTACTTAGGCCTTGAGTTCAAGCCTCAGTACTGGAACAAAAAAAGAAATGAAAAAACCTGAAGGAACCTCAGTATTCCTGTGGCTAATTATAAATACTTACTTCTCCCAGAATTCCAGAATTCCTGACCTCACAGAAAAGACTACGTAAATAGTCCTACTCTCTTACTGGAAAATGTGTGTGTGTGTGTGTGTGTGTGTGTGTGTGTGTGTGTGTGTGTGTGTGTGTGTGTGTGTGTGTGTGTGTGTGTGTGTGTGTGTGTGTGTGTGTGTGTGTGTGTGTGTTTCTTGGAAGGGGATTGAGCAGTAATAAAAAACTAAGGGATCTGAAAAAAGTCACTTCCTGTTGGATAATGTCTAGTTCCCACTCCCCACCCCCCACTCTAGATCCTAACCCCCAAGACCTCCAAGCAACTCCTCCTTCCCTGATTCTATCAGTTGGAGGCAACTAAGCCAAACAAACTCAGGAAGTGGCAGAAGATCGGAAAGGGGGAGGAAGTCCAGGGCACAGAAGGAAGAAGTCAAGAGAATGCCCTGATCTTCAAGGAAGAGGGTGGGGAAAGAGAACGAAATGAAGGTTGCCCCAAGGTCGCTCGGCGCCAAGCCTTTAAATGTCATGCTTGAGCTTTAAATCAAAACTGGCACAAACAGTTGGTCAAATCTCCCGGGGCCATTCAAATATTAACATTCATGATGATAAACAGCCCACCAAAAAAGTTCCTCTGTAAGCAAATTGGAACAAACAACTAAGCTAAAACGGGTTGCTGAGAGAGCAGTTGGGCAAAAGCCAACAGGGGATGGTTTTATTATTATTGTTTTTTTACTGTCAAAGGAGAGAAGAGGCTACCTGTATATCACTCCATGTTGGTGAAGGAACATGAGGGCAGACGTGACCTCTGCAGCATAGAACCGTGATCGAGGCTCATCGAATTTGCGGGAACGTTGAATCTGGAACATGAGGTCTCCACCATTTACATATTCCATGACGAAAAAGAGGCGGTCCTGAAAGGAGAGAAGAAAATGACACTGAGGTCACTTCATTACAACTGTCTCTACAGGCCAGCATCTTGTGGTCTGATCTAAGATAGTCACAAGTGAACCTAAAGGAATGCCCAAAGGTGAGTGGATGCTGGTAGCACATGATCCAGCAAGGAGACAAAGGGATGATTCACACAAATGAGGTGTCATGTGTTATTTCAAAGCAGCTCTCTTCTTTTTGTGGATATCAGCTTGCTCTAGTGGAAGAAGCCTGAATTGACACAAAGTAGAACTGAATTTTTGAATTGGGTATGGCTCTGGACAAAACGCTTCCTTTATGGAGATGCTAAGTACTTTTACATGTGTGATTAAATAATGGTTCTCCAAATAAATCACACATAACCTTGGATGTGTAAATGTTACCTTATAGGGAAGAAAAGATTGTGCAGATGTGATTAATTTCAAGATCTGAGAAGAGAATGGGCTGGCTACCAGGGTGGGCTTTAAATGCAATCACAAGTGTCTTCATAAGAGGTGGGGGGAAGAGAGGAAGAAGCAATGTGACCCAAGAAGCAGAGATTAAAGTATTGTAGCCATAAACCAAAGAGAAGCACCAGAAGTTAGAAAATACAAGAAACAGTGAGCTTGAACTCAGGTCCTAGGCACAGTCCTTTAGCTTTATCTGCTAGCTTTTTCTGCTCAAGACTAGTGCTCTATCAGGTCAACCACAGCACCACTTCTGCCTTCTTTTGCTAGTTAATTGGAGATAGGAGCCACACGGACTTTGAACTGTGACCCTCAGATCTCAGCCTCCTGAGTACCTAAGATTACAAGTGAGGCACTGGTGCTCAGCTAGCACAATTCCTTGATTATTATTTTGTAAATGACTAGCATCTGCGTGGGATGTTAGGCAGCATGCCAGAAAGAACAAGTGGTAGCTGCCCTGAAGTCTTATAATCCAGGAATCCAGATAGGGAATGAGCAGGAGGATTCAAAACACAAACAAGATCTGAGTGCAGTAAAGACATTGGGTGCTGTGAAATTTTTGAGAAAGGTCAGCTCCAAACTAGAGGCCATGGAGGATTCTAGATGAAGCCAGGCCTTGAAAGAAAGAGAAGGTGTATGTGTGGGGAGGGGGGTGTGGAGGGAGGTCCAGGATGTGGGGACAGAGTGAACATCCTTAGGAGACAGGGAAGTGACCAGATCAGCTGGGGAAGTAGGTTAATTGAAGGTTTGAGGGGCCAACCAGCAGGTTGCATTCTTAACATATAAATATAGTCTAAGTGAAGCTTGCTGGTAGAGATGATTTTCCATTCAACTAAGTAAAACCTATTTGTGATACGTGTGTGTGTGTGTGTGTGTGTGTGTGTGTGTGTGTGCAAGTCCTGGAACTCAGGGCTTTTGCCCAAGGCTATCACTCTGCTACTTTTAGCCACAGCTCTACTTCCAGCTTTTCTCTGTGATTAACTGGAGGTAAGAGTCTCATGGACTTTCCTGCCTAGGCTGGCTTCGAACTGTAATCCTCACATCTACTTCATTCATCACTTTTGTAAGTCCACAATTATTCATCCTAACTGCCTTAACCTCCTTAATCATGGAACTTCTCTTCCATCTGCTTCCACTTCAAGGCCTGCTTTCAATTTAACCATATGTATATGTGTATGTGTGTATGAGTACTGGGGCTTGAATTCAGGGCCTGGGCACTTACCCTTAGCTTTTTCACTCAAGGTTAGTGCTCTACTACTTAATTCACAGCTCTACTTCGGGCTTTTTGCTAATTAATTGGAGATAAATATTTCATGGACTTTTCTGCCCAGGCTAGCTTTGAACCACTGGCTTTGAACTGTGATCCTTGGCTCTCAGTCTCTTGAATAACTAAAATTACAGGTGTGTGCCACCACACCCAGGTCCATCCAACCATCCCTTCCCCCTTTCATACACTCATTTCAAAAACCAAAGCTTAAGACACCACCACAAGGATCTGGACATCTCTGAAGGTTGAAATCAGGTCCCCATCACAGTTAATGCTCTACAGTGATCCCATTGCATAGCAAGGGATGACGAGGATCACAGATTCATCCATTTGGATTCTGTCAAGGCAGTTTAAAGACTATAGATTATTCCTTTTCCCCTCTCCTTTTCAGGGTTTCCCCTGAGAACAAGAGCTCTCAAATGTGTGCATTAGAATCACACCGACGCTCATGAGAATATGGTTCTCTGGGGTCCTCACCCAGAGTTTCTGATTCAGAAGATCTGGGGTATGGCCTAAGAAATCCTCATCTGTAATGAATTCCCAGGGGATGCTGCTGGTCTGGAAGCCATTCTTTAAAAACCACTTCCCTGGAGTACTTAGGCCAGCCTTTAACATGGTAGATCTAGCTGCCTTACTCCTCTAACACTGCCCACCCTAATGGAACCGTTCGATCAGGAAGAACAAATGAAATGCCTACTCTGTTGCCCTTGACCTTGGGCTGTAGCAACAAGGGTGGACTTCCTTAGCTGTATTTGAAAGAAGCAATATCTCTCTAAAGAAACTCCTTTCCTCCTCCTCTTGGACGCTTTTTATTCTACCAACACTACACATGTAGCATTAAGTAGAAGGACTGTGGAGTCAGAAAGAAGAGGTCTCATGCTGACTCCTTTACTCACTGGCAGTGCGACCTCTGAAGAATGACTATCTCTCAGTGATCACTTTTCTGCCACTGACGTAGACGTTCCTCTCCCTGCTGTGAAGTGCTGAAATCTCCCTAGGCCTTCCTCATGGAGTAATTTCATCTACATCCACCATTTCCAAAGTCCTCTTCATGGATGACACCTGCCTTTAGAACCTCTGTCTTGGAATTCTCCTCTGAGTTCCAAACCTGGTATCCAAACTCATGTCTGACCTCTCTTCAGATGCCCCCAAAGCACTCAAATATAACATGTCCCAACACATTCCATCACCAGCAGAGGCCTTTACCTTCAGCCAGTTTCAAAAGCAGGGTGCCTACGGAAGCATCTTTACCCTTCTCTCTCCTTCATCCTGAAAGGGGTCACCAAGCTCCGTTGCTTTTACTTTTTTGTACCTCTCATACTTATCCAGTTCTTTCCACTGCCACCACCTTCATGACTACCACTCCAGGCTAAGCAATGAGCACCTTTTGTCTAAACTCTTGAATTGCCTTGTCAGTAATGCTCCCCACACTTATTCTAGGCCCCATCCAAATACTGGACACACTACAGGCAGAAGGACTCTGATTAAAGGAAGCTCTGATTCAAATTCATCTCCCATCTTTTTCTTACTCTATTGATTCTTTTAAAGGCTTCTCATTATTCTTGGAATAAGCAGAAGACCCTTTGATGTACTCAAGGCCTGTAGAATCTTTGGAGTCATGTTCCTATAGCTACCCCTCATTCCCTCTGCCCGCGGTGTTGACTCACGTTGTTTTTACTGCTTGGAATGTTTGCTCCCTTCCTCTCCCAAAATGAATCCCTTACTCATTTTTCCTCCAGATTTCAGTGTAGCCGTCTTTTCTTGGAGGAAACTATCTTTAACTTCATTGATGAAGTCAAATGCCCTGCTATATGCTACTTGCCTTGTTGTAGCCAGGTGCTACCTATGTACACCAAAGTAAAGGTCAGTGGAGGTTTTAATTAAGTACCCATTAATTTATGATTTTACTACAAGTCTATATGATTCATGAATGCAGGAGCTGCAGGTAATTCTAGTGGCTTAGTTTTTGTTTTGTTTTGTTTTGTTTCTAGTACTGGGCCTTACTACTTACTAAGCAAGCACTTTACCACTTCAACCATGCCCCTTCTTTTTTAGTTTTTTTAAAAAAAAATGTCCCCCAGATAGGATCTTAGAAGGCAATTCTCCTATCTAAGCATCACCAGCTGCAGCTTCTGGCCTGCACTTCTTTGTTTGTTTGTTTTTTGAAGGAATTAGAGACCCTAAGGGGAAGCAGCTTCAATTCCATTTAAAACTATATGGGCACAAGAACAACAACAAAAAAAAAACTTCAGAGGGCTATAAGACAGAAATAGAACCAACGGGTGGCCTAATATTTGCATCTGCAAGTTCTTATTGTTGAGTGAGTTAAAGCTGAATCATCCTGCTGTAGGGAGCCTTCTGACTGTAAGATATGGAGAGTGGTGACCACTTAGACTACTGTAGCACTGGGTGACAGCCTTGGACAGTCATCTGGGCCAGTGGAAAGTTGTCTTTACCTCCCAATGAGACAGTCAACCCTTTGAGGAAAAAACATCTCATTCTTCTAAACACCCCAACCCAAATAAGCTCAAGCCTGCAACTTAGCTGGCACTCAGGAAACATTGTTCCTTCCACTTAGCATTATGAGAGGAGGACGTTCAGTTGCTTGAGTTCCTAGCTAGATAGGTACTCTACCTAGCTAGGATCGACACTGACATGTGTCTGGGTCTAAATATTATCTGCACTAAGGGCCTGCTTTCTTATTTTTGAACATCCACCATAGACAAGGCTCCCATTGCTAGTCATCCAAAAGCAACCCAGAGTTGGTTTCCCATGTGATTTCTCTGGTTAACCTCACTCTGAGGATTCTAACATTAGCCCATTTTGACCTTTAGTTTTAACCTTCTTTCTTCTCACTATAGCTCCACTGTCCCAAAGCAAAACCAACTCTTTTTACATATTAGGCATGTTTTTGGACAAGATAAGCTTTTCGTTTTCCCCTCCCTCTATTCAGTGAGTGTGGATTACTGCTGACCCCCAACTCAATGCATTTGAGAAGCATGTTTTGATGGCCAGGGAGAACCTCAAGTCATTCTGGGAATGGCTTAATTATATAAACTGAAATCAAAAGAAAGCTGGCAAACCCAGCGGCTACTCATTAATCCCCTCCTGGCATAGGTAGAAAACAAAACAAAAAACCAACTTCCTGGTAAAGTAAGCAAATATGTTTTCTGAGGTAATCAAAGATTTTAAAAGCCTTATTCCACCTCCTCCTCCCTTAATCTCCCTTGAATGTCTAAAATGTTACGGTCTGTGATATTAAGTAAAATAATCAAATTAGGAAAGAGATTATGTGTCATGGCCATTTAGGGTAGGAATCATAAATAATGACCTACACACTGGAAAGGCCACACCATGAGTTCAAAATTCCCACTGGGCTCCATGTTCTCAGAGAGCTATCTTTCTTGCTTTTGAAGGGAGAGAGAACCAGGCCCACCCTGTTCATCTTTCAAGGTGTGATGGATAGATAGCCAGAGGCTTCCTCCTGGCAGACTGCACGTCCTGCCGATTAGGTTTGTTTGGACACATACGCTCCATCATTTGTTAGCTGTTTATATGTTCAGAGATTCTATCGCCTTGAGTCAATTTCACATGAGTGCTCAACAATGGCTAGACTTGGAATCATCTGCCTTTGATGCACCAATGACGACATGAATGAGTTCTCCAGTGTACCTAAAGGAATCGTGGGTCCCTAATTCACATCCTTTTCCTTTTTTATTTTAGTTTTTCCTTTTCCTGGAGATAGAACCCAGGGCCTTATCTGGTCACTGGGCAGCCATTCATTCCACATTCAGAAATACCTCCTTTCCCTTTCACGTCTATATCATCTATCAATTCAATAGTCTTTGCTGGATGCCTTGCCCTCAGTGAGATTGCTGGGGGAATCTGAAAAAAGGATATAAGTTACAGCGTTGGTTTTCAGGAGCTAGGAATGGAACACAGGAGACCGCACAAAGCAACACAATATACTAGATCACTATGTCCTACCCTCTCCAGTATCGACTCAGATTGTGAAACTTTCAGATCTGGCTTGTCTCTGTATCATTTCTCATGCAGGCCCCTTGTCACTTATAGAAAATCATGACAGGAAACAGTCCTGTGACAACTCTTTTTACAGGTTTTCCATACTATAAACATATGATGGAACTGGCCATCACTATGAGGATTTGGTTGAGGCAACCTTGAATTGGAAGAAAGACCACAATTAAGTAAAAGTCTTAGACACTGTGAGGCAGGGGGAGAAGAGAAGCAAGCAAGTGAGGACGCAGCCTTGAAGGGAAGGAGATGAGTACAAATGAACATGGCAACGGGGCAAGGAACAAGATATGAGTTCAGTAAACAAAGCAAACTAAACAACAACATCCACAAAACTTGCCATCAAGGAAACTGTGCATAAACCCAGGTTGTAGGTATGAAGGTAGCAGACTGTGGGCAGAGTGAGTTTTGAAACTCAGATGGGAAATAGAGAACACTAGAAACGTTGAGTTGTAAAGGACTTAACTGGAATTGATTTTCACGACAGTCATTCTTGAAGCAATGCATTATATTAAAAACAAAGCACCTCAGAGTTAGTTTTCCCTATTTCTACTATCCTAAATGTTATGTTATCTTTAAAAAAAATTTTTGGTGGTACTAGAGATTGAACCCAGGGCCTTGTACATAGTAGGCATGAACTCTACCACTTAGTTATATCCCCTGTCCTATTATCTTTGAAAAAATAAAAATGAGCCACCCTCTTCCTTGCTATTACACTTCCCTGGTAAAAACAAAGGAATGATCCAATCATTTGGGAAAATCTGACTTTTTATGGAATCCTAAGCCACAAAGAAAGAACAGTCTTGACTTCAATAAACAAACAGTAAATAACAAGAGGGACTTCCCTGCTCCTTAGGTACACCCTTCATGGACACAGCCTAAGCTGTGCACATCAACAAAGCCTGGCTTAATTGCTATCACAGCTGTTCTCACGGTGCACCATCAGAGGGTTGCAGAAGATATTTGAAGAATCTCTGTTTTGTTAACTGGAGACTTACCATTCAATTCACAGAGAAGGAAAGAGTCTTGCCTAAATAATAATCATCACTAATAATACAAATCTTTATGTTATTTCAAAAAGTCATTTTCACATTTTCCCAGCCTTTTTTGGGGGGAGGAGGGGTGGCCAGTCATGGGGCCTGAACTCTGGGCCTGGGCGCTGTCCCTCAGCTCTTCAGCTCAAGGCTAGCACTCTACCCTTGAGCCACAGTGCCACTTCTGGCTTTTTCTGCTTATGGGGTGCTGAGGAATCGAACCTAGGGCCTCATGCATGCAAGGCAAGTGCTCTACCACTGAGCCACCTTCCCAGCCCCAGCCTTTCTTTTAATAGGCCTTCTCCTCTTTTCACCTGACATTGTGAAAGATCTTCTCAAACATAATGATATGTTGTAGTCATTCACTAAATTGTTATTGCAACCAAATTCTTACAGCAATAACCAATTCCATCAACAATAGTAGAATTACAGAAAATAAGAAATTGGTTTTGCATTATCATTTTTTTTATTCTTTTTTTTTTTTTTTTTTGTCGGTTGTGGGGCTTGAATTCTGGGCCTGGGTGCTGTCCCTGAGCTCTTCAGCACAAGGCTAGTGCTCTACCACTTGAGCCATAGTGCCACTTCTGGCTTTTTCTGCTTACGTGGTGCTGAGGAATTGAACCCAGGGCCTCATGCATGCAAAGCAAAGCACTCTACCACTAAGCCACCTTCCCAGCCCCTTCTTTTATTCTTTTTTTTTTTTTTTGGGTCCATCGTGGGGCCTGAACTCTGGGCCTGGGCACGTCCCTCAGCTCTTCAGCTCAAGGCTAGCGCTCTACCACTTGACCCACAGCGTCACTTCTGGCTTTTTTTCCTTTTTTGCTTATGTGGTGCTGAGGAATCGAACCCAGGGCCGCAGGCATGCAAGGCAAGCGCTCTACCACTGAGCCACCTTCCCAGCTCCATCTTTTATTATTTTTTAAAGAAAAAGTCATACTGAGGTATAAATGACATTCAAAGAATTGTTTGTATTTCATGCACGACCCTTGGTGGACTTGGAAGTATGCATACACGGGTGAAACATTACTATCATTTAGACCATAAACATGTCCATCATCTCCAAAAGCTTCCTTTTCAGTCTGTAGATTATTAGTGTGTGTGAGAGAACACAAGAAGTGCCCTTAGTGAAGTTTTAATTATATAATGCAGTATTGCTAGCTCTAGGCATTATGCTATACAGAAGATGTCCACGACTTATTATCTTACATAACTGAAACCAACTAATACCTCCCACTTCTTCTTCCCAAGTCCCTGGCAACCATCCTACTCTCTGCCTTTACTTGTCTGACTAGTCCAGGTTCATCATGGACAAGCTATCATGCAGTATTTTTCCTTCTGCATCTGGCTTATTTCACTTAGCATAATGTTCTCTAGTTTCATCCATGTTATTGCAAATGGTAGGATTTCCTAATTTTTGAAAAAAAATTACCGTTTTAAATTATCTCTAAGTAGCTGTGCAAAGGAGGTGCCACATAGCAGAGAAGTTTATGAACACAACGCATCTTGAGCAGGGTCACGCCTTCAACATTCTCACCCCCCTTTTAGGTGTGGCTATTTCTTATCACGCTCTTCTAAGAGCCAGAGAAGGTAGAGTTAACCCCTACTTTTGGTTTTTTTTTTAAAAAGTAGGGGGGGATGTCATTTTTTCCTAGAAACCTTTTACCCAATTAGACCTGGCCAAATAGCAAAATTCCACTCTGACTGAGAAGGCATAAACTTCATACAAATACATGTGATATTTGCTTAAAACTATAATTATTTGACCCAAACAGGATGGCCCAAGTTTAAAGTGACCTAAAGCTAAGCCAAACAGACTTCAATAAAACTCAAATAAACATTTCCTGCCTTAGCTCAGAGCTGCTGTTAGATCAAGGAACAATCTCAAATCAGTGCTCCCTAGTCCATTCCTTCTGAGTGTGAAAGTATGGGAAAGAAGAAGAGTTTCAATGCAATCAATCAGAGAATATTTTCATTTTCCAGGGGTCATCGGCATTTTATGAAAACCCAGTTTCTCTCCTATGAGATGAAGGTATGAATGAGCTAGCTCCAGCAAATAAAGCTCAGCAACACTGGTCACCAGAGGGATCTCCTGCAGAAGCAAAGCAGTGGCTAGAGTTAGGCAGGAATGACATGTCCTTAGTTACCCCTTTGAAAATGGCCAAATCAAGGGAATTTAGACAGCCCATCATCCATGAAAAATACAATGGAACTGTTTTGGGAGATCATTTTTATCCCATTCTTTTCCTCTACTGTTTGATTAGCATCACTATCCTGGTTGAACTGTCACCTCCCAGTTCTGTCTTTCTTCTGGTTTTACACCTTGAATGCTTTCTCCATAACTTGACATTTGTGAAACCCATCATCTAAACCCTGTCACTCACTTGGACACTAGGAAAACAAACATGTATCTAACACAGAGACCTGGGTATCTTGAGAGGTTTCACGCTCTGGTGAGGCTACACTAGGGCCCATAGAATCTGTTTTAACCATGCTAAGCAAGATGGCAGGTGAAAATCTGTTCTCAGTGCTATTCATAGCAGAAAGCCAAAAAAACAAAAACAAAAAAACAAAACAAAACAAAAGAAAAGAAGAAGAAAAAGAAAAAAAAAAGAAAAATGGGCAATGTTCATTGGGGCTTGTTAGCACCAACCAATACACGGTCATTTGAAGTCAAAGTTAAGGAATGATGGAATGTTCCTTGTGGGCTTTCTTAACCAAAAGAATAAAAGTAGTTTTGTTTAAATCCTATTTCTCCACCTCAGCCAAAACCTACTTTAAGGCCTTGCCCCTTTATCAAAAGTCTTCCCTTGAGCTCCAGCTGTTCTCTACAATGTAATGTATGGACTACATCAAACTCTACTTTGTTTTACCTTCCTATGTCCCAGCAGGACATAAGTGGCCAACAGTTGGTACTTGTGGTTCCTCCATTCCCTAATTTTTGCCAGGTTTTACCTGTCTAGGTACTACATTTGTGTAGCTCAGCAGAATTTCAATGAACTTCTCTGCTATGAGAAGTTCTGAAGCAGCCCAATCCTACCACTCTTCACTCTAGAAACTCAATTAACTTACCATTGCCTGTGTCAACAGAAAAAGAAACACCTATAGAAGTCATTAAGTGAGAGTTCTGACTTCCAGGAAATTTAGATACTCAATATTATTGTCAATAAAGCCTGCAGCCCTGGGTTAGGTCAATCCCCGACCATTTTATTGTGGCTGCTACTGTTTTTTCATTCTCCCAATTCAGCCAAGTCCTTAACCTTTACCAATACTCTTCCTATAAACTCAGGCTGCTCTCTGCAATTCATCACAGAGACTTCATCAAACAGTCCAAAGAATGAAGATTTTTATCTTCATTCTATATGTCTTTGTTTGCTTACTTGTTTGCTTAATTTTATTTTGAAAGAAATCCTATAAACCAGCCAGAATATTTTAAGGTCCCTGTGTGTGCAGGGACTGGGCAATTCATAGAAAAACATCAAGGAAACTGTGTTCAATTGTTAGATATAACAATCAGTTAACTGAATAACTTGCTTTACAAGTAGCTGTCAACATCATGACAATTCTTTTCCTTCTTTTTCTACTCCTTTGTCTTCCTGAGTAATAGACCAGTTCTGATGACAGTTTTAAAGATCATCAGTGACAGAAAGCTGATCCC
This sequence comes from Dipodomys spectabilis, assembly GCF_019054845.1. Classification (NCBI taxonomy): domain Eukaryota; kingdom Metazoa; phylum Chordata; class Mammalia; order Rodentia; family Heteromyidae; genus Dipodomys; species Dipodomys spectabilis. Next base: position 5,878,500 of record NW_024870703.1, read on the forward strand.
AAGCAAAGAAGGTTCATCACTGCAAACCAGATATTATACACACAGTGTGGTTGGTGTGTCAATCATCCAGGTACCCAATGAATCTGTGCTTGGAATATTGGAAAGTATTCCTTTCTTTCATTTCAAAGCATGTACATTCACTAGGATCTGCCTCACACCTGATAAATTCAAACCCACTGACCTTTCCCCTTCCTGATCTTCTACACAGCTTCCTCTCTGCACCAGTTTGGGTCTTCAATTGTTCCCAGAACAATCTTTAGTAAAAGCAAGTCAGAGTCTAGAATGCAGAACTAACTGCTCTAGATGCTCCTATTGGACTCTGATGGTCAAAGCCATACAGTCAGCATGGGGTCAACTCTGAGCCTCATGTTTGATGCTTACAGACTTGAGTTTATTTAGAGGGAGGCAAATAGAAGGATGAAGTGAGGCGTCTCTGAAGAGAGCAACGTGGCAATGGTCAGCTCCAGTGAGTCCTGTTTTGGAGGAAACTGACCGTCTAAATGGAATGAATGAAGACAAAGAAATGAACTATGAGACAAAGGAACCCACTGGAGAGAAACTCCCTTAAAACATTTGAAGGACTTTCATGCTGCAAGCAGTCAGTCTGTGCTACTGTTCAGCTAGAAGACAGAGCAATCTTGATGAAGAGACCTTGTCCTTTATTAGAGCAGAGGTAAGACTTGTGTACCACTTCACTAATCCTTTCACCACACTGCTCTCCGGTGAGTTCCTTCAGCCTGACCAATGCCAGACTCAGCTGGCTAATCATTTTGTAGGACTATGAACAGAGATACTCTTTGTTTACAGAGAAGCTGGACCTGATTAGTTGTCTGAGTCTCAAAATCTCTCGGGAACATTTTAAAACACACAGACTTTTAGGCTCCTCTATTAGGCCTTCTAACTCTGAGATGACCCCTATGAATGCACATCTATATTCATATTCCCTAAACTATCACACCATTAGCAAGGGTTGGCAACCAGTAAACTAAGTAAATACTAGCTGGCATGCCTTCTAATAGTCCAGATTTGGTGACACTATTGCATTTTGTCTGCATCTTTCCCTGATAAGTTCTTCATTTATTCTGTGTATGTGTAAGTGTGTGTGTGTGTGTGTGTGTGTGTGTGTGTTCACTTGTTACTGGGGTTTAAACTCAGAGCCTCACACTTTCAGTCTACCACTTTAGGTCTTTAATTAGAGATTTTGGACTTTTTTGCTCAGGCCAGCTTCAAACCATGATCTTCAGATCCCAGTCTCCCAATTAGCTAGGATGACAGGCATAAATCACAAGCACCTGGCTTCCCCTGATAACTTCATTATCAATTTCAATTGTTAAATCCAACTAGTATGTAATTTCTTGGACGATGATGCCTACTCATCCATCCCCACATACTGCTAGATGGGTACACTCTCATCAAAAGCATGGCTAATGAGAAATAGATCCTGGAATTACCAGGGGCATGTCTCTTGTATCAGGCTGTGTCCCTACAAAAGCTTAACACCATCATGGGCTAATCCAACTCATTCTAGTGGTGCCTTAGAAAAGCACTCACTGTGTAGCTAACACTAAACTGCATTGTGTTTTTGTGCTTGAGAAGGTCATAGGAAATTAAATCAAGGGCCTGATGACTGTGGTTTGGCTGTTTCTCATCCACTGGCTACCTCTGCACACCCAAGATGTATGGTTGAACTCATATACATGCATGGGTGCCCCAAACCAAAGAAACCATACTTTATGATGTCAAGAAAGGGTAGTTGACATCTCTATTCTGCTAAATCCCCTTTTATGTTCTCATTGCTTTAATCAAGCCAAAATTAATGTGCTAATCTAGAGAAACTCACGACTTGGAAATAATACACTAATGTCTAAAGACAACTCAATCCTCCACAGGATTCGAAACACTGGATCACATTGTTTGAAGTCTGAAGGGGAAAGACTGGAGGCGCAGGCATGCTGAAGAGGATTTCCGTACCACTTCACTAAGACTTTCACTAAATGATAGACAGAGCATTAGTGGATTAAAAAAAACAACAACAATAAACTAATTTCTTTCATCTAAACATTTCCACTCAGGTTAATTCTGAACGGTGAGCAGCGTAATAAGATAAACCTATAAATATTTGGTGTAACAGCATAGGGATTTGTGTAGATGATCTTCGAACCATTGTTGTGATACTGGGAGAGGAGCTGAATTCCCGTATGGGTTGTTGATTTAAAATACAGGATCTCAGACTCCAGCCAACACCGCCTAGTCTGCAGTAAGTAGGCGCTGGTGTTGCAGAAGCAGAACAAAAACAAGCCTGTGTTTAATCTGTTCACAAGCCTTTTGTTCTTACTACCAGGAGACTTGGTGATGTAGACACAGAAGGTGAGAACTTCAGGACTGAGTTAAAGCTGGGTGGTGGCCCGGGAGCTGACCATATAGATAGAAGAAGCTTAGGACCCTAACATGAAACAGCTTTGCATCTTTTGTGACCCTTTTCCCATCCGTGCTTCATTATTTTTATGACAGCTCTCTTCATTCTCATTATTACCTATATGGTGCAATGGTCCAAACTCATCTTCTACCTTTAGACTGCCTGGGTTCAAGGACTAACTCAGTGACTTCCTGATTTTTGTGAACTTAGACCAATTGTGTTTCCCCACTTGTATCACTGAGATTTAAATAGAAGCTACTACATGGAAAATTGAAATCAATGATCGTTCTTGTAGGTGCTTAGCTAATTAAAACTGGCTCAGGAAAATATTAGTTTTAATTTCTCATTTAACAGTCTGCATTCTGTAGCTGCAAGTGGCTCAGTGATGGACAGATTTCAAATCAGTCAATTAGTTTGTATTTAGAGGAAGCTTAGAGGCTAGTTAGAAAAACGAGGGAACTCCAATACAGTAAGACTTGACAATGAGAGTAGTATTTATTATTTGTGAAGGAAGGCTCCACGAGGAAGCTGGAACTTAAAAGGAAGAGGGTATCAAAATAAATAGGGTTGGGGTCATCCAGGTACAGGAAAACACAAAGGCCTAGAGATCTCTATACATGTAGTAGACTTAACCAACAGTGGGAAGACCTCTTTGGAAAAAACCATTTCCTTCTTGGTCTTTTTTTTTTCTTCCCCCTGTCTTTTTTAGACTATTAGAAAATCATAAAGTAAATATCAGGGCACAATTAACAAGTAAAGATCAATGATGGATATCAATTCTTGAACACCTACTATGCCAATGATGATTGATTTTTACATGGATACAAGATTCAGAAACCAGAGAGGTTTATTTCACTTTTTTTTTCACTTGATATTATTTTTGTCTTATTTTATTATTCTTATTAGTGTTCTTTTGTGTGTCAGTCCTGGGGCTTGAACCCAGGTCCTGGGCACTGTCCCTGAGCTGCTTTTTTGCTCAAGGGTAGCACTCTACCAGTTGAGCCACAGTTTCTCTTCTGGCCTTTTTAATAGCTTTTTATTGGAGATAAGAGTCTTATGGACTTTCCTGCCTGGGGCTGGCTTTGATCTGATCTTCAGATGTTAGCCTCTGGAGAAGCCAGGATTACAGGTATGAGCCACTGGTGCCCAGCTCTCTACCTCACTTTTTTGACTAACCTTTTTCATTTCTTAGAAATTATTACATCCCAACAACAGTAAACAAATGAATGATATTGAGTTGACATATTCATCTGTATGTTTACCACATTTTTGGTTCTATACAGCTAACATTGTCTGATTTACCAAAGAGAGTGCATATCATCATTATTATAGACAATAGTTTCATGGTCTTGACTCCCAGAGTGCCCTGGCATCTCTTTCTGAATCCTTTGCTAGACTTAACAGAATGAGAATATTCACAAATTAAATGGCTAATTCCTTGAGTGGTTCACTCAAACAGCTTACTTTTCTACCTTCTGGATACAGACTGACTAAAGTTCATCTTCACCTGTGATACTTCTTTCAAGAATCTCAAAAAGGGCCAAGCACTGGTGGTACACACTGTAATCCCAACTACCCATGAGGC